>NC_139217.1:140603380-142049000 GCF_055691185.1 Crinia signifera | reverse complement strand
TAATATAATGAAATACTGCATGTGCATGGAAGGATGACATATACCTTCATATGAATTCGAAATATACAAATATACCCTATTAGCTATCATTGGCTGATGTCATTAATAAAGCTCCTGTCCACATCTCCTGATATTACCCAAATCATATTCCTCACAAAGCTGTGAAATTGGCTGAAGAGGCTGGCCGTCCCCATTTGAGAAGCTTAGTCTATTTTTGCTAGAACCCCTATAGATCTTCAACATGCACCAAGGATTTTTTTAGGGTAGC
Source organism: Crinia signifera (assembly GCF_055691185.1). Classification (NCBI taxonomy): domain Eukaryota; kingdom Metazoa; phylum Chordata; class Amphibia; order Anura; family Myobatrachidae; genus Crinia; species Crinia signifera. The sequence continues at coordinate 142,048,732 of NC_139217.1, read as the reverse complement.
TCCAAGTCTGCAGGCACATCCAAATTAGGAACTTGGTCTGTGACAAGATATTTATCTCCCACAGGGATCTCTCCCCAGGAAGGCTGGGTGTGTATGAGGAAACATCAGGTAGCAGGAGATGTATATGGAGGATGGTAATGACAGCAATGATTATGCTGTGTCTACCCACCTATCTTTTAAAGGTATTGCGCTTCACCCACCCAATTATCTATCTACAAACCCCCAAATGTATACCACAAACATATTATCAGTAATTAATGTTCACATTAATTACCTGACTTGGGTCTCTTGTTGCTGCCATCTTTGTTCGTTGACTTGAGGACGATTCTGCAGTCCAGGTCCCGGTCACCCTGCAGTAGTCGCATATTAAGACTTCTTCATCGGTTTCAAGGAGACCACTCACCTAATAAAAAAAGGAAAGGGGCATGATAATATGTTCTCGGTATACACTGACAATTATGTATTGTGCTGGGTTATGCTAATGATTTGCCATCTATCTACCTACCCACATATCTATCTAATGATTTACCATCTATCGATATACCTACCCGCCCACCCACCCATCTATCTATCTATCTATCTTTTGATTTAACATCTGTGTGCCCTATAGGAGGACCAAGCTGGTGGTAGCCTCGTGACTCACAAAGAATCATCCTTCAGCACTCAGGAGAGGGAAAACCCCCTGTGGGGGAAACCTCTGGGGACCCGTGGCTGATGGACTGCCCGTCCCTCTGGGCATTAGGAGGCTATGCAGAGTTATATTAACAAATATAATGAAATACTGCATGTGCATGGAAGGATGACATATACCTTCATATGAATTCGAAATATACAAATATACCCTATTAGCTATCATTGGCTGATGTCATTAATAAAGCTCCTGTCCACATCTCCTGATATTACCCAAATCATATTCCTCACAAAGCTGTGAAATTGGCTGAAGAGGCTGGCCGTCCCCATTTGAGAAGCTTAGTCTATTTTTGCTAGAACCCCTATAGATCTTCAACATGCACCAAGGATTTTTTTAGGGTAGCTCCAAGTCTGCAGGCACATCCAAATTAGGAACTTGGTCTGTGACAAGATATTTATCTCCCACAGGGATCTCTCCCCAGGAAGGCTGGGTGTGTATGAGGAAACATCAGGTAGCAGGAGATGTATATGGAGGATGGTAATGACAGCAATGATTATGCTGTGTCTACCCACCTATCTTTTAAATGTATTGCGCTTCACCCACCCAATTATCTATCTACAAACCCCCAAATGTATACCACAAACATATTATCAGTAATTAATGTTCACATTAATTACCTGACTTGGGTCTCTTGTTGCTGCCATCTTTGTTCGTTGACTTGAGGACGATTCTGCAGTCCAGGTCCCGGTCACCCTGCAGTAGTCGCATATTAAGACTTCTTCATCGGTTTCAAGGAGACCACTCACCTAATAAAAAAAGGAAAGGGGCATGATAATATGTTCTCGGTATACACTGACAATTATGTATTGTGCTGGGTTATGCTAATGATTTGCCATCTATCTACCTACCCACATATCTATCTAATGATTTACCATCTATCGATATACCTACCCGCCCACCCACCCATCTATCTATCTATCTATCTATCTTTTGATTTAACATCTGTGTGCCCTATAGGAGGACCAAGCTGGTGGTAGCCTCGTGACTCACAAAGAATCATCCTTCAGCACTCAGGAGAGGGAAAACCCCCTGTGGGGGAAACCTCTGGGGACCCGTGGCTGATGGACTGCCCGTCCCTCTGGGCATTAGGAGGCTATGCAGAGTTATATTAACAAATATAATGAAATACTGCATGTGCATGGAAGGATGACATATACCTTCATATGAATTCGAAATATACAAATATACCCTATTAGCTATCATTGGCTGATGTCATTAATAAAGCTCCTGTCCACATCTCCTGATATTACCCAAATCATATTCCTCACAAAGCTGTGAAATTGGCTGAAGAGGCTGGCCGTCCCCATTTGAGAAGCTTAGTCTATTTTTGCTAGAACCCCTATAGATCTTCAACATGCACCAAGGATTTTTTTAGGGTAGCTCCAAGTCTGCAGGCACATCCAAATTAGGAACTTGGTCTGTGACAAGATATTTATCTCCCACAGGGATCTCTCCCCAGGAAGGCTGGGTGTGTATGAGGAAACATCAGGTAGCAGGAGATGTATATGGAGGATGGTAATGACAGCAATGATTATGCTGTGTCTACCCACCTATCTTTTAAAGGTATTGCGCTTCACCCACCCAATTATCTATCTACAAACCCCCAAATGTATACCACAAACATATTATCAGTAATTAATGTTCACATTAATTACCTGACTTTGGTCTCTTGTTGCTGCCATCTTTGTTCGTTGACTTGAGGACGATTCTGCAGTCCAGGTCCCGGTCACCCTGCAGTAGTCGCATATTAGGACTTCTTCATCGGTTTCAAGGAGACCACTCACCTAATAAAAAAAGGAAAGGGGCATGATAATATGTTCTCGGTATACACTGACAATTATGTATTGTGCTGGGTTATGCTAATGATTTGCCATCTATCTACCTACCCACATATCTATCTAATGATTTACCATCTATCGATATACCTACTCGCCCACCCACCCATCTATCTATCTATCTATCTTTTGATTTAACATCTGTGTGCCCTATAGGAGGACCAAGCTGGTGGTAGCCTCGTGACTCACAAAGAATCATCCTTCAGCACTCAGGAGAGGGAAAACCCCCTGTGGGGGAAACCTCTGGGGACCCGTGGCTGATGGACTGCCCGTCCCTCTGGGCATTAGGAGGCTATGCAGAGTTATATTAACAAATATAATGAAATACTGCATGTGCATGGAAGGATGACATATACCTTCATATGAATTCGAAATATACAAATATACCCTATTAGCTATCATTGGCTGATGTCATTAATAAAGCTCCTGTCCACATCTCCTGATATTACCCAAATCATATTCCTCACAAAGCTGTGAAATTGGCTGAAGAGGCTGGCCGTCCCCATTTGAGAAGCTTAGTCTATTTTTGCTAGAACCCCTATAGATCTTCAACATGCACCAAGGATTTTTTTAGGGTAGCTCCAAGTCTGCAGGCACATCCAAATTAGGAACTTGGTCTGTGACAAGATATTTATCTCCCACAGGGATCTCTCCCCAGGAAGGCTGGGTGTGTATGAGGAAACATCAGGTAGCAGGAGATGTATATGGAGGATGGTAATGACAGCAATGATTATGCTGTGTCTACCCACCTATCTTTTAAATGTATTGCGCTTCACCCACCCAATTATCTATCTACAAACCCCCAAATGTATACCACAAACATATTATCAGTAATTAATGTTCACATTAATTACCTGACTTGGGTCTCTTGTTGCTGCCATCTTTGTTCGTTGACTTGAGGACGATTCTGCAGTCCAGGTCCCGGTCACCCTGCAGTAGTCGCATATTAAGACTTCTTCATCGGTTTCAAGGAGACCACTCACCTAATAAAAAAAGGAAAGGGGCATGATAATATGTTCTCGGTATACACTGACAATTATGTATTGTGCTGGGTTATGCTAATGATTTGCCATCTATCTACCTACCCACATATCTATCTAATGATTTACCATCTATCGATATACCTACCCGCCCACCCACCCATCTATCTATCTATCTATCTTTTGATTTAACATCTGTGTGCCCTATAGGAGGACCAAGCTGGTGGTAGCCTCGTGACTCACAAAGAATCATCCTTCAGCACTCAGGAGAGGGAAAACCCCCTGTGGGGGAAACCTCTGGGGACCCGTGGCTGATGGACTGCCCGTCCCTCTGGGCATTAGGAGGCTATGCAGAGTTATATTAACAAATATAATGAAATACTGCATGTGCATGGAAGGATGACATATACCTTCATATGAATTCGAAATATACAAATATACCCTATTAGCTATCATTGGCTGATGTCATTAATAAAGCTCCTGTCCACATCTCCTGATATTACCCAAATCATATTCCTCACAAAGCTGTGAAATTGGCTGAAGAGGCTGGCCGTCCCCATTTGAGAAGCTTAGTCTATTTTTGCTAGAACCCCTATAGATCTTCAACATGCACCAAGGATTTTTTTAGGGTAGCTCCAAGTCTGCAGGCACATCCAAATTAGGAACTTGGTCTGTGACAAGATATTTATCTCCCACAGGGATCTCTCCCCAGGAAGGCTGGGTGTGTATGAGGAAACATCAGGTAGCAGGAGATGTATATGGAGGATGGTAATGACAGCAATGATTATGCTGTGTCTACCCACCTATCTTTTAAATGTATTGCGCTTCACCCACCCAATTATCTATCTACAAACCCCCAAATGTATACCACAAACATATTATCAGTAATTAATGTTCACATTAATTACCTGACTTGGGTCTCTTGTTGCTGCCATCTTTGTTCGTTGACTTGAGGACGATTCTGCAGTCCAGGTCCCGGTCACCCTGCAGTAGTCGCATATTAAGACTTCTTCATCGGTTTCAAGGAGACCACTCACCTAATAAAAAAAGGAAAGGGGCATGATAATATGTTCTCGGTATACACTGACAATTATGTATTGTGCTGGGTTATGCTAATGATTTGCCATCTATCTACCTACCCACATATCTATCTAATGATTTACCATCTATCGATATACCTACCCGCCCACCCACCCATCTATCTATCTATCTATCTTTTGATTTAACATCTGTGTGCCCTATAGGAGGACCAAGCTGGTGGTAGCCTCGTGACTCACAAAGAATCATCCTTCAGCACTCAGGAGAGGGAAAACCCCCTGTGGGGGAAACCTCTGGGGACCCGTGGCTGATGGACTGCCCGTCCCTCTGGGCATTAGGAGGCTATGCAGAGTTATATTAACAAATATAATGAAATACTGCATGTGCATGGAAGGATGACATATACCTTCATATGAATTCGAAATATACAAATATACCCTATTAGCTATCATTGGCTGATGTCATTAATAAAGCTCCTGTCCACATCTCCTGATATTACCCAAATCATATTCCTCACAAAGCTGTGAAATTGGCTGAAGAGGCTGGCCGTCCCCATTTGAGAAGCTTAGTCTATTTTTGCTAGAACCCCTATAGATCTTCAACATGCACCAAGGATTTTTTTAGGGTAGCTCCAAGTCTGCAGGCACATCCAAATTAGGAACTTGGTCTGTGACAAGATATTTATCTCCCACAGGGATCTCTCCCCAGGAAGGCTGGGTGTGTATGAGGAAACATCAGGTAGCAGGAGATGTATATGGAGGATGGTAATGACAGCAATGATTATGCTGTGTCTACCCACCTATCTTTTAAAGGTATTGCGCTTCACCCACCCAATTATCTATCTACAAACCCCCAAATGTATACCACAAACATATTATCAGTAATTAATGTTCACATTAATTACCTGACTTTGGTCTCTTGTTGCTGCCATCTTTGTTCGTTGACTTGAGGACGATTCTGCAGTCCAGGTCCCGGTCACCCTGCAGTAGTCGCATATTAGGACTTCTTCATCGGTTTCAAGGAGACCACTCACCTAATAAAAAAAGGAAAGGGGCATGATAATATGTTCTCGGTATACACTGACAATTATGTATTGTGCTGGGTTATGCTAATGATTTGCCATCTATCTACCTACCCACATATCTATCTAATGATTTACCATCTATCGATATACCTACTCGCCCACCCACCCATCTATCTATCTATCTATCTTTTGATTTAACATCTGTGTGCCCTATAGGAGGACCAAGCTGGTGGTAGCCTCGTGACTCACAAAGAATCATCCTTCAGCACTCAGGAGAGGGAAAACCCCCTGTGGGGGAAACCTCTGGGGACCCGTGGCTGATGGACTGCCCGTCCCTCTGGGCATTAGGAGGCTATGCAGAGTTATATTAACAAATATAATGAAATACTGCATGTGCATGGAAGGATGACATATACCTTCATATGAATTCGAAATATACAAATATACCCTATTAGCTATCATTGGCTGATGTCATTAATAAAGCTCCTGTCCACATCTCCTGATATTACCCAAATCATATTCCTCACAAAGCTGTGAAATTGGCTGAAGAGGCTGGCCGTCCCCATTTGAGAAGCTTAGTCTATTTTTGCTAGAACCCCTATAGATCTTCAACATGCACCAAGGATTTTTTTAGGGTAGCTCCAAGTCTGCAGGCACATCCAAATTAGGAACTTGGTCTGTGACAAGATATTTATCTCCCACAGGGATCTCTCCCCAGGAAGGCTGGGTGTGTATGAGGAAACATCAGGTAGCAGGAGATGTATATGGAGGATGGTAATGACAGCAATGATTATGCTGTGTCTACCCACCTATCTTTTAAATGTATTGCGCTTCACCCACCCAATTATCTATCTACAAACCCCCAAATGTATACCACAAACATATTATCAGTAATTAATGTTCACATTAATTACCTGACTTGGGTCTCTTGTTGCTGCCATCTTTGTTCGTTGACTTGAGGACGATTCTGCAGTCCAGGTCCCGGTCACCCTGCAGTAGTCGCATATTAAGACTTCTTCATCGGTTTCAAGGAGACCACTCACCTAATAAAAAAAGGAAAGGGGCATGATAATATGTTCTCGGTATACACTGACAATTATGTATTGTGCTGGGTTATGCTAATGATTTGCCATCTATCTACCTACCCACATATCTATCTAATGATTTACCATCTATCGATATACCTACCCGCCCACCCACCCATCTATCTATCTATCTATCTTTTGATTTAACATCTGTGTGCCCTATAGGAGGACCAAGCTGGTGGTAGCCTCGTGACTCACAAAGAATCATCCTTCAGCACTCAGGAGAGGGAAAACCCCCTGTGGGGGAAACCTCTGGGGACCCGTGGCTGATGGACTGCCCGTCCCTCTGGGCATTAGGAGGCTATGCAGAGTTATATTAACAAATATAATGAAATACTGCATGTGCATGGAAGGATGACATATACCTTCATATGAATTCGAAATATACAAATATACCCTATTAGCTATCATTGGCTGATGTCATTAATAAAGCTCCTGTCCACATCTCCTGATATTACCCAAATCATATTCCTCACAAAGCTGTGAAATTGGCTGAAGAGGCTGGCCGTCCCCATTTGAGAAGCTTAGTCTATTTTTGCTAGAACCCCTATAGATCTTCAACATGCACCAAGGATTTTTTTAGGGTAGCTCCAAGTCTGCAGGCACATCCAAATTAGGAACTTGGTCTGTGACAAGATATTTATCTCCCACAGGGATCTCTCCCCAGGAAGGCTGGGTGTGTATGAGGAAACATCAGGTAGCAGGAGATGTATATGGAGGATGGTAATGACAGCAATGATTATGCTGTGTCTACCCACCTATCTTTTAAATGTATTGCGCTTCACCCACCCAATTATCTATCTACAAACCCCCAAATGTATACCACAAACATATTATCAGTAATTAATGTTCACATTAATTACCTGACTTGGGTCTCTTGTTGCTGCCATCTTTGTTCGTTGACTTGAGGACGATTCTGCAGTCCAGGTCCCGGTCACCCTGCAGTAGTCGCATATTAAGACTTCTTCATCGGTTTCAAGGAGACCACTCACCTAATAAAAAAAGGAAAGGGGCATGATAATATGTTCTCGGTATACACTGACAATTATGTATTGTGCTGGGTTATGCTAATGATTTGCCATCTATCTACCTACCCACATATCTATCTAATGATTTACCATCTATCGATATACCTACCCGCCCACCCACCCATCTATCTATCTATCTATCTTTTGATTTAACATCTGTGTGCCCTATAGGAGGACCAAGCTGGTGGTAGCCTCGTGACTCACAAAGAATCATCCTTCAGCACTCAGGAGAGGGAAAACCCCCTGTGGGGGAAACCTCTGGGGACCCGTGGCTGATGGACTGCCCGTCCCTCTGGGCATTAGGAGGCTATGCAGAGTTATATTAACAAATATAATGAAATACTGCATGTGCATGGAAGGATGACATATACCTTCATATGAATTCGAAATATACAAATATACCCTATTAGCTATCATTGGCTGATGTCATTAATAAAGCTCCTGTCCACATCTCCTGATATTACCCAAATCATATTCCTCACAAAGCTGTGAAATTGGCTGAAGAGGCTGGCCGTCCCCATTTGAGAAGCTTAGTCTATTTTTGCTAGAACCCCTATAGATCTTCAACATGCACCAAGGATTTTTTTAGGGTAGCTCCAAGTCTGCAGGCACATCCAAATTAGGAACTTGGTCTGTGACAAGATATTTATCTCCCACAGGGATCTCTCCCCAGGAAGGCTGGGTGTGTATGAGGAAACATCAGGTAGCAGGAGATGTATATGGAGGATGGTAATGACAGCAATGATTATGCTGTGTCTACCCACCTATCTTTTAAAGGTATTGCGCTTCACCCACCCAATTATCTATCTACAAACCCCCAAATGTATACCACAAACATATTATCAGTAATTAATGTTCACATTAATTACCTGACTTTGGTCTCTTGTTGCTGCCATCTTTGTTCGTTGACTTGAGGACGATTCTGCAGTCCAGGTCCCGGTCACCCTGCAGTAGTCGCATATTAGGACTTCTTCATCGGTTTCAAGGAGACCACTCACCTAATAAAAAAAGGAAAGGGGCATGATAATATGTTCTCGGTATACACTGACAATTATGTATTGTGCTGGGTTATGCTAATGATTTGCCATCTATCTACCTACCCACATATCTATCTAATGATTTACCATCTATCGATATACCTACTCGCCCACCCACCCATCTATCTATCTATCTATCTTTTGATTTAACATCTGTGTGCCCTATAGGAGGACCAAGCTGGTGGTAGCCTCGTGACTCACAAAGAATCATCCTTCAGCACTCAGGAGAGGGAAAACCCCCTGTGGGGGAAACCTCTGGGGACCCGTGGCTGATGGACTGCCCGTCCCTCTGGGCATTAGGAGGCTATGCAGAGTTATATTAACAAATATAATGAAATACTGCATGTGCATGGAAGGATGACATATACCTTCATATGAATTCGAAATATACAAATATACCCTATTAGCTATCATTGGCTGATGTCATTAATAAAGCTCCTGTCCACATCTCCTGATATTACCCAAATCATATTCCTCACAAAGCTGTGAAATTGGCTGAAGAGGCTGGCCGTCCCCATTTGAGAAGCTTAGTCTATTTTTGCTAGAACCCCTATAGATCTTCAACATGCACCAAGGATTTTTTTAGGGTAGCTCCAAGTCTGCAGGCACATCCAAATTAGGAACTTGGTCTGTGACAAGATATTTATCTCCCACAGGGATCTTTACCCAGGAAGGCTGGGTGTGTATGAGGAAACATCAGGTAGCAGGAGATGTATATGGAGGATGGTAATGACAGCAATGATTATGCTGTGTCTACCCACCTATCTTTTAAATGTATTGCGCTTCACCCACCCAATTATCTATCTACAAACCCCCAAATGTATACCACAAACATATTATCAGTAATTAATGTTCACATTAATTACCTGACTTGGGTCTCTTGTTGCTGCCATCTTTGTTCGTTGACTTGAGGACGATTCTGCAGTCCAGGTCCCGGTCACCCTGCAGTAGTCGCATATTAAGACTTCTTCATCGGTTTCAAGGAGACCACTCACCTAATAAAAAAAGGAAAGGGGCATGATAATATGTTCTCGGTATACACTGACAATTATGTATTGTGCTGGGTTATGCTAATGATTTGCCATCTATCTACCTACCCACATATCTATCTAATGATTTACCATCTATCGATATACCTACCCGCCCACCCACCCATCTATCTATCTATCTATCTTTTGATTTAACATCTGTGTGCCCTATAGGAGGACCAAGCTGGTGGTAGCCTCGTGACTCACAAAGAATCATCCTTCAGCACTCAGGAGAGGGAAAACCCCCTGTGGGGGAAACCTCTGGGGACCCGTGGCTGATGGACTGCCCGTCCCTCTGGGCATTAGGAGGCTATGCAGAGTTATATTAACAAATATAATGAAATACTGCATGTGCATGGAAGGATGACATATACCTTCATATGAATTCGAAATATACAAATATACCCTATTAGCTATCATTGGCTGATGTCATTAATAAAGCTCCTGTCCACATCTCCTGATATTACCCAAATCATATTCCTCACAAAGCTGTGAAATTGGCTGAAGAGGCTGGCCGTCCCCATTTGAGAAGCTTAGTCTATTTTTGCTAGAACCCCTATAGATCTTCAACATGCACCAAGGATTTTTTTAGGGTAGCTCCAAGTCTGCAGGCACATCCAAATTAGGAACTTGGTCTGTGACAAGATATTTATCTCCCACAGGGATCTCTCCCCAGGAAGGCTGGGTGTGTATGAGGAAACATCAGGTAGCAGGAGATGTATATGGAGGATGGTAATGACAGCAATGATTATGCTGTGTCTACCCACCTATCTTTTAAAGGTATTGCGCTTCACCCACCCAATTATCTATCTACAAACCCCCAAATGTATACCACAAACATATTATCAGTAATTAATGTTCACATTAATTACCTGACTTTGGTCTCTTGTTGCTGCCATCTTTGTTCGTTGACTTGAGGACGATTCTGCAGTCCAGGTCCCGGTCACCCTGCAGTAGTCGCATATTAGGACTTCTTCATCGGTTTCAAGGAGACCACTCACCTAATAAAAAAAGGAAAGGGGCATGATAATATGTTCTCGGTATACACTGACAATTATGTATTGTGCTGGGTTATGCTAATGATTTGCCATCTATCTACCTACCCACATATCTATCTAATGATTTACCATCTATCGATATACCTACTCGCCCACCCACCCATCTATCTATCTATCTATCTTTTGATTTAACATCTGTGTGCCCTATAGGAGGACCAAGCTGGTGGTAGCCTCGTGACTCACAAAGAATCATCCTTCAGCACTCAGGAGAGGGAAAACCCCCTGTGGGGGAAACCTCTGGGGACCCGTGGCTGATGGACTGCCCGTCCCTCTGGGCATTAGGAGGCTATGCAGAGTTATATTAACAAATATAATGAAATACTGCATGTGCATGGAAGGATGACATATACCTTCATATGAATTCGAAATATACAAATATACCCTATTAGCTATCATTGGCTGATGTCATTAATAAAGCTCCTGTCCACATCTCCTGATATTACCCAAATCATATTCCTCACAAAGCTGTGAAATTGGCTGAAGAGGCTGGCCGTCCCCATTTGAGAAGCTTAGTCTATTTTTGCTAGAACCCCTATAGATCTTCAACATGCACCAAGGATTTTTTTAGGGTAGCTCCAAGTCTGCAGGCACATCCAAATTAGGAACTTGGTCTGTGACAAGATATTTATCTCCCACAGGGATCTCTCCCCAGGAAGGCTGGGTGTGTATGAGGAAACATCAGGTAGCAGGAGATGTATATGGAGGATGGTAATGACAGCAATGATTATGCTGTGTCTACCCACCTATCTTTTAAATGTATTGCGCTTCACCCACCCAATTATCTATCTACAAACCCCCAAATGTATACCACAAACATATTATCAGTAATTAATGTTCACATTAATTACCTGACTTGGGTCTCTTGTTGCTGCCATCTTTGTTCGTTGACTTGAGGACGATTCTGCAGTCCAGGTCCCGGTCACCCTGCAGTAGTCGCATATTAAGACTTCTTCATCGGTTTCAAGGAGACCACTCACCTAATAAAAAAAGGAAAGGGGCATGATAATATGTTCTCGGTATACACTGACAATTATGTATTGTGCTGGGTTATGCTAATGATTTGCCATCTATCTACCTACCCACATATCTATCTAATGATTTACCATCTATCGATATACCTACCCGCCCACCCACCCATCTATCTATCTATCTATCTTTTGATTTAACATCTGTGTGCCCTATAGGAGGACCAAGCTGGTGGTAGCCTCGTGACTCACAAAGAATCATCCTTCAGCACTCAGGAGAGGGAAAACCCCCTGTGGGGGAAACCTCTGGGGACCCGTGGCTGATGGACTGCCCGTCCCTCTGGGCATTAGGAGGCTATGCAGAGTTATATTAACAAATATAATGAAATACTGCATGTGCATGGAAGGATGACATATACCTTCATATGAATTCGAAATATACAAATATACCCTATTAGCTATCATTGGCTGATGTCATTAATAAAGCTCCTGTCCACATCTCCTGATATTACCCAAATCATATTCCTCACAAAGCTGTGAAATTGGCTGAAGAGGCTGGCCGTCCCCATTTGAGAAGCTTAGTCTATTTTTGCTAGAACCCCTATAGATCTTCAACATGCACCAAGGATTTTTTTAGGGTAGCTCCAAGTCTGCAGGCACATCCAAATTAGGAACTTGGTCTGTGACAAGATATTTATCTCCCACAGGGATCTCTCCCCAGGAAGGCTGGGTGTGTATGAGGAAACATCAGGTAGCAGGAGATGTATATGGAGGATGGTAATGACAGCAATGATTATGCTGTGTCTACCCACCTATCTTTTAAAGGTATTGCGCTTCACCCACCCAATTATCTATCTACAAACCCCCAAATGTATACCACAAACATATTATCAGTAATTAATGTTCACATTAATTACCTGACTTTGGTCTCTTGTTGCTGCCATCTTTGTTCGTTGACTTGAGGACGATTCTGCAGTCCAGGTCCCGGTCACCCTGCAGTAGTCGCATATTAGGACTTCTTCATCGGTTTCAAGGAGACCACTCACCTAATAAAAAAAGGAAAGGGGCATGATAATATGTTCTCGGTATACACTGACAATTATGTATTGTGCTGGGTTATGCTAATGATTTGCCATCTATCTACCTACCCACATATCTATCTAATGATTTACCATCTATCGATATACCTACTCGCCCACCCACCCATCTATCTATCTATCTATCTTTTGATTTAACATCTGTGTGCCCTATAGGAGGACCAAGCTGGTGGTAGCCTCGTGACTCACAAAGAATCATCCTTCAGCACTCAGGAGAGGGAAAACCCCCTGTGGGGGAAACCTCTGGGGACCCGTGGCTGATGGACTGCCCGTCCCTCTGGGCATTAGGAGGCTATGCAGAGTTATATTAACAAATATAATGAAATACTGCATGTGCATGGAAGGATGACATATACCTTCATATGAATTCGAAATATACAAATATACCCTATTAGCTATCATTGGCTGATGTCATTAATAAAGCTCCTGTCCACATCTCCTGATATTACCCAAATCATATTCCTCACAAAGCTGTGAAATTGGCTGAAGAGGCTGGCCGTCCCCATTTGAGAAGCTTAGTCTATTTTTGCTAGAACCCCTATAGATCTTCAACATGCACCAAGGATTTTTTTAGGGTAGCTCCAAGTCTGCAGGCACATCCAAATTAGGAACTTGGTCTGTGACAAGATATTTATCTCCCACAGGGATCTCTCCCCAGGAAGGCTGGGTGTGTATGAGGAAACATCAGGTAGCAGGAGATGTATATGGAGGATGGTAATGACAGCAATGATTATGCTGTGTCTACCCACCTATCTTTTAAATGTATTGCGCTTCACCCACCCAATTATCTATCTACAAACCCCCAAATGTATACCACAAACATATTATCAGTAATTAATGTTCACATTAATTACCTGACTTGGGTCTCTTGTTGCTGCCATCTTTGTTCGTTGACTTGAGGACGATTCTGCAGTCCAGGTCCCGGTCACCCTGCAGTAGTCGCATATTAAGACTTCTTCATCGGTTTCAAGGAGACCACTCACCTAATAAAAAAAGGAAAGGGGCATGATAATATGTTCTCGGTATACACTGACAATTATGTATTGTGCTGGGTTATGCTAATGATTTGCCATCTATCTACCTACCCACATATCTATCTAATGATTTACCATCTATCGATATACCTACCCGCCCACCCACCCATCTATCTATCTATCTATCTTTTGATTTAACATCTGTGTGCCCTATAGGAGGACCAAGCTGGTGGTAGCCTCGTGACTCACAAAGAATCATCCTTCAGCACTCAGGAGAGGGAAAACCCCCTGTGGGGGAAACCTCTGGGGACCCGTGGCTGATGGACTGCCCGTCCCTCTGGGCATTAGGAGGCTATGCAGAGTTATATTAACAAATATAATGAAATACTGCATGTGCATGGAAGGATGACATATACCTTCATATGAATTCGAAATATACAAATATACCCTATTAGCTATCATTGGCTGATGTCATTAATAAAGCTCCTGTCCACATCTCCTGATATTACCCAAATCATATTCCTCACAAAGCTGTGAAATTGGCTGAAGAGGCTGGCCGTCCCCATTTGAGAAGCTTAGTCTATTTTTGCTAGAACCCCTATAGATCTTCAACATGCACCAAGGATTTTTTTAGGGTAGCTCCAAGTCTGCAGGCACATCCAAATTAGGAACTTGGTCTGTGACAAGATATTTATCTCCCACAGGGATCTCTCCCCAGGAAGGCTGGGTGTGTATGAGGAAACATCAGGTAGCAGGAGATGTATATGGAGGATGGTAATGACAGCAATGATTATGCTGTGTCTACCCACCTATCTTTTAAATGTATTGCGCTTCACCCACCCAATTATCTATCTACAAACCCCCAAATGTATACCACAAACATATTATCAGTAATTAATGTTCACATTAATTACCTGACTTGGGTCTCTTGTTGCTGCCATCTTTGTTCGTTGACTTGAGGACGATTCTGCAGTCCAGGTCCCGGTCACCCTGCAGTAGTCGCATATTAAGACTTCTTCATCGGTTTCAAGGAGACCACTCACCTAATAAAAAAAGGAAAGGGGCATGATAATATGTTCTCGGTATACACTGACAATTATGTATTGTGCTGGGTTATGCTAATGATTTGCCATCTATCTACCTACCCACATATCTATCTAATGATTTACCATCTATCGATATACCTACCCGCCCACCCACCCATCTATCTATCTATCTATCTTTTGATTTAACATCTGTGTGCCCTATAGGAGGACCAAGCTGGTGGTAGCCTCGTGACTCACAAAGAATCATCCTTCAGCACTCAGGAGAGGGAAAACCCCCTGTGGGGGAAACCTCTGGGGACCCGTGGCTGATGGACTGCCCGTCCCTCTGGGCATTAGGAGGCTATGCAGAGTTATATTAACAAATATAATGAAATACTGCATGTGCATGGAAGGATGACATATACCTTCATATGAATTCGAAATATACAAATATACCCTATTAGCTATCATTGGCTGATGTCATTAATAAAGCTCCTGTCCACATCTCCTGATATTACCCAAATCATATTCCTCACAAAGCTGTGAAATTGGCTGAAGAGGCTGGCCGTCCCCATTTGAGAAGCTTAGTCTATTTTTGCTAGAACCCCTATAGATCTTCAACATGCACCAAGGATTTTTTTAGGGTAGCTCCAAGTCTGCAGGCACATCCAAATTAGGAACTTGGTCTGTGACAAGATATTTATCTCCCACAGGGATCTCTCCCCAGGAAGGCTGGGTGTGTATGAGGAAACATCAGGTAGCAGGAGATGTATATGGAGGATGGTAATGACAGCAATGATTATGCTGTGTCTACCCACCTATCTTTTAAAGGTATTGCGCTTCACCCACCCAATTATCTATCTACAAACCCCCAAATGTATACCACAAACATATTATCAGTAATTAATGTTCACATTAATTACCTGACTTTGGTCTCTTGTTGCTGCCATCTTTGTTCGTTGACTTGAGGACGATTCTGCAGTCCAGGTCCCGGTCACCCTGCAGTAGTCGCATATTAGGACTTCTTCATCGGTTTCAAGGAGACCACTCACCTAATAAAAAAAGGAAAGGGGCATGATAATATGTTCTCGGTATACACTGACAATTATGTATTGTGCTGGGTTATGCTAATGATTTGCCATCTATCTACCTACCCACATATCTATCTAATGATTTACCATCTATCGATATACCTACTCGCCCACCCACCCATCTATCTATCTATCTATCTATCTTTTGATTTAACATCTGTGTGCCCTATAGGAGGACCAAGCTGGTGGTAGCCTCGTGACTCACAAAGAATCATCCTTCAGCACTCAGGAGAGGGAAAACCCCCTGTGGGGGAAACCTCTGGGGACCCGTGGCTGATGGACTGCCCGTCCCTCTGGGCATTAGGAGGCTATGCAGAGTTATATTAACAAATATAATGAAATACTGCATGTGCATGGAAGGATGACATATACCTTCATATGAATTCGAAATATACAAATATACCCTATTAGCTATCATTGGCTGATGTCATTAATAAAGCTCCTGTCCACATCTCCTGATATTACCCAAATCATATTCCTCACAAAGCTGTGAAATTGGCTGAAGAGGCTGGCCGTCCCCATTTGAGAAGCTTAGTCTATTTTTGCTAGAACCCCTATAGATCTTCAACATGCACCAAGGATTTTTTTAGGGTAGCTCCAAGTCTGCAGGCACATCCAAATTAGGAACTTGGTCTGTGACAAGATATTTATCTCCCACAGGGATCTCTCCCCAGGAAGGCTGGGTGTGTATGAGGAAACATCAGGTAGCAGGAGATGTATATGGAGGATGGTAATGACAGCAATGATTATGCTGTGTCTACCCACCTATCTTTTAAAGGTATTGCGCTTCACCCACCCAATTATCTATCTACAAACCCCCAAATGTATACCACAAACATATTATCAGTAATTAATGTTCACATTAATTACCTGACTTTGGTCTCTTGTTGCTGCCATCTTTGTTCGTTGACTTGAGGACGATTCTGCAGTCCAGGTCCCGGTCACCCTGCAGTAGTCGCATATTAGGACTTCTTCATCGGTTTCAAGGAGACCACTCACCTAATAAAAAAAGGAAAGGGGCATGATAATATGTTCTCGGTATACACTGACAATTATGTATTGTGCTGGGTTATGCTAATGATTTGCCATCTATCTACCTACCCACATATCTATCTAATGATTTACCATCTATCGATATACCTACTCGCCCACCCACCCATCTATCTATCTATCTATCTATCTTTTGATTTAACATCTGTGTGCCCTATAGGAGGACCAAGCTGGTGGTAGCCTCGTGACTCACAAAGAATCATCCTTCAGCACTCAGGAGAGGGAAAACCCCCTGTGGGGGAAACCTCTGGGGACCCGTGGCTGATGGACTGCCCGTCCCTCTGGGCATTAGGAGGCTATGCAGAGTTATATTAACAAATATAATGAAATACTGCATGTGCATGGAAGGATGACATATACCTTCATATGAATTCGAAATATACAAATATACCCTATTAGCTATCATTGGCTGATGTCATTAATAAAGCTCCTGTCCACATCTCCTGATATTACCCAAATCATATTCCTCACAAAGCTGTGAAATTGGCTGAAGAGGCTGGCCGTCCCCATTTGAGAAGCTTAGTCTATTTTTGCTAGAACCCCTATAGATCTTCAACATGCACCAAGGATTTTTTTAGGGTAGCTCCAAGTCTGCAGGCACATCCAAATTAGGAACTTGGTCTGTGACAAGATATTTATCTCCCACAGGGATCTCTCCCCAGGAAGGCTGGGTGTGTATGAGGAAACATCAGGTAGCAGGAGATGTATATGGAGGATGGTAATGACAGCAATGATTATGCTGTGTCTACCCACCTATCTTTTAAATGTATTGCGCTTCACCCACCCAATTATCTATCTACAAACCCCCAAATGTATACCACAAACATATTATCAGTAATTAATGTTCACATTAATTACCTGACTTGGGTCTCTTGTTGCTGCCATCTTTGTTCGTTGACTTGAGGACGATTCTGCAGTCCAGGTCCCGGTCACCCTGCAGTAGTCGCATATTAAGACTTCTTCATCGGTTTCAAGGAGACCACTCACCTAATAAAAAAAGGAAAGGGGCATGATAATATGTTCTCGGTATACACTGACAATTATGTATTGTGCTGGGTTATGCTAATGATTTGCCATCTATCTACCTACCCACATATCTATCTAATGATTTACCATCTATCGATATACCTACCCGCCCACCCACCCATCTATCTATCTATCTATCTTTTGATTTAACATCTGTGTGCCCTATAGGAGGACCAAGCTGGTGGTAGCCTCGTGACTCACAAAGAATCATCCTTCAGCACTCAGGAGAGGGAAAACCCCCTGTGGGGGAAACCTCTGGGGACCCGTGGCTGATGGACTGCCCGTCCCTCTGGGCATTAGGAGGCTATGCAGAGTTATATTAACAAATATAATGAAATACTGCATGTGCATGGAAGGATGACATATACCTTCATATGAATTCGAAATATACAAATATACCCTATTAGCTATCATTGGCTGATGTCATTAATAAAGCTCCTGTCCACATCTCCTGATATTACCCAAATCATATTCCTCACAAAGCTGTGAAATTGGCTGAAGAGGCTGGCCGTCCCCATTTGAGAAGCTTAGTCTATTTTTGCTAGAACCCCTATAGATCTTCAACATGCACCAAGGATTTTTTTAGGGTAGCTCCAAGTCTGCAGGCACATCCAAATTAGGAACTTGGTCTGTGACAAGATATTTATCTCCCACAGGGATCTCTCCCCAGGAAGGCTGGGTGTGTATGAGGAAACATCAGGTAGCAGGAGATGTATATGGAGGATGGTAATGACAGCAATGATTATGCTGTGTCTACCCACCTATCTTTTAAAGGTATTGCGCTTCACCCACCCAATTATCTATCTACAAACCCCCAAATGTATACCACAAACATATTATCAGTAATTAATGTTCACATTAATTACCTGACTTTGGTCTCTTGTTGCTGCCATCTTTGTTCGTTGACTTGAGGACGATTCTGCAGTCCAGGTCCCGGTCACCCTGCAGTAGTCGCATATTAGGACTTCTTCATCGGTTTCAAGGAGACCACTCACCTAATAAAAAAAGGAAAGGGGCATGATAATATGTTCTCGGTATACACTGACAATTATGTATTGTGCTGGGTTATGCTAATGATTTGCCATCTATCTACCTACCCACATATCTATCTAATGATTTACCATCTATCGATATACCTACTCGCCCACCCACCCATCTATCTATCTATCTATCTTTTGATTTAACATCTGTGTGCCCTATAGGAGGACCAAGCTGGTGGTAGCCTCGTGACTCACAAAGAATCATCCTTCAGCACTCAGGAGAGGGAAAACCCCCTGTGGGGGAAACCTCTGGGGACCCGTGGCTGATGGACTGCCCGTCCCTCTGGGCATTAGGAGGCTATGCAGAGTTATATTAACAAATATAATGAAATACTGCATGTGCATGGAAGGATGACATATACCTTCATATGAATTCGAAATATACAAATATACCCTATTAGCTATCATTGGCTGATGTCATTAATAAAGCTCCTGTCCACATCTCCTGATATTACCCAAATCATATTCCTCACAAAGCTGTGAAATTGGCTGAAGAGGCTGGCCGTCCCCATTTGAGAAGCTTAGTCTATTTTTGCTAGAACCCCTATAGATCTTCAACATGCACCAAGGATTTTTTTAGGGTAGCTCCAAGTCTGCAGGCACATCCAAATTAGGAACTTGGTCTGTGACAAGATATTTATCTCCCACAGGGATCTCTCCCCAGGAAGGCTGGGTGTGTATGAGGAAACATCAGGTAGCAGGAGATGTATATGGAGGATGGTAATGACAGCAATGATTATGCTGTGTCTACCCACCTATCTTTTAAATGTATTGCGCTTCACCCACCCAATTATCTATCTACAAACCCCCAAATGTATACCACAAACATATTATCAGTAATTAATGTTCACATTAATTACCTGACTTGGGTCTCTTGTTGCTGCCATCTTTGTTCGTTGACTTGAGGACGATTCTGCAGTCCAGGTCCCGGTCACCCTGCAGTAGTCGCATATTAAGACTTCTTCATCGGTTTCAAGGAGACCACTCACCTAATAAAAAAAGGAAAGGGGCATGATAATATGTTCTCGGTATACACTGACAATTATGTATTGTGCTGGGTTATGCTAATGATTTGCCATCTATCTACCTACCCACATATCTATCTAATGATTTACCATCTATCGATATACCTACCCGCCCACCCACCCACCCATCTATCTATCTATCTATCTTTTGATTTAACATCTGTGTGCCCTATAGGAGGACCAAGCTGGTGGTAGCCTCGTGACTCACAAAGAATCATCCTTCAGCACTCAGGAGAGGGAAAACCCCCTGTGGGGGAAACCTCTGGGGACCCGTGGCTGATGGACTGCCCGTCCCTCTGGGCATTAGGAGGCTATGCAGAGTTATATTAACAAATATAATGAAATACTGCATGTGCATGGAAGGATGACATATACCTTCATATGAATTCGAAATATACAAATATACCCTATTAGCTATCATTGGCTGATGTCATTAATAAAGCTCCTGTCCACATCTCCTGATATTACCCAAATCATATTCCTCACAAAGCTGTGAAATTGGCTGAAGAGGCTGGCCGTCCCCATTTGAGAAGCTTAGTCTATTTTTGCTAGAACCCCTATAGATCTTCAACATGCACCAAGGATTTTTTTAGGGTAGCTCCAAGTCTGCAGGCACATCCAAATTAGGAACTTGGTCTGTGACAAGATATTTATCTCCCACAGGGATCTCTCCCCAGGAAGGCTGGGTGTGTATGAGGAAACATCAGGTAGCAGGAGATGTATATGGAGGATGGTAATGACAGCAATGATTATGCTGTGTCTACCCACCTATCTTTTAAAGGTATTGCGCTTCACCCACCCAATTATCTATCTACAAACCCCCAAATGTATACCACAAACATATTATCAGTAATTAATGTTCACATTAATTACCTGACTTTGGTCTCTTGTTGCTGCCATCTTTGTTCGTTGACTTGAGGACGATTCTGCAGTCCAGGTCCCGGTCACCCTGCAGTAGTCGCATATTAGGACTTCTTCATCGGTTTCAAGGAGACCACTCACCTAATAAAAAAAGGAAAGGGGCATGATAATATGTTCTCGGTATACACTGACAATTATGTATTGTGCTGGGTTATGCTAATGATTTGCCATCTATCTACCTACCCACATATCTATCTAATGATTTACCATCTATCGATATACCTACTCGCCCACCCACCCATCTATCTTTCTATCTATCTTTTGATTTAACATCTGTGTGCCCTATAGGAGGACCAAGCTGGTGGTAGCCTCGTGACTCACAAAGAATCATCCTTCAGCACTCAGGAGAGGGAAAACCCCCTGTGGGGGAAACCTCTGGGGACCCGTGGCTGATGGACTGCCCGTCCCTCTGGGCATTAGGAGGCTATGCAGAGTTATATTAACAAATATAATGAAATACTGCATGTGCATGGAAGGATGACATATACCTTCATATGAATTCGAAATATACAAATATACCCTATTAGCTATCATTGGCTGATGTCATTAATAAAGCTCCTGTCCACATCTCCTGATATTACCCAAATCATATTCCTCACAAAGCTGTGAAATTGGCTGAAGAGGCTGGCCGTCCCCATTTGAGAAGCTTAGTCTATTTTTGCTAGAACCCCTATAGATCTTCAACATGCACCAAGGATTTTTTTAGGGTAGCTCCAAGTCTGCAGGCACATCCAAATTAGGAACTTGGTCTGTGACAAGATATTTATCTCCCACAGGGATCTCTCCCCAGGAAGGCTGGGTGTGTATGAGGAAACATCAGGTAGCAGGAGATGTATATGGAGGATGGTAATGACAGCAATGATTATGCTGTGTCCACCCACCTATCTTTTAAAGGTATTGCGCTTCACCCACCCAATTATCTATCTACAAACCCCCAAATGTATACCACAAACATATTATCAGTAATTAATGTTCACATTAATTACCTGACTTTGGTCTCTTGTTGCTGCCATCTTTGTTCGTTGACTTGAGGACGATTCTGCAGTCCAGGTCCCGGTCACCCTGCAGTAGTCGCATATTAGGACTTCTTCATCGGTTTCAAGGAGACCACTCACCTAATAAAAAAAGGAAAGGGGCATGATAATATGTTCTCGGTATACACTGACAATTATGTATTGTGCTGGGTTATGCTAATGATTTGCCATCTATCTACCTACCCACATATCTATCTAATGATTTACCATCTATCGATATACCTACCCGCCCACCCACCCATCTATCTATCTATCTTTTGATTTAACATCTGTGTGCCCTATAGGAGGACCAAGCTGGTGGTAGCCTCGTGACTCACAAAGAATCATCCTTCAGCACTCAGGAGAGGGAAAACCCCCTGTGGGGGAAACCTCTGGGGACCCGTGGCTGATGGACTGCCCGTCCCTCTGGGCATTAGGAGGCTATGCAGAGTTATATTAACAAATATAATGAAATACTGCATGTGCATGGAAGAATGACATATACCTTCATATGAATTCGAAATATACAAATATACCCTATTGGCTATCATTGGCTGATGTCATTAATAAAGCTCCTGTCCACATCTCCTGATATTACCCAAATCATATTCCTCACAAAGCTGCGAAATTGGCTGAAGAGGCTGGCCGTCCCCATTTGAGAAGCTTAGTCTATTTTTGCTAGAACCCCTATAGATCTTCAACATGCACCAAGGATTATTTTAGGGTAGCTCCAAGTCTGCAGGCACATCCAAATTAGGAACTTGGTCTGTGACAAGATATTTATCTCCCACAGGGATCTCTCCCCAGGAAGGCTGGGTGTGTATGAGGAAACATCAGGTAGCAGGAGATGTATATGGAGGATGGTAATGACAGCAATGATTATGCTGTGTCCACCCACCTATCTTTTAAAGGTATTGCGCTTCACCCACCCAATTATCTATCTACAAACCCCCAAATGTATACCACAAACATATTATCAGTAATTAATGTTCACATTAATTACCTGACTTGGGTCTCTTGTTGCTGCCATCTTTGTTCGTTGACTTGAGGACGATTCTGCAGTCCAGGTCCCGGTCACCCTGCAGTAGTCGCATATTAGGACTTCTTCATCGGTTTCAAGGAGACCACTCACCTAATAAAAAAAGGAAAGGGGCATGATAATATGTTCTCGGTATACACTGACAATTATGTATTGTGCTGGGTTATGCTAATGATTTGCCATCTATCTACCTACCCACATATCTATCTAATGATTTACCATCTATCGATATACCTCATCTATCTATCTTTTGATTTAACATCTGTGTGCCCTATAGGAGGACCAAGCTGGTGGTAGCCTCGTGACTCACAAAGAATCATCCTTCAGCACTCAGGAGAGGGAAACCCCCTGTGGGGGAAACCTCTGGGGACCCGTGGCTGATGGACTGCCCGTCCCTCTGGGCATTAGGAGGCTATGCAGAGTTATATTAACAAATATAATGAAATACTGCATGTGCATGGAAGGATGACATATACCTTCATATGAATTCGAAATATACAAATATACCCTATTAGCTATCATTGGCTGATGTCATTAATAAAGCTCCTGTCCACATCTCCTGATATTACCCAAATCATATTCCTCACAAAGCTGCGAAATTGGCTGAAGAGGCTGGCCGTCCCCATTTGAGAAGCTTAGTCTATTTTTGCTAGAACCCCTATAGATCTTCAACATGCACCAAGGATTTTTTTAGGGTAGCTCCAAGTCTGCAGGCACATCCAAATTCGGAACTTGGTCTGTGACAAGATATTTATCTCCCACAGGGATCTCTCCCCAGGAAGGCTGGGTGTGTATGAGGAAACATCAGGTAGCAGGAGATGTATATGGAGGATGGTAATGACAGCAATGATTATGCTGTGTCTACCCACCTATCTTTTAAAGGTATTGCGCTTCACCCACCCAATTATCTATCTACAAACCCCCAAATGTATACCACAAACATATTATCAGTAATTAATGTTCACATTAATTACCTGACTTGGGTCTCTTGTTGCTGCCATCTTTGTTCGTTGACTTGAGGACGATTCTGCAGTCCAGGTCCCGGTCACCCTGCAGTAGTCGCATATTAGGACTTCTTCATCGGTTTCAAGGAGACCACTCACCTAATAAAAAAAGGAAAGGGGCATGATAATATGTTCTCGGTATACACTGACAATTATGTATTGTGCTGGGTTATGCTAATGATTTGCCATCTATCTACCTACCCACATATCTATCTAATGATTTACCATCTATCGATATACCTACCCGCCCACCCACCCATCTATCTATCTATCTTTTGATTTAACATCTGTGTGCCCTATAGGAGGACCAAGCTGGTGGTAGCCTCGTGACTCACAAAGAATCATCCTTCAGCACTCAGGAGAGGGAAAACCCCCTGTGGGGGAAACCTCTGGGGACCCGTGGCTGATGGACTGCCCGTCCCTCTGGGCATTAGGAGGCTATGCAGAGTTATATTAACAAATATAATGAAATACTGCATGTGCATGGAAGGATGACATATACCTTCATATGAATTCGAAATATACAAATATACCCTATTAGCTATCATTGGCTGATGTCATTAATAAAGCTCCTGTCCACATCTCCTGATATTACCCAAATCATATTCCTCACAAAGCTGCGAAATTGGCTGAAGAGGCTGGCCGTCCCCATTTGAGAAGCTTAGTCTATTTTTGCTAGAACCCCTATAGATCTTCAACATGCACCAAGGATTTTTTTAGGGTAGCTCCAAGTCTGCAGGCACATCCAAATTAGGAACTTGGTCTGTGACAAGATATTTATCTCCCACAGGGATCTCTCCCCAGGAAGGCTGGGTGTGTATGAGGAAACATCAGGTAGCAGGAGATGTATATGGAGGATGGTAATGACAGCAATGATTATGCTGTGTCTACCCACCTATCTTTTAAAGGTATTGCGCTTCACCCACCCAATTATCTATCTACAAACCCCCAAATGTATACCACAAACATATTATCAGTAATTAATGTTCACATTAATTACCTGACTTGGGTCTCTTGTTGCTGCCATCTTTGTTCGTTGACTTGAGGACGATTCTGCAGTCCAGGTCCCGGTCACCCTGCAGTAGTCGCATATTAGGACTTCTTCATCGGTTTCAAGGAGACCACTCACCTAATAAAAAAAGGAAAGGGGCATGATAATATGTTCTCGGTATACACTGACAATTATGTATTGTGCTGGGTTATGCTAATGATTTGCCATCTATCTACCTACCCACATATCTATCTAATGATTTACCATCTATCGATATACCTCATCTATCTATCTTTTGATTTAACATCTGTGTGCCCTATAGGAGGACCAAGCTGGTGGTAGCCTCGTGACTCACAAAGAATCATCCTTCAGCACTCAGGAGAGGGAAAACCCCCTGTGGGGGAAACCTCTGGGGACCCGTGGCTGATGGACTGCCCGTCCCTCTGGGCATTAGGAGGCTATGCAGAGTTATATTAACAAATATAATGAAATACTGCATGTGCATGGAAGGATGACATATACCTTCATATGAATTCGAAATATACAAATATACCCTATTAGCTATCATTGGCTGATGTCATTAATAAAGCTCCTGTCCACATCTCCTGATATTACCCAAATCATATTCCTCACAAAGCTGCGAAATTGGCTGAAGAGGCTGGCCGTCCCCATTTGAGAAGCTTAGTCTATTTTTGCTAGAACCCCTATAGATCTTCAACATGCACCAAGGATTTTTTTAGGGTAGCTCCAAGTCTGCAGGCACATCCAAATTAGGAACTTGGTCTGTGACAAGATATTTATCTCCCACAGGGATCTCTCCCCAGGAAGTCTGGGTGTGTATGAGGAAACATCAGGTAGCAGGAGATGTATATGGAGGATGGTAATGACAGCAATGATTATGCTGTGTCTACCCACCTATCTTTTAAAGGTATTGCGCTTCACCCACCCAATTATCTATCTACAAACCCCCAAATGTATACCACAAACATATTATCAGTAATTAATGTTCACATTAATTACCTGACTTGGGTCTCTTGTTGCTGCCATCTTTGTTCGTTGACTTGAGGACGATTCTGCAGTCCAGGTCCCGGTCACCCTGCAGTAGTCGCATATTAGGACTTCTTCATCGGTTTCAAGGAGACCACTCACCTAATAAAAAAAGGAAAGGGGCATGATAATATGTTCTCGGTATACACTGACAATTATGTATTGTGCTGGGTTATGCTAATGATTTGCCATCTATCTACCTACCCACATATCTATCTAATGATTTACCATCTATCGATATACCTCATCTATCTATCTTTTGATTTAACATCTGTGTGCCCTATAGGAGGAGCCTCGTGACTCACAAAGAATCATCCTTCAGCACTCAGGAGAGGGAAAACCCCCTGTGGGGGAAACCTCTGGGGACCCGTGGCTGATGGACTGCCCGTCCCTCTGGGCATTAGGAGGCTATGCAGAGTTATATTAACAAATATAATGAAATACTGCATGTGCATGGAAGGATGACATATACCTTCATATGAATTCGAAATATACAAATATACCCTATTAGCTATCATTGGCTGATGTCATTAATAAAGCTCCTGTCCACATCTCCTGATATTACCCAAATCATATTCCTCACAAAGCTGCGAAATTGGCTGAAGAGGCTGGCCGTCCCCATTTGAGAAGCTTAGTCTATTTTTGCTAGAACCCCTATAGATCTTCAACATGCACCAAGGATTTTTTTAGGGTAGCTCCAAGTCTGCAGGCACATCCAAATTAGGAATTTGGTCTGTGACAAGATATTTATCTCCCACAGGGATCTCTCCCCAGGAAGGCTGGGTGTGTATGAGGAAACATCAGGTAGCAGGAGATGTATATGGAGGATGGTAATGACAGCAATGATTATGCTGTGTCTACCCACCTATCTTTTAAAGGTATTGCGCTTCACCCACCCAATTATCTATCTACAAACCCCCAAATGTATACCACAAACATATTATCAGTAATTAATGTTCACATTAATTACCTGACTTGGGTCTCTTGTTGCTGCCATCTTTGTTCGTTGACTTGAGGACGATTCTGCAGTCCAGGTCCCGGTCACCCTGCAGTAGTCGCATATTAGGACTTCTTCATCGGTTTCAAGGAGACCACTCACCTAATAAAAAAAGGAAAGGGGCATGATAATATGTTCTCGGTATACACTGACAATTATGTATTGTGCTGGGTTATGCTAATGATTTGCCATCTATCTACCTACCCACATATCTATCTAATGATTTACCATCTATCGATATACCTCATCTATCTATCTTTTGATTTAACATCTGTGTGCCCTATAGGAGGACCAAGCTGGTGGTAGCCTCGTGACTCACAAAGAATCATCCTTCAGCACTCAGGAGAGGGAAAACCCCCTGTGGGGGAAACCTCTGGGGACCCGTGGCTGATGGACTGCCCGTCCCTCTGGGCATTAGGAGGCTATGCAGAGTTATATTAACAAATATAATGAAATACTGCATGTGCATGGAAGGATGACATATACCTTCATATGAATTCGAAATATACAAATATACCCTATTAGCTATCATTGGCTGATGTCATTAATAAAGCTCCTGTCCACATCTCCTGATATTACCCAAATCATATTCCTCACAAAGCTGCGAAATTGGCTGAAGAGGCTGGCCGTCCCCATTTGAGAAGCTTAGTCTATTTTTGCTAGAACCCCTATAGATCTTCAACATGCACCAAGGATTTTTTTAGGGTAGCTCCAAGTCTGCAGGCACATCCAAATTAGGAATTTGGTCTGTGACAAGATATTTATCTCCCACAGGGATCTCTCCCCAGGAAGGCTGGGTGTGTATGAGGAAACATCAGGTAGCAGGAGATGTATATGGAGGATGGTAATGACAGCAATGATTATGCTGTGTCTACCCACCTATCTTTTAAAGGTATTGCGCTTCACCCACCCAATTATCTATCTACAAACCCCCAAATGTATACCACAAACATATTATCAGTAATTAATGTTCACATTAATTACCTGACTTGGGTCTCTTGTTGCTGCCATCTTTGTTCGTTGACTTGAGGACGATTCTGCAGTCCAGGTCCCGGTCACCCTGCAGTAGTCGCATATTAGGACTTCTTCATCGGTTTCAAGGAGACCACTCACCTAATAAAAAAAGGAAAGGGGCATGATAATATGTTCTCGGTATACACTGACAATTATGTATTGTGCTGGGTTATGCTAATGATTTGCCATCTATCTACCTACCCACATATCTATCTAATGATTTACCATCTATCGATATACCTACCCGCCCACCCACCCATCTATCTATCTATCTATCTTTTGATTTAACATCTGTGTGCCCTATAGGAGGACCAAGCTGGTGGTAGCCTCGTGACTCACAAAGAATCATCCTTCAGCACTCAGGAGAGGGAAAACCCCCTGTGGGGGAAACCTCTGGGGACCCGTGGCTGATGGACTGCCCGTCCCTCTGGGCATTAGGAGGCTATGCAGAGTTATATTAACAAATATAATGAAATACTGCATGTGCATGGAAGGATGACATATACCTTCATATGAATTCGAAATATACAAATATACCCTATTAGCTATCATTGGCTGATGTCATTAATAAAGCTCCTGTCCACATCTCCTGATATTACCCAAATCATATTCCTCACAAAGCTGCGAAATTGGCTGAAGAGGCTGGCCGTCCCCATTTGAGAAGCTTAGTCTATTTTTGCTAGAACCCCTATAGATCTTCAACATGCACCAAGGATTTTTTTAGGGTAGCTCCAAGTCTGCAGGCACATCCAAATTAGGAACTTGGTCTGTGACAAGATATTTATCTCCCACAGGGATCTCTCCCCAGGAAGGCTGGGTGTGTATGAGGAAACATCAGGTAGCAGGAGATGTATATGGAGGATGGTAATGACAGCAATGATTATGCTGTGTCTACCCACCTATCTTTTAAAGGTATTGCGCTTCACCCACCCAATTATCTATCTACAAACCCCCAAATGTATACCACAAACATATTATCAGTAATTAATGTTCACATTAATTACCTGACTTGGGTCTCTTGTTGCTGCCATCTTTGTTCGTTGACTTGAGGACGATTCTGCAGTCCAGGTCCCGGTCACCCTGCAGTAGTCGCATATTAGGACTTCTTCATCGGTTTCAAGGAGACCACTCACCTAATAAAAAAAGGAAAGGGGCATGATAATATGTTCTCGGTATACACTGACAATTATGTATTGTGCTGGGTTATGCTAATGATTTGCCATCTATCTACCTACCCACATATCTATCTAATGATTTACCATCTATCGATATACCTCATCTATCTATCTTTTGATTTAACATCTGTGTGCCCTATAGGAGGACCAAGCTGGTGGTAGCCTCGTGACTCACAAAGAATCATCCTTCAGCACTCAGGAGAGGGAAAACCCCCTGTGGGGGAAACCTCTGGGGACCCGTGGCTGATGGACTGCCCGTCCCTCTGGGCATTAGGAGGCTATGCAGAGTTATATTAACAAATATAATGAAATACTGCATGTGCATGGAAGGATGACATATACCTTCATATGAATTCGAAATATACAAATATACCCTATTAGCTATCATTGGCTGATGTCATTAATAAAGCTCCTGTCCACATCTCCTGATATTACCCAAATCATATTCCTCACAAAGCTGCGAAATTGGCTGAAGAGGCTGGCCGTCCCCATTTGAGAAGCTTAGTCTATTTTTGCTAGAACCCCTATAGATCTTCAACATGCACCAAGGATTTTTTTAGGGTAGCTCCAAGTCTGCAGGCACATCCAAATTAGGAACTTGGTCTGTGACAAGATATTTATCTCCCACAGGGATCTCTCCCCAGGAAGGCTGGGTGTGTATGAGGAAACATCAGGTAGCAGGAGATGTATATGGAGGATGGTAATGACAGCAATGATTATGCTGTGTCTACCCACCTATCTTTTAAAGGTATTGCGCTTCACCCACCCAATTATCTATCTACAAACCCCCAAATGTATACCACAAACATATTATCAGTAATTAATGTTCACATTAATTACCTGACTTGGGTCTCTTGTTGCTGCCATCTTTGTTCGTTGACTTGAGGACGATTCTGCAGTCCAGGTCCCGGTCACCCTGCAGTAGTCGCATATTAGGACTTCTTCATCGGTTTCAAGGAGACCACTCACCTAATAAAAAAAGGAAAGGGGCATGATAATATGTTCTCGGTATACACTGACAATTATGTATTGTGCTGGGTTATGCTAATGATTTGCCATCTATCTACCTACCCACATATCTATCTAATGATTTACCATCTATCGATATACCTCATCTATCTATCTTTTGATTTAACATCTGTGTGCCCTATAGGAGGACCAAGCTGGTGGTAGCCTCGTGACTCACAAAGAATCATCCTTCAGCACTCAGGAGAGGGAAAACCCCCTGTGGGGGAAACCTCTGGGGACCCGTGGCTGATGGACTGCCCGTCCCTCTGGGCATTAGGAGGCTATGCAGAGTTATATTAACAAATATAATGAAATACTGCATGTGCATGGAAGGATGACATATACCTTCATATGAATTCGAAATATACAAATATACCCTATTAGCTATCATTGGCTGATGTCATTAATAAAGCTCCTGTCCACATCTCCTGATATTACCCAAATCATATTCCTCACAAAGCTGCGAAATTGGCTGAAGAGGCTGGCCGTCCCCATTTGAGAAGCTTAGTCTATTTTTGCTAGAACCCCTATAGATCTTCAACATGCACCAAGGATTTTTTTAGGGTAGCTCCAAGTCTGCAGGCACATCCAAATTAGGAACTTGGTCTGTGACAAGATATTTATCTCCCACAGGGATCTCTCCCCAGGAAGGCTGGGTGTGTATGAGGAAACATCAGGTAGCAGGAGATGTATATGGAGGATGGTAATGACAGCAATGATTATGCTGTGTCTACCCACCTATCTTTTAAAGGTATTGCGCTTCACCCACCCAATTATCTATCTACAAACCCCCAAATGTATACCACAAACATATTATCAGTAATTAATGTTCACATTAATTACCTGACTTGGGTCTCTTGTTGCTGCCATCTTTGTTCGTTGACTTGAGGACGATTCTGCAGTCCAGGTCCCGGTCACCCTGCAGTAGTCGCATATTAGGACTTCTTCATCGGTTTCAAGGAGACCACTCACCTAATAAAAAAAGGAAAGGGGCATGATAATATGTTCTCGGTATACACTGACAATTATGTATTGTGCTGGGTTATGCTAATGATTTGCCATCTATCTACCTACCCACATATCTATCTAATGATTTACCATCTATCGATATACCTACCCGCCCACCCACCCATCTATCTATCTATCTTTTGATTTAACATCTGTGTGCCCTATAGGAGGACCAAGCTGGTGGTAGCCTCGTGACTCACAAAGAATCATCCTTCAGCACTCAGGAGAGGGAAAACCCCCTGTGGGGGAAACCTCTGGGGACCCGTGGCTGATGGACTGCCCGTCCCTCTGGGCATTAGGAGGCTATGCAGAGTTATATTAACAAATATAATGAAATACTGCATGTGCATGGAAGGATGACATATACCTTCATATGAATTCGAAATATACAAATATACCCTATTAGCTATCATTGGCTGATGTCATTAATAAAGCTCCTGTCCACATCTCCTGATATTACCCAAATCATATTCCTCACAAAGCTGCGAAATTGGCTGAAGAGGCTGGCCGTCCCCATTTGAGAAGCTTAGTCTATTTTTGCTAGAACCCCTATAGATCTTCAACATGCACCAAGGATTTTTTTAGGGTAGCTCCAAGTCTGCAGGCACATCCAAATTAGGAACTTGGTCTGTGACAAGATATTTATCTCCCACAGGGATCTCTCCCCAGGAAGGCTGGGTGTGTATGAGGAAACATCAGGTAGCAGGAGATGTATATGGAGGATGGTAATGACAGCAATGATTATGCTGTGTCTACCCACCTATCTTTTAAAGGTATTGCGCTTCACCCACCCAATTATCTATCTACAAACCCCCAAATGTATACCACAAACATATTATCAGTAATTAATGTTCACATTAATTACCTGACTTGGGTCTCTTGTTGCTGCCATCTTTGTTCGTTGACTTGAGGACGATTCTGCAGTCCAGGTCCCGGTCACCCTGCAGTAGTCGCATATTAGGACTTCTTCATCGGTTTCAAGGAGACCACTCACCTAATAAAAAAAGGAAAGGGGCATGATAATATGTTCTCGGTATACACTGACAATTATGTATTGTGCTGGGTTATGCTAATGATTTGCCATCTATCTACCTACCCACATATCTATCTAATGATTTACCATCTATCGATATACCTCATCTATCTATCTTTTGATTTAACATCTGTGTGCCCTATAGGAGGACCAAGCTGGTGGTAGCCTCGTGACTCACAAAGAATCATCCTTCAGCACTCAGGAGAGGGAAAACCCCCTGTGGGGGAAACCTCTGGGGACCCGTGGCTGATGGACTGCCCGTCCCTCTGGGCATTAGGAGGCTATGCAGAGTTATATTAACAAATATAATGAAATACTGCATGTGCATGGAAGGATGACATATACCTTCATATGAATTCGAAATATACAAATATACCCTATTAGCTATCATTGGCTGATGTCATTAATAAAGCTCCTGTCCACATCTCCTGATATTACCCAAATCATATTCCTCACAAAGCTGCGAAATTGGCTGAAGAGGCTGGCCGTCCCCATTTGAGAAGCTTAGTCTATTTTTGCTAGAACCCCTATAGATCTTCAACATGCACCAAGGATTTTTTTAGGGTAGCTCCAAGTCTGCAGGCACATCCAAATTAGGAACTTGGTCTGTGACAAGATATTTATCTCCCACAGGGATCTCTCCCCAGGAAGGCTGGGTGTGTATGAGGAAACATCAGGTAGCAGGAGATGTATATGGAGGATGGTAATGACAGCAATGATTATGCTGTGTCTACCCACCTATCTTTTAAAGGTATTGCGCTTCACCCACCCAATTATCTATCTACAAACCCCCAAATGTATACCACAAACATATTATCAGTAATTAATGTTCACATTAATTACCTGACTTGGGTCTCTTGTTGCTGCCATCTTTGTTCGTTGACTTGAGGACGATTCTGCAGTCCAGGTCCCGGTCACCCTGCAGTAGTCGCATATTAGGACTTCTTCATCGGTTTCAAGGAGACCACTCACCTAATAAAAAAAGGAAAGGGGCATGATAATATGTTCTCGGTATACACTGACAATTATGTATTGTGCTGGGTTATGCTAATGATTTGCCATCTATCTACCTACCCACATATCTATCTAATGATTTACCATCTATCGATATACCTCATCTATCTATCTTTTGATTTAACATCTGTGTGCCCTATAGGAGGACCAAGCTGGTGGTAGCCTCGTGACTCACAAAGAATCATCCTTCAGCACTCAGGAGAGGGAAAACCCCCTGTGGGGGAAACCTCTGGGGACCCGTGGCTGATGGACTGCCCGTCCCTCTGGGCATTAGGAGGCTATGCAGAGTTATATTAACAAATATAATGAAATACTGCATGTGCATGGAAGGATGACATATACCTTCATATGAATTCGAAATATACAAATATACCCTATTAGCTATCATTGGCTGATGTCATTAATAAAGCTCCTGTCCACATCTCCTGATATTACCCAAATCATATTCCTCACAAAGCTGCGAAATTGGCTGAAGAGGCTGGCCGTCCCCATTTGAGAAGCTTAGTCTATTTTTGCTAGAACCCCTATAGATCTTCAACATGCACCAAGGATTTTTTTAGGGTAGCTCCAAGTCTGCAGGCACATCCAAATTAGGAACTTGGTCTGTGACAAGATATTTATCTCCCACAGGGATCTCTCCCCAGGAAGGCTGGGTGTGTATGAGGAAACATCAGGTAGCAGGAGATGTATATGGAGGATGGTAATGACAGCAATGATTATGCTGTGTCTACCCACCTATCTTTTAAAGGTATTGCGCTTCACCCACCCAATTATCTATCTACAAACCCCCAAATGTATACCACAAACATATTATCAGTAATTAATGTTCACATTAATTACCTGACTTGGGTCTCTTGTTGCTGCCATCTTTGTTCGTTGACTTGAGGACGATTCTGCAGTCCAGGTCCCGGTCACCCTGCAGTAGTCGCATATTAGGACTTCTTCATCGGTTTCAAGGAGACCACTCACCTAATAAAAAAAGGAAAGGGGCATGATAATATGTTCTCGGTATACACTGACAATTATGTATTGTGCTGGGTTATGCTAATGATTTGCCATCTATCTACCTACCCACATATCTATCTAATGATTTACCATCTATCGATATACCTCATCTATCTATCTTTTGATTTAACATCTGTGTGCCCTATAGGAGGACCAAGCTGGTGGTAGCCTCGTGACTCACAAAGAATCATCCTTCAGCACTCAGGAGAGGGAAAACCCCCTGTGGGGGAAACCTCTGGGGACCCGTGGCTGATGGACTGCCCGTCCCTCTGGGCATTAGGAGGCTATGCAGAGTTATATTAACAAATATAATGAAATACTGCATGTGCATGGAAGGATGACATATACCTTCATATGAATTCGAAATATACAAATATACCCTATTAGCTATCATTGGCTGATGTCATTAATAAAGCTCCTGTCCACATCTCCTGATATTACCCAAATCATATTCCTCACAAAGCTGCGAAATTGGCTGAAGAGGCTGGCCGTCCCCATTTGAGAAGCTTAGTCTATTTTTGCTAGAACCCCTATAGATCTTCAACATGCACCAAGGATTTTTTTAGGGTAGCTCCAAGTCTGCAGGCACATCCAAATTAGGAACTTGGTCTGTGACAAGATATTTATCTCCCACAGGGATCTCTCCCCAGGAAGGCTGGGTGTGTATGAGGAAACATCAGGTAGCAGGAGATGTATATGGAGGATGGTAATGACAGCAATGATTATGCTGTGTCTACCCACCTATCTTTTAAAGGTATTGCGCTTCACCCACCCAATTATCTATCTACAAACCCCCAAATGTATACCACAAACATATTATCAGTAATTAATGTTCACATTAATTACCTGACTTGGGTCTCTTGTTGCTGCCATCTTTGTTCGTTGACTTGAGGACGATTCTGCAGTCCAGGTCCCGGTCACCCTGCAGTAGTCGCATATTAGGACTTCTTCATCGGTTTCAAGGAGACCACTCACCTAATAAAAAAAGGAAAGGGGCATGATAATATGTTCTCGGTATACACTGACAATTATGTATTGTGCTGGGTTATGCTAATGATTTGAAATCTATCTACCTACCCACATATCTATCTAATGATTTACCATCTATCGATATACCTCATCTATCTATCTTTTGATTTAACATCTGTGTGCCCTATAGGAGGACCAAGCTGGTGGTAGCCTCGTGACTCACAAAGAATCATCCTTCAGCACTCAGGAGAGGGAAAACCCCCTGTGGGGGAAACCTCTGGGGACCCGTGGCTGATGGACTGCCCGTCCCTCTGGGCATTAGGAGGCTATGCAGAGTTATATTAACAAATATAATGAAATACTGCATGTGCATGGAAGGATGACATATACCTTCATATGAATTCGAAATATACAAATATACCCTATTAGCTATCATTGGCTGATGTCATTAATAAAGCTCCTGTCCACATCTCCTGATATTACCCAAATCATATTCCTCACAAAGCTGCGAAATTGGCTGAAGAGGCTGGCCGTCCCCATTTGAGAAGCTTAGTCTATTTTTGCTAGAACCCCTATAGATCTTCAACATGCACCAAGGATTTTTTTAGGGTAGCTCCAAGTCTGCAGGCACATCCAAATTAGGAACTTGGTCTGTGACAAGATATTTATCTCCCACAGGGATCTCTCCCCAGGAAGGCTGGGTGTGTATGAGGAAACATCAGGTAGCAGGAGATGTATATGGAGGATGGTAATGACAGCAATGATTATGCTGTGTCTACCCACCTATCTTTTAAAGGTATTGCGCTTCACCCACCCAATTATCTATCTACAAACCCCCAAATGTATACCACAAACATATTATCAGTAATTAATGTTCACCTTAATTACCTGACTTGGGTCTCTTGTTGCTGCCATCTTTGTTCGTTGACTTGAGGACGATTCTGCAGTCCAGGTCCCGGTCACCCTGCAGTAGTCGCATATTAGGACTTCTTCATCGGTTTCAAGGAGACCACTCACCTAATAAAAAAAGGAAAGGGGCATGATAATATGTTCTCGGTATACACTGACAATTATGTATTGTGCTGGGTTATGCTAATGATTTGCCATCTATCTACCTACCCACATATCTATCTAATGATTTACCATCTATCGATATACCTCATCTATCTATCTTTTGATTTAACATCTGTGTGCCCTATAGGAGGACCAAGCTGGTGGTAGCCTCGTGACTCACAAAGAATCATCCTTCAGCACTCAGGAGAGGGAAAACCCCCTGTGGGGGAAACCTCTGGGGACCCGTGGCTGATGGACTGCCCGTCCCTCTGGGCATTAGGAGGCTATGCAGAGTTATATTAACAAATATAATGAAATACTGCATGTGCATGGAAGGATGACATATACCTTCATATGAATTCGAAATATACAAATATACCCTATTAGCTATCATTGGCTGATGTCATTAATAAAGCTCCTGTCCACATCTCCTGATATTACCCAAATCATATTCCTCACAAAGCTGCGAAATTGGCTGAAGAGGCTGGCCGTCCCCATTTGAGAAGCTTAGTCTATTTTTGCTAGAACCCCTATAGATCTTCAACATGCACCAAGGATTTTTTTAGGGTAGCTCCAAGTCTGCAGGCACATCCAAATTAGGAACTTGGTCTGTGACAAGATATTTATCTCCCACAGGGATCTCTCCCCAGGAAGGCTGGGTGTGTATGAGGAAACATCAGGTAGCAGGAGATGTATATGGAGGATGGTAATGACAGCAATGATTATGCTGTGTCTACCCACCTATCTTTTAAAGGTATTGCGCTTCACCCACCCAATTATCTATCTACAAACCCCCAAATGTATACCACAAACATATTATCAGTAATTAATGTTCACATTAATTACCTGACTTGGGTCTCTTGTTGCTGCCATCTTTGTTCGTTGACTTGAGGACGATTCTGCAGTCCAGGTCCCGGTCACCCTGCAGTAGTCGCATATTAGGACTTCTTCATCGGTTTCAAGGAGACCACTCACCTAATAAAAAAAGGAAAGGGGCATGATAATATGTTCTCGGTATACACTGACAATTATGTATTGTGCTGGGTTATGCTAATGATTTGCCATCTATCTACCTACCCACATATCTATCTAATGATTTACCATCTATCGATATACCTCATCTATCTATCTTTTGATTTAACATCTGTGTGCCCTATAGGAGGACCAAGCTGGTGGTAGCCTCGTGACTCACAAAGAATCATCCTTCAGCACTCAGGAGAGGGAAAACCCCCTGTGGGGGAAACCTCTGGGGACCCGTGGCTGATGGACTGCCCGTCCCTCTGGGCATTAGGAGGCTATGCAGAGTTATATTAACAAATATAATGAAATACTGCATGTGCATGGAAGGATGACATATACCTTCATATGAATTCGAAATATACAAATATACCCTATTAGCTATCATTGGCTGATGTCATTAATAAAGCTCCTGTCCACATCTCCTGATATTACCCAAATCATATTCCTCACAAAGCTGCGAAATTGGCTGAAGAGGCTGGCCGTCCCCATTTGAGAAGCTTAGTCTATTTTTGCTAGAACCCCTATAGATCTTCAACATGCACCAAGGATTTTTTTAGGGTAGCTCCAAGTCTGCAGGCACATCCAAATTAGGAACTTGGTCTGTGACAAGATATTTATCTCCCACAGGGATCTCTCCCCAGGAAGGCTGGGTGTGTATGAGGAAACATCAGGTAGCAGGAGATGTATATGGAGGATGGTAATGACAGCAATGATTATGCTGTGTCTACCCACCTATCTTTTAAAGGTATTGCGCTTCACCCACCCAATTATCTATCTACAAACCCCCAAATGTATACCACAAACATATTATCAGTAATTAATGTTCACATTAATTACCTGACTTGGGTCTCTTGTTGCTGCCATCTTTGTTCGTTGACTTGAGGACGATTCTGCAGTCCAGGTCCCGGTCACCCTGCAGTAGTCGCATATTAGGACTTCTTCACCGGTTTCAAGGAGACCACTCACCTAATAAAAAAAGGAAAGGGGCATGATAATATGTTCTCGGTATACACTGACAATTATGTATTGTGCTGGGTTATGCTAATGATTTGCCATCTATCTACCTACCCACATATCTATCTAATGATTTACCATCTATCGATATACCTCATCTATCTATCTTTTGATTTAACATCTGTGTGCCCTATAGGAGGACCAAGCTGGTGGTAGCCTCGTGACTCACAAAGAATCATCCTTCAGCACTCAGGAGAGGGAAAACCCCCTGTGGGGGAAACCTCTGGGGACCCGTGGCTGATGGACTGCCCGTCCCTCTGGGCATTAGGAGGCTATGCAGAGTTATATTAACAAATATAATGAAATACTGCATGTGCATGGAAGGATGACATATACCTTCATATGAATTCG
Source organism: Crinia signifera (assembly GCF_055691185.1). Taxonomy (NCBI): domain Eukaryota; kingdom Metazoa; phylum Chordata; class Amphibia; order Anura; family Myobatrachidae; genus Crinia; species Crinia signifera. Next base: position 142,009,959 of record NC_139217.1, on the reverse strand, counting down.
AAATATACAAATATACCCTATTAGCTATCATTGGCTGATGTCATTAATAAAGCTCCTGTCCACATCTCCTGATATTACCCAAATCATATTCCTCACAAAGCTGCGAAATTGGCTGAAGAGGCTGGCCGTCCCCATTTGAGAAGCTTAGTCTATTTTTGCTAGAACCCCTATAGATCTTCAACATGCACCAAGGATTTTTTTAGGGTAGCTCCAAGTCTGCAGGCACATCCAAATTAGGAACTTGGTCTGTGACAAGATATTTATCTCCCACAGGGATCTCTCCCCAGGAAGGCTGGGTGTGTATGAGGAAACATCAGGTAGCAGGAGATGTATATGGAGGATGGTAATGACAGCAATGATTATGCTGTGTCTACCCACCTATCTTTTAAAGGTATTGCGCTTCACCCACCCAATTATCTATCTACAAACCCCCAAATGTATACCACAAACATATTATCAGTAATTAATGTTCACATTAATTACCTGACTTGGGTCTCTTGTTGCTGCCATCTTTGTTCGTTGACTTGAGGACGATTCTGCAGTCCAGGTCCCGGTCACCCTGCAGTAGTCGCATATTAGGACTTCTTCATCGGTTTCAAGGAGACCACTCACCTAATAAAAAAAGGAAAGGGGCATGATAATATGTTCTCGGTATACACTGACAATTATGTATTGTGCTGGGTTATGCTAATGATTTGCCATCTATCTACCTACCCACATATCTATCTAATGATTTACCATCTATCGATATACCTCATCTATCTATCTTTTGATTTAACATCTGTGTGCCCTATAGGAGGACCAAGCTGGTGGTAGCCTCGTGACTCACAAAGAATCATCCTTCAGCACTCAGGAGAGGGAAAACCCCCTGTGGGGGAAACCTCTGGGGACCCGTGGCTGATGGACTGCCCGTCCCTCTGGGCATTAGGAGGCTATGCAGAGTTATATTAACAAATATAATGAAATACTGCATGTGCATGGAAGGATGACATATACCTTCATATGAATTCGAAATATACAAATATACCCTATTAGCTATCATTGGCTGATGTCATTAATAAAGCTCCTGTCCACATCTCCTGATATTACCCAAATCATATTCCTCACAAAGCTGCGAAATTGGCTGAAGAGGCTGGCCGTCCCCATTTGAGAAGCTTAGTCTATTTTTGCTAGAACCCCTATAGATCTTCAACATGCACCAAGGATTTTTTTAGGGTAGCTCCAAGTCTGCAGGCACATCCAAATTAGGAACTTGGTCTGTGACAAGATATTTATCTCCCACAGGGATCTCTCCCCAGGAAGGCTGGGTGTGTATGAGGAAACATCAGGTAGCAGGAGATGTATATGGAGGATGGTAATGACAGCAATGATTATGCTGTGTCTACCCACCTATCTTTTAAAGGTATTGCGCTTCACCCACCCAATTATCTATCTACAAACCCCCAAATGTATACCACAAACATATTATCAGTAATTAATGTTCACATTAATTACCTGACTTGGGTCTCTTGTTGCTGCCATCTTTGTTCGTTGACTTGAGGACGATTCTGCAGTCCAGGTCCCGGTCACCCTGCAGTAGTCGCATATTAGGACTTCTTCATCGGTTTCAAGGAGACCACTCACCTAATAAAAAAAGGAAAGGGGCATGATAATATGTTCTCGGTATACACTGACAATTATGTATTGTGCTGGGTTATGCTAATGATTTGCCATCTATCTACCTACCCACATATCTATCTAATGATTTACCATCTATCGATATACCTCATCTATCTATCTTTTGATTTAACATCTGTGTGCCCTATAGGAGGACCAAGCTGGTGGTAGCCTCGTGACTCACAAAGAATCATCCTTCAGCACTCAGGAGAGGGAAAACCCCCTGTGGGGGAAACCTCTGGGGACCCGTGGCTGATGGACTGCCCGTCCCTCTGGGCATTAGGAGGCTATGCAGAGTTATATTAACAAATATAATGAAATACTGCATGTGCATGGAAGGATGACATATACCTTCATATGAATTCGAAATATACAAATATACCCTATTAGCTATCATTGACTGATGTCATTAATAAAGCTCCTGTCCACATCTCCTGATATTACCCAAATCATATTCCTCACAAAGCTGCGAAATTGGATGAAGAGGCTGGCCGTCCCCATTTGAGAAGCTTAGTCTATTTTTGCTAGAACCCCTATAGATCTTCAACATGCACCAAGGATTTTTTTAGGGTAGCTCCAAGTCTGCAGGCACATCCAAATTAGGAACTTGGTCTGTGACAAGATATTTATCTACCACAGGGATCTCTCCCCAGGAAGGCTGGGTGTGTATGAGGAAACATCAGGTAGCAGGAGATGTATATGGAGGATGGTAATGACAGCAATGATTATGCTGTGTCTACCCACCTATCTTTTAAAGGTATTGCGCTTCACCCACCCAATTATCTATCTACAAACCCCCAAATGTATACCACAAACATATTATCAGTAATTAATGTTCACATTAATTACCTGACTTGGGTCTCTTGTTGCTGCCATCTTTGTTCGTTGACTTGAGGACGATTCTGCAGTCCAGGTCCCGGTCACCCTGCAGTAGTCGCATATTAGGACTTCTTCATCGGTTTCAAGGAGACCACTCACCTAATAAAAAAAGGAAAGGGGCATGATAATATGTTCTCGGTATACACTGACAATTATGTATTGTGCTGGGTTATGCTAATGATTTGCCATCTATCTACCTACCCACATATCTATCTAATGATTTACCATCTATCGATATACCTCATCTATCTATCTTTTGATTTAACATCTGTGTGCCCTATAGGAGGACCAAGCTGGTGGTAGCCTCGTGACTCACAAAGAATCATCCTTCAGCACTCAGGAGAGGGAAAACCCCCTGTGGGGGAAACCTCTGGGGACCCGTGGCTGATGGACTGCCCGTCCCTCTGGGCATTAGGAGGCTATGCAGAGTTATATTAACAAATATAATGAAATACTGCATGTGCATGGAAGGATGACATATACCTTCATATGAATTCGAAATATACAAATATACCCTATTAGCTATCATTGGCTGATGTCATTAATAAAGCTCCTGTCCACATCTCCTGATATTACCCAAATCATATTCCTCACAAAGCTGCGAAATTGGCTGAAGAGGCTGGCCGTCCCCATTTGAGAAGCTTAGTCTATTTTTGCTAGAACCCCTATAGATCTTCAACATGCACCAAGGATTTTTTTAGGGTAGCTCCAAGTCTGCAGGCACATCCAAATTAGGAACTTGGTCTGTGACAAGATATTTATCTCCCACAGGGATCTCTCCCCAGGAAGGCTGGGTGTGTATGAGGAAACATCAGGTAGCAGGAGATGTATATGGAGGATGGTAATGACAGCAATGATTATGCTGTGTCTACCCACCTATCATTTAAAGGTATTGCGCTTCACCCACCCAATTATCTATCTACAAACCCCCAAATGTATACCACAAACATATTATCAGTAATTAATGTTCACATTAATTACCTGACTTGGGTCTCTTGTTGCTGCCATCTTTGTTCGTTGACTTGAGGACGATTCTGCAGTCCAGGTCCCGGTCACCCTGCAGTAGTCGCATATTAGGACTTCTTCATCGGTTTCAAGGAGACCACTCACCTAATAAAAAAAGGAAAGGGGCATGATAATATGTTCTCGGTATACACTGACAATTATGTATTGTGCTGGGTTATGCTAATGATTTGCCATCTATCTACCTACCCACATATCTATCTAATGATTTACCATCTATCGATATACCTACCCGCCCACCCACCCATCTATCTATCTATCTATCTTTTGATTTAACATCTGTGTGCCCTATAGGAGGACCAAGCTGGTGGTAGCCTCGTGACTCACAAAGAATCATCCTTCAGCACTCAGGAGAGGGAAAACCCCCTGTGGGGGAAACCTCTGGGGACCCGTGGCTGATGGACTGCCCGTCCCTCTGGGCATTAGGAGGCTATGCAGAGTTATATTAACAAATATAATGAAATACTGCATGTGCATGGAAGAATGACATATACCTTCATATGAATTCGAAATATACAAATATACCCTATTAGCTATCATTGGCTGATGTCATTAATAAAGCTCCTGTCCACATCTCCTGATATTACCCAAATCATATTCCTCACAAAGCTGCGAAATTGGCTGAAGAGGCTGGCCGTCCCCATTTGAGAAGCTTAGTCTATTTTTGCTAGAACCCCTATAGATCTTCAACATGCACCAAGGATTTTTTTAGGGTAGCTCCAAGTCTGCAGGCACATCCAAATTAGGAACTTGGTCTGTGACAAGATATTTATCTCCCACAGGGATCTCTCCCCAGGAAGGCTGGTGTGTATGAGGAAACATCAGGTAGCAGGAGATGTATATGGAGGATGGTAATGACAGCAATGATTATGCTGTGTCTACCCACCTATCTTTTAAAGGTATTGCGCTTCACCCACCCAATTATCTATCTACAAACCCCCAAATGTATACCACAAACATATTATCAGTAATTAATGTTCACATTAATTACCTGACTTGGGTCTCTTGTTGCTGCCATCTTTGTTCGTTGACTTGAGGACGATTCTGCAGTCCAGGTCCCGGTCACCCTGCAGTAGTCGCATATTAGGACTTCTTCATCGGTTTCAAGGAGACCACTCACCTAATAAAAAAAGGAAAGGGGCATGATAATATGTTCTCGGTATACACTGACAATTATGTATTGTGCTGGGTTATGCTAATGATTTGCCATCTATCTACCTACCCACATATCTATCTAATGATTTACCATCTATCGATATACCTCATCTATCTATCTTTTGATTTAACATCTGTGTGCCCTATAGGAGGACCAAGCTGGTGGTAGCCTCGTGACTCACAAAGAATCATCCTTCAGCACTCAGGAGAGGGAAAACCCCCTGTGGGGGAAACCTCTGGGGACCCGTGGCTGATGGACTGCCCGTCCCTCTGGGCATTAGGAGGCTATGCAGAGTTATATTAACAAATATAATGAAATACTGCATGTGCATGGAAGGATGACATATACCTTCATATGAATTCGAAATATACAAATATACCCTATTAGCTATCATTGGCTGATGTCATTAATAAAGCTCCTGTCCACATCTCCTGATATTACCCAAATCATATTCCTCACAAAGCTGCGAAATTGGCTGAAGAGGCTGGCCGTCCCCATTTGAGAAGCTTAGTCTATTTTTGCTAGAACCCCTATAGATCTTCAACATGCACCAAGGATTTTTTTAGGGTAGCTCCAAGTCTGCAGGCACATCCAAATTAGGAACTTGGTCTGTGACAAGATATTTATCTCCCACAGGGATCTCTCCCAGGAAGGCTGGGTGTGTATGAGGAAACATCAGGTAGCAAGAGATGTATATGGAGGATGGTAATGACAGCAATGATTATGCTGTGTCTACCCACCTATCTTTTAAAGGTATTGCGCTTCACCCACCCAATTATCTATCTACAAACCCCCAAATGTATACCACAAACATATTATCAGTAATTAATGTTCACATTAATTACCTGACTTGGGTCTCTTGTTGCTGCCATCTTTGTTCGTTGACTTGAGGACGATTCTGCAGTCCAGGTCCCGGTCACCCTGCAGTAGTCGCATATTAGGACTTCTTCATCGGTTTCAAGGAGACCACTCACCTAATAAAAAAAGGAAAGGGGCATGATAATATGTTCTCGGTATACACTGACAATTATGTATTGTGCTGGGTTATGCTAATGATTTGCCATCTATCTACCTACCCACATATCTATCTAATGATTTACCATCTATCGATATACCTCATCTATCTATCTTTTGATTTAACATCTGTGTGCCCTATAGGAGGACCAAGCTGGTGGTAGCCTCGTGACTCACAAAGAATCATCCTTCAGCACTCAGGAGAGGGAAAACCCCCTGTGGGGGAAACCTCTGGGGACCCGTGGCTGATGGACTGCCCGTCCCTCTGGGCATTAGGAGGCTATGCAGAGTTATATTAACAAATATAATGAAATACTGCATGTGCATGGAAGGATGACATATACCTTCATATGAATTCGAAATATACAAATATACCCTATTAGCTATCATTGGCTGATGTCATTAATAAAGCTCCTGTCCACATCTCCTGATATTACCCAAATCATATTCCTCACAAAGCTGCGAAATTGGCTGAAGAGGCTGGCCGTCCCCATTTGAGAAGCTTAGTCTATTTTTGCTAGAACCCCTATAGATCTTCAACATGCACCAAGGATTTTTTTAGGGTAGCTCCAAGTCTGCAGGCACATCCAAATTAGGAACTTGGTCTGTGACAAGATATTTATCTCCCACAGGGATCTCTCCCCAGGAAGGCTGGGTGTGTATGAGGAAACATCAGGTAGCAGGAGATGTATATGGAGGATGGTAATGACAGCAATGATTATGCTGTGTCTACCCACCTATCTTTTAAAGGTATTGCGCTTCACCCACCCAATTATCTATCTACAAACCCCCAAATGTATACCACAAACATATTATCAGTAATTAATGTTCACATTAATTACCTGACTTGGGTCTCTTGTTGCTGCCATCTTTGTTCGTTGACTTGAGGACGATTCTGCAGTCCAGGTCCCGGTCACCCTGCAGTAGTCGCATATTAGGACTTCTTCATCGGTTTCAAGGAGACCACTCACCTAATAAAAAAAGGAAAGGGGCATGATAATATGTTCTCGGTATACACTGACAATTATGTATTGTGCTGGGTTATGCTAATGATTTGCCATCTATCTACCTACCCACATATCTATCTAATGATTTACCATCTATCGATATACCTCATCTATCTATCTTTTGATTTAACATCTGTGTGCCCTATAGGAGGACCAAGCTGGTGGTAGCCTCGTGACTCACAAAGAATCATCCTTCAGCACTCAGGAGAGGGAAAACCCCCTGTGGGGGAAACCTCTGGGGACCCGTGGCTGATGGACTGCCCGTCCCTCTGGGCATTAGGAGGCTATGCAGAGTTATATTAACAAATATAATGAAATACTGCATGTGCATGGAAGGATGACATATACCTTCATATGAATTCGAAATATACAAATATACCCTATTAGCTATCATTGGCTGATGTCATTAATAAAGCTCCTGTCCACATCTCCTGATATTACCCAAATCATATTCCTCACAAAGCTGCGAAATTGGCTGAAGAGGCTGGCCGTCCCCATTTGAGAAGCTTAGTCTATTTTTGCTAGAACCCCTATAGATCTTCAACATGCACCAAGGATTTTTTTAGGGTAGCTCCAAGTCTGCAGGCACATCCAAATTAGGAACTTGGTCTGTGACAAGATATTTATCTCCCACAGGGATCTCTCCCCAGGAAGGCTGGGTGTGTATGAGGAAACATCAGGTAGCAGGAGATGTATATGGAGGATGGTAATGACAGCAATGATTATGCTGTGTCTACCCACCTATCTTTTAAAGGTATTGCGCTTCACCCACCCAATTATCTATCTACAAACCCCCAAATGTATACCACAAACATATTATCAGTAATTAATGTTCACATTAATTACCTGACTTGGGTCTCTTGTTGCTGCCATCTTTGTTCGTTGACTTGAGGACGATTCTGCAGTCCAGGTCCCGGTCACCCTGCAGTAGTCGCATATTAGGACTTCTTCATCGGTTTCAAGGAGACCACTCACCTAATAAAAAAAGGAAAGGGGCATGATAATATGTTCTCGGTATACACTGACAATTATGTATTGTGCTGGGTTATGCTAATGATTTGCCATCTATCTACCTACCCACATATCTATCTAATGATTTACCATCTATCGATATACCTCATCTATCTATCTTTTGATTTAACATCTGTGTGCCCTATAGGAGGACCAAGCTGGTGGTAGCCTCGTGACTCACAAAGAATCATCCTTCAGCACTCAGGAGAGGGAAAACCCCCTGTGGGGGAAACCTATGGGGACCCGTGGCTGATGGACTGCCCGTCCCTCTGGGCATTAGGAGGCTATGCAGAGTTATATTAACAAATATAATGAAATACTGCATGTGCATGGAAGGATGACATATACCTTCATATGAATTCGAAATATACAAATATACCCTATTAGCTATCATTGACTGATGTCATTAATAAAGCTCCTGTCCACATCTCCTGATATTACCCAAATCATATTCCTCACAAAGCTGCGAAATTGGATGAAGAGGCTGGCCGTCCCCATTTGAGAAGCTTAGTCTATTTTTGCTAGAACCCCTATAGATCTTCAACATGCACCAAGGATTTTTTTAGGGTAGCTCCAAGTCTGCAGGCACATCCAAATTAGGAACTTGGTCTGTGACAAGATATTTATCTCCCACAGGGATCTCTCCCCAGGAAGGCTGGGTGTGTATGAGGAAACATCAGGTAGCAGGAGATGTATATGGAGGATGGTAATGACAGCAATGATTATGCTGTGTCTACCCACCTATCTTTTAAAGGTATTGCGCTTCACCCACCCAATTATCTATCTACAAACCCCCAAATGTATACCACAAACATATTATCAGTAATTAATGTTCACATTAATTACCTGACTTGGGTCTCTTGTTGCTGCCATCTTTGTTCGTTGACTTGAGGACGATTCTGCAGTCCAGGTCCCGGTCACCCTGCAGTAGTCGCATATTAGGACTTCTTCATCGGTTTCAAGGAGACCACTCACCTAATAAAAAAAGGAAAGGGGCATGATAATATGTTCTCGGTATACACTGACAATTATGTATTGTGCTGGGTTATGCTAATGATTTGCCATCTATCTACCTACCCACATATCTATCTAATGATTTACCATCTATCGATATACCTCATCTATCTATCTTTTGATTTAACATCTGTGTGCCCTATAGGAGGACCAAGCTGGTGGTAGCCTCGTGACTCACAAAGAATCATCCTTCAGCACTCAGGAGAGGGAAAACCCCCTGTGGGGGAAACCTCTGGGGACCCGTGGCTGATGGACTGCCCGTCCCTCTGGGCATTAGGAGGCTATGCAGAGTTATATTAACAAATATAATGAAATACTGCATGTGCATGGAAGGATGACATATACCTTCATATGAATTCGAAATATACAAATATACCCTATTAGCTATCATTGGCTGATGTCATTAATAAAGCTCCTGTCCACATCTCCTGATATTACCCAAATCATATTCCTCACAAAGCTGCGAAATTGGCTGAAGAGGCTGGCCGTCCCCATTTGAGAAGCTTAGTCTATTTTTGCTAGAACCCCTATAGATCTTCAACATGCACCAAGGATTTTTTTAGGGTAGCTCCAAGTCTGCAGGCACATCCAAATTAGGAACTTGGTCTGTGACAAGATATTTATCTCCCACAGGGATCTCTCCCAGGAAGGCTGGGTGTGTATGAGGAAACATCAGGTAGCAAGAGATGTATATGGAGGATGGTAATGACAGCAATGATTATGCTGTGTCTACCCACCTATCTTTTAAAGGTATTGCGCTTCACCCACCCAATTATCTATCTACAAACCCCCAAATGTATACCACAAACATATTATCAGTAATTAATGTTCACATTAATTACCTGACTTGGGTCTCTTGTTGCTGCCATCTTTGTTCGTTGACTTGAGGACGATTCTGCAGTCCAGGTCCCGGTCACCCTGCAGTAGTCGCATATTAGGACTTCTTCATCGGTTTCAAGGAGACCACTCACCTAATAAAAAAAGGAAAGGGGCATGATAATATGTTCTCGGTATACACTGACAATTATGTATTGTGCTGGGTTATGCTAATGATTTGCCATCTATCTACCTACCCACATATCTATCTAATGATTTACCATCTATCGATATACCTCATCTATCTATCTTTTGATTTAACATCTGTGTGCCCTATAGGAGGACCAAGCTGGTGGTAGCCTCGTGACTCACAAAGAATCATCCTTCAGCACTCAGGAGAGGGAAAACCCCCTGTGGGGGAAACCTCTGGGGACCCGTGGCTGATGGACTGCCCGTCCCTCTGGGCATTAGGAGGCTATGCAGAGTTATATTAACAAATATAATGAAATACTGCATGTGCATGGAAGGATGACATATACCTTCATATGAATTCGAAATATACAAATATACCCTATTAGCTATCATTGGCTGATGTCATTAATAAAGCTCCTGTCCACATCTCCTGATATTACCCAAATCATATTCCTCACAAAGCTGCGAAATTGGCTGAAGAGGCTGGCCGTCCCCATTTGAGAAGCTTAGTCTATTTTTGCTAGAACCCCTATAGATCTTCAACATGCACCAAGGATTTTTTTAGGGTAGCTCCAAGTCTGCAGGCACATCCAAATTAGGAACTTGGTCTGTGACAAGATATTTATCTCCCACAGGGATCTCTCCCCAGGAAGGCTGGGTGTGTATGAGGAAACATCAGGTAGCAGGAGATGTATATGGAGGATGGTAATGACAGCAATGATTATGCTGTGTCTACCCACCTATCTTTTAAAGGTATTGCGCTTCACCCACCCAATTATCTATCTACAAACCCCCAAATGTATACCACAAACATATTATCAGTAATTAATGTTCACATTAATTACCTGACTTGGGTCTCTTGTTGCTGCCATCTTTGTTCGTTGACTTGAGGACGATTCTGCAGTCCAGGTCCCGGTCACCCTGCAGTAGTCGCATATTAGGACTTCTTCATCGGTTTCAAGGAGACCACTCACCTAATAAAAAAAGGAAAGGGGCATGATAATATGTTCTCGGTATACACTGACAATTATGTATTGTGCTGGGTTATGCTAATGATTTGCCATCTATCTACCTACCCACATATCTATCTAATGATTTACCATCTATCGATATACCTCATCTATCTATCTTTTGATTTAACATCTGTGTGCCCTATAGGAGGACCAAGCTGGTGGTAGCCTCGTGACTCACAAAGAATCATCCTTCAGCACTCAGGAGAGGGAAAACCCCCTGTGGGGGAAACCTCTGGGGACCCGTGGCTGATGGACTGCCCGTCCCTCTGGGCATTAGGAGGCTATGCAGAGTTATATTAACAAATATAATGAAATACTGCATGTGCATGGAAGGATGACATATACCTTCATATGAATTCGAAATATACAAATATACCCTATTAGCTATCATTGGCTGATGTCATTAATAAAGCTCCTGTCCACATCTCCTGATATTACCCAAATCATATTCCTCACAAAGCTGCGAAATTGGCTGAAGAGGCTGGCCGTCCCCATTTGAGAAGCTTAGTCTATTTTTGCTAGAACCCCTATAGATCTTCAACATGCACCAAGGATTTTTTTAGGGTAGCTCCAAGTCTGCAGGCACATCCAAATTAGGAACTTGGTCTGTGACAAGATATTTATCTCCCACAGGGATCTCTCCCCAGGAAGGCTGGGTGTGTATGAGGAAACATCAGGTAGCAGGAGATGTATATGGAGGATGGTAATGACAGCAATGATTATGCTGTGTCTACCCACCTATCTTTTAAAGGTATTGCGCTTCACCCACCCAATTATCTATCTACAAACCCCCAAATGTATACCACAAACATATTATCAGTAATTAATGTTCACATTAATTACCTGACTTGGGTCTCTTGTTGCTGCCATCTTTGTTCGTTGACTTGAGGACGATTCTGCAGTCCAGGTCCCGGTCACCCTGCAGTAGTCGCATATTAGGACTTCTTCATCGGTTTCAAGGAGACCACTCACCTAATAAAAAAAGGAAAGGGGCATGATAATATGTTCTCGGTATACACTGACAATTATGTATTGTGCTGGGTTATGCTAATGATTTGCCATCTATCTACCTACCCACATATCTATCTAATGATTTACCATCTATCGATATACCTCATCTATCTATCTTTTGATTTAACATCTGTGTGCCCTATAGGAGGACCAAGCTGGTGGTAGCCTCGTGACTCACAAAGAATCATCCTTCAGCACTCAGGAGAGGGAAAACCCCCTGTGGGGGAAACCTATGGGGACCCGTGGCTGATGGACTGCCCGTCCCTCTGGGCATTAGGAGGCTATGCAGAGTTATATTAACAAATATAATGAAATACTGCATGTGCATGGAAGGATGACATATACCTTCATATGAATTCGAAATATACAAATATACCCTATTAGCTATCATTGACTGATGTCATTAATAAAGCTCCTGTCCACATCTCCTGATATTACCCAAATCATATTCCTCACAAAGCTGCGAAATTGGATGAAGAGGCTGGCCGTCCCCATTTGAGAAGCTTAGTCTATTTTTGCTAGAACCCCTATAGATCTTCAACATGCACCAAGGATTTTTTTAGGGTAGCTCCAAGTCTGCAGGCACATCCAAATTAGGAACTTGGTCTGTGACAAGATATTTATCTCCCACAGGGATCTCTCCCCAGGAAGGCTGGGTGTGTATGAGGAAACATCAGGTAGCAGGAGATGTATATGGAGGATGGTAATGACAGCAATGATTATGCTGTGTCTACCCACCTATCTTTTAAAGGTATTGCGCTTCACCCACCCAATTATCTATCTACAAACCCCCAAATGTATACCACAAACATATTATCAGTAATTAATGTTCACATTAATTACCTGACTTGGGTCTCTTGTTGCTGCCATCTTTGTTCGTTGACTTGAGGACGATTCTGCAGTCCAGGTCCCGGTCACCCTGCAGTAGTCGCATATTAGGACTTCTTCATCGGTTTCAAGGAGACCACTCACCTAATAAAAAAAGGAAAGGGGCATGATAATATGTTCTCGGTATACACTGACAATTATGTATTGTGCTGGGTTATGCTAATGATTTGCCATCTATCTACCTACCCACATATCTATCTAATGATTTACCATCTATCGATATACCTCATCTATCTATCTTTTGATTTAACATCTGTGTGCCCTATAGGAGGACCAAGCTGGTGGTAGCCTCGTGACTCACAAAGAATCATCCTTCAGCACTCAGGAGAGGGAAAACCCCCTGTGGGGGAAACCTCTGGGGACCCGTGGCTGATGGACTGCCCGTCCCTCTGGGCATTAGGAGGCTATGCAGAGTTATATTAACAAATATAATGAAATACTGCATGTGCATGGAAGAATGACATATACCTTCATATGAATTCGAAATATACAAATATACCCTATTAGCTATCATTGGCTGATGTCATTAATAAAGCTCCTGTCCACATCTCCTGATATTACCCAAATCATATTCCTCACAAAGCTGCGAAATTGGCTGAAGAGGCTGGCCGTCCCCATTTGAGAAGCTTAGTCTATTTTTGCTAGAACCCCTATAGATCTTCAACATGCACCAAGGATTTTTTTAGGGTAGCTCCAAGTCTGCAGGCACATCCAAATTAGGAACTTGGTCTGTGACAAGATATTTATCTCCCACAGGGATCTCTCCCCAGGAAGGCTGGTGTGTATGAGGAAACATCAGGTAGCAGGAGATGTATATGGAGGATGGTAATGACAGCAATGATTATGCTGTGTCTACCCACCTATCTTTTAAAGGTATTGCGCTTCACCCACCCAATTATCTATCTACAAACCCCCAAATGTATACCACAAACATATTATCAGTAATTAATGTTCACATTAATTACCTGACTTGGGTCTCTTGTTGCTGCCATCTTTGTTCGTTGACTTGAGGACGATTCTGCAGTCCAGGTCCCGGTCACCCTGCAGTAGTCGCATATTAGGACTTCTTCATCGGTTTCAAGGAGACCACTCACCTAATAAAAAAAGGAAAGGGGCATGATAATATGTTCTCGGTATACACTGACAATTATGTATTGTGCTGGGTTATGCTAATGATTTGCCATCTATCTACCTACGCACATATCTATCTAATGATTTACCATCTATCGATATACCTCATCTATCTATCTTTTGATTTAACATCTGTGTGCCCTATAGGAGGACCAAGCTGGTGGTAGCCTCGTGACTCACAAAGAATCATCCTTCAGCACTCAGGAGAGGGAAAACCCCCTGTGGGGGAAACCTCTGGGGACCCGTGGCTGATGGACTGCCCGTCCCTCTGGGCATTAGGAGGCTATGCAGAGTTATATTAACAAATATAATGAAATACTGCATGTGCATGGAAGGATGACATATACCTTCATATGAATTCGAAATATACAAATATACCCTATTAGCTATCATTGGCTGATGTCATTAATAAAGCTCCTGTCCACATCTCCTGATATTACCCAAATCATATTCCTCACAAAGCTGCGAAATTGGCTGAAGAGGCTGGCCGTCCCCATTTGAGAAGCTTAGTCTATTTTTGCTAGAACCCCTATAGATCTTCAACATGCACCAAGGATTTTTTTAGGGTAGCTCCAAGTCTGCAGGCACATCCAAATTAGGAACTTGGTCTGTGACAAGATATTTATCTCCCACAGGGATCTCTCCCCAGGAAGGCTGGGTGTGTATGAGGAAACATCAGGTAGCAGGAGATGTATATGGAGGATGGTAATGACAGCAATGATTATGCTGTGTCTACCCACCTATCTTTTAAAGGTATTGCGCTTCACCCACCCAATTATCTATCTACAAACCCCCAAATGTATACCACAAACATATTATCAGTAATTAATGTTCACATTAATTACCTGACTTGGGTCTCTTGTTGCTGCCATCTTTGTTCGTTGACTTGAGGACGATTCTGCAGTCCAGGTCCCGGTCACCCTGCAGTAGTCGCATATTAGGACTTCTTCATCGGTTTCAAGGAGACCACTCACCTAATAAAAAAAGGAAAGGGGCATGATAATATGTTCTCGGTATACACTGACAATTATGTATTGTGCTGGGTTATGCTAATGATTTGCCATCTATCTACCTACCCACATATCTATCTAATGATTTACCATCTATCGATATACCTCATCTATCTATCTTTTGATTTAACATCTGTGTGCCCTATAGGAGGACCAAGCTGGTGGTAGCCTCGTGACTCACAAAGAATCATCCTTCAGCACTCAGGAGAGGGAAAACCCCCTGTGGGGGAAACCTCTGGGGACCCGTGGCTGATGGACTGCCCGTCCCTCTGGGCATTAGGAGGCTATGCAGAGTTATATTAACAAATATAATGAAATACTGCATGTGCATGGAAGGATGACATATACCTTCATATGAATTCGAAATATACAAATATACCCTATTAGCTATCATTGGCTGATGTCATTAATAAAGCTCCTGTCCACATCTCCTGATATTACCCAAATCATATTCCTCACAAAGCTGCGAAATTGGCTGAAGAGGCTGGCCGTCCCCATTTGAGAAGCTTAGTCTATTTTTGCTAGAACCCCTATAGATCTTCAACATGCACCAAGGATTTTTTTAGGGTAGCTCCAAGTCTGCAGGCACATCCAAATTAGGAACTTGGTCTGTGACAAGATATTTATCTCCCACAGGGATCTCTCCCCAGGAAGGCTGGGTGTGTATGAGGAAACATCAGGTAGCAGGAGATGTATATGGAGGATGGTAATGACAGCAATGATTATGCTGTGTCTACCCACCTATCTTTTAAAGGTATTGCGCTTCACCCACCCAATTATCTATCTACAAACCCCCAAATGTATACCACAAACATATTATCAGTAATTAATGTTCACATTAATTACCTGACTTGGGTCTCTTGTTGCTGCCATCTTTGTTCGTTGACTTGAGGACGATTCTGCAGTCCAGGTCCCGGTCACCCTGCAGTAGTCGCATATTAAGACTTCTTCATCGGTTTCAAGGAGACCACTCACCTAATAAAAAAAGGAAAGGGGCATGATAATATGTTCTCGGTATACACTGACAATTATGTATTGTGCTGGGTTATGCTAATGATTTGCCATCTATCTACCTACCCACATATCTATCTAATGATTTACCATCTATCGATATACCTACCCGCCCACCCACCCATCTATCTATCTATCTTTTGATTTAACATCTGTGTGCCCTATAGGAGGACCAAGCTGGTGGTAGCCTCGTGACTCACAAAGAATCATCCTTCAGCACTCAGGAGAGGGAAAACCCCCTGTGGGGGAAACCTCTGGGGACCCGTGGCTGATGGACTGCCCGTCCCTCTGGGCATTAGGAGGCTATGCAGAGTTATATTAACAAATATAATGAAATACTGCATGTGCATGGAAGAATGACATATACCTTCATATGAATTCGAAATATACAAATATACCCTATTAGCTATCATTGGCTGATGTCATTAATAAAGCTCCTGTCCACATCTCCTGATATTACCCAAATCATATTCCTCACAAAGCTGCGAAATTGGCTGAAGAGGCTGGCCGTCCCCATTTGAGAAGCTTAGTCTATTTTTGCTAGAACCCCTATAGATCTTCAACATGCACCAAGGATTTTTTTAGGGTAGCTCCAAGTCTGCAGGCACATCCAAATTAGGAACTTGGTCTGTGACAAGATACTTGTCTTCCACAGGGATCTCTCCCCAGGAAGGCTGGGTGTGTATGAGGAAACATCAGGTAGCAGGAGATGTATATGGAGGATGGTAATGACAGCAATGATTATGCTGTGTCCACCCACCGATCTTTTAAAGGTATTGTGCTTATCCCACCCAATTATCTATCTACAAACCCCCAAATGTATACCACAAACATATTATCAGTAATTAATGTTCACATTAATTACCTGACTTGGGTCTCTTGTTGCTGCCATCTTTGTTTGTTGACTTGAGGACGATTCTACAGTCCAGGTCCCGGTCACCATGCAGTAGTCGCATATTAGGACTTCTTCATCGGTTTCAAGGAGACCACTCACCTAATAAAAAAAGGAAAGGGGCATGATAATATGTTCTCGGTATACACTGACAATTATGTATTGTGCTGGGTTATGCTAATGATTTGCCATCTATCTACCTACCCACATATCTATCTAATGATTTACCATCTATCGATATACCTCATCTATCTATCTTTTGATTTAACATCTGTGTGCCCTATAGGAGGACCAAGCTGGTGGTAGCCTCGTGACTCACAAAGAATCATCCTTCAGCACTCAGGAGAGGGAAAAGCCCCTGTGGGGGAAACCTCTGGGGACCCGTGGCTGATGGACTGCCCGTCCCTCTGGGCATTAGGAGGCTATGCAGAGTTATATTAACAAATATAATGAAATACTGCATGTGCATGGAAGGATGACATATACCTTCATATGAATTCGAAATATACAAATATACCCTATTAGCTATCATTGGCTGATGTCATTAATAAAGCTCCTGTCCACATCTCCTGATATTACCCAAATCATATTCCTCACAAAGCTGCGAAATTGGCTGAAGAGGCTGGCCGTCCCCATTTGAGAAGCTTAGTCTATTTTTGCTAGAACCCCTATAGATCTTCAACATGCACCAAGGATTTTTTTAGGGTAGCTCCAAGTCTGCAGGCACATCCAAATTAGGAACTTGGTCTGTGACAAGATATTTATCTCCCACAGGGATCTCTCCCCAGGAAGGCTGGGTGTGTATGAGGAAACATCAGGTAGCAGGAGATGTATATGGAGGATGGTAATGACAGCAATGATTATGCTGTGTCTACCCACCTATCTTTTAAAGGTATTGCGCTTCACCCACCCAATTATCTATCTACAAACCCCCAAATGTATACCACAAACATATTATCAGTAATTAATGTTCACATTAATTACCTGACTTGGGTCTCTTGTTGCTGCCATCTTTGTTCGTTGACTTGAGGACGATTCTGCAGTCCAGGTCCCGGTCACCCTGCAGTAGTCGCATATTAGGACTTCTTCATCGGTTTCAAGGAGACCACTCACCTAATAAAAAAAGGAAAGGGGCATGATAATATGTTCTCGGTATAAACTGACAATTATGTATTGTGCTGGGTTATGCTAATGATTTGCCATCTATCTACCTACCCACATATCTATCTAATGATTTAACATCTATCGATATACCTACCCGCCCACCCACCCATCTATCTATCTATCTTTTGATTTAACATCTGTGTGCCCTATAGGAGGACCAAGCTGGTGGTAGCCTCGTGACTCACAAAGAATCATCCTTCAGCACTCAGGAGAGGGAAAACCCCCTGTGGGGGAAACCTCTGGGGACCCGTGGCTGATGGACTGCCCGTCCCTCTGGGCATTAGGAGGCTATGCAGAGTTATATTAACAAATATAATGAAATACTGCATGTGCATGGAAGGATGACATATACCTTCATATGAATTCGAAATATACAAATATATCCTATTAGCTATCATTGGCTGATGTCATTAATAAAGCTCCTGTCCACATCTCCTGATATTACCCAAATCATATTCCTCACAAAGCTGCGAAATTGGCTGAAGAGGCTGGCCGTCCCCATTTGAGAAGCTTAGTCTATTTTTGCTAGAACCCCTATAGATCTTCAACATGCACCAAGGATTTTTTTAGGGTAGCTCCAAGTCTGCAGGCACATCCAAATTAGGAACTTGGTCTGTGACAAGATACTTATCTCCCACAGGGATCTCTCCCCAGGAAGGCTGGGTGTGTATGAGGAAACATCAGGTAGCAGGAGATGTATATGGAGGATGGTAATGACAGCAATGATTATGCTGTGTCCACCCACCTATCTTTTAAAGGTATTGCGCTTCACCCACCCAATTATCTATCTACAAACCCCCAAATGTATACCACAAACATATTATCAGTAATTAATGTTCACATTAATTACCTGACTTGGGTCTCTTGTTGCTGCCATCTTTGTTCGTTGACTTGAGGACGATTCTGCAGTCCAGGTCCCGGTCACCCTGCAGTAGTCGCATATTAGGACTTCTTCATCGGTTTCAAGGAGACCACTCACCTAATAAAAAAAGGAAAGGGGCATGATAATATGTTCTCGGTATACACTGACAATTATGTATTGTGCTGGGTTATGCTAATGATTTGCCATCTATCTACCTACCCACATATCTATCTAATGATTTACCATCTATCGATATACCTCATCTATCTATCTTTTGATTTAACATCTGTGTGCCCTATAGGAGGACCAAGCTGGTGGTAGCCTCGTGACTCACAAAGAATCATCCTTCAGCACTCAGGAGAGGGAAAACCCCCTGTGGGGGAAACCTCTGGGGACCCGTGGCTGATGGACTGCCCGTCCCTCTGGGCATTAGGAGGCTATGCAGAGTTATATTAACAAATATAATGAAATACTGCATGTGCATGGAAGAATGACATATACCTTCATATGAATTCGAAATATACAAATATACCCTATTAGCTATCATTGGCTGATGTCATTAATAAAGCTCCTGTCCACATCTCCTGATATTACCCAAATCATATTCCTCACAAAGCTGCGAAATTGGCTGAAGAGGCTGGCCGTCCCCATTTGAGAAGCTTAGTCTATTTTTGCTAGAACCCCTATAGATCTTCAACATGCACCAAGGATTTTTTTAGGGTAGCTCCAAGTCTGCAGGCACATCCAAATTAGGAACTTGGTCTGTGACAAGATACTTGTCTTCCACAGGGATCTCTCCCCAGGAAGGCTGGGTGTGTATGAGGAAACATCAGGTAGCAGGAGATGTATATGGAGGATGGTAATGACAGCAATGATTATGCTGTGTCTACCCACCTATCTTTTAAAGGTATTGCGCTTCACCCACCCAATTATCTATCTACAAACCCCCAAATGTATACCACAAACATATTATCAGTAATTAATGTTCACATTAATTACCTGACTTGGGTCTCTTGTTGCTGCCATCTTTGTTCGTTGACTTGAGGACGATTCTGCAGTCCAGGTCCCGGTCACCCTGCAGTAGTCGCATATTAGGACTTCTTCATCGGTTTCAAGGAGACCACTCACCTAATAAAAAAAGGAAAGGGGCATGATAATATGTTCTCGGTATACACTGACAATTATGTATTGTGCTGGGTTATGCTAATGATTTGCCATCTATCTACCTACCCACATATCTATCTAATGATTTACCATCTATCGATATACCTCATCTATCTATCTTTTGATTTAACATCTGTGTGCCCTATAGGAGGACCAAGCTGGTGGTAGCCTCGTGACTCACAAAGAATCATCCTTCAGCACTCAGGAGAGGGAAAACCCCCTGTGGGGGAAACCTCTGGGGACCCGTGGCTGATGGACTGCCCGTCCCTCTGGGCATTAGGAGGCTATGCAGAGTTATATTAACAAATATAATGAAATACTGCATGTGCATGGAAGGATGACATATACCTTCATATGAATTCGAAATATACAAATATACCCTATTAGCTATCATTGGCTGATGTCATTAATAAAGCTCCTGTCCACATCTCCTGATATTACCCAAATCATATTCCTCACAAAGCTGCGAAATTGGCTGAAGAGGCTGGCCGTCCCCATTTGAGAAGCTTAGTCTATTTTTGCTAGAACCCCTATAGATCTTCAACATGCACCAAGGATTTTTTTAGGGTAGCTCCAAGTCTGCAGGCACATCCAAATTAGGAACTTGGTCTGTGACAAGATATTTATCTCCCACAGGGATCTCTCCCCAGGAAGGCTGGGTGTGTATGAGGAAACATCAGGTAGCAGGAGATGTATATGGAGGATGGTAATGACAGCAATGATTATGCTGTGTCTACCCACCTATCTTTTAAAGGTATTGCGCTTCACCCACCCAATTATCTATCTACAAACCCCCAAATGTATACCACAAACATATTATCAGTAATTAATGTTCACATTAATTACCTGACTTGGGTCTCTTGTTGCTGCCATCTTTGTTCGTTGACTTGAGGACGATTCTGCAGTCCAGGTCCCGGTCACCCTGCAGTAGTCGCATATTAAGACTTCTTCATCGGTTTCAAGGAGACCACTCACCTAATAAAAAAAGGAAAGGGGCATGATAATATGTTCTCGGTATACACTGACAATTATGTATTGTGCTGGGTTATGCTAATGATTTGCCATCTATCTACCTACCCACATATCTATCTAATGATTTACCATCTATCGATATACCTACCCGCCCACCCACCCATCTATCTATCTATCTTTTGATTTAACATCTGTGTGCCCTATAGGAGGACCAAGCTGGTGGTAGCCTCGTGACTCACAAAGAATCATCCTTCAGCACTCAGGAGAGGGAAAACCCCCTGTGGGGGAAACCTCTGGGGACCCGTGGCTGATGGACTGCCCGTCCCTCTGGGCATTAGGAGGCTATGCAGAGTTATATTAACAAATATAATGAAATACTGCATGTGCATGGAAGAATGACATATACCTTCATATGAATTCGAAATATACAAATATACCCTATTAGCTATCATTGGCTGATGTCATTAATAAAGCTCCTGTCCACATCTCCTGATATTACCCAAATCATATTCCTCACAAAGCTGCGAAATTGGCTGAAGAGGCTGGCCGTCCCCATTTGAGAAGCTTAGTCTATTTTTGCTAGAACCCCTATAGATCTTCAACATGCACCAAGGATTTTTTTAGGGTAGCTCCAAGTCTGCAGGCACATCCAAATTAGGAACTTGGTCTGTGACAAGATACTTGTCTTCCACAGGGATCTCTCCCCAGGAAGGCTGGGTGTGTATGAGGAAACATCAGGTAGCAGGAGATGTATATGGAGGATGGTAATGACAGCAATGATTATGCTGTGTCCACCCACCTATCTTTTAAAGGTATTGTGCTTATCCCACCCAATTATCTATCTACAAACCCCCAAATGTATACCACAAACATATTATCAGTAATTAATGTTCACATTAATTACCTGACTTGGGTCTCTTGTTGCTGCCATCTTTGTTTGTTGACTTGAGGACGATTCTACAGTCCAGGTCCCGGTCACCATGCAGTAGTCGCATATTAGGACTTCTTCATCGGTTTCAAGGAGACCACTCACCTAATAAAAAAAGGAAAGGGGCATGATAATATGTTCTCGGTATACACTGACAATTATGTATTGTGCTGGGTTATGCTAATGATTTGCCATCTATCTACCTACCCACATATCTATCTAATGATTTACCATCTATCGATATACCTCATCTATCTATCTTTTGATTTAACATCTGTGTGCCCTATAGGAGGACCAAGCTGGTGGTAGCCTCGTGACTCACAAAGAATCATCCTTCAGCACTCAGGAGAGGGAAAAGCCCCTGTGGGGGAAACCTCTGGGGACCCGTGGCTGATGGACTGCCCGTCCCTCTGGGCATTAGGAGGCTATGCAGAGTTATATTAACAAATATAATGAAATACTGCATGTGCATGGAAGGATGACATATACCTTCATATGAATTCGAAATATACAAATATACCCTATTAGCTATCATTGGCTGATGTCATTAATAAAGCTCCTGTCCACATCTCCTGATATTACCCAAATCATATTCCTCACAAAGCTGCGAAATTGGCTGAAGAGGCTGGCCGTCCCCATTTGAGAAGCTTAGTCTATTTTTGCTAGAACCCCTATAGATCTTCAACATGCACCAAGGATTTTTTTAGGGTAGCTCCAAGTCTGCAGGCACATCCAAATTAGGAACTTGGTCTGTGACAAGATATTTATCTCCCACAGGGATCTCTCCCCAGGAAGGCTGGGTGTGTATGAGGAAACATCAGGTAGCAGGAGATGTATATGGAGGATGGTAATGACAGCAATGATTATGCTGTGTCTACCCACCTATCTTTTAAAGGTATTGCGCTTCACCCACCCAATTATCTATCTACAAACCCCCAAATGTATACCACAAACATATTATCAGTAATTAATGTTCACATTAATTACCTGACTTGGGTCTCTTGTTGCTGCCATCTTTGTTCGTTGACTTGAGGACGATTCTGCAGTCCAGGTCCCGGTCACCCTGCAGTAGTCGCATATTAGGACTTCTTCATCGGTTTCAAGGAGACCACTCACCTAATAAAAAAAGGAAAGGGGCATGATAATATGTTCTCGGTATAAACTGACAATTATGTATTGTGCTGGGTTATGCTAATGATTTGCCATCTATCTACCTACCCACATATCTATCTAATGATTTAACATCTATCGATATACCTACCCGCCCACCCACCCATCTATCTATCTATCTTTTGATTTAACATCTGTGTGCCCTATAGGAGGACCAAGCTGGTGGTAGCCTCGTGACTCACAAAGAATCATCCTTCAGCACTCAGGAGAGGGAAAACCCCCTGTGGGGGAAACCTCTGGGGACCCGTGGCTGATGGACTGCCCGTCCCTCTGGGCATTAGGAGGCTATGCAGAGTTATATTAACAAATATAATGAAATACTGCATGTGCATGGAAGGATGACATATACCTTCATATGAATTCGAAATATACAAATATATCCTATTAGCTATCATTGGCTGATGTCATTAATAAAGCTCCTGTCCACATCTCCTGATATTACCCAAATCATATTCCTCACAAAGCTGCGAAATTGGCTGAAGAGGCTGGCCGTCCCCATTTGAGAAGCTTAGTCTATTTTTGCTAGAACCCCTATAGATCTTCAACATGCACCAAGGATTTTTTTAGGGTAGCTCCAAGTCTGCAGGCACATCCAAATTAGGAACTTGGTCTGTGACAAGATACTTATCTCCCACAGGGATCTCTCCCCAGGAAGGCTGGGTGTGTATGAGGAAACATCAGGTAGCAGGAGATGTATATGGAGGATGGTAATGACAGCAATGATTATGCTGTGTCCACCCACCTATCTTTTAAAGGTATTGCGCTTCACCCACCCAATTATCTATCTACAAACCCCCAAATGTATACCACAAACATATTATCAGTAATTAATGTTCACATTAATTACCTGACTTGGGTCTCTTGTTGCTGCCATCTTTGTTCGTTGACTTGAGGACGATTCTGCAGTCCAGGTCCCGGTCACCCTGCAGTAGTCGCATATTAGGACTTCTTCATCGGTTTCAAGGAGACCACTCACCTAATAAAAAAAGGAAAGGGGCATGATAATATGTTCTCGGTATACACTGACAATTATGTATTGTGCTGGGTTATGCTAATGATTTGCCATCTATCTACCTACCCACATATCTATCTAATGATTTACCATCTATCGATATACCTCATCTATCTATCTTTTGATTTAACATCTGTGTGCCCTATAGGAGGACCAAGCTGGTGGTAGCCTCGTGACTCACAAAGAATCATCCTTCAGCACTCAGGAGAGGGAAAACCCCCTGTGGGGGAAACCTCTGGGGACCCGTGGCTGATGGACTGCCCGTCCCTCTGGGCATTAGGAGGCTATGCAGAGTTATATTAACAAATATAATGAAATACTGCATGTGCATGGAAGAATGACATATACCTTCATATGAATTCGAAATATACAAATATACCCTATTAGCTATCATTGGCTGATGTCATTAATAAAGCTCCTGTCCACATCTCCTGATATTACCCAAATCATATTCCTCACAAAGCTGCGAAATTGGCTGAAGAGGCTGGCCGTCCCCATTTGAGAAGCTTAGTCTATTTTTGCTAGAACCCCTATAGATCTTCAACATGCACCAAGGATTTTTTTAGGGTAGCTCCAAGTCTGCAGGCACATCCAAATTAGGAACTTGGTCTGTGACAAGATACTTGTCTTCCACAGGGATCTCTCCCCAGGAAGGCTGGGTGTGTATGAGGAAACATCAGGTAGCAGGAGATGTATATGGAGGATGGTAATGACAGCAATGATTATGCTGTGTCCACCCACCTATCTTTTAAAGGTATTGTGCTTATCCCACCCAATTATCTATCTACAAACCCCCAAATGTATACCACAAACATATTATCAGTAATTAATGTTCACATTAATTACCTGACTTGGGTCTCTTGTTGCTGCCATCTTTGTTCGTTGACTTGAGGACGATTCTGCAGTCCAGGTCCCGGTCACCCTGCAGTAGTCGCATATTAGGACTTCTTCATCGGTTTCAAGGAGACCACTCACCTAATAAAAAAAGGAAAGGGGCATGATAATATGTTCTCGGTATACACTGACAATTATGTATTGTGCTGGGTTATGCTAATGATTTGCCATCTATCTACCTACCCACATATCTATCTAATGATTTACCATCTATCGATATACCTCATCTATCTATCTTTTGATTTAACATCTGTGTGCCCTATAGGAGGACCAAGCTGGTGGTAGCCTCGTGACTCACAAAGAATCATCCTTCAGCACTCAGGAGAGGGAAAACCCCCTGTGGGGGAAACCTCTGGGGACCCGTGGCTGATGGACTGCCCGTCCCTCTGGGCATTAGGAGGCTATGCAGAGTTATATTAACAAATATAATGAAATACTGCATGTGCATGGAAGGATGACATATACCTTCATATGAATTCGAAATATACAAATATACCCTATTAGCTATCATTGGCTGATGTCATTAATAAAGCTCCTGTCCACATCTCCTGATATTACCCAAATCATATTCCTCACAAAGCTGCGAAATTGGCTGAAGAGGCTGGCCGTCCCCATTTGAGAAGCTTAGTCTATTTTTGCTAGAACCCCTATAGATCTTCAACATGCACCAAGGATTTTTTTAGGGTAGCTCCAAGTCTGCAGGCACATCCAAATTAGGAACTTGGTCTGTGACAAGATACTTATCTTCCACAGGGATCTCTCCCCAGGAAGGCTGGGTGTGTATGAGGAAACATCAGGTAGCAGGAGATGTATATGGAGGATGGTAATGACAGCAATGATTATGCTGTGTCCACCCACCTATCTTTTAAAGGTATTGCGCTTCACCCACCCAATTATCTATCTACAAACCCCCAAATGTATACCACAAACATATTATCAGTAATTAATGTTCACATTAATTACCTGACTTGGGTCTCTTGTTGCTGCCATCTTTGTTCGTTGACTTGAGGACGATTCTGCAGTCCAGGTCCCGGTCACCCTGCAGTAGTCGCATATTAGGACTTCTTCATCGGTTTCAAGGAGACCACTCACCTAATAAAAAAAGGAAAGGGGCATGATAATATGTTCTCGGTATACACTGACAATTATGTATTGTGCTGGGTTATGCTAATGATTTGCCATCTATTTACCTACCCACATATCTATCTAATGATTTACCATCTATCGATATACCTACCCGCCCACCCACCCATCTATCTATCTATCTATCTTTTGATTTAACATCTGTGTGCCCTATAGGAGGACCAAGCTGGTGGTAGCCTCGTGACTCACAAAGAATCATCCTTCAGCACTCAGGAGAGGGAAAACCCCCTGTGGGGGAAACCTCTGGGGACCTGTGGCTGATGGACTGCCCGTCCCTCTGGGCATTAGGAGGCTATGCAGAGTTATATTAACAAATATAATGAAATACTGCATGTGCATGGAAGGATGACATATACCTTCATATGAATTCGAAATATACAAATATACCCTATTAGCTATCATTGGCTGATGTCATTAATAAAGCTCCTGTCCACATCTCCTGATATTACCCAAATCATATTCCTCACAAAGCTGCGAAATTGGCTGAAGAGGCTGGCCGTCCCCATTTGAGAAGCTTAGTCTATTTTTGCTAGAACCCCTATAGATCTTCAACATGCACCAAGGATTTTTTTAGGGTAGCTCCAAGTCTGCAGGCACATCCAAATTAGGAACTTGGTCTGTGACAAGATATTTATCTCCCACAGGGATCTCTCCCCAGGAAGGCTGGGTGTGTATGAGGAAACATCAGGTAGCAGGAGATGTATATGGAGGATGGTAATGACAGCAATGATTATGCTGTGTCTACCCACCTATCTTTTAAAGGTATTGCGCTTCACCCACCCAATTATCTATCTACAAACCCCCAAATGTATACCACAAACATATTATCAGTAATTAATGTTCACATTAATTACCTGACTTGGGTCTCTTGTTGCTGCCATCTTTGTTCGTTGACTTGAGGACGATTCTGCAGTCCAGGTCCCGGTCACCCTGCAGTAGTCGCATATTAAGACTTCTTCATCGGTTTTCAAGGAGACCACTCACCTAATAAAAAAGGAAAGGGGCATGATAATATGTTCTCGGTATACACTGACAATTATGTATTGTGCTGGGTTATGCTAATGATTTGCCATCTATCTACCTACCCACATATCTATCTAATGATTTACCATCTATCGATATACCTACCCGCCCACCCACCCATCTATCTATCTATCTATCTATCTATCTTTTGATTTAACATCTCTATACCCACCACTACATCACTGACCCCTCTATACCCACCACTACATCACTGACCCCTCTATACCCACCACTACATTACTGACCCCTCTATACCTGCCACTACATTACTGACCCCTCTATACCTGCCACTACATTACTGACCCCTCTATACCCACCACTACAGATAGCGCAGGGCTTGTCTTTGCTGGGGATGGCGGAGGACTCGCCACCCGCCATCCCCCGCCCCGCGCCATCTGTATGTCGGAAGGGGACGCGCGTGCACGAGGTGCACGCGCGTCCCGTTCCGACGGAGCTTTTGCCCGGGTCCCCGCCGGCTTCCCCGGGTCCCCGCCGGTCCACACCGCCCCCCCGCAGCCCCCCGCAGCCCTGCCCGTCTCCCTGAAGCTGGAGACGGGCAGGACTGCACCCGCCGCGCCGCCTCGCCGCCCGGCTATTGAGACGCTCGTGCGTGGGAGACGCACGAGCGTCTCATTCAGCCAGAGCGCCAGATTGCTGGCGGATCGCCAGGGACACGGTCCTGGCGCTCCGCCAGCAATAATAAGCCCTGCTCCATCTGTACATTACTGACCCCTATATACCCGCCACTACATTACTGACCCATCTATACTCACCACTACATTACTGATCCCGCTATACCCGCCACTACAACACTGACCCCTCTATACCCGGCACTACATTACTGACCCCTCTATACCCTACACTACATCACTGACCCCTCTATACCCACCACTACATTACTGACCCCTCTATACCCTACACTACATCACTGACCCCTATATACCATACACTGTATTACTGACCCCTCTATACACACCATTACATTACTGACCCCTCTATACCCGCCACTACATCACTGACCCATCTATACCCACCACTACATTACTGACCCCTCTGTACCCGCCACTACATCACTGACCCCTCTATACCTGCCACTACATTACTGACCCCTCTATACCCGCCACTACATTACTGACCCCTATATACCCGCCACTACATTACTGACCCATCTATACCCACCACTACATCACTGACACCTCTATACCCACCACTACATCACTGACCCCTCTATACCCGCCACTACATCACTGACCCCTCTATACCCGCCACTACATTACTGACCCCTCTATACCCTACACTACATCACTGACCCCTCTATACCCACCACTACATCACTGCCCCCTCTATACCCGCCACTACATTACTGACACCTCTATTCCCGCCACTACATCACTGACCCCTCTATACCCACCACTACATTACTGACACCTCTATACCCACCACTACATCACTGACCCCTCTGTACCCGCCACTACATTACTGACCCCTCTGTACCCGCCACTACATTACTGACCCCTCTATACCCGCCACTACATCACTGACCCCTCTATACCCGCCAC
Source organism: Crinia signifera (assembly GCF_055691185.1). Classification (NCBI taxonomy): domain Eukaryota; kingdom Metazoa; phylum Chordata; class Amphibia; order Anura; family Myobatrachidae; genus Crinia; species Crinia signifera. The sequence goes on along the minus strand of NC_139217.1, from coordinate 141,981,344 downwards.
TACATCACTGACCCCTCTATACCCTACACTACATCACTGACCCCTCTATTACCGCCACTACATCACTGACCCCTCTATTCCCGCCACTACATCACTGACCCCTCTATACCCTACACTACATCACTGACCCCTCTATACCCACCACTACATCACTGACCCCTCTTTACCCACCACTACATCACTGACCCCTCTATACCCACCACTACATTACTGACCCCTATATACCCGCCACTACATTACTGACCCATCTATACTCACCACTACATTACTGATCCCGCTATACCCGCCACTACAACACTGACCCCTCTATACCCGGCACTACATTACTGACCCCTCTATACCCTACACTACATCACTGACCCCTCTATACCCACCACTACATTACTGACCCCTCTATACCCTACACTACATCACTGACCCCTATATACCATACACTGTATTACTGACCCCTCTATACACACCATTACATTACTGACCCCTCTATACCCGCCACTACATCACTGACCCATCTATACCCACCACTACATTACTGACCCCTCTGTACCCGCCACTACATCACTGACCCCTCTATACCTGCCACTACATTACTGACCCCTCTATACCCGCCACTACATTACTGACCCCTATATACCCGCCACTACATTACTGACCCATCTATACCCACCACTACATCACTGACACCTCTATACCCACCACTACATCACTGACCCCTCTATACCCGCCACTACATCACTGACCCCTCTATACCCGCCACTACATTACTGACCCCTCTATACCCTACACTACATCACTGACCCCTCTATACCCACCACTACATCACTGCCCCCTCTATACCCGCCACTACATTACTGACACCTCTATTCCCGCCACTACATCACTGACCCCTCTATACCCACCACTACATTACTGACACCTCTATACCCACCACTACATCACTGACCCCTCTGTACCCGCCACTACATTACTGACCCCTCTGTACCCGCCACTACATTACTGACCCCTCTATACCCGCCACTACATCACTGACCCCTCTATACCCGCCACTACATCACTGACCCCTCTATACCCTACACTACATCACTGACCCCTCTATTACCGCCACTACATCACTGACCCCTCTATTCCCGCCACTACATTACTGACCCCTCTATACCCTACACTACATCACTGACCCCTCTATACCCACCACTACATCACTGACCCCTCTTTACCCACCACTACATCACTGACCCCTCTATACCCACCACTACATTACTGACCCCTCTATACCTGCCACTACATTACTGACCCCTCTATACCTGCCACTACATTACTGACCCCTCTATACCCGCCACTACATTACTGACCCCTATATACCCGCCACTACATTACTGACCCATCTATACTCACCATTATATTACTGATCCCTCTATACCCGCCACTACAACACTGACCCCTCTATACCCGCCACTACATTACTGACCCCTCTATACCCTACACTACATCACTGACCCCTCTATACCCACCACTACATTACTGACCCCTCTATACCCTACACTACATCACTGACCCCTCTATACCCTACACTGTATTACTGACCCCTCTATACACACCATTACATTACTGACCCCTCTGTACCCGCCACTACATCACTGACCCCTCTATACCTGCCACTACATGACTGACCCCTCTGTACCCGCCACTACATCACTGACCCCTCTGTACCCGCCACTACATTACTGACCCCTCTGTACCCGCCACTACATTACTGACCCCTCTGTACCCACCACTACATTACTGACCCCTCTATACCCTACACTATATTATTGACCCCTCTGTACCCGCCACTACATCACTGACCCCTCTATTACCACCACTACATTACTGACCCCTCTATACCCTACACTATATGATTGACCCCTCTATCCCCACCACTACATTACTGACCCCTCTATAACCCACCACTACATTACTGACCCCTCTGTACCCGCCACTTCATTACTGACCCCTCTATACCCTACACTACATCACTGACCCCTCTATACCCGCCACTACATCACTGACCCCTCTATACCAACACTACATTACTGACCCCTCTTTACCCGCCACTACATCACTGACCCCTCTATACCCACACTACATTACTGACCCCTCTATACCTGCCACTACATCACTGACCCCTCTATACCCACCACTACATCACTGACCCCTCTATTCCCGCCACTACATCACTGACCCCTCTATACCCGCCACTACATCACTGACCCCTCTATACCCACCACTACATCACTGACCCCTCTATACCCACCACTACATCACTGACCCCTTTATACCCGCCACTACATCACTGACCCCTCTATACCCACCACTACATTACTGACCCCTCTATACCCGCCACTACATCACTGACCCCTCTATACCCGCCACTACATCCCTGACCCCTCTGTACCCGCCACTACATTGCTGACCCCTCTATACCCTACACTACAGCACTGACCTCTCTATACCCTACACTACATCACTGACCCCTCTGTACCCGCCACTACATTACTGACCCCTCTGTACCCGCCACTACATTACTGACCCCTCTGTACCCTACACTACATCACTGACCCCTCTATTCCCGCCACTACATCACTGACCCCTCTATACCCGCCACTACATCACTGACCCCTCTATACCCACCACTACATCACTGACCCCTCTATACCTGCCACTACATCACTGGCCCCTCTTTACCCGCCACTACATTACTGACCCCTCTATACCCACCACTACATCACTGACACCTCTATACCCACCACTACATCACTGACCCCTCTATACCCGCCACTACATCACTGACCCCTCTATACCCGCCACTACATTACTGACCCCTCTATACCCACCACTACATTACTGACACCTCTATTCCCGCCACTACATCACTGACCCCTCTATACCAGACACTACATTACTAACCCTGCTATACCCGCCACTACATTACTGACCCCTCTATACCCACCACTACATCACTGACACCTCTATACCCACCACTACATCACTGACCCCTCTATACCCACCACTACATCACTGCCCCCTCTATACCCGCCACTACATTACTGACACCTCTATTCCCGCCACTACATCACTGACCCCTCTATACCCACCACTACATTACTGACGCCTCTATACCCACCACTACATCACTGACCCCTCTGTACCCGCCACTACATTACTGACCCCTCTATACCCACCACTACATTACTGACCCCTCTATACCCACCACTACATTACTGACACCTCTATTCCCGCCACTACATCACTGACCCCTCTATACCAGACACTACATTACTAACCCTGCTATACCTCACACTACATCACTGACCCCTCTATACCCGCCACTACATTACTGACACCTCTATACCCACCACTACATCACTGACCCCTCTGTACCCACCACTACATCACTGACCCCTCTATACCCACCACTACATCACTGCCCCCTCTATACCCGCCACTACATCACTGACCCCTCTATACCCGCCACTACATCACTGACCCCTCTGTACCCGCCACTACATTACTGACCCCTCTGTACCCACCACTACATTACTGACCCCTCTGTACCCGCCACTACATTACTGACCCCTCTATACCCTACACTACATCACTGACCCCTCTATACCCTACACTACATCACTGACCCCTCTATACCCACCACTACATTACTGACCCCTCTATACCCTACACTACATCACTGACCCCTCTATACCCGCCACTACATCACTGACCCCTCTATACCCTACACTACATCACTGACCCCTCTATACCCTACACTACATCACTGACCCCTCTATACCCGCCACTACATTACTGACCCCTTTATACCCTACACTACATCACTGCCCCCTCTATACCCGTCACTACATCACTGACCCCTCTTTTACCGCCACTACATCACTGACCCCTCTATTCCCGCCACTACATCACTGACCCCTCTATTCCCGCCACTACATCACTGACCCCTCTATACCCGCCACTACATTACTGATACCTGTATACCCGCCACTACATTACTGACCCCTCTATACCCACCACTACATCACTGCCCCCTCTATACCCGTCACTACATCACTGACCCCTCTTTTGCCGCCACTACATCACTGACCCCTCTATTCCCGCCACTACATCACTGACCCCTCTATACCCGCCACTACATTACTGACCCCTCTATACCCGCCACTACACTGTTGGCCCCTCTATACCCACCACTACATTGCTGACCCCTCTATACCCTACACTACATCACTGACCCCTCTAAACCCACCACTACATTACTGACCCCTCTATACCCACCACTACATTACTGACCCCTCTATACCCTACACTACATCACTGACCCCTCTATACCCGCCACTACATCACTGACCCCTCTATACCCTACACTACATCACTGACCCCTCTATTACCGCCACTACATCACTGACCCCTCTATTCCCGCCACTACATCACTGACCCCTCTATACCCTACACTACATCACTGACCCCTCTATATCCACCACTACATCACTGACCCATCTATACCCACCACTACATCACTGACCCCTCTATACCCACCACTACATTACTGACCCCTCTATACCTGCCACTACATTACTGACCCCTCTATACCTGCCACTACATTACTGACCCCTCTATACCCAACACTACATTACTGACCCCTATATACCCGCCACTACATTACTGACCCATCTATACTCACCACTACATTACTGATCCCTCTATACCCGCCACTACAACACTGACCCCTCTATACCCGCCACTACATTACTGACCCCTCTATACCCTACACTACATCACTGACCCCTCTATACCCACCACTACATTACTGACCCCTCTATACCCTACACTACATCACTGACCCCTCTATACCCTACACTGTATTACTGACCCCTCTATACACACCATTACATTACTGACCCCTCTATACCCGCCACTACATCACTGACCCATCTATACCCACCACTACATTACTGACCCCTCTGTACCCGCCACTACATCACTGACCCTTCTATACCTGCCACTACATCACTGACCCCTCTATACCCACCACTACATTGCTGACCCCTCTATACCCTACACTACATCACTGACCCCTCTATACCCACCACTACATTACTGACCCCTCTATACCCACCACTACATTACTGACCCCTCTATACCCTACACTACATCACTGACCCCTCTATACCCACCACTACATCACTGACCCCTCTATACCCGCCACTACATCACTGACCCCTCTATACCTGCCACTACATCACTGACCCCTCTGTACCCGCCACTACATTACTGACCCCTCTATACCCGCCACTACATCACTGACCCCTCTATACCCGCCACTACATCACTGACCCCTCTATACCCTGCACTACATCACTGACCCCTCTATTACCGCCACTACATCACTGACCCCTCTATTCCCGCCACTACATCACTGACCCCTCTATACCCTACACTACATCACTGACCCCTCTATACCCACCACTACATCACTGACCCCTCTATACCCACCACTACATCACTGACCCCTCTATACCCACCACTACATTACTGACCCCTCTATACCTGCCACTACATTACTGACCCCTCTATACCTGCCACTACATTACTGACCCCTCTATACCCGCCACTACATTACTGACCCCTATATACCCGCCACTACATTACTGACCCATCTATACTCACCATTACATTACTGATCCCTCTATACCCGCCACTACAACACTGACCCCTCTATACCCGCCACTACATTACTGACCCCTCTATACCCTACACTACATCACTGACCCCTCTATACCCACCACTACATTACTGACCCCTCTATACCCTACACTACATCACTGACCCCTCTATACCCTACACTGTATTACTGACCCCTCTATACACACCATTACATTACTGACCCCTCTATACCCGCTACTACATCACTGACCCATCTATACCAACCACTACATTACTGACCCCTCTGTACCCGCCACTACATCACTGACCCCTCTATACCTGCCACTACATCACTGACCCCTCTGTACCCGCCACTACATCACTGACCCCTCTGTACCCGCCACTACATTACTGACCCCTCTGTACCCGCCACTACATTACTGACCCCTCTGTACCCACCACTACATTACTGACCCCTCTATACCCTACACTATATTACTGACCCCTCTGTACCCGCCACTACATCACTGACCCCTCTATTACCGCCACTACATCACTGACCCCTCTATACCCTACAGTACATCACTGACCCCTCTATACCCTACAGTACATCAATGACCCCTCTATACCCGCCACTACAACACTGACCCCTCTATACCCTACACTACATCACTGACCCCTCTATTCCCGACACTACATCACTGACCCCTCTATACCCACACTACATTACTGACCCCTCTAAACCCGCCACTACATCACTGACCTCTCTATACCCACACTACATTACTGACCCCTCTATACCTGCCACTACATCACTGACCCCTTTATACCCACCACTACATCACTGACCCCTCTATTCCCGCCACTACATCACTGACCCCTCTATACCCTACACTACATCACTGACCCCTCTATACCCGCCACTACATCACTGACCCCTCTATACCCACACTACATCACTGACCCCTCTATACCCGCCACTACATCACTGACCCCTCTATACCCGCCACTACATTACTGACCCCTCTATACCTGCCACTACATCACTGACCCCTCTATACCCGCCACTACATCACTGACCCCTCTATTCCCGCCACTACATCACTGACCCCTCTATACCCGCCACTACATCACTGACCCCTCTATACCCACCACTACATCACTGACCCCTCTATACCCACCACTACATCACTGACCCCTCTGTACCCGCCACTACATCACTGGCCCCTCTATACCCACCACTACATCACTGGCCCCTCTATACCCACCACTACATTACTGACCCCTCTATACCCACCACTACATCACTGACACCTCTATACCCACCACTACATCACTGACCCCTCTATACCCGCCACTACATCACTGACCCCTCTATACCCGCCACTACATTACTGACCCCTCTATACCCTACACTACATCACTGACCCCTCTATACCCACCACTACATCACTGCCCCCTCTATACCCGCCACTACATTACTGACACCTCTATTCCCGCCACTACATCACTGACCCCTCTATACCCACCACTACATTACTGACACCTCTATACCCACCACTACATCACTGACCCCTCTGTACCCGCCACTACATTACTGACCCCTCTATACCCACCACTACATTACTGACCCCTCTATACCCACCACTACATTAATGACACCTCTATTCCCGCCACTACATCACTGACCCCTCTATACCCACCACTACATTACTGACCCCTCTATACCCACCACTACATCACTGACACCTCTATACCCACCACTACATCACTGACCCCTCTATACCCGCCACTTCATCACTGGCCCCTCTATACCCACCACTACATCACTGGCCCCTCTATACCCACCACTACATTACTGACCCCTCTATACCCACCACTACATCACTGGCCCCTCTATACCCACCACTACATTACTGACCCCTCTATACCCACCACTACATCACTGACACCTCTATACCCACCACTACATCACTGACCCCTCTATACCCGCCACTACATCACTGACCCCTCTATACCCGCCACTACATTACTGACCCCTCTATACCCTACACTACATCACTGACCCCTCTATACCCACCACTACATCACTGCCCCCTCTATACCCGCCACTACATTACTGACACCTCTATTCCCGCCACTACATCACTGACCCCTCTATACCCACCACTACATTACTGACACCTCTATACCCACCACTACATCACTGACCCCTCTGTACCCGCCACTACATTACTGACCCCTCTATACCCACCACTACATTACTGACCCCTCTATACCCACCACTACATTAATGACACCTCTATTCCCGCCACTACATCACTGACCCCTCTATACCCACCACTACATTACTGACCCCTCTATACCCACCACTACATCACTGACACCTCTATACCCACCACTACATCACTGACCCCTCTATACCCGCCACTTCATCACTGACCCCTCAATACCCGCCACTACATTACTGACCCCTCTATACCCTACACTACATCACTGACCCCTCTATACCCACCACTACATCACTGCCCCCTCTATACCCGCCACTACATTACTGACACCTCTATTCCCGCCACTACATCACTGACCCCTCTATACCCACCACTACATTACTGACACCTCTATACCCACCACTACATCACTGACCCCTCTGTACCTGCCACTACATTACTGACCCCTCTATACCCGCCACTACATTACTGACCCCTCTATACCCACCACTACATTACTGACACCTCTATTCCCGCCACTACATCACGGATCCCTCTATACCAGACACTACATTACTAACCCTGCTATACCTCACACTACATCACTGACCCCTCTATACCCTACAGTACATCACTGACCCCTCTATACCCTACAGTACATCAATGACCCCTCTATACCCGCCACTACAACACTGACCCCTCTATACCCTACACTACATCACTGACCCCTCTATTCCCGACACTACATCACTGACCCCTCTATACCCACACTACATTACTGACCCCTCTAAACCCGCCACTACATCACTGACCTCTCTATACCCACACTACATTACTGACCCCTCTATACCTGCCACTACATCACTGACCCCTTTATACCCACCACTACATCACTGACCCCTCTATTCCCGCCACTACATCACTGACCCCTCTATACCCTACACTACATCACTGACCCCTCTATACCCGCCACTACATCACTGACCCCTCTATACCCACACTACATCACTGACCCCTCTATACCCGCCACTACATCACTGACCCCTCTATACCCGCCACTACATTACTGACCCCTCTATACCTGCCACTACATCACTGACCCCTCTATACCCGCCACTACATCACTGACCCCTCTATTCCCGCCACTACATCACTGACCCCTCTATACCCGCCACTACATCACTGACCCCTCTATACCCACCACTACATCACTGACCCCTCTATACCCACCACTACATCACTGACCCCTCTGTACCCGCCACTACATCACTGGCCCCTCTATACCCACCACTACATCACTGGCCCCTCTATACCCACCACTACATTACTGACCCCTCTATACCCACCACTACATCACTGACACCTCTATACCCACCACTACATCACTGACCCCTCTATACCCGCCACTACATCACTGACCCCTCTATACCCGCCACTACATTACTGACCCCTCTATACCCTACACTACATCACTGACCCCTCTATACCCACCACTACATCACTGCCCCCTCTATACCCGCCACTACATTACTGACACCTCTATTCCCACCACTACATCACTGACCCCTCTATACCCACCACTACATTACTGACACCTCTATACCCACCACTACATCACTGACCCCTCTGTACCCGCCACTACATTACTGACCCCTCTATACCCACCACTACATTACTGACCCCTCTATACCCACCACTACATTAATGACACCTCTATTCCCGCCACTACATCACTGACCCCTCTATACCCACCACTACATTACTGACCCCTCTATACCCACCACTACATCACTGACACCTCTATACCCACCACTACATCACTGACCCCTCTATACCCGCCACTTCATCACTGACCCCTCAATACCCGCCACTACATTACTGACCCCTCTATACCCTACACTACATCACTGACCCCTCTATACCCACCACTACATCACTGCCCCCTCTATACCCGCCACTACATTACTGACACCTCTATTCCCGCCACTACATCACTGACCCCTCTATACCCACCACTACATTACTGACACCTCTATACCCACCACTACATCACTGACCCCTCTGTACCTGCCACTACATTACTGACCCCTCTATACCCACCACTACATTACTGACCCCTCTATACCCACCACTACATTACTGACACCTCTATTCCCGCCACTACATCACGGATCCCTCTATACCAGACACTACATTACTAACCCTGCTATACCTCACACTACATCACTGACCCCTCTATACCCGCCACTACATTACTGACACCTCTATACCCACCACTACATCACTGACCCCTCTGTACCCACCACTACATCACTGACCCCTCTATACCCACCACTACATCACTGCCCCCTCTATACCCGCCACTACATTACTGACCCCTCTGTACCCGCCACTACATTACTGACCCCTCTCTACCCGCCACTACATTACTGACCCCTCTATAACCTACACTATATCACTGACCCCTCTCTACCCTACACTACATCACTGACCGCTCTATACCCGCCACTACATCACTGACCCCTCTATACCCTACACTACATCACTGACCCCTCTATACCCTACACTACATCACTGACCCCTCTATACCCGCCACTACATCACTGACCCTTCTATACCCTACAATACATCACTGACCCTTCTATACCCTACACTACACCACTGATCCCTCTATACCTTACACTACATCACTGACCCCTCTATACCCTACACTACATCCCTGATCCCTCTATACCCTACACTAAATCACTGACCCCTCTATACCCTACACTACATCACTGACCCCTCTATACCCTACACTACATCACTGACCCCTCTATACCCGCCACTACATCACTGACCCCTCTATACCTTACACTACATCACTGACCCCTCTATACCCTACACTACATCACTGACCCCTCTATACCCTACACTACATCACTGACCCCTCTATACCCTACACTACATCACTGACCCCTCTATACCCGCCACTACATCACTGACCCCTCTATACCCTATACATCACTGACCCTTCTATACCCTACACTACATCACTGACCCTTCTATACACTACACTACATCACTGTCCCCTCTATACCCTACACTACATCACTGACCCTTCTATACCCTACACTACATTACTGACCCCTCTATACCCTACACTGCATTACTGACCCCTCTATACCCGCCACTACATCACTGACCCCTCTGTACCCACCACTACATCCCTGACCCTTCTAAACCCGCCACTACATCACTGACCCCTCTGTACCCGCCACTACATCACTGACCCCTCTGTACCCGCCACTACATCACTGACCCCTCTATACCCTACACTACATCCCTGACCCCTCTATACCCTACACTACAGCACTGACCTCTCTATACCCTACACTACATCACTGACCCCTCTGTACCCGCCACTACATCACTGACCCATCTATACCCGCCACTACATCACTGACCCCTCTGTACCCGCCACTACATCACTGACCCCTCTATACCCGCCACTACATCACTGGCCCCTCTATACCCACCACTACATTACTGACCCCTCTATACCCACCACTACATCACTGACCTCTCTGTACCCGCCACTACAACACTGACCCCTCTATACCCTACACTACATCACTGACCCCTCTATTCCCGACACTACATCACTGACCCCTCTATACCCACACTACATTACTGACCCCTCTAAACCCGCCACTACATCACTGACCTCTCTATACCCACACTACATTACTGACCCCTCTATACCTGCCACTACATCACTGACCCCTTTATACCCACCACTACATCACTGACCCCTCTATTCCCGCCACTACATCACTGACCCCTCTATACCCTACACTACATCACTGACCCCTCTATACCCGCCACTACATCACTGACCCCTCTATACCCACACTACATCACTGACCCCTCTATACCCGCCACTACATCACTGACCCCTCTATACCCGCCACTACATCACTGACCCCTCTATTCCCGCCACTACATCACTGACCCCTCTATACCCGCCACTACATCACTGACCCCTCTATTCCCGCCACTACATCACTGACCCCTCTATACCCGCCACTACATCACTGACCCCTCTATACCCACCACTACATCACTGACCACTCTATACCCACCACTACATCACTGACCCCTCTGTACCCGCCACTACATCACTGGCCCCTCTATACCCACCACTACATCACTGGCCCCTTTATACCCACCACTACATTACTGACCCCTCTATACCCACCACTACATCACTGACACCTCTATACCCACCACTACATCACTGACCCCTCTATACCCGCCACTACATCACTGACCCCTCTATACCCGCCACTACATTACTGACCCCTCTATACCCTACACTACATCACTGACCCCTCTATACCCACCACTACATCACTGCCCCCTCTATACCCGCCACTACATTACTGACACCTCTATTCCCGCCACTACATCACTGACCCCTCTATACCCGCCACTACATTACTGACACCTCTATACCCACCACTACATCACTGACCCCTCTGTACCCGCCACTACATTACTGACCCCTCTATACCCACCACTACATTACTGACCCCTCTATACCCACCACTACATTAATGACACCTCTATTCCCGCCACTACATCACTGACCCCTCTATACCCACCACTACATTACTGACCCCTCTATACCCACCACTACATCACTGACACCTCTATACCCACCACTACATCACTGACCCCTCTATACCCGCCACTACATCACTGACCCCTCAATACCCGCCACTACATTACTGACCCCTCTATACCCTACACTACATCACTGACCCCTCTATACCCACCACTACATCACTGCCCCCTCTATACCCGCCACTACATTACTGACACCTCTATTCCCGCCACTACATCACTGACCCCTCTATACCCACCACTACATTACTGACACCTCTATACCCACCACTACATCACTGACCCCTCTGTACCCGCCACTACATTACTGACCCCTCTATACCCACCACTACATTACTGACCCCTCTATACCCACCACTACATTACTGACACCTCTATTCCCGCCACTACATCACGGATCCCTCTATACCAGACACTACATTACTAACCCTGCTATACCTCACACTACATCACTGACCCCTCTATACCCGCCACTACATTACTGACACCTCTATACCCACCACTACATCACTGACCCCTCTGTACCCACCACTACATCACTGACCCCTCTATACCCACCACTACATCACTGCCCCCTCTATACCCGCCACTACATTACTGACCCCTCTGTACCCGCCACTACATTACTGACCCCTCTCTACCCGCCACTACATTACTGACCCCTCTATAACCTACACTATATCACTGACCCCTCTCTACCCTACACTACATCACTGACCGCTCTATACCCGCCACTACATCACTGACCCCTCTATACCCTACACTACATCACTGACCCTTCTATACCCTACAATACATCACTGACCCTTCTTTTTTTTTAAAATATTTCTTTATTAGCATTTTTTTAAAAAGTATAACATAAACACAGCCAAACAACATTACAAATTTTTTTCCGCTGATTCTTCAAAGTTTTTTTCATTACATTTATACATACAAAAAGACAAGTGCACATCATATGAAGACAATTAATCCTGTCCTCCTAAGCTCCAAACACCTTGATACCCCCTAGTATCAGAGTTCCTACTACTTCCTATTCTACTGCGCTTATTATACACAGTTCCCAAATATCAAGTGGCTAATTCTTATTTATTTATCTTGCTTCTCGCTCCTTTAATGGGATATTGTTCCAGGGCCCCTTAACCCAAACTAACTTAGAAGTGAAAGGTGAGGGAGAAAAAAAAAAAAAAAAAAAAATTCATAAAAGTGCAAGAAATGTGTATTAATCCATTTTACTATGTATTATGTAGGTTTTTATTTCATTTTTATTTATTTCAATCTTTCATCCAAACTACTGTGTTAGTGTCCGTGTTAATTTCAATCAGTTATAAATATCTACGTTTTTAACGTGTTTAATTTATATATCATAAGTTCCTATGTGTTATATCGTGATGCTAACCATCCCCCCCAAATTTCATAAAATTTCGAAACTTGTTTTCTAGTGACGTATATGTTTTTTTCGTGTTGAACCGTGCTATTAATTAAATTTATCCATTGTTGAGTGATTGGGCCCTCTCTCGCCATCCAGGAGCGTGCGATTATAACTTTTGCAAGTCCACATAGATTAATTAAAAGTTGTCTCTGAGCTGAGGTCAATAGATGTTCCGACCACACTCCCATCAAGAGACCCAGTTCATTTATATTCTGTTTAGGTATACCTAATACTTCTATTGTTTCAATGACATCCCACCAAAATTTCTGCAATTTACGGCATTGCCATATCAAATGCCAAAAATCGCAAACATTGTTTTCTCCTGGCATCCTACACTTCGGGCAAATATTGCTTTGACTCTGTGAGAATTTATTCAATTTAACTGGGGTTAGATAAATACGATGGATAATATTAAACTGTATTTGTTGCACTTTGATAGACTGGGTGGTATGGCAATGTATCGACAGTGCCTTATTCCATGCATGCGGTGTCAGCTCCATGATATTATTCTCCCATTTATGCCGTAGCCCTACAAGGATCTCACCCAGTTCACTATCTTGAATAAATTTATAACATTTTGAAATAGCTTTTGTTCTACTCAATTGTCTTATAAAAATCTTAAGTGGAGAGTCAACTAGCCTTACATTATTTTGTAAAAAGAAGTGATTTAATGCGCTCCTCATTTGTAGGTACCTGAAAAACATGGTCTGAGGCAGTTGATATTCTAACTGTAGTTGACCAAACGTTTTAATCCCATTATCTGAAAATACCTGCCCAATTGTGTTTATACCATAATGAACCCATAACCGCTGTCCTTGACATTTGGCTATTTGGTGAAAGGAATCTAAGGTAACTATAAAGGTGTCGGGGTCTATTCCCTCGTAGCCCTTACTCTTATTTCCCCCATGCCAGATTCTTTTAGCCTGTTTCAATATGGGGGGTTCATTTACAAACCTGCCCCTCCCCAATAATGCTTGAAGCGGCGTTAATCCATGCGTTGTCTCATGTATCAGCGCCAGTAATTCTACCTCGGCATCCTCTATATGTATCCAAGATCTTAATTGTGTCATTTGGGCGGCAAAATAATAAGCTTTAAAATCCGGCAATGAGAGTCCTCCTTCCTTTTTATCTTTAATCAATGTTTTATATTTAATTCGCGGAGCCTTATTTTTCCAAATGAAAGAGGATATCACGGTGTCAATCCGTTTAAAAACTTCATTAGGGATATACATCGGGGCCCTTTGCAGAACTTATAAGAATTTAGGAGGCATTATCATCTTAATGAGGTTCACACGGCCAATCATAGTGAGTGAAAGTTTCAACCAGTTCTTACATTTCATTTTCAGTTGAATGATCAGAGGGTCAACATTATCTCTTATAAAGGCATCCACTTCATTGGAGATTACTATTCCCAAATACTTGAATTTTTCTGCAACTGGGATTCCCAAATCCAAATTAACCTGGGGAGTCCCTTGCTTCTGAGACACAAGTAGGTGGGATTTATTGCAATTCACCGTAAGACCCGATATACTACCGAATTCCCTCATGCATCTGATCACTGCTGGTATCTTTTCCTGGCAATTAGCTGACCCTATTAAAAGATCATCTGCATATAAGGAGACCAGACAGGGTTGATATTCATCTATCCTATTTTTTTCCCCCAATTCTGTTCTCAGTTTGGAGGCAATTGGCTCAATGGCCAGTGCGAATAATAAGGGGGATAGCGGACAACCCTGTCTGGTCCCTCGTTTTAGGTGAAGAGAGTCTGAGACGTATCCATTGACCAATATCCGGGCTCTAGGGTTCTGATATAACAGAAAAACCCACCGTATATATCTAGGACCAAATCCCATTTTTTCCATGACACATTTGAGATACCCCCATTCAACTGAATCAAACGCTTTGTTTGCGTCGAAGGAGGCTATCCCAAACCTGCCCCCCACATATTTTTGCAATTGTATATAAGAATAAACTCTTTGGATATTTATGGCAGTAGAGCAGCTCTCCATAAAACCCGTTTGATCCCTGTGCACAACTTCTCGTATTACCTTGCCCAGTCTAATCGCCAGTATTTTTGCAAATATTTTAACGTCAGTTGTAATTAAAGATATTGGGCGGTAGGAATCCACGATTGTGGGGTCTTTATCTGGTTTCAGTATAAGAGATATTATTGATTCTGTCATAGAGTCTGATAGACTTCCGTCCTCTTCCATCCCTTGTAGTGACAATAATAATTTTTGAGACAAAATATCACTACAGTGTCTATATATTTCTGATGGTAAGCCATCTATCCCAGTGGCTTTCCCTAAAGGTAAGTTTTTAATTACGCTCACCACCTCATCTATAGTAAAAAATGCCTCAAGACTATCATGGCTTTCCTGGGAGAGTTTAGGGAAATTAATGTTATTAAGATATTGGTTGATTTCGTCCCCACCAGTTTTAGCTTTTGATTCGTAAACCTCCGAAAAATGCTCTACAAAGGTAGCCGCGATGTCCTGTGTTTTAGTGACCATCTCACCCGAACGGGTCCGAATGGCAGTTATTATTTTTGCAGGTTCATTAACTTTGGCTAAATATGCAAGGTATTTGCCAGCTCGATCATTATTCAGGTATATCTGATGGGATTGGTTTATTAACCTAAATGTGGCCATATTTTGTAAATGCTCGACCCATTTTTTTTGGGCATCTAACCAATTTAATTTTGAGGGGGTGTCCTTGTCTCGAAGATAAATTTTTTCCTGTTCTAGCATATGAGCCTCTAGTGTAACCTCTTTCTGATGGTATCTCCCTTTAATTACCGATATTTTTTTGATAAGTAAACCTCTAAGGAAGGCCTTAAAGGTTTCCCATACACATGCTGGTTTTGCAGAGCCAATATTGTACCCAAAGAAACCCTCAATCTGAGGGATAAGATCATCATTTTGATCAAAAGCTTGTAACCATGAGGGGTGAAATCGCCAGTAAGTATAGCCTCTATCCGTGTCAAAGTCTATTTGAACGACGACCGGAGAGTGGTCGGAGATTCCACGTGCTTTGTAATCTATATGGGATATGTATTTTAACAGATTTTGAGAGGCAAACACCATATCTATACGTGAAAATGTGTTATGGGAGGCCGAGTAGCATGAAAATTGCTGTTTATGTGGGTTTCGATTTCTCCACACGTCATACCACCCAATTTCTGCTATGAAAGCTGCTATTCCCCTTTCATCTTTATAAACCCTTGTATCCTTTTTCCATCGATCTAATACTGGATCCAAAACCGCATTATAGTCCCCCACACACAAAACCATATTATCCGGACGTGAGGAGACAAAGTCTACTGCTTTATTTAGTATAGCATATGAGAATGGGGGGGGGACATAAACTGCTAGTATAGATACTCTGAATGAGTTAACAATCCCGTCAAGGAATATATATCGCCCCATCGTGTCAATTTCCGTCGAGATGCATTCAAATGCCACATTTTTTTAATTAATACAGATACCCCTCGTGATGCAGATGTGAAAACCGAGTGATATGACCAACCAACCCATGGTCGCTTAAGGGCTAGTGTTTTCTCGTGGGTTAAATGGGTTTCTTGTAAACATATAATCTCTGCCTTCATCACTGACCCTTCTATACCCTACACTACACCACTGATCCCTCTATACCTTACACTACATCACTGACCCCTCTATACCCTACACTACATCCCTGATCCCTCTATACCCTACACTAAATCACTGACCCCTCTATACCCTACACTACATCACTGACCCCTCTATACCCTACACTACATCACTGACCCCTCTATACCCGCCACTACATCACTGACCCCTCTATACCCTACACTACATCACTGACCCCTCTATACCCTACACTACATCACTGACCCCTCTATACCCTACACTACATCACTGACCCCTCTATACCCGCCACTACATCACTGACCCCTCTATACCCTATACATCACTGACCCTTCTATACCCTACACTACATCACTGACCCTTCTATACACTACACTACATCACTGTCCCCTCTATACCCTACACTACATCACTGACCCTTCTATACCCTACACTACATTACTGACCCCTCTATACCCTACACTGCATTACTGACCCCTCTATACCCGCCACTACATCACTGACCCCTCTGTACCCACCACTACATCCCTGACCCTTCTAAACCCGCCACTACATCACTGACCCCTCTGTACCCGCCACTACATCACTGACCCCTCTGTACCCGCCACTACATCACTGACCCCTCTATACCCTACACTACATCCCTGACCCCTCTATACCCTACACTACAGCACTGACCTCTCTATACCCTACACTACATCACTGACCCCTCTGTACCCGCCACTACATCACTGACCCCTCTATACCCGCCACTACATCACTGACCCCTCTGTACCCGCCACTACATCACTGACCCCTCTATACCCGCCACTACATCACTGGCCCCTCTATACCCACCACTACATTACTGACCCCTCTATACCCACCACTACATCACTGACCTCTCTGTACCCGCCACTACATTACTGACCCCTCTATACCATACACTACATCACTGACCCCTCTATACCCGCCACTACCCTACTGACCCCTCTATACCCACCACTACTTCACTGACCCCTCTATACCCACCACTACATCACTGACTCAACTATACCCACCACTACATCACTGACCCCTCTATACCCGCCACTACATCACTGGCCCCTCTATACCCACCACTACATTACTGACCCCTCTATACCCTACACTACATCACTGACCCCTCTATACCCTACACTACATCACTGACCCCTCTATACCCGCCACTACATTACTGACCCCTCTATACCCTATACATCACTGACCCTTCTATACCCTACACTACATCACTGACCCTTCTATACACTACACTTCATTACTGACCCCTCTATACCCTACACTACATCACTGACCCTTCTATACCCTACACTACATTACTGACCCCTCTATACCCTACACTACATTACTGACCCCTCTATACCCGCCACTACATCACTGACCCCTCTGTACCCGCCACTACATCCCTGACCCCTCTGTACCCGCCACTACATCCCTGACCCTTCTAAACCCGCCACTACATCACTGACCCCTCTGTACCCGCCACTACATCACTGACCCCTCTGTACCCGCCACTACATCACTGACCCCTCTATACCCTATACATCACTGACCCTTCTATACCCTACACTACATCACTGACCCTTCTATACACTACACTACATCACTGACCCCTCTGTACCCGCCACTACATCACTGACCCCTCTATACCCGCCACTACATCACTGGCCCCTCTATACCCACCACTACATTACTGACCCCTCTATACCCACCACTACATCACTGACCTCTCTGTACCCGCCACTACATTACTGACCCCTCTATACCATACACTACATCACTGACCCCTCTATACCCGCCACTACCCTACTGACCCCTCTATACCCACCACTACATCACTGACCCCTCTATACCCACCACTACATCACTGACTCCTCTATACCCACCACTACATCACTGACCCCTCTATACCCGCCACTACATCACTGGCCCCTCTATACCCACCATTACATTACTAACCCCTCTATACCCACCACTACATTACTGACCCCTCTATACCCTACACTACATCACTGACCCCTCTATACCCTACACTACATCACTGACCCCTCTATACCCGCCACTACATTACTGACCCCTCTATACCCTATACATCACTGACCCTTCTATACCCTACACTACATCACTGACCCTTCTATACACTACACTACATTACTGACCCCTCTATACCCTACACTACATCACTGACCCTTCTATACCCTACACTACATTACTGACCCCTCTATACCCTACACTACATTACTGACCCCTCTATACCCGCCACTACATCACTGACCCCTCTGTACCCGCCACTACATCCCTGACCCTTCTAAACCCGCCACTACATCACTGACCCTTCTGTACCCGCCACTACATCACTGACCCCTCTGTACCCGCCACTACATCACTGACCCCTCTATACCCTACACTACATCCCTGACCCCTCTATACCCTACACTACAGCACTGACCTCTCTATACCCTACACTACATCACTGACCCCTCTGTACCCGCCACTACATCACTGACCCCTCTATACCCGCCACTACATCACTGACCCCTCTGTACCCGCCACTACATCACTGACCCCTCTATACCCGCCACTACATCACTGGCCCCTCTATACCCACCACTACATTACTGACCCCTCTATACCCACCACTACATCACTGACCTCTCTGTACCCGCCACTACATTACTGACCCCTCTATACCATACACTACATCACTGACCCCTCAATACCCGCCACTACCCTACTGACCCCTCTATACCCACCACTACATCACTGAACCCTCTATACCCACCACTACATCACTGACTCCTCTATACCCACCACTACATCACTGACCCCTCTATACCCGCCACTACATCACTGGCCCCTCTATACCCACCACTACATTACTGACCCCTCTATACCCACCACTACATTACTGACCCCTCTATACCCACCACTACATCACTGACCCCTCTATACCCACCACTACATCACTGACTCCTCTATACCATACACTACATCACTGACCCCTCTATACCCACCACTACATTACTGACCCTTCTGTACCCGCCACTACATCACTGACCCCTCTATACCCACCACTACATCCCTGACCCCTCTATACCCGCCACTACATTACTGACCCCTCTATACCCACCACTACAATACTGACCCCTCTATACCCACCACTGCATTACTGACCCCTCTATACCCGCCACTACATTACTGACCCCTCTATGCCCGCCACTACATTACTGACCCCTCTATACCCACCACTACATTACTGACCCCTCTATACCCACCACTGCATTACTGACCCCTCTATACCCGCCACTACATTACTGACCCCTCTATGCCCGCCACTACATTACTGACCCCTCTTTACCCACCACTACATTACTGACCCCTCTATACCCACCACTACATCACTGACCCCTCTATACCCTACACTACATCTCTGACCCCTCTATACTCGCCACTATATCACTGACCCCTCTATACCCGCCACTACATCACTGACCCCTCTATACCTGCCACTACATCACTAACCCCTCTATACCCTACACTACATTAATGACCCCTCTATACCAACCACTACATTACTGACCCTTCTATACCCTACACTACATCACTGACCCCTGTATACCCTACACTACATCACTGACCCCTCTATACCCTACACTACATCACTGACCCCTCTATACCCACCACTACATCACTGACCCCTCTGTATCCACTACTACATCACTGACCCCTCTGTACCCGCCACTACATCACTGACCCCTCTGTACCCGCCACTACATCACTGACCCCTCTATTCCCACCACTACATTACTGACCCTTCTATACCCTACACTACATTACTGACCCCTCTATACCCGCCACTACATCACTAACCCCTCTATACCCGCCACTACATCACTGACCCTTCTATACCCTACACTACATTACTGACCCCTCTATACCCTACACTACATCACTGACCCCTCTATACCCTACACTACATCACTGACCCCTCTATACCCGCCACTACATTACTGACCCCTCTATACCCTACACATCACTGACCCTTCTATACCCTACACTACATTACTGACCCTTCTATACACTACACTACATTACTGACCACTCTATACCCTACACTACATCACTGACCCTTCTATACCCTACACTACATTACTGACCCCTCTATACCCACCACTACATTACTGACCCTTCTATACCCTACACTACATTACTGACCCCTCTATACCCGCCACTACATTACTGACGCCTCTATACCCTACACTACATCACTGACCCATCTATACCCACCACTACACCACTGACCCCTCTATACCCTACACTACATCACTGACCCCTCTATACCCGCCACTACATTACTGACCCCTCTATACCCTATACATCACTGACCCCTCTATACCCACCACTACATTACTGACCCTTCTATACCCTACACTACATCACTGACCCTTCTATACACTACACTACATTACTGACCCCTCTATACCCTACACTACATCACTGACCCTTCTATACCCTACACTACATTACTGACCCCTCTATACCCACCACTACATTACTGACCCTTCTATACCCTACACTACATCACTGACCCTTCTGTACCCGCCACTACATCATCGACCCCTCTATACCCGCCACTACATCATCGACCCCTCTGTACCCGCCACTACATCACAGATCCCTCTGTACCCGCCACTACATCACAGACCCCTCTGTACCTGCCACTACATCACAGACCCCTCTGTACCCGCCACTACATCACAGACCCCTCTGTACCCGCCACTACATCACAGACCCCTCTGTACCCGCCACTACATCACAGACCCCTCTGTACCCGCCACTACATCACAGACCCCTCTGTACCCGCCACTACATCACAGACCCCTCTGTACCCGCCACTACATCACAGACCCCTCTGTACCCGCCACTACATCACCGACCCCTCTGTACCCGCCACTACATCACAGACCCCTCTGTACCCGCCACTACATCACAGAGCCCTCTGTACCCGCCACTACATCACAGACCCCTCTGTACCCGCCACTACATCACAGACCCCTCTGTACCCGCCACTACATCACCGACCCCTCTATACCCGCCACTACATCATCGACCCCTCTGTACCCGCCACTACATCACAGACCCCTCTGTACCCGCCACTACATCACAGACCCCTCTATAAGCTACACTAATGAACTCTGTACACCCTTGTACATCAATGACCCTTCTAAACCCACCACTACATTACATACCCTTCTAAACCCTATGCTACTGAACTAATATACTGTCCATAGGTACACATATTGTATATCAATATATATAGGCTTGTATATAAACACAAACACTCATATATACATATAAACCTTGGAATATATAGATTGTATAGACATATACAATTACCAGAAACACATATACAAATGGCACATATACACACATAACTATTCCAGTTTATATATAGTTACAGATGCTAATATCTATATACAAGTACCAGATACTGTAACAACAGCCAACCCCCCCCCCCCCCCACCCCACCCACCCACACACACACACAAACCACTGACATGTATTTTTCCACACAATCACATGCAGACACACACACACATTTAATGAAAGCAACAGGGCCCACCCACATATGTTACACATAGTTTTACACACACAGAGACATACTTAGTCCATTCCACACACATAAGCACTGACACATGTTTCTAACATAACAACTATTTTGGGATAGCCCCAACCATGTCCCCTCACCAAAGCACTCACGCAGGCCAGCAGCTCCTGTGCTGTGATTTGTGACTGTGGACCGTGGAGAAGGGAGGAAGGCAGGAAGCAGTTGAAGCTGCCCGGGAGGAGAGAAGAGGAGGAGCCTGAGGTCAGGACAGTGGACACAGGAGGGGAGGGGCTAGCCTGCGTGAGCTCGGTTAGCTCATTGGTGGCTGTCCCAGGCAAAGAGGGACTGCACAGTGACAGGTCCTGTCGTGACTGTGTACAATACAGTCACAGTGCACTTTGTCTCCCCACTGATGCCTGTCAGAGCAGTCAGGAGCGCACGCTGCACTGCATACCGGCCACATGTATCCCCTTCCCGACATTTGACGTACATGTACGTCATGGTCGGGAAGTACTTCCCGACATTTGACGTACATGTACGTCATGGCTTCTAACTGTCACTGCGTCTATAGACGCGGTGACAGTTACGAGATGTCTGCTGTCCCTGACAGCAGACATCCCCCCTCGCCGCCCAGGGGGGGCAGGGGTGCCCCCCCCGGTCGGCGATCGCTGTGATTGGCTGTTCAAATCTGAACAGCCAATCACAGCGTTTCCTGTGTTACCGGCGGCTAAGCCGCTCGGTAACACAGAAAACGGTGGTGATCGGTGCAGCACCGATCACCACCGAGCGGCAGCACCCCCCTCCCACCCACCGGCACTCACCCGGCAGCTCTGCCGCCCGGAACAGCAGGCTCACTCGGCTCCCCCAGCGCACGCAGCGCTTCCCCCCTCCCACCCCCCCCGCAAGCTGCAGCAGCAGCATCAAATAATAAAATGTGGTGCAGCAGTGAAATATATATATATATAAATATATATATATATATATATATATATGTGTGTGTATGTGTATATATATATATATACACATATATGTATGTGTATATATGTATATATATATATACACACATATATATGTATATATATATATATATATACACATATATATATGTGTATATATATGTGTACATATATATGTGTATATATATGTATATATATATATATATATATATGTATGTATATGTATGTATATATATATATATATATATATATATATATATATATGCGCTTCCAGACAGATATTCCCGACATATGACGTATATATACGTCATGGTCGGGAGGTACTTCCCGACCGAAGACGTATATATACGTCATGGTTTTATAAACTGTCACCGCGTCTATAGACGCGGTGACAGTTTGGAGATGTCTGCTGTCCCTGACAGCAGACATCCCCCCTTGCGGCGATCGCTGCGATTGGCTGTTCAAATGTGAACAGCCAATTGCAGCGTTTTCTGTGTTACCGGCGGCTAAGCCGCTCGGTAACACAGTGATCGGTGGTGACCGGTGCTGTTAAGTACAGCACCGATCACCACCGATCGCCAGCCCCCCCCCCCCCCTCCCACCCGGCAGCCCCCCTCCCTCCCACCCACCCGGCAGCCGCAGCGCCAGCACCCCTCCCAACCCCCCACCAGCCGCAGCGCCAGCCCCCCTCCCAAAGCTGGTGACCAAAATGGGGTCACATGTGGGGGGGTTCCACTGTATTGGTGCTTCGGGGGTCTTGCTAATGCGACATAGCACCCACCATTCATTCCACCACCAAAAATCACTCCTTCCCTTCTGAGTCCTGCCATGCACCCAACTGGTATTTTTTGGTCACATGTGAGGCATTGCCATACTCTGGAGAAATTGGGGCACAGATTTTGGGGTGCTTTGTCTCCTTCATTCCTTGCGAAAATGAAAAATTTTGAGCCAGAACTGCATTTTTGTGTAAAAAATTACATTTTTTTACACAAAAATGCAGATCTGGCTCAAAATTTTTCATTTTCACAAGGAATGAAGGAGACAAAGCACCCCAAAATCTGTGCCCCAATTTCTCCCGAGTATGGCAATGCCTCACATGTGACCAAAAAATACCAGTTGGGTGCATGGCAGGACTCAGAAGGGAAGGAGTGATTTTTGGATTTTGCAGCACAGATTCTGGTTGAATGACCCCAGAAGCACCAATACAGTGGAACCCCCCCACAAGTGACCCCATTTTGCAAACTACACCCTTTAGGGAATTCATCAGGGGGTATAGTGTACATTTCAAACCCCCAGGGGTTTCACCAATTTTGATACAACTGAGCTGTGAAAATGAAAAATTTAATTTTTTCATTTTCACAGCCCAGTTGTATCAAAATTGGTGAAACCCCTGGGGGTTTGAAATGTACACTATACCCCTAAATGAATTCCCTGAAGGGTGTAGTTTGCAAAATGGGGTGACTTGTGGGGGAGGTTCCTAACTTTTAGCACTTATGGTGCCTAGAAACCTACATGGTGCCTAAAAAAAAATCTCATAAAAAGGAGGCTCCAAAATCAAGTAGGTGCTCCTTCTATTATGAAGCCTGTGGTTTGGTCAATGTGCACACTAGGGCCACATATAGGATATTTATGAAAACAAAAGAATTGGGGGAATCAATTTTTAGTCACATTTTTCTAGTAAAATCGACTGTGTTCGTTAGAAAAACGTATTAAAATTGAAACTCTGCAAAAAAAAAGAAATTTTGAAATTTCACCTACACTTTGTTTTAATTCCTGTGAAACACCTAAAGGGTTAACAAACTTCCAAAATGCTGTTTTGAATACTGTGAGGGGTGCAGTTTTTGAAATGGCATCATTTATGGGGGTGTCTCACATACAAGTCCCTCAAAGTCACATCAGAACTGAACTGGTCCCTAAAAAAATCAGTGTTTGAAATTTTCTTGAAAATTTGAGAATTTGCTATTCATATTTGAAGCCTCCTAGTGTCCAAAAAAATGAAAAGGAGGTTGAAATAATGATTGCAACATAAAGTAGACATATGGTCTTTGTTAGTTATTAACTATTTTGAGTGGTATGTTTATTTGTCTCACAAGCAGAAAATGTGACATTTTGCAAATTGCAAAATTTTCCATTTTTTCACGACATTTTGGTATTTTTCACAAAAAAACACAGACTGTATCGACCCAAATTTACCACTAACTTGAAGTACAATGTGTCACGAGAAAACAATCTCAAAATCACTGGGATAAGTAAAAGCAAAAAAAAGTTATCCCCACTTAAGTGAAACATGTCAGATTTGAAAAAAATGGCTCTGTCAGGAACGCAAAAACTGGCTCTGTCAGGAAGGGGGTATACATGTGCACGGCACATCTGCAGCCACAAACAGTTCTACTGCAGTGGCCTGGGGGGGCAGCTGGCACCCTGCCCAGCCCGCCACTGATGTTGATAACCGCCACTGCTGACATCCCTGGCCCCGGCTCATGGAGATGCGCTACTACTAGAGGAGGAGGAGGGGCAGTGGCGGAACAAGAGGACAGTGGGCGGGAGGAGGCTGAGACGCATTCAGCAGCGGGGCAGCTGCTGAATTATAAAATACCTACATGGGAAGGAGACTGTATTTCGGCGGCGGGCGGGCGGCCTCACTATGATCGGCCTCCCGGGAATATTCCCGGTGGATATAATGGCCAATTCGCCCCTGGATACATTGTATGAAATTGAATACTCTACAAAATAAATGATACAATGCATGTAACAAAATACACATGAAATTACATTGCAATTATAAATAAAACTAGCTTTATAAGCAATCACAATAAACCCAGGGATTAAAATAACTAATCCCACAGAATAAAATAGGGGTTCTATAGACATTAATGTATGAATATTGCCAGAATACCAGTATCCACATCCTGGTTTTAACCACAGTTTCTTTTCTTTTTTGCACATCTTCACTATCGTCGTATTTGAGAGGATGTAAACTATACACCTCTTTTTAACCAAAATAATAAAAGTTACATTTTAGAGATTGTGATATTTTTCAGTTGGACGTCTCCTATAATATACTTTCAGAGAGCACCCCAAGAATCTCCAATCTTTCCTCTCTTTTCATATTTATCCATTACTATTAGGAGAGGGGTTGCACCATATTCTTGAAAAATATATGAAGAATTTTAGAGAAAAAACTGAAAGCAATAAAAAAGAAAAGAAAAGTATAAAAAATAGGAAGACGAACAAGTAAGAGCACCCAGTGCGGAATTAAAAACCCTTTTCTCCAATTTAGAGCAGTGAATAAATTACATAGGAAAATCGCGTTGCATCACACATCGCATGGCGCATGCAATGCGATTTCACTACGCAGAAAAGCCCACTAAGCAAATAGCTTAGTGGGCGCCGTGCAAGGAAACAAGTACCTTATAATTTATAGTGTCATGCACATTACATACAGCAGATCATATTGACAGATTACAGTGTGCTCCAATTCAAATTATGCAACATTTCAATGCCCCCTTACCATTTTAACATTCACTACACATTCCTGAGGGGCAGATGTATGAAGTCTGGATAAGTGATGAAGTGACCGTGATAATGAAAGCAGCCGTTTGCCCCCAACTGTCATTTTCAGACCCAGCCTGTAACTTGGCAACTAGGAGCTGAGTGGCTGCAGGGATATCACTGCCCACTGTATGACTTTCCCAAGCTTAATACAGCTCTGCCATTGAAAATGTTGTCACACAACTCTGGCTGGGCAATCGATCAGACTCAATTGTTTACCTTTTAGTACATAAGGCTGTATGTTCACAATTAGGCAGTGAAAACAATGAGCTTCTTTTATCCAGGTTGCAGTCAAAACGGTAACGGTCGCCGACGTCGTCGTTTATTTTGCGATGTGACTTGTGACGCAACAAGAGACTGCCCATGTCCCGCCCCTGAGCCACTCAAGGCCGTAAAGTGACGCGACGCTCACGTGCTGAAAAGGGCAGCCAATGGACGTGTCGCACGATGGGATCATGTGGGAAGGTCGGTGGAGCGTACGGAATATGGTGGCTGAGTGCCGGCGGCAGGGGAGGGAGCGCCATGTAGGCAGGCCCGGCGACAGGGGGGTCAAAGGGCCAGCCACCATCCTCCCCTCCGCCTGGTCCCCCGTCACTCAGACACCGGCTCTGCCGCCACGCAGCCGAGCCCTCTGACCTGCCTCCCTCCTGCCGCTCAGATGCTGCTCAGCCTTGCTGCCGCCCAGGCGCCAGATGCACCCCCACCACTCAGATGTCCGGCAGCGTGCAGTCTCCTCCTCCGTGCCGACTGCCTAGCGCTGAGGTGAGGACCCGGCGGATAACGGAGAACCCCAGCAGGAAACGCATGCTCCTGGAATCCACGGCCGCAGAACAGGTAGAGGCTGACAGGCAAGCAGCGGGGACAGGGCACAGGTCACCAACTCTCACTGCACTAACTAGTTTGACAGTGGGGGAGCCAGCGCATGTTAGCTGGGTTTAAAAGTCCCCTGCTGGTGTTAGCTTTCAGTGTAAAGTGGAGTGGGGGAGATAGGAGATAGGAGGTGACCATAAACCCCAGTGTGCACATATTTTACCCTCAGCCCCCCCTGCAAGCAAGTCTTTCTCCCCCTGTCTCTCTTGCTCCCCTCTCTTTATCTCTCTGACACTCTGTCCCCTGATTCTCTCTCCCTGACACTCTGTCCCCCTGATTCTATCTCTCTCTGTGACACTCTCCAAGATGCTATCTCTCTTTCCTTCTCTCTCTCTCTCTCTCTCTCTGACACACTCTCCCTCCCTGAGAGAAGGGGGGGGGGGGGGGGGGCTTTCAAGATTTTTGCTATGGGGCCCAACAAGTTCTAGTTACGCCCCTGTCAGCAGCCATGGTGACCGAGCTCCTTGGCCATCCTTATGGAGACAAAATCCCTTCTCCAGCCACTCCCATGCTCCCTCTTTGCTCCTCACCACTACTCCCATCCTCTCACCCTGCTCCGCACCACTACTTCTAATTTACCTCCTTGCTCCGCACCACTACTCCCATCCTCTCTCCCTGCTCCGCACTACTACTCCCATCCTCTCTCCCTGCTCCGCACCACTACTCCTATCCTTCCTCCGCACCACTACTCCCATCCTCTCTCCCTGCTCCGCACCACTACTCCTATCCTTCCTCCGCACCACTACTCCCATCCTCTCTCCCTGCTCCACACCACTACTTCTAATTTACCTCCTTGTTCCGCACCACTACTCCCATCCTCTCTCCCTGCTCAGCACCACTACTGTGCTTGTTGAGGATGTGGGGCCCCCATAGATATCAGTGTATGGGGCCCCAAGATTTCTGTTGCCGGCCCTGCATGTAGGCAGAGCGGGCCCGGGGCGGACATGCCGGCTGCACAGCAGGGGAGACCAGGGGTAGTCACTGCAGAGATTTAGGGGGCAGGGGAGCGCCAACCGCTAGTATATAGTGATGAGGGAGAAGTCAGGTGGCAGACATGACAGACGGATGCAGGCGGTTGTGTCTGTGTTTCTCTGTCCCCTTACTGGCGGTAACACAAGGGGAGAGCTGCTCACTGGCACAGGGTCACTAGCCTTTTTTTATAGTGTCACCACCACAATAACAGTGCAACTCAAATAGGTAATCATCTGTAATATCACTTCAACATTATTATCATCATCCTCATCATCATCTGTGTCACCACCACAATAACCGTATAATCACTTCTATTGACACTGCCCCATCATACTAACTCTACATCTCACTAATTATGTCATTCTATGGTATCACTACTCTGCAATAATGCGATAACTCATTAAGGAATACATACAGCTGACTGGTGGTGGGGATGCCCATGGTACCAATACATGCCACCTAACCCTGTCTCCCGACAGCCTAACCCTTGTGCCCCACCACCTTAACAAACCACCCCCACACCCGTAGTCTAAAAGTGCATACACACTGGACACTTTTTTTTTTGCACAGTAACGACAATCATTAACATTATCGCACATACTGTATCATCTAGTGCAGTGGCCGCCAACCCTTTGCTCGCGAGCTACCAGTAGCTCGCGGCAGCGATGCGGGTGGCTCGACCACTCTGCCTCCCACCCCTCCATTAGCTGGGAGACCATCGCGGGGCAGCAGCCAATCAGGAGCTGGCCCGTTAGCTTTGCTTGGCGGACTGCCCAGTCACAAGGAGAGACGCGCGGTGCGCTGTGCCCTCCTCCCCTGAGAAGAGAAGCAGCGGCGACGACAACGCAGACAGCGACACAGACAGCGACATTGCAGGGGTACACCAGACTGTCCTCTCCCTGGCAGCAGCAACAATGGTGAGTGTGCTGCTGCTGAGAAAATGGCACTAAGGGAGCATACCTGGCACTGGGGGAGCATATCTGGCATGGTGGGCAAGCTCCTGGCACTGTGGGGCATACTTGTTTCTGGCACTGTGGGGGCATACCTGGCACTGTAGGGATATATCTGGCACTGTGGGGGCATACCTGTTTCTGGCACTGTGGGGACATACCCTGCACTGTGGGGCAGAATCTGGCACTGTGGGGACATACCTGGCACTGTGGGGGTATACCTGTTTCTGGCACTGTGGGAGCATATGTGTATCTGGCACAATTGGGGGCATATGTGTATCTGGCACTATTGGGGACATATGTGTATCTGCCACTGCACTATATTTGGAGCAATTGTGTATCACACCCCCATGTGGCTACACTTGTTTTTGGCGCGCGCTCTCAGAGCACTGGCCATGTCCCCATAGCAGAAACATGGGGGATTTGGCCTTGCAGGAGTGCCAAATTAGTAGGTCATGCCCCCTAATTTTGGGCGCATGCCACTGGCACGCACAGATGTCCCTTCTCTGCCTCCAGTGTTGAAAGGTATGTATGCGGCATATTGGACATTGCTGTGTGTGGCATATTGTGTCTGGGACATTGCGGTATGTGGCATAATGTGTCAGGGGCATTACAGTGTATGGCTTAATGTGTAAAGGGCATTTTTCGATTATGCAGATTTTTTTTTTTTTTGCAGCTCTTCAGGCGGTTTATTTTGTCTCGAGTAGCTCACTCCCTAAAAAAGGTTTGAGACCACTGATCTAGTGCATGCAAGTCCAAACTATGGCTGTTGTGAAACTACAAGTCCCATCATGCCAAGACACAGTTTTGCTATTAGGTAATGCTATGACAAGGCATGCTGGGATGTGTAGTTTCACAACAGCTGGAGGGCCACAGTTTGGACATGCCTGATCTAGTGTATACACTCTATCATTAACAGTGCATGCTCCCTATGGACATTAGCAATGTCCTCTGTTGTCTGTACATGCAGCACAACGAATACCGTACATGCAGGGTGGCAGAAGAACCTAAATTTCAATCTAATGCTGCTTTCCCACTGCAGACCCGTTTTAAGTTACAGGTAATCTTAAACGGTATTTATCATTCCCACTGCAGCAGATTACAGTTTTAAATGCCATTTAAGTACCATTCCCATTGCAGGTAAAACGTTTTAGCTCTTCAAAACGTTTTTACAGCATTGGTGTGCAGTGGTGCTAGTAATATATACATTGCTGGCCTGTGCCAGCAATGTATATATTACTGGCTGATAATTAATCATTGGTGTGCAGTGGTACCAATAATATATACATTGCTGGCCTGTGCCAGCAATGTATATATTACTGGCTGATAATTAATCATTGGTGTGCAGTGGTACCAATAATATATACATTGCTGGCCTGTGCCAGCAATGTATATATTACTGGCTGATAAATAATCATTGGTGTGCAGTGGTACCAATAATATATACATTGCTGGCCTGTGCCAGCAATGTATATATTACTGGCTGATAAGTAATCATTGGTGTGCAGTGGTACCAATAATATATACATTGCTGGCCTGTGCCAGCAATGTATATATTACTGGCTAATAATCTCCGTGTTCAGCGGGGGGGGCGAGGCGAGCAGGTCTCCCTGTTCAGCGGGGGGGGGGGGGGGGGCGGGGCAAGCAGGTCTCCGTGTTCAGCGGGGGAGAGGGGCGAGCAGGCCGGGGGGGGGCGGAGCGCCCAGCTTGTGTGGCCGGGCGGGGGAGCAGGACTGCCGGGCGGTGAGTGGCAGCGGTACGGCACCGGTGAGCTACAGCGGGACGGCGCCGGTGAGCAGCGGTGAGTATATGACGCTGCGGGCGGGGAGGGGGGTAGCAAGGGAGGGAGCAGACAGCTGGACTAAAAGCCGCGCATCTTTCAGCCCGGCTGCTGTATACACATTCAGCGAGGATGGCTCAAATATGAGCCATCCTCGCTGCATTTGCTGGTAAAACCGTTTAAGAGGCATTCCCATTGCCTCTTAAACGGTAGATTACCGGCTAAAACCCTGCTCGGAAAACGGGTTGAAATACCGTTTAACTTTAAACGGTATTTCAACTCTGGCGCTTTCCCACTGCAGCCTTAAACGCTATTTTGCCCTCAAAAATCGGCAATATACCGTTTTAAGGCTGCAGTGGGAAAGGGGCATAACCCTAAGTCCCCCTGTAGTGCCTGACCCGAGCTGATGCTCGTCACATAGCTGTTGTGACTGCCGGCATCCTGTTTGCTGGGATGCTAACCACATCCCTTCAGTAATATCTCCTATAACCACCATAGTAACACTATAGCTCAGTAATAACCTCATCTGTAGGGACATATTAATTATTGTAACAAACTAAACGCAAACTACAGGCAATGACAGGGTATTTTGGTACCAATCACTTTTTCTTTGAAACCCCAGCATTGTTCTGCATATGCGCAGTTCTGCTGACCACACATGTGCAAGAGGACAGTACTGGAGAGGTGGGAAGCAGTTGAAATCCCGGCAGTCGGAATCCCAGCGGTCGAAATCCCGACCACCGAAATCTCTGAACTTTGTCCCTCTGTGGGTGTCCACGACATCCATAGAGGGAGAATAAAGTAGTGTGCCGAGCATAGCGAGGCATCGGCCCCGATCGCAGCGAGCCACGTCCCCCCGCTTGTTGGGATTTCGGCGGTCGGGATTTCAATCCAATCCCGGAGAGGTATCCCTTTTCTGGTGAAGTCTGTGGAGTATAGCCCAGCTAACATCATATAAAGATGACATCGGCTACCAGGGCCTAGCTCCAAAATGCTTTACATGCTTTACAAAATGCTTGATTCCGCAATTAAGTAGCCAAAATAGGGAAGGCAAGCAGATAAATTCAATATCTGCTGTTGTCCCCAAGAGATACATCATCTAGCGGATACTTAATATGTGGGGGTATGCCATAAATATTCCTTAATAAATAAACCCTATAGTGTCACTAAAGCATTTTCATCTGCAAAATAATGCTACACATCTGTAATATTTATATTTTCATCTCAACAGTGACACTATAACTCCATAATAGTGTCACTTGTAAGGGTCAACAAAATTAGGTGAGAGTTTCCACTGAGTTTTAATGCCAGCACCACATCTTGTACCCCTTGTGTCTCAAATTAGCATAAATGTGCCAGCAGCCTAAAGGGGCTGTGAGCAGTTCAGCCTGAGTCTCCGAAACACTGCTGGCAGACAGTGAAACTACATCTCTTTCTCACACATGCACAAACACAGAAGGTAGCAGATTAGTTTTCAAAGCTTTTGCCCCCTTCCAACAGGTACACATGCTCTGGCACAGTGGAGCAGAGCATAGTGTACCTGTTGGAAGGGGGCATGTGAGCGGGTCTACTATATGGATGCTGTATACAGACAGACATTGATTGGAGTCTGCATTACTGTGAGGCCCACGGTTCCCGACCTCGCTGCCCGGTAA
Source organism: Crinia signifera (assembly GCF_055691185.1). NCBI lineage: Eukaryota > Metazoa > Chordata > Amphibia > Anura > Myobatrachidae > Crinia > Crinia signifera. The sequence goes on along the minus strand of NC_139217.1, from coordinate 141,947,362 downwards.
ACTGGTGTTCTGTTCCAAAAGCAAGAAACCTGGAAAGCCTTATGGTTGCCGCCAAAGAGGTAACTTCCGCTTCCGGGTACTTCTGTTTTTATTAATGAACATTTTACTATAGAAAGAGAGACTTTTAAAAAAAAAAAAAACATCCTTGAAAAAGCATCCTGCGGATGCGAAATGCGTTGGTGGACTAGAGGAACACCTGGAGGAACAAACCCTGCCAATCCCAACACGGCAGATATGAAAGACCGGTAACATCATCAAAGGACTCCTGCTGACCTCCGCTGCATGCTTAGCAGCGGACCTTCACAAGCTGCCCGGCTGCCAGTTGGAGTATCTGCACAGACAAACTCCAGGTAGGGATGAATAGGGATAGCTAGTAAACTTGGCTTACTGTATACCAAATCCTTGACTGGTGTTCCCAAACTGCCCATAAAGGCATAAAGGGACTGTAAACATTGTGCATCCTGTTTTATTTTATTTTTATTTATATTGTTTATTTTTTAAGCTTTTTATTTATTTTCACTTTATCTCTTCTACTTTTTTCTGCTTTCTTATCCTTGCCCCTCTCCCATAGTACAAGCTCTTGGTTTCTTTGCTGTTTTCAGCCATCTTTATTTGTTTATACAATTATCAAGACTCCGAGTGCCGCTTTATTGGACTAGTTTAATCCAGGTGCTAAATCGACGTTTTGGGGGTCGGCGGCCCCATCTTCATTGTATCCTGAAGCGGGGCCGCCGAGCCCCGAAACGTTGATTTAGCACATGGATTAAAATAGTCCAACTTGTTTCTACATTTACCAAGACTCCAAGTGCCGCTTTATTTCTCTCTCTCCTCTCTCTCTCCCCTGTATATATAAGAGAGTGCCAAAACTTGTTAGTTAATAATGTACTTTTTAATAAATATAAGTCTCAAAACATAAATTTCACTGCACTAGTTAAATAAAAACCTTATTTAAAAGATGTAATAGATATTGCACCTTTAATTAATAATGTCCAGATCTCAGTGCTATGCTTAACCTCCTGAAAAGTCAGTTGACCTGATTGTATAGCTTATTGTCACAGTGTCATAGCTATCTTCTGATGATACCATTGCTCCCCAATAGCGGAGAAACGCGTCAAGTTACGGGACATTGCACTACCTTTATCTGCTCTTCTGAGCGCCCACCCTCCCTGACCTGTGAGCCCTTTACCCAGACGAACTGCTGACAGTACAAGAGATGTAACAGATACTGCATCTCCAGGCTGACGGCTATTACAAATGTATGGTTGAGAACTGTGACAATAAGCTATACAGTCAGGTCAAAAACACAAAAATTGGAACTTTTAAACAGTGAGGCGCAGAGTATACTTAAAGATTTTCAGATCTTCTTCCTTGATAGTATTTCTATGGTGATGGCGAGATCCAATCTCAATGTCCGTTTTTTCGTCAAGGTGAGTGTCCGTGAACAGAAAAAAATAATAATAAAAAATAAATAAAAATTAGTTTTAATGTGTAATTATTTAACGTAGGTCCATATACTAAGACGATACAGGTGCTCTTCAGTAAGGTGAAAATTTATTATGCGTACCGAACTCGCGTTTAAACAAGTTGGTACTAAGCTCATAAAGGTATCTTTTCATGTGATGGTGATTTTGTGATATTCTCTCTCTTTAATATGAGGAGTGATTTCTCCAATGTGTTTGAAAAAAGAAAAAATGCAACACATGTGTAGAATTGTAAGGTGCAAGAGATAATTTTGATTTGTGAGGGGCCAAAATAATAGCGTACCTCACTCACCAAAGTTGTGCATATATTAAATATATCAAGGTATCTTTAGAATATGGGCGTACCCCTACTCACGGAGATTTTTTGGTGTTCAAACTCAAAAAGGTTTCTTTTGGTTGTCCCCTGTTTTCATATTTCTTACTAGGATTCACCATTCAGATGTTTCTCAAAAAAGGGATCAGATATACTCTGTATCAGAAATTTTGTACCTTAATACTACATAAGCGGTAGAGGTCTTATTGCACAGAGTTGCAATATACCTCACCCTAAGTATTGATATTCTTTTAATGGTAGGTAATTGATGGGCGTACCCCAACTCACACTTGTGTGTTCAATGATCCGCTCATCAAGGTTTCTTTATAGGTATAAGGCTTTACAGTTTTTTCTCTCAGGTGGAGTCCCCACATCCAATTTTACATGTAAAGAGAAGATATACCAAATTGTATCGATAGACTTTGGGGCACCAATATCAATACTGGGTGCACCAGAATTTTGAATGGCGCACCTTACTCACCACTTGATACGGTGGCCCAAAGCCTATAACGGTTTATTTTCCCAGGGATTTCCCATGAAAAGACTTGCAGCCCAGTCCGTTGACACGTTTCGGTCTGTGGACCTTTCTCAAGATGTCTTGAGAAAGGTCCACAGACCATTTGTTATTGTACATGGGATGGGTTTGGGAGTGTGATTCCCTCTTTGTTGGTATGGCTGGTCTGCTCCAGGTTGACACACCCTAACACTTTATTAACATTTATGTTTTTCCCTATCACATTGTATGTATTATTTTAACCACACCTTCACCTCCTTACATAGCACTTATGTGCTTCTTATTTAACACCTACTAACTTTCATTTGTGTGCTGCCCTGGAGTAGTCAGCCTGTGCCGGCATATTGGGGGCCCACACCCCAGACCCATACCCAGTGTTAGGGACCCCCAGTGACAGAGATGCCTTGACGTACGGCCTGGGGGCTTAACCCTATATCTGCAGATATATGCAACCAAGATCTCTGTATTATCTGATTATTATATGTATATTTCTCATTCAGTGTGCAATAGGGATACAAACTGTTTTTTTTTTTTCCTAACCAGATTTACCCCTCCCTGTTGGCACCTGAATGAAAGACCTCTGATTGAGCAGCTTGCCAATAAAAGTGTTGTGCAGTTGAGAGAGGCATAGATGGGTCAGCAATAGGAGGGATTGCTGACACCTGAGTGCCATTGGAGAAGCCAGGGGTATCTCCAGGTAAGCTGGCTCTCAGATGTTGTAAGCCATTATCATGTGGCCTTACACTGGGCTATTAGGCCCAAAAATGTGTTATTGTGCATGGGATGGGTTTGGGAGTGTGATTCCCTCTTTGTTGGTATGGCTGGTCTGCTCCAGGTTGACACACCCTAACACTTTATTAACATTTATGTTTTTCCCTATCACATTGTATGTATTATTTTAACCACACCTTCACCTCCTTACATAGCACTTATGTGCTTCTTATTTAACACCTACTAACTTTATTTGTGTGCTGCCCTGGAGTAGTCAGCCTGTGCCGGCATATTGGGGGCCCACACCCCAGACCCATACCCAGTGTTAGGGACCCCCAGTGACAGAGATGCCTTGACGTACGGCCTGGGGGCTTAACCCTATATCTGCAGATATATGCAACCAAGATCTCTGTATTATCTGATTATTATATGTATATTTCTCATTCAGTGTGCAATAGGGATACAAACTGGTTTTTTTTCCTAACCAGATTTACCCCTCCCTGTTGGCACCTGAATGACAGACCTCTAATTGAGCAGCTTGCCAATAAAAGTGTTGTGCAGTTGAGAGAGGCATAGATGGGTCAGCATTAGGAGGGATTGCTGACACCTGAGTGCCATTGGAGAAGCCAGGGGTATCTCCAGTTAAGCTGGCTCTCAGATGTTGTAAGCCATTATCATGTGGCCTTACACTGGGCTATTAGGCCCATAAATTTGTTATTGTGCATGGGATGGGTTTGGGAGTGTGATTCCCTCTTTGTTGGTATGGCTGGTCTGCTCCAGGTTGACACACCCTAACACTTTATTAACATTTATGTTTTTCCCTATCACATTGTATGTATTATTTTAACCACACCTTCACCTCCTTACATAGCACTTATGTGCTTCTTATTTAACACCTACTAACTTTCATTTGTGTGCTGCCCTGGAGTAGTCAGCCTGTGCCGGCATATTGGGGGCCCACACCCCAGACCCATACCCAGTGTTAGGGACCCCCAGTGACAGAGATGCCTTGACGTACGGCCTGGGGGCTTAACCCTATATCTGCAGATATATGCAACCAAGATCTCTGTATTATCTGATTATTATATGTATATTTCTCATTCAGTGTGCAATAGGGATACAAACTGTTTTTTTTTTTTCCTAACCAGATTTACCCCTCCCTGTTGGCACCTGAATGACAGACCTCTGATTGAGCAGCTTGCCAATAAAAGTGTTGTACCTTACAATTCTACACATGTGTTGTATTTTTTCTTTTTTTCAAACACATTGGAGAAATAACTCCTAATATTAAAGAGAGAGAATATCACAAAATCACCATCACGTGAAAAGATACCTTTATGAGCTTCGTACCAACTTGTTTAAACGTGAGTTCGGTATGCATAATAAATTTTCACCTTACTGAAGAGCACCTGTATCGTCTTAGTATATGGACCTACATTAAATAATTACACACACGTTAAAACTAATTTTTATTTATTTTTTATTATTATTTTTACTGTTCAAGGACACTCACCTTGACGAAAAAACGGACATTGAGATTGGATCTCACCATCACCATAGAAATACTATCAAGGAAGAAGATCTGAAAATCTTTAAGTATACTCTGCGCCTCACTGTTTAAAAGTTCCAATTTTTGTGTTTTTGTATGGTTATAAAGTGTTGGTGACATTTTTGGAACTGTAATAGTAGGGCTGCATTGCGTCATATAGGATCCTGTTATCCCTATTCAACTTATACAGTCAGGTCGACTGACTTTTCAGGAGGTTGAGCATAGCGCTCAGATCTGGAGACAATACATGCAGAGAAAAACGTGAAACTTTATTCCAACATGTTTCGTGTGCTCAGACCCGTCATCAGGGATAAATACCATACAGCCAAGAACACGTATATATACATACAGATCCCTTGAACCACACCCCCACCAAATCAATTAAAATCCGCTCACCTGTGTGACGCTAGCTCACTCCATCAGCCGAAAGGTGTATCGGGCGACCAGAGCCCTCAGGTGCAGACAGATAACGTCATCAGAGCACGCATGCACACAGGCAGCATCGTGTTGCCATAGCAACTTGCTGAAGACAAACAAAGATACAAACATTATGAGCATGGTCACTGTTACCAATATAGTATTTTAATGGTATAGGCTAGATATAAATTCATCCAATATTTGTGGGTATTAACCAGAAATGAAAAAATATATGATGAGAAACAGAACAATATTATTAATGGTAACAATGCTATATAGCTATAAGCTATACAGTTTATGGATCTAGAATGTTTTCCTCTGTAGTAGAATTTTGTTCCTATTGCCACCACGTGTAGGTAGGGGAATGTGATCAATTAGTCTAGATCTAATGCTGGCTATTGCATGGCCAGTTTGCAAGCAGTGTCTCGCCTCTAGGGGATCACTTGTCCCTAAAGTAAGGGACAAGTGATCACCCAGAGACGAGACATTGCTTGCAAGCTTAATTATTACGTTATTTAAATGTGGTGGTTGTCTTCCCTACATAAATGAGGCCGTATGGGCATAACAAGGTTTATACCACAAATTTTGAGGTGCAGGTAAGTGGGATTTTTTTGCCTGTACAGTATATTATGATTCTTAGGTTGCCTTTGTATGTGTATAGGTGTAACATTTTTATGTATAATAATTTTTATGTATAATTGTTATTTATATTTGTTTTTTATGGGTAACAATTTGCATGTGGTTTTAAGAGAGATCCCTGCACGGCACACATCAAATTGCCACCATAGAATATAGCTAAGAGAGATAAACAACCACAGTATGCCTCTGTGCTGTAAAAAAAGGGACAAAGACCAATCTGAATATGACACTCCCACTCTACAGCCGTATCACAATATGACACCTCCCATCCACTGCACACTCTAATAAGCCACACCTTTGCCACCGCTGATCTCTGTCAGTCCGCTCACATGACCGGAAATAGGGCAATGACATGCATACAATACAACTGGAAGTGGGGCAGAAGTGAGCCACGAGTGTTCTGTGGACCAAACACTGGACTTTTTGGCACCAAAAGAAGCGCATATGATTGGCACCTAGCACTATAAGGACTCGTTTCAGTGCTACCAACACTAAACCAACACAGATTTCCTTAATAAAGACCCAAGTACGGGTTGAACCTTGCCACTGGACCCCACTTGGAGAGATGCTTGCTGGGACCCTGGAAGCCTTTACTTAATGACAGTGACTGTCACTTTAAGCGCTTTTGAGAACTTTTTCACCTAGTTCTCCACCGATTCCGGTAATTTCTCCCCCATGGTGAATCCTGTTTTTATATTGATAATGTACATTCTGTCTACATGTGATTTGTTATAATAAAACTATTTACTTTGCTATAATATATATATATTTTTTTATTCCTTTCCATATATACGAATACACCTGGATGTGAGCGGGTGTACACGGAATAACAAGTCCAGTATTTCTACCTTCCATACACTGGGGCTGATGTATTATAGGGGCCCATAGGGACATCGATAAGATGTATTACAGTGGCATAACTATAGTCCTGCAGACCCCGCGGTGGCGGGGAGGTGCTGAGTAAATGAGGGCGCCGGGGGTCTGCGGGGCTATTGCTGCGCAGTACTGCCGCTGGGACCTGCCTTACCTCCCATCCCCCCTGCTCGCCGCCATCGCTGCCAGGACCTGGAGATGTGCTTGTCTGCGCTGGTCCTGGCACACTGCTAGTGTCTCCTGCTCTTCCTAATGAAAAATTACCTTAACAAAATGTCCGCCCCCTTACCGCAGACACCTTATGGTCTGCTGTTAGGGGCAGCCATTTTTAATGAAGGTCATTTTTTATTAGGAGAGGCACCGGAACCGCAGACTGTAGATCTGCGGGTCCCGGCCACAGACCCAGCAGCCGGGGCCGGCGGAGGGGTAAGGTGGGGCTGCAGGACGAAATTTCGGCGGGGTGGGGGGGATTTTTATAGTTACGCCACTGATGTATTAATATCTTGTCTGCCGAAGTGGGTGAGCACAAAGTTCCCCCCTCTTGGAGACAGCGAATCAGTTTACACTGAAGCGCTGTCTCCCCAAACCCAGCCCCCCCTCCCGGCTGGACTGGGCATGTGCGGGATCTCACTACTCACACGAGATCTCCATTGCAGCTCAGAGCTAGCAGCAGGGACAGCGCTGTCCCAGCTGTTGAGATAGGGCTTCGCCACCCTGCTGATATCCATTCATACATTGGCCTGCTATGTGCCCTTGTCATTTAGCACTCACAGGCTCCTTCATACATGGGCTCCCCCATAACAACTCTTCATACATCTGCCCCAATGTCTGAAATAATGGAGAAGAGGAGAGGTTTATCTCTTTAAAGGGATGTATGGTATCTCTCTTATGGTGAAGGTTATGTTCATGTGCATGTGAATTAATCTCATTGGGATCCTGACATCTGATCTATCCTGACCTTATAAACCCACTTTGAGGTGGAGAAGGATAGATGATCAGCCACCTCAGGGATGTTTGGTGTTTAGTTTATTTTGAAGCGCCAGTGGAGAGGACACTACTCTTTGTGTTCTATACACATTGGCCATTATTCTGGTTCACTCGCAAAGGCAAATTCCTTCTCAAATGGACAAAACCATGTGCACTGCAGGTGGGCCAGATATATCTTGTGCAGAGAGAATAAGATTTGGGTGTAAAAATAAAGCAGCCAGGATTTTCTCTGCACAGAAACAAAATAACTCACCCAAATTTAAATCTCTCTGCACATGTTACATCTGCCCCACCTGCAGTGCACATGGTTTTGTCTCTTTGAGAAGGAATTTGCCATTGTGAATGAACCAGAGTAAGGACCATTGTCTTTTGTTGCTTTTGTACATGGTGTGGGGACACCACCAAAGTGTTTGTTTTTCCACCAACTGCTTTAATGCGCAAATTGTCATTAGTTCATAGATTTCAAATAAATTTACTAATTATTTACTTTAACTTTATATATTAATCATGCTAAAAAAATCATTTAAACTTTTGATCAAAAAATTGTAAAAAAGAATAAGATAGAGAATTAACTGATTATACTTATTTTAAAAATAAATACAAATGTCACAGAATAATATAAATACAAGTATCAATTTAATAAAAGGATAACACTGTACCTCACCTCTATGGAGGGAAATCAAGTGTTTTGTGTGCATCTGGCCACTTAATGGCACCCCAAAGTAGCAACTCAAGTGCTACTCTGTTCGGGTGTGCATAGGGTTGACATTACTGTGATGTTGTTCGTTATTTAGATAGGTTGTTAACTATTCAGAAGGGATATGGTCATTAGGTCTACACCAACTAGGTTGACACCACTAGGTCGACAGGCAGCAAGGTCGACATGGGTCTAGGTCGACAGGTCATTAGGTCGACACAAGCATTATGTTGACAGTCAAAAGGTCGACATGGGGTTTTTCACTGTTTTTTGAGACAACATGTGCCAACAGGCGGTATTTCATGCCCTACCATCCACTAGGGCCTTGATGGCTAACCTTGACACTCCAGATGTTTTTAAACTATACATCCCAGCATGCTCTGCTTCAGTTTTGCTATTTCGGCCATGCTAAATCTGATGCAGAGTATGCTGGGATGTGTAGTTTAAAAACATATGGAGTGTCAAGGTTAGCTGTTAGTGGTAAAGCATGATAGGGGAATGTGGGCAACACAGGGTGAGCGGGTCCCCACTGGCGGAAGTTACGGGGCAGGAGAACAGGAGGCAGGGCAGTGCTAGAGGTGTGTGGGCATGAGGGGTAGTAAAGGTTTTTGCCTGTTGCAGAGTAGGGATGGGCATTGGTGCAGACACCATCGATGGTTGGCATTGATGGCGATGGGGGGGGCGCGAATAGTGGGAGGGGGCGGGGTCCGCAAATCGCGGGAGGGGGTTCGCGGGGGGGTGCCGTAAATCGCGGGGGCCCGGGAATCGCGGGAGGGTGGGTTGCGGGTGTCCTGGGGGGGGGGGTACAGGCAGACCTGCCGCTCACCTGGTGTGGAGTAGCAGTGTCTTTGCCTGGCAGCATGGGGAGGCAGAGGGTGTATGTCACTGTGGGCTGGTTTTCTGTGACTATGTGAGTGTGTGTGGGCGGAGTCAGAGGCTCCACCCAGCATTATAGACACAGTCACACATTGAGTGACAGATGTTGCCAAATATATAAGATAAATATATATATATATATATATATATACACCATTGCTATCCTGTACCATCTCCCGTTAACAGGGGGGGGTTATAGAAGTAGCTGCTTATTATATTGGTGGCGCAACAAAGGTCACCCCTTTTTTGTATTTATGTATATACATATATATATATATATATATATATATATATATACAAGGAAAAGGAAAATAGCGCAACAAATGAGCATTAAAATGAAAGTTCTTTTACTATAAAATCAAGCTCACATACATGTAAATTAACAGCAATCAGCTTGCCAAACACATGAAATCCGCAGTAGACAGGAGACCGGGACTCGTCACCACCGTCAATGTGCGTCTAGGCAGACCAGGAACGTTCTGCACAACGATGTTGGAAGGAGACCACGCCCAATGCGTTTCGTTATTCAAAGACTTAGTCAGGAGGTGTGGTCATCTGAAGCCGTGGTGTGCTTAATATACCTTCCGGTACAGCTGTAGGTAGTTTGATATAACCCTTCTCAATATGCCTGTGGCTGATTCACTGACAACAAACTATCTAATACTTTAGCTACACTGTTTAAAAGTTTATCAAGAAATACATATTGGATCATTCATGATTCCATTATCAAATACAAAACAATAATTACATACAATAAAATATATATATAATACAATTTATTTAAAGCTGATAATGTTGTATAATCGAATATAGTTATTAAAAACTTTATAGAGAGAAACACATATATTTAGCTCAAATTCATAGGCCAATCATATAACCTAAATGTTCAGATATAAAAATCCATCTTCATTATATCCAATATATATATATATATATATACTAGGTGATTCATCGCGCCCTACGGGCGCTCTTCACACTGTTGTAAGGGGCTGCGCCCCCTTAATTTGTGAACGTTTGTATTGTGAGAAATATGGTTAGAATTGTATGAAAGATGGCCTGTATTGCAACTTGAGTTATAGGTGAAATGTGTTAAATAGAGAGCATATGATTTGGAAGGGGGTGTGCATTCTTTTGTTAATTAAAAAGCGGTTACAGAGTAAGATGTACATTGAAAGTGTGAAGGGTACAGTGACATTTGTGTGTGTGTGTGTGTGCAATAATATAGTAGGGTGTTTTTGAGTCAGTGGCTCCCCACTGGCGGAGGTCACGACACAGGAAAACAGGAGGCTGAGTAGTGATAGGGGTATGTGGGCATAAGGGGGACTAAAGAGGAGGGTGGGGGACACTGTGCAGCTTCTGCCAGTGGGTAAGGGTCCAGCGTGGCAGCACAGGAGTACAGGACGGTGGCCCTGAGTCAGTGTCTCTTCCTACTGGGTGGGAGTTAGGGTGCATGAGAGCAGGAGGCTGGGTTATGAGGCATGATAGGGGTATGTGGGAAACACAGCCTCAGCGACTCCCCAGTGGTGGAAGTTACGGTTCAGGAGAGCAGGAAGCTCAATAAGACAATACTGTTCCATACCTTGAATCATAAAGCTTTCACTGATGTTTTAACCATATTTTAGTTTACAGTTGTGACCTTTAGAGACTATTAAACCATAGCAGGAAATTGCAAGTAATCTCTGCTTTGCAACGTGTGAAGGAATTAATAAATCAACAGGTTGTCTAAGTGCATTCCTTAGTATGATTAAGGGTCTTCCTGAAAACCAAAATAGTAACATATGCTTGTGATGTTCATTGTGACGTATCTTAACTAGAGTGGTCAAGCCAAACTTGTAAAATACAATATACTATATAAATAAAACTGAATTGTGTATAACTACATACACATATAAAAAAATAGAGAGATACTGTAGAGGGTACAGTAAGGGTTTAACACTGAATTAAATATGCATTCCAATTGTAAAGCGCAACGGAATATGCTGTGCTATATAAGAAACTAAATAAATCTATAAAGACCACACCTGGAGCAAAGCTTAGCTGCCACTTATAATTTGGTCAATAAGAACTAAACAACAAAAAACATAGATTGTGTCAGTGAGGAATACAATAAAATACACAGAAAATGGTTTCTCTTAATATTCCCAGTCACAAGTCCGATTTGGCCTGTTTTCATTCTATTTGGGCAGATCAGCCCGATATATCTGATTAAAAATGGCCAAATTGGAGGCGGACCCATCAGTGGAATATCGCAGGTGCTTTTTAGCACCAATGATGTATTGCAGGACCACTGGCACACACCTGTAGTCTGCAGGGTGGGGAAGCGCCATGCAGGAGAGGTGCTCTCCAGGCTCTGCATCTCCTAGACCCCCAATCATCCCCCCCTTCTTGCAGCCAGAGAGAGAGAGGCTGTAGTAGAGACCGGCAGGCAGGAGATTTCAAAACTCCCATTTAAATGACTGGGCGGCTACTGATTGGTGGAGAAAGCTTTCTCAGCCAATCAGCGACCACCCATTCATTTGAATGGGAGTTTTCAAATCTCCTGCCCATCCACCTGCTGCTACCGCAGACTGTTCCCCGCTGGCAGCTCCAGAGAATAAACGGCACATCAAGTGCCAAATCGTATGTAGCCCTCACAGAAAGCTGCCGAGGAGTTGAAAGGAAATCAGGTCCGATTTGAAGTCGGACCTATGTATGGGGGCTTTTATAAATATACAACAGCAGATTCCATTGGACTTTACAATTGTAAACAGATAAAACAAACTGGGTAACAACAGACATACTTGGAGGTAAGAGGGCCCTGCTGCAAGCTTACAATCTACTGTAGCAAAAACCTTAACTAAACTTAATACATACTGTACAGGATAAAAAAGAGCATGTAAGCAGGTGTGGCAAAATACTTTTGTGTATAATTATCCAGTAGATGGAGATAAATAGCAATACTAGCAACAGTTTTGTGCATATACTGTACCTGTAGTATTTCCTGCATAAGATGCATTTGTTATATAGTATAGGATCCACATTAAATGAATTAGGTGTAATGATTTTAAATAGTTAGAAAATCAATAGTACAGCACTCAATGTAATTATCAATATGTTTTACAATATAATGATGTCATCCACCTCGGGCTGGTATAAGTGGCATTGATAAAAACAGGCATGCAGGCTGCTGGCTCTACTTGTATGCAGTGGTGCAAGTAAGGGGGGTACGGAGTAGAACAGCGTACCTTTAAGAGATATGTTGCCGCCACTGAGAGGTGCAGGAGAGCACAGAGCAGTGCCACAGGCTCCCCCCCCCCCCCCGTAGAACAGCGCACCTTTAAGAGATATGTTGCCGCCACTGAGAAGGGCAGGAGAGCACAGAGCAGTGCCACAAGCTTCTCCCCCCCCCCCCCCCCATCCGTCCCTGCCACTGAGAGACTAGAAGAGTGGAGTGCAGCTCCGCAGGCTTCCCTCACCCCTCCGATGGCTCTCGGCCATTTCAAATACAGCGTGGCTCCTAAGCCAATCAGAGTTCACGATCAAGTAGCCACGGTTATTGGCTGCCTGTCCATGAGCTCTGATTGGCTCATGAATCGGCACCATATTTGAAATGGCCGAGAGCCGCTGGAGGGGCGAGGAAAGCCTGCGGTGCTGCACAGCCTGGGTTGGGGGCCCGGGAGTCACTGCTAGTGGGACCTGCACATGACAGTGCTGCTGTGTGGGGAGAGGGGCATGAGCAGGCATGGTTGGAGGGAGCCCCCTGGGAGAGCATGTAATTGCCCTCCCTTGGGCAACAAGCACGTAATCCTCCCATGGCAACAAGCATGAAACCCCCTGTGCCAACAAGCACAAGACTCCTGGCACCAAGCACGCTGCTCCTGGCAACTAGCATGTACGTAAGTGGCACTTACAGTATGTGACATAATATGTTATGGGCATTATGGCGTGTGGTATAATAAGTAATGGGCATTATGGCGTGTGGTATAATAAGTAATGGGCATTACGGTGTGGGACGTAATGTGAAATGGACATTACGGTGTTGGGCATAATGTGTAATGGGCATTACGGCATGTGGTATAATGTGTAAGATTCATTATGGTGTGTGGCATAATGTGGCCATGCCCCTTTTGTCATGTAACCATTCGTCTAGTTTCATATGACCACGCCCCCTCATGACACATGGCCAAGCCTACTTCTGGTGAACATGACTATGGTTCCATAAGTGCTATAGTAATAATAAGAAATAATTTCTACATGCGCCACTGCTTGTATGCAGTACCAAACCTTCACTTACACACATGCAAGAGACAGCTCACTCAAAAATGTTTTATTTATATGTGGTGCAAGATCCATAAATAGATTATAGACTTTACTTGTGTGTATAGCAGCAAGCCCAACAACCATTTCAATTTTACAGATTTTTCATTTTTCCTCAGAGACACCTTTAAAAAATGTTGAGAGAGTTTTCTTGTTTTCTAATGACACGACAAAACAATCTGGCTTTGCATTGTACAGTAAATGATTGTTGCTTTATCCAAGCTTTGAAAAATTTTCCCTTTAGTTTTTTTGCCAGTAAGATCTTTAGAAAATGTTGACAGCAGCAGGATTTATCAGCGAGGGTGCAATTAGCGAGGGTGCTATTCCTCTCGGAAGCAGTGTTTTATCCACTTACCTGACTGTGTTAGTGAGGAGTCAAATATTTTAATTCTTTAAATTGTAACTAAAACAGCAAAATTACAATATTTATTGAATGCATAATAAATTCTCATGACATTTTTGCAGCATCAAATTTCTTCAGATTCATCTGGACATCCAAAACTTTACTACCTATCATAATCATACAAGAATTATTTGAACATTATAACATAGCCAGAGAAATACTGGCATACACACATCCATATTTCAGAACATATTTCTGATTTTTTTAAATTTTTTTTATTATAATCGTAAATTTTTATTCGGTGTCATAACGTTTACATAGTAAAATATAACATGGAGTACAAAGACACGTTGCATGCAATAAGCTTTGTAGAAACAGTGAACACAAGAATGTCATCGGCAGTTTTTGCCTATCAACCAGTTTCCGAGGATGTAGTATCGGCAGTTTAAAGAGTCCCAGTGGATAAATGAGTGCTTGGGTATTTGTCTGAGCAGCTGCATTATATGTATCCACATTTAAGAATAGATCAACTACCACATCATGGGAGTAATAGAAAAATAAGCGTCTTCTTTCCATTCGAAGCAGAGTTAACAATTTTTTTCATTTATGTTATTAAAGGTAGAACTCAACATTTGGAATTTGTAAGCATAGATATACTTTAATAATTGAGTCTGCATGACAAGTTGTGTCATGTGTTAATGGCAAGTGATCTAGTAAATCAGAGTATAGAAATGGAAACAAAAACTAGAAAGGGCGTAAACATGAAGTGACTGAGAAAGGATGAAAGTATTAGGCACTAGGGAAAGGGATGAGGAGCTTAGATGATAGGGTTGAAGAAAAAGGAGGGAAGAAAAAGGAGAAGAGCTTGCGCCGAGGTCTAGGAGGTAGTATAAACCAACCATCAGCGTATTGGAGTAGATGAATAGTTGGTGACAATATTTGTAGGGAACTATACTGTGCTCAGGAGGGCATTACGCGGTTGTACCAGAAATGTTTGGACGAGGGAGACAGATTCGTATTTGGCGTATTGTGTCTGGAGGTTGGGAGTTAATGTAGTTATCCCATATGCGAAAAAAGTGTTGGTATTGTGTATGTTTTAGTAAGGAGGTCTCAATCCATGACATTTTAAAAATGAAAAATAGTTTGTCTTCAAAGATTTGTAAAGAGGGCGGAATTGGAGAAATCCACTGTTGGAATATTGATTTCCTAGCAACTCCGGCAGCCATGGAGAGGAATTGTTTCTCTTCTGGAGTAAGGTGCGAGAAAGAATTCACAACCCCCAGGATCGCCCATTCCGGGGATGCAAGAAATGTTATTTTAATAGTGGTGTTAATATAATCAGTGATTTGGTTCCAAAAATGTTGTATTTTGGGGCACTCCCAAAGGCAATGAACCAAAGTGGCAGGGGTATGGTTGCATTTAAGACAGGAGGCTGATGTAGTGATACCGATCTAGGAGGCTCTAGAGGGAAAAATGTAACTTCAGTAGTATAATTTATATGTAATTTCCCTGTAAGAGGTGGCTGGCATAGTGCGCAACGAGTAAGACAGTGAATGTAGCATATCTGTTTGATTTAAGTGCGGAAAAATCGTTATCCATGTGTGTATGCCTGTAGTGAAGTTTTTCGAGAATAATGGTTTACGGATGACAGAGTAGAAAAGGGAAATAAGCTTTGGCATCTGATTAGGTAGGAGAAAGATCGCATCTAGTGGATTAGAGAGATAATTATCTGAGAGAGTTTTAAGGACTGCGCTTGTATAATGTTGTGCCTGATGTGCAGCTAGTACTTGGGAACTAGAAAAGGCATATTTGTTGTTGATTTGAGTAATGGTGAGGGGTTTGTGAGAATTAATATCTGTGATATATCTAATAGAAGATAAACCCAATTGTGACCATAGATGGAAAGGGAATTGTGAGTTCCCATCTTGAAACGAAGGATTTAACCAAAGTGGAAGAAATAATGAATTCAGGGGGTTCAAATTCCAAGTTTTCTGGATTTTAAACTAGACTGATCTGGTAGAAGTTAACAATGGATTATCTTGTACTGAGGGAGGTAAGTCTTTTTTATCCATGTGTAATAGGGCTATAAGATGTATATATATTAGGAACAAGTTGTTGTTCCAGCTCAGAATTTGCATAGCAGTTAGAGGAGGTCACCCAATCTTTAATATATCTGCAAATTGCAGCTTGATTGTAAAGTGTTAGGTGTGTGAAGTTAATACCTCCTTCCTGTTTGCTTTTCTGGAGGATTTTCAGGCTCATTTTAGTTTTTTTGCCTGACCATATAAACCTACGAAATGCACAATTAAGTTGAGCCTCATCTTTTGTAGTTAACAAGACAGATAGGAGTTGGAGGAGATATAGTAACTTTGGGAATCAGATCATTTTGATGAGGTGAGCGCGACCTAGAAAGGAAAGCTGTAAATCATGCTAATCTCGCAAGTCTAAAATTACCTTGTTTATAATCTTAGAAATATTGAGCTTGTATAATAACGATAAGTTTTTGGGCAATTTAATTCCAAGGTAAGGGATACTGGTGGTTGCCCAGGTTAAATTAAGGGATCGTGACCAGGATGGGCATGTTTGGGAGGAAAGGGATAAAGCTGTAGATTTTTGAACATTTAGAGTGAATCCTGAAATGGTCCCGAATTGTTCTATTTTTGAAAATACTCCCTGTAAGCTGACCTCAGGGTTTGCAAAAAAGAGCAGAAGGTCACCCGCAAAGGCTAGAATCTTAAGTGACTTTCTTCCGATATTAATTCCCTGAAAGATAGTAAAGTTTTCAAGTATGCGTATTAATGGGTCTAAGTATAAGTTGAATAAAAGGAGGTATAAGGGGCAACCCTGGCACGTGCCTCTGTGAAGGTTAACTAACTGTCTCTCCAATTAAATTGTTGACTATAAGTCTCGTAGTTGGATTGGTGTAGAAAAAGCGTATAATATTAATGAACCGCGATCCAAATTGTCTATGTTCTAGTACTCCATATAAATGCTCCCACATAATCTTATCAAACGCCTTTTCTGCATCTAGGCTTAGGATGGTATTTTGCGTTTGTTTAGTTGAAATAGAGGAGGCTATAGCCGCTATTGCAGATCTCACTCCCTGTACGGAGTGTCTACCCTGCGTGAATCCAAGTTGGTGATGTGTCAATAGTGATGGCATTAATGTTTGGAGGCGAGTAGCCATTATTTTAGCTAATAATTTAAAATCTTGGTTTAGCAAGGTTATAGGGCGATATGAGTCAACCTTCTCTTCATCTTTGTTAGGTTTAGGGAGTAAAATGGTATGTGCGTCGTTAAAGTCTGGATAATTAGGATTATCAGTTAAGAGGAGCTGGAAGAGTGCTGACAGATCAGGGAGCAGATCTTCTCGTAGAATTTTATAATATTCTCCACTGAAACCATCTGGTCCCGGAGATTTATTAAGTTTTAAAGCCTTTATTGCTAAGCAGATTTCGTATTTACCGAAATGTCAGCCTCTAGGACTCCTCTCTGTGTGTCTGACAGTTTTGGTAAGGTAGCTTCTTCATAAAGAGCAGTTGCTGAGTAAGAAGGAGGAATGGCGGGGGAATACAAGTTTGAGAAGATGTGAAACTGTTTGGCAAAATCTGATTGAGATGTGAAAAAACCCATTGTGTGTTTTAGTCACGAGATGTATTTCTTCCTATGTTGTTGACGAACCATGTGTGCCAACATCTTGCCAGATTTGCCCCCCATCTGAAGAATTTTTGTTTGGTGTAGTCTACTTTTAATTGAGCTTCATGATTAATAAACGTTTCCATGAGGGCTTTATGGCGAGAGTACTCGGCTTTAGTGTTCTCAGTTGGATCAGCAATATAAGCAGTATATGCTTGATTAAGGTTTTTGGAGAGACTGTTAAGTCTGTCTCTTCTGTTTTTGCGTCTGCGGGACATGAAGGCAATAATGTACCCTCTCATAACCGCTTTGGATGCTGACCAAAAGAGAACAGGGTTGGATTTGTGACATGAGTTTGTTTCCGAGTACTCTTTCCACCTAGACCCGAGGAATGAACGAAAGTCTTCTTGTAAATAGAGATACTGTAGGATGGGAATTTCCACGTGAGGTTAGAATTCACAGGTGTTCGAAGTGCAATGTTTAAATTAATGGGGGCATGATCTGAAATTAAAATATTTTCGATGCTAGCGCTCTGAATTCTTGGTATAAGGGATTCATTTGTTAGAATATAATCAATTCTAGTAAATATTTGATGCACGTGAGAAAAGAATGTAAATTCTTTATCATTATGGTGAAGCGTCCTCCAAGGGTCAATTAAGTTATGAGAGGATAGCATTAAAGACAGGCCATCTCATCCTCTAGAGGTACGCCGTGGAAGAGATGGAGATCTATCCATGGAAGTATCAAATATTAGATTGTAATCACCTCCCACGATAAGATTAGGGGTATATTTTGACATTAGCAAGTTAGAAATTTTAGTGTAGAAAGGAAGATTAGGAGTGTTTGGAGCGTATATGTTCAGTATAGTGAATGTTTCCCCATGAATTTTTAAAGAAAGTAATATATAGCGTCCCTCTGGGTCAAGTTCTGTGTGGAGAATCTTGTACTGCAGATGTTTATGTAGGAGAATTGCAACACCACGTTTTTTACTGGTGAAAGATGCTGATATGCAATCACCTATCCAGGGCCCTGACAATTTGGCATATGGGCCTGCTAACAGGGGCGGATTGGCCCACCGGGAAACCGGGACATTTCCCGGTGGGCCGGACCATAAAAACATTAGAATTGGGCTGGCCAGGCCACTCTCCTCCCCTGGCTGGGCTGCGGACAGCGTTACCGCAGTCTCAGTCTCAAAATGACGGCGGCCGGGCTGCTGCAGGAGCCCGGCCGCGCGAAGCTCCTCCCATAGTGCTTTGCGGAGCTCGTGAGTGTTGGCTCACGGCTCCGCCCCCTGACCCCCGTACACAGCTCCTACAGCTGCCTGCGCCTGTGTGATGGCTGTGCTGCGCTGCACTGGCAGCAGCAGCGTCGCACCTCCTCCCTCCCCTGTGCAACTCCCTATCTCCACTCTGCTACCCCCCTTTCCTCCCCAATAGCAGCATCCCGGCAGCCAGTCCTCCGATGCTCTGTTGCTGAGCATGGTGCACATGTGCACTCACTGGAGGAGCTACAAGGCATGGAGAGAGGAGCCAGCCACAACAGCACAGAGTTAGATATGTGATGGGAGTTGTGTTCATGTCTTCTGGGGGGGGGGGGGGGGGGGGTGCATATTAGTGTTTGCTGGGGAGGTTCATTTGTACTAAGGGAGTGACATGTAAATGTGTCCTGGAGGGTCGAAATGTCATGTTTATGTTTGCTGGGATCAGGGGCGGGCTGGGCCGGGGGGCAGGGTGCCATGTGCCCCCCGGGCCGCTAAGCCAGTCACTGGCTGCGGGCCACGCTGGTCACCATCCACCTTCTCCAGGCACAGGCAGCCCTCCTGCGCTGGCCGCGGCTTCCAGAACACGAATGAATGCAAATGAATCTATATGCATGCCCGGTTATGTCTCGGCAGCATGACTGTCCATTACCCCTAGGAATTTCATTTAATTGCATATAGAATATACCTATAGATTTTATATGCATGCCCGGCTGTGTGTGTTACAGTACTCTAGTGTACAAGGACCTCACACAGTACAGTGCGTAAAACACACTTCCCTGTGTGATGCCCCGGGCCCACCTCCATCTGCCCACTTCTTGAGTAGTGATGACTAGTTG
This sequence comes from Crinia signifera, assembly GCF_055691185.1. Classification (NCBI taxonomy): domain Eukaryota; kingdom Metazoa; phylum Chordata; class Amphibia; order Anura; family Myobatrachidae; genus Crinia; species Crinia signifera. Next base: position 141,927,933 of record NC_139217.1, on the reverse strand, counting down.
CTGCACCATCTCAGCAGCGCACAGTCTGCGCCGAGATTCTTTGCCTGGTTATAGGCTCCTGTCAAGGAATACCCATCTCTAGTCTAGGGAAAAAAGTTGCATAGACTGTCACTATATCATCTTGAAATACTGACCCTAATAGTTGCCTGGACATCACATTATCAATGGCTATAGCACACACAGCCTGGCAGCCATTGATGATGGTGATGATTATTACCATGTACGGCTGTGTGTGGTACAAATTTTGTACCACACACAGCCGTACATGGTAATCATCATAATCATCATCAATGGCTGCCAGGCTGTGTACTGTACTAGTATATCATCAATTTCTGTGGTAGAGTGTGTATTATAATTATATGATGTTCTTCATTTCAAATCATGCGGTGTAAGGTTGGCGTATCTAAATATATTTTAAACCAGGAAAAACCACATGTCCACTTTAGCTATGATGTGTCAGCAGTGTGCAGGCTCTTGAGAGACAATTGTTAGTGTAGGACTTGCAGTGAAATGGGGTCCCTTGGCGATGGGCTGCAAGCTTAAATGCATAGATCAATTCATGAACTAAAACCCCATTATTTATTTGATTAATTGTATACTAAGGTGAGTTAGTTCATTATGGAGAGTGTTGAGGCCCTGTATTTGTATTTATTAGAGCATGTGGTCACAGGCCACTTCACCCCAACCTGGGAATGGCGAGTGCTGCTTGCACCCAATTCGCAGGGATGGCGAGGGTTGTGGTACTCTGTATGTGTAAATATATTTTAGGGTAAAAGGTAAAAACGTTCCCCGACCACTGCTCCAGCTTTATTACAGATCAATATGCATTGGAATAATATTGTATTCAAGCAGTCTCTACAGGACTTACATACAGATGGAGCGGCTGTGGTCTTTGCAGGGGATGGCGGAAGAATCGCCAGCCGCCATCTGATCTGTGAAAGGGGATGTGCCTTCCGAAGGCGCTCCCCCCGGGTCCCCGCCGGCTTGCCGGTGGTCACCCGGGGTCCCCACCGCCTCCGCGTTCTCCACCACCGCCTCCCCTAACCCTGTCCGTCTCCTTGAAGTGGAGATGGACAGGGTTCCCGTAGCCCAGCCGCATGGAAACTGAGACGCGTGTGCGTGTGAGACAGTCCAGCGATTCACCAGCAAGAGGGAGCCCGGCTCCATCTGTACACTGGGATATGATATTAAGTAAACAAGACTTTTCTAGTATTATAAACCACAGACCTCTAATCTCTGCAGCTGCTGCCGTCAGAGCTGATAGAGTTCATTCACATTATTATTTGATGGAAAGAAAATAGTTGTGTCTCTCCATATGAGTCACAGTGACTTTCCACTACTTCTACTAGATAATAGATATTATGTAGCTGTTATTGCTACTATAATGTCAGGTCACCAACTTTTGGTGTAGGTGCCCTCTACAGTTATAGGGCAAGATGTACTAAGCTTGAAAAGTGATAAAATTGACAGTGATAAACCCCAAGCCAATCAGCAGTGTGAAAAATGAGAGTTAGGAGCTGATTGACGGATGGATTAACGCTCTCCATTTTATCACTTTTCAAGGCTTAGTACATCTGGTCCATGGGGATTTAAAAATCAACATTAAAGCTTTTCATTTCATATTAATAATGTTTTGAGGCCACGCACAATCCCAGTGCTGGGGTATGTTATATTTAGTGGAGCAGACTCCAATATAGATATAGATAAAGATATAGATATATATAGAGAGAGAGAGAGAGAGAGAGAGAGAGAAAGAGGTATGACCCCTGTATTGCGCTACTAATTAGTAAGCAGCACCTCCAATAAATCCCTCCTGTTAGTGAAGGACAGCAAAAGTGGAATACAAATAAATGATTGGAGTGTGATAATGACCATCAATGTGGTACCACCCAACGATAACAACAATGTTAAAAATTCTTAAAAATACTCTTCTTATACTCCGCCAAATCAGGACTGATATCTGTGCAAGAGGTATTGGTTATATCTCCTAAATTGTCTATCTATTGAATGGCAGTGATTCTTCATTTCTACAGAAGTACAGGTTGAGCAGTATTTTCGGATGGCAAAGGAACATACATCAGCCTTCAGTACTTTGGGAGTGGTCATGGCATTGTCTTACTATGGGCACCTGGGTTCTACACTACAGATTTGCATTTACTGAGCTGTCAAATTTTGACAGCAGTTCTTAGGAAGATACACAGTAAATAGCACAGAGCGAATACGCGGTTTAAAAAGAAGTGTGCACAATATTACTATTTGTCACTCACCCAAGCACAACTAACAGGAGAATTGATTACATATATTTTCCCTCTGACAAATTCTGTGCTTTGCTGAGAATCTTATACAACGGTCAGTTTGGAGAGTGTACTGCAGGTGTAACAAGTACAGACTGAATGATATCATCGCTCACATAACACTTGCTAATGATGTATTTGTTGTTGATCATTATCGTCAGTTGATCATATGTTTATAGCTTTCTCCATTAAGTTATGACTAAGGAATAATTATCCGGTTGCAACTCTTCATACTGCCGGTTATATTTATATGCAGGCAACTAGGGAATTTTGTTGATTTCCTTCAAATGAACAGTTTAATAGCATACACGGAGGAATCCAGAATTGTCTTGACTTTAATTTACAGCATTTGTGCAATCCAAAATGTAATTTTCAAAGCTCCACTTGCTTCCAGCAACAGAAGAATACTGTATAGGTATAACAAAATGATTAATATTTCACACTTAGGGGCAGGTTTACAAATGATTGTGGCTTAGACTTATAATTTCTTATGACTGCGGTTTGCAGCAATAGGAAATTTTAGATCACCCAGATGTACTATTAAGCGATTAGCAGAGAGCTGGACTTCTGTAGGAAGCCACTTCCTGCCTGATAATAAGCCATAGCCAGCTTCTATGGGCTGCAGTCTAATGAAGGCGGGGTTTGCACATGTGCAGTACCCTCACTGCTACTGCACATGTGTCAGTCATAACTCCTGTCAGTTAGATTGTGTAGGTGCCAGAACCTGCCTTTGATAAAGCTGCACTGCCACAAGCAGCGAAACGCGTCAGGCCCTAGCCTGGACCAGGATCAGCTGAATATACTTGGACCCTATTCATTGGACCTTCAGTGCAATGGGTGCCCATTTCCAAGCTCTGGGAAACAATTGCCCCTTTACCATCCCGCACTTGCGGTCCACTATTGCCGACACCACGTGGATATCTCTCCAAGCAGGAATCACGGTTGGTCACTACAGACTGAGATCTTTGACCAGTTGGTCTTAAAATTTCCAACCCTGAGGACACCTGCCATTTGATCCTATCCCCCTATTGTAACCTCCAAGCGACGTGGGACACTGCGGCCTAAACAGTCTACAGCCCTACAACATCTACTGGGCCTCCAACTTACTGTGGCCCCCACATTCGCACCCATTTGAGGACCATTGGAATTCTGTTTTTGGGACTGGATCACAATCACCAACAGTGGTAACTATTGGGCAACCCCCCCTATTACCCCACCAGCTACTACCCATTTCCATCTTGCTCGGGTCCAATCCATTCAGCCTCCGGTCCAGTTATTGACCCACCTTTTATTATTGTATGCAAATTGTCTAATGATATGTTATTTTAAATTGTTATTAAATATTTGTATGATTATTTCATCAATACCAGCGCCACTTCTTTTTCTTGTTTATTCAGTTAGATTGTGTAGGTGCCAGAACCCTGTTAATGGTGGAACCCAGGTGGCAGTAACCTGGCAGCATGGTTATACACCTGCTTGGAAGCAGGTCAGCCCCAGGGGTGAGTGTCAGAAAATACCAAAAGACTGTCCACTTTCCAAAAAACTCTGAATGACTAGACAACATCCAAGAAGTAGTAAGGGCAATCAAATGGACAAAAAGTCAGTATAGAACCTTGATGGCTAACCTTGACACTCCAGCTTTTGTTGAACTACACATCCCAGAATGCTCTGCATCAGATTTAGCATGTCCAAATAGCAAAACTGAAGCAGAGCATTCTGGGATATGTAGTTCAACAACATCTGGAGTGTCAAGGCTAGCCATCGAGGATATAGAGCATTTCCCTGTGAGAGTTGAAAATCAGGAGAGAAGAATTAACCGACAACAACTAAAGAGACAATGGCTAACAAACACCACCTTCTAAGTAAGCCTCCTCATGTCAACTGACTCAAGGGGCTCAAAAGGAGCTTTCTGAAGAACCTCCAAGATAAAAAAAAAACCTTTGGACCCAAAATAGACATGTTAAATGTACAGCAGCTGGCAGGCCCAAAGTCAACCCAGTCTATAAAATAAAAGGAAATGCAGGAAGCGGAATCTGCATCCTAAATATACCTGGTATTCTTACCACCCATGTTTTCTACCCAGGAATTTGTTTCTGTGGCTGTCTTATGATCCTGAAGTATAGTCTTCATCATAACGGCATACCTCCCAACTTAGAGAGCAGGCAAGGAGGGATAGCTGCATGCCTGAAATTAGGGGGCATGGCCTAGCGGCAAATTACTACAAATATAATTTCTTAAGGCCACACTCCCATTTTTCACCACTGTCGGGCATGGCTAGCAGCTCTGTAAGTTGCTGGTCAGCCCCCAGCCCCTCTGCTTGCGGGAATAGATTGTGGGTGACAGGGGGGTCTCCCAACTGCCCCCCTCCACGCTGCGGGACATTGCCGGCCCCGGACGGCAGACGGGAACCTCCCCAAAAACCGGGACGCTCCCGTTGGAAGCAGGACAGTTGGGAGGCAACTGCAGAATGCCCCTTAGATAAAGTCACCTTAGGAAATTTAGAGTGCAAGAACGGCCCTTAATTTAGCTGATCGTCCTTCAATGGGGAGAATGTGGAACTCCTCCATCCTGATCACATGAAGAAGCATGTAGAAGGGTGAATACAGGTAACCCAGACCACCTGGCAAACAATTCACCCACTAAGGCTGCCTGATGAGACTTTGAACACACGCTATAACATGGAAGCTTATGGTTTCATTTGAATGCCATGAGATCAAATGTCTGGAAGACCCCAGCTTTCCATAATGAGGTTGAACATTCTTTGTTGTGGTGTGATCTAAAAACACACCAGGTCACAAAGTGAAACTGGACAAGAACATCGCAAAAAATACCATTTACCCCTTGAGTGGTGAATTTTGCTGGGGCAGGACAAACCTACCAGGGCAGGTTTGTCCACAGATCATAGGAAGGCCCCCCCCTCACCTTCGCTCTGGCGTTAGTATGCCGGAGCTCCCATGCCGCCGCTGCCCCAGCTGCCTGTCAGTCATCAGGCAGGCTCGGGGAAGTTTCACATCGGCTCGGGAGGACTCGGGTGCCTGAACTCTCCCGAGTCCCCCCGAGCCGCCCCGAACATCCCCATGGCGGCAGGGAAGCTTAGGTGTACGATCGCTGGGTACGCTGGAGAGGAGGGACCCGAGGGAACCAACAGGAGGGGTGGGAGGTGACGGAGGAGGGGACCCCTAAAGGTAGTGCACCAGTGGTGGTCTGATGGAGGCACCACTGGTGCGCACCTACTACATAGTGGTATGCCTTGAAATTCTCCACGGCAGCGCAGCTGAGCTTGGGGCATACCACTCAAGTGGTTAAAAAGGAGAGGTAATAATCATGGGAGACTTTAATATATATCTGATGTAATAAGGAGAGTGTCTACTGCAAGTTCCTCTAGAACAGGGGAAGCCAACTCCAGTCCTTGAGAGCTACCAATAGTAAACATTTTCCATGTCTCCTCACAGATTCACAAGTGAATCTTACATTTTACGTGTTAGTCACCTGCGAGGTGAGCTGGAAAACGTGAACTGTTGGTAGTTCTCGAGGACTGGAATTGGCTACCCCTGCTCTAGAAGTACAGATGGAGCGCTGCTCATGCTTGAGGTGGCTGGCGATAGAACCGCCAGGCTTGCGCGGCCGTTCCTGAAGCGGAGACGGGTAGGGTCCCACCGCCCAGCCATCGAGTGACTGAGACGCACACGCATCCCAGGTCTGATGGAGTCCCTCTCTGCCAGCGCTCGCCAGTGGGAACTATCTGGCGAGCGCAGGCAGTGAATGAGAGGGGTTCCATCTGTAGTAACAGTCTGAAGTCCTTGCAGTAAGCATCCCTACAGCTCTTTGCGAGGGAGCCCACTCATAAAGACACAGTATTAGACCTACAGATGGGGCAGGCCTCTTCCTTGCTGGCGAATTGCCAGAACGTCAGCGATGGCGATCCACCAGCAGCCTGCCTCACCATTTGACTGAGACGCGTGTGCGTCTCATGCGCACGTGCGTCTCAATCTCCGTCGGCGGGGCGACGGGAACCCTGTCCGTCTCAGGGAGATGGACTGGGTTAGGGGTGGGTGAGGGCAGGCGGCAGGACCCCAGGTTACCACCGACAAGCCGGCGGTGACCCGGGGGAGTGGCTGGAAGCGCCGTCGGAAGGGGACGCGCGCGCCTCTCGTACGCGCGGGTCCCCTTCTCGCTATGCAGATGGCGCTGGCGGGGGATGGCGGCTGGCGTCGCCATCGCCATCCCCTGCCAAGATGGGACCTGCCCCATCTGTAATACTTACAAATGATGATAGCATATAGGATGTAAATGTAGATGAAATACTGCAACCAATGACCAGTATGAGTGAAAATGAAGACAGAGACTGATTCATTGCATACAATAACAAATGTTTTAGACTTTAGGAAGGCTAATAACATGCTTAATATCCCCGAAGATCTCAATGGGTCACCAATCATCGATGGCCACTGCTCCAGTCATTGGAACAGCTGGCAAATTGGGCAATCTCCCTCCTTTACCACTAGGTGCCTTAAGGACCGCATTTGGGAACCTCTGCATTAGCATCTTTGATAAACATTTACAAAAATAAAAATAATTGAGGTGTTGTAATTGTGGTGCCAAACCCTGAAAATGTTTGGTCTTATAGCTTTGATACAGGCACTGTTACAACAATAAGGTGTGCCCAGATACATATCTAAAAAAAGGAAAACTATCCTGTTAGCTTTTCGAAGTAATTCTGTAAAGACACACAACTTTAAAACTTCTAAACTTCTAAAATGCAGCAAAGCCTGCAGCATTGATTCTAGAGCTTTACACAGCTTGGATAATAGTGCCATCTAGTGCTTAAATTCTGAAAAACATTTAAGATTACAGTAAATAATAAATTAACAAAAAAGTCAACATTTTTCGTTAGTACACTAAACTACTACTGTCGACGTTAAAAAAAAGTCAACATAACAATCATGTTAACATTCTGAATGTCAACATTATGGATAGAACATTTTTGTGATCCATTGTCTATTTAGAAGAATGTGGAAATCTTCATAATTACGCAATAGAGTTTGTCTTATTCTTCAATGCATTGGCCAATTTATATTACATTTTGCACAGTCACCAGCAAGGCATTTAAGCAGCCGTAAACCAAGGCCTTCTTTCTCCCTGGTCAATATTGCGTGGGCAATATGTACATTAGGGCGGAGTGAAAAAACTGAAATTGAGAAATTCAAAATCGGCTAGTGTGGAAAAGTTGTGACTTGACCTGAATAAGAAACGTGCAAAAGCTTTTTGATCTGAGTCAACATCTTCTGTTCTGGCAAGAGGCCTGAATTTTCACTTTTTTGGTGAAAATGACGAAAACTATGAAGATGCTCCGATCTAGTTATAATTATGTCAGTATGTCTTAGAGTGGTTCATTAATATACTTTAGCATAGTAAAAGAGAGTACGAGATTGTCCTAGTGCAAAGTGAATGACTTTGGTGGGAGAAAAAATCCCTAATAATTGACCCATTTTCATGGTCACAATTGTGAATATTGTGTGTTTTCTCCTGAACGTATTTATAATAGAAGAAGCACAAATACTCTAAATGGAATTTCGGTGACACTGTGTGAAATATAACACTGCATAATAGCCCTTAATCAGAGCTGATCCCAGCACAAATTTGTTCTCAAAATGGGCAAAACAAATGCTGCATTGCAGGTGGGGCAGATGTAACGTGCTGAGAGAGTTAAATTTGGGTGGGGTGTGTTGAAACTGAAATCTAAATTACAGTGTAAAAATAATGCAGCCGGTATTTACCTTGCACAGAAACAAAATAACTCACACAAATCTAAAGGTGGCCATACATCTACAGATCAATTGTCAGATTGGGCCGGTTGATACAAACAGCTGGTAATATCTGAATGACAGTTTTTCAGCATCTCAAAGCAAATGGTCAACTGTCATTTGCTCTCATCTTTTACCAGGATTTTGTTCCAACCAGACAGATCGGAAAATAAATCTGTAGATGTATGGCCACCTTAAATCTCTCTGCACATGTTACATCTGCCCCACCTGCAGTCCAGCATTTTTTTGCCCATTTTGAGAACAAATTTGTACTGCGATCAGGTCTGATTGAGGGCCATTATGCAGTGTTATAGTTCACACAGTGTCACCGAACAGTGGCGGATTCAGGGGGGGGGCACCCGGGCACGTGCACCCCCTGTCATTCATTTTGTAGATGAGGACCAGAGCTTTCCAACGAGCCCAGCCCCATGTCTCTAGCCCCCCGGGAACCAGAGATATCGCCTGGCAAAGCTGTAACATTTTTCCCCATAGGATAATATGGGACCCGTCAATTCCGACCCCCACCCGGTTCCGACAGCTGCCAGTTCCCCCCTGGCATCATAGGAGCTTGTGATTGATGTTATTCAATTCCAAATCGCTGGTCCTTCAATATGATACCAGGATGGTCCATATCGGTCAATCGGTTCCAGAGATATAGCGTGTAAATCGATTTTTTTTATTTTTGAAATGTAATTTCATGGCTGTTCATTTTCTTTGAGGGCAGATTACTCTGGAACCAAAGGTTCCAGTTTTACAGGACCAAAATCATTCAAAGCCCACTCGAAAGTTCTTCAATATGATACTTGTCGCATGTAAATGGGTCAGTTAGTTCCGAAGATATAGCTGGTTAAATGAGATAACTGGTTAAAGGGGGGGAGGGGTGGTTTTCTCTCCCCCTCACACCAGAAAATGCAGGGACTAGGCTGGTGTAAAAGGGGCCAACCTGGGAATGCATTTTCTGGTGTGAAATGGGTATTATTTCAAATAGCTGGGACCTGCAGTGCTCGGAATACAGCCAGGCTCTGCCACTGTCAGTGGCTATCACTTCTGCCTGGCGACGGCTGTCCCCCATTTACCACGAGCATGTATTCCCCGTTGGCAATGAGCATGTAATCCCACATGGCAACGAGCATGGAACCTCTGGCAATGAGCATGGAACCCTTGGCAATGAGCATGTAGATAAGTAGCACTTACTGTATGTAGCATAATTTTAAATAGGCATTATGGTGTTTGGCATAATAAATAATGGACATCATGCTGTGTAACTTAACGTGCAATGGACATTATGGTGTAAATGTTTAATGCGCGCCTTTGGTGGACAATGTCCCTGTTTATGAAGCGTATTGTGAATTTTGTCTTAATCTGTGTGGCATTATGTGAATTTTGTCTCAATCCGTGTGGCATTATGTGAATTTTGGCTCAATCCATGTGGCATTATGTGAATTTTGGCTCAATCCATGTGGCATTATGTGAATTTAGGCTCAATCCATGTGGCATTATGTGAATTTTGGCTCAATCCATATTGCATTTTATGAATTTGGCTCAATCCGTGTGGCATTATGTGAATTTTGGCTGAATCCATATGGCATTTTATGAATTTGGCTCAATCCGTGAGGCATTATGTGAATTTTAGCTCAATCCATTTGGCATTATGTGAATTTTGACACAATCCATTTGGCATTATGTGAATTTTGGCTCAATCCATTTGGCATTATGTGAATTTTGGCTCAATCCGTGTGGCATTATGTGAATTTTGACACAATCCATGTGGCATTATGTGGATTTTGGCTCAATCCATTTGGCATTATGTGAATTTTGACACAATCCATCTGGCATTATGTGAATTTTGGCTCAATCTATTTGGCATTATGTGAATTTTGGCTCAAACCATTTGGCATTATGTGAATTTTGGCTCAATCCATGTGTTATTATGTAAATTTTGGCTCAATCCATGTGGCATTATGTGAATTTTGACACAATCCGTGTGGCATTATGTGAATTTTGGCTCATTACTTTTGGCATCATGTGTAGGGGCAAGTATAATGGGGTCTAGTATTTTGTTGCATAATGTGTAGAAGTTGTATATGATGTTGTACACTACACTCAAGGACATGTCCCCTGTTGAGTGGCCACACCCCCTTTTCCAGAGCGCGCCTTCGGCGCGCGCACAACTACATCCTTCACTTTTGTCGCCATGGTGGGCCTGCGTACTTTAAATGCCAGGGCCTATTTTTAATCCCATTCCCACCCTCTCTCTGCCGCTATCTTAGCATGTACACTGGCACCACTAACACCGCCCCTCCCCCACCTAAACCCTCTTTTATCATGGTGCCCCCCCTGTCATTTTATCCTGGATCCGCCCCTGTCACTGAACTACATGAAATTGGATTTATGCTGCTCTCTTTGCAGTGCATATACAAAGATAGACAATCCTGTGTATATAAATAAGAAATAACTGTTGCAGTCTGTTATTGAAAAACAGTAACTGTTACAATGATGCCCCTTTCCCACTGCAGCCTTAAAACGGTATTTTGCCGATTTTTGAGGGCAAAATACCATTTAAGGCTGCAGTGGGAAACCGCCAGAGTTGAAATACCGTTTAAAGTTAAACGGTATTTCAACCCGTTTTCAGAGCAGGGTTTTGCACGGTAATCTACCGTTTAAGATGCAATGGGAATGCATCTTTAAACGGTAGAGATGATTGCTGATTTTTTTCAGCAATCATCTCCGTGTGTGTACGCTGCCGGGCTGAAAGATTAACCACTTTCAGCCCGGCGGTACGCCCCGCTGCCCCCCGCCCCCCCTCCCCCTCGCCCCCGTCCTGTTATACCCCTTTTACACCTTTTACATGGGTCCCGTGTAAATGGCGGTGTACATGGTCCCGCTGCGGGTGCAGGCACCCGCATCGGGTCCACAGCGTGCAGCGCTGGGCAAGATGTGCCCAGGTGCTGCGGGAGGAGGGGGGTCCCTGCTGCTGCTGAGGGGAGAGGGGGTACCTGTCAGCCTGACACGGCGCTGCCGCTGCTGTATCTCCCCCCGGCGGCCGCTGCCGCTGCTGTATCTCCCCCCCCGGCGGCCGCTGCTGTATCTCCCCCCCGGCGGCCGGTCCTTGCGGCGGATGTACAGTCAGTGTCGGCGGTTCCTCTGGCGCAGGGGAAATAGTACTTATTTCCCCTGCGCCAGAGGGACCACCGACACTGACTGTACATACGCCGCAAGGACCGGCCGCCGGGGGGGAGATACAGCAGCGGCAGCGCCGTGTCAGGCTGACAGGTACCCCCTCTCCCCTCAGCAGCAGCAGGGACCCCCCTCCTCCCGCAGCACATGGGGACAGCTTCCCCCCTCTACCCCCACAGCACAAGGGGACAGCTTCCCCCCTCTACCCCCTCCAAGCTGCCTGTCTATCCTTGTTGATAGATATATATCTATATATATATAGATCTATATAGATATATAGATATATATATATCTATATATATATATATACATAGATCTATAGATCTATATATATATATATATATAGATATAGATCTATATATATATATATATATATATATATATATATATATAGATCTATATCTATATCTATATATATATATATATATATATCTCAACAAGGAAAGACAGGCCTGACCCATTGTCACAGGCACTAAACGTTTTGAAGAGCTAAAACGTTTTACCTGCAATGGGAATGGTACTTAAATGGCATTTGAAACTGTAATCTGCTGCAGTGGGAATGCTAAATACCATTTAAGATTACCTGTAAACTAAAACGGGTCTGCAGTGGGAAAGCAGCATAAGTTTTACAAGTAACAGTGTAAACTGTCTAATGTATCATTTTACATATCACTTCTGTTTATTGACAGAAAAACAGTGTTGCATCCCCTATACTGGGAACATGATTGGGCTGCATTACAGCATATAATTATGCCAAAGATAAGCCAATATATTAACTGTTAAATACGTTGAAGTGTATTATGATGTAATAAATTGTAAGCTTGCAGCAGGGCCCTCTAACCCCCAAGTCTGTCTGTCATTACCCAGTTTGTTTTATCACTGTCTACTATTGTAAAGCGCAACGGAATCTGCTGAGCTATATAAGAAACTGTAAATAAATAAATAAACAAATACATTGATTCAAAAAATAACAGGTTAATCATTCTATGAGTGGTGTCCAGCAGTACATATATGCCAATCACTGTGTTCATTTCTAGGCAGCAGGACCGTCTTAACAGCAGTGTGGGCACCTGGGCAAAGCAATGCACTGGGTCCCTTACCCATTCTCCCCTCCTAGGGGTGGGGGGTGGTATCAGCAGCAGCTTTGATGTCCCACGGGTGGCAGGGGGTGCTCTATCTTCCATTCAACATGTAGGACCTGGAGCAGTAACTTCTGCTAATTACTCCTTTACTGCACAGGTGGCGGGAGGGTGAACACTAACGTGTGGAAGGGGGCACTGAGCTGTATGAAGGGTCCCTTGTAAATGACTTCCAGGGAGGTAGGGGGTGTTTTATACACAGGGGTTGGTTGGATAATGGAGTGGGCTTAATATTCGTCATTTTCCAGTGGAAGGGCAGCTTGTTTGACTGCAGATATCGCCATTATCTGGAAATAGATTTCTTAGCCTAGTATAAAAACCTAGAGTCCCAAGTTTCAGGAGGTGCTGGGTACTTGGGTATCAGAGATCAGGAGCCAGAGCAATCCATTGACAAAAATATAAAACTACACCAGACATTTGGAGCTGGAGCAGGGACCGGCTGATGGAAGGCTGATATCTCTGGTTCTGGGCATGATAGAGACAAGCCACTAGTGTCAGAGAGAACCTGAGAAATATGACTGGAAATTGTACTTAACAGGTCGGATGTGGACTGCTGCTTTGAAGTTGGATATCTGCAGTTCCCCAGGGCCGATTTTCAAAATTCTGGTATCTCTGGAAAAAGGCGGATCCTCAGCTATCAACATACACCTGGGGCCCCTGGGCAAGTGCCCATTAAGCCCATACAAAAAGACAGCCCTGCTAGGCAGGATTGATCAGCAATACTTATTTACAGCATAATGCACTTTAATGTATTTAACTGTTAATATATTGGCTTATCTTTGGCATAATTATATGCTGTAATGCAGCTGCAGGTGGGGCAGATGTAACATGTGCAGAGGGAGTTAATGTGGCCATACATCTACAGATTTATTGTCCGATCTGTCTGTTTGGAACAAAATACTGGTAATGGATGCTTTGAAATGCTGATACTTTGCTTTGAAATGCTGGAAAACTGCCAAAAACTGTCATTCAGATATTACCAGGTATTTGTTCCAACCAGCCAGATCTGACAATCGATCTGTAGATGTATGGCCACCTTTAGATTTGTGTTGAGTTATTTTGTTTCTGTGCAGGGTAAATACCTGCTGCATTATTTTTACACTGCAATTTAGATTTCAGTTTCAACACACCCCACCCAAATTTAACTCTCTCCGCACGTTACATCTGCCCCACCTGCAATGCAGCATTTGTTTTGCCCATTTTGAAAACAAATTTGTACTGCGATCAGGTCTGATTAAGGGCCATTATGCAGTGTTATATTTCACACAGTGTCACTGAAATTCCATTTAGAGTATTTCTGCTTCTTCTATTATAAACACGTTCAGGAGAAAACACACAATATTCACAATTGTGACCATGAAAATGGGTCAATTATTAGGGATTTTTTCTCCCGCCAGTCAGTCACTTTGCACTAGGACAAGCTCATACTGTTTTTTAATATGCTAAAGTATATTAATGTACCACTCTAAGACATCCTGACATAATTATAACTAGATTGGAGCATCTTCGTAGGTTTCGTTATTTTCACCTAAAAAGTGAAACTTTAGGCCTCTTGCCAGAACAGAAGATGTTGACTCAGGTCAAAATGCTTTTGCACGTTTCTTATTCAGGTCAAGTCACAACTTTCCCACACTAGCCGATTTTGAATTTCTCAATTTCAGTTTTTTCACTCCGCCCTAATGTACATAGCAGCAAGTCTATGAAATCTTACTGCAGTGCACCATACCATATTTTTCTAAATCTCTAACACAGCAATACAATCTCTTAAGGCCCATACACATTGGGCAACTTTGAGTTGAAAGCCGCTCAAAACAGCCTGTTTGAGCAGCTTTCAGCTGAAAGCCGCCCAGTGTGTATGTTCCATGCAACATCGCAGAGAAAGCCCCTCATCTGCTGGTAATACCAGCAGATGAGCGTCTTTGAGGAAGGCTTTGCATAGCTGTGCGCTATGCAAAGCCGTCCTCCCCTTTGTGTCTGTGCCGGGCAGGGGGAAGGCCGCTCAGTGTATATGCACTGAGCGGCTTTCCCCGCAGCGGTGATTGTCCTCATCGCTTTCCATACACGCTGGGCATAGTCGCCCAGTGTGTATGGACCTTTACTGTGATAACAACATCTACAAAGTGGAACCCTTTTTACTCCACACAAATGTCTACACAACCAGGTAGTGACATCACGTCCACGCTTTAGTTTTCTGACACGGACAAAGAAAGAATCCTCTTCACTGACACGGATTCACTGGCACTAACATTGTCACAATACCACAAAGACCAACTCATCCCAAGAGGTTTTAGGCTGCGCAAACATCCGACTTTGGGCAGACAAAATAACAATTTTTGCACCAAATGGTGTAACATTCTTAACAAGTGTTCCCAGGACCTCATGTTACTAGTGATTGAACAAACTAGCACTGACCTAACAATCATTAAAGTGGAAATTGATGAATTGCATGAAACAGAACCCTACCAGGCACTAAGTCAGCCTGAGTGCGATCTGCTCAAAAAAAAATGGACGAAGAATTGGAAAAATTCAAAGATAACCTCCTGACAGAACAAGTATAAACAAGTAAAAATTGATTATAAAGAAAATAAAGTTTACGCCTGGTATTCCAGGATTGACATCAGGAGACCTCGCCCAAATTTCAGAAGGGGCGGAGCCAGGAGACCAGCAATACACTTTACTGATATCGATAGTCATTCACAGACATCTGCAAGCGACTGATGCCCCTTCAGTTTCAACTCAGATGCTCAATATCTAGTACCCACCCGCAGAGGTGGGCAAAAAAGGAAGAAAACAAGAATGGAGAAACAACACTGCTCAGTAGTCTTTCATTTGTCCAGACACAAACCCTGACCCTGGCGGAAGAATCACTGCTTGGAAGAGGTTTGTCATTTATGCCTACATTGACACAAAAGTGTTTTGAGTGTCAAACAGACATGTACAGGCTGGGCAGACAGTTAAGGTTTAGCGACTTCTTTCAGCGCAATCCAACACCACAGACAATAGGCTATTAACTTATTGTCAATAGCACCTAAAACCAGCACTCATTTGATCCACCTACACAGAATGCCTCAGTGAACACCTTTATGAGGGTACTGAAACGCAATACGTGCCCCTTTATCAGTAAACAAAGGATCTCATACCAAAATTTGACTAGCGATGAGAAGTAGGCAATAAAGACCTTGAAAGATGGCAAAGATCTTGTGAAAAGAGCAGCAGACAAAGGTGATGGAATAGTTTTGCTTGATTTTGACTACTATACAAAAGAAGCCTCTAACCAACTTATGCAGACAGAATGCTATTTTCCCTTGGACCATGACCCCACCTGGCACTACAAAAGGGAATCAATGACCTCATCCAACTTGGACTATCAAAATAACAATCACAGACATACCTCCTGGAACACTAATGGTCACTTTAGACGTGGCGAGTTTATATAATATTATATAAATATTATCAATACACACCATGTGTAATGTTATGCTGTCTGACATATGGGGAGTATTCACACTGTAAACAATACTAGAGTGTTATACCCCACGAACAGTGCTTGAGTGTACCACAGATGATGTGGGTGCCTTTGAGATTAAAATAGTACTGTCTTGCATTTAGCACCGCCTTCTGCCCCTTAACAGGTTGCTTAGTGCTCATACTGTACATTGACTGTCTTATAGTATACTGTACCATAGCAATCTTTGCATCCTCGGGATGCAGTTTAAATCCCGTCCAGTTTAATTCAGAATCCCGACGCCGGAATCCCCACATCAAAGCCATACTTGAAGGTGAATAATAAACTAATTTATTCCCACTTAAAGTAAGGTACTGGGTACACGCAGGTCTCCTTATTACAAAATAGGTCAATTAATTGCTAATGGCTAGAGGATGCGGATTCAGTATGAAATCCCGGCGTTCAAAATCCCGACGCCGGAATCCCGACCGCCGAAATCCCGACAATGATCAACCGCTGAGATGTAATCAGTAACGTCATGTATTGGCAGTCTTGTATATTGTAATACCAATACAACTAACACCGCTGAATGCTTCTGCAGTGGGTTAATTATATAATCAACCTCTATTGCTCATTGTGATAACTATATGTCTGACGTCGGCAGCTAACTTCTGAGCTAAGAACTATGACAGCCCTCACAAACATCAGTCGGTCCTTAGCCCCGCAAGTCACCTTGAGCTATCTGATTATGTAGATAGCAGCCCACTCCCCTGTAGCTGCTTATCACAGATTCACTTCAACTTCAATCTGTTGACGCAGCGCATCCCCGGGCAGAGGTTGGGGATTCCCTCTGACGCGCCTCCACACCCCCCCCCCCTGAATGCAGATAGGAGAGCCATGCGCACCTCCTCTGTGAGGTGCAGAGTGACAGCTTCCCGCTCATTAGAATTGGGGCGGTCTTGGCACCTTTTCTTTGCTCATTTCAAGTATTTAAACACTGCTGAAATGCCCTGTAAAAAACCCTCATGAAGTCTGGCATCTGGCCAGTTGAAACAGCGGTACTTGTTTCCTAGAACGGCCACAATCGTGAGTGATCGTGGCTCTTAATTAAGGGACACGATCCTCACGATGTGGCCGATTTTTTACAATTTTTCCCCTTTGATTGACAGAAATCGGGTCAATCAGTCGGTCGCGACCAATTAAAATCGGCCGCGATGCGACCGACCGATTCACCCGATTTTTCCATAGACTTCAATGTTAAAAAATCTTTTAACATTGAAATCGGGAGGATCGCGTCGGTCTTGTGCCATTATAATGGCACAAGATGAGATGGACTTGATTAAGTCCATCTCACATAGGGAAAAATGTTAAAAAAGGTGAAATGGGTCAATATGACCCATTTCACATTTTTTATGTGCCCGCCATGACCCCACGATAGACGTGAACCCGAAGCGTGGTGAGCGCAGCGAGCCCGCGAGGGGCGGCGGTACGCGTCCTCCGACCTTTTCATTCCCCTACTATCCACTAGGGCGTGGAGTGAGAATAGAATAGTGTGGCGAGCGCAGCGAGCCACCGAGCCCGAAGCGTGGCGAGCGCAGCGAGCCCCGCGAGGGGACGCGTATACCTGTGAAGTTATACGCGTCCGCTCGCCACGCTTCGGGCTCGGTGGCTCGCTGCGCTCGCCACACTATTCTATTCTCACTCCACGCCCTAGTGGATAGTAGGGCATGAAAAGGTCGGAGGACGCGTACCGCCGCCCCTCGCGGGCTCGCTGCGCTCGCCACGCTTCGGGTTCACGTCTATCGTGGGGTCTAGCCCACTTAGTAACATTTGGGGGGGGCAATTTAAAAAAATCTGGTGAAAAATAAAAAAAAATCGGGTGAAAAATCGGTCGGTCGGATCGGTCGCATCGCATGCGACCAAATCGCATGAGATGCGATCGATCCGATTTTTTATCTTCCGACCACAACGATCTAAATCGTTGTGGCCGTTCTAGGAAACAAGTACCGAAACAGCTGTTGGGTCGGCCAACAGGCTTGTGAACATGATGTATATCTGAAGTATATATCTTCTACCTAAAAAAACGTGAGTGCTGGTTCTTTCTTCCCTATTAAGGGAGAAAAGTGTTGCTATTTATTGACTTTCTGGACCCTGCACCGCACAAACACAATTGCAAGAGTGACACCTTTTTTTATATACACATACATACATACACCACAAAAAAATAAATGGAACACTAACGTAACACATCCTAGATCTGAATGAATGATATATTCTTATTAAATACTTTGTTCTTTGAAGGACGAATTTGAGCTGCCACAGTCATATTTTTTTCGTTCTCTCCAACTGAGAAGTGCCCTTGATAAGCGGTTTCACAGCTCCCCACCCAAGATTCTCAGAATCTGCGATAAAAAAAATGATAAAAATGGGTGATAAGAGAAGGCCTCCAGGATATATAGAACTATCGGGAGGGCTAAACCTAGTGATCATTTAAGGAAATTAAAGGCAAGGTGGGAGGAGGTCATGGGGACCCTAAGTGAGGAGTAATGGCACGGTGCCATATCATCAGGGGCCAAGGCTATAAATGCTATACGAGTACAGCAAGTACAACTTTTTATTCTCCATAGAGCGAATCTTACAACAAATAGGATGGTAAAATTTGGGGGTTTGGCCTCATCACTTTGTCCAAAGTGTAAAAAATATTCAGGCACTTTTTTGCATCTGCTCTGGGAATATAAATCTGTGGCCAATAATGATTGATACAGGTATACCCAGAAAAATACTCACCCTGAAAAGTTGTATTCTTTATATAGTGAGTGATAGGAGAGTTAAGACAGATGTTAAAATGTATATTGCAGGACTGTGCTCACTGGCCAAGGTCATAATAGCGAGAACCTGGATGGCAAAAATGGGTCCTGATGTCCACTGCTGGTTAGCCATGGTTTCTTATACGGTTGAGCAGGAGAAATATATACATAGAAGTAGAAACACAATAAGTAAACACAAGGACACCATAAGTAAACACAAGGAGCACGTTCCCAATAGCTGTATGTGCTGGAAAACTAAAATGGACTTGCATGCAATCAGGTTCTGTCCCTGAAGATCCTGCCCCATGCTGGGTATGTTTGAATACTGAATCTTTTGTAAACACTTATTTGTGTGTGTGGGGAGGGGGGGGGGGAGGAGGAGGCTGACAGGGAGAGGAGGCAGCTGGCGTATGTGACATGTGGGAGGGAGAGGAGTAGGCTGTTATAGCAATGTAGGTAAGCGGAACTTAGGTATCCTAATATATAATAAGC
This sequence comes from Crinia signifera, assembly GCF_055691185.1. Classification (NCBI taxonomy): domain Eukaryota; kingdom Metazoa; phylum Chordata; class Amphibia; order Anura; family Myobatrachidae; genus Crinia; species Crinia signifera. The sequence continues at coordinate 141,908,775 of NC_139217.1, read as the reverse complement.
ATTACAGTGCGTGGCATAATATATATTGGGCATTACGGTATGTGGCATTATGTGTAATAGACATTATGGTCTATTACACATAGCATAATCCTGGGGCAGTGTGTCCAAGTGGCTCTAGCTTGTGCAGTGTGTATAAGTGGCACGATTGTGTGGCGTAATGTGAATTGGTACTAATGTGGCCACGCCCCTTCCCCACTAAGCCAAAATGAGGCTCAGTAGTGTGTGTGGCCTCCACGTGCCTGTATGACCTTCCTACAATGCCTGGCCATGCTCCTGATGAGGTGGCGGATGGTCTCCTGAGGGATCACCTCCCAGACCAAGACTAAAGCATCCACCAACTCCTGGACGGTCTGTGGTGCAACTTGGCATTGGTGGATGGAGCGAGACATGATGTCCCGGATGTGCTCAATTGAATTCAGGTCTGGAGAACGGTGGGCCAGTCCATAGCACCAATGCCTTCGTCTTGCAGGAACTGCTGACACTCCAGTCACATGAGGTCTAGCATTGTCTTGCATTAGGAGGAACCCAGGGCCAACCGCACCAGCATATGGTCTCACAAGGGGTCTGAGGATCTCGGTATCGAATGGCAGTCAGGCTACAGATGGGTCGGGATTCATCTTTGCAGGGGATGGCGATGGCGTCGCCATCTGTATGCCGGAAGGGGACGCGCACGCACGAGGTGCGCGCGCGTCCCCTTCCGACGGTGCTGCCCTCAGTCGCCCGGTGCCCACACCGGGCGACCGCACCCCCCCGTAGCCTCCTCGGGTCCCCCCTGCCCCTGGAGCAGGAGGCGGACAGTAATGTGTCCGCCTCGCCGCCCCGTCGCCTGGATACTGTGGCGCACGCGCGTCACAGTCAGATAGCGGTGCCGTGCTGCTGGCGGATCGCCAGCAAAGACTAGCCAAGATTCATCTGTAGCTCTGGCAAGCACATGGAGGGCAGTGTGGCCCCCCCAAAGAAATGCCACCCCACACCATTACGGACCCACTGCCAAACTGGTCATGCTAGAGGATGTTGCAGGCAGCAGAACGTTCTCCTTGGCGTCTCCAGATGCGGTCACGTCTGTCATGTGCTCAGTGTGAATCTGCTTTCATCTGTGAAGAGCACAGTGGCTAATTTGTCAATCTTGGTGTTCTCTGGCAAATGCCAAATGTCCTGCACGGTGCTGGGCTGTAAGCACAACCCCCACCTGTGGACATCGGGCCCTCACACCACCCTCATGGAGTCTGACCGTTTGAATAGACACATGCACATTTGTGGCCTGTTGGAGGTCATCTTGCAGGGCTCCTCCTGTTCCTCCTTGCACAAAGGGGGAGGTAGTAGTCCTGCTGCTGGGGTGTTGCCCTTATACGTCCTCCTCCACGTCTCCTGATGTAATGGCCTGTCTCCTGCTAGCGCCTCCATGCTCTGGACACTATGCTGACAGACTCAGCAAATCTTCTTACCACAGCTCACATTGATGTGCCATCCTGGCTTAGCTGCACTACCTGAGCCACTTGTGTGGGTTGTAGACTCAGTCTCATGCTACCACTAGAATGAAAGCACCGCCAGCTTTCAAAAGGGGCCAAAACATCAGCCAGAAAGCATAGGAGCTGAGAAGTGGTCTGTGGTCACCACCTGCAGAACAACTCCTTATTGGGGGTGTCTTGCTAATTGCCTATAATTTCCACCTGTTGTCTATTCCATTTGCACAACAGCATGCAAAATAGGAAGCAACTCTGATTGACAATCAAAGTTGACAGCTTTATTTCACAGAAGTGTAATGCACTTGGAGTTACATTGTGTTGTTTAAGTGTCCCCTTTATTTTTTGAGCAATATATACATATATATTTTCTATCTACCTCACATCAGTTTGCACTTATTGGAATGACCGCAGCTCTATATGTCCTCCCTGTTGGTAGAGAATAGGGGAAACTAATACAAAGAATAGAGCACGCTCAGAGGTATACCTCCACCACTTAAATGGGAGTGATTTCTCAATGGAACAATATTACACAATTTGTTTCCATATAATGTATTTATTAAAACATAAAATAAAATAAAACAAATGCATTTATCCTGACACTTCACTTAACAGTCAGTGCTTGATTAAATATTGGAAAAGAGAAAAGGGGGTTTTTGGAGTGCTCAAATGTAATATGTTGAGATTATATATAAAAAAGTCTATTATGATCAATTGGGTATCACATGAAGCTTTATTAAATATCATGAGATTTAGTATGTAAGGTTAATTAATAATAAAAAAACAACAATATAAAATACACAATTAGAATTAAAAATGCACTCTAAGTATATTTTCCATTGTCCTTCCAGACAAGTCCCGCTTGTTCCTAGTATTGCTCTCCTCCAGTAATTAGATGTGGTATGTCACATTAGAGACCATGGTATACTGGTATGGTGGGTGTCCATAAACCTGACTGGATGCCTTGTTAATTTGTTTCCACTTGTGAAGAAAAGGTGTTTTTAACTCACGTTCGGGATAGGTTGAAGTGTCCAGTTGGTTAGCAAATACCAGTTAGGAGGAGAGCTGATCCAAGTGGGGTAATCAATAAAAGGTTTCCAGAGTCCTAACAGGGGAGTGTGGCTTGGTCTGACGTGTTTAGTCATCCTCAGACAACTTGATCACCTTTTTTATTTTCCAATATCTTTACTGGGGACTGACCATCCTCTTGTGGGAGTAGCTGGCACAACTGTCCCTTAAGCGCCTGTATTGTCACTTCAGTGATTTTTTTCTTGATGAAATGATAGCCCAGAAACCAAACGCGTTTCGTCATGGTGACTTCATCATAACAAATATATGGAAGTTTTTGAATATTAAATAGGTCCTTTTGTTTAGACTCTTAAGAGTTTAAAAGTACCAAAAAGAACTAGCATGGATTTTATAAAAATCACAGAAAAAAAAAAAAGTACCCAGTGGTGAGTGTGTTCACTTGCAGAGCCTGAGGATGGATGGACGGATGGAGACAGATTGATGACAAGGTAGGCTTCATGGTGCATTAAACAGATTTAATATATGAAAACATCATAAAAGCCAGGATACTGCATATATCTGCTCTTCCCAAATTAAAAACCGCGTGGGCTTGTTACCACGTTGCATGAAACTTTTCACTAAGGCAAACTGCTTACTCAGACCCGTGTGGGGCGAGCAGTCAGGAAAGAGGAGAGAGGAGAGAGGTGGGTGTAGCAGGCCTCACCCTGACAGGTTTCATCACTAGGACTTTATTACAGGGAAGTACAAATCTGTACACTTTATATTAGCCGTTACAGACCATTAAATTGGTAGAGTTGGAGGGTATGGCTTGGCCTTATTTTTCCTGTTCTGGGAAATATCAGTCTACCAAGCAAGACCTGAAACCTACACATATCATCCAGAGTGGACACCAGGCTTCCTGATGCCACTGGTGTGTGCGCCTCTTGAGCTCTTTGTGGTTTTTTTTTAGCTATACCCCTGCAGTGAGGTGTCCAGTAATACACCTGCTGACGGTAACAGCAGAGTGCATCATGTGGCATGAAATCAGCTACCAGAGAGTGGAATTTACGATGAGGGTTTTTATTAAATTTTGAACAAAGCCCTCTCACTAACCCCTTGTCTAATTGCAGCTTTTATGCATTGTTGTACCAAGTCCATAAAACACTCATAGCTGAAGGTTTATTGAAGGAGCAAAAACCCTGCCACATGGGGGGGGGGGGGGGGGGGGGGGGGGGGGGGGGAGAAAGAAAGAAAGAAAGAAAGAAAGAAAGAAAGAAAGAGAGAGAGAGAGAATACACGGAGGGGAAGGGTTTGATAGTGAGTGAGTGAAGAAATGGTGGGGGATAAAAAGTAAGGAGGTGGAGAGAGGGTCTGGGGATGCAGGGAAGATTTGATTGTGTACAGTACCTCCAGCAAATGGGGAGGTCGTCCTCATCAGTGCCGGGTCTCAGACTGCTCCTTCCACGTGGTGCTGCTGGCCAGTGGCGCTATCACTGTGTGGGAGACCGAGCAGCGTGCAAAAGACCATCTCTGGGATACGGGCTCCTCTCCGACTGCTCCTCTGAGTCCCTGCAGCCGCAGCCCGTCTCCCGGAAATGGTCTTTTGCATGCCGCTAGATCTCCCACAGTGACAGCACAGCACCAGCAGCACAGGGCTATGCGATTTTCACGCCAGGACTGGTCACGAGATAGTGATGTTAAGCCCCGGCAGCATCAGATAGGTGATCGGGGAAAGGAGACAGGATCGACGGGACCGCCTTTCTGATTGGTGAACATTGCCTCTGGCGGGGGGGCTGGGCATGGGGCAGCGCCGCCGACACTGTCCTACTCCTTCCTGAACTATTTAAAAAAAATTGGGGATTGCCTGCTGGGCCAAGGGCCCGGGCCTCAGCAGTTGCATCCCCTGCACCTTCCATAGTTACGCCACTGCCACTCCTCCAGACGACCTAAGTAGCCCCAACTTCATTCCCTCAGTTAGATAGATAGGATAGATAGGATAGATGTTTTAAAACAATGGTTTTAGGCTTCTTAAGCATTTATCTTTGGCCATTTAGAATTCATCTTAGCTACCATTACTAAGGTTGCATCTGGACCTCAGGTTAAAAAAAAAAAAAAAAAAAAATGGCCATGCTTAAATATTTTCATTCCAACCAGCTGGCTTGGTTTATAAAGTCTGGTAACATATGGTCTTATAGATTTAAAACTCTGTAAAATGACTAGTTCGCTGGTTAGAAAAGAATGCCAACTTTTAGCAGTGTGAACAGCTTATGTAGTAGGCTGTGTAGCCAAAACATGGCAAAATTTCTAATCAAAGTAGTGAGTGCTTAAGGGAGGGCTGGAAATGATGCCGATACTGTAGTACCAAGGTTCCGGCTTTAAAAATACATAGGAATATAATCTACCTTATCAACGAGTATACAACCATGCATTAAATCAAAATTATGTAAGAAATAATGTGAAATACCAAAGTTTATTTCTTGCGAAGTAAGGATGCTTACAACATTACTTACATTATTACATTATTTCACAGACCATTACTAGACAGTATTTTGTTTGTGCAAATGCCAACATTACCTAGATTATCTTATACTGCATGTAGTAAATGGTAGGTACAAAACTACACAATATTCTCAGTCAAAAGACAAATACAGGCAATGGAAAAATAAAGTAGAGATTATAGAGTGATTGACTCGGAGAGTCTGAAATGGCAGCTACTGGTTTCAATTTCAGTACAAGGATAAGAAAACACGGTACATACAGTATAAACACTGACTGTGCATTGGTCCAAATATATAATAGCACCAGCATTATGGTTGTAACCTACAAATTCTCTTAAGTGGACACAGTTCTATTTCTCATGAGCTGATCATGCACCATGTGAGTAACAAAGCAATTAGCATCTAGTAAAAATCGCTCTAGTAGGATATACAGACATTGCACAAAGCGGATCTACTACTTCTCAGCTGAAATGTTACTCATCGTCCCCTCCACACACAAGGAGGAGGGTATTCCTGTAGTCTCCCGATGTATCGCCCTGTGGAGAGGAAAACCACGGTAAGATACTCAGCATAAAAATTACAAAAAATAAATAAGTAATAATAATAATCTGTCCCTCGATGTTTGAAGACCTAGACTTGTGGAAACTTACGATAAAAATAGAAAATAGCAGGTTTTTAGGACATTCGGTACTTGTGTATTTTCACGGCGCCCATCGCATCGCAGACCATAAGGCATGCGATGTCCCGCGATGTTCCCCAATGTCATAAAATGTTAAAATTGTATATGGCATACGATGCGATTATAAATTGTATAAGCACCCTAATGGGTGCTTACAATGTTAAATGCACCCCCATGACACCCCCAGTATGAATGTGAACCCAAAGCATGGCGAGCGCAGCGGTACACGTCCTCCGATCTTTTCATACCCCCACTATACACGTCGGCGTGGAGTTGATTCTATATAGTGTGGCGAGCGCAGCGAGCCCCACATTACTTCACAGGTATACTCGTCCCCTCGCTGTGCTCGCCACACTATATAAAGTCAACTCCACGCCGACGTGGATAGTGGGGGTATGAAAAGGCGTACCGCCGCCTCTCGCAGGCTTGCTGCACTCGCCACGCTTCGGGTTCACGTTCATACTGGGGGGTGGGGTGTGGGGGTGCATTTAACATTGTTAGCACCCATTAGGGTGCTTATACAATTTAACATCGTATAGGGGCTTACATCGCATTGCATCGGGTGTATTGCATGCGATGGGATACAAAAAATCGTGAAAATTAATATCGGGGGCGCCGTGATAATACACAAGTACCGGACATTCTCTCCAAAAAGTAAATATCAAAACAAACATCTTGTACAACGGAGCTAGGTATGACAGGTGGATCTACAGGCCTACAATAGTTTGTAAAGGACCAGGGACACAAAAATGGTAGAGCTTTCCATTGTCAAAAAGGAAAGTGGTTCCACCATCATAGAACAGACATGCTAAATATGTATCCTAATCCAGCGGTGTCTGTGAAAATTCCAATGGCAATGCACAACAGTCAGCTGCCACCTCCTTTAATTCTGGGGACAAAAAACAAATACCTGATGTACAGGGCAATTCAAAAGTCGCAGTACACCCTTTCAAAAACTGCAGGAAATGTGAAAACTTGAATACTCCAGTATGGTTTGGGGGGGGGGGGGGGGGGGGGGGGAGAAAGTGGGCTATCTTTTAGGGTATGTACCGCACATGGGCCCCATCTTGAATCTAAGTAAATTTTCCCATTTCCTGCACAGTTTATGAAACAAAAGGGTGTACTGCGACTTTTGAATCACCCTGTACAGATAATGCCGTGTTCTCACTGCGAGTGAGAAATACACAGCTTTTCCCCGGCATGCCGCGCTGGACCCCCGTTCTCACTGCAAGGCAAATTCCCGGGTGAAGAAATTCTACCCGGGAAGTTGCCTTTTAACACGGGTTTTTGGCAGTGTGAATGGGTCAACCCGTGTCTGCATACCCGGATCTCAGACACGGGTAAAAAGAAGGGTTTTACCCGTGTCTGAGATGCAGGTATGCGACCCGTTCACACTGCCAAAAATCCCGCGTTAAAAAGGAAAATGCCGGGTCTATATGCTAGACCCGGGAATTTGGCTGCAGTAAGAAGGGGTTTAAGTCTTCTTAGAATGTTGCCACAATCGCAACCGCAGTTTTATAATGTAAGCTAGATTGCATGCATCCAATCTCTTGTGAAACCGTATGTCGCGATGCGTTAGCATTATGGTAACACTATAAAAAAGGAAACCACTGTACCAACTCTTGGGTCATATGAAAAACAGGGAGTCTACGGAATATGGAAAAATAAGAGATAGATCATGTTCTAGATCTCATTATCTTGATATATACACATGAAGAGCCAAAATACCATAGATACTCGAGTATAAGCCTACTTTTTCAGAACATTTTTTATGCTGAAAAAGCCCCCCTCGGCTTATACTCCAGTGAGGGTCCCACGCGAGTCAATAAGTTTTCCCAGTTTTTTTTGTTGTAAAATTAGGTGCCTCGGCTTATATTCGGGTCGACTTATACTCGAGTATATACTGTATTTCTTTTGTGAGATATGGAGAATGAATTCATCTATTTTACCTTAATTGCTTGGAGCAAAGATTTCCCATAATTCTTTCGGTATTCTTTCCTTATTTCAAGCAAATCGATTTCACTCCGGGAAACCATGACTCTTACAAGAGTGCAATCATCAGTGCCAGCTCCCTGTACATGAAGTTAAGAGAACAGCGCTGAGTAGGCCACAATAACTTTAGGAATAGATAGCACAATTATACTAAGCAAACTGATCACTTAACATACATTAAGTGGCCCTTGTTGTGCTGCCCTGACTGCATATAATACCATGGGGTAGATTTATCCAGGCCTGGAATAGGATATTGTAATCTATAAATATCAAAGTTGCTCTGACACACACACACGCTGAAGGCTTACTTACTTTCATGGCGTGGTACAGCGTTTCTGCAAAATATCCAGGAACACTTCTAACACTCTTCACTAAAAAAAAAAAAAACATTTTTGAAAGCCAAGTCTGTAACGCGTGTGTGTGCGTATATATGGGTGGGCGGGAGGACAATACCCAAATATGTTATAATGAAATCCACTTTAGGATGGCTAGTTTCTCAAAAAAACAATCTGATTGTTCCATGTGGGAGAGCTACATAAATGGTTTTAAAGATTGAATTATACACCTTATTTATGCTTTCGTATATAGTAACAATCAATGGAGACAGAGAAACATTAAGTTATTCTTTATTAAAAAAAAAAAAAAAAAAAAAAAAAAAACACGATATACATTACATCGTTCTATATTTCTACAATACGTTATTTTCTCCTAAACACTCAATATATTCTTAAAACAAATGTACATTTCCTGTATGTTTTTGTAAGTGCTTCATAAAAAAAAAAATTTGGAAAAAAAAAAAAAATTCTGACCTGTATGCATTTTGTTATACATTGGGCTCAATGATACTAGTTTATACACACATTGCCCTCCAGCTGTTGTGAAAGTACACATTCCAGCATGCCTTGCCATATGCTGCCACCTGCACACTTGTGATGCAGCCCACACACGCACCGATTCCAGCGTGCGTTGTGGGCTTAACTAGCACACAGCATCATATGCCTTGTGCATACGATGTGCATGCGATGCGATGCTGTGCTAGAAAAAGCTAGTACAAAAAGTATGTGCAGCACATACTTTTTGTACTGTACGATGAGGCGCCGCGGGAGCACGCACCCCATCGCACCGCCGGCATCGGCGCATGTGTGGGCTGCATGAGATATTGCATGCAATCATTCAATTTCGACCACATCTGGCTGATAAATCGAATGATTGTATGCATTTTTGAAGGGGACATTTGACGCCATGCACGCCGGTCGAATGTTGGGTCTCAAGATCTTATGTGTTGCAAATATTTATTTAGCGAATTGCAGGAGCAATCGCATGTGGTTTTTAACCACATGCGATGCTCAAAAGCAATCCACTGGTGGGAGGTGACTTTTTCATTGACTTGGGATTGGGGAGAGGGGGCCGGAGGGACCGCTGGCGGCGTGGGAGACTGCAGCGTTATGTAGCGCTAGCGGGCGGCCGAGGTCAGTCAGCGGTGGCAGCAGCAGAAGTGTTTAAAACACTGAGATAGCTCAGCCAGAGGGCTGCCCAGTGTTTTAAACAATTCTGCCGCCACCGCTGACTGACCCCAGCTAGCACTTGTTGCGCTACATAACGCTGCCCTCCCTCTTCGAGCCCGATGTGCCATCTCAAGATGGCATGCGACATCGGGTGCTGCAAAGGGGACACTTTAGCACCACAAGATGCGATCGGGTTCAATGGATATTGCACTGTGATGTCGCATCGAATCTAATTACACAAGTGTATGGGCAGCAATAGTTTTAGCATTCCCTAATAGCAAAACTGTGGCAAGGCATGATGATCCACTCTCCCTTGGCTGTTGTCACATGCCCAGTCCTCAAATCTGAAGTCCCACTATTTGATCATTTACTTCTGGCTTCCACTTTTTATTAAGGATAGGAAACAGTTAAGGAGGTCCCTCAACCTTCAGTACTTCTACTCTTTACCTCTAGTTGGGAGTTTACATTTCACAAATGGCAAAACCTTGCAACCATTTATGGCTTGGAGATCTTCTGGTAGTCCAAGTCTACGAAACCTCCAAAACATCTCCTATGTCCCGCTCACTGACAGAAAAATATAAACACTTTCCACAACACAGGTTCTTTTATTTCCAGGCTACCTAATATTTAAGATCGGTTTTCTCAAAATGACACTGTCAAAATTTTATAAACCTTTGATTCATTTCTCCATTATTTATGCTTTTATATGCCCAAAAATGTATCCAGCAACCAAACTTCTTGAGCTGGCTACATGGGCTTTGCAAATCCCTTCTCTGCCTTTGAATACCATTTTAAATACCTTCCAATTTAAACCCTTAAAAAAAAAAAGGAGATTACTAAACAGAGATTATGTATAGCACCAAAACAAAGCCACCCGATGGGCATCTGAGGGGGCAGCGTGTTCATTGTGTTTGGAATGGTCTTCATCCTTATGCCACCATAGGACTTAGGCTAACCTCTTTGTTGCACTGCACCTTGGGCTCTTTCTGGTTATTTAGATGATCAACTGGATTTCCCCAAAAATGACAGAAAGACTCGTACGCTTCAGGACTCAGCAACCACTGTCTCTATGGCAACCTCTAGATTGCTCTATTTACTATGGATTGCCTAGAGATCATACAGATGGAGCCTCTCATTATGCCTGCCAGTGCTGGCCAGGGGCATGGCTGGTGGATGGGGACTTGCTTGCACGTCCCATTGCCGAGAATGGGGTGCACAAGAGTTTTATGCGCCCCATTCTGGCAGATTGGGCCACGCAAACTGGCGATCATCTGTAAGAGGCTATATAGTCAAACACTTTCACCCCACTCACACGCTCTGCACAAATTACATTTGCCCCACCTGCAGTACAGCATGGTTTTGTCCATCTGCAAATATTGCAGCCTTGCTAACAGGTCTGAATCAGTGCAGTGCTTTCAATCCACCTCATGGTACTCCTATCAACCTTTAGGTCATCAATGCCCTATTTTTCTTTAATCCTGTGCCCTTTTTCCCCCCTCCACTCTTGGTTGCAGGCAGGTAATTATTGTTCGATATGTTAAATTATGATTTTATTTCTCTGTTTTACATTTGAAAATGGTCATAATTTTACTAGTTCTATTGAAGAATCAGCATTTATATTTGTAGGTTGATTTTTGTGTACGGCATAACAAATCTTTTACCTTTTTGCCCTGAAAGGGTTGCACATACTTCTTCACATTTATTAGTTATACTATGGTGCTTGACACCGCCGTAAAAACCCGGGTTTTTCCCCCTCATGGACCCGGGTCAGCGGCGGTGTAAATGGGATTAACCAGAGTCCCTGTACAAGTGACTTCTACCCAGGTCCTGACCAGAGTAGAACACAGGCAGGACCTGCGTAGTGGGCAGTGTAAACGGGTATGCCGGTTCATCAAACTTGGCTCTCGTTACAGAAATGGGGGAATCTCCAGACCGCAGCACCCTGCAGTCAACAAAGGTTGGACGGTGGGCGCACAGCACCTCCGCTCCCGTCTGCTATACTGTGCAGACAGCAGTAGAGGCAGGGAGGAGTTGAATGTATGCTTGTTTGCGGGATCCATTTACCTCTACGGCTAGGGGGGGGGGGGGGTGTGCACGGAGGCTGGGAGAAGCCAAGCAGCTTACCTTGGCGCGGAAGTCCGGCGATCGGTGGAGATTATGTAATCTCCAAGCTCCACCCACGTTTACACTGTGGGTCGGCATCAAATGGATGAAAATCCCAGATCCGACCTGGCTTGGAACGGTGTTCAAAATACCGGATCCAGGATTTCAGTGTAAAAGGGGTATAAGAGGTTCAATGAAGATGTCAAGTACTGTACTTACAGTACATACACCATTAAAATCATCTCTCTAATTGAGAAGGGTAGCACCATTCTCTACATCATAAAGGCTAAAATAATATTGGGAGACCTTGTGGGACCTATTTAAAAAGAACACATAGGCAAATGATGGGGGGGGGGGGGGGGTCTGGTTGCACAGAAACCCCCCTCCTCTGGGCAAGTGCCTTAAATTATAACAATGGCACTGGTACATAATATGATCAATAGAGATCAGCTGCCACCACATCATGTAGTGTAAGGGACAGAGCAGAGCTGCTGCACATACCTAGTGTACCGGCATCTTCTACCACATTTACTGTATGTGTGGATCTAAACCCTCAATCACAATAGACAAGAGAGTAGCTACCAGGAGGAAGAGACAGGAGCCTTAACATGAGGTGGGAGAATGTGAGCTTAGAAAGTGCAGTACTGGTTCTATAATGTTTGTGTGTTTATTTATTATGGCATGTTTAACCTTTTCCTGACCACTTATTTAAATTTTTGAAACAGCCTGTACTATAGACCATCTGTACTGTTAAATATTAATACTGTATTCCATACTCTATCCAGTGTATAAAACTACTCGTTTTCAGGGCTGTTCCAGCCCCCCAGTTCTTACTCCAATCTGCTACACAGTGGGATATTTATTACATTTGGAAACCCCTCTAAAAATCCTGCGTATGCCACTGGAGCCTAAACCAAGTCTCCTTTAAAATATATATAATTATACTTTGCAATACTTCATGACAGAATCTACACATTACAGAATGAGCCTTTATTCTAGACTGTTACCTGGAAGGATTTAACACGATAACGAGAAAAACGAAAAGCAATCGAAGAACGTGACTTTGCAGAATCAATCATTTTTAAACATGCACAAATTTATTAAATTTACCACTTAAAAAAGGAAGAAGTCGGTTTCATACCTATTGCAAGAAGTAGCTTTTCTAGGTGACCAGATGTTTCCCGGTCAATACTCTCTTCCACCTGATATCCAGAGATTGTCATATACTTATCAAACACTGTAAAACAGACAGAGGTTAGTAATAGCTACAGATAACCCCACATCTTAGTACATGTCCCATTTTGTATCTGGTCAAAAAAAAAAATTATATATGTATTCTAGATCCCAATGACTTGGCTGGGAATGCAATAGGACCAGAAATAAACCTGCTACAAGACTAGGGAATCAATCATAATGGGCTACTCCTCTGAATAATACTCAGACTATTCCATTCTTGGAGGGGCAAAGAGGGGGTGGGTGATTAACCCCTTAAACAGTATACCTGGAAATCTTCTGGCCTGAGCTGTGCTGCTGGCACAGGATAGTCCAGATTTCCAGGCAATACCATTTTCTGATCCCTTGGAGAGCTGAACATGGCAGCTTGGTAGTCCGTATAATGCATTATACACTTAAGCCTGCCACCGGGACTCCTATTGGCCAAGGGTGGGCTTAACTGTATAATGCATTATACTGAATCCTGGGTGCAGGAGGGTAGCCGAGAATCAGTGGTAATTCTGGCAATCGATGCAGGAGTTCCCCTGATATCCCGACCAGTGTTCCCTCTAAGCTGTGCGCTCGCGCACACAACTCGACGAGTGTGCGCACAGACATGACAACAGGTCGGACTTCCAAGAGGAAGTCACTGCCAATCCCAAGCCAGTGCACTACAGCGGCGGATTTCACCTGGGGGGGTGGGGCTGCAGCCCATGGGTGAAACCCGCCACTGAGTTTTACTGGTGCTTAAAAAAAACAACACACCTTTAAAAAAGGAAGAAATGTGAGCAGCACACAAGTGAAGAGCAGAGCACTGCTTTTAAAAAGATTAACACAAAAAAAAAAATTCTGAATTTGTTCAACAAGCCAGCAAAATGGGTATTCCTTCTGTGGTCCGATGATTCACCAGCGGAAATTTTTTCCATATCTTATGGGTGAGGTTTGTGTGGACATTTAACTCATAGGGAAATAACCATTGCTTAAAGTGACTCATTTATAGAAATGTCTTAAAATTAATATGCTTCTTACACACTTATGAGAAGGACTGGGGAAGATTGGAACATACAATTTATTTTTAAACATGCGCTTGTTGTTGTCCATAGGTAAAATCTTCCACTGATTAGGAGCTAAAGGGTACTACTTTATCTATTTATGATTTGATAAATACACGCACCCCTCTTAATGTCCACACTAGTGCCCAGTTTCAGAAGACCATTTTAATGAATGTAGTAACTAAGAATTATTTACCTTTTCTCAGGTGAGGAACGCTGCGTGTTCCTAAAATAGTGATGAATTTCTCTTCATCTGTGCCCCACTTCAGCTCCCCAGCTTTAAATATGTCCTGTTAGAATGAGAAGAAAATCATAAAGCTAAGCAGCTTCACAGAACCATCTGTCTCTTTGTACCAAGAAAACAGAAAAGCATTACACGGACCTGGGCATCCTGATCAACAATTGAATCGTCCACTTTGGAGTCCGGGTCTCTGTTAGCCTAAAGGAAAAGCAGTACATGATTAAACTACACAATATTATTTAATGTGGTTAGAAAAAAAAAAAAAAAAAATGGAAAGGGAGGTGATGACAGTCACACCAATGCCCTGGAGCTATAAATAAATTATATTTAAAATAAGCAAGGAAAACTACATGTGCAGCAAGCAGCCAGCTTGTAAAGGGTGAAGAAAGCACAATTGGATAACAGTCACAGTGCTGACACCTATAGATAAATGTATTAATTATATAGTGTAACAAATGGTCCACCTTTATATAAACACATATACATATTATAATGAAACATCTGAAAGAAAGCTGGCGTCTCAGCTATTTGAACAAATTTAATCTTTATAAACAGAGCAGTAGCCGATTTGGGGGGGGGGGGGGGGGGGCGTGCCGGGCCCTATTGAGCTGCCGTCGCTTGGAATAATGCATGGACAGCTGGATAGAGAGCGGGGACCAGCCTGGCTGTATCCTGAGCACTGCTCAGCAGGTCCCCCTTTTCCGGAGCAAGCACAACTACATCCTTCACTTTTGATGCCAAGTTGGGCCTGTGTACTTTAAATGCCAGGGCCTATTTTTAATCCCATCCCTGCCTTCTCTCCACTCACCATATATTTAGATTTTCAATGACCCTGCTGATGCTATTTTTAGAAAGATTCAAATTGTTCAAAATAGCTGAGACACCAGCTTTCTTTCAAATAATTGGTTTCATTATAATATGTGATTCTTGTATGTGTATTTTGTTGTTTTTTCCATTTTTATGTGTTTATAAAGGATTTTGATATTCTACCAGATTGAGGGCTAGCGTCTCTTAACTTCAAAAGGTGATAAAATGGAGTGATAAACAGCCATCCAATCAGCTCCTACCTGCCATGTCACAGACTGTTTGAAAAATGTCAGACAGGAGCTGATTGGCTGGCTGTTTATCGCTCTCCATTTTATCACTTTTGAAGCTTAGAGAATCTGGCCCGGAGTCCTGTGTCATTATTGAAAAGTTGGACCTTTGATAATTAATACAATTTAACTATATGTGCAAGTGTCAGTGCTGTGACTTATCTAATAATTACAAAAAAAAAATAATAATAATAATAATAATAATAATAATAATAATAATAATAATAATAATATGCAGGCAAGTGATAACTCAACTGCTCTGGAAATGATCCGCTGTATTTATTTGCGGATGCTTTCATTATTTGCTCAGCCACTTTCCAAAACAACCAAATCGGTTTAAATGTCAAGCAAAAACATAACTGGATATTGAAACCATTTAAAAAAGATAAACTGCAAATTACATTGTGTACTGGAAGTGTATTACATTTAGCACTTCAGGGATTTAAAGTGGAACGTCCTGTTTTTAATACTGAACTAGATCACAATCTCACCGAGAATTTTGACATTTACCTCTTTCAGTAAATACACTCATGAAGATAATTGCTCTTGACAAATTGACATTACTGTATACTTTAATTCTTTAGTGTCAGAATGTTAAGTATTTAACCACTTGAGTGGTATGCCCGGAAGTTTTCCAGTCGCAGCTATGCTGCCGCAGAAAATTTCCAGGCATACCACTATGCAGTAGGTGCCTCCAGCGGAGCACCACCTCTAGGGCCACCCCCTGTCACCCCCCTGCCGCCATTCGCCCTTTACAGCAGTGACGTAGGCGGCACACTCGGGAGCGCTCAGGCGCCGCCTCGAACATCCCAGAGCCTGCTGCCTGTGGTCAATGCTGACTGACTGGCGTCTGGGGAGCCTTCATATGTTCTGTGGTGGGTTTTGCTCAGGTAGGTTTGTCCTGCCCCAGCAAAACCCACCACTCAAGGGGCTAACCTGCAGCAGAGACCTATAGGGAAATATTCTCCCCCGCTTCTTACCAGTATACCAAGATGACCCAGTTCATACAGTGTTTCAGAGATTCTACAGCGAGAACAGTATGTGTGGTTACTCAGTTCTGCTTTTATGCCAACAGCCATTAAGAAGGAAGTAGCCAATATGGTATTGTGCATAGACAATACTGCAGTGAAAACATTGGCCAATTTGGGGAAGGGGAGTTGAGCAACACTAAATACTCAGGTCAAACACAATTGAACTTTCACCACCATGAGTCAGAAGACATCCTATAGAAAAGTATTAAATAATTACAGTACAAACAGCTGTTCTACAAATACCTTCAGCTGGAATTATATGTATGGTAGGGGAATCTAGGAGGCGCAGCCTGATTTAGACATAATGGGATCCTAGGCAAGATAACGATGGGGGGGGGGGACCCCTTCCCTCAAACAATTTATAGCACTTTATTTTTGCTGCTTATTGCAGCCAGCATCGATAGAGTACCTTGAGTCATACAGTGTCTACCGATAAATGCTCAGTTACATAAAACATCAGTGTTGCTTACAAATCTGAATTGAGCTCTAGGACTTTTGGAAGCTTAATACCAGCGTTGTCACATTTAAAGTAAACGGACTGCACAAATACAGTGGATGAGACCATTGTGTGCCAAATTATATTTAATCATATCAAAAGCACAACAAAAGGAACTTTGGGAATGCATTGGATGGTCAGGACATCTTTAAAAGGGACCCTTGGGTATGTTAGCTGCTGGTTTCTTAAGCGTGATATTCAATGCCGCTGGTGAGGGGGTTTCTGAGGCAAGGGTGGCTTGTTTTTGGAGAGGATTTCCGAAAACAAGCCATCCTCGCCTTTTAACCCGCTCGCCCTATTCTATGTTACGGGGGAATCCTCGCCGTCAGAGGATGGAGAGGATTCCCCCGAACAGCAAGGCCGCTGCATATAACAGCAACCCTCACCGTTTTGACAACAGCACTCACATTTTCAACCTCACTGAAAAAAAAACAGCGAGTTGATAATGGCGAGTGCAGGGTGGGACAGGGCCAGTTGAATACTGACCCGCGGGCTGTGACCGCAAGCTTTTGGCACTGCTCTCCATCACAGCTCACCAAAGGTCATTGAATATACCCCTGGAGGGAGGCTAGCCTATGAAAGTAAATAAATGGGAATATTTTATTCATTACAGTGGTGCATGCAGGGTGGATTTGAGTATCCAGAAAGCCACTCCTGATAAATATTAAAAAAAATAAATAAAAAAAATCTAAACATTTTTTATCTAAATTACCCCCTTGCAGCAGATCACATAATATTGACACTTCCCTAACAATAGCGGCGTTATGCCAGAGGGGCCTAGATTCTATAGGTGATTCACCCACCGCCTTGCACTCTCTCTGCAGTCAGAAATTAAAGGTGATTTGCTGAGTAGAGCTGTTTGGAAGAGGGGCTAATAGGGGAAAAGAGAGGGCTGTCATTAAGAGGCCAGAGCCCAAGGAGGAGCCTAACTATGACTGCTGAGTAGGCTGGCATAAAGGCAGTGGGTGAGGAAGTGTAAAGAAAGCAAGGCTTGTGGATATAGCATTTTCTTTAAGGCCATACCCCTTGTTGTGAGAAGACACCCACATTCTCAGGAGGGTGTGCAAAACAGTCCCCTCCCCTTGCCATGGTACTCATTTTGTTCTCGATATGCCAAGTAATACACTGCATGTGCAGAATGTCATTTCCATCTGCCACCTAAGTCCCCTCTCCCCATTAGGCAGAGCCAGTTGTAGATTTTTTATTTTTTCTTAAACCCACGCAAACTATAATACTTTTTGCTAGAATTACTGTGCCAGGGCCAAAACAGAGCTGAACTAGTTCCATCTCACCAATAGGAGATGCACCCTGCCCCACACACACACACACACACACACACACTAACCCTTCTTGCACCCCATTTTTCCCTGTATAAGCTGTACATCGATAGGATGGATTATACAAATACACTTACACACACACACACACACACACACACACACACTTGATTGTACATCATTTTTCTCACCTGGACAAGAACCACCAGCATTCTTTGGAAGTACCCAGATGTATCTCCTGTGATGTCATCTTCCAATTCAGAGCCATACTCTACAGAAAAACAGTATAGGAGGAACTTCGTATCAAAATTCCTATTACATTTAAAATATTGTAATATTAAATCAATTTAAAAACATTGTTTATCACTGGTAGACTTATATCCATGTTTTATTACATATCAGTGAACTCCTACAATCAGCTGAAGATATCAATTGCTTCATGCAGTGAGACTAGAGATATGCATATAGCAGCTATGCTGTGTTACCTTATGTACATACAATATAATTTGTACATACAATATCAATTTATCATCTCATTATACATACTTGAATATTTTTTTTGTGTGATTTTAAAGTTTTGTTCTGGCAATACAAAACCATTAGATACATACACACCATAATATAATACCCTTAAAGAGCCATGTACTGTAGGGTAGGTTTGATGTTTACCACTGTAATTTAATACAGATTGGATTAAGTGCACCAATAGTCCAACACACAAACATTCTCTCAATACAAAACCAATTTGAACCCATGAAAAATCAAACCTAGTCTATTCAGGTGATCCCCCTCCCCTTGAGTATGTGTGCTGAATCCACATACAAACAGTTAACCTGGTTTAAGATGCCCCTGAATGACCGCAACCTGGCTTGGACTAGGGATGGCCATCGACTATTCAAAATCAAACCATTGTTTATTGTCATTATTGAATACTTTTGCCAACGATGGTGAGGGCAGTGGGGGGTTAGAACCAGTTTCCCTCCATCGATGGCAGAGCAGAAACAGTCTTTTTCTTCCAAGGTATCGGGACAGAGGCCCCCGACACTCTGTCCCGATTGGCCTACAAGCCACTCAGTTAAAGACAATGGATGACTATCGATGCTCATCCATCACATAGTATAGCTGGTTGCTGTATCACCATCGATGGCAGCCATTGATCGTGACTGCACCAATGGCCATCCCTAGCTTGGACAATGATATCTACCGTATGATATGTGCATTACTTTTCCAAGCTGCATATTTACTTAAATAGATATAATCAGGTGAAATAAATATATATCCCCCCCCCCATATACCTTCCCTGTAGACATTTTTTATATGATTGATCTCAGCTGCCGTTCTAGAAGCAAGAATTTCGATGAGCACATTCTCACAAGTGCCAGCACCCTAGAAAACAAAAACAATTAATCTAGCTCTGTAGAACATGGCACTCTTTACTTAACCCTTTAAGTGCCAAGTGAAGTTGTCAAAATACAGTAAGTATGAAGTTTTGCCAAACATTTTTATTCATCATCATGACCTGTAATGTTTACCTTCTATAGGAAAGATTTTTAATTTACAACATTTATATAACAAAATGTGTTTTTTATTCATTTTCTCTAAAATGCCAGTGTTACTCACACACAAACATCTCATATAGTTATGAAGAAATCATTTAAAAAATGACTGGGTGCACCAAAAAGTGACAAGTGTGATCTAAAGTATTTCTTTAGTTGAAAATCTGGGGAGTATAATCTTATGGCTATACGGTGATGCAAAAACCATATAGCTATACATGAGATACCACAATCCATTATATAATTTTTGATAAAGCATTTGTCTAGCATTTTTATCTAAAAGTTTTAAGGGCCAGAGGATTTCCCTGCTGTATCAACTTTGACCGGTAATTGCTGCTATATTAGCAATTCACATTCCCAGGCATGTTCTCCCTCAGATGCAGCATGGCCACCATTAATGAGGATGTCGCTAGTCTGTACACACAGGATGAAGGAACGATGCATGGGAGCACGCATAGTGAACAATATTGCATGTACATACTAGAAAAGTAATAATAATAATAATAACACTCAGAAAGGTCCTATGCTCTCAGTCTTGTCTAGTGTGTATGGGTCTTAAGTTAACCCAGGGGTTAAAATCAATTGTAGAAAAAATAAAAAAGCTCTACAATCCTTTTGATGATAAAAAAAAAAAAAAAAACCACACACACTTTAATATTAAGTATCTCCAGATTTTCCATTATTTTTGATTGTGATAATTAACTACAGTACATACCTTGACAGCATGTTTTAGTTCATATGCATCATACAAACGTGATGGGGTCATCAGTGCCACAATAACATTCTCTAGTTTACCGGAAAGCTCAGATTTCAGATCATCAACAAGATCCTATTCATAACAAAGTTTAGTTGAAGTTAGTAATTTTGCTCATTGTTGCAAAAAGTACCATTGGGACTGGAAATGGTCAGGAAAAAAAAAAAACATTGATACATAGAACAGAACTGTTTTTGAGAAGTTTTGTATTGAGGCAATGCGGAGTGAGATAAAGTCAGCAGTAAACACATCCATACATTAACATGATTAGATACATTTGTGACTACTGTACTGTATTTACCCGTGCAGAGTACATAATTTGACATAAAATGTTTTAATTAGAAAAGACAGTGTGCATCCATAATGACACTCTTCTTTCTCTCGGTGAACCAGAAGTATGTAGGGTATGCTGAAGCAGCACCAGAGTATTCATTTTGTATTATTACATACACCGCAATCTGGGTCTCTCTGAAATGTAACGATTTTAGGACTACTGTAACATTTTTCTTTATTTATAGTACCACATATGTAAGATCTGGTTTTGAATGCATTTGTAGAGCAGTTACTGTCATCCTTACCCTGCCAAATAAGGTCTTAAATGCAAGAGCAATTTGCTGGCGCTGAGCATTGCTTCTTGCCGTAAGAATCTTCATAATAGTGTCTTCATCAGTACCTGAGTTTAGATGTCAAAATAGAGAAGACCGTGAGTTAAAAAGGTGGTCAAAAGAATTGTTACAATTTAAACAGCATGCTACACTTCAAATTGACTAAAGGGCAGCCAATAACTGATTTGTATTTAATAAGGTTTTTTTTTTAAAACATTGCATGGAATTATTTCTAGCCATGTCTAATAATTGCCACTATAACAGCACACGCAATAGTAATGGCTAGCAATAACTAAAGACAGAATATACTCATTCCTAACCCCCATACCTTGCCGCCTAAACCTAACCATGCCATAGCCGCCCTAAACCCTCCGTTCCCAGCTAAACCTTAAACCACCCAGCATACTTCCAACCAGCATTCCGGCAGTTCCGTATTCTGGTACTGGTCTCCTGGCATTAGTCCGGATTCCAGTGTCTGTATTATGAATGCTGGGATCCTGACTGGTGGCATACTAAACTCATCCCCCCCTACAGCATACACCATCAAAAACCTCTCACCACAAGGTTAGGTTTCACTGCCAGTCTCTAAAAAAGTCATAAGTGCAATGAAAACAGCTTGCATTACCCTTAGTGTTGGAGTCCCGGAGTGCAAGGCTTAATACATACATAAACAGGGTATCTCCTTTAGTATATCCTGCCAAAAGTCTGAGTGGCACTTATTAATTGCATAGTGTATTTTCATTAGCCTCTACTGTGCATAGCATGCGAGAGGGCTAGGGCCGGTGTAATTGCAAAGATGCATGACTTCCAAACAAAATCAGCTATACAGTAGTAGCAGGGTGGCAACTTTTAGCCTGGGGGGCCAGTCCAGAGCACTGGCCCATACGTAACAGCGCATTGTTAAATTTAGGTTTTGCGGTTTAAAAATATATAAAAAAAAAAAAAAAATATATATATATATATATATATATATATATATATATATATATATATATATATATATATATATATATATATATATATATATATATATATATATATATAATAGGACACCACAGGCTACTCCCCTGTATAATATCAGGACACCACAGGCTACTCCCCATGTATAATATCAGGACACCACAGGCTACTCCCCGTCTTATAATAATAACAGGACAACAGAGGCTGCTCCCCCTGTATAATATTAGGACACCACAGGCTACTCCCCGTCTTATAATAACAACAGGACAACACAGGCTGCTCCCCTGTATAATAGTACCCCCACAGGCTGCTCCTCCTGTATAATGGGACCCCCACAGGCTGCTACTCCTGTATAATAAAAGTACACCACAGGCTGCTCCCCCTGTCTTATAATCATAACAGGACCCCACAGGCTTCTACCCCTGTATAATAATAACGGGACCCCCACAGGCTGCTCCCCTGTATAATAATAACGGGACCCCCACAGGCTGCTCCCCCTGTATATAAAGGGACCCTCACAGGCTGCTCCCCCTGTATATAAAGGGACCCTCACAGGCTGCTCCCCCTGTGTAATAACAGGACCCCACAGGCTGCTCCCCCTGTGTAATAACAGGACCCCACAGGCTGCTCCCCCTGTATTATATTAATAACAACAACAACAGGACCCCCACAGGCTGCTCCCCTTGTATAATAATAATGGGACCCCCCACAGGCTGCTCCCCCTGTATATTAATAATGGGACCCCCACAGGCTGCTCCCCCTTAAAATATTAACTGGACCCCCACAGGCTGCTCCCCCCTGTATAATAACTGAACCTTACAGGCTGCTCAGCCTGTACAGTCCCACTCCCTCTTACCTTGATGCCAGACAGTGAGGCAGGCTGCAGCATAGGGAAGAAAGTGTAACGCACAGGCAGGAAGTAGGTGGAACATACAGAGTCTCTGTAGTGGCCTCCTGCACTAGACATGTCCTCAGTGCAGGAGGCCGGCGGCCATGTTTATGGAGACCACTCGGAAACTGGTCAGTCTGGCTGCAGCAGCCTCAGAACAATGACGGCCCGCATTTAAAACGATTCAGCGGCCCGGGGGGCACATGGCACCCTGCCCCCCAGCCCAGCCCGCCCCTGAGTAGTAGCATAGGACTTTCCATCACTGTTGGCATCAGAACAGTGACTGCATTAATTGCCACTCAGAATCCAGTTCTCAGCGCTCAGGTGTATGTACAAAACAAACTAGAAGTTAAAGTAATTGCTCTCTTCATTCAAAAGATCCATCCAGTATTGTGCTTTATAATACACACACAGTAAAAAGGGTGTACACCCTGTGCGACCCTGGCTAATGGAAGACATATTTACCATGCGACTTGGCTAACTGCACTTGCAATTTTGACTTTGCAATTCATCCTACAGGAGTCAACAATAAGACTCCTGCCCAGTCTACTTAGCCATGCTATACCGACCTCGCAGGGTCACACATTATTGCATGCAGAGATTTCTAAGCAATTTTGAATATATAGTCCAAAGAAAAAAAAAAAAAAAAAAAAAAAAAAAAAAAAAAAAAAACACATCAATAGCCAAAACTAGCCTTAAGAAACGCAAATGTTACAGCTTCAGATAAAAATAGGTACATATCTTGGGAGAATTTTCTGAACATAGAACACACTTTAGATAATTTAACAGCAAGTGCAGTCAAGTAATGTAATTAAAGCGAGTGTAAATGATAAGGAGATCATGCCATCTGAAAGACGACCACCTACAGCTGGGCAACACATACCAAGACCCTTCATTGCTTTCCGGAGTGCTTCTGCATCGTCATTGGCTTTAAATCCAGGGAAATCATTTATGGTTCCTCTTGTATACTAAAATGGAAGAGACAATTAGAGGCTAGACAGTTTTGGTGAACTGGATCTTATAAAGGACAGAACATGTTTAATCTTCCACATTTTTTTTTGGGTGTCCATTTGTAGATTTCAGCACATGGACCCCAAGTTAGCATCCCTCACATGGCTCATGATTTTCAAGAGTCGCACAGGCGGCATAACACACCTCAGGCATCCGATATCTTAACGACACATTTTATTGCAGATTGCATCACAGTTAGCATTCTGTTACACTGAATATTGAACCTCTAGGCATTGTGAAGTTAGATTATGCATGATTACTTTACCAGCTCATTTTCTTGAGTAGAACCCAAATAGGACATTGGGTAACCCACCTCATAGCCTAATCGCTCATAATGGTGTATTGCAAATGACAGTAAACAATTACAGTTTAATGGAAAAAATCTCAAGCCACAGAAGTAAACATTCATTTAGACCATTTAATTGCTATGTGTTTGTAATAGAACACTTAAATATTTATGATAAAAAAAAAAAAAAAAATAAACCATAAAGCAAATGGTGTGATGGCTAAAGAACCTTTCAAAATAAATCTAAAAAAAAAAAAAAAAAAAAGTTATTTTAATTATGTATTTTTTACTGCACTATTGCTGAACATTATCAATGATGGGGGTGCCTTCTATCGCTTACAAAAAAAAATAAATGAAAAAAGTAATCTATAGCTTGATTCAATGTAGGGTCACAACTTGGGCTGGCTCGACAGCCGTGATCCTGTCCCGTTCTCGGTCTGCTTGACTGAGATTAAGAGGCTGGGGACTTGACAATTCCCGGCAGAACGTGCCTGGCTGCTCGTGAAGTCGGGCACATTCTGTCGAGATCCATGTTCAATGCGATCAAGGAAGACAGCATTGAAAAAGGGCCATCGGTAATGGTGGTGGGAGATTGAATATCCCCCTTGAATGCAATAATCTATAGCCATCGTATGCATTATGCAGTTTTACAAATAAGGAAAGCAGAAAAACACAATTGCCCTGGGGTGAGCAAGATGTATGGTTATACATCAAACCAACATTACACGCATGATCAGCCATATGGTACATTTTTTTTATCTATTTTTACATGACTGGGTGAACAGATCTTATCGTCTGTATTCATCAAAGTGTAGTTGGCAATTATCCCTGTTTTACACTACCAGTAATACATTTGATGATTTGTCACCGTAAATAATTTGCTAATTGTCTGAAAGTGAAAAAAAATATTGAATTTGGACTGCACTGAAAAACAAGTGTAGAACAATTATGTTGAGCGAGCCGACAATAATGAGATAAATAGGTGTGATTGCACAGTATGTAATATAGCAAGTGTAAAACTATGGTCTCTGTAATAAGGCATTTCATTGTATTATCCCTTGCGCTGATGGCATAGTGTAACCTTGGCAGGAGAAAAAAAAAAAAAAAAAAAATCGGTCTCCAGTTTATAGACCATACACTTTGTTATATATTTATATTAAACAGTGGAGAATAAAAATGGCAAGCACAACGAGCCATGTGAGAGGACGAGTTATACTTCTACGATGCCCGTCGTCCATGTTTAGGTCAACCATTTATACCATAACCAGGAAGATAGAATAGGAAGACCTATAAAACTTATGCGACTTTCAGACAGAATAACCCCGGTTTTCCCCCCCCCTGGATCCAAAAATTCAGGTAGGACAAAAAAAAAAAAAAAAAAAAATATAAAAAGGACCCCCTCTCACACAGCACATTTAACCAGGGAATATCCCGGGTTGACCCCCCCTTCACACAGAACCCTACAAAATACTGTTGATCATCAGAAATGTTTTTTTTAAATTTTAGAAATAGTTATTTAATTGGAATATAACCTGTGGTAATTCATTTTTTTTTCCCCCTTTTTAAATCTGAGCACATTACCCTTACATTCTGCATGCAGCATCTCTCTGCTATTTGTCACTTGGCATGTTTCCACTGCTCTGCATATTAACACCATAAAGGAGCAAACAAGTGACCGTGGAAGATATAAAGGAGGGATTACTATAGCAGGAGCCTCTCGTCTTCTCAGTACCTCCCATGACAGTATCACTAGCAGACTACTATGCTGCTTGATTTACAGCCAGAAAAATAAAGCATTATACTGTCAGGCAGTCGGAACTAATCCAGTCTTTCAATGCTCTGTGATCTCTCCTACGGACCACTTGAACCAAGGATAAGGCAGATGTAAGTGCACCCTAAAAATGGCTATTTGCAAGACCCGAAATATAGGGCAGTACATAGATCTGCAACCACAGATACATGCAACTCAGCATACTTGCAAATATTCACATGTAGTGCAAGTATCATTGCGACAACTTGCGTACAGACTGGAGTTACCCAGTGTGTTATGACTGTTCTACAGGTAAGTTTAACAAATTGTTTCTTACAGCATGCATTCTCCCCATTATCACAAAGTGGTAACTAAACGGCTCCATACACAGGTGCAATTTGACCAGTTTTCAATGGATCAGGCCGATATATCTGTTAAAAATAGGCCAAATCTGTTTGACACCTGATGCGATGCGCGTTCCCGTGCGCATCGGAGCCTACAGAATCACATGTGAGCAAATAAGATGTCAGATTGGATGCACCAGTAAAATATCGCGGAAGCTTTTCAGTATGGCACCCTATCCATAGGTGTGTGCTAGCCTCCTATAGTGCCATAATACATATAGGAAGATAAGAAGGCTGTGCTATTTCACAGGGCACATGGCCAACATGTAGGCATAACTGCTTGCTAGGGGTACCTAGGGAGACACCCTGCTACTAGAGACTCCAGGTAGTAACATTTATTGCCCTGTCAATTCTGTGACATTATGTGCGCCAAGAGGCTTTGGCCGAGGATGCATATGCACACGGCATACTTGCCTACTTTTGAAAACTAGTTTCAGGGAGATTATAGTTGGTAGTAGAATTTTGCACAGCACCCCACTGAGGGTGTGTGTCATGCTCCCCCCAAAGGGCGTGTCTAGTCCCATATATGGAGAGATTATGAAAAGAGATACTGCTACATTTGAGAGGATTCTTGTAAAATGACTTATATCTAAATGTAGATGAGCCCCAAAGCAGTTAGTAAGAGTTGCTATACTTGGTAAAGTGCTGAGGAATGGTGCTGATGATGCAATGTAAATGTCTCTGTCTCGCATTCCTTTTTTCCCCCAAAATGTAACAGTGTAATGTGGGCCAGGTGAAATGAGGGAGATTGGTAGACTAATGAGGGAGAGAGGGAGATTGCTGCTATTTCAGGGAGTCTCCCGCAGAATGCAGGAGGGTAGGCAGTTATGGCACACGGCTATACAAATGCACATAAATAAGTGATTGTTAATATAGAGCAGGTTCACCGGCTGCACAGGGCAACACACACACACACACACACACACACCATTCCAATCTGTGGTATGTTTTATGCCGCACTGCACAATATCCCTGTTTGCTGTACATTCGCATGCAATAACGTGTGATATTCATGGCAGTGTTGAGGCCCGTACATACTATGCAATACAGGCAGATGATATGCACATGCTTTCCTGCTTTTGTGAATGCGGGAGATGCAGATGCTGGGAAGAGGGTGCAGAGGGTGAGTCACCAAGCCCCACCACCTTTAAAAAAATAAAATAAAATCCTGTGGCTCTGCAGGAAGGGGGTGGTGCTAAAATGCTGCAATTTGCATAATTTTAGCCCTGCCCCCTCTCCAGAGACCTGCGGATTCCAGCATTGTGCTGGAGACTTGCTCACCTTGCCTATGTCATTTAGGACTAGGAATATCATTCAGTGTAAACAGACGTTAAAAATAAATTTTTCATGAAACAAGATCAATGGCAGAGCAAACAATGTATTGCAGAGTATGTATGCAGCTTTAAAGGGGTATAAATGGGTAACCGATTTCCTAGAGCTGGGACTCAGGTTAGATGATGTGGTTATTGTCAAACCCCAGCAGAAGAGTGCATGGGAACTGGTATGAAAAGGGGACAATCACTGTTGTCAATTTGGTATTAGCAAGTATGATGTTTAGCTAGCTGCACACATCTGCCAGGGATACGGTCATTTGGTTTACAACAACTAGGTCAAAAAGCATTGGGGGGTCGACGGAGCAAAGTTAACACAGGTCTAGGTAGACACAAGCATTAGGTCGACATTGGCAAGGTCGACAGTTTTTCACTGTTTTTTGAGCTGACAGGCGGTATTTCATGCCCTACCATCCACTAGGGCAGGGCTGGGCAACACCGGCCCTCCAGATGTTAGTGAACTACACATCCCAGGATGCTTTGCATTAGTTTTGCTATGTGGCCATGCTGAAACTGATGCAAGGCATGCTGGGATGTGTAGATCATCAACATCTGGAGGGCCGGTGTTGCCCAGCCCTGCACTAGGGTATGTTGGGAGAATAAAATAGTGTGCTGAGCGTAGTGAGGCACCAAGCACAAAGCATGGCGAGCGCAGTGAGGACACGGTGCACTTTAACCTGTGTCAACATTTGGGTAAAAAAAAAAAAAAAAAAAAAAAAACAGTGAAAACCCCATATTGACCTTTTGACTGTCGACCTTATGCTTGCGTCAACCTAATGACCCTGTCGACCTTGCTGCATGTCGACCAACAGTTCACATTTTCTAGATCACCTAGCTGGGGCACAGGTGCACTCATTACTGACTGACATTATAAATGATCCACAGGTGGAGCTGATTACTTATGATTCTGTGAGGAGAACTGGAAAATGTTAACTGTTGGTAGCTCTCGAGGACTGGAGTTGGCTACCCCAGTTGTAGACAAAATGATCCACACCCATCTGCCAAAAGGCCTACAGTGAAGAGTTATGCTGGGTACACCCAAAACGATTTGGATTGTATGCAAATCGTGCGATACGATTTGCATACGATCCAATCCCATCTGTATTCAGATGAATGGATCTAAAGGGGTGTACACACAGAGCAAATTTGTGCTATTTTCTAAGCAATCTGACTAGATTGCTTAGAAAGTAAGCACAGATCTCTCCGTGTGTATGCTCCGAGAGATTAAATATCTCTTGCTAACTTAGTCAGTGCATGCAGTCACAATCTAGTCAGATTGCTTAGCAAATTACTGCAAATCTCTCTGTGTGTACAGAATGAGAGATACTGATCACAATCTCTCATTCTGAACCATTACCCTGACTTTTTTTGCTTAAGCAAAATTGCTTAGCAAAATCACTTAGCACAAATCTCTGCATGTGTATGTGCTCCCCATGGGAGATCTTGACACCAGCAAAATTGCTTAGCAAAATAGCTTAGCAAAATTGCTTAGCACAGATCTCTACTTGTGTATGCCCCTTTATACAGATCCAACCAAATTATTTTGACCCAATCTGCATCCAATCGGTCTGAATTGGATCCAGATTGATGGAATTGTGCCCAAATAGTTTTGGTGTGTACTCAGCATAAGTGGAGGGGGGACAAAAATGTTTTATTTGTTTTAGTTCTCAAGCTTATAAAAACAATGAATATAGAGTTAACTGTCTAAACGCTAATCAAAGTGCTTTGTAGATGCATTGAATAAGCTACATAACAAACACAACATTTGCATATACTGTATAAACAAAGTGATCCTTTAACCCCTTACCGACGCAGCATGTTTTTGCCTTCCTGACAGAGCCCTTTTTTTCAAATCTGACATGTATCACTTAAGTGGGGATAACTTTTTTTTGCTTTTACTTATCCCAGTGATTTTGAGATTGTTTTCTCGTGACACATTGTACTTTAAATTAGTGGTAAATTTTGGTCGATAAGTTTTTTTTTTTTTGTGAAAAATACCAAAATGTCGTAAAAAAATTGAACATTTTGCTATTTGCAAAATGTAAAATTTTCTGCTTGTGAGACAAATAATCATACCACTCAAAATAGTTAACTAAACTAACATAAACCATATCTAAACTTTATTACTACATCATTATTTCAACCTCCTTTAATTTTTTTGGACACTAGGGGGCAGCAGAGTCTAAATTTTACACATCACACAGTAAACGCTGCTTTTGGCTGTTCACGTTTGAACAGCCAATCGCAGCGATCGCCTATGGCGGGGGGCATCGCTGCCCCCCCTGGGCAATGAGGGAAGATGTCTGCTGTCAGGGACAGCAGACATCGTCCCTCTGTCACCGCGTCTATAGATGCGGTGACACTTCAAAGGCATGACGTACATTTATGCCATGTGT
This sequence comes from Crinia signifera, assembly GCF_055691185.1. Classification (NCBI taxonomy): domain Eukaryota; kingdom Metazoa; phylum Chordata; class Amphibia; order Anura; family Myobatrachidae; genus Crinia; species Crinia signifera. The sequence goes on along the minus strand of NC_139217.1, from coordinate 141,879,182 downwards.
CGGGAAGTACATCCCGGCCATGATGTAAATGTACGTCAAATGTCGGGAAGGGGTTAAGTTGAATGAGCAAATGCCATTTAATATAACTGTTCTAAGACCCATGGGTGGGACTAGAATGTGTTGGTCCTTGTAATGCCATTTGGAGGATATTGCTGCCAAGTGACTTGCCTCTCAATTTAAATCTAATAATGTAGGTGTCATCATGTAGCATACTAATATGCAATTATAACATATAGCTAGGGACCACAAGGAACAGAGATGCCTTGCAAATTCTTTTCAGTGTGCCGAGGTAATATTTCTCCTGGTCTAAAATTGACCTCTTCCTTTCATCACCTGCAAAGTACCATTAAATTGATTGAGCAACCAGCAGTGAGACAGTGGCGTATTAATTTTGCTCCCCAGCCAAATAACTTTATGCCCCCTCCCCACAGGGGACAAGGTGTCAAACAAGGGAGGAGGGGTGGTGTCACACAAAAAGGAGGAGGCTAGGTGGGTCAAGAGGTTTCACACACATTGGTTACAGTTAGAGGGGTACAGGGCTCCATATGCCCTTACCAATCAGGGGGGGGAGCTTCAAGAAATGGATCCAGCCACAGGATGACGGGGAGACAGCCGGCAGGGGGATTCAGGCTGAACATAGCAGCACTGCAGCAGTGTCATCCCTGTGCGGGAGGCAGGCCCAGCACTGCTTCTTTCCCCTCATGGTGCGGGCGGCTGGAGGAGGAGGGAGGCGCCTGGACTGCTAGGTGGGGGGAGAGGGTGACACAACATCGGCGGTGTCTGGCAGGGTGGGGGGAGGGAGATGCACATCTCAGCGTCTGGCGGGGTAGAGTAGCACAGGGCACACATCTCAGCATCGGGGGGGGGGGGAGCGGCGCAGTGCGCACATCTAGTCTCAGCATCTGGCAGGAGAGAGCAGCGCAGGAAGCACATTTCCGGCATCTGCTCCGGCGCCCATGTAGCACCTCCCCCGCTAGGGCTGCAGAACCCTAGTTACGCCACTGCAAAGAGGGCGGCACGCAGTGTCACTGCCTCAGGTGCCCCCAGCCTCAGTTCCATGATGTAAGACACACAAGCATACCTCCCAATTTAGGTATTTTAAAATCGGGGCTTGTCATGCCAGGAGATGCAGTCATCCTGATAAAGTGGCAGAGATTAGGGGCGGGCAGAGTGGCATGGTCTAGCGCTGCTCACGGCAGCTCTTCAACGATCACTGGCTGCTCTGCAGAGCAGTGATTATTGTATACAATAATTTTTGTACTAGATCTCATCACCGAGACGCGATGCAATGAGATTGTATACAATAATTGTAACATGTATGGGCACCTTAAGGCCCCAAGAAGCATCATAGAACTACCCTGCTATGGCTCTAGTTTCATTTCTGGGTCACAGGGTACGCAGAATTATGCTGGGTACACACTAGAATGATTTGGCCTCAATTCCGATACAATCTCGACCGATTGTATGTAAATTGGGCATGTTTTAGATCAGATTCAATGCGCGTCCCTGCTGGTTGTTCTGCAGATCCTACCTGCTGCAGTCAGGATTTGAAAATGACCCCTTCCACTGGTATCAGATGCAGATCACGTGCTCCAGCAGATTATGCGACCATCGTATGGTCATCTCACGATCATTCTTGTGTGTTCCCTACATTACAATAACTCCTTGGTACGCTCGTAGAAAATCCAAATAAAAAAAGGTTGTGCCGCTTTAATTGCGTTTATTAACATAATGCCATTCCTGTGGTAAGCTCAGAAGCCGGCATTTCCCTAGCAGTATTTGTTTAGGAGATCAGTACAACAGGACAGTCTCAGCAGCTGCTGTGTGGCTAAACACTACAAAGCACTGACAGGGTTACTAATCACAATCATAGATGCTGCTTGCTCACATGACCAGTGACATGGCATATACACAGCCTCCTTTTAGTATTTGGGTGGGTTCACTAGTAGAGAAGAGAAGGAAAACAATTCTGGGACTACATCAGAAACAGAACTGCACACATCAATGTTATGTATTGCTGTCTGGAGAGATAGCAAGCTGTACACTACATACATGACGATACTGTGGTTTTGATATGAAAAAGAAAATGCAAATAAAGCAATTCTAGAAAGGTTAGGGGAAGAAAGCAGAAAATAAGTTTGAGGGTTACTGGTCAGATAAAAGAATACGCACGCCGTATAAATGCACATCTGCTTACTGGAAAACTACAAATTGAGAGACTCACCTTTGCCATATTGCTATTGGGTAGATGTCAAGGGCTGCAAAAAGACAGATGCCAGGTTAGGTGCACAAAAAAATAAAAAATACTCAGACTATTGTTTAAGTCAAGGCCATGGCTATTCGCCAAAGCTTTCAGACACAAGGTCGCAGGAAGACAATAAGCAATATTGCAGAGCAGCACCTTCAACAGGAAAGCTTCTCGCATGGTGCCAGAACACAAAAACCTATTCCAACAACTACAGTATAAGGCACAGGCGGTGCCCACCCAACAGGTAGACATTATGCAAATTAGGAAACCGCCCTACTGTAGTATTGTGTTCAAGGGCAGCCCGATAGCTACATTTAAACATTACAGCAATAGAACCCTTTCAGCCTGAGCACTCAACAACTACAACACTGGCTGTAATATGCTCACTCTGGCAAAGGAGCCTGTGATGTGTGCATCTCAGTGCCAGCTCCAAGCCTGATGCCAACTTAAATACTGGACTTTTTTTTTTTTTTTTTTTAATATATATATTTATTTTAGCTTACAAGATATGAAGAGAACTACAGAACATACATTTAATATCTGTGGATTATAGGAACATCTATACTCCCAGTCACATTAAAGTTACTCCCAGTATTGCTAAAGTTTGAAAGGGATACACTGGGTGTATTCACTACTTTTTTTTTTTTTTTTTATATATATCAACTAAGCACAAACAATATCAGTGTTACTTGCAAAATAAATGATCATTGCCAGTCATAAGTTCTCTCACTTCTAATAGATACAACCTTGTTTTTTTAACCAAACACAGTAATGCACAAATACACTACCACCTCCATCCCTCTTGCAGCCTTATACAGGTAGAACACACAGGTGTAGAGTACCTTACCTGACCTGTTGGTTATCACACAGTGATAAGCAGAAAGAAGCAGCTGCTCTGTTAGGCCTACACACAGGGAGTCTCACACACACACAGAGCTCAGTGTAGCTGTAAAGTGAGAGCGTGCTGACACACCCAAGACCACTAGTACTGCCCTCTTCCACCTCACTCCTCTGCCAGAGGATGTTTCCTCCTACTTATACCAAATTCCCAGCCCTGTTTAACTATTTCAGAAGCGTGCAGCAGGACTCTATATGCAAGTTCTGATGTTTCACTACACTGCTTGCTGTGTGCCAGGTTTTGTACGTGAAATGTTATGTGAATATTGAACTTTATGATATAAAGGAACTTTCTCCTCAAAATTGTTCTGTTTTTCCACATATCTACTATATAGTCCAGGTACTCTGTATTAGAGAATTCATATCTTTATAACTTCAAGTACATTGCTAACATTTGGGGTTAAAATGTGACCTAATATAAAATATTTCCCACATCTCATGTTGCACATTATACTAATTAGTTTATTATTGTGTGGGCAACCCCAACAATTCATGTTTTCCAGGTCACCCGGCAGGTGCACTCATTATTCACTGACACATTTTAAAAGATCCACAGCTGGAGCTAATTATTTCACTTGAGATTCTGTGAGGAGACCTGGAAAACATTGGTTCTCAGAGGTTCTGAACCACCGATGTAGAGCATCAGCTGTGTAGTTCACAGCAGGATCTTAGTGTGACGCTGCTCTTCCAACCGTGCTCTGCAGCGTACCCACTGCTTCTGCATAGTTTATTGTCTCTGTCCAAAGCTGTGTACACACGGGGGCGATAGGGGCTATAATCGCTGGGAATATGGTCGCAGGCGACCATATTGCCAGTGATGGAAGTGTGCCCTGGTGATAAATCGCCGGGTGCGCGCTCCCGTTTTCTGCCCCATTGTAATCGCTGGTCGCAGGAGCTTGCTCCTGCGACCAGCTAATTACCTCTGCGGCTCCCCCAGCAGAGGTTCCTTTTCATCAGCGACCATCTCTGGTCGCTGATGAAAAGGAGACACTGAGCAATATATTGCTAATAATATATCTCCCCATTGTGTGTACGCACCTCTAGGAGCACTGACAACACTTGCAACAGGGGACAGGATGGCTCTCACCTGATACCACTCAGCCTGTGATGCAGCAATTGACAGTGCACCTGCAGCTGCTGCTACTGCACTGTGAGATGGGACCCACAGGAGAAAGCTGATTCTGCATGCTTAAGGTGCGTACATACATACAGATCTTTCTGTCTGATCTATTTGGTGGGAATGAAAACCTGGAAATGTATGGGAGTAAATGACAATCAAAAAGTTGTTCCCAAATGCTTGAAAACAGACAGTGATCAGTCAGACAAATTGTTTCAATCATTCCGATATAAGAAATTTATCAAAGCATATATTTTTTTCTGTTTTCCTGCATTTGGGTGAAAATTTTTGATTGTCATTTGCTCCCATACATTTCCAGGTTTTTGTTCCCACCAGATAGATCAGACAGAAAAATCTGTACGTGTGTATGCACCTTAACCCATGGGCTGTTGTCACACAGCAGAGCTGGAGCCTTGCCAATTCAACGTGGGCTCCAGCCATTTGTTTTAGGGGAGTGGGGGGCAACAAAGTATAACTTGTGTCTGGGCAACTGGGATGTAATTACGCCTCTACTGTATGTTGGGTTACCACCTAGTCCCTTTAATTCCGGACACATATTAATTACACAGGTTCTGTGGCTGGCTGACTTCAAGACTCCACTTCACCTGATTTTAAACTGCCACAGAACCTGTGTAATTAACATGTGTCCGGAATTAAAGGGACTAGGTGGTAACCCTAACTGTATGAGTGGTGCTTGTCTGGGGCGAGGCACCAGAAGCAGTACTGTGGTATTGGTGGCTTCAAGTGTTCTTTTTAATTATCCAGAATATTTCATCAAAGGTGAAAGATTTGTGAGATAACAGGAGTCATTCCAGACTGGGAGAATTTCCCTCCAACCTGCATAAAATAAAGTATTCCATTAAAGGAATCCGTACACTACACATGTTAGGGAAGAGAAAAGGGCTTAATTAAAATGAATGTGTTCAAACATGAATCCGGCCGTCCCACTTTCCGGTGCTGCAGTAGGACCCGGCAGCAAGGGTGACCAACTCATCCCTTAAATCTGGGACACATATTAATTACACAGGTTCTGTGGCAGTTTAAAACCAGGTGAAATGGAGTCTTGAGGTGTGGCAGTTTAAAACCAGGTGAAAGCCAGCCACAGAACCTGTGTAATTAATATGTGTCCCGGATTAAAGGGATGAGTTGGTCACCCTACTGGCAGCTGCGGCCCTACCACTAGGGTAGGGCTGCACTAAACTACCATTGGTGCAGAAGGTGCAGTGCACCGGTGCCCACTGCTGCCCCTGTCACCTTCTCCCTGTCACACACTATTTGTCCCTGTCACACGTTGCCTCCCCATGCCTCTCCCTTAGGGTTACCACCTTTCCCCTTTAATTCCGGACACATATTAATTACACAGGTTCTGTGGCTGGCTGACTTCAAGACTCCATTTCACCTGGTTTTAAACTTCCACAGAACCTGTGTAATTAATTTGTGTCCGGAATTAAAGGGGAAAGGTGGTAACCCTACTCTCCCTGTCACCCACTGCCAGGTTGCATATTGTTAACTTGGGTTGGGGTAGAGGATGGGAGCCCAAATTATATTTTTGCACCTGGCCCCTTAACCCACAAGTGGGCAGCCACATAGGAACCTGTGTGCAGCAGGGAAGTGCAGTCAGGGGAGGTAGGGGAGGCAGTGCCTCACTTGTCATAAATGATTCAAAAATATTTACAAACATTTTTTTTACAAATATATTGTGTTATAAATATCTTATTTTATTTTATTATTATTACTTATGTGTGGGGAGGCTGGGAAGCAGCGGCACCCACTGGCAATTGTAAACTCGGGGAGCGGGGCTAAGCTGCGGGCAGAAACCGAGGCTGCAAAGCCCATTGAAAATCAATGGGGAAGCGGAATCTGTCACTCTGCCTCAGTGACAGGGACATGCCTGCAGCCCACATACAAAGCACGCCCCTGTCACTGAGACAGATGTGATGGGACAGCAGGAAAACTGAGGTTTGTAGTTCTCCAAAATCTGAGAATCATATGCTAACTACCACTGATTTACTTTCCAATATTTTTCTCATTTATACTCTCACTCAATTCAAAATGGAGGCTTCTCATTATCCTTTGGTTATCAACACTGCTGTGTCAGGGCAGATCTAGAATGCTCTTTTAGGGTGGAATTACTCCTGACCCCTCCCTTTTCTAGTCCCAACTCCACCCCCTTACAAAGTTTTTGATGAATAGTCATATGAATTATTCCATTTAAATATGTTTTTGTATTCACTGTGTGACTTGTGTTACTATACAATGCAATGTGGTGAGACCATCTATGGTAGGGAGCAATTTTGAGAGCACAGGTGCCTGGCGCTGCTACGCAGTAGCAGGACACCCAGTACTTGGCATCTCCCTTACAGACATGTGCAGGCAGTTTCTGTTGTACAATGCCCAGGACACACAGCACACGACCCTGCTGAAAGGCACCCTTAACAATTCACCAGTCCCTGGCCGGGTGCACTAGCTTGTGCCAGAAGTGCGTACTCTTAGTCCAGCTTTTGCCTTTTTCATATATTTTTTTGTTCGAGGGACGTGGCTACATCTCCACAAAAAGGTCATACAGTATCCAGGCCCAGCAATTATTATTTTATTATTATTATTATTATAATTTTATTTATAAGGCGCCACAAGTGTTTCGCAGCGCCCCTCTCCGCCCAATGTTCGGATTGTTCCGACCGATCGTTTTCTGTACGGAATTCACGCCGTATTTGGAAGTGTGCGGCATTCGCACATGCGCAGAAACGCCTCTGCACATGCGCAAACACATAACATCGGCTGTCCGACTGAACACACAGCCATCCGACTCAATCAGAATAAGGGCCCATGTGTACACCCCTTTACTCACAGCACTCTTGATGTAAGTTATCGGGAAATTTAGACACACTGAAACCAGGCTGGTTTATTTTTTTTGTTGCTGTTTTAAATACATCAGTTACCAGTGTCCCCACGTGCAGGCTCTGACTGGGTCCCCTTCTCTACCACAATGCTGTGGAATGGCACTGTGCCAGAGTCTACTGCACAGGTCTTTGTTTGTAGGGGGGTAGGGGTCATTGCTATTGGTGTTAATTAGGGGGGTTGGCTTCTGTTGATGTTTGTATGGGGGGAGTGTGACTATTACTGGTGATTGTAAGGGAAGGAGAGGGTTGGCAGGGGTGCGGTATAGGGTTCCGACTGTCGGGATCCTGACAGTCATTAGCCCGTCGTCGGGATCCCGACTGCCCGGACTCAGACAGCATGGGGAGCGCAACAAAGCCCCTTGTGGGCTCTCAGCGCTCTCCACCCTGTGGGTGTATTCTATTCTCCCTCTATGGGTTCGTGGACCCCCACGAGGGAAAGTAGCGGGTGGCCATCGGGCACCTGTCTGTGTGCGTTTTGACAGTCGTGATCCCGACGTCGGGTAAATTACTGTCGGGACCGCGTCCGGCACCCGGTTGCCAGCTGCTGGTGTTTATAAGGGGACAGGGGAGTGTAACTGCTGCTGCTGATGTTGATCTGTGTTGGTAGTTGGGCTGCTGTTTTGGTGGTGTCAGTGGGGATGTAGGCAGCTATGCAGGAGATTAACGCTTCTCATCTGTTATCCACTGTTGCTGCTCTGCTGCATCCACTGCCTAACCCTAGCCCTCATTCCCGGCAGCCTAAACCTAACCCCCCTCCACTCAGACCCTAACCCTAAGTCCTCCGCTAGTGCTTAAACCAACCTTAACCGCTTCAGTGGTACTCACGAGAATTTTCCTGGTTTTGCTCCAGTGCGCAGACTGACAAACCCGGAAAATTCTTGGGATTGCCACTGCCTGCGCTCCCTTCCACCAGGCAGGGCAGCTGAGATGAGCACTGAGATCAGAGCCACACTCAGCTTCATCGGCTGACCAGCTCCTGCTGCCTGGCCCTGCCTCCTTCCCCCTGCTGTGTGTGGCGTGACTTAGTAATGTCACACCGCACACAGCCGTTTTGCCTGGGGCAGGGCCAGGCAGCAGCTGATAGACTCTTCAACCACAGTGGTGGGGTTTTTCTTAGGGAGCACTCTCCAGAAAAAAACTCGCCCAGTGAAAAAATAAAAAACAGCGTCCGCATCTCCATCAATGTCAGGATTTCTGCGTCGGTCTTTTGTCGCCGGTTAGTATTCTGACTGCCAGCATCCCGACAGCTAGGATATTACCCACATCCCATCAGAGATGTTGAATATACAACACTGCTCTGTGGACTGTGTACATATATATATTGAATGGGAAATGTTAGTATAAAAGCACCACATACAGTAGCTGTGTGAATGTTAATGTTGTTGTTGGAATCTAGGTTGTTGCCATGTATGTTTCACTACAATTCAGTCCCAGAGAGTACACAGTTACAAACACTGGCAATGAGACACAGGGGACATAACTACAGTAAGTATGGATTTCAGAATATCATATCTATATCCAGTGGTCGAAGTGGGGCGGTATACGGGGGTATGGCATACCCCCACTTTAATCTGAAGATAAAAAAAAAAGTTTTTTTTCCCCCTCAGGATGCTCTCTGATCACTCAGCAGCACATATTGTGCTTTTGTAATACCCCTGTACAACGGGGCAGTCTGGCAGGGGACGTTGATGGACAGGGGGGTGTCCGAAGGTGCGCACTATATTCACTCTTTACTTTTCCATACCCCCACTTCAAAATTTCCATACCCCCACTTCAAAATTTCCACTTCGACCACTGTCTATATCCAGACAAATATAACAGGTACAGAAACTGCAGTCTTTTATTTGCATTGTACTTTTTGGCTGTTCATCTTAAATTAAACCACCAAGAAGAAACAACATTATAACAAAGGTTTATTCGGATTGATTCGTTCGGATGCATATTGGCATCCCAGCGAGTCAACCTAGCCCCGCCTTGTGAATGGTGGTACGCCGGCCCACCATGTGCAAGGCGCGTTCCTTTGCACTGGCTGTGAATGGATGTTTTACATAAACATACATTCGCAGCGTGCAGGGTAACACCCACATTATCCATGGTCAGCGACCACCAAATGATGTGGAACGTGCACTCATATATAAGGGTGGTCTGAGGCACTCTTACATATGCATGCACATTCAGAAGGAAATGGGTGGGCAGCTGAGCTCCGGTGATGTCCGCTGCCCGCCCTCGGTGCCCACGCCATGGCCTCATTAGCATGGGAACGCCCAGCATTTTCATGGGAACGCCCATAAAACATTGGGCGTTTACATATGCTAATGAGGCTGCCCGCGCCCCTCTCCACCTCCCGCACACTGTGCGTATGCACATGTGCAGAGCTGCGCAGTGACAAAATATCGCACCTCGTGTGAACGTGCACCAGCAGCAAACAGACCAGAATAAGGTCCAAAGTCATGCTACTGGTATACTGTAACTTATGTCTTTGTTTATATTTTATCCTCAGCATAATCACCTCTCCTTCCATACTCATAGCTCAAATAGCAGGCAAGTATTAGTATAGCAGCAAGAACTGATTCAATATATTCTCTGTGTCTAGTTCATTGATAAGAAAGATGTTTCAACAAGGTGATGGCAATTATAAATTAAGGTAAGTCCAGGAACAGAGCATTTGGGGGGTGATTCAGATTCGCTCCGTGCCACCGGCCCAGCGACATTGGAAATCGCATCGGACATTTGCAGTCGGGGTTTGTGGCTGCGCAGTAATGCGCATACGCAAAACCTGACCATCGGGGCAGGGGACGATTTCAGCTGACCAGGTTCCTGGACTTATGCAGCAATATCACTGGACTTGACTTATTTAGCAGAATCACTGGACTGGACTATACAGCACTATCGCTGGCACTGGAATATACAGCACTATCACTGGCACTGGACTGCACTTGTACAGCCGACAGCACTATCGCTAGACTGGACAAGACAGTACTACTGGAGTCATTGCACTCTGGACAATACAGCACCACACTATCACTGGACTGGACGGCGGGGCAGCGGGCAGGCAGTCAGTCAGGCAGGCAGCCAGGACATGCTGCCTCTTCACTCTTCTAGACTGGAGTGAAAATGTCATCCGACCGGCCGTCCCTTTAAAGGGTCCGGATCTTGCGAGATCCGACAGTTGGATCTCGTGAGATGCAGAGACCCGCTCTCCGAGTCTGGGCTTCCCAAACATGCTCGGAGTGCGGGTTCGGATTGGGAGTGCCACAGGCATCTGGAATCCCCCAACCCGAACTCTCACATCCCTATGAATTAGCCCATCTGTTCATATTATCAAGTACAAGCCCATTAGGTAGACTGAATGACAAAAGAAAATACCTGATAAGAAAATGTAAATTTCTAATATTACAATAATTCTTTTAGTACAGAAGATATGAATAAAATGTTAGCACTTTAATTTTTAGCATGTACACAGTTAAGTAACGGAAATTGGAGCTGATCTGGAAGATGTGACTCTTACACACTAGTTGTGACTCAATGTTCTCCCGATGGGTGTGCCTATAGTATGTGAGATTTAGTAAAATAATGTAAAAATAGAAACAGAATGCACAATCTATTATACTGTAGCTCAATGTGCATAAATATATTTTCATCCCAAAAAGCAATCTCATGGTCTATTTAGTCAGGTCATTAGTTCAATCATTGTATAATTTGTGTTAAATCAGAATGAAGCACAGCCTACTCACATATAGACATCCCTCATTAATATTAACTCTTTCTTCTCACTTATACTGCTTTTATACCAAATCACATGGTCACACCCGGGATTTTGCACCCAGCTCCAACCCGGGTGAAATCCGGCTTGTGATCACTTTCCACTGCTGTGACAGGCGACATTAGTGGAGATAGGTCCTGAACCGGCACTGGCAGAGGAGATAATCTGGCAGCGCCAACTATTTAATTGCAGTGAACAGATCCCGGGTTACCTGTTTACACTGCACCGCGAGTCGGGTTTAAACTCTACTCGCTTCTTGTGTTCAACCTGGCATATTTCAAATGGGTGCGTTTGCACTTCACAATGACCCTTATTCTGGTTCAATTGGAACAAGGCGAATTCGGCCCTGTTCCGATGTTTGGGGGTCTGCGTATTTGTGAATTTGCAGACCACAGCAACTAACTGCCTCGGCAAATTATACCCTCGCTGGGCTGTTCGTTGCGGGGGGGGGGGACAGGGCAGATGGCGGTAGGGACAGTGATCGCCCATCGCTTTATGGGCGTCCCAATGAAAACTCTGGACGTTCACATGGATACGCAGGCTAACCGATGCCTGCGTCAGCTGCCCACCCTATCTTCATCCAGGTGCACGCATATTTGCGAAGGCAGGAGAAATCATTCCATGGTTCAGCAGGGCAGCGTCTCAGGTGCTCGTAAGCTGCGATGTTCGCAGCATACTGAACAAGCCTAAATCAGGCCCAATATCCTGGGTTTTTGTGCGTTCATGTGCAATAACCTGGGATATTTAGGCCGGTGTAAAAGCAGTATTACAATTGGGTTAGTTGTTACTCCCTTGTTTTAACTACAGGTTGGGTATCCCTTATCCAGATATACCATACCGTAGATTTTGAGAATATTTAGTTTTTTTGCCCCCCCCCCCCCCCCTTTCCCCTTCTCACGTTTTTTATAATCACCTCGTCTCCCAGTGTCCACGTTATACTAAAAACGAAGAAATGTTTTCTATTGCGCAAATAGAATAGCAGCCTACCCACCTACAGGGGTTATCGTCCTGTCAATACAATATCAATACACAATAAAAATATGATGGGTTAGCGCTATACTGAGGGTTTCAAATTTGTTATGGATAGATCTCACATAAGCTGATCTCCTGGTTCAAAAGTTCACAATCCCAGTTTTTTCTTCCTTACAGATGTTTCCCGCAGACATGTAAACATAAAATAGAAAGTGCATATAGTGAAGTATGTCCAGATGATTGGAATCAGTAGGGATGGGATACTTTAAAGTTCTTTCTTATGGCCCGTGTGAGGATATTTTCTTTATGGGATCACCACGTGTGTTGATTTCGAATAGTGCTTACAATAAGGCTTACATTAAGGAGTTATAACCCCCACATATAAAGGTTTCTTTACACTTGTAAAAAACTGTCAGAAAGTCGACGGTGTAGATAAATGATGCTCACTTGTATGCTTACATGTATAGATGTAGATCCACTCGCATCAAGCTGCTGGGGAAGTTCACAGTCAATCAAGTCCAACTTGTCCCTCAGACAAGTTGAACAAGTGTATGGGGGCCTGGTTGCAGGGTTGCGGCAAAATAAACTTTTTTTTCAATTAAAAACATATAAGGGGCTCCATAGTGCATAAAAAACTTAATATAGAATCCACTAACAATATTATATTATGTTAACAGTTATTTTTATAGCACATACAAATTCCGCAGCACTTTACAGAGAATTATTGAACACTCACATCAGTCTCTGTCCCAGTGGAGCTTACAATCTATATTCCCTACCACATGTACACGCACACACAGACATTCTAGGGTTAATTTAGAATTTAGCTGGAAGCCAATTAACTTACCAGTATATTTTTGGATTGTGGGAGGAAACCGGAGTACCCGGAGGAAACCCAAATAAGTACGGAGAGAATATACAAACTCTGCACAGTTAGGGCCATGGTGGGAATCAAACCTATGACCTCAGTGCTGTGAGGCTCATTCTAAAAGAACAGTAAAATAAAAATGCTTAGACACACAGGTTTATAGGTAACTATAAGTCTTTATAAATTGGATTATTTAAATGTTCATTACAATTACAATTTTAAAACAATGGTCTTCAGTACGATAAGCACCATTTTTTAATTTCGTTGGGTATATATTAAAAGTTGCATATAATTAGCAGACAAAAAGACCCATCATAATCACAGCCACTTTATTGGTTATTAATTATACTGGTTATAGTAAGGATTACAATACCACGTTCCCTAATTATAATACAATTATAATGCAACTATATTATACCAAAAATATAAACAGTGTTTAGATATTAATGTTAACATTTTTACATAAGAAGCATCTATCTATCTATCTATCTATAATATTTATTATGAAACTACAGGCTATTAACAGTTAGGTGTAATGCATCATAATAACTATGAATTATTACCTTTATAGTTTAAATTAATAAACTAAAGGATGGAAAATAAACAGATCAATATATTGTAAAAAAATAACAAAAATATATTAAAAAGATAATGTTCTGAAACAATAGCCAACAGCAAGAAAATTATGCATTCAGCATCAATGCTGGTGTCTAACATTTCCAAATAACTGTAATCCTAAAGGAAATACTACGTTAAAAAAAAAAAAAAACATTACATATCTATAAAAATAAACAATGTCACACCCTTTATTTAAACTACTTTGCTTTACTAATCACCTCTTTAATTTATGAAACGTGTTCTAACACTTTAATAGAGCAGGTTATTTTACTGTAGAATTTGGGCATTCAGCTAAATGCCTTGGGATGCTGTGATTGGTCATATTACTGTACTGAAGTATTGAGAAATTCATGCAAAGATCAATGTTTTTGGACTGCAACTGCATCTAAGTTGGTAAAAAGTCACACAGTGCATTCATTCCACAGTGTGGAGTGTATTTACTAAAGTGCAGGATTTTAGAAGTGTTGATATTGCCTATAGTAGCAAAACAGATTCTAGCTAGTTTCTCAGCAGCCCTTCTGCGGCCATTTTGGATTTGGGCAAAGTGCTGTGGCCGCTGCCCGCGGCCCAGCCAGCCCAGGGGCGAGCGCTGCCAGACCCTTTTTGATGAGTTTTGGGCCGGCCCACCGGGAAATGGCCCAGTTTCCCGGTGGGCCAATCCGCCCCTGGTCTGTCCCACAGTTTGAGTCAATCCAGATCAAAGCATAAGATCAAACGGAGTAAGTCACTTTTGGCCTCCAGTGGGGAAGTGGGGGCACAGCCAGATGTTTGTTGGGGTACAGTTTTTATGAAAAGATTGATATGCAAGTGCACAGCCACAATCTCCTATGGCAGGGCTCCCTCGGCAGCGGGGCAGACACAGGCAACACTAAACTGAACAGAGTACATGTGGTCAATGTAATGACCCAGATGAAACTGAGGTAACCGGAGTCTAAGTCCCGTTTGCTGGGGGACAAATAATAGGCCCTTGAATATTTTTCAGATCCAGGCCCATTAGAAACTTAATCCGGCCCTGCAGCCACCCCAATTCTGCAAAAAAGACTTCTGCTAAAAAACATGTTTCATCCAAATAGGTTGATAGTGGAGGAAATGTATCAAGGCTCAGAGAAGGATGAAGGGGTGATATTGCCCAATGCAGCCACTCAGCTACTAACTGTTATTTTATAGGTTGTGTAGATAACTGACAGATGCTAAATGGTGTTTATGGGAAACTTATACTACTGTATAAATCAGAACGATACCCACAGATACTGTAGGTCTATCTCTACTGATTATTACAACACTCAATTAAGGGGTTGATATATCAAGCAGTAAAGTGAGAACCAGTGGTGAAGTTGCCTATAGCAACCAATCAGCATCCAGCTAGCTTTTATCAAATATATGCTATAAATGTATAGGTACAAGCTGATTGGTTGTTATGGGTAACTGTTCCACTGGTTCACTTTTCAACTCTTTTTTATTGCTTTATACATCAACCCTTATTGACTTAGGGTCATATTTATTATTTGTTGGGGGTTGGCCTCGATCATTGCTATTTCTTATTACTGCTCATCACGCCAAATTAAAAATGAAGGATTACCTGAATGTAACATTAAATTGATCCAGTGACAGGGGCTCTAGTAGTAGATGTCACTGTGATAACTTAAGTAAAGTGAGTACTAAAAATATATATACCGATATGCAAATGCACAATCAATAAACATACATTGAACTGTTTCCAAATGCAGGCTCCAGCATGGTGTTTGACAAGCTGTCATGTTTAGTTAAACTACCAAACACAGCTTAATACTACCGTATGTGTACACAGCCTCGCAATTTCCTGTTTCTTTCAGAACTAAAATTATCGTATATACTCGAGTATAAGTCGACCCGAATATAAGCCTAGGCACCTAATTTTACAACAAAAAAATGGGAAAACTTACTGACTCAAGTGGGACCCTCCCTCGAGTATAAGCCAAGGGGGGCTTTTTCAGCATAAAAATGTTCTGAAAAAGTAGGCTTATACTCGAGTATATATGGTATACAGTATTTTCTAAAGGAAACTGTTGTGAGAAGAAACTGATTGTCCTATGACTAATGACATATTAGTAAGTGGTGATATTAAACATATTAATTTGACAAAACAGCATGAACAGAGGGTACACAAGCAAGGGATATCAGTTCATCTGTTTGTTTTATCCACATAATAGACATTCACACTGTAAATGTATTTCACTAATACCTGTACGGCCACTTGTGACGACTAGGCTGCTACCTCCAGAGTACAGCAATGTAAGCAAGTATGATTTATTGGTAAAGGAGATGCCTAATGGTCTATCTTCTTTTAAGCATTTATCTCCATTTCATCATTAGATTTGGAATTATTGATATTAAATTGTAATTGAATAGGGGTCTGTTTATATTAAAACTCAAAAATGTATTAATACTTATGGTCTGGACTTCCGGTTCCGACGGCTATGGAGTGAGCCGTGGTGAACGAGTGCTCCGTTACCCCAGCCCTACTGACACTAAGCCTACGGACAATACGAACAAAAACTAAAATGAAATGAAAATGAAAATACCGGCAGCAATGAAATACTGACACCGACGGAGAGACCCCTGGGCAGTGCCTGAATACCGCCCGTGCACCGCTAGCAGGAAGCACGGGAAGCTACGGAACAGCGGAGAACAGGCGGAAGTGACAGCAGACCAAACTGCTACTCCGAGACGTACCGGGGTGACGCTGAGAGGGGAGTGGAGAGGAGTGGAGCCTGACGGAGAGAGAGGGGAGAGCCGCCGATCATAAAGACGCTTTGGAGTGCTGCTACGATCTGCAGCTGAATGGCAACTAGCGCCGGAGAACCAGAGCCTAACCAGACACGAGGCCAGGCGGGCTCCCTACGCAAAGCATACAGAAGTAGGTGATATAGCCTGCATAATCTCCAGAGCTCTGCCCCGTGCCGCCACTGAGCCTCCTACCCCGCACAGAGCCCCTTATCCGGACGTGCATTGACTCACTTGTTCAACATAGAGCCCTCCACCCCGGACTCACTGTCCCTCCTGCCCTGCACAGTGCTAATATTCCGGGCTGCCACCCCGGATAAATTTAGCCGCATAAACTGCAAAGAACAGGGGTGAGGAAGAAACCCACTTAAACTGCCCTGGGGGTTGAACGGCTGAGCCTGTATAACCTCCAGAGCTCTGCCCCGTACCGCCATTGAGCCTTCTACCCCGCACAGAGCCCCGAATCTGGACGCGCACTGATCCTCTTGCCCAACACAGAGCCCTCCACCCCGGACTTACCGACCCTCTTGCCCTGTACAGTGCGAATACTCCGGGCTGCCACCCCGGATAAACTCAGCGGCAGAAACCCTAGAAGCTGCAGAGAGCAGGGGCACGGAAGAAACCCACCTAAACTGCTCTAGGGGTTGAACGGCTGAGAGAGACCATACAGAGATCACCCAGAGAGGAAAAGCACTGTACCTCTCATTGCATAGAACACAGACGGCCTGCAAGGCGAATCCTCCGTCTGAAGCCGACACAAATAGAGAGAAGGCAAAGGTGAAGTGTTGAGAAAAACTCCTGCCTCAAGACAAGAAGCACTAAAAGCACAACGCCAGGACAATATACCCACCAAGACAGCTGCTTGTTGTCTTGTTTCATATCAATCCTGCTAGAACATATAAGGGGATACAATTGAACTTGGTGGTGTGCAGGAAGTAAAGCAAGGATAAAGCAAATCCTCGGAAAGGAAGCAACCCTGAGGGAAGAAACCTATACTTGGATCTCCGCAAGTAATCCCTACGGGCTGGGTGAGTCGAAACAGTTTTTACACTTACTGCATTAAGCCTGGCTGGAGTGGTTAATAATAACCTTAATATATACACAGACTACCATATAGGGGTGAGGGGGCCAGAGTTAAAAAGCCCAACTCTGAATAGGCACTTTGGAATATCAATTACAGCAGCCCAATAAAGGTATAAGACCGGAGTATTACCGAGGGACATTGAGCAGAGGAGGGGCATATAAAAAGTTTCAAGCATAAGAATTCTGAGAATAAGAAACGGTTAAAGTGCTGGTCTAGTGTATGGATAGATATTTATCCCCAAAAATGCCTGCCAAAGCGCAAAAAGAACGAGCAGAACGCTCACGCCAGGCGACAGGGACATCCCCCCCTGCAACCACTACAAGTAAGTCAACTAAAGTAGCCGGATCAGCAGGCAATATAAGCCTGCAACAAGACGAGACGATTTTAAACGTATTAACATCAGCTACCCCACAAAGCTCAAAATCAAGTGGTTACCAAGATATGGTACAGGCAATTAAGGCCACTATTGAACCAATGCTACAGGTGCAAGCAGACATTATGAAACAGGCCGTAGAAGAAATCAAAGGACAAGTACACCAGATATCCATACGTGTGGATCAGACTGAACAGAGACTGGGAGAGGTTTTCCAAGACACGAGGCAATTAAAGCAACAACTAGCAGATATGGAAAAAACCCAACGACTGATGGGGGAAAAAATTGACGAAATGGAGAACAGAGCAAGAAGAAAAAAATCTTAAAGTGATAGGACTACCTGAAACGGTAAAAGGTCCCGCGCTGTTACATTTCCTTCAAAATTCATTACCAGAACTACTGGATGTAAAAGCAGCCTGCACGGACTTAGTGATCGAAAGAGCACATCGCCTGGGCAAGCCTAGATATGGAGAAGAAGAAATAAAACATCCTAGAGCAGTTATTTTTAAATGCTTAAACTTCCTCCACAAAGAGGCAATATGGTCGGCATCCAGACAAAAGAGAGATATAAAATGGGAAGGAAGACAAATCCTGCTATTCCAGGACTACTCCATTGAAGTCTCGAAAGCTAGGAGAGAATTTAGCCCAATCTGTTCCACATTGATTAAAGCCAACAGGAAGTTTGCGCTCCTCTATCCAGCGCGATTAAGGATATATGAAGGCGAAAACCACAAAGATTTTACGTCAACCATGGACGCTCAGAAATATCTTGAGGAAATAAACATGAGAACCATGAGTACCTCCCTGCCGAAATAAGAAAGACACAACAGACACCCCAAAGACAAACAAAGGATACCAGATTAAGGACACTTTTTTTTTTTTTTTTTTGTCCTTCTCCTGGTAGGCCTGGGAACTGCATGGGGGCTATCTTGGTTTCCCCGAGTAAGCAGAATACATGCTGAAGAGTAGATGTTATTGTATAAAATGGAGGCTAGAGGTTAGGAGCACTAATTCACAAGAAAAAAAAAGAAAGATAAAAAAAGAGAAAAGAAAAGGAAGTCAATATTGAAATTAGTTAAGACCCTCTTTTCTTTCTCCGCCTGGAAGAGGAAAGAGTATTGTTAGTATTTGTGTAATGTTATGTATATGTGTCATGTCACCCTCAAATATGTTGCCCCTGTGTTTAGCCCCTCTCCCTATTTGTAAGCTTGGGATGCAAAAAGACAAATGGAAAGAATTGCTCGGGTATGTCAGGATTTAAAATAGCAACGTGGAATGTGGGAGGAATAAACTCCCCAATAAAAAGGAAAAAAGTCCTGACATACCTAAATAAACTTAAGATTGGGATACCCTTTCTCCAGGAAACCCACCTGATGGAGGAAGAGGTAGTAAAATTGAACATGATGGGAAGGAAGATGATAGCCTTTGCAGCATATAATAAAAAAACAAGGGGAGTGGCGATATTGATCTCTTCCCAGATTCAATACACTATTAATTCTACTTTCAGTGATGATGAAGGACGTTATGTGATAGTGGATATCTGTATAAATAAAGTTAGATATATACTGGTTAACGTATATGCACCAAATGTATATAGCAGCAGCTTTTTTCTTAAGCTACTAAATAGACTTAGACCTTATTCTGGATGCAATATGCTGATGAGTGGGGATATGAATTTGGTGACCTCTAGATACATGGACAGAAGTATGCAACGGCCTGTGGGGGCGCGAATGCTGAAATATGGTATAAAATGGATATGTGAACAACTAAAAATAATGGATGTATGGCGTGCCCAACACCCACTAGAGAAGGAGTATACATGCTATTCAGGTGTCTACAGGTCACTATCAAGGATTGATTACTTATTGTTCTCAGAAGCTATGTTTGGTAAAGTGATAACATCAGAGATAGAACCTATAACGATTTCAGATCATGCGTTAGTCTGGGCAAAAGTTGCACTACAACAGGATAGAGGGACATACAGACAATGGAGGTTCCCGACCCACCTTGCGAATTCACACAAACTTAAAAAAAAATTGGAAGGATGTTGGGAAGACTTTAAAAGGAATAATATACAAAATTTAGAAGAGAACCCACAGAATTTTTGGCAAGCTGCAAAAACTGTATTAAGAGGTGAGCTGATCTCATACGAGATTCAAAAAAAAAAACAACAGACACAGGAATACAATGTAGCACAAAAACAACTCACAGATACATATCAAAAATTTAAAACCACAGTAAATGCAAAAACTAAAATGGAATATGGATTGGCCAAACAAAAATTTGAAAACATTCTTCAGGATATAGGAGATAGATATACGTTTCAGAAGGAATACCGGTACCATAAATTAGGAAATAGATCAGGCCGCATATTGTCAAACCTGCTTAGAGCCTCAAATGCCCCAACTTTGATTTCCAACCTGTATAATAAAAATGGTACGATTACTTCAGATAGTACCCAGATAGTGGAAGCATTTAGGGGATATTATGAACAGATATATAAAGAAGATAAACCGAACCTGGAAGAAAAGACAGCCTTCTGGGATAGTATAGTGCTCCCTAAATTAGCACTAGAAACGGTCCAAAAAATATGTACCCCGATATCTCCCCTAGAGGTTCAATCAGCCATTAAAGCTCTTAAGCTTAACCCCTTCATGACAGAGCCAGTTTGTGCCTTCATGACAGAGCCCTTTTTTTCAAATCTGACATGTCTCACTTAAGTGGGGATAACTTTTTTTTGCTTTTACTTATCCCAGTGATTTTGAGATTGTTTTCTCGTGACACATTGTACTTCAAGTTAGTGGTAAATTTGGGTCGATACAGTCTGTGTTTTTTTGTGAAAAATACCAAAATATCGTGAAAAAATGGAAAATTTAGCAATTTGCAAAATGTTAAATTTTCTGCTTGTGAGACAAATAATCATACCACTCAAAATAGTTAATAACTAACATAGACCATATGTCTACTTTATGTTTCCATCATTATTTCAACTTCCTTTTAATTTTTTTGGACACTAGGAGGCTTACAATATGAATAGCAAATTCTCAAATTTTCAAGAAAATTTCAAACACTGATTTTTTTAGGGATCAGTTCAGTTCTGATGTGACTTTGAGGGACTTGTATGTGAGACACCCCCATAAATGATGCCATTTCAAAAACTGCACCCCTCACAGTATTCAAAACAGCATTTTGGAAGTTTGTTAACCCTTTAGGTGTTTCACAGGAATTAAAACAAAGTGTAGGTGAAATTTCAAAATTTCTTTTTTTTTGCAGAGTTTCAATTTTAATACATTTTTCTAACGAATACAGTAGATTTTACTAGAGAAATGTGACTAAAAATTGATTCCCCCAATTCTTTTGTTTTCAAAAATATCCTATATGTGGCCCTAGTGTGCACTTTGACCAAACCACAGGCTTCATAATAGAAGGAGCACCTACTTGATTTTGGAGCCTCCTTTTTATGAGATTTTTTTTTAGGCACCATGTAGGTTTCTAGGCACCATAAGTGCTAAAAGTTAGGAACCTCCCCCACAAGTCACCCCATTTTGCAATCTACACCCCTCAGGGAATTCATCTAGGGGTAGAGTGTACATTTCAAACCCCCAGGGGTTTCACCAATTTTGGTACAACTGGGATGTGAAAATGGAAAATTACATTTTTTTACACAAACATGCAGTTCTGGCTCAAAATTTTTCATTTTCACAAGGTATGAAAAAGAAAAAGCACTCCAAAATCTGTGCCCCAATTTCTCCCGAGTACGGCAATGCCTCACATGTGACCAAAAAATACCAGTTGGGTGCATGGCAGGACTCAGAAGGGAAGGAGTGTTTTTTGGATTTTGCAGCACAGATTTTGGTGGAATGAATGGTGGGTGCTATGTTGCACCAATACAGTGGAACCCCCCCACAAGTCACCCCATTTAGCAAAGTACACCCCTCAGGGAATTCATCTAGGGGTATAGTGTACATTTCAAACCCCCAGGGGTTTCACCAATTTTGGTACAACTGGGCTGTGAAAATGAAAAATTACATTTTTTTACACAAACATGCACTTCTGGCTCAAGATTTTTCATTTTCACAAGGAATGAAGGAGACAAAGCACCCCAAAGTCTGTGCCCCAATTTCTCCCGAGTATGGCAATGCCTCACATGTGACCAAAAAATACCAGTTGGGCGCATGGCAGGACTCAGAAGGGAAGGAGTGATTTTTGGATTTTGCAGCTCAGATTCTGGTGGAATTTTGGTGGGTGCTATGTCGCATTAGCAAGACCCCCCAAGCACCAATACAGTGGAACCCCCCCACAAGTCACCCCATTTTGCAAAGTACACCCCTCAGGGAATTCATCTAGGGGTATAGTGTACATTTCAAACCCCCAGGGGTTTCACCAATTTTGGTACAACTGGGCTGTGAAAATGAAAAATTACATTTTTTTACACAAAAATGCAGTTCTGGCTCAAAATTTTTCATTTTCAGAAGGTATGAAGGAGAAAAAGCACCCCAAAATCTGTGCCCCAATTTCTCCCGAGTACGGCAATGCCTCACATGTGACCAAAAAATACCAGTTGGGTGCATGGCAGGACTCAGAAGGGAAGGAGTGTTTTTTGGATTTTGCAGCACAGATTTTGGTGGAATGAATGGTGGGTGCTATGTCGCATTAGCAAGACCCCCCAAGCACCAATACAGTGGAACCCCCCCACAAGTCACCCCATTTTGCAAAGTACACCCCTCAGGGAATTCATCTAGGGGTATAGTGTACATTTCAAACCCCCAGGGGTTTCACCAATTTTGATACAAGTGGGCAGTGAAAATGAAAAATTACATTTTTTTACACAAAAATGCAGTTCTGGCTCAAAATTTTTCATTTTCAGAAGGTATGAAGGAGAAAAAGCACCCCAAAATCTGTGCCCCAATTTCTCCCGAGTACGGCAATGCCTCACATGTGACCAAAAAATACCAGTTGGGTGCATGGCAGGACTCAGAAGGGAAGGAGTGATTTTTGGATTTTGCAGCTCAGATTCTGGTGGAATTTTGGTGGGTGCTATGTCGCATTAGCAAGACCCCCCAAGCACCAATACAGTGGAACCCCCCCACAAGTCACCCTATTTTGCAAAGTACACCCCTCAGGGAATTCATCTAGGGGTATAGTGTACATTTCAAACCCCCAGGGGTTTCACCAATTTTGATACAAGTGGGCAGTGAAAATGAAAAATTACATTTTTTTACACAAAAATGCAGTTCTGGCTCAAAATTTTTCATTTTCAGAAGGTATGAAGGAGAAAAAGCACCCCAAAATCTGTGCCCCAATTTCTCCCGAGTACGGCAATGCCTCACATGTGACCAAAAAATACCAGTTGGGTGCATGGCAGGACTCAGAAGGGAAGGAGTGTTTTTTGGATTTTGCAGCACAGATTTTGGTGGAATGAATGGTGGGTGCTATGTTGCACCAATACAGTGGAACCCCCCCCACAAGTCACCCCATTTAGCAAAGTACACCCCTCAGGGAATTCATCTAGGGGTATAGTGTACATTTCAAACCCCCAGGGGTTTCACCAATTTTGGTACAACTGGGCTGTGAAAATGAAAAATTAAATTTTTTTACATAAACATGCACTTCTGGCTCAAGATTTTTCATTTTCACAAGGAATGAAGGAGACAAAGCACCCCAAAATCTGTGCCCCAATTTCTCCCGAGGACGGCAATGCCTCACATGTGACCAAAAAATACCAGTTGGGTGCATGGCAGGACTCAGAAGGGAAGGAGTGATTTTTGGATTTTGCAGCTCAGATTCTGGTGGAATTTTGGTGGGTGCTATGTCGCATTAGCAAGACCCCCCAAGCACCAATACAGTGGAACCCCCCCACAAGTCACCCCATTTTGCAAAGTACACCCCTCAGGGAATTCATCTAGGGGTATAGTGTACATTTCAAACCCCCAGGGGTTTCACCAATTTTGATACAAGTGGGCAGTGAAAATGAAAAATTACATTTTTTTACACAAAAATGCAGTTCTGGCTCAAAATTTTTCATTTTCAGAAGGTATGAAGGAGAAAAAGCACCCCAAAATCTGTGCCCCAATTTCTCCCGAGTACGGCAATGCCTCACATGTGACCAAAAAATACCAGTTGGGTGCATGGCAGGACTCAGAAGGGAAGGAGTGATTTTTGGATTTTGCAGCTCAGATTCTGGTGGAATTTTGGTGGGTGCTATGTCGCATTAGCAAGACCCCCCAAGCACCAATACAGTGGAACCCCCCCACAAGTCACCCTATTTTGCAAAGTACACCCCTCAGGGAATTCATCTAGGGGTATAGTGTACATTTCAAACCCCCAGGGGTTTCACCAATTTTGATACAAGTGGGCAGTGAAAATGAAAAATTTCATTTTTTTACACAAAAATGCAGTTCTGGCTCAAATTTTTTCATTTTCACAAGGAATGAAGGAGACAAAGCACCCCAAAGTCTGTGCCCCAATTTCTCCCGAGTACGGCAATGCCTCACATGTGACCAAAAAATACCAGTTGGGCGCATGGCAGGACTCAGAAGGGAAGGAGTGATTTTTGGATTTGGCAGCACAGATTTTGGTGGAATGAATGGTGGGTGCTATGTTGCATTACCAATACAGTGGAACCCCCCCACAAGTCACCCCATTTTGCAAACTACACCCCTCAGGGAATTCATCTAGGGGTATAGTGTACATTTCAAACCCCCAGGGGTTTCACCAATTTTGGTACAACTGGGCTGTGAAAATGAAAAATTACATTTTTTTTACACAAAAATGCAGTTCTGGCTCAAAATTTTTCATTTTCACAAGGAATGAAGGAGACAAAGCACCCCAAAGTCTGTGCCCCAATTTCTCCCGAGTACGGCAATGCCTCACATGTGACCAAAAAATACCAGTTGGGCGCATGGCAGGACTCAGAAGGGAAGGAGTGATTTTTGGATTTGGCAGCACAGATTTTGGTGGAATGAATGGTGGGTGCTATGTTGCATTACCAATACAGTGGAACCCCCCCACAAGTCACCCCATTTTGCAAACTACACCCCTCAGGGAATTCATCTAGGGGTATAGTGTACATTTCAAACCCCCAGGGGTTTCACCAATTTTGGTACAACTGGGCTGTGAAAATGAAAAATTACATTTTTTTACACAAAAATGTACTTCTGGCTCAAAATTTTTCATTTTCACAAGGAATGAAGGAGACAAAGCACCCCAAAATCTGTGCCCCAATTTCTCCCGAGTACGGCAATGCCTCACATGTGACCAAAAAATACCAGTTGGGTGCATGGCAGGACTCAGAAGGGAAGGAGTGATTTTTGGATTTTGCAGCTCAGATTCTGGTGGAATGAATGGTGGGTGCTATGTGGCATTAGCAAGACCCCCGATGCACGGTGAAATGATGAACCTAATAATCCATCGATGTGTGGTATATTTTGAAACACTCCTTTATACATAGGCCGGGTTTGTCGGGGCAAGTTTCACAGTGGAAAATAGTTTCCTTTCTTATTCCCTTTTTATAGCAAACTTTGCACCTTTTTTGTGTCCTGCCCTTTCTTGCAGTGGAGGGGATTTCGTTGGGAAAATGCTGCCCTGGTACAATACGGGGCCCAGTACTAGAAGTACTGGGGCCCTCTGCCTGCTGGTTCCCAAATATTAGGCCCTTTATGACTTCCTCTTGAAAGTGCATAAATGTCCCCCTCTGGCCGGTAGAACGGAATAGCACGTAAGCGTTATACAGTGCCATCTGGATGATATACACGGCCAGCTTCTTGTACCAGATATTTGTTTTCCGCAGGGCACTGTACGGCTTCAGTACCTGATCTGAAAGATCCACTCCGCCCATGTACTTATTGTAATCTAGGATACAATTTGGTTTTGAGGTGTGGGTACTGGTACCTCGTACAGGGATGGAGGTGGTACTGTCTCCATGAATTGTTGTCAGTATAAGGACATCCCTCTTGTCCTTATATTTGACCAACAACATATTTTCGGTGCATATTCCCCTGCTTTCACCCCTTCTCATTACTTGGGCAATGTGCGTTTTGGGGAGGCCTCTTTGGTTCTTGCGCACAGTACCGCAAGCTGCTGTACCTCTTGAACCAAGGGCCTTAAACAGGGGGATGCTGGTGTAAAAGTTATCCACATAGAGGTGATAACCCTTATCCAGGAAGGGGTGCATTAAATCCCAGACAATTTTGCCACTAACACCTACGAGGGAGGGGGGGCATTCTGGCGGTTCAATTCTTGAATCCTTCCCTTCATATACCCTAAACTTGTGGGTGTACCCTGTGGTGCTTTCACACAGCTTATACATTTTTATGCCATACCTTGCCCTCTTACTGGGAAGGTACTGGCGGAATTTAACCCTTCCTTTAAAATGTATAAGGGACTCGTCAATACAAATAAATTTTTCAGGGATGTATAGCTCTGCAAATTTGGCACTGAAATGATCAATGACCGGCCTGACTTTGAATAGCCGGTCAAAGGTGGGATCATCTCTGGGTGGGCACTGTGCATTATCGGTGTAATGTATAAATTTATGGATTGCCTCAAAACGAGTCCGAGTCATGGCCATACGGTAAAATGGGGTGCTGTACAGAACATCTGTACTCCAATATTGCCTAATTTGTGGCTTTTTTACTATGCCCATATGAAACACCAGACCCCAAAACGTCATCATCTCTACTGCATCTACAGGGGTCCACCTAGCAAATGATGACGTGGGGTTTTGAGCAATAAACTGCTGGGCATATAAATTAGTTTGGTCCACCATTAAATTTATAAAATCATCAGAGAAAAATAATTTGAAAAAGTCAATTTCTCTGAGACCTGTGGAATCAAATTGGATTCCTGGCATGGCCAAAAACTCAGGAACCTGGGGCTCAAAATTGTCTGGTGGTGGGGTCCATACGAGATCAATTATTGGGGGGGGGGTCTCAGCTGCTCTACGGGGGCGTCTTTGAGGGGGTCCCTCATCACCAGAGGAGGAAGAGGAGCTTAAGACGAATCCTTCAAATTCCCCGCTTGCCTCACTGGCTGTGTCAGAATCAGAGGCAAGCATGGCATATGCCTCCTCCACTGAATACATTCTTCTGGATGACTGGGATGACATTTGGGAGGACATTTGGGAGGACATTTGGGATGCCATTTTTATTTTTGTGTTACTGGTAGTGAAATGTTTCAACACGTGTATAGTGTAGGGGGGGGTACAAACTTTATTTCAACCCGGGGGGTATGTAGTGTGTTGTGTGTATGTAGTGCAGAACAAAAAAAATACTTTATACAAAAAAAAAAAAATGAAGGGGTTAAAAAAAAAAAAAATTGAAGGGGTTAAAAAAAAAAAAAATGAAGGGGTTAAAAAAAAAAAAAAAGGTCCTGCACCAAAAATTGAGCACAGATGTTGGTCAGTAACGTCTGTCACTGAACAGCGCTCAAAGGCAACAGGAATTTGATCAAAAAAAAAAAAAATAGATCAACCCTGTGCCGAAAAAGCTGATCAGTGATGTACGTCACTGATCAGCGCACAGTGGCCACAGGACACCCACAAAATCACAGTGTGTGTAAAAAAAAAATTAAAAAAAGACCACACAGCACCCACAAAAAAAAAAAAAAGGTGATCAGTGATGCGACACTGATTACCAGTGAGGGGCAGCAGGTGCACAACCTTTGGTGCAACTGGCAGCAACTGACAGGTATATATAAAAAAAAAAAACCTCTGCACCCCCAAAAAGTTGCTGATCACCTCAGATATAGTGATCAGCACAAAAGGCGGGGGTAGCAGACACAAAATATACACTCTCTATCACTCTCTGTCACTATCTCTCTCTATCTCTCACTATCTATCACTATCTATCACTATCTATCACACTGCAGCAGCAGCACTGACAGTTATATGTATAAAAAAAAAACTGCACCCCCAAAAAGGGGGGGTAGCAGACACAAAATATACACTCTCTGTCACTATCTCTCTCTATCTCTCTATCTCTCACTATCTATCACTATCTATCACTATGACACTGCAGCAGCAGCACTGACAGTTATATATATATAAAAAAAAACCTGCACCCCCAAAAAAGGGGGGTAGCAGACACAAATCTCTCTATCTCTCACTATCTATTACTATCTATCACTATCTCTCACTATCTATCACTATCTATCACTATGACACTGCAGCAGCAGCGACAGTTATTTATATATAAAAAAACCCTGCACCCCCAAAAAGGGGGGGTAGCAGACACAAAATATAGCTCTCTCTGTCACTATCTCTCTATCTCTCTCTATCTCTCTCTCTCTATCTCTCTATCTCTCTATCACACTGCAGCAGCAGCAGGAAGTCTCAGGAAGTCAGATCCAGGAAGCGTCCAGCACGCTACAAGCAGTGAGCAGGTGATCAGGTAAGGTATTTGCAAGGATCAGGTAAGTATTAGCAAGGATCAGGTCGGTATTCACGGCAGACAGGCACGGTGACCGTTCTGCACGCTATTCCAGACCGGAATGGCGTCTGCAGCGCAGTCACCGTTAGTTTAAATGTCGCGCCTTGGCTGTGATTGGTCCGTGGGTCCCACGGACCAATCACAGCCTTGGGGGCAGGTGGGGTGAGGGTGGGGTGAGGTGTCATCGTCACCGATGACCCCCTCATGCCCCCTGACGCCCGGCGGTGATTGACACCTGTGTTACCAAGCGTCTGATTCGCTGGTAACACAGGAAAACGCTGTGAATGGCTGTTCACACTGAACAGCCAATCACAGCGATCGCCGACGGGGGGGCGACATCGCAGCCCCCCCTGGGCATGCAGGGACATGTCTGCTGTCAGGGACAGCAGACATCGTCCCTCTGTCACTGCGTCTCGAGACGCAGTGACAGTTTAAAGTCATGACGTATATATACGTCATGTGTCGGGAAGTACTTCCCGGCCATGACGTATATATACGTCAAATGTCGTGAAGGGGTTAAAAAAACTCCTGGCCCAGATGGGTTTACAGGAGAATTTTATAAAATATTGCTCAACCAAACTACAGAAACCCTTACAATATTTTTTAATTCCATACTAAGTACTCATCGTACTCCACAATACTTTAATTCAGCTCTGATACGAGTGCTACCAAAAAAAGGGAGAGACCCTAAAAAACTGGAATCATACCGCCCGATATCATTATTGAATGTCGACTATAAAATATTTACTAAAATACTGGCCGATCGAATAAAACATTCAATACCACAGCTGGTAAATGAAGACCAGACAGGCTTCATTACGGGCAGGCACTCCACACGTAACATCAGGAAAATATTAGCGGTAATACAAAATTTAGACCAAACCCAGGATAAAACATCAAATATTTTAATGGCAATCGACGCAGAGAAAGCCTTTGATCTTCTCTCCTGGGATCACCTCTGGGAGACCCTAAAAAGATTTGGATTTCCTGAGGAATTCCAGGAGACACTGAAGGCGCTATACAACCTAGCAACGTCCCAAATCCTGAGTAATGGCCAACTATCAAACCATATAAAGATAGAAAGGGGGGCGTGTCAGGGATGTCCCCTCTCCCCACTACTGTTCGCACTCGCAATAGAACCATTAGCCATACTCCTGAGGTCAAACCCAGAATTTCAAGGTATAAAAGTAGGAACAAAGGAAATTAAAATCTCACTATTCGCAGATGATCTGTTACTTTTTATCTCTAATCCGGAAACATCAGTACAGGGCATATATAAAAACATTGCCCAATTCGAAGCATTTGCAGGTTATAAGGTGAATCAGAATAAGTCCGAAATCTTGTGTCTTGGAAATACACCAATATCAACTAAGTTTAGACAGACATTTACGCAATTCCGCTACCTAACAACACCACTAAAATATCTAGGCATTAAAATCACAGCTAAACTAGGGGAGGTATATAATAATAATTACACGCCAATTATTAAAAAAATAAGTAAACAGCTCAGTGACTGGGAAAATCTACCCCTATCTCTTTTGGGACGGGCAGCTGTCTTCAGGGGAGCCGAGAGAGGGGGGGAGCAGGTACTAATTACCCGGGCCCAGGCTTGCTGAAGGGGCCCCGCAGGGGCCCTGGTTCAACCCCTCCCTTCCCCCTCGTCCCTCCCGGGTATCACCAGTAGCACACACTTCTACAGCATGTGCTGTGCTGACAGCAGGCTCAGCATGAGCCTGCTGTCAGCACAGCACATGCTGTAGGTGTGTGCTGCGTCTGAGATTACAGTTTTTAGAGTTTTCTTTTACCCACCTCTAAACATTTTGGGGGTGTGGCCTAAGTGTGGGAGGTGCCCACACCACACATACTTAGGCCACACCCCCAAAATGTTACCGGGGCCCGGCATTCCTCTCGGCTGCCCTGGCTGTCTTAAAGAGTATAATAATGCCAAAAATTTTATATCCAATTCAAATGCTGCCCATGAAGATGTCTAAGAGAGACTCGCTAAAATGCAATAAAGCCTTTTCGAGATTTTTATGGCAGGGAAAAAAAGCTAGAATTGCGCTAAATAAATTACAACTATGTCGCAAAGAAGGGGGACTGGCAATCCCCAATACAGAGGCATTTGCACTGGCAGTCTCTTTTAGATATCTAGCAGATTGGCTACTACGTAGGTCAACTTATTCTAATTATGAGATAGAAGAAAATCTAGTAGCACCCTACTCTTTTTTTTTTTTTGTTAAACATTTTTTATTAAATTTTTGACATAGAAAAACAGTACACAGAAAAAGTGGTATTATGAATGACGAATAAAGAAACGATACCCCATCCAATTCTCGTTTTGTCCGTCTGTCTTCGCCTATGTGGAGTGGTTGCAAGGCAACTGCAGATTCTTATATCTAAAGGAGCTAGTATATCGCCCCTTCAGTTACTAGTCATGGTGGAAAGGGGTATACAGGACATAAGTTATCATTGTCATCAGCAATTATATTGCTTCCACCATTGGCGTTTATACCAGTGTCAGACTATCGTATGGATCCTCATAAAGCATTACAAAACATTGGGGGGGTATCTGGGTTATAAACAGTCTCCACGTTACTTAAACAGTACAATTATAAAGGTAAAAGGAGGGGGGTGGGAAGCGAGGAAGGGGAAGGTTGGGGGGGACACAACACAAATATTTTGTCGGGGATAGCTTTGCCGATAGAAAAGGCCTCATGGTAAGTATCTTAAATACATTGCTGTATATGTGACTAGCCAATTAATCTGTCAGGAGATCCAGCTGCTCATCCAACTAAGTGACAACTGCAGGTAAGGTCAGTTGACGTGTCATGAACCAGGTTGTATTTTCGAAGATTTTCTGTATAGCGGTTTGTATTGACGCGTCAAGTGTCAAGATGTAAACTTCCCACTTAGCGTAAAAGCGCGCCACCCCCTTTTCTATGTCGGACAATGCAGCCTGCCGTTCAAAGAAAAGGATTTTTAGAATTGAGTTTTTAAGTTCGGTAAGCGAGGGGGGGTTTCTATGTATCCAGTGTGTCAATATCAACTTCTTCGCTAAACCTAATATTAGTGTGAGTAGTGGGGTGATACTTTTTTTGTTTGTACCCAAGTCCCATTCTGCGTAGTAAAAGAACAGGAAGGGGAGAGGGCTATATGTCAGCTTCAATCTAAAGAGTTCATTCAGGAAACCCAGGAGCCTTCTCCAGAATGTTTTCACCAGGCCACACTCCCAGAAATTGTGGAAGAAAGTGGCGCCTCTCATTTTGCATTTGGGGCAGAGGCCTGGGTCATCAGGTATGAAGTGGCTTCTCTGCTGTTGAGAAATATAGGCTCTGTTTATAAATTTCAGGTGGGTTTCCTGAAGGGAAGCCGCATGGAGGTATTTCAATGAGTATGGGAGTGTTTTAAAAAGAGTTTTATATGGGGGAAGCGAAGGTATATCTACTTGCCATCTAAGGGTTAATTGGTGCATTAGCTTTTCTTGTGGGGTTGTTACTAGATGTTGGTAGAGGTTCCTAATTCTGTACCCCAATATATTATGTGGGGCTAGCAGTGAGAGGATCGGGTCTGGGGTAATGGGGGTGGTGAACGGCTTTGGCAGGGATTGGGCATAGTGTCGGGCCTGTAAGTACATAAAAAATTGGGTGTGGGGTATGTTTTTTTCTGAAGTCAGGTAAGAGAAGGGATGTATGGAGGAGCCTCCTGGATCAAATATGTTGCGTATGGAAGAAATGCCCTTCTGCCTCCACTCTTGGTATATTTTGTTTTCCAAACCTGGGATGAAACAGGGGTTGCCCCAGAAAGTGGAAAAGGGTGAGCTCATAAAATTCCTACCGAACTGTCTATTGATTGCAGTCCACATTCTATATGTGTCTTTAAAAAGGATATTCTCCTTTATCTGGTCAGGGATTTTCCCCCGTGGAGTATGTAATAGAGCTGCCGGAGAGTAGGGGTCAAAAAGGGCCAATTCTAGGGTATTATTAGTGTAGTTAGATTTCTGGAAGAACCAGTCAGTTGCGTATCTGAAAAGTGCTGCGTGCGAGAACGCCTGGGCCTGAGGGAGTCCGAAACCTCCCTCCGATTTAGGGAGGAATAGTCTCGTCATTGCCATTCTAGGTTTTTTAGACGCCCATATGAATTTTGATATCATGGTGTTATATTTAGAGGTATCTTTCTTAGATAATGAGAAAGGTAGCATTTGTAACAAGTAAGACAACTTCGGGAATAAGACGCTTTTTACCACTGTTACGCGGCCATATAGTGAGAGGGGAAGTGTCATCCACCTGTCTATTAATTTGGACATTGCCTGTAGTGCTGGTTTAAAGTTAGTGGCATACAGTGCTTCTAATTGCAATGGGATTAATACCCCCAAGTATTTGAGGTGTTGTTGGCATATGCTGTATTGCTGTAAGGACGGACATGCCTCCACTAAGGAAGAGGGCATGGCTATGGGGAAGAGTTGTGATTTAGAGTGATTTATCTTGAAGCCTGAAAAAGTGCCAAAGGAGTCTATAATGGACATGGCCGCTGGGATAGAGATCTGTGGATTAGAGAAAAATAAGAGCATGTCGTCGGCAAACATGCTAAGTTTAACTTCTGTTGCGCCTATTCTGATACCTGTAAAGGAGGGGGAGTTGCGTAGTCTAACTGCTAGGGGTTCGAGGGCTAGGGCAAACAGCAGCGGGGAGAGAGGGCAACCCTGTCGGGTGCCTCGGAGTATCGGGAACGGGGGGGATAAATAATTATTGGCTAAAACCTGAGAGCTGGCATTTGTGTACAGATTTCTGATTGCATTGGAAAAGGCCTCCGGTACACCAAACTCCCCCAAAGTGGTAAAAAGATGGTCCCATGAGATCATGTCAAAAGCCTTTTCGGCATCTAGTGACAGCACAGCATGGGGTAGTCTGGTCCCCGAGGCCTGTAACCACTGCAGAGCCAAAATCAGTTTTCTAACATTTAATACAGAGTGCCTACCCCAAATAAACCCAGTTTGGTCCTTATTTATTACTGAGGGTAAGAGGAATTTAAGCCTATCTGCTAGCAGTTTGGTGTAGAGCTTATAGTCTGTATTAAGCAGGGATATGGGTCGGTAGGAGGAGGGCTGTGTGGGGTCGCGTCCTGGTTTTAATATGACTTTAAGTAGGGCTGAGTTAAAGTAGGCAGGCTGAGGGGCACCCTTTAGCAGGGAGTTAAAGAAGGCCGTTAGTGGGGCTGTCAGTTTTGGGGCCAGTAATTTGTAGTATTCATTGGTCAGACCGTCAGGGCCTGGGGCCTTTCCCGTTTTGAGTTGTCCAATTGCTCGGGCTATTTCTTCTTCCGTGAAATCTGCCAATAGTGGACTGGTTTGGTCCGACGTTAAGGTCGGCAAGGTGACCGAGGCCCAGAAGGATGCCTTTTTCGGTTCATCAATAGGGGAAGGGGCGTAGAGTCGTGAGTAGAATGAATGTAGTATATTTGAAATGTCCTGTCCTTTGTGTGCCATCGTGCCCTTGTCGTCAGACAGGGCTGTAATAATGGTGGGGGGGTGTTGGCCTTGGAGAATATTGGTCATTAACCGGTTTGATTTACCCCCAAATTTGTGGTACTTATTTTGTGTTTGGAATGTCATACGTGTTTCCATTTTTGATAATAAAGCATCAAACACTGTTTTGGCCTGGGTAAATGCAGTCTTGTTTGGTGTGGTAGGGGTAGTTTTAAATGTTTGGTAGGCAGAGGTTAGGGCTGTCTGGGCTTCTAGATATAGTTTCGCCTTTTCTTTGCGAATGTGGGAATTATAGGAAATGATAGTTCCCCGAAGCACTGGTTTGGATGCCTGCCAGAAGAGGAGTGGGGATTCTTTTTCTATGTTCGAGTTGTTATATTTGTACTCCATCCAAGTCGTCTCCAGTAGAGACTTGAACTTGTTGGAGTTTGCCAAGTGGCTGGGGAAGCGCCAGTGGATATATGGGCCCCTATCCTGCGAGGAAAGCAGCGATATCCAACATGCCGCATGGTCTGAGACAGAGATAGTTTCTATTCCAGAGTCATGAACTGATGGGAAAGCTCTAGTAGACAGAAAAATGTAGTCTATGCGTGAGAGCGTATTGTGGGCTGCAGACAGGCATGAAAATTCTCTTTCCATGGGGTGGCAGGCCCTCCATACGTCAGTGAGGTGTAAACTGGCCAGTAAATATTGTATACCATGTCTAGGGGGAGCCCTTCTATGTGTTGCTGATGTTTCCCTGTCTAACACATTAGATGAGACCACATTAAAGTCACCTGCCAGAACAATTGTAGAATCTAAATGGGGGGTGAGGAGGGTGACCAAGTTGCGAAAAAACAATTTGGAAAAAGCATTAGGGGCGTATACATTACATAGCGTGTACCGAAGTGAGTGTATGGTGGCCTCCACAAGTACAAATCGTCCCTCCGGATCGGAAACAGTGGAGTGTATAGTCACAGGCGTTTGCTTTCTGGCTATAATCACTACACCTCTAGATTTAGAGTTATAGGGGGATGATGCCAGCACCGTCCATCCCAAAGAGTTTAGTTTAAGCGTTTCCGGGAGAGTCAGATGAGTCTCCTGTAAGAAGGCTATCTCTGCCTCTATCTTATGTAAGTAGAGCAGAATTTTTTTCCGTTTAGAGGGGATGTGGAAGCCACCTACATTCAGCGTCACAATTTTCAAATCAGACATTCAGCAATATCTAAAGGGTAATAAACAGTCATGTTAACATCAAATCTAGTTTCGCATGTGAGACCATATATCAAATTTCTATAAAATATCCATTGCTTGCTATCCTCGGCCTTAGAGACAAGACAATACATAAAAGGGTAATACACGAAGGAAGAAGAGGGAAGGGGTTGAACATATGGGGGAAACCAGGAGCTCGGGTCGGCCATTCCAGTGATAAAGAGCGTTGTTGCACAAGTGTGTGAAATTGCAAGGAGCAGCACACCCGGGTCTCCTAACGCCCCGAACACACAACATATAAACAAACAGTAAAGAGGACCTCCGGCATCCCATCGGCAGAATAGGCCTCTGGGTACCGTAGTCTCCGGGCTAAGCAGCATAAGCGCGGCAACACAAGGCTCGCCCCAGCCTTCATATAACTGTTACATTTTTTTTTTTTTTTTTTCACGCATAATTTTGAATCAAAAGAACAAAAAAATATTTAGCACCCTATAAAGGTTAAAGATAGACCTTAGGGGGGGGGGGGGAGGTAGGGGTTAGGCCTTATGGGCTAGTCGAGTCGGTGAGATCTCGCTTTTCGGGTAGCCTCTCGGGGGGAAATAGGTGTGACACCAGATCACCTTTGCAATCAGGGTGGCATCCAAGGAACGTCTGTGTCCAATATATGTGTCGAGTAGATGCAGGAGTTTCAAGCTTGTCCCAGCAGGAACGTGGGGGGGTTGAATTAAATAGGAATGATGGCGTCCTTTGGGGGGGACGTGTGAAGGGAGGAGGGGAGAATAGGGGAGGAAATAGTCTCCAGAACTCCCGCATGGAGTGGGTTGGTATGGAGCCCAGACTGTGGAAACAATATGGGTGAGTCTGCATCTGTTGGAGAGGTGATAGTCAGTGAAGATTGTCCGTTTGGATCCCGTGCTCTATCCATCTCTTAAGGCATGTCTCTCTCAATGAAGGAGGTCTGTCTTGTATTGTGTAGTGGAGGGGTAGAAGAGATGACACATCAGTCGTATACTGTGACACTGGGCTGGTCGGTACTGCGGGGTGGAGGATTATTCATCCTGAAGGCCATGTTAGGATTGGACGATGGGGTCGATGGGGTCAGGGCCAGCCGGTGAGAAAGTGGCTTGGGCTTCTTCTAGGAGGTAGGCCTCAGCATCTTGGGCTGTATTGAATTCCTTAAATGATGACCCCATAAAGATACGCAGCTTAGCCGGGTATAGGAGAGCAAATTTTGTCTGGTTTTTCACCAACCGGGCACACAAAGGGGAGAACTCCTTTCTGGCTCTCGTTACTTCAGCTGAGAAATCCTGAAAGATCAGCAATTTGTTGCCTTCCCATTGCAGGGATCTATTCTGGCGGAATGCCGACCAGATCGCCTCTTTATGCTGGTAATTGAGGCATTTAAAAATTACTGCTCTGGGTCTATTCCCTGCATTGTCTCTAGGCTGGCCCAACCTATGAGCCCTCTCAACCACCATCCCCACACACGCGTCCTCTATTTTGAGGAGTGCCGGTAGGGTCATGATCAAAAAGGAGTACAGGTCAGGGCCTCTAAGTGACTCTGGGAGACCTATGACACGCAAATTGTTCCTCCTTGAACGATTTTCCAAATCGTCGATTTTCAATTGTAATGCATATGTGGTTTTCTGCAGGGAATCATTTGAGGCTTTAAGTGAGTGAATGTCTTGGAATGCTTCTCCCATGTGTGCCTCTGTGGTATTAACTCTCTTGGAGACTTGCTTAAGTTGAGACTTAATGTCCTGGACTGACTGCTGTATTTTTGCAGCATGTGCGTCTAGTATAGGGTTAATAGTATCCTGTATAGCTCTGACCATGTCAGCGTATGTCAGGGGGGCAGCTTGTAGCTGGGGAGTTTGAGAGCTGACTGAGGAGAATAGTTCAGGCTGTGTGTGCTCCAAGTGTGGTGTCTCTGGTACACTTACTGGTGCAGGCTTCGGAGTGGGCTTAGGAGCCGGGGTCGGCATCAGGGCAGTCTCCTGTGAGGTTTCATGCTGCTGCTGCTGCGTTTTCTGTATGCCGGGCGCCATTTTGGAGATGCCTCTGGCGTTGTAGGGGAGCTGTCTGTGCGATTTCCTGGGCTGCGGGAGCGCCAGGAATCTGTCCATCGGCAGCCGGCTGCTGCCTGTGTGTTCCCCCTGCAGGCTGTGCGCTTAGGGAGCGGGTGTCGGGCGGCGTGAGACGCTGGCTGGCTGGGGCGGTGTGGAGCTCAGCACTCTGCTGCCGTTCCCATGGGACCCGGAACCGGAAGCCCAGCACCCTACTCTTTAAGTGCATTACTGCACACCCCAAGGAAAGCACTCCCCATAAAAATAAAGTCGAATGCATTTTTTATGCCCTCATACCTGGCTTGGATAAAAATCCATAAAAGCTTACAGTCTTCACATTCCTCTTCTAAATATATAGCAATTTGTGGTAACCCGTTATTTCAACCAGCAATGGATAACATAGTATTTAAGAACTGGCATGAACAAGGTATCATGGATGTTAAAGATGTATTCGACCCAGGAGGAGCCCTACTGACATACCAAGCTTTAATAGAGAAATTTAAACTGGAGAAAAAACAGTTCTTTATGTTTTTACAATTACGCCACTATATTCAAAACTTAACACCACACATCTCACAAGTAAATAGGGGTAGGGTAATGACCCTACTAGAAGTAATTAAAACAACCCCATATAGGACAAGATACCTATATTGGGATGTAATAAACATACACAAACAGAAACTTTGGGTTTCACTAATCACAGCCTGGGGAAAAGATTTCCCATAACGAATTTTCACACTAGGCACATTATCACAATTAGAAAACACTTTGAAACAATTACCGTCAGCATTACTACAAGAAGTGCACTTTCGCACTATACACAGGGCGTATATATCCCAAGGACAACGAAAACATATGGTTCAAACAGAAGAAGGAAGGTGTCCAAAATGCAAAGCACAAAATGCACTTTTTAAGCACAACTTTTGGGAATGCACTAAGATACGACGTTACTGGTATAAATTGATTAATTATATAAATAACACGTTTAATATTCAAGTAGAAATGAATCCTAAAGCTTTATTATGCGCAGATTTCTCAAGCTGGAACCTGAAAGGGGATAAGAGAGAATTGATACCTATACTGACAATAATTGTCACAATTGCAAAAAAAATAATATTGAATAACTGGATAACAAGGAAAGCCCCTATGCTAGAAAACGTGAAACAATTATTGAGGAAAACAATGTATTTTGAGAGACAAGCTGCGATGACAGAGCCAGAGAAGGGAGGCCTAAGATTTTATAGGAAATGGAAGTATTATATAAGGTCCCTAGATCAGGATATACAACGCCAAGTAATATACCCCTTTGAGAAAACAGAATGGAGACAAGATAATGGGATTGTGGGAATCTGACTTAGCTTATAGGTGGCAGTATATGAAGGCCAAGCTATCAGGTAAAAAAAAAAAAAAAAAAAAAAAATTAAAAAAAGAGCAATTTATACATGTTTAAGAGGAGAGAACAGAGCTACCCAAGCTTCCCCCCCCCCCCCCCCCCCTCCTATCGTTCATTCCCTTTCTAACCCGATATGTTAAGGTCAAGAGGCTGGGAACCTCATAGCAACAGGACTAAATAGGACTAATATCTAGACTGACCTATATATATCAATTGGAATTATATGTTATGTATTGTTTTGTATTTTAGGTGTATGTCTTTTTTATAATTGAAAAACTAATAAAGATTATTTAAAAAAAAAAAAATACTTATGGTCTGCTTTATTGGCTTAAGTTCATTCCAGTTGCCCAGAGGCAAAAAAAATATTGGTGCCCCCCAAATACCTCAATCAGTAAGGTATATACCTCCAGTAAGAGAGGTCATGGGTTCTAATACAAAAATTATTTGCAAAAATTATGGTTAGAAGAGTGTGACAAAATTGGATCTAGAGGGTAGGTGTGTACTTGCGCTGCTGACAGTTTATTTGGAGAATTTAACACTCTTTTTTGTACCCTCTACATACACAAGTACAGCAGCGCAAGTACACACCTACCCTCTAGATCCAATTTTGCTACTTTCTATTGTGGGTTGAGGCAATCCCACAGGTGTTGTGTGCAGCAGCAGACAGCTGATTAAGCAATTAAGCACTATAGTGTGATTATATTAATTCTTTATAGAGCGCCGGGGACCTTGCTAAACTGGGATCTGGCTGTTTAGCCACTCTCAGCAAGTAAGGAATCTTTTAGAAGAGTGTGACGTCCATTTTCCTGCTAGGACGGGGAGTCAGCCACATAAGTGATACTGACGGCTTTAAATTAACTGTTTCAAACTCGCCGGGGAGGAGAGGTGCCCCCTTGGGAGCAGGAACCCGGTGGTATATGACTCTATTGCCTCCCAGAGTTACGCCTTTGGTCTGGGTTGGCTTGCTGAGTATCAGTGGCGGTACCTAACTCCAGCAAGATATATATTGGTATATAAACAGGATGTATCAGTACAAGGAGCAATCTAGGGAAATAATGTATTTATTGCTAAAATAAATCATTATGTATCTTCTGCTTATCAACAATTATTTATTTATTTATTTATTTATTTATATTGAATCTACACAGGAAGAATTCTAGTGATACATTGCCAGTATAGTACATTCTGAAGCTTCTATGTCACTGCATTTATTGCAAATTTATCATTTCTCAAAGTAGGTGAAAAGGTTAAATTTGTAGGAATGTATTAAAGTTAGACTTCAGGAACCTGTATCATCTTTAAATTGTTCCCTGTGCCCCAATCCTTTTTATAGGAAGGAGGTTCAGGTTGTTATTAGAGATACAGTGCATACTGTTGCTTAATGTAATTTCCCTCATGCGCACTGACTTTGGCCCTTATTCTGATTGACGCGGACTTTACCGCATACTTTCGGATCGCGTCTTTACGGCGTCTGCGCATGCGTGGAGAACGCAACGCGCATGTGCCACGCCTTGACTCGGTACCAGTTCGGCCAAATCCCGTCCAGAACTGTTCACCGCTATCATTCGGGAAATAGGGGCGTATTATGGGCGTCATGCGGAATGACACATGGGCGTAGTTTCAAAGTGGGCAAAACGGGGCGGAAACATGGGCGGACACGGGGGAGTACACTTATGTTGGGGGGCGTACATTCGGAAACCACTCCGAATGCACGCGATCAAAAAGGGCAGAAATGTGCGGTGTCCACAAGTGTACTATTGCTTTGCGGACACCACTCGTTCATGCGGTAGGCGAACGTACGCCTAATGACTACAACCATTAACACCTGAACCCAATAGAATCTACTCCTTTACTCATTACTCACTAATAGGCCGCTTGTCAGTGCTTTAATTGAAACCATTGCTGCTTCAAGGAAACCTTACTAGTCCCCCACATATGCTGTACTTGTCAGACACTTTCAAACTGCTAACAATGGACATGACAGAATATTAATACTATCAATACACATGTGTATTTGACATGTACTCATGAAACCACACATTTTGGGTAAAGTAAACACATTTATTTATATTCATGTCACAGTCAATGCCAGTGTGATGCAATGACCATAAAATAATACATACAAACAATAAACAACATGGCAGGAATGCAGCAAAATAAATAATAATACAAAACAAATATAATTGCACACAGATGGACTCCAGCACCTCCTATGTGCCACTGCACATGCAGCCAGTGGGAAATGAGGAGGCTGCTGGCCCTTCTACAGCAGGGCAAGCTGCACCTGACCATTCAACAGCAGGGCACCCTACACCTGGCCCTTCTGCAGCAGGCCAACCTGCAGCTGGCTCATATGCACCATCAGCAGAATCATTTGGAACACAACCGGGGACTTCACAAGATAGTACCATGGCCATCACTTCAAGTACAGCTGACAGTAATGGCAGGCAAAAGAGGGCAACAGGGGAACCACAAAGGACATATGAAGCAAGGGCTCATCTGGTTACCCTCAGCACGTGATTGGACACAAGAAGCTGACACACACAGCACAATGGAAGATTTGGGAACACATAACGGCGGAGATTAATGCAGCCACAAGTTCATTTCCGACCACGTTTGGCCTTGGTAGGCTCCTTGGCCTGTGCAGCAGCTCTTCGTGGACGGCCAGATGCTGGGGCAGGTGGAGCAGATGATGTGGAGGGGTTGGCTGGTCTACCCCTCCTGCCAGCAGGGAGTGTTGCCGGTGGTAATGCACCAGAAACGGATGACATTAGGACCCTGTTGCTGGTAACCAGCTCCACCATAAGCTCATTATGGTGGAGGAGGAGATCATTTTGGCGGGTGGCTTGCTCGGCCAGCACCTGAGCACTTGCAGCCATGGCCTGATGTGACTCAGCCATGGCCTGCATGCTCGCAGCCATGGACTGCTGGGTGCTGACCAAGCTCGCCAGGATCTCCTCGGTCCTACGCACCCGTTCTGATGCCAAGTCTCCCTGCTGGTTGATGTCCCCAAGCACCTGGGCCAAGGCGGCCAAATCGGCTTGGGCCGATGCCTGCTGCTGCACAGGCCTACCTCTGGGGCCAGGTGGCACGGACTCCTCCACCTCCTGAGCAGAGTCGTCACCAAGCGGTGGGGTGTCTGTGGGAAAAGATAAACCCAATTAGGAGACATTCTACGATAATTACTTGCACAAGTTTATGGCATGACCAATATTTACCTTCCAGAAAAGACGCAAACACTTCAGCTGGGGCCTCGCTATCCATCGTGCTCACCCCCCTGATCTCCTCAACTGATATACAGCTCTCGGCCATCACCTCCAGGGGGGTGAGCTCTAGCCCTGATGGCATGGGCCCGGCCCCAGATGTCTGGCTGTGTTCCCACCGCTTGGTCATCTTCCTCTTCAGGTTGGTTTTGAAGTCCTGCCACCTGCAATGTAAGTTGACATATTAATACATGTCACTCCCAATGTTACCTGTTGCAGCCATTGCTCTGTGCTACATATTACAACATGTGATTAATGTCCCATATATAATATTACATGCAACTATGATATCAACCGTTACAATACACATTCACAATCACCCTACTCTAACTCTCAACGAAATAACATGGCAATAATGTATGTGTATCGTAACAACCTCACGGCCCATTTGCTAAATGCATCTAAGCATCAATTCAATCATTACTTGGCTATTACTGGCCACATGTATCACAAAACAACTTGCCTCTTCTTCACATGGTCCGTCTCACGAACTTGTGGCGCTACTTCATTAATCTCTGCCGTTATCTGTTCCCAAATCTTCCATCTGCGTGTGTGTGTCAGCTTCTCGGATGGACACTCTATCCAATCACGTGCTCGGGGAACCAGGATGGCCAGCTCCTGTGCTTCATATGCCTTATTTTTTTTGGGTGGTTCCGCTTTTGCACTGGCTCGCCCCTTGCCACGTCCCTGGCCACGCCCCCTGGCACCAGTCGCTGCACTTGAAGTGCTGGCCATGGTACTACCTTGTGAAGTCCCCGGTTGTGTTCCAAACAATTCTGCTGATGGTGCATATGAGGCAGCTGCAGGTTGGCCTGCTGCAGAAGGGCCAGGTGTAGGTTGCCCTGCTGTAGAATGGTCAGGTGCAGGTTCCCCTGCTGTAGAAGGGCCAGCAGCCTCCTCATTACCCACTGGCCGCATGTGCAGTGGCACATAGGTGGTGCTGGAGTCCATCTGGTCAAATAGTTGCTGCAGCACTGGGTCCACCTCTGGTTGTGATCCAGACATGTTAGCAACAACATTGTCACCTTCTAATACACCTTTATATACTGTTTGTGTATCCTGTTTGGCGGACATCAGCGGCAGCTGCGTTCCGTGCGTGTGCGTACGTCGCTGTTTTTTCGCGCCGCATACGGTGGCTGAAATTCCATTGTGTAAAACCTGGCGAAAGTTCGACATGAAATACTGGTCACCAATGCTAACATTGCATAGAATCTTCTGATACACCTGTGACTATTGCACAATACACATGCTATTTGCTAGCATGACATGACATTTGATTCATGACTACTGTGGTATTGTGGCGTTTTAGTGCAAGCTAAAAGTAGCCCAATCCCTTAGAGAATCCAGGCCACAAGTCATGCAATACTCATCTCTACTGTTATAGACCACACATGTGAGAGCCCTATAAATAGTGACTTCCTGCTAGAATCATTTGTCTCCAGATCTGGACTTGTCAGGGTCTAAGGTAAGCTCTTCCATGCTCCTTGTAGATATGATATCCATTAACAATGTAAGTGTATGAATGTATGCACCATTGCCTCACTGACTACAGATTGTTGGGCCAGCAAAGTGGGTGTATCATTATTGCAACATGTCACATGTTCACTATTTCACTCACAGGTCTTAAACCTGTGTGGGTTCATCTATTGCAGGACAACATGTCCCAGCAATAGATGAAATGTGTCATAGTACATGATGTCGGCAAAAAATGCTGACACCTTTATCTGTGTGTTTTGGACGGTGTGTATTGAGTTCATATTATTGTGTCATCATTAGAGAGTCAAATGGATCTGCGGGATTTCACGGGGCGGCCATCTATTGTACGTATTGAAGGCTACAAATCTATTTGTAGTGGGATATGCCCATTATGTGCATAGGTGCATCAGTATTTATGTTCATTTCTTTATAGGTTGCTGAAGCTATTATGCGCTACATGGA
Source organism: Crinia signifera (assembly GCF_055691185.1). NCBI lineage: Eukaryota > Metazoa > Chordata > Amphibia > Anura > Myobatrachidae > Crinia > Crinia signifera. The sequence goes on along the minus strand of NC_139217.1, from coordinate 141,835,819 downwards.
GAGGAGGCTAAGGGCACTTGCGGCTCTCCCCACTCGTCGGCCAAGGAGGCCAGGACGTGCTAGAATCTATCGCACACGGGTGACTCTGTTTGCTATGCCCGATGATGAGGTACTTACTAGGTACCGGTTACCGCCACATGTAATTCTGGATCTGCTCACCTTAATTCAGAGCGATCTGGAACCTCTACACGGGATCACGACAGCAATTCCGCCTCACACACAGCTGCTGGCGGTGTTGCATTTCTGCGCCTCAGGATCATTCCAACAAGTAGTGGCAGTACTTGCTGGAATATCTCAGCCGGCCTTCTGCCGAATCCTGAGGCGTGTGACGTCGGCCATGTTCAGGCGCAAGGGGCACTTCATGGCCATGACATTTGCCACCGAGACCCTGCGCAGAAGCCAGCAGGCCTTCCATCAAATTGCTGGCTTCCCTAATGTGATAGGGGCTGTGGATGGCACCCATGTACCATTTGTGCCTCCATCTCGAAGTGAGAAGATATATAGGAACCGCAAATTGTTCCACTCACTGAACGTGATGGTGGTATGTGGCCCATCCATGGAGATTCTCGCCTTCAACTCGAAGTTTCCCGGAAGTGCCCATGACTCTCATGTCATCCGACAAACCGGGATATGGCAAAGACTCCAAGAGCTGGAAGGCCGTGATGCGTGGGTTCTGGGTGACTCCGGTTACCCATGTACGCCCTGGCTACTTACGCCGTACAGCTACCCAGCACCGGGCCCACAGGAGGCATTCAATCGGGCGCATGTTGCCACCAGGCAAGTGGTGGAGCGCTCAATTGGCCTTTTAAAAGGTCGATTTAGAGTGCTCCACCGCACTGGTGGTGACTTACAATATGCGCCTGAAATGGTGTCGAGGATCGTGGGCCTGTGTATATTTTTCCACAACATTGCTGTGCGGCGTGAGATACCCTTTGATGAGTGGGAGGTACCATCTGAGCCGCAAGATCCGCCCATGCGCCCATCCCGCGCCCCTGAATGCCGGAGGGGATACCAGCTGCGGGACTCTGTGGCGCAAAGATACTTCAGGTACATGTTATCGAGTTGACAGAACACACCAATTATTGTAAAAATCACCTCTTCAAATAAGTACAGTGTGTTAGTTGTCAGTGTTACAACACGAAAATTAGCCTGCCTGCCCTCCTAATGGCAAAGAAATAGGAGATATTTATCATATGTGCTTAGTTTTGGGGGAACTTAAATATAGGTGCTAATTATTATACCTTGTTCAAGGGATCTTATGTGTTTGTTATATCTTCATTATTGTAGTTGATACTATCCCTGATGACTGGTGAGTACATTGATTTATTCTGTAATGTGTTGGGGATTTTTTCATGTGTTGATGTCTGATTTGTTTGCAGATATATATATATATATATATATATATCTATATATATGATATTAGAATTCATTCACATGTTTCAACATTTCAAGGAGCAGGCAGCCAGGCAGGCAGGCAGGCAGGCAGGGCTGGTGTATAATGCTGGTCTCAGGATACCTGCAAGTGTGTGTATGTGTCTTTTACACATAAATGTACGCATACACATAGATGCATAGAGTAAATAATTAATGCTAAGTACAGCTAGGCGTTGCTAAGCTATAGCACGCGTTGCTTGGCGGAGCGAGGCGTCATTGGATTTGCTAAGTGCATACACACTGTGTTTTATATATATCAGATTTGTTCATTGCCATACATCAACACTACTGTTTTGAAGGCATGCGAATTTGTCACCATTTGTGTTGGCGCAGAGACGCTGTTCATGTAAAGATGAACAATAAAGTTATTAACACAAATAACTGTGATCAACCAATGCCACCACCTGATTGGTTGATAGATGCCATTGTCAACATGGCGGAGACACGAAGGGCAGAACCCTTCACACATGCGGAGCTGAGGGTTCTTGTCTCCGTCATGGAGACAAGGCTGGGCCGTGCGGGGCCGTTTATCACAAACCGCCATAAGCGAAGGGCCTATGCTGCGGCAGGGCGCCGAATTTACGCCCGCACTCGGGTGCGGAGGTCCCTCGGGCAGCTTGAGAGGCGGTGGTCGGACCTCCGCAGGCGCCAGCCCCAGCTGCTCCATTAACTCAGGAGCGAAATTGCTGATTGTGAGTATTTTAGCTATGAAATTTCGCACTTACAACATAGCATATCATGAAACACATTTTATTGTTTATATAAGTGGGTGTCCATGGGTTTAAAAGTCCATAGACTGTTATGTGTGCTTCTTCCTGGTTAACATGCAGTCATGTGGCTTTTATATGTAATGCCATAGCATTGAGGATTCTGATGCATACAATGTGCCAGATCTAATATGTGTTACACATTGATAAATGCCTGGGTTGTAATGTGTGAACAAATTACTAACAATCACATAATAATTTACATGTCACAATTTGGAATCCATTAACAGTAAGGAGCTACTTTCCTGCATCGTTTGCCATCATTATCACCCTTCCATGTATGTATTGTTATGGATTAATACATGTGCCCCAATGACCCGACATTGACCATGATGTTTTTTTCTACCACACAGCACGAGCCCGAGCCCGACAGGCCCGTGAAGAGGCGGAGGCAGCCCTGGGCCAGGAGGAGGCCCAAGACCCGGAGGAGGAGGTGGCGGCAAGGGTGGAGGAGGAGGAAGTGGAGGAGGAGGAGATGGTGGTGGAGGAGGAGGAGGTGCGTGAGGAGGTGGTGGAGGAGGATGTGGAAGCGGAGTTGGTTGCGGAGGAGGAGGTGTTGGTGGCGGAGGAGGAGGTGGAGGAGGAGGTGGTGGTGGTGGTGGTGGAGGAGGAGGAGGAGGAGGAGGAGGTGGAGGTGGAGGAGGAGGTGGAGGAGGAGTTGGAGGAGGAGGTTATTGTGGCAGAGGAGGTGCCGGAGGAGGGGGCTGAGGAGGCCACGGTTGCCCCGGAGGAGTCTGATGACGAGGGGGAGGAGGCGTGCCAGGCCCCGGAGTACCAGCAGATCGGTATGTTAACATAATGCATCATTCATGAAGTAGTTGTACTGGTATTTGTTATGTAGCACTGGTGATAACAAATTTTTGGCCCATACTATTCATATAGACCCCAAAGTGGGTAGCTACAGATACAGGTACGGCTTAGATGGGGTGTCCAAGGCATCCCTTTCATCCAGGACACCTCTGAATTACACAGGTTTGTGGGATGGGTTGGAGCTCCATTTTGACTGCCACATAACCGTTGTAGTTAAACAGGATCCTGGAGTAAAGGGATGAGTGGATCATTTGTGGATTAAATTCACCTGCTGCAAGTGTTGATTATGACCCATCAAATAGTGGAATCTATATTGTTGGTGAATGTTATTTCGAAACTATAGGATGTATGCTATAAATGGAGTATGGGCCGGCCTACCTTGGAATGGAGTCACAAGTTGCCAGTGTCCCAGGAGCCTCCTCTACCTAAACACCCCCTGTAGTTCAGATTGTTTTTTTGCCATCACAGAATTGTAGGTTGGTTTAGACAGAATTATGATTTTGAGGATGTGTACTGTGCATTCCTGACATTTGCATAACTCCCATGCCACGAACCATCACTGAACTTAGACTGAGCAGATTGTGACAAGTTCTTATTGACGGAGGCCATGACATGCTTGTCATTGGTTAGTCATGGGTGGGTTGTGACTGAGAAGAAACAATATGACTGTTATGTCTTCTGCAGAGTAAAGGGTAGAGGCCAAAAAAGACAGTATGTAGTAAATAAGTTAGCATGTATGTATATATGTATGTGTCATATCTATTTATCTATGTGTGTCTCTATCTCTCTACATAGATAGATATATATATATATACACACATGTCACCTAGCATTTGTGCAATTTATGTCGCAGTATGTGAAATGTATGCATGAATAACATGACTAATTTTTGCCCCTTTGACATGCCCACAGATGACACCACACCGGCAGATGAGGGGGTGCGTGGGGCCGTCCTGCGAGCGGAGCACCATTTGCGGCTCCTTCAAGCAGACCTGCAGGACATCCGTGATCTCCTGCTTTAAATTATTATTTGACATTTTTAGTTTTATATGTTAATGGTGTTTGTAAATAAAATCTTTATGCAAGTTCACAGTTGTTGGTTTTATTTGCACTTTAAATAGTATATGTGTAGATTGTTTATAACCTTTTACCCAGGGTGTAATACAAACCATTGCACTTACATTGCTGTAAGGGTTAATGTGTGCAATGCATGTGTTAGGCATGCTTGTAAGGATATATTGGAATCTAATTGATTCCAATTCCAAATAAGCTGTTTTTTATGAGGATAGGTAATTGAATAAGTGGGTCATGTGATGTATTGCAGAAGATACTTCAGAGTGAGTTTTTTGGCGTAAATACTCCGCTTACGGGCGGTAGCACCGCTTGCCTCCCGTTTGGATGCGGTATTTCCGAGCATACTCTGTAATACTCGGTAATACCGTGCAGAATCGGAGTGTTTCTCCCGCACACGCATGGTTTGTATGTCGTCCGTAAACACGCCCTGTTCTTAAAGAGTGAGTCCGTCCGAATGCGGAGGACACGTGGGCGTTTCTACGGACGACGGCCGCATGCGGCAAAACACCGTGGCGTGCGGACCGCTCCGTAAGAATGCGGGAATATCCGCACCGATCTGAATAAGGGCCCTTACCGGGTTGGCCCTAGGGGCTAATTCTGCATGGGTAGCTAATTAGAGAATTTTTAAATTGAATGATTATGGAATGACAGCTCATGTCTACCATTGCGTATGCCTGAGGATGAACTAACTACAGAAAATGCATAAGGAATGTAAGCGTAATGTGGCCGGATCTACACTGACAGGAAACTGGTATTTGGAGGTGGAAACCTTACATTTTCCTGGTGTGTATGAAAAACCGTTGGTGTTCCCAGGTGTTTTTGAGGAGGGTGTGTGACGTCAGCGATGACAGCTTCCAGCCTGTCTCAGTCACAGATTAATGGTAGGGTCAGAGTTACTTACACAGAATGCAAAAACTGTTTAAAGTTTGTGAATTGCATTTGGATTTGTATATTGCGATTAGTGACCAATTCGATAATCTCTCGCAATTTAACATTAAACATTTTTCTTCCTTTCTGGGCAAAGGCTTTCTCCTCACAGTTCACTGCGAATTTTCACATTAGCAATCCATGCTGAATTAGCACCTTAGCAGTGTAAAGTTCTACCACTGGTAGTTAGTGGTGGAATCAGCAGTTGTATGGAACACAAGGAGCAACATTGATTTCCTCCAGTAATATAGTATCCAACGCCAAAATGCATGGAGCATCAGATACCAAAGTATGGGGGAGGCTTATGAGCAAGTTTATGATGTGTATATTCATTACGCACATGATGTTTCTTGGCATTGTAACATTGAGCAGCAGTTGTTTCTATCCATTTAGCTAATGACACAAAAAAGGGCTATATTTACGATATGGCACGCTTCTCCATGTGGTTAATTATCAGCTTTAAATATAGCCCTAGGATAAAGTAGTCTATACCAAAGATAACTTTTCCCTTCCCTACTTACACTAGGGCCCTTATTCAGATCTGATCGCAGAACAAATTTGTTCTCAAAATTAGCAAAACCATGTGCACTGCAGGTGGGGCAGAGAAAGTTACATTTGGGTGCGATGTGTTGAAACTGAAATCTAAATTGCAGTTAAAAAATAATGTAGCCAGTATTTACCATGCACAGAAGCAAAATAACTCCCCCAAATCTAACTCTCTATACTACATGTATACATGTTACATCTGCCCCACATGCAGTGCACATGGTTTCGCCCATTTTGATAACAAATATGTACTGCGATCAGAGCTGAATAAAGGCCTAGATGTAAGTGCTTTGTAAGTGTCCCTCCTCATGTGTGCTTTCCCCCCCCCCCCCTCACACACACACTTTGGGCGGTATTCAATGAGGCTGATTCGCCATGTTTTTATGGCGATTTTGTGCTGTAAGGTGAATTTTTGACTAAAACGGTGAATCACCCTATTCAATGACCAGATGGCGAATACATTTCAAGGTTTTTTCGCCATGATTCACCGAGTAGCAATCGCTATCTTTTTATGGTGAAGTGGAATGTAAACTTTTAAAATAAAGTGTTTTGTTTTTTACATTTGGTGTCAAAAAATCAGGAATTTTATTCTGAGGAGGGGCATGCTATTTTTATTCATGTGCTGTAAGCACATGAATATATATTTAATTAAAAATAATATATATATTTATTTTTTTTACACAGACCAGCCAGCAGGGGGCCCGGAGCCGAGCCGCTCATTAGATATTCATATATTCACTGCACCCGATCATTACATATGCATGATCGGGTGTAGTGAATATACCCGGTCCCCTGCTGGCACCCCCGGGGGGGGGCAGCCTGTGCTGCCTGGCACCCGGGGAGCCCACCTCCCCCCCACAAACGTTCTGGGGCAGGCAGGGAGACTTCCATCTCCCTGCCTGCCACCGTCCTCAGGCTCCCTGCAGCATCCGCCGCAGGAGCTCAAATTCGCCGGTCAGGGGCAGCGAGCCCCTGACTCGTTGAATACTGGAGACGGCGAGGCTCTGGAACGTGGCGGGCAGTGGCGAATGTGCAGCGAATCCTAAACAGGATTCGCTGCACGTCGTCAGTATTCTCATTGAATACTGCCCTTTGTATTTATACATGTTCACACATCTTGGCTCTTTCTCTCTCTCCATGTTTCACATGCTTATGCTTGCTTCTGTTTCCACCTGCCCCCGTATTTGAGTGTCTCTACATTGTAAGTCTGCCTTTGTTTTTTTATTGTTTTTCTGCCTTATCTGTACCCAAGACCCACACTTAAAGCATACCTTCCAACCAACTGTTTGGCTTTTTTGCAGCGGTACAAGTACTTCTGCTATATTTGTTAAAGTGGACTTATCATGCAAATGTCCTTAAACAAACACACACACATACACACACACACACACACACACACACACACACTGTAGTGGGGGTAAGATGAAAAGAAAATAATGATCAAGGTGCCCAGCATGTGTTACGGCCAAGTGTCTCAGATACACAGCAGAAGATGAGCATGTCACTACAATACAGCTGATGAGGGTAATCTAATGTATATATATGTATATATATATATATAGAGAGAGAGAGAGAGAGATTTATATTAGTGGTCTTCAAACTCAGTCCTCAGGACCCCACGCAGTTCATGTTTTCCAGGTCACATGACAGGTACACTCACTACTGACTGACATGTTTTAATTTAAAAGATTCACAGGTGGAGCTAATTATTTTACTTGATTCTGTGAAGAGACCTGCAAAACATTCACTGTGTGGGGTCCTGAGGACCGACTTTGAGAATCTGTGATTTATATTATACAGGGTGTCCCTAACGTCTGGACACAAAGACAAAAATGCTTATTTTCAAGAAATGAAATGAATCACATTTTCAACAACAATTTATTCAATTGGAATATTAACAAATAACATCTTCAATATGATTTCTTCTTTCGTCAAAGCCATATTTAATCTGTGGAGGTAAAAAAATATAGTTAATGAGCTTTCCTGTGTGTCTTTAGGAACACCCTGTACAATATACGATGATCTAAGTCATTCCTGGGCGTATGACTGTAACACTTTGTACAATATACCTCATCAATTCTGCTTCACTCTCCCAACCCGCTTTATATATACCTGCTGTCTCTATTGTCTGTGCCCGTCCTCTGAGAGTATTTGTGTCCTAACCATGGGGAAAGATCTGCTTGCATCTCATCTAGAGTTTCCTCTGCAGCCTGTTATATGAATCTGAGCCACTCCCCACTTTCCTTACGTGTAATGTTTCCATTCTTCTCTAGATCGTATGCTTGTACGGAACCTCTATAACTTGTGTCCGTGTTTCCTGTTAAATGCAATATTATTTACCCATACATTGAAGTGCTGCATAACATGTAGACTGTATCCATATAAATACTGGATAATAACAAAAAATGTAGCTTGGCTGTCTACCAAGTACTGTTGTAATGAACAGAGACGAATGTGAAATGTAGGAAGTCAGATGACTCGTTTTTCAAGCAGAACTAATACAAGTTGACCAGAAGCGTTCGTTATGCTCTATGTGAATAGAGTCAGAGACAACACTGAGGCAGGGTAACGTAATAGCTGTGCCAGAAAAATTTTGCTACTACTATATTTACAGCTGTACAAAGAATATAAAAACCCTCTCAGGACTTTCTGGAGGAAACATTTCCTGGCATCATCTTTACGGGAAGCGGTCATCTGTCAGAACAGACTTAGGTCTACAGTCATTAGGTCGACCCCGGAAGGTCGACTTGCCCCAAGGTCGACAGGGTTAAAGGTCTAACTGGGTCAAGGTCGACATGACTTAAGGACGACATGGGCCAAGGTCGACAGGGGTTTAGGTCGACAGTCATTAGGTCAACATGAGTTTTTCACTTTTTATTGAGCCGACATGTGCCGACAGGCGGTATTTCATGCCCTACCATCCACTAGGACCTGGTGGGAGAATAAAATAGTGTGCCGAGCGTAGCGAGGCACCGTGCCCGAAGCATCCCAAGCGAAACGAGCGATGCGAGGGGCTGCAGTGCATCTCCAACTGTGTCCATGTCGACTGTGTCAACATTCGGCTAAAATTTTTTTAAAAACTCATGTAGGCCTTATGACTGTCGACCTGAACCCATGTCGACATTGACCCATGTCGACCTTAAGTCATGTCGACATTGACCCATGTCGACCTTTAACCCTGTCGACCTTGGGGCAAGTCGACCTTCCAGGGTCGACCTAATGACTGTAGACCTAAGTCTGTTCTGACAGATGTACCGCTTCCATCTTTACATAGTAAAACACCAGGGAAGTTCACTCCACTGAACCGGAATATGTTAATAAAAATAGTCAATATATAAAGATTATGGGTGAGATTTAATGCTGCCCGAGTTCAGCAGCAGTGCAAGATGTCCGCCGAACTCTGATGTTTTTTTAAAGGGGAATTAACTTGGTTTTTCCCTAAATGTCTGAGTAACCCAAAGATTTAAAAATAACATTTATTAATAAAATAATACAGTAATTGTTAATGACATCAAATATACTGTGCACACACAATCAATCAAAAAGTGAAATATAAGACTCCTATTAAACCTAACTACAGGAGTTATAGAGAACAGCTGCTGAAATAGTCAGACTTCCCTCTATCTATCCCTACTACCCCCAAATCAGGACAGTCCTCTGACCATGTAACGGACCATCAAGTCCTTTGGCCATGTAACGGACTCTTTTTTTCTTTTCAAAATGCCTTACAAATCGTCTGTGTTTTTATTACATAAATAGGCTAAAAACATGTATTTAACCCCTTCCCGACATTTGACGTACATTTACGTCATGGTCGGGATGTACTTCCCGACACATGGCATAAATGTACGTCATGCCTTTGAAGTGCCACCGCGTCTATAGACGCGGTGACAGAGGGACGATGTCTGCTGTCCCTGACAGCAGACATCTTCCCTCATTGCCCAGGGGGGGCAGCGATGCCCCCCGCCATAGGCGATCGCTGCGATTGGCTGTTCAAACGTGAACAGCCAAAAGCAGCGTTTACTGTTTGATGTGTAAAATTTAGACTCTGCTGCCCCCTAGTGTCCAAAAAAATTAAAGGAGGTTGAAATAATGATGTAATAATAAAGTTTAGATATGGTCTATGTTAGTTATTAACTATTTTGAGTGGTATGATTATTTGTCTCACAAGCAGAAAATTTTACGACATTTTGGTATTTTTCACAAAAAAAAAAAACTGTATCGACCAAAATTTACCACTAATTTAAAGTACAATGTATCACGAGAAAACAATCTCAAAATCACTGGGATAAGTAAAAGCAAAAAAAAGTTATCCCCACTTAAGTGATACATGTCAGATTTGAAAAAAAGGGCTCTGTCAGGAAGGCAAAAACATGCTGCGTCGGGAAGGGGTTAAAAGCATATTTAAAAATATTTGGGTACTTGTGTATTATAGCGGCGCCCCCGATGTACATCGTGCAATGTTTTTATCACATCGCATCGTATGCCATGCACCCGATGGCATGCGATGCGACGCAATTTTTGCCCCCTATGCGATGAAACATTGTATAAGCACCCAAAAGGGTGCTTTTAAGCACCCAAATGGGTGCTTACAATGTTAAATGCAGCCCCACGCCACCCCCCCAATATAAACGTGAACCCGAAGCGTGGCGAGCGGCGGCGGTACGCGTCCTCCGACCTTTTCATACCCCCACTATCCACGTTGGCGTGGAGTTGAGAATAGAAAGTGTGGTGAGCGCAGCGAGCCACCGAGCCCGAAGCGTGGCGAGCGCAGCGAGCCCCGTGAGGGCAAGCGGACCCCTGTGAAGCCCGTGAGGGGACACGGATACCTGTGAAGGTATCTGCGTCCGCTCGCCACGCTTTAGGCTCGGTGGCTCGCTGCGCTCGCCACACTTTCTATTCTGAACTCCACGCCGATGTGGATAGTGGGGGTATGAAAAGGTCGGAGGACGCGTACCGCCGCCCCTCGCGGGCTCGCTGCGCTTCGGGTTCATGTTTATAGTGTGGGGTGGCGTGGGGGTACATTTAACATTGTAAGCACCCATTAGGGTGCTTATACAATTTTTAATCGCATCGCATTGTATGGCATTGTATGCCATACACAATGTCATACAATTTTAAAATTGTATGACATTGTACAATATCGCGCAATATCGCGTTGAATCGCATACCATCGCATGCCTTATGGTATGCGATGTGATGGGCGCTGCTACAATACACAAGTACCAATATTTGAATTAAAAAGCTCTTAATGATGGTGGATTCAGAGGTGTAACTCTGGGAGGCAATGGAGTCATCTGCCGCCGGGCTTCTGCTCCCAAGGGGGCACCTCTCCTCCCCTGCAAGGTTTAATCAGTTAATTGAAAAACCTCGATATCGCTTCTGTGGCTCAATCCCCCTCCTAGCAGGACCTTGGACGTCACACTCTTTATTTTAAACATAATTTTTAAAGGGGCAGGGAGGGGTCGCTGACCAACCAATGATTTCTCCTGCCTTCGCAAATATAAGTCAGTCTCAACTGACATATATTTGCGGCTGCCGGGACAAAGACATGACATCAACCGTCTGCCCCCGGCAGGCTTCGGCCCGTGTACGCACCCATGGGAACAACCATGGGGATGCCCATAAATCGCTGGGCATTCACATGGTCCATCCCGTCCCTCCCTCCACTCTGCAAACTGCCTGGGGAGTGAGCAACAGGTTGCACATGCGCACAAGTGTGCAACCTCGACCATCGGGACAGGGACCGAATTTGGATCACTATGAGTTATTCAGAATCAGCCCCTATGATGGAAGCAAGAAATGGACCAGATGCCTGAGCCAGTGATGATCTGCGGTACAGTAAGTAAAAATGAAGGGGATCTGCTAATATACATCAAGGTATCAGGGAAATAATACATATCCATCAAGTGTCAGCTAATCACATAAATCTTCTGATTCTCCCACCTTATTACTGTTACTTATTGATAGCATTGTATGGAATGCTGAGTACGCACTACACAATGGGGCTGTTTCAGACCTATTCGACCAGGTCCAAATTTGTAAGATGTCGGTAATGTGCAGGTGTGCAGGGCCCACCTTGGTCTAATTTCGGTGATTGCAGCCTTACTGACATGCAGGGGCGTGTTGGCGTGGACCCCTGGCATTTTATGGGTGTCCCCATAAAATCGGTGGGTGCGCCCATAGAAACAATGGGAAGGTCTGGCCCAACACAGGCATTCCTTTGCCTGCTCGGGGCGGGCACATGATGTTGGCGCCTGTTCCAATTTAGGTTACATACGTGCAGCCGCTGAGTGACTCACACGCCGGCTGCGAGCACCAGGGAGAGGAGGAGAAATCCTTCAATGGTAATTAACCATTGAATGATTTCTCCTCTGTGCGGGCGCTAGAGAATGGATGGGTAACTAGGGCATGGATGAGTACCTGTACACATTTGTTCGCAACCCTGCACAGGGTGTGTGTTCGACAGGGCGTTGTTTTCCTGCTCGCCGGGCTCTGAACATACTGTACGCAGCCTAGGGATCAGGTCTGAATGTGCCCCTATGTGTATATCCAGCAAGATTGTTAGTGGCAGGACCCACCGGAACACACATACACACTTGCCAGTGCTGGCAGTGATGGCAGTGTGGGTGTTAGCGGGGCCATGCTGTATTCGGCAGTATGGGATCGTTAGCCGCATCTCTCGAATGACCTGCATCTACAGATGACAGGGGATGTCATTAGTGACCCGGGGAAATGCACATCGCTAACGATGTCAGTGTACACACTGGACAATTTCCATTAGTCAAAACAACATGTCGTTATCGGAAAATACTTTTAAAATATTGTCTAGTGTGGCTTAAATTATACTTACCCACTTTTCTTCCTGGGGGGAATGGCTTGGTGGACCCGTCACCTGTGGCAAAATGCTATAATTTATGGTACTATGCTGTTGAGGATATAACCCTGATGATGCAACTCACAGACAAACCAATTATTGCAAACCCTACGAACTTCACAGGAGTAGCAGGCAGAACATGGGAGTAATAGAAGGCACCGCACGTCTCCCATAAATTATGGGAGGCAAATAAATAATCCTTTAGCAAATGCATATTACCTGCAGCAGCTGCCTGTCTGGGTTATCAGACTTTTCCCCAGTGGTTGCTGTGGAAACCATCTATCCCTATCCACAAAGGAAACATAAATTTACATTTAATAGTTGTACTGCTGACCTTCTAATTTAAATAATTGACTGAAGTTTTTTTATTAGAAATCAACAAGGTATTATAATAATTCTTTTCTGACCTTCAGTAGAATGTACATAGACAAAACTAATTAAACAAAGACAAAGAGTTGGTTATATAGCAACACTGTAATTACAGCTGTCATTACAAACAGTTTTTTCAAATGTAGCATGTGTTAATTGCTGGGCTGCTAATTTTTGGAGCCCTTTGATTAGGTATACGCCCAGGGCCGGATTAACAATGGGCCTGATGAAGCTACAGCTCCAGGCCCACACAAATAGGCCCATTTTGTAGCTGAGGGTCAGGTCTTTCCAACAAGCCCAGCCCCATGTTGCTAGCTCCCCGGGAACTGGAGATACCGCCAGGCAAACCTGGAACGTTTTTCCCATAACATAACATGGGACCCGCTAATTCCGACCTCCACTAAGTTCCAACGGCTGCCAGTTCCCCCTCCGGCATCACAGAAGCTCGAGGTTGATCTCAGTTGAACTCAAATCGCTGGGCCTTCAATCTGATACCTGGTCCATATGGGTTCTTTGGTTCTAGAGATATTGCGGGTAAACCAATTTTTTTTTCATTTCTGAAATGTATTTTCATGGCTGTTCATGTTGTTTGAGGACAGATTTCTCTGGAACCAAACGGCCCAGTTTCACGGGTCCAAAATCATTCAAAGACTACATGTAAATGGGTCAGTTGGTTCCGAAGATATAGCTGGTTGTTTAAAGGGGGGCGGGGTGGTTTTCTCTCCCCCTCACACCAGAAAATGCAGGGACTAGGCTGGTGTAAAAGGGGCCAGTCTGGGAATGTCCCTGCATGATCCTGGGACCATATTCCCGGGTAAGACCCTGCATTTTCTGGTGTGAAAGGGGTATTATTTCAAATAGCCGGGACACGCAGTGCTCTGAATACAGCCGGGCATGTATTCCCCCTTGGCAATGAGCATGTAATCCCACATGGCAATGAGCATGGAACCCCTGGAAATGAACATGTAGTGAAGAAACACTTATGTAGCATCATTTTTAATAGGCATTATGGTGTTTGGCATAATACGTAATGGAGATTATGGTGTGTGGTTTAACATGTTATGGGCATTATGGTGTAAATTTTGCGCGCAATGCCCCTATTTATGAAGCATATTGTGCATTATTGCTCAATCTGTTTGGAATAGTGCAGGCATGTCCAAACTATAGCCCTCCAGCTGTTGTGAAACTACAAGTCCCATCATGCATTGCCACAGTTCTGCTATTAGGGAATGCTAAAACTATGTCAAGGCATGCTGGGACGTGTAGTTTCACAACAGCTGGAGGCCCACTGTGTGGACATGCCTGGTGTAGTGTGTATTTTGGTTTCCTAGCACGGCGCCAGCGATAAAAATTGTATCCAACGGGACCCCCCAAAATCCCGTTGATCGCAGCGCATGCAACCAAATCGCAGCGAGCCACCGAGCCCGAAGCGTGGCGAGCGCAGCGTGCCCCGCGAGGGGACGTGCATTACTTCACAGGTTTTACGCGTGCGCTCGCCACGCTTTGGGCTTGGTGGCTCTCTGCGCTTGCCACACTATATAAAGTCAACTCCACGCCGACGTGGATAGTGGGGGTATGAAAAGGTCGGAGGACGCGTCCCGCCGCCCCTCGCGGGCTCACTGCGCTCGCCACGCTTAGGGTTGCCGTTCATCGTGGGGTGGCGTTAACAATGTGGGTCCATTTGTCATGTAAAATACCCATAAGGGTGGGTATACAATGAAAAATCGGGTCCATTGGCCCATTTAACATTGTTCACTATGTAAAATCGCCAGAGGTGGTTAGAGACTGTCCCTCTCTCTCAATATCAAAGATTATGCAGAAATTGCACAGAAATCCCTGTTTTCCATGAACAAATACAAGAGATGAGAAAAAGCTTTGTCCAGAGCGGATATGACAAGAGAAGCCTGGATAAGACTTTAAATCTAGTGGAAAATAAAACAAGAGAAGAGCTTTTAATACCCAAAGACAAAACACAAAAAAATCAATCTGAACATCACAAATGGTCTTTTACAACCAATTACACAGCCCAACATTCTGAGGTCACTAAAATCCTCAAGAAACATTGGGGACTCTTGAGAAAAGACCCTGTAATTGGCACTAAAATTCCTCCAACACCCAAATAAATTTTCAGACGGGCACCAAACTTGAAAAATAAATTGGTGAATAGCCTATAGTAAATAAAACAGGGGTAAGGATATATTCAAGCGCTGTCTGTATGTGTTCTCTTCACTTCTCCCGTCCTCGTGAGTCGATATGCGGAAAAAGAAAAAAGAACACAATGGCCCTTATTCTGATTGACGCGTACTTTTCCGAATACTTTCGGATCGCGTCTTTACGGCGTCTGCGCATGCGTGGAGAACGCAACGCGCATGTGCCACGCCTTGACTCCGTACCTGTTCGGGCAAATCCCGTACAAAACTGTTCACCGCAATCAGTCGGCAAATATGGGCGTATTATGGGCGTCATGCGGAATGACACATGGGCGTAGTTTCAAAGTGGGCAAAACTGGGAGGAAACATGGGCGGACACGGGGGAGTACACTTATGTTGGGGGGCGTGCATTCGGATACCACTCCGAATGCACGCGAACAAAAAGGGAAGAAATGTGCGGTGTCCAAAAGGCTAGTATTGCTTAGCGGACACCACTCGTTCCTGCGGTAGGCGAACGGGCCGCCTAATGACTACAAGCATTAACACCTGAACCCAATACAATCGACTCCTTTACTCATTACTAACTAATAGGACGCTTGTCAGTGCTTTAATTGAAACCATTGCTGCTTCAAGGAACCCTTACTAAACACCCACATATGCTGTACTTGTCACACACTTTAAAACTGCTAACAATGGACATGACTGAATATTAATACTATCAATACACATGTGTATTCGACATGTACTAATGAAACCACACAATTTTTGTTAAGTAAAGAAATTTATTTATATACATTTCACAGACAATGCCACTGTGAAGCAATTAAAAAAAAAAAAAAAAAAAAACAACCATGGCAGGAATGTACCGAAATAAATTATAATACAAAAGAAATATAATTGCACACATTCATAGCCACAGCAGAATCATTTGGAACACAACCGGGGACTTAGCAACATCACTTCAAGTACAGCTGACAGTAATGGCAGGCAAAAGAGGTCAACAGGGGAACCAAAAATGACATTTGAAGCAAGGGCTCATCTGGTTACCCTCAGCACGTGATTGGACACAAGAAGCTGACACACACAGCACAATGGAAGAGTTGGGATCACATAACGGTGGAGATTAATGCAGCCACAAGTTCATTTGCGACCACGTTTGCCCTTGGTAGGCTCCTTGGCCTGTGCAGCAGCTCTTCGGCCACGGCCAGATGCTGGGGCAGGTGGAGCAGATGCTGGTGAGGGGTTGGATGGTCTACCCCTGGTGGTAATGCACCAGAAACGGATGACATTAGGACCCTATTGCTGTTAACTAGCTCCACCATAAGCTCATTATGGTGGAGGAGGAGATCATTTTGACGCGTGGCTTGCTCGGCCAGCACCTGAGCACTTGCAGCCATGGCCTGATGCGCCTCAGCCATGGCCTGCATGCTCCCAGCGATGGCCTGCTGGGTGCTGACCAAGCTCGCCATGATCTCCTCGGTCCTAAGCATCCGTTCTGATGCCAACTCTCCCTGCTGGTTAATGTCCCCAAGCATCTGGGCCAAACTGGCATAATCGGCTTGTACCGATGCCTGCTGCTGCACAGGCCTACCACTGGGGCCAGGTGGCACGGACTCCTCCACCTCCTGAGCAGAGTCGTCACCAAGCAGTGGGGTGTCTGTGGAAAATGATAAACACAATTAGGACACATTCTAAGATAATTACTTGCACAAGCTTATGGCATGACCAATATTTACCTTCCAGAAAAGACGCAAACACTTCAGCTGGGGCCTCGCTATCCATCGTGCTCACCCCCCTGACCTCCTCAACTGCTACACAGCTCTCGGCCATCAACTCCAGGGGGGTGAACTGTAGCCCTGATGGCATGGGCCCGGCCCCAGATCTCTGGCTGTGTTCCCACCGCTTGGTCATCTTCCTCTTCAGGTTGGTTTTGAAGTCCTGCCACCTGCAATGTAAGTTGACATATTAATACATGTCACTCCAGATGTTTGCTGTTGCAGCCATTGCTCTGTGCTACATATTACGACATGTGCTTAATGTCAAAAACATAACATTACATGCAACTATGATATCAACCGTTACAATACACATTCACACTCACCCTACTCTAACTCTCAACTAAATAACATGCCAATAATGTCTGTGTATCGTACCAACCTCACTGGCCATTTGCAAAATCCATCTAAGCATGAATTCAAACATTACTTGTCTATTACTGGGCACATGTATCACAAAACAACTTGCCTCTTCTTGACATGGTCCGCCTCACGAACTTGTGGCGCAACTTCATTAATCTCTGCCGTTATGTCTTCCCAAATCTTCCATCTGCGTGTGTGTGTCAGCCTCTCCGATGGACACTCAATCCAATCACGTGCTCGCGGAACCAGGATGGCAAGCTCCTGTGCTTCAAATGCCTTATTTCTTGAACTTGGTTCCTCTGTTGGCCTCGTTCTCCCCTTGCCACGTCCATGGCCACGCCCACTGCGACGTGTCGCTGTACTTGAAGTGCTGGCCATGGTAGTATCTTGTGAAGTCCCCGGTTGTGTTCCAAATGATTCTGCTGATGCTGCATATGAGGCAGCTGCAGGTTGCCCTGTTGTAGAAGGGCCAGGTGCAGGTTGCCCTGCTGTAGAAGGGCCAGGTGCAGGTTGCCCTGCTGTAGGAGGGCCAGGTGCAGGTTGCCCTGCTGTAGAAGGGCCAGCAGCCTCCTCATTTCCCACTGGCTGCCTGTGCAGTGGCACATAGGAGGTGCTGGAGTCCATCTTGTCAAATAGTTGCTGCAACTCCTGGTCCACCTCTGATTGTGATCCAGACATGTTAGCAACAACATTGTCACATTCTAATACACCTTTATATACTGTTTGTGTATCCTGTTTGGCGTACATCAGCGGCAGCTGCGTTCCGTGCGCGAGCGTACGTGGCTGTTTTTTCGCGCCGCATACGTGGCGGAAATTCCATTGTGTAAAACCTGGCGAAACTTCGACATGAAATACTGGTCTCCAATTCTAACATTGCATAGAATCTTCTGATACACCTGTGACTATCGCACAATACACATGCTATTTGGTAGCATGACATGACATTTGGTTCATGACTACTGTGGTATTGTGGAGTTTGATTGCAATCTAAAAGTAGCCCAATCCCTTAGAAAATCCAGGCCACAAGTCATGCAATACTCATCACTACTGTTATAGACCACACATGTGAGAGGCCTATAAATAGTGAGTTGCTGCTAGATTCATTTGTCTCCAGATCTGTACTTGTCAGGGTATAAGGTAAGCTCTTCCATGGTCCTTGTAGATATGATATCCATTAACAATGTAAGTGTATGAATGTATGCAGCATTGCCTCACTGACTACAGATTGTTGGGCCAGCAAAGTGTTTATAGCATTATTGCAACATGTCACATGTTCACTATTGCACTAACAGGTCTTAAACCTGTGTGTGTCCATCTATTGCAGGACAACATGTCCCAGCAATAGGTGAAATGTCTCATAGTACATGATGTCGGCAACAAATGCAGACACCTTTGATACTCAAGTAGTGTTTAGTAGTTCGATGTTGTAAGCATCTGTGTGTTTAGGACGGTGTGTATTGAGTTCATATTATTGTTACATCATTATAGAGTCAAATGGATCTTCGCGATTTGACGGGGCGGCCATCTATTGTACGTATTGAAGCCTACAAATCTATTTGTAGTCGGATATGGCCATTATGTGCATAGGTGCATCATTATTTATGTTAATTTCTTTATAGGTTGCTGAAGCAATGATGGCGTTCATGGAAAGGAGGCTAAGGGCACTTGCGGCTCTCCCCACTCCTCGCCCAAGGAGGCCAGGACGTGCTAGAATCTATCGCACACGGGTGACTCTGTTTGCTATGCCCGATGATGAGGTACTTACTAGGTACCGGTTACCGCCACATGTAATTCTGGATCTGCTCTCGTTAATTGAGAGTGATCTGGAACCTCTACACGGGATCACGACAGCAATTCCGCCTCACACACAGCTGCTGGCGGTGTTGCATTTCTGCGCCTCAGGATCATTCCAACAAGTAGTGGCAGTACTTGCTGGAATATCTCAGCCGGCCTTCTGCCGAATCCTGAGGCGTGTGACGTCGGCCATGTTCAGGCGCAAGGGGCACTTCATGGCCATGACATTTGCCACCGAGACCCTGCGCAGAAGCCAGCAGGCCTTCCATCAAATTGCTGGCTTCCCTAATGTGATAGGGGCTGTGGATGGCACCCATGTACCATTTGTGCCTCCATCTCGAAGTGAGAAGATATATAGGAACCGCAAATTGTTCCACTCACTGAACGTGATGGTGGTATGTGGCCCATCCATGGAAATTCTCGCCTTCAACTCGAAGTTTCCCGGAAGTGCCCATGACTCTCATGTCATCCGACAAACCGGGATATGGCAAAGACTACAAGAGCTGGAAGGCCGTGATGCGTGGGTTCTGGGTGACTCCGGTTACCCATGTACGCCCTGGCTACTTACGCCGTACAGCTCCCCAGCACCGGGCCCACAAGAGGCATTCAATCGGGCGCATGTTGCCACCAGGCAAGTGGTGGAGCGCTCAATTGGCCTTTTAAAGGGTCGATTTAGAGTGCTCCACCGCACTGGTGGTGACTTACAGTATGCGCCTGAAATGGTGTCGAGGATCGTGGGCCTGTGTGTATTTTTCCATAACATTGCTGTGCGGCGTGAGATACCCTTTGATGAGTGGGAGGTTCCATCTGAGCCGCAAGATCCGCCTATGCGCCCATCCCGCGCCCCTGAATGCCGGAGGGGATACCAGCTGCGGGACTCTGTGGCGCAAAGATTCTTCAGGTACATTTTATATAGTTGACCAGAACACACCAATTGTTGTAAAAATCACCCCTTCAAATAAGTACAGTGTGTTAGTTGTCAGTGTTACAAAACGACAATTAGCCAGCCTGCCCTCCTAATGGCAAAGAAATAGTAGATATTTATCATATGTGCTTAGTTTTGGTGGAAGTACAATATAGGTGCTCATTATTATACCTTGTGCAAGGGATCTTATGTGTTTGTTATATCTTCATTATTGTAGTTGATACTATCCCTGATGTCTGGTGAGTACATTGATTTATTCTCTAATGTGGTGGGGACTTTTTTCTGTGTTGATGTATGATTTGTTTGCAGATATATATATATATATATATATATATATATATATATATATATATATGATATTGGAATTTATTAACATGTTTAAAAATTTCAAGGAGCAGCCAGGCAGGCAGGCAGGCAGGCAGCCAGGCAGGCAGGCAGGCAGGCAGCCAGCGCTGGTGTATAATGCTGGACTCAGGATACCTGCAAGTATGTGTATGTGTCTTTTAAACATAAATGTACGCATACACATAGATGCATAGAGTAAGTAATGCTAAGTACAGCTAGGCGTTGCTAAGCTATAGCACGCGTTGCTTGGCGGAGCGAGGCGTTATTGGATTTGCTAAGTGCATACACACTGTGTTTTATATATATCAGATTTGTTCATTGCCATACATCAGCACTACCGTTTTGAAGGCATGCGAATTTGTCAACATTTGTGTTGGCGCAGAGACGCTGTTCATGTAAAGATGAACAATAAAGTTATTAACACAAATAACTGTGATAAACCAATGCCACCACATGATTGGTTGATTGATGCCATTGTTAACATGGCGGAGACACGCAGGGCAGAGCCGTTTTCACCTGCGGAACTGAGGGCTCTGGTCTCCGTCATGGAGACAAGGCTGGGCCGTGCAGGGCCGTTTATAACAAATGGCCAGAAGCGGCGGGCCTATGCTGCGGCAGGGCGCCGGATTTTCGCCCGCACTCGGGTGCGGAGGACCATCAGCCAGCTAGAGAGGCGCTGGTCAGACCTCCGCAGGCGCCAGCCCCAGCTTCTCCAACAGATTAGGAGGGAGATAGCTGATTGTGAGTATTTTAGCTATGAAATTTCGCACTGACATCATAGCATATATTAACAATAACAATTGTCTCATGATAAGTGGGTGTCCATGGGTTTAAAAGTCCATAGACTGTTATGTGTGCTTCTTCCTGGTTAACATGCAGTCATGTGCCTTTTATATGTAATGACATAGCATTCATGATTCTGATGCATACAATGTGCCAGATCTAATATGTGTTAAACATTGATAAATGCCAGGGTTGTAATGATTGAACAAATTACTAACAATCACATAATAACTTAAATGTCACATTTTGGAGTCCATTAACAGTAAGGAGCTACTTTCAAACATCGTTTGCCAACATTATCACCCTTCCATGTATGTCTTGTTATGGATTAATACATGTGCCCCAATGACCCTACATTGACCATGATTTTGGTTTCTACCACACAGCACGAGCCCGAGCACGACAGGCACGGGAAGAGGCCGAGGCAGCCCAGGCCGAGGAGGAGGTGCAAGAGCCTGATGAGGAGGTGCCGCCGATGGTGGAGGAGGAGCAAGTGGAGGAGGAGGAGGAGCAAGTGGTGGAGGAGATGGTGGAGGAGGTGGAGGAGATGGTGGAGGAGGAGTATGTGGTGGAGGAGGTGGTGGAGGAGGTGCCTGAGGAGGTGGTGGTGGAGGAGGTGGAAGAGGAGTTGCTGGCGGAGGAGGAGGTGGAGGAGGTGGTGGTGGCGGAGGAGGAGGTGGAGGAGGTGGTGGTGCTGGAGGAGGTGGTGGTGGCGGAGGAGGAGGTGGAGGAGGTGATGGTGGCGGAGGAGGTGGCGGAGGAGGTGGCTGAGGAGGCCACGGTTGCCCCGGAGTTGGCCGAATCCGAGGGGGAGGAGGCGTGTGAGGCCTTGGAGGCCCAACAGATCGGTATGTATACATAATGCATCATACATGAAGTAGTTGTACTGGTATTTGTTATGTAGCACTGGTGATGATAAATTTTGTTACAATACTATTAATACAGAACCCAAAGTGGGTAGCTACAGATACAGGTACGGGTTAGATGGGGTGTCCAAGGCATCCCTTTCATCCAGGACACCTCTGAATTACACAGGTTTGTGGGATGGCTTGGAGCTCCATTTTGACTGCCACATAACCGTTGTAGTTAAACAGGATCCTGGAGTAAAGGGATGAGTGTATCATTTGTGGATTAAATTCACCTGCTGCAAGCGTCGATTCTGACCCATCATATAGTGGAATCTATCTTTTTGTTGAATGTTATTTATAAACTATATGATGTATGCTATAAATGGAGTATGGCCCGGCCTACCTTGGAATGGAGTCACAAGTTGCCAGTGTCCCTGGAGCCTCCTCTACCTAAACACCCCCTGTAGTTCAGATTGTTTTTTTGCCCTCACAGAATTGTAGGTTGGTTTAGACTGAATTATGATTTTGAGGATGTGTACTGTGCATTCCTGACATTTGCATAACTCCCATGCCACGAACCATCACTGAACTTAGACTGAGGAGATTGTGACAAGTTCTTATTGACGGAGGCCATGACATGCTTGTCATTGGTTAGTCATGGGTGGGTTGTGAATGAGAAGAAACACTATGACTGTTATGTCTTCTGCAGAGTAAAGGGTAGAGGGACAAAAACACAGTATGTAGTAAATAAGTTTGCATGTATGTATGTATATATGTATGTGTCATATCTATTTATCTATGTGTGTCTCTATCTCTCTACATATATATATATATATATATATATATACACATGTCACCTAGCATTTCTGCAATTTATGTAGCAGTATGTGAAATGTATGCATGAATATCATGACTAATTTTTTCCCCTTTGACATGCCCACAGATGCCACAACACCGGCAGATGAGGGGGTTCGTGGGGCCCTCCTGCGGATGGGCCACCATTTGCGGCTCCTAATAGCCGATCTACAGGACCTCCGAGATTTGCTGCTATAATTGTTTATTTTATCCTTTTCTATTTAATTGTTAAATTTCCAAGACAATAAATGTTTTATGCAAGTTCAAAGTTGTTGGTTTTATTTGCATATTAAACAGTATATGTGTAGATTGTTTATAATATTTTACACAGGGTCTAATACAAACCATTGCACTTCAATTGCTGTAAGGGTTAATGTGTGCAATGCATGTGTTAGGCATGGTTGTAAGGATATATTGGCATCTAATTGATTCCAATTCCAAATAAGCATTTTTGTATGAGGATAGGTAATTGAATAAGTGGGTCATGTGATGTATTGCAGAATAGACATAATAGTTGGTAGTTTGGCGTAAATACACCGCTTCCGTGCGGAAGCACCGCTTGCCACCCGTTTGGATGCGGGATTCCCGTGCATACTCTGTAATACCGTGCAGAATCGGAGTGTTTCCCCCGCACACGTATGGTTTGTATGTCGTCCGTAAACACGCCCTGTTCTTAAAGAGTGAGTCCGTCCGAATGCGGAGGACACGTGGGCGTTTCTACGGACGATGGCCGCACGCGGCAGCACACCGTGGCGTGCGGACCGCACCGTAAGAATTCGTGAATATCCGCACCGATCAGAATAAGGGCCAATGTGTGGAACTGTATTTTTCCTTTAAAACATACAGGGGAAATGGAAGTAGAACGTACCACACTCACAAAGGGAGTGTGTATTTCAAATACGTAGAGGTATCTTTTTTTCAACGATAGTATAGCCTTCACCAAATCCACCCTGGTGTCCAATAGAAATAGATTGGGCATACGTTTTCACTCACAAGATAAAGATATTACAATACATACAGTAACTAAAAGATGTTGCAGTAATAATATATCATAATAAGTAATAAATAAAGAATCAAGGCTAATGGAAAAAGTGACAGGTGCTATACAGATACTATGATTTGGATACTATGGTACCTAATGGATTGAATGCAGATTTTGAGTTAAAGTGGTTTTTAAATTAATTGGTTTTTAAATTAACTGGTTTTTAAATTGATTTTTAACCTATTTTATCGTTGACTCAGATTATGAATTACCTCTTTTCTGCATTAATTTTAGTGTATATTATCTTGTACTGTATATTAACCATTTCAATCATGCACTTTGTATAGCACCTGTCACTTTTTCCATTAGCCTTGATTCTTTATTTATTACTTATTATGATATATTATTACTGCAACATCTTTTAGTTATGTACCTTTATAGCACCTGTCACTTTTTAAATGGCCGTGCGTTCCATACTACAGCGACGTGCGTTCCATTAACGCTTCCTGAATGAGCGCAACACATTGTATTATCTACCTCAAAGCACTGGTCATTTTCCAAAATGGCCGTGCGTTCCATTGTAAAGCGCTATGCGTTCCAGCTACAACTTCCGGAACGAGCGCATCTGAAACATCCGGCGTAAGGCTTACGGCATGGGGAGGGTGTTGCCGTGATGACGCGCGACGGAGGGACCACTCCGGGCACGTTGTAAGCTCCAACCCCCCGCCCACCGTCACTCCTCCCGGCCGGCATCTAAGCCACATTATAGTTAGATTCCCCGCCCTGTGTAGACGCCCCTGCAATCTAGCGTCACTACTCAAATATATAATCAGGGATATTAACCCCGGATATCCGTGCGTTCCAAGTGTGTGGAACGCACGCCCATTTTCATCTGGTTTCATTCATTTTTATACACTTTTTAACCATTTACTGCCATCTATTATAAATAAGCTTCACATTACCTGCCTTTATATACTGTTTTGATATGTTTTATCTGATTAAGTTTACTGTGACCCCTCCTCTTCCTGGAGCATCTATTTCCTGGTTTATGGTATAAATATGAATGCAGTGCACTTCAGAGACAAGCCTTGAAAAAGATTTGAAATCGAAACGCGTTGGATGGCTTTCTGGATCTGCACAACCTCTTTTTTTAAACTTTGGACCATTCTGTGTTTATGCTGGACATTGAAACAAAGGTACCGGGTGTTCACTCACCGACATCTCTAAACTTATCCGGAGAGTTTTTTGGTGTATACTTAGTGTGAGTTCCATCTAACATCCATCACCCACCTTTGGATTTTTTTACAGTATACCTATGGTCTAAGTGTATTTTAATAATTTTTTGTATTTTGGCATTCAAAATAAATTTTTTCAAGCTAAAGAAACCCAGATGTGCTTTGAAAATTCCTGCCAATTGTGAGTTATTGGTACGCTTGCCTTGAAAAGAAACCTTTATACATAATTTAATTTAAGGCATGCGATGGACGCGATTTTTTAATTGTCGGGGAAAAGGCTAAAAATAGCCCTAAAATCGCATCGATCGCGTCCATCGCATACCTTAACTTAAGGTATGCGATCACCTACGACGGGCGCCGTGCTAGGAAACAAGTACCATTTTGCCTTAATCTGTGTGGTATAACGTGAATTTTGACTCATTCTGTGTGCCATAGTGTGAATTTTGGCTCAATCGATGTGAATTTTGACTCATTCCAAATAGCATAATGTGTAAGAGGCAAGTACAGTATAAGGGGGTTACTATTGTGTTGCATGATTTCTATAAGGGATATATGGTGTGGTAAACTTAGGTGACCACATAAAAGGTGCTGAAATGTTGTCTAAAAAGTTTCGGATTTCAGTATTTTTTTTATGACTGAAGTGCCGCCTCACCCCGCAAGTATCTTAGGACATCAGCATCCTGCGGGTGCACCTTTTGGAGGGCACCCACCAATATATCTCCCTGCATTTTTCTTATGCAAGCCCCCTGCTTTTTCCAGGCATATATAATTAGTTGAAAGTATTTACACAAATACAGACACACCCATGAGCAGACCACCCAACCAGAACACTGGCCACGCCCCCCACATTATTAGATGCTGGCCACAACCACTATTATTGCACATAATAGGCCCATGATAATTTTCAGCTCCAGGCCCATTTAGACCTTAATCTGGCTCTGTATACGCCGCCCCGCCAGAGTGAAATTCCGTCCAATGCAAGCCTGTGATTTGCTTAGCAGGGCTTTCGAAAATAATCTGGATCAAGGAATAGCTGCAAATCCAATCGTGAACAGCACATCAAATGATTTTTTCCAGTGTGTGCAGGGCTTGGTGGCTGCGATAGAATCAGGCTGTTGGGAGCCGGAGCTGGCGTCACGACTCACAAGCCTTCCCCTCAAATTCCTGGTAACGCCTGCGTTTTCCCTGACCACCCCCAAACACTGGTCTTCTGTAGCAGGATTTACTCTGTATGACACTCCCTATTTGTATGTATGTATTTATTTATTTATATGTCCTTGTGACCATACCTCTATGTATGTATGTACAGTATGTATATATGTGTAATGTCCGCTACTGCTGTAGGGATTAATGTATATGTAAAGGGTGCTACTGCTGTGGACATTACTGTATGTGTAAGGGCACTACTACTGTGAGCAATACCTTATGTGTAAAGTGCACTACTACTGTGGGCATTAATGTGTAAGTATCACTACTATGGGCATTGTGTATAGGGGCACTACTGTGGGCATTGTGTATAAGGGGCACTATGGCACTATTGGGGCATTGTTGTTACACTCTGCAGTGTAATGTGAATTAGGGGCACCACATGCAATGTAATGTGAATAAGATGTTGCTACTTTGTGGTGTAATTTGAAATGAGGTACAGTACTCTTGTGTGAGATGATACCCCTTCTTTGCATAGGCATGTGTTGTGCCTTTATAATGTATGGTGTGGAGGGCGCAGACCCCCCTTCCTCCCAGTTAACATTCACTATCACACTCAGCCAGTGATGCCATTATTGCACTGGCTTCACTGTGACTGGCAGTGACTTTATAATGAAAGTCACAGGCAACACAGGGAATCCCATTGGGAGGTGTTTCCTCCCTCTGGACTGCGATAAACAGAGAGCTGGTTTCCTATAGGAAGTCACTCCCTGACTTTTGCGCAGGCGCAGCCCTAGCCGGCTTCTATGGAATGCAGCTGATGCAGTCCCTAGAACATGGGATTTGAATATATACAAAGATACAGTGCTAACAAATTATTAATTAATTAGTTAAAGATTGGATTTCCTTTACAATTTTAGTAAATGAAACATGCAGTAAAATAAATCAACATAATAAAAATAATCATTGCCAAATACAATTTACACAATTGAAAAATGACAATCCTTGAAGATGGGATTTGCATAGTTGCACCACAGCATTTGTGCATGTGTCAGTCACGGCACCTGCCAGGGCATGACACCTTCCGATATACTGGCACTCCACTCACACATACTGTACATATACTCACTGAAATTCTCACATAGCCCTTTGGTCCTCTTCTCCAGTAGATTCATAGGGTACCTGTTAAAAAAATGAATACTCACCTATATCCATTGCAGATCGGGTAAAAAAAATAAATACAATACATACACGGTACAATTGCTGGGTGCGATGAGATGCGCGCTCCCGTCTTACATCTCATCTCACAGCTCAAAAAAGTATGTGCTGCACATACTTTTTGTACTAGATCTCATCTCATTGCATTGCAAAACCTATGCAATGCGATGCGATCTAGTCCAAATTGTATATAATAATTGTACTGTGTATGGGCACCTTTAGAGCTCCAGAGTAGCTCCATCAGAGATAAAATAACATTGAGTTCTATGATGGGAACCAGCATTTCATGCTGGCCACAAAGTTAATTGACACTAACCACAAGGTTAATAGGACCCTTGTGGTTAGCATTGTGGTACAGTATATACAGTAGTTTGCAGTCCTCCGCCAAAATAATAATGGTAATACAGTATGTCACTCATTTACAAGGCAAAACCATGCATCCTACACCACTGGTGAACTCTAACTCAATTACACCTACTACATTCCAATCTATTATTATCAAGCACCCAGAATCCTCTTCCTTCTGAGACCTGTATATGGTATTTTTTTCTTTTACTTTTTAAACATTTGGTCTTCACCACCACAAACTGATGCTTACTCTCAGTCATTCCTATTTAGGACAACTGTGCCTTACTTTTCAAATTATATTCTGTATTAATGGATAGCATCTCATAACTGTTGTCATACACTAATGTATTTGGTGCATTGTGACTTTGAAATAATAAAGTTTTATTATATCCTAATTGCATTTACATATAATTTATTCCAAGCGCTGACCCAAATTCGATGTTAATTCGATTTATTGTATATGCTTGCAAATAAGGGCTTTGGGTAACCCTAGGTTATGGCTGCTACCAATTTAATTCCTCTTGTAGTGAAGCACTCGGTCTCTTCTCCTAGCTAGTACATATGTCCCTTTTTGACAGGGTCCGATTCCTATTTTTAAGTAAAGCAAAAAAAAAGTAAGTTACTTTGTTTCTGGAACAAAAGGAGTAAATACATTTATATGTATTTTGGGTGCAGGGTAAATACTGGCATACCCTCCAACATGACCCATTGCATTCGGTACACAATGCTCTGTTCCTGGACGTCCTTGGTAATGTATGATTGCCATCACTTGTGTTGAAACAACCTTCTCGTCAATTACCGAGTTCCACACAGGTGCTGGCAATCATACATTACCAGGGACGTCCAGGAGCAGAGCATGGTGTACCGAATGCATGTTGGAGGGTATGCACTGGATGTATTTGCATGTAACCCACAAATATTAGACACTTATTTTTACATAAAAAACAAGGAGGGGTTTATTCAAAGAGCTAGGGGGCAGTCACTGCAGCTGCTGTCTCAAGGGAATTACTTAATCCCTGTTATGCCCCCCATACACGGTCCGTTTTTTCGGTCCGTTCTGTACTTTTAAAGTACACATCGGATCGGATCGCATCCCTAGTGCATGCAGTGTGCATGCACTGCGATCCGTTCCGATGTGTACCTAGTACAAAAAGTATGTGCAGCACATACTTTTTGTACCGTACTATGTGATGCGCGGGAGCGCGCATCGCATAGTACAGAACGGAGCCCTACACAACAGACCGTGTATGGGCTCCTTAACCCAGACAGAAACAAACCAATAGCAAATTGGAAACTAGATGTATGCAGCACTTCTAGCTTTATTTTTACATGACAATTTATATTTTAGTTTGAACTCACCCCAACCGAATCAAAATCTGTCTACACGTTACATTGCCCCACCTGCAATTCAACATGGTTTTACCCAGTGAATTGCTTTTTTGCTGTAATTACAGACATGTCATTACTGAAGCTTCTCACATTGCTTGTATAGCCACAATCAGTACTTTATATACATTTTTAATCACATCTGAAGATCTATTTCACACTATCTGGTTTTGGCCAGACAGGCTTTTAATGTATAATATGGGGTGAAGAGTCCTTACACACAGGGGGGTATTCTGGTTGATTCGCTTGGATGCGAATTCGCATCCTTGCGTGCCAACCAGATCCTGCCTTGCGAATGGTGGTACGTCGACCCACCATTCGCAAGGCATGTATGTTCACACTGGCTGCAAATGGATATTTTACATAAACATCCATTCGCAGCCTGCGGGGAATACCCACATCATTCAATGGTCGCCGACCATTGAATGATGTGGAACTTGCACACAGATCTAAGGTTGCTCAGAGCAACCTTAGATCTGCGTGCACTTTTGGAGGGAAGTGGGCGGGCAGCTGACCGGTGATGTCAGCTGCCTGCCCCCGCATCATCGGTCCATTAACATGAGAATTCCCAGCATTCCCATATGCTAATAGCCACCCGCTGTAAACTGTAAGGCAGAAGCAGACTGGATACTACTTTATCTCTAACAATTGTAGGTGATTACTTTGGCCCTTATTCTGATCGGTGCGGCCGGAGCCGATTATGCGGCCAGGACCGTGCGTGCGAAACCCCGCCTTCCATACGGATCGCCAACTCCGTCCGTATGCGGTAAGAAGCTGGCCGAACGGACCGCACGTGTATTTTTCACGGAATACGCCTCCTCCATCTAAGGGAACCTCCCCCATCATTCGATGGTCGAATGCAGGACCGAATGCTCCACCAGCTCCCGCAACCTCAGACCACACGGACATGTTTCCGTGCAAAAGCAGGGATCTGGGCAGGCAGCTGACATCCGGCGATGTCATATGTCCGCCCCCTACACGTGCGTCACGACTGCATTACCATACGTACGCCCAGCGTTTGCATGGGAACGCCCATGAAATGCGGGGCGTATGCATATGGTAATGAGCCCAAATAGCCCTTCACGCCCCTCTCCACCCCCTGTTCGGAGTGTTCACAGATCATGCGGGATTTGGCTGTACGCCCCGCTCGCACATGCGCAGAGACGCCTCTGCACATGCGCAGACACAAAACATCGGCGGGCCGAACGCACGCGGATATATCCGCACCGATCAGAATAAGGGCCTTTGTGTGATTTACTAGTGCCCCAGTGCACAGAAAAACAGAATTTAAAGGAATCTTACAGTCGCTTATTATAAACTAGGGGGGAATTCATTTGAGCATGAGGTAAAAAAAACCTTGCTTAACTACCGTTCAATTTCGGATTACCACCAGTATGCGCACACCCAATACCCGAAGTCCAAATAAGTCAGCTCTGAAAACCCTGCGGGACGTTAACACAAAAAAATAAATTATACTCACCGTTCCTGAGGTCTCCAGTGATCTCTGCAGCTCCCAGTGGTCTCCCCTCCATCTTCCAACTGGGAAGGTGACTGATGGGAGAGTCCTGGGCTGCTGGGAGATGCAAGAGCTAAACTCACAACACACTTATAGATGCTCACACACACTGCATACAGACTGCTGCTGCAGAAGATCCGGCTTCTTGACTGCAGTGGCAAACGCAGGATTTTCAGAAGGGGGTTTCCAGAGGGGCGGAGCAAAGCATGGAGATGGACACTTAGGTGACCCAGTATATGCCGGGTCAGTTAAAGTATAATAGATAGACCAAATGTATATAAATAATAATAATAATAATAAATAATAAAAAATATATATATATATTTGGGCTGAATGAAGGGGCCCTGATACATAACTTCCAGGGTGGTAGAGGATGTTTAATATGCAGAGGAGGGGTGTATAGTGGAGTGGGCTTATAATTCATAATTTTCTGGTGGGAGGACAGCTTGCTTGACTGCATATATCTCCAGTTCCCAGAAATAGATTTCTTAGATTTTAATGGAATTAAAAACTAGAGAATCACACCTACCAAATGGTATTGGGCACTAGGGGATCAGAGTTCAGGAGGAAGAGCAATCTGCCAATGAGCATATAAAACTACATACCAGGTGTGTGGAGCTGGAGCAGTAACCAGCTGCTGGAAGGCTGATATCTCTGGTTCTGGGAACAGTAGAGACAATCTACTAGTGTCCAATAAAGGGGGAGTTCCCCAGCTTTTCTAATATACCCTCAGACAAGCTACTAGTGTCTAATAAAGGGGGAGAGCCCCAGCTTTTCGAATATACCCTCATAAAAACTCTAATGCTGCTTTCCCACTGCCTACACGGGTAAAGACCCGTTTTTTTTAAACGGGTCTTTAAACGGGTAAGAGTCATAAGACTCTTTCCCACTGCAGCTTTTAAACGGTAAATTACCGTTTAAAAGCTGTTTTTGTCACATTCACACTTACCCGTTTAAAAACCCGTTTAAGCAGTGTAAAGATAGGGGGGGGGGGGAGAATTTAAAAAAAAAAAACGGCGTGGGGTCCCCCCCACTGCCGTAACCAGCACCAGGCTGAAAGAGCCGGGGCTGGTAATAAAAAATCAGGAAACCCGACAAATAGGGGTTCCCTGATTTTTTACAACCAGCCCCAGGCTCCAGGTCCGGGGCTGGTTCCCAAAATACGGGGGACAAAATGACTAGGGGTCCCCCGTATTTTAAGAACCAGCCCCAGGCACAACCAGCCAGCAGGGTAATGCCACAGCCGGGGGACACTTATGATATAAGTTCCCGCGGCCAAAGCATTAACCCTACCGACCAGTCAGCCTGGCCAGGGGCCCTGGGGGAGTGGGGACCCCCCCAATAAAGGGGTCCCCCCCCTCCAGGACTTACCTGACCAGGCTGAAGCCTGGTGCTGTCCCCGGTGACCCTGGAGCGGTGGTCACCGGGCTGATGGTATTGTGTAAAAAAATAGAATAAAAACCATTGTCTTTTACTGGTGAACTATGAGTCCCAGCAAGCCTCCCCCGCAAGCTGGGACTTGGAGAACCACAAGTCCCAGCCTGCGGGGCATTAAAGGGCCCGCTGGGTCTTGTAGTTCCACAGTAAAAGAAAGAGTTAAATAAACACACTGACACACGTGAAAAATAAAAGTTTAATACATACATAACACATACATACTGATACTTACCTATCTTGAGCCCGTAGGTAGCCCTGGTCCTGATGTCCTGGTCCGTGTCGGCGTCTGTATCCAGTCGGCATCCCTGTCGGCGACGGCGTCGGCGGTCCGGAGTCCGAAGAAATCCATTTGGGAAGCTGTGGAAGGAAATCCTACTCACCTGTCCCAGCGCGACGTAGTCCAGGTAAGGTCTTTGCAAAAAAAACAAACCGACACCCGAACCAGACCGGACTGACGGAGACACACGGTGTGTTTACATCGTGCGGCTCCGCCCCCGAATGCCGCTATTGGCCGCCTTGCGGCCTAGCGGCCAATCAGGAGCCGCTAGGCCGCAAGGCGGCCAATAGCGGCATTCGGGAGGCGGAGCCGCACGATGTAAACAAACACACGTGTGTCTCCGTCAGTCCGGTCTGGTTCGGGTGTCGGTTTGTTTTTTTTGCAAAGACCTTACCTGGACTACGTCGCGCTGGGACAGGTGAGTAGGATTTCCTTCCACAGCTTCCCAAATGGATTTCTTCGGACTCCGGACCGCCGACGCCGTCGCCGACAGGGATGCCGACTGGATACAGACGCCGACACGGACCCGGACATCAGGACCAGGGCTACCTACGGGCTCAAGATAGGTAAGTATCAGTATGTATGTGTTATGTATGTATTAAACTTTTATTTTTCACGTGTGTCAGTGTGTTTATTTAACTCTTTCTTTTACTGTGGAACTACAAGACCCAGCGGGCCCTTTAATGCCCCGCAGGCTGGGACTTGTGGTTCTCCAAGTCCCAGCTTGCGGGGGAGGCTTGCTGGGACTCATAGTTCACCAGTAAAAGACAATGGTTTTTATTCTATTTTTTTACACAATACCATCAGCCCGGTGACCACCGCTCCAGGGTCACCGGGGACAGCACCAGGCTTCAGCCTGGTCAGGTAAGTCCTGGAGGGGGGGGACCCCTTTATTGGGGGGGTCCCCACTCCCCCAGGGCCCCTGGCCAGGCTGACTGGTCGGTAGGGTTAATGCTTTGGCCGCGGGAACTTATATCATAAGTGTCCCCCGGCTGTGGCATTACCCTGCTGGCTGGTTGTGCCTGGGGCTGGTTCTTAAAATACGGGGGACCCCTAGTCATTTTGTCCCCCGTATTTTGGGAACCAGCCCCGGACCTGGAGCCTGGGGCTGGTTGTAAAAAATCAGGGAACCCCTATTTGTCGGGTTTCCTGATTTTTTATTACCAGCCCCGGCTCCTTCAGCCTGGTGCTGGTTTCGGCAGTGGGGGGGGACCCCATGCCGGTTTTTTTTTTAACGGGTAAAGGGCTACCCCTTTCCCACTGCCGAAAAAACGGCTATAACACGGTAAAAACACTGCTTTTTACACGGGTAACAAAAACCGGTATTTGTTACCCGTGTAAAGCAACCTGGAGCTTTCCCACTGCAGCTCTAGCCGTTTAAAAAGGCTAAAAAAACGGCATTTACACGTGTAAAGCCTGCAGTGGGAAAGGGGTATAAGTCAGACAGAACCTGAAATATCTGACTGGGTAGAGCAATTAACAGGCTTGGATGGGGACCACTGCTTTGAATTCAGATATCTCCGGTTCCCAAGGGCCGATTTTTAAAATTCTTATACCCATGGAAAGAGGGGACCCTCAGCTTTCAGCCTAGACTCCTGAGGGGGTTTCTGGGTACTCAGAAACCCCCCCCTGCGTGCGCTACTGGACTGGATGCAAAAGACACCACTTCGGAAAGTGAATAAGTTAAAGCCAGCAATTGCACCAGGGCAACTGACTTTTGGGGTACCCTACCAATAATATTATTAACTCCTTGGGTGGTATGCCTTACACCGGAGCTCCCCTGAACTAGCCGCCATGCCGCCAACTGACACTCATTTTACAGCAGCAGTGACATCGGCAGCAAGCTCGGATATGCTGGGCACGGCTTGGGGGGACTCGGGAGCGCTCAGGCACCCAAGTCCTCCCGAGCCGCCACGAACATCCCCCAGCCTGCCGCCGATGTCACTGCAGAATGTGACAGGCAGCTAAGGCAGCGGCAGCAGGGTAGTTCCTGGGGGGAGGGGGGGGGGGGGTTAATAGAATAGAATATGTTGGAAATGCTATTTAAAATAATAATATGTCTTACTTCCCTGCTTTGCAAATGTCATCGCTGGGAGAGGACCGAAGAGCAGAGACTGCAGTGCACTACACAGGGCAGTTACGAATGGTCTCGTCATCAGGCCCTGTCCACAACATAGGAAAGCCCCTGTGATTCACGGGTCCCTGATACAATCCAGCCATTCAGTCCCACCCTTTTTCCGCTGTTGCCAGTAGATAACATACAACGCAACCTATTTTCTAGAGCTGCGAGGGTGTACCCCCAAAATTGGGAGCCTCCTACAGCTTCTGGGAGAATAGGCACATTTATTTTATTATTTATTAATTAACAGTTTCTTATATATTGCAGCATATTCCGTTGCGCTTTACAATTGGAGACAGTGATACAACAAACTGGGTATTTACAGACAGTCAAAAAGGTAGCAATATATAAATGCTCCCAGCACTACAAATGTGTTGTAGTGCACAAGTTTACATTGTGGGCCAGATGTATCAAGCTTCAAAAAGTGATAAAATGGAGAGTGATAAAAAAAATCAGCCAATCAGCTCCTACCTGCCATGTTAAAGGATGAGTTTGAAAAATGACAGGTAGGAGCTGATTGGCTGGTTGTTTATCACTCTCCACTTAATCACTTTTTGAAGCTTGATACATCTGGCTCTATGCCACAAAGAAGCCCATGTTCAGTTAACAATTGCCACACTGGGAATGTAGCTATGTGTGGGGCCCCATGAGTGTCGCCTCCCAGTTTTTAATCTGGCACTGGCTGTTTGGAGGTTATTCAGATCTGACTGTGAATTTGCTCCGCAAATGATCATCGAAAACTGCATAGGTTTACAAGCAGCATCCTGCCATTTTCTGGTTTGTTCCCCTGCAGCCACCCCCCAGGCCCACCCCCTACACTCCCCTTAGTGTGCAAACGCGTCGGGGAGTGTGATACTCACCGTAGATGTTTGCACAGGGGGTCTGCATATGTGCAAATACTGTACGTGAATGCACAGACCCCCACCAGCGGAACGGTCCGAATCCAGACCCAGACGAGTGGGTCTGGATGGGCCCCTGTATGCACCAGTGATGACACTGCTTTGTGTTGCGTGCATTCTCCTCAAGCTCACATATACATGTACTGTATATAGGCCTATTATGCGTTGTGCACACCAGACAGAAAATATTGTACATCTCTGTACCTCCCTATAGTGTGAGTGCAATAGAGTTCTTGTGTAATATAC
Organism: Crinia signifera; assembly: GCF_055691185.1. Taxonomy (NCBI): domain Eukaryota; kingdom Metazoa; phylum Chordata; class Amphibia; order Anura; family Myobatrachidae; genus Crinia; species Crinia signifera. The sequence continues at coordinate 141,800,368 of NC_139217.1, read as the reverse complement.
TGCACTTATAACATGCATGAATAAAATAAAACAAGTGGGAGAACAAGATGTAGAATGAAGATAAGGCAGTAAAGGAATCCATCTGAAATCACAGGGTCCTTAACTGCTTGAAAAATGTAAAGAATTTCTAGTATAAATAGTGTTACAGGTTACACTGAACATACATTGACTATCTGAAAAGCTTGGGCGGTGATGAATAAAGGTTTGTATTTGGAAGTAGTCTACATTGGTCAAATTAATTTTACAATAAAAATGATTTTCAGTATCATACCAGGCTACCATGCTGCCGCTTTGTTTACAAACTGCTGATTGTTTATTTTATTTACATATTCATTTTACTTCCTTCATTATGTAACCACTCCCTATTCAAAGCAGCATTCCTACATCCAGTACTGGTCAACCTGTCACCTGCTTTCAGATATACACCCCTTTCATGCATAGCCTAAATATCCAGGTATTGCTGGCACATGCCCATCGACCCAGGTCTCATCTATGTGTGAACATAACTGACCCGGGTCGGAGTCCAGAGTACGGGACCATTCTCAATATCAGGGTTATTCCCTGGTATAATCTGCACTGCACAGTGTGAATGGCATAACCCAAGTTACTGGTAGACCTGGGTCTGGTATGAACGGCAACCCCAGCTTTAACCCGTTGTTCAGTGTCCCAGGTCCTAGCCAGGGGTTAAAGTGTGAAGAGGGTATTAGTACTACACTGGGGACTGCATAGTGGAAACAAACAGGGATTGCCATGGCTCCTGTATTTCTGTAGTCAAGAACATGCAAAGATTTTCATTAACCCCTTTTAAAGTGGCTCTGACATGGATGTAAAAGGAAAGCTTCAACCTATATGATCGTGTCACACAGGCTCTGCATTTCATGTTTGGGGTGTTATGTGCTATGTACAGTATGTTAATATATACTCATGGGAAGCATAAAAAACAAAATACATTTATATTAACTTGTCTTGTAATGTGGCATGGTGCTGTGTACACCATCCATATAGAAGAAGAAGCATGTTATGTGGCTTATGGAAAGATGATTCATAGTAGTATGACAGCTATAATTAAATGTTAATAAAATGTTTTGGGGTAATGTATCAGCTACTGTAAATTATAAGTATATTATACATCATCAAGTATGTCTTTGGCTATGTCAATCAATGTCATGAACATGTAACCTCCAAAAAATTTACTCAGGGGGGGATTTTTCTTGTCATACATAGGTTTCACTAATGAACACTGAAGCATTGACATTAGAACTTACGATTTGCACAGACAGTATGTACATGACTGTAGACCTATATCAGCTGGTGCATTATAATTGAAGGCATACATGAACTAAGAGTGTGACATTATACACATAAAGATTCATAGCTGTTATACATAGTTATGAAAATGATTCTTTATTGTATAAATAACCCTTACATTACTGATTATCCTCAGTGTCACCACTGGATATACAGTCTTCAGTTCCTTGGAATTTTCATGTGCATGGCCATGAGGAATGTGGATGTATTCCATAGTACAGTAGTATCATGGGAGCAAAGAAAGTTGTTGAATTTGTAGGTTTTCCTATAGTCATGTACCAGGAACGTAAGTCCTCAGTTACCCTTTTCTACAGTGTTACAGTATGTGTAGTTATAGCTTCAGTAGAAACATTGCAGCATGTTAGACAGATCTTATTGTCATCTTATTGGAGTCAACGAAAAATAATATTATTCCAAACACATGCAAAATGATGATTTGTGATTCTCATATAATCCACTTCCAGATGGAGCTATTGTATAGTCACTTGGAATACCTTCAGCACTGTGCTTAGTAGAAAAGTTATTTATATTCCTACTTTCTGACATTGTGCATTTTGTTTTGCATTTCATTCTGGAACACAGATAGTGAGATGAATGTCCATCAATCGCTGTTGCCTGATTTAGTAACGTAGTGCATATTGTCTTCGCCAAACTCCAACCAAAATACAATCAGGTATACAGAAAGAGGTAGGATCGTGTTGCGTCTTATGACATGAGCTTAGCTGGATCAACAGGGTTGTTATTATTCTCTCTGGAGTTCATTGAATGAATGTCTTGATTGCAGCACCATTTGGCTAGTGATTGAGTCTTTTAATTGCCGTACCAAGACAAAGATCAGGAGCAGAAGCAAGAACAGCAAGAGGAAGAACAGGACCACATAGAGTGACAGGTCCATATCTGTTACTATAACAATCCAAGGCAATAGATGTATAGGCTTATCCACCCGGATGTTCCGTGTAGCAGCTCAATGTTTGGAATTATTTCCTGGCAAATGTCCGTGAGATATGTATATGAAATATAAATAAGAGGTGCTCTGTACTGCCCTAACCTTCTACTTGCCTGGCATTGTGCTGCTGGATGCTGTGGTCTAAGACATCTATTCAAGTGCTGAATATATTTTTAATTATATATATTTTTTCAAATGTATTAAGGAATTCCTTGGCAAACAGTTAGAAATGCCTATAGGCAGGACACAGCAAGGACATTAGGAGTCTTCAGACATCTGTCCGCAGCAGCTGATGAGACTGGCTTCCCCCGCATAAGCTGGGCATCTCGCTCATGAAATGTGTCTCAGGAATGCACTCATCCATTCCCTGCTATTAGTGTGTATACAGCGGTCAGAGCTGTAATAGTGAGATAGGTTGTTTTGCCAAGCCTGGGTGCCATTCTGTATACTATATTCTAGAATATGCTAAATAAATAAGAAGTAGTATCTGATTGGTTGCTATGGGCACCATCCCATCTTCAATAGAACTCATCTTAGTAAATTGACCCCATAGAGGGGGATGTAATAGCGCCCAAATTCTCTGAGGTGTGTGAGGACTGACCTTTCCAACACCTGCAGCTATCAATTTCAACAGCTGCAGGTGGCGTTGCCATATGCTCCACAGCAAGGACAGCACTGTTCCTGGCTGTGGCAGCTACCGGCTCCAGGGCTGTGCAACAGATCTCACGTGAGTAGTAGTAGCCCAATACAGCTGGCTGGGCAGGAAGACACAACACGTCAGCACTAAGCTAATGCATTGTGCACCCTGCTCAGGCGTACATGAGTACAAGCTGTTCATACTTGTCAGTCTTCCTTCCTGCTTTGCCTCAATAATGAAGCAGGAAGTGTTATAGCAGCATGACAAGTGCCACTACTACAATTTATTATTTATTTATTAACAGTTTCTTATATAGCGCAGCATATTCCGTTGTGCTTTACCTATCCCTCTCAGTCCCTTTTAGTGTATTCAACATTCAGTTATTAATGTCCCTGTCAATCTGTTTGATCTGTATGCAGTTATTTTCCTGACTTTACTGTTTATGTCATACCTTGGCTGATTTTTAGGCATGAGGACATTTGTCATTATCCTATTTAGGTAGATGTCATTTAGTTAAGATGATCTTCTTCCCCAGATTATTATATACAATTCAAATGTTGCTCTTGTTGTTTGTAGATGTAGATGTAATGCTACTGAACAGGTATACAGAAAGTTCATCGGGTCTGATGAAAAAAAAAAAACATGTTTGTGTGCTACATCACTGCCCCAAATTGGACTGCTCAATTAATTTATTTATTTATTATTTATATGTAAATGATCAGTGTTTACATACTAATCTGAACCAGGCCAATGGTGCCTTGAATATTAATTTCACTTGTAAAAGTGCTATTTTTCAGTTTGGGGGCATTAACGATAATTACCGTAGTCTCTAAATGGGCAGCTGTACCATGTATACTGAGAGTAAAAGGAGAAATACAGTATAAGAAAAATCATGTCAAAGTTCTGCTCTAATTATTTACTAATAGGCCGTTATCTAAAGACATTTTTAGTTTCGTTTTAACCACTACATGAACAAATGTAGTTAGAATTCGGCCACTATGTTTGTTTACCATTAGATAACATTCACATTGCAGTGTCTAAATATGTATATATTTTGTTATGTTTTTCGGACTATATATGGCTTTCACATTGTAGCATATTGGACTGTTCTCTTTTAGGGGCAGATTTATTAAGCCTTATCAAGAGATAAATGCAAGGGTGATAAAGAGAGATAAACATCCAGCCATTCAGCTCCTTACTGACTTTTTTCAAACACAGCCTGTGACATGGCAGTTAGGAGCTGATTGGCTGGACGTTTATCTCTCCTTATCACCTTTGCATTTATCTCTTGTTAAGGCTTAATACATCTGCCCCTTAGTGGTTTTAGGAATAGACTATACCAGTGGTTCCCAAACTGTGCGCCGTGGCACCCTGGGGTGCCTTGGGGGACTTGCAAGGGTGCCCTGAGTTGGTGGTCCAGGACCAATTAAAGTTATTTATGTCCATTATAATAGTCAAATTGTAGACAAACAGAAGTGAATCCTGTCCATTACCACATTACTGATCCTAAGGATGAGATAGAAACACAATTTATTTAACTTAATGTTTGTTTCTGACTTTCTCAATAAGAAACCTTCAGCCTAGGGGGTGCCGCGAAAACATTTCTGATGCTTCTGGGTGCCGTGATTGAAAAACTTTGGGAACCATACTATTACTGCTGAACCTCAGGCACACAAAGGACCTGATTCAACGTACTGTAGTACACTTAACAGTAGCAGCTGTGACATGTGAGTGTGACAGCAGACATGATATTTTACTGATTTATATCAAATATTAGTAAACCTTTTGCAGTCCAAATTTTTTTTGCAATTCAACAGTCTGGTTTAAATGTTTAAATTGTAATTTTTTATATTTTTTAATTCAAAAATGGTCTGCATTGAATGTTTAACGATGTTAATGTTCTTATTTTAAAGTGGCTCACCATTGGATCTGCTACAAGCGCTAGGGCTGTTGAGCCTGACTAGACGTTGGACTTAAAAAGGGTTAAATATTATTAACAGTTGTGTGTTTTTAATTCAGACCTTATGCACCTGAAAAGATTAGCGAAAAATACATCTATCCTTTCCATTTATTGAAAAACTTGATACCAAGATTTTCCAATGTATTTAGGGAATTTGCTGCTATATTTTGCAGATTTTTTTAAGCCAACGAATGTTGAAATAATATTATTATGCGTGTGTGTGTGTGTGTGTATTGCTTGGTTTTAAGGTTATTTTTCAGTTATATTGGAGCATGACAGGAAAGGCCCTGCACATCATTGGCATGGATGCGTGTTTGTGTCAGCGTGGTCCCGTCCCCCCTATTCAATGCCAGATTACCGCCATTGTAATCCCACTGCCACCAATACCATGGGTTATTGCAAGTGAACCCACAACAATCCAGGGTATTGTGCAGCGTTTAAGCTCCGAGTTGAAATAAGACCCAGCATTTTGGGTAGAGAACAGGGTTCAACACTGGTTCTGTCTGGCTCGTGATGCAGTGTGAACAAGTAAGGTCGATGTAGACGGGCACTTGCTCAAAGCATAGAAAGAGTTGGCACTCCGAGATGCTCTCATCTCCAAGTGCTGGCTCAGGACCCATTGGCCGTGACCTCACCAATCCGGCAATAAGCCAGGTCAGGTAGCCAGTCAGTCTGGAAGGGTTAGACTCATGTTCAAAATCCTAGGTGATGTGAAAGGGGTATAAATGATATCATGGTGTATGCTTGATTTTAAAACAGGCAGAAGATACATAGTACAGTAGGTACCAATGTTACAAAACAGGAATTAACAGTTTTCTGAAACACTAGGGTTGCTACCCATTGGGATTCCTCCTGACAGACTGGAAATCACATGATGTGTCCTGTCCCAAGGTAATCTCAGATTTGCAGTGTCCTGAAATTTGAATGGCTGCAGTGTGAATTCAGTGGTGTCACTATCATGTGGCTAGGGTGACCAACTCATCCCTTTAATCCGGGACACATATTAATTACACAGGTTCTGGGGCTTGCTTTCACCTGGTTTTAAACTGCCACACCTCAAGACTCCATTTCACCTGGTTTTAAACTGCCACAGAACCTGTGTAATTAATATGTGTCCCGGATTAAAGGGATGAGTTGATCACACTACATGTGGCAGACCCCGCGGTGGCTTGTAGGAGCCAGCGCCACGGGTCTGTGGGGGCGCCATGAATAAACTGGACTGGTGCTGCCGCAGGGACAGACTGAACCTTCAGCTGCAGGAGCCGGGAGGCCATGCTTCATGGCTGGGGTAGGCACCTCCTCTGTTGCTGTCCCTTCACAGTGCCAGCACGCAGTGATCAGGGACACAGCCGTAGCCACAGAGCTTTACTAGGACACTGAGCGACTGCTGAAATAACAAATTGTATTTATTAGCCTCTGCAGCTTGCTGGAGGTAAGATGTTTGTGCAGCGTGTAGGAGTCAGTGTGATGTGAATGGAGGAGGGGAACGTGCAGGACAGATCTCAAGTCCTGTACTTGGTGACAGCCTCTGTGCACTGGCAATGTAAGGGGGTGTAATGTGTAAGGGGCATTAAGGGGTGCGGTTTATAGTGTAAGGGGCATTATGGGGGGGGGGGGGGGGGGGGAATACACCAGAAACAATTCTGGCTGGGGGGAGCAAAATTTATAGTTACGCCACTGTTGGAGTTGATAAAAGTTGATAAATATAAAGTTGCATGTCGACCAAGAAATTTGATCATAAACATAATGGCTATATCCATATTGTAGTTTCGTCCACACCCCTTATCCTGGTGATAGATTTGATGATTTTTAAATTGTTAAGTGTTCTCATTCATATTGTTTTTATTCTCGTTATTATACATCACTTCCATACAAATCGATAGCAAAAGCAAAACAGAATAAATAGCCATTTTGTCGCAGATAATTGTAAAAAAAAATATCTTTATCTCCGGGAAAATGGCTGCTGCTCTTTTGCAGTTCATGGAGGCCTAGCTGTCCCTCACACTGACAACAATGTCAAGCTGTCAGGGTGACAGTGACAGAACGTGCGTGCACGTACTACGCCTGCGCTCTCAGGTGACAGCAGCAGCAGCAGCAGCAGCAGCAGCAGGAGGCGGCCGGGTGTCACTGTGGGGAGGTGTAGCCAGCGCGGAATGATGACGTAGGGGGCAGAGCATTTCCCACGTGTGTCTCTGTAGTGGGTGCTGCTGCAGCTGTATTCACTACGTAGTGTATGTGTATGAGCTGCAATAATGAGGGAAACCCCGCTCTCCAACAGCGAGAGAGCCTTCCTGCTGCAGGCCATCACCGAGAAGAAGGTGAGGACGCAGTGTCTGTCGGCTGCTGTGCACACGGAGGAGCCGTGCCCGGAGAACTGTGTCAGTTGTATTGGCATGGATCGAGTCATATCTGTGTCCCCTCTTCTAGACATACATATCCCTATTATATACACAGCAGTGTAACATGCATTTTTTTTATTTGGGTTGGGGAGAATATCAAAGCTTGGCCAGCGATAGAATTGAGAGGAAGTATCAACAAATCAGCTTATCCCTTACATTTTGCAGACTGTGTTTGAGAAATGACAGGAGCTCATTTCTATATTTTACAATTTTATCTATTGTAATCCATAATATGTTTGCTTGTTTGTCATTATCATGTGTACAGTGATATGCACTTTCCATTCTGTTTTCTTTTGTATTCAGCGTCTTGATGGCAGACAAACCTATGATTACAGAAATATTAAAATAACATTTGGAACAGAATATGGCTGCTGTGTTGTTGAGCTTGGGAAAACCAGGTATATTATTTTATTGAATTCATATTGTATTACATACTGTTTTGTTTAATGATAGAACTGTATACACATGGTTGAATTAAGCTAAACTGTCAATCTAAATAAGGGCCGAGTTTTATTTGCTTTGTGTTGCAACACATGGTACTTGTGTAGTTTCATGGCGCCGTGCGTCTGAGTCCCCTTGCGGGGCTTGCTTCGCTCGCCCATGCTGCGGGCTCGCTGCGCTCGCCACGCTATCTAATATGAACTCCATGCCAACATGGATAGTGGAGGTATGAACTATCCATGTTGGCATGGAGTTAAGTTACTTTATTTTAGATTTTGTGGCGAGTGTAAAACCCGGAAGTAGCTGGCGCCGTGAAACTACACAAGTATCCAACACATTCTACCTATTAACTTTAATTCTAGAATTAAACTGACTTGTATAGGAAATATCCTGGTTCATGTCTCAAACATATAACCGTTATAGGTGGCTATTCAAACTGGAGATGTTTCGTATCAAGCCCATTTTTAACAATCTCGACTGACTGGGTCTATTCTGACTGTGGGTGCGCTATACCCCACCCTGTTCTGGGTATGTACAGTAACTTGCAGGTACAGCGGTTGACACTGCCATGGGCCCTGCGAGTTTCATTTAGTACATAGACGGGACACTGTTTTTGTAAAAAATGTAAATGTGTCTGTCTCAGTAATGAATGTTAATATTTATGGCATTGCCATGATTATTAATTCAAACTGTAAATGTAGTAGCAGATTATTTTCACATATGTATCCTGTCCAGAAATCCCATTCATAGGGGTTTATTTACTAAGATGGGAGTTTTATTACACATGGGATGTTGCTATGGACAACCAATCAGAATCTACTTATTTATTTTTTCAGTTCTAGAACAGTGATTCCCAACCCTGGTCCTCGAGTACCCCCAACAGTGCACATTTTCCTGGTCTCCACACAGAATCACAAGTGACATAATTAGCTCCACCTGTGGAGCTTTTAAAATGTGTCTGAATAATGAGTGCACCTGCCGTGTGACCTGGAAAATGTGCACTGTTGGGGGTACTTGAGGACCAGGGTTGGGAACCACTGTTCTAGAAGATAATAGATAGTATCTGGTTGGCCATAGCAACATACCATCTGAAATAGAATTCCCATCTTAGATGTATCCCATAGGCTGTAGCCAGCCTTACCCTTGATGGCAGTGACTGAACCCATAGGAAACTTTGCACTCCACTACAGTTTGAATTCTCACAAGTTTTATTGAAGAATCTAATTAGTTGATGACATTTATTTTTAACTTATATTTCATAGAGGAGAGTTCCCTCGGTACTTGTTTCCTAGCACGGCCACAAATCTTGGCCATCGGGGGTAATTTTAGTGGCCTGCGACGCGATGCCCCCGATTTTTCCATTGAAATGCATTGAAAACAGTGAAAAATCGGGTCGGTCGCGTCGTGTGCGCCTAAAAATGCTTAAATGGTCCACCCGCGATGGCCGCGATTTCCCCATAGGGAACAATGTTAAATGCCTCAATTTACCCGCGATGACCCCGATTTCCCATAGGAAACAATGTTAAATGGGTCAATTTACCCAAATCAGCGTAGGGAAGAATGGTAAATGGGCCAGAAACCCCCAAAAAAAACCCTGAGCAGTGAAATGTCCCCCCAAAAGTATTTTACGCCACCCCGCGATCAACGTGAACCCGAAGCGTGGCGAGCGGCGGCGGTACGCGTCCTCCGACCTTTTCATACCCCCACTATCCACGTCGGCGTGGAGAATAGAATAGTGTGGCGAGCGCAGCGAGCCACCGATCCCGAAGCGTGCCGAGCGGACGCGGATACCTTCACAGGTAAACGCGTACCTTCGCGGGCTTCACAGGTGTCCGCGTCGCCATGGACACCTGGGAAGCCCACGAGGGGACGCGTATAACTGTGAAGGTATCCGCGTCCCCTCGCGGGGCTCGCTTCGCTCGCCACACTATTCTATTCTCAACTCCACGCCGACGTGGATAGTGGGGGTATGAAAAGGTCGGAGGACGCGTACCGCTGCGCTCGCCACGCTTCGGGTTCACGTTGATCACGGGGTGGCGTATAGTACTTTTGGGGGGACATTTTAATGTTCAGGGGTGTTTTTGGGCCATTTACCATTGTTCCCTATGATAATTTGGGTCAATAGATCCATTTCACATTGTTTCCTATGGGAAATTGGGGTCATCGCGGGTAAATTGAGGCATTTAACATTGTTCTCTATGGGGAAATCGCGGGCATCGCGTCTGGCCCATCGCACCCGATTTTTTTTGCGCATGCGATGGCCGCGATTATGATCGTTGTGGCCGTGCTAGGAAACAAGTACCGTTCCCTCTTTAAAATAATGTGCCCATTAGTAGACAATATCTGGTGTTTAGCATTCAGTATTATCCTCTTGCAGAACATGTTTTCCATATATTATGGTGACAGTATCACTTATCATATTGTGCTCTCATACTGGGCTAAACACACTTGGGCAGCATTTGTTTGTTACAAAGTGCTCCACCATCCTGTGTCAAACCAAAAACACCATGTTCAAGTTTTCTAGTATAAAAAATGGTATGCTATGCTGGTCTACCGTATTACTTTGACGCGTATTGAATGCATACCATTTAAGATGGTGAAAACTCATCAAAACATTACCTGTTTGAGGATCTCTGCAGCATATTATGTACCATTAATGAATATTTCATGATCTTTCAGAGTTCTTGGACAGGTGTCCTGTGAACTTGTTGCCCCAAAGATGAACCGACCTACTGAAGGAATTCTCTTCTTCAACCTTGAGCTCTCATCTATGGCATCTCCAGCCTTTGAGCCTGGAAGGTAATAATAAATTTTATTTATATCACATTCTTCCCCACTGGAGCTTAAGGCACTGTACAGACACCAGGAACATAATACAGAAGTTTAGATTTTCCCAATATGCAGACACCATTTATTCATCCTATCCTCAAAGCATCCAGGTGAGGCAGCCATTTTGGGTGCGTTACACCAGATAACTCTGAGCAGGATAGGCAATGTCTAGAAGAGATGAGATCTAATGGGGAGGATGAAAGAAGTAGACGAGATAAAGGATCATTGTAAAATCTTCAGAACCATGCAGTGTTCATCCTGCACAAGGGTACCAGGTGAGGCTGACCTCTCGGGCACACTGTGCAGCCTGCAATGTGAGAGGTATGCAATACACGTCAATAAGACATACGATGGTTAAATAAAAAACAAGTAATAGAATACCCACCGCATAAATATTTCCACGTGGGGTTCATCCTGACCTTGAAAATCCCAAGCCAGGCAGCTACCAAGAGTGTACAACATAGACTACAGTGGACACAATGCTCTGTTAGGTTGAAGTGCAAAGAAGCAAAGATATTGGGTAAGTGCTATTTGGAAGAAAGGGACAAGGGAAAAGATGGCAGAATAAGGGCTCTATGATTTGGTAATTCGGAGAGACATTGAAACCAGTCAATATATTGCATATATAAGAAATATAGGCGTATATCAGCAATAGCACCTGCTATTAGGATGTTCTAAAACCTATAGTTGGTTACTCTTGATAGTCTCAAGCAGTAGTTGAATTTAATTGAATTAATCACGGGCTGGAGATGATTGACCAATTGCTATAATTTAAGATACGTTTGTTAAATGCCAAATATGTATGCTGATGTTTTAGGCCGTCTGAGCTGGTTGTGAAACTCAATCGGTTGTTGGAGAGGTGTCTGAGGAACTCCAAATGTATTGACACTGAATCACTTTGTGTTCAAGCAGGAGAAAAGGTGAGGGAGATGGGTTTTTTTTTTCTAGAAAGTATTCACATGTGTATGTGCCTTCAGTGCTACAGTAGTGTTAATTACGTTCTATTTGCAATCTCAAGCCAGGCAGAAGGGTTTGCAATGGAGAAATGTTCCTTGTAGATGATCCTTAATGTGGTGAATGCCATTCTAATACAATAGTAATGCATGACGTAACTATGACCTTTTATTTGTTTTGAATTATGTATACATAATAGGGCTGCTTACAGGGGATTCCTTCTTGCTTTCCAAACTGAAGATTAGTCTGTAACGGTCTCCTAATCAAACCAGCTAACCGTTCATTTAATTAGAATGGAAAGAAGCATTAAAAAAAAATAAAAAATCTCTGGTCCTAAGAACTTGTACACAAAGTTTGATGGTTAAAATATATCTTATGTTCTTTAAGATGTCTAATGCTATCATTTGGCTTCCTTTTTATAGGTGTGGCAGGTTCGTGTTGACTTGCATTTGTTAAATCATGAGGGGAATATAATTGATGCAGCAAGCATAGCTGCGATTGCTGCATTGTGTCACTTCAGGAGGCCGGATGTGTCTGTTCAAGGAGAAGAGGTCACTGTGGTAGGTATTACATTCTGAAGACTGAAAATGAATTCTCAATGCAAAACACAACATAAACATTCATGTTACAGATATATTAATTTCGAAAAAAAAATATTTTCCTGCAGAAAAGGGACAAATGAAAGGTTGTATTCCACCTACTGGGAACATTTCCCATTGTCCAAGTGGTTGTAATCTCTAATTGCATGGAGCTTAGTCAGTGATGCTCTCAGTGTAGGGTTACCACCACCTGTCAAGGAATTTAACACTGGTGCCCGAAGGTGTGGCGTTCCCGGACTATACAGTGTCCGGAAATAGGCATCTATTAGAACATAAAGTATTTCCATCCAAGGCCAAACCCATTTTTCAGTCCACTGTGGTCCTGTGTAGAGTGGTTGAGGATTTACAGTATAGTCTTTAAAATGTAAAGTAAATTCCTCCAACAAGTCTGTTCTATGGACACTGAGGGGCAAATTTTATTAAGCTTGGTGAAGTGATAATGAGGCTGGTACATTATCTCCGGCCAATCAGCTCTCAACTGTGAAGTTACAGGCTTGGTTTGAAAAATGACAGGTAGGAGCTGATTGGCTGGTGATAAAGTACCAGCCACTTAATCACTTCACCAAGCTTAATAAATCTGCCCCTAACTGAGGTAATGTTTTCAGGATGTTATAGATCAGAACCAGCCACTGTGGTTTCCTATTTAGGAAAATAGTAGACATATTTTCCTTCTGTAGACCTCTTTAACCCTCTTTCTACACTTGTTTCTGGGGAACTGGCAGAAATCCATACCTAGTGAGGTTTATGCAGCTCCATTTCCCTTCTCCCATTGTGACTGAAGGTGCCCACAGACGCATCGATCCCGGCGTGCGTTCTGTGCTTAACTAGCACACATAGCATTGCATTGTATGCCTTGTGCATGCGATGCGATGCTATGCGATAAAAATCTAGTACAAAAAGTATGTGCAGCACATACTTTTTGTACTGTGCGATGAGGTGCAGCGGGAGCGCGCACCCCATCGCATAGCATCGCACCGCCGGGATCGGTGCTTGTGTGGGCACCATAAGAGTTATGGAAAAACTCCCCAGTACTTAACATCCATCAGAAACTTCATTACACAAGGACCACTTAGTGATGAGTGCTAGGGCTCTGTTTCAGCTGTTAGTTTGTTCTTGCGACAATTTTGGCCTGTTCTTACCTGATGGGACCTTCTGGTAAGAGAACAAGTACTGGAACAGGTGCAAAATTTCACTGGTTTTTATTTTTAGTATCCAGAGAACTTAATTTTATGTCTCTTATTTACCCTGAACCTTGGCTATTCCGTGGTGGCACACAGAGATGTGTGACTGAAATCTTGGGCAGTAATTATACCACATTGGGGATTATCTCCCCCCACCTGAACAGACCTACGTATTATAAATTGCAGCATAAGATCTCTTTGACATTCAGGTAACACACAGCCTAGTCCACACTATAATATCTGAGGGGGTAGTACAGTCAAAGAAAGACTTTAAAATAGGTTTATACCACTGCAGTGTACTTGACTAGGTCAATCTAATGCCTTTCTTGACTACCATAGTATATTACTAAATCTTTTTATAGATGAAGACAGACACATACACTCTGTCTTTACAGCTGCTTCATCTTGATGTTTGTCTCCTTTCTGGCTAATTGTGACCTGAAGATAGAAGGGGACAGATGAATACAAGGAAATTCTCCAATGTGTCTTTGTTTCCCATAGAGCATCAGATGAAAAAATCCTTTGTAATTAAGATTTAATTCACTTTTCTTTTTATCTATGAGCAATAAGAATAAGAGGGACAGTGGGGAAAATGTATTAAGCCTGGTAAAGTTGTGATAAAGTGGAAGGCGATAATGCACCAGCCAATCAGCTGTGTTGGAAAAATGACAGGAGTTCATTGGCTGGTGCGTTATCACCTTCCACTTTATCACTTAACCAGGTGAAATACATCTGCCCCCATGTGAGGTAATGGATTAATACGTTGCAGAGTAATTATCTAGCATTTACTAGTTTGCGCACATGGAGTATTGGAAAGTGGGGGGTTAAAAGTCAATAATGTGGTTCTGCAGATGAATCTATAAGAGAGTTTTTCATCTTTTGTGTGTTTATGCATTTTATTGGGTTTTAACCCTTGCGATTCCGATCCGCGTTCATGTATCGGAAGCCAGAAAGTCTTCGCTGCCTTGTCTATATAGTGCAGATCTGCACTATATAGTCAAGATAGGATGCAAATAGGATGTGCCTTAAGATCCTATCTGATCAGATCGTGGATAGGATCTTAAGGCACATCTAACGTGTGTACACACCATTAGTGTCTTATTTTTCATTTTACAAATTTTTTTTTTTTTTTTTTTTGAATGAAACTCCTGATATGATCTTTATTTTGGTCAGTACTCTCCTGAAGAACGTGATCCCGTTCCCCTTAGCATCCACCACATGCCCATATGTGTCAGCTTTTCCTTTTTCCAGCAAGGGTAAGTAAAGAATAGAAGACAGTTATTTTAAATGTATTTGGTCATAACAGAAGGACTGCACACTATATACTGGTCTGTTTTTATTACTGATGCTTTATAATAAATATCCTGTATTTGTGTACACATAGCAACATAAGTCACTATTGCTTGCGGTAGAAAAACTGAATTAAATGTTATTTTTAGCATAAATTACAGATGGTGACTTTTGTGGCACTGTATGCACTTGGCGGCGTGATGTGAATGGGCAATGCCAACATGTAACAGCGGGCCTAGGGGGCTTACACACACAGAGATTTGCTGAGTGTTCTTAGCAATGCTAGATGGCTCAGAAGACCGCCAGTGTTCTCGGGTGAGCCCTACTTGTAAACAGAAGATACACTTTATTACTTTTTGACTGTCCACCATCATATCTTGATTAAAATGGAAAGTCAGAATAATCCATCAGTGATTGGAGTCCTTGCTCCAATCACAGACATCGCTGTTTGGTCCCATCTGTATTCCGGAGTGTAGAAACAAGCTGCGCTGCTTCTTCATTAGGAAAGGATATCTTATTCTTCTATTGCAGTGATGTCACAAGAAGGCCTTTATTTATTAACCGTTTCTTATATAGCGTGGCATATTTCATTGCGCTTTACAATAGGAAACAATAGTGATCTAACAAATTGGGTATATACAGACAGTCAAATGTATGACCCTTCAAAGTCAAAGGCCCTGCTCGCAAGCTTACAATCAATAGGACTTTATGGAGTCCGGTGTATCTTGCCTGCTAGCACCATAAGATCCATGAAATTTGGACATAGTAAAATTAAACTAAACAAAATGCAGACCAGGGTGTTCCAGAGTTAATAAACTAAAAGACATAAGAACGCTTCTATGTATAGTCCTACTCTTCCTTCACATCTGTTAGAAACTTGGTAACATGAACAGTCAGAAATATGGCTATATAGAGTTCAGTGATAGCCGCTAGTATTACAGCCCTCCACTCTTGGCACATACAGCAGATATATCAGGTCTGTTGTCACCATATTTATGTGTTTGCTGTTGATCCCTTTGCATTTAGCACATATTTGCTGGTAGATCCTAGTGAACGAGAAGAACGGGTCATGGACGGTCTTCTGGTGATTGCTATGAACAAGCATCGGGAGATTTGTACCATTCAGTCTAGTGGAGGAATCATGCTGCTGAAAGAACAGGTGACGCATTTTCTTTATTTACGCTACAGCTGCTAGGATTAAAAATAAATCGCATTTCCATTGTGGAGAATGGCTTTTGCCAGCTAGCAAGCAGTTTTGAGCATCATTTTCAGAGAACCTGCTGAGGCAAAATGTACAACCTGATGTAGACTTGTTCTAGTCAAACTGCAAAATACATAATATGGAAGAGCTTTCCCAGTAGCCTCCTGGTTATCCTTTAGAACACAGGTCTTCAACCTGTGGCCCTCCAGATGTTGTGGAACTACATGTCCCAGCATGCCCTGACCGTTCTGGCATGTTCTTATAGGAAAAAATGTAGCAATGCATGTTGGAACTTGTAGTTTCACAACATCTGGAGGGCCACAGGTTGAAGACCCATGCTTTAGAAAATCATGGAGTCCATGTTGTGTAAGTTAATGTTCACATTTATATTGCAAAAAATGAGCTGTTTATCATATTACATGAAAAAAGTGGTGTCAGTGTCTTATTGTCCTAGAGAGGATAAAAATATATTTAAAAAATCCAGGCCGTTTTTTCTTGTACATGCACAAAGTGTGTGTGTCTAATGTCACTGATTTGTGTATGGGTGCAAATAGGTTCTACGGTGCAGTAAGGTCGCTGGTGTGAAGGTAGCTGAGATCACAGAACTGATTCAGAAAGCGCTGGAGAATGATCTGAAAGTCAGGTCAGTGAAGTCATGTGTACTGCACGGAGGAAATAAACCTGGAAGATATTCCTATATACTCCTATTTTTACAGGAAGGAAGGAGGCAAATTTGGTTTTGCAGAGTCCCTGCCTGATCAGAAAATTACGGCCTTGAAAATGGAGAAAACTCCTGTAGATACCTCCAATGTTGAAGGCACAGCTGAAGAAATCTTACATAATTCGGAACCTCCGTCAGATGTGTATCCTTCTAGATCAAATTTGGGGTTCATCCATATCTGGCCAATGTGTTACTGGTGGAATTAATATTCTCTCCCACATCACTGTATAATGCAAGTTATATGAACAATAATCATTGCACTGTAAAAGGAAAGGGTATTTAAATATACATTTGTATATTCTTTACAATGTACTGTATTCTGCAGAGAGCCTTGGATTTGCATTGGATGCTTTGTCTAGTTCACTATGCAGCCTAGGAGTGCACTTTTTAAGGATAGCCTTATTTTGCCACGCTGTCAGTAGGGAAGATTTCAGAAATCGGATTTGAAGTTACTTACACACAGTAACTTGCTGTTACTGATCACACTTGCTGCAGTAACCTGATGTTCCTCCTTGTGTAAATAAATTCACACAACTTATTCTAGGTATGAAGAAGTAGAACTTTGATGCCAATATAGCCTTTTAGACCTTTTTTTCCCATAACTTACTGTCATTAGTGTGTCTAAGCCAGTTGTTTGGGCTTCTGGCACTGCCCAGATTGGAGAGGGCGTTGAAAATGCATGGGGAGAGTTTGAGGACTCTGAAAGCGAAGAAGAGGATAGTGACGCTATCCCAACATCTCCAGAAAGCCCAGAAATTATTGAAGTGAGAAATAAAAGCTCGGAAAGTAAGTATTTTGTTTCTGTTTATTTAGATATTTATACATTTTATGTATTTGTGGCATGTGATATATTTGTAATACGAAGACAAATATTTATTTGTGTAACCCCTTGAGTGGTAGGTTTTGCTGGGGCAGGACAAACCTACAAGGGCAGGTTTGTCCTGCCCCAGCAAAACCCACCACAGTTGAAAGCTGCCCCCCTCCCTCACCTCTGCTCCGGCGTTAGTACGCCGGAGCTTCCCTGCCGCCGCTGTCCCCGCTGCCTTAGCCGCCAGCCTGTCACATTCAGCAGCCTGCATCCCCGAGCCTGCCGCCTACGTCGTTGCTACTAAAAGTATGGCAGCAGGTGGCTGGGGGAGCGGGGTTAGAAGAGCTCCGGCGTGCGATCGCCGGAGCACAGGTGATGGGAATTTCATATTTGTGATATGCCCGGAAATTTTCCGGGACAGCCCGCTGCGGCAGCGCAGCTGAGCCCGGAAAATTTCCGGGCATACCACTCAAGGGGTTAATGGTGCCAATAGCTAGCCCTGACCATAAAACTATGAGTTCTGATATGTATTAACTTGAAAATAGAACATATAACGTTGCTGATAACAGAAATAAGAAAATACGCTATATGGTTAAATGTAGGCAAGTTCATTTAGCCCTTCTCAGTCCGGATGTTTACAATCTGGGATACCTGCTTGAGCAGGGGGCCAGCCTACACAAAGGAAGTAAAGTGGGAAAAGGGAACCGGCACAATGGACAAGATAACTATGCACAGAGGGTGTGTGTGGGTTAGTGTGTAGAAAAGGACTTAACATAAAGCAGTACACTCGCACCAAATAACAATCTTTCTATAGGTACCAGTGGGCCTTTAATGCCCCACATGTTGATATTTGTGTTTCTCCAAGAACTATCATGTGGACCTGTAGTACCCATGTAAAAGACAGTGGGGCCGCTATATTGAGCTTTAAAAAGAGATGAGGGTGATATACGTCCAGCCAATCAGCTCTTAACATTGAGGCAGATGTATGAAGCAGTGACAACAGAGGAGAAGTGATAAAGTGCCTGGCACTTTATCACCTGCCAATCAACTCCGGCCTGTTAAGTTACAGGCTGGGTTTAAAAAGGGACAGTCAGATTAAACCCATCTTTAGAGCACAGGCCTGCGGTACACTGGATATGGTGGGACATCTTTATTGGCTGGGTCCCCACTTCCCTAAATTTTTTTTGTCTGACTAGTGGGCCCATCTTTTTAAATACCAGAGATGGTTCCAACATCTGGTGCTGGTTAATTACATACAGGGGATCCCTACACATTTATGTTCCCTGTGTTTTTTGAATCAGAGATTGCTCAAACAGCCCTGTTTGCTTATTTTTTTTTTTTTTTGATTTTTAACTATTTCATTCCTTCTACACAGTGAAGCACTGCACAGATCACACTGATCGGTTCATGCTTCTGCAAACACTGCTTAGAGGGGACATCTATTTTGTAGAGTGTATTTTGGTCAGCGTTTGGGGCTAAACGTTACACCCACAGTAGATTGTGCTTACTAGTCTTACACTAGGGTTCCTTTTTATTCTTTGCCTATTTTCACATGTGTGGTTTGGAGTATAAACTTGAGGGTCAGGAGGCTACACACTGACAAATAATCGCAGATAACTTGATTTTAACATGGCTGGCTGTCCAGTTATCGATTGGGCAGCACGGGCGTTGTAATGGTTAGCATTACTGCCTCACAGCACTGAGATCATGGATTCGATACCCACCATGGCCATAACTGTGGGGAGTTTGTATATTCTCCCCGTGCTTGCGTGGGTTTCCTCCGGGTACTCCGGTTTCTTTGCACAGCCCAAAAATCTACTGGTAGGTTAATTGGATCCCAAAAAAACCCTACAATATTTCTGATCACCTTCAGTGTCACTTAAAAGTAAAAATAAATACATCTGAAAATGGCTGCTCTGTAGGCTACATTGCAAATCAGTGGTAAAGCTACATCATTGACAGAATGGTCTTTTTTTTTTTTTTTTTTTTTTGCCCTGTTGAGTGATTTTTATTTTTACTTTTTTTTTTTTTTTATTGCAGTTGAAACAATCATGTTGTCGGACAGTGAGGAAGAAGAGGTGGTCATACTGCAAGCGGAGACACAAGCTAAAGCCAGGTATCAGCATCTTTATTTAGCTTTTCATATAACTAAAGGGAAAAATGAATATGTCCCCAACAGGTAGCACTTGTGCAGCAGCCCAGTCTGGCCAAGATTTCTGACCTTAAGAAATATTCCCATCCGCTGTAGATAATGATGATGACTGGGACACTGTGTACTCCTTTATAACACAGGGCTCCGGTGTTGGCCACTGAGACTATTGTGGCCTTTTTTTTGCCCATTGTATGTTTTCGGTGTATCCGAGTGATAACACTGAAAAATAAGAGGAATGAGGCCCTAAGTAACCCACATAAAATGTGTTTGGTTATTTTTAGTACACCAAAACATTGTGATTCATTCTAATTCAATATTTTGATACTGCCGGGAATCTTTCAAGGTGTTATCGTACATCTAAATAAACATTGGGATTTTATAGGAAACCTAATATTGCAATACCTGTCTATTTAAATATGTCTATTTAATTGGACAAGGTGTCATAAAGGGTTAAGTATGTATATTCAATGTTTAAAAAGATAGCTCAGAATTGGAAAATCACTTTGCCCCACATATATAGAGATTTGGAAATGGGCAGTGGGTGAAACGGTGGTATTAAGTGGGTAGTGAAAATGGTTACAAAGGCGTTAAGATGACTGAAACTACATTAAAGATGTGAGCTCTGAAAGCACATTTCAAGACTTGGAGATTAGTAGATAACTTTGAGCATAAATAATTTGTTGGTACTTGTGTATTATCAGGGCGCCCATTACGTACTTTACATAGTGTTGTATTGAGAATACCAATACGGCACTATGCTGGCTGCGTAACCTATGTAAGTGGCTCTGGAGCCCTAAAAATACACTATGCTTAATATCCCCACTATCCATGTCATACCCCCGTCGGCGTGGAGTTGATTTTATAAAGTGTGGCGAGGGAACGTGGATGTGCGTCTCCTCACGGGGCTCACTGCGCTTGGCACGCTTCGTGCTCGGTGGCTCACTGCACTTTATAAAATCAACTCCACGCCGACGTGAATTGTGGGGGTAAAATGGCTGGTCTATACTTACCCTCCTCCGGCCCGGGCACCGTGTCGATCCCCGCTGACTCCCCGGCAGTTGCATTCAGTCCCCCTACTCCGGCACTCGCCACGGATGCTGTATGCAATTAGTGTAGTGCCACTGGGTGAGTAGGGAAACCATGTGATGCACTATGCTGAATTCCGTACAGCGTCTGCTGCGAGTGCCGGAGCAGGGGGACTGAATGCGACTGCCGGGGAGTCACCGTGGATCGCAGGGATCGACGCGGTGCCCAGGCCGGAGGAGGGTAAGTATAAACCACACCACCCTGTTGCCTCCTGTATTATCACGGCGCCGACTATGCTGACAACGTAGCTTAGCCTACGTTGAAAACGTAGTGTAGCCGGGCGCCCTGATAATACACAAGTACCAATTTTGTTTTTGTCGTGGACCCCCAACCCACCATGCAAACAAACCGAGGCACCCCAGGGTGCCTAAGCACCCAGTTAGGGAACCACTACCTTATCCTCATGTCTGTTATCCAAATTATTTCGAAAACCATAGTTTCAAGAATGGATTTTTTTGTTGTTGTTGCTAAAAGCACTACTGAGGACATCTGTAACTGGCACTAAATACATGCAAGAAAATGATGGCGCCGTGAAACTACACAAGTACCAATGATTGCTTATCATTCATATTCAGTGCCTGAGATCGTACACAAACCTTGTTTCATGCTTAAATTAAATACATTTGTGTATATTTCATATGTTTGCGTTAATAAAACATAAATGCAAGATACCTCATTGAAATATAAAATATGGAATAACCTGCCCTCTGTATAATGGGAGACCCAGGTTTAATCTGAAAGCATTGGGCATGGGTTTGCGATGTGAAAGGGGTATTAGTGAATGTAGCTATGGATTAGAAATCTTGCAGTGTATGTACATGACCATGCAGAAGGGTGTAATGATGTAATTTTACAGACAAACTGAATAAGTTGCATATACTAACTCATCACATCAAAAATGCCTTTCTCATTTACATCCTCAGCAGTGTTTTCAGACATGGAGTTTTCAATGCTTTCCTTTTTATATGACCTACTGTAGGTTATGTTATGGTTAAGACTTAGAAGTGTCTATACATTGAGCTTGCAAATATATCCACACTGTAAGGAGTTGGTTATATACTAATTACTCTATTTTCTTTTAGATCTACTAGCATGGCAGCTGCAGTGTCTGAAAAGGGTCAAGATCTGTCCAGCAACACTTCTAGCAGTAAAAAGAAAAAGACTAAATCCACCAGATAATGATAACCAGTATAGTTTATTCCACAGAACTAAAATTGTTGTAGACCAGATCCTTCAACATCATGTGACATTTTATTTTTGCAAAATGTAGAGTCCGCTACATCCAAGTAGAAAGTGTTGTCTGCCATAGACTGTAAGGAAAGTGTTTAATATTGCTTAATGCTTGTAATACAGAAAATATATTTTTTAACAGTTTTTACAAAATATTGCTTTTTTATTTCCCCATGTGTATGTGACCAATCCTGAGCATTGTAGTACCACTGACCTGGTTAGCTAACTCTCTCCCTTTATTAGGAGCTGAGTTGAAATCTATTCAAAATCATCCTGAAGACCACTTCTTCAGTGGGCAATTGTCAAGCGAAACTGAAATGATTTATATTATACCTCTTTTCCACTGCCTTTAAAATCCTGGGGTTTTTGCATGTGGATTTGTTAGGGCAATGTCAAAGAATAGTATGTGGGATGAAATCCTTGGTTCCTAACAATCCTTTACTCAGGATGGATCTAATGCTGGGTACGCACCAGGACGACTAGGGCCCGATCCCCACAATCTAGATCCAATTCCGATCAATTCGATGTAGATTGTGTGCTTATTGGGCCCTTTTCTGACCTGGTGTGGACCGATACGATGCGCGGTCCCGCGGGTCGGTCGGTCGTTATTGAGATCCTACCTGCTGCAGGTAGGATCTCAATGACGACCATACAGCTGGGTGCGGGTCGCCATCGGATCGGACCCGCTCACGGTGCACATCGTGAGCGGGTCGTGCCCCCCCGCGTCACCGTGAGCGGGTCGGACGAGACACTTGACGACCCGCTCACGATGTGCATCGTGAGCGGGTCGTCCTGGTGTGTACCCTACATAAGACTGTGGTGCATTGCTAGATGCAATTTTCCAATAGAATGCATTGGTGAAGGGGTGTTTCAGACAAATACATTTTCTCTTTTGCCTGTATTAGATGAAGAAACAGATGTGAACACAAACATCGATGCAAAAATGAATGTGTGTGTGTATACATAGAGCATTTTTCTATATGTACATATAAAGTCACAAATTAATTGGACTTTGCTGATGAACCACAATAACTGTTATCCAGGTAGCATAGACTGTAAACACTGCTCAATTCCTGCCCAGAGAGCAGAATATATCTTTTGATGTTGGAAATGTGACAATAAGATGCAAGTTTTTTAGTCCATACTGTCGCAGACCTTCTACTGTACCTCTTTATTCATTTTTCTCTGTTCAGGGTTTTCTAATTAGCAGATACATTGTTAAATAGTTAATTGTCTGCTGTACTTTTTCTAAATTGCATTCTTATTTTGATATATTACAAAATCTGTATATGCTGTTTATCTCCAACTGTAGTATAATAAATTATTTTTAATTTGGTACTATTAGGCTAAATACAGTTTTTTTTTTTAATTAGATTCATAGCAGTGAGGAAATAAATATGCTGACAAGGAAAGCTGTGCATTGAGGCTATGTAAACCTAGCTTGGGCAGTGTTGTGGGTATATGCTTCTTGGGTATTTGATTGTTAGGTCAATACAAATAAAGGGATTTTAATTACCTACCGGTAAATCCTTTTCTCTTAGTCCATAAGGGATACTGGGTTTGCTTACTAAAATGTGTTATAGATGGGGTCCAAAGGAGCCCAATGCACATGAAACTTCGGTACTTGTGTATTATCACGGTGCCCAATTAGCATACGTAGTGAAATCGCATCGCATGTTCAGCATACGATGTGTGCGATGCGATTTCACTAGTTATTACGGTCTCCGTTGTGTTTCATGCGTAAGTCTGGTCTGTGAATTAAACTAGTCAGTCAGCTACGTTTTTTGCGTATATTGTGTTCTTCCCGCTCATGCTCCCGGTCAGAGTCACTCTGAGGTGAATCTGTGAGACATTAACAGCATCCCTCAGAGCTCCATTACTAATTTGGTTCAAGATGGCAGAATCTTTCACACCAAATATCTATACCCTCCCTAAGAACGAGGAGGAGGCTGTTGGGTTCCTCCAGGCGCATCAACTTTTGTCGCAGACGCGGTTATGCAAAAATGGTCACCCAATGCGACTGGTACAGAAGGAGGCAATGTGGCGGTGCCATATAAAGACATGCCGAACCAAGGTGAGCATCAGAGAGGGAACATTCTTTTCTGGCTGCCGGCTCCCTTTTTTCACGATTGTGAGATTTGCATATTTTTGGTCGCAGGAGCTCACCTCTATTACGTTTTGTGAGCGTGAGCTGCACCTATCTAACAAAACTGTTGTACAGTACAACAGCTGGATGAGGGAAGCCTGTACTGCAGACCTGTTAGCCCAGCCACAGCGGCGCATTGGTGGGCCTGGCCAAACAGTGGAGATTGACAAGACGCTTTGTGAAGCGCAAATATAATGTTGTCCGTGTACTGTCCCAACAATGGGTTTTTGGAGGGATATATCGGGGAAAGTGGCCGGTGCTTCCTTGCCCAGGTAACTACTCGGGATGCAGCGACTCTGATGGCTGTAATTACAGAGAATGTGGAGCCAGGCACAACCATCATGTCGGGCTGTTGGAGAGGCTACAGTTCAGCACAGTTGGAGCGGGCTGGTTCTACACATGCCCGTGTTAACCACCACTTCAACTTCGTTGACCCGGATACCGGCGCGCACACTCAGACGATCGAACGCCTGCAAATGGCGAAACAAGTGCCAACGGGGGACTGCACGGCACCATCTCCAGTCCTACTTGGAGAAATTCCTTTGAAAGGAAGTGTTTGGCTGGAGACAAGCCAGTTGAGAGAATACTCCATGCACTGACTCGATTTAATATGGATTTTCTAAATTTTGTCTACATTTTAATGTTTTCTAATCATTAACTTCTTGTTATTTTTGTTCTTTAATCATTATGCTTACTCTGAATCTGATTATTACTAAATTTATACAGTTAATCGTTAAAACTTGTTGTTACTGTGTCAAAAGAATGATATTGAAGGTGTGAATGTGTCCAAAAAACAGTATCACTATCCACATCATCCCAAACCGTGGCGAGGGGCGGCGGAACGCGTCCTCCGACTTTTTTCATACCGCCACTATCCACGCCGGTGTGGAAATGATTTTATATAGTGTGGCGAGCCGGCGCGGATTACTTCACCGGTATATCGCGTCACCTCGCCACGCTTCGGGCTCGGTGGCTCGCCAAAAGTCGGAGGACACGTTCCGCTGCTGCGCTCGCCACGCTTCGGGATGGTGTGGATAGTGGGGGGCCACCCTAAATGGCATTTTTAGGTCATGTAGTGGTAAAGGCCATTACAAACATAGGGTGCTATATAACATCGCATCCCACCGCATTGTATGCCATACAATGCGACGCGACCAGATGATTGTATCCTATGTTTTCAATGTAAACACCCATTTAATACATTGAAAACATAGGATACAATCATCTGGTCGGGGTGCTTGTACAATTTTTCATCTCATTGCATCGAATGCCGTGTACAATGCGACACGATTTTTCGTCGCATCGTATTGTACACATTGTACAGTATTGTACATGGCATTCGATGCAATTTCACCACGTAGAATAGCCCTGTACGCAAATAGAGTAGTGGGCGCCGTGATAATGCACAAGTACCGAAACTTCTTCAATAGGGTGTGCTGTCTCCTCCCCTCTATGCCCCCTCCCACAGCTCAGCTTAGGAGAACTGTGCCCGAAGGTGGGAAACATACATGACAGGGGGAACAGACATGCATGAGTGGTGAGACTAGTGAACCAACACACCCAAACAAAACAGACCGACAATGGCTGGTCAAACAAACAGAAACAGCTGATACGAGAACTTCCTCTTAAGAGGAAAATATAAAAAAATAACTACTGCGGTTAGGTTCTCAGTATCCCTTATGGACTAAGACCAAAAGAATTACCGGTAGGTAATTAAAATCCCATTTTCTTAAAATCCATAAGGGATACTGGGGTTGCTTAGTACAATGGGGATGTGGGAAGATGACTGCAGCACCATCCTCATTAGCCAGAGTATTAAATTTATAAAATTTGACAAAAGTATTCTTCCCAGACCACATAGCATACCAACATAATTGCACAGCCGAGCCTCTCCGAGCAGCCGCCCAGGATAATCCTACTGACCTGGTAGAATTGACTGGAACAGGCAAAGCCACCAAAGCATAATGCTTGTAGGATAGTCAGCCAAATCCATTGAGCAATATTTATCTTCGATGCAGGAAATCCCGTCTTCCTCGCGTCATACAACATGAAGAAAGCATCCGTCTTACAAACTCTAGCTGTTCGCTTAAAATCTATCTTCAACTTTCTTACAACATCTAAAGTCTCCGGTATGGGAGACGCATCAGATCTTGCCGGGACCACAATCGGCTGATTTAGATGAAAAGCTGACACCACCTTTGGCAGAAACTTCTGGCAGGTCCTGAGCTCAGCTCTATCCTTGTAAAAGGTCAAATAAGGACTTTTGCAGGCTAAAGCCCCCACTTCAGACACGCATTGCCAAGGCCAACAGCACAACTGTCTTCCTTGTGAGAAACTTCTCTTCTACCATCTATAGAGGCTCAAACCATGAAGATTGTAGGAACCTCAACACCAACGACAAAGCTCACAGTGCCATAGGAGGTATAAAGGGAGGTTGAATGTGGAGTACTCCTTGTAAAAGAAAAAGCCTGAACTTCTGAAAAAATTGCCAATTTTCTTTGAAAAAATAGACAAAGCAGAAATCTGTACTTTTATGGAACCTAGACGTAAATCCACTTCCACACCTGCCTGTAAGAAGAATAGTAAACAGCCTAGAGTAAACTCCACAGGAGAACACTTCCGGCCTCCACACCAGCTCTAATATTATGATCGGGAGAAAGGATTCATGTCTCTGCCACTTGCCCTGGAATTGGAGTCTCAGGATTACAGCTCCCCAACACCTCAAACTCACATCTGTCGTGAAGAGGATCCAGTTTTGAATACTGAACCGACGACCCACCAGTAGGTGAGAGGACAGCAACCACCATATCAGTGACAACCTGGCTTGCGGGGAAAGACCAATGATCTGGTTCATCTGTAAGTGTGAGCCTGATTATTTTGTGAGGATGTCTAGTTGGAAAATCCTAGCATGAAACCTGCTGGAGAAGTGCAAGCACCCTTTCTCCTTACCCAGGGATGGGGAACCTTCAGCTGTTGTTGAACTACACATCCCAGCATGCCCTGCAACAGTTTTGGCATGGCCAAATAGCAAAACCGTCACAGGGCATACTGGGATGTGTAGTTCAACAACAGCTGGAGGGCCGAAGGTTCCCCATCCCTGACCTGTTCACACAGGGGAACTATGAGATTCCCCCCCGAGAGGGTCTGTATGTTCCCACTGCGGTAGTGCTGCACCGATACCAGGGGTCCCCAGTGTCAACTTACCACTCCAGTGACCTTCCGCCAGAATGCTGAGGGTATGTGGCAAGTGCGCTACAAGGTGGTACACTAACCCTCAGGACGGGTGTCTTGTCAGTGGGAATGGAGCAGGCACCTAAAGAGGTCGGTTGTCCGTCCCCCCCTTTAGCTCCCACGAAGCAGGTATGTTGTTGTCCAGACAACATACCCAAAAACACCAATAAAAGAAACTGAAGAAAAAAATATGACTGCTAGAGTGTGTATCCTCTTTTGAGGGCACATTTTTCTAAACTGAGCTGGGGGCATAGAGGGGAGGAGCCAGCACACCCTGCTGAAGAAGTTTCATGTGCATGGGCTCCTTTGGACTACATCTATACCCCATTTTACTAAGTAACCCCAGTATCCCTTATGGATGATAGCCATGTCAACCTAATTTCTCTAAGGCCAACAGGGTTATATGGTCACCACAAGCAGGTTGACAGTCAAAAGGTCGAAGGTTTTTTTTTTTTGAGCCAATATGTGCTGACAGGTGGTATTTCATGTCCTACCCTCCACTAGGGTGTGGATGGTTAAAAGAAGTGTGTGCCAAGCATAGTGAGTCACTGTGCCTTAAGAATGGCGAGTGCAGTGTTGACATTTGGAATAACAAAAAAGGGGAAAAACTCATGTTAGCTTCCAACCGTGTTGACCTTTAGTGGTCGACCCAATGACCCATACCCACTTCTTGCAGATTTGTTTTTTACTCCACATCCCTTCAAAAAGATGCGTTTCTAAAGAATTGCTTTTGATAGAATCCCTCCAGGCTGTAGCACATTTTTTTGTCAGTAACTTAATTATAGCACCAGCTAGAGCAGGCATGTCCAAATTATGGGCCTCCAGATATTGTGAAACTACAATTCCAATCATGCCTTTCCAGTTTTGTTACTAGGGAATGCTAAAACCGTGGCAAGGCATGCTGGGATGTGTGGTTTCACAACAGCTGGAGGGCCACAGTTTGGACATGCCTGAGCTAGATGTTTACCTGAATTTTTAAATAAATTCTCCACCTACATCATTTAACACAGTGGGGGAACACAATGCACTAGTTCATGTTGGTCAGTGCTGCATTGGGACATACACAGTTTCTCTGTAAGGAGGGGTGTCAGGTCCGCTCACAGTAATCAAGGTAATATTTCAGTACTGTGATCCCTGTATACTTTTAAACTGCCACAAAATGGTCACAGCATAACAAAAGTGTCCATAGAACACTACCCTTTGCATTAAAAGCAAGATTATATTGGTTAAGTTGACTTGGATAGAGTGTAGAAAACAATCCCTTTAACTCTAGTACATTTTCCCAAACACAATGATTTAATTAGTGCCACAATGCATTGATCAGAAGCTGTTTGACACAGCAAAACGCACCAGAAGTGCTCATTCCAGTGTTCCTGAACACAGTCTCATTACACTTTTACCCGGACTGATTCAGACCAGCACCAGAATTTGCACCCCAGCTATGGGAGTTCACCATCAGCTGCCACCTACACTGCCAAGCTATCCTCCATGGTGGACTAGATTCCAATTGGACCAGCTTTATACCCCCAACAGAAGGTGAACAGGACTGCTAACCCATGGATGGTAATAACAAATATGCCCATTTAACCAACATTACTAGGGGCTTCAAAGGAACGGACAGTACCTTCATCACCTTTACCAGGTGTGGGATCCACCTAATGCATTGCTCTCTATATCTATATATAGATATATACATAATAGCCATGCTTTAATATAATGTATTTTTAATGTAAGATCAGTCCAATTGTTTTTAGGAGGTATTCCCAGCAATTAATTCAAGCGTGGCTATTCTTTTTCTTTGCCATTTCTGCTAAAACCTGGAAATCAAGGACCATTAGTGAGCCTTGAGAGGGATGCTGGTAACACCCCAGCTGACAGGTATGCTAGCAGTTAAAATACATCATTACTAGTTAGTGCCATAATGCAGAATGAGGATGACAATGCCAGAATCTCTGAATAATTTGGAAACCACTGGTATTTTAACATCTGTTCCCAAGCTTGGGCCAGAAGACCCTATTCATATTTTCTAGGTCTCAGAATTAATAGTTTCCACCCTGTGGAGCTTTTAAAGCAGGGATGGGGAACCTTTGGCCCTCCAGCTGTTGTGGAACTACACATCCCAGCATGCCTTGTTACTTTTGCTATGTGGCCATGCTACAACTGTTGCAGGGCATGCTGGGATATGTAGTTCAACAGCTGGAGGGTCAGATGTTCCCCATACCCGTTTTAAAGTGTGTCCATGAGTAATCAAGACACGTGTTCAATGACCTGGAAAAACATGAACTGTTTGGGGGTACCGAGGGGCAGATTTATTAAGCTTGGAGAAGAGATAAACTGGAGAAAAGGTAAGGAGATAAAGCACCAGCCAATCAGCTCCCAACTGTCTTTTTCAAACAGCTGATTGGAGATAAAGTGGAGAAAAGGTAAAAAGGAGAACGCACAGCCAATCAGCTGTGTTTGAAAAAGACAGTTGGGAGCTGATTGGCTGGTGCTTTATCTCCTTACCTTTTCTCCACTTTATTTCTTCTCCAAGCTTAATAAGTCTGCCCCCGAGAGCCTTATACAACACACAAATAACCCTGTCCAGCCTGGGTTGTTGCCAGGTTGAACACGTTCACTGCAGTGTGAAAGCAACCTGACCCAGGTTTAAAAAAAAAAAAAAAAAGGGGGGGGGGGGTTTACAGAGTTGCTCTTTTCACAGTATGGACCTAAGTGGATTGCTGACATAATTAGGGGTGGCCCAATTATGTCAGCAACCCACTTAGGTCCATACTATGAGTGATCTGGCAATGTGACATTAGGCTTTTAAAAAAAAATTTTTTTATATATATATATATATATATATATATATATATATATATATATATATATATATATATATATATTTTAGTGATACTAATACCCTGTCAAATGAGATGACAATTGTAATACCTGCATGTGTTTAGCCATTATTCAGATCCCTTCCTATTTTAAGTAGATGGGAGTTTCTAATTCACTCAATGTGCCCACAAGAGTTAAGACTTTTATACAAGCAGAATGAGTAGTGGTTAATAGCTCTTTAACTGTTCCTTATACTAGCCATAGGTAGCTAGTCTCTGCCTAATGAGGATTGTATGCATTGCTGGAAGATTGTCATGCCCAGCACGTAAAATATTTGTCCACCATACATATGAGCCAGTGATGGTCGCACGCTCGTGGAGCTCCCCATCCCCTGGCCCCCCAGAAGAGAGAAAAAAAAAAAAATTAAGGGGCACCAGGAGAAGGCCCCCTGCCATGGTCCCCAGCACAGAACAGCGGCAGGATGCTGTGCCCCACCCCATTGGCCTAGAGAACCACATGCAAAAGGGTTAAGACGGCCCCCCCAGTGGCATGGTGTGACTCCACCCCCTCCACCATATCCAGGACCACCTGGCCATGAACACCCAGCGTGCCCTGTCAAGGAAGCCCCTGGGAGGGGGAGGTATGGTTGACTCCTCTCCCAGTGAGCAATTCTACAGGGGCATACACAGGGTGATTTCAGCCCCATTTCTAAGCAATATGATTAGATCACTCTGTATGCCTTACAGTGATGGAAATGCACAGTCCTGCGTTTCGCTATCAGCTGCAGGGAGAGCCAGTGTATGAGTTGGATTTCCCGCTACATTGTGGGGCTTTGCTAGAAGAAAAAAAAAAAAAAAACACCATGATGTTTGCTTAACGATTGTTTACCCCTTATGTTTAAGTCTTAAACTGGCC
Source organism: Crinia signifera (assembly GCF_055691185.1). Taxonomy (NCBI): domain Eukaryota; kingdom Metazoa; phylum Chordata; class Amphibia; order Anura; family Myobatrachidae; genus Crinia; species Crinia signifera. The sequence continues at coordinate 141,769,514 of NC_139217.1, read as the reverse complement.
ATACATCTACAGATCGACTGTCAGATTGGGCTGGTTGGAACAAAAACCTAGTAATGAATGAGCACATATGACAGTTGACCATTTGCTTTGAAATGCTGGAAACTACCAAAAACTGTCACTCATCCCATTACCAGGTTTTTGTTCCAACTGCCCAATCGATCTGTAGATGTATGGCCAGCTTTACTTTCAGGATGTGAATAGCTTTAGAATTCCCCTGCTACCCCAATTATACTGTAGATATTGGTTGCCCATTCTGAAGAGCAAGAGTACACTTTCTAGAACAGTTCTGTTTTCCCACATTACAGGCTCCAATCTAAGCAAAATTAAAATAATTTCTTAATGAACTTTAGCTGTTTAGTTAACATTTATTGTAAATAACAGTGATGAATGTAGTTAAACAAATGCCAACTGCTTTGTTAATACAGTCTGCAAACAGCTTTATAAAAGAGCTTTGATACAGGAAATCTAAAAACAAGATTAAAATACATAAAATTTACAAAAAATGTAAAAACATAAAACTTTGCTTCATAATTCGGTCGTTTAAATCAGTTTACAGATACCCGATTGAGTTACAAAAACAAAGTCTTCCATTGTAGTAAAATATAACTGTACATCATGTGCTTTCTTCACTATACATTAGAAAAATCCATCTTTATGAAAATATAGACAATGACTCTGGAGGATCAATTGTTGAGACACCATGATACCTGTAGGTATAGAGGAAGAATTTAAGAAGAGTTAAGAGTCTTGTTATGAGCAAGGCAACAAACTGCACAATTCTTTTGCCACAAAAAAGGTGTACACTGTGCAGAGAGGATGGTATGGAATGGATATAAGCTATTAAATAATGTTCAGGCAAGGCACTTTTTATTGTCGCTTGTAATTTATTTGGCCATAGACCAAATATCACATCCAGAGGTTCCCAAACTGCGGTGCCTTGGATTGGTGATCCAGGATCAATTCAAATTTATAGTCAATTCAATGTTCAAAGCCAGAGATTGTGGCAGCCAATATTGTCCTTAACCACACAACCGAATCCTAGGATGACTTTTTTTAATTGAATGGAGTTTATGGTCATTCATACCTCATTTCTATGGTTTAATTTTTAATTGTATATTTAAGGCAGCATTCCACTATTGGGTTTTCTATTTCTAGTTGTATTCCCTGGCCCTCAGGGATCTTAGTGGTTAGGCTGCCTTTTGTTAACCCTTTATCAGATACAAAGTATATTCTTTCTTGAGCACGTATTGGAACACAGTGACAAGGACTAGTTCCACTAATGGAAACAGAATGTAGATGCAGCCATTGTGCTGCTGTGTCTCCATAGAGTAAAAGTTTAGGGGGGGGGGGGGGGGGGGGGGGTATTCAATCTGCGGGTCACAGCTCTAGAGTTGGCTCGACAGCTGTGACGCAGTCCTGTTGTCGGTCAGCTCGACTGAGAACAAGCAGGAGGGATTCAAGCGAGAAGGGGGCGTGGCCGGGAATAGTCGAGCTGCGGCCGTGAGCGCGGCAATTCCCGTCTGTTCTCAGCAGAAGAAGACAGACTGCTTGTGAAGTCGGGCTTGTTCTGAGATCCCCTGCTCAATGCTGTCGAGTAAGACCGCATTGAATAGGGCCCCGCGTCCATCTCCCGACGGGAGAAGCTTTCCAGCGATTGAATATCCCCCTTAGTTACCATTTATTTAGAAGGCAATAGTCAAGACTTTACAAAGCAGATGTGTAAATCAGAAACTAATTGACCGCCCACTGCTGCAACCAGTCATGTTTCCAAGCTAGTGTGCTAGGTTTAGAAAAGAAACTCACTTTATGGTCTTATATTTCTCACGGACAGCCTGCTGCTGGTGAGTTGCTGCAGAGAGGTAGGTCCGATGAAGATCTTGAATACAAGGTTTAAGACTGTCCAGGGTGTATCCAGTGAACTGGGCCAGCGAGTCTGGCTGCAATTAGAGAAGTCAGTTAATGTTACATCAAACCCAATAACCCACCCCAAAAATAAAATAAAAGTTGTGCATTTGCCAATTTAAATCCCACTGCAAAAGCTACCAATGAGCAGATAGACAATTTTAGGATTTACAAAGTAAAATTGAGTAAAGTGAACATAGTGACTGACAATCAAGTTGAACACCGACACTTATCCAAATGCAGCTAGAACCTACTCTACTCATTACTAGATTCCTCTTCACAATAAAAGGGAGTATGGACTGACATCATGAAGCAGATGTTGCAATCATCAATAGTCCCCATTTGATGGGGGAATTATAAATGTAATATGTATGGGCCACCCTATTAGTCCATAACTTTCCTGAGCAATGCCTAGCACACCAACCATTAGTTTATGCAGAGAAGCAAGGTATTCAGAGTAGGAAAGGTTACAGACATTCAGCAATTCCTGGAAACTCAGGCTATAGCCACACTAGAGGCAGAGTAAATACTTCTGATAGCGGTGCTCATGAGTCATTTAGAAAGGGTTAGGAAATTAGGACATACCCATGTTTCCTCATTTATGGTGTAGTTTGCGATGACAAAAGCTGATGCAGCAATGATTGATGGCAGATATTGTAGGAAGGGATGAGCATCAATCAAGAACAGTTCTCCAAAATACTGAAATAAAAATTGTGTCACTTCAAAGATTCAGAAACAGCACAGCTAGTATTACAATTCTAAAATGTGCTTAGCTAAATGTGAAAGGGTAGCTAAACAGCATAAATATAAAGATCCTATGCACAAGTGTATTATATTTACATACGGCACACCAACAGTGATCACAGGTCAGCTATACCCCTTTTACAACAAAAATCGTGATCCAAACCTAGTCGGATCCAGGATTTACACTGCGGTGCCCACCCGCAGTGTAGATGGGAGGCGGCGCTTTGAGATAACTCAAAGCACCAGGACCACTGACCGCCATGCTGGGCAGCCCAGCACCAAGGTAAGCTGCTGGGCTGCTGTCATCTGGAAGGTGAATGGATGCCGCACAGAGGCATCCATTCACCTCCTACACTGTTGTCTGCAGAGTATAGCAGACAGCAGCGCAGGCTGTCTCCCCCCGTCCAACCTGCGGACCGCAGGTTGCACGTCCCCCAGTGATGTAAATGGGAGCCGGGTCGGATGACCTGGCGTACCCATTTACACCGCTCTCTACCCAGGGCAGGACCTGGGTAGAAGTCCCGTGTAAAGGGACACAGCATGTCCCATTTACACCGCCTCTGACCCGGGGTGTTGCGGTGGTGTAAAAAGGGGGTATCAGTTATTTTGAGCAAACCATATAAGTTACGAGGCCTGATATTAAAACCTAGACTGTTCTGCCCTTGCCTCACTAGGATTTGTGGAACTGCTGATAGTTAATGTTGCTCAGTGAAGTCACCGAGACCCCACCGAACATGCAGTCACTGACTATAGTCAAATTTAACTGTATGATCAGATGATTAATCTGATAACCTCCAGGAGTGTTGAGTTAACACTGAATATGCTTAATGTTGGAGCATATTGATAAAGGTTATTGTACATACTGTTAACTGCAAAGTGTGTACCCCCACCTTTAGCGGGCCTTAGCCCCGAGTGCCAACATCTGGAGGTTTGCAAAATATCCATTAATTTGTGATATGAAGTCAAAGTGAAATTAGGTTTTCTATACAAGGTAAATAGTACAATAATTTGCAATACATGACTAGTTTGACAAATTTAGTTGGCCCGCAGAGGGTTTAGGACCAAGGCTGGGAATGTCTACTGTAATATGCAAAGTGGACAGAGAAACAAATACCAGCCAGCTCTTAAACTTCCATGTTACAAGCTTTGTTTGAAATCCAGACAGAATTTGGCTGGTGCTTTATCTAGAAGGCTTAGTATATAGACCCCTTAGTTGAATAGTCACTTAGTTTTGTCAGGCTTGTTCTCTTTTGTTGGATAAAACTATAGAGCCCATGAAAACCCCAGATCATGTAACAGCTATAATCTTTGTTCTCGCATTAGTAGGTTATTAGCTGTGATTTACAGAGTGCACCCACACTTCAGCCAGCATGCTGTAGCACACTTACCATGCACAAGCTTTCCATTTTTGCGCTCACAGAATGACGGCGAAAGTACTGATTGAGGTATTGTAGGACTGTTGGTGCAGCAAGGTCAAAAGACAAGACTTTCAGCACTAAGTGTTCCATTTTAAGGACTTGTTTCTTGTTGTAAGTGTCATCTGTTATGTAAACAAATTCTGCCACTTCTGGCGGGTAGATTTCTTCAAACTTTCTAAAGTACAAATCAAAGTGGTCAGAACATAAGTCTTACTGCAGACCTTAGACAAAGTGGACTTGATAGAATTACTTACGAAGCCAAGAGCATAGCAGCAGTGCCAACCAATTGCAGTTTTCCACGGAGTACAGACATTGAAGACAGAAATCGGTCAATATAGTTTACAGCCAAATACAGAGTCTCGTTTTGCAGTTTGTACTCTTCTCCCACTTCTACTAGCCAGTCAACAAGTATTGCACGCATGTTACTTGTTATGTCAGGCTGTTTTTGCATATAGCCAGCCTTTGGTTTGCATTTTATCTGTGGGGAAATGATAGAATGTCATGAGTCTCACAAAACCTAGTTAAAGCTATACCTAGGCAATAAGGGTGTTAATTTCCCATTTCGTTGCTACATACAGGGGTAGCAATACAACAATGAAAACTGGCACTAGATACTCTTAACCAATAAGCAGCATTTTACCTACTCCGAGTAGGTGATTAGTGCAAGAGGATATATTTGGGGGACCAGAATCAACTTTATTGGCCATTTATACTCAGACTACCATCTAATTAAAAATTAGGAGCTTTTCTGGTATTTTATTAGCAGCAGGATACCCCCATATATAGATTATACGTCAAGTGTCCTTGGAGACGCAATAACACATGGCATCAGGAGCTGCTGCCTGATTTTTTAAGGGTCAAAACATGCCCTGCCAATCCCTGCTGTCCAAAGAGCTTGGTGGTAGCACGAACGCCCTTAACAGGGCCCTGCAAAAAGATCAGGCCTCAGCCATAGGGATAATTTCTCAAGATATTTAGAGCTGGCTTGTGAATATCTAAACACAAGGTTAACAGTTACACTGCATGCAGTATGACCGATAAAATCGCTTTTGTAATTAGGATCAAGCATCACATTGTTACTTTGTGCTGCCACTTAAGTAACTGCTGCCAACACTAAACAGTGTTTGTACATCCGTACAAACTTATTAGCTATAAGCTTTTAATACAAAGGAGTAATGGGCCCATGTCAGGTAAACTGCCATAAGGGTCCAAAAGCCATTTTGTGCTGCTTTAGCAGCTGAACTTTGAAGAGTTACCTCCATTTCCCTGAGGTAAGTGTGAATCTCATCTGCATAGTCCAAAACTTCGTTACTACGTACTGGCTTTTCCTCTTCATCCACAATTGACATATCCATTGGGGAATCTTAAATATAGAAGACCGCAAGGTAAATATATGTTTAGGCATAACAGTACAATATGTGCCATGTAATTGTCAAACTCTTACCTAACGGGAATTTCCAAAGAGGAGATCTATTTCAGTTGGGATATTGCCTATTTCAGTTGGGATATTGCAGAATCTACTTTATCTAGCACACATTCTAGAAGACGCAAGTATCTAGAACATGGGTGGGCAGAAACTACCCGCTCAGAGAACATAGTACAGTAAGAGCCCAGCAACATCATTTTTTTTTTTGTTACAACCAGAATCACATTAGCCAATTTGAAGGAAGGTCTTTAAGTTGGGGAAAAAAAAAAAAAAAAAATCCCCTATATTAAAAGTTGGGTTGAAGGTGCCAAAAACACACATGGCAAAGGAATGATCGGGCCAAGAGGTTTCTATGATCTGATGCAGCAAGCAGTAACGATTTATAGTAGAGAGTTGAATCTGGTCCCTGGTCAATTCGATATGTATGGGCAATATGGATGGTGTAATGCATGGGTCTTCAACCTGTGGCCCTCCAGATGTTGGGAAACTACATGTTCCAACATGCATTGCCACATTTTTTCCTATGAGAGCATGCCAAAACTGTCAGGGCATGCTGGGACATGTAGTTTTACAACATCTGGAGGGCCACAGGTTGAAGACATGTGGTGCAATGGTTAGCATCACTGGTGGAAATTTACTATGATGGGAGTTCTATTTCACATGGGATGTTGCTATGGGCAACCCAATCAGCATCTACTTCTTTATTTAGCACCTTCTAGAAGATGGAGTGTATCTGATTGGTTACCCATATCAACACCCCATGTGAAAGAACTCCCTCCACTGCCTCACAGCACTGAGGTCATGGGTTTGATTCCCACCATGGCCCTAACTGTGCGGAGTTTGTATATTCTCCCCGTGCTTGCTTGGGTTTCCTCCCACATTCCAAAAATATACTGGTAGGTTATTTGGCTCCAAAAAAAAAAAAAAAAAAAAAGTCACCCTACAATATCTGTGTGTACATGTGATATGGATTGTAAGCTCCACTGGGGCAGGGACTGACGTGAATGTTGAAATATTCTCTGTAAAGCGCTGCAGAATATGTGTGCACTATAAGAAACTGATTGAACAAATGTATGTCTTTCTAACAGTGGGAGTTTGAAGCAGCAGTGCAGCTAGGCTGTACAATTAGAGTGCCATTAAGGTACATGTAGCATGCAGATGAGACCTGATGGCTTACCAAAACTTGCATTCCCTGCTATTTCTATAGGTGCCAGTGGCTGTCTTTGTCCAAGAGAAATGACAACTGCATTAAGCTGTTTAAGATGCTCATCAGTTGCAGGCTTTTTGGGGGCCAGCTGCCTCTTGTGACTTGCACAGTCCGGCTCATCAACATGGATTGTAAAGCCAGACTGTTTCCCCACCACTTTTCCAGTTTGGACAATGCCATAGTTCTCATTGTTGATGCCCACTGGATTCTGTGCAGTCAGAACCTGAAAGGTAAAAACAATGTTAGGAATTTCAAATATCCTAAATGAAATACTTATTACTGTATACAGTTTTTTTGTGGAGCATCCCTCTATTGCATGCTCCACTATACCAGCTACTTACAAACTTCAGCAATATATAAGGCAGCAATATAGGTCCATAGACCAGCATATTACCATGCTGGATTTGCAGCTTACCCAGCAGATGCATGGCACACAGACTATCAGTCTAGAACTGTGCTTCACCAATATATAAACCTACTGAACAAAGTTAAACCACAGAGAGGGATACTAGTCATTCTGTGTTTAATACACGCTACAAGTAAATGCCTAGCATATAAGCAAAAAAGGCAAGAGATACAGGTTATGCGCATATACTATGTGTAATAACTGGCTGTGGTATACCACAACATAAGCTGATCCTATACTTTAAATTAAAACACCATGTGTACAAGGTGGGGGGGGAGATATAGGATCAGTGTTGGGGTGATTGTTGGACGGGATGCGGGGTAATGGGGCTGACGGGTGCTTAGATCACATCCCACGTAGCGGTGATAAATGGCGGGCATGTCCCGCACGCAGCGGATGCAGGGCTAAGCAGCCACTGATCCGCTGCCATGGCACAGTAAAGGACGCCGGGTGACAGCTGCCTAGGCCAGCGGGGTATAGAGTGTACTGGGGGTGGGCACCTATGGGGGATGGCGGTGGCGGGATTGATGGGCGGATGAGAGCGCACTGCACAGGCCCGGAGAGTTATCCCGTCCCCAGGGAGCGCTGTACATGCACAGGACAGTGCCCCCCGTACCTACCGGCGGCTGCTGCTTGCCTCCTCTGGCCGGTGCTCGGGTCCTCCGGTTCTCCTGCAGCACTCCCAGCACGGTGCGACCTCCCCCAGGCTGCCCGACCACATGCTTCCGCGGCTGCACATTCTCCTGGTTCTCATCCCGCAGTACGGCTTGCGACATCGCGGACACTTGCTCCTAGCTAGCAAGGCGGAAACACACCGGGGAAGGACCCGGGTGAGGGAAGTGTGCTCAGACGCACGAACCCCGTCCCGGTAGTGAATAATCACGGGATCGGTGCTGCACAGGGAAACCTGCTCACACCGGGGCTCTACCGTGTACCGGCTGCTCTGTGCTGTTACTACTTAGCCGGTCTCTCTCCCTTAATACAACAATAATCAGTGCGCGCTGCAGCAGCCACAGCGTTCTCAGTTCAAGTAGCCCGCGACTATTGAAATCAGCCAATGGCAGCGTAGCGCGGGCAGACGTCACAAAGGCTACGGTGGCTGGCAGGGACAAAAGAGAACCAGAGGCGGAGCTCCAGCTGTGCGTGACGTCATCGGCAGTGAAACTGAGTCTGTGTCTGTGACCGTGCTGCTGACCGCTGCTGACGGGATTAGTGTAGGCAGCATGTGGTTGGGTGTATGTGCTGTATCCATGAACTGACATACGCCGGTGCACCTCCTGAGTCCTGCAGCCACACACACACGCATGTGACTAGTAACAAAATTTGGAGAAGTGGTCAATGATTATTAAGTATATCTATCCTCTAGTAGACAGACATGACTATGCACCTTAACAAAGACTCTGCTCCCAAAGATTAAGGGTTATATTTACTACAAATTATTTATTTATATATATATATATATATATATATATATATATATATATATATATATATATATATATCATTATTATTATTATTTTTTTATTATCGAAAGCGATCTTAATCGGTAGTGGGCTTTCAGGGTAGGGATAGCTAACCATCAATGGTTACCATCGATGGTACTGTTAATGGATAACCTCGATGGTGTAACAAAACAACAACATAGCACTCACCCATTTGTAATGGGTATGGATCATAGGGTCGACTGCATTAAGGTCGACCACTGAAGTTCGACACCTGAAATAGGTTGACAAGGCTAAGGTCGACAGGGTCGAAAAGTTGACACAAGCATTAGGTCGACAATGGGAAGGTCAACAGTCAAAAGGTTAAAATTAGTTTTTCACTTTTTTTGCCTACCTTAACGGCGATTTTAGGTGTTGAGTGCAGAATCTGTTAAGTACACAAAAAATAGGGGATGTGGTCTAACTAGTTAATAGTCCATGGAGGAGTAAGTAGGTGCAGGTGTCTAATTAATATGGTAAAAAGAAATAGAAATATAGATACTGTATAAGAAAATAACACTGCACTGTGTGTTGAAGGTGCCATAGTTAATCAGCTTGTGGTTAAGAAAAGGAGTGTGGTATATTTTGTTGAATTAATGTTGACATTGATGAAAAAATATTAACACAATTAGAATGTCAGTAAAGCAGGGGTTCTCAAACTATTTTGCTCTGGGACCCCAGCAAGTTACTGCAGAAGGTCATCACATCACATGTGTAGTCAGCAGACAGCACATACATGGCAGCATTGTAGAGGCACAGAGTGATGGGAGGAGTCTGATATACCATAACCCATCACATCACATGTGTAGTCAGCAGACAGCACATACATGGCAGCATTATGGGGGCACAACATGATGGGAGGAGTCTAAACTAAAAGACAATGCAACAGATCTATCAGACTCCTTGTATCATTGACTGAGATTAGAAAAGTCATCAGCTTGATAGTCAGCAACATGGAGTCGTGACCCCATGCTGAGAAGGTCGGGACCCACTTTGGGGTCAGGACCCACAGTTTGAGAACCGCTGCAGTAAAGCATTCCTGATGGTCTAGTGGTGATTTACCTGGTATGGTGGCTCCAACAGTGTATGCTTGGTCTGGCGCGGTGACGTCAGGACGACATCTGGCAGATCCTGTGCCGTTGATGCCTAAACCTAACCTCTGCTCCAGTAGCCTAACCTTAACCCTCCCTTCCTGTAGCCTAACCTTTCCCATATTTCATAACCCTGCCCTCCTGTAGCCTTCACCCCCTCTGATCCATGCATAATGTCGGCATTTTACATGTCAAAATGGTGAACATTTTGACATTTGAAGATGCCAACACGTTCAATGTCACATTTCAACAATGTCAGTATTGTGGTGTCAACGTTAAGACTACCTCCCAAGGACACAGTGAATGACCCTGAAAGGAAATCTTAGCGCAACTTCTGGAGGTGTCAAGTAGAGGGCCCACTGTCTTTGAAGTTAGTTGCTAAATGCCCTCATTTCCATGCCTGCATTTTTCTTAGGGAATGTTTAACCACCACAAAAAATACAACCTAGTGTACAAGTATAACTTTTAACTATTTTACCTGATGTTTTGTTATTTAAAGAGTACAAAAATTGTGGGCTGATAGAGCAGAGGTAGTAATCTGTAATCTGCTGTGTTCAGCCACTCCCTTACCTTGAAAATTAACACTTTCATTGAGAAGCTACCACTTGGGCATATTCAAATCATGGAAAGCATCACATAGGACTGAGGAGTGCACTAGTAACAGTTTGCTATATAGCTTTCATCCTACATGTCCCAGTTGTCTCATTTGTAATAAAACCTGCATAGAAAAAAAAACAACAACAGCTGCACTTGACACCTAGTTAGTGAAGACAAATGGATAAATGTAAATAATACAGCCACAAAAGAAATCTCAATATTGAGAATAAAGGTTAGCAATAAACATTTGCCATTTATGTGTTGACAGATAGTTACAAACAGCGACCCTTTACACACAGGACTTCTCTTCTCTCATTCTTCAGACCTTTATCATATATTGGGGAGATTCTCTAAACTAAAAATGTGGTAAAAATCCAGATAGCAGGGTTTTTACCGCATTTTGGGATGCGCTAAGCATCCCCCGCCAGGTTACTGCGACGGGGTGCATCGCCAGAAAAATCTGACGATGCCCCATAGAAGCCTTTAGGCTTCTAACGCGATCCACCGCCACCCCGCACCGACCTCCCCCTCGCCTGTGTTCAGGCAGCACAGAGCTGTGCTGCCCGGACCTTTGACCTCCTCCTCCCTGCACTATGATCCTCTTCCGGGTGCAGGGAGGAGGAGAGCCCCACGCAGCAGCAGCACTGGGTGAGGGAGGGGAGAGCCGCCGGGTCCCGATGGGACCCGCTGACTCTCACCGCAGAAGACAGCTCTTAACGGAAGAGCTGTCCTTTGCCATAATTATCGCATATGTTACAGCATATGCGATAATTATGTTGGCGATGAGCGGCGAAGGGGGTGGAGCTGGGCTGCGGATGTTTGAACATCCTGCCCATTATATTATAAGAAAGAAACCATACATTGTTAAGGCCCATACACACTGGGCTACTTTGAGCTGAAAGTCGCTCAAAACAGCAGGTTTGAGCGGCTTTCAGCTCAAATCCGCCCAGTTTGTATGCCCCGGCGATGAGCGGTGAGCACTGCTGCGCGCTCCCGCATCATTGCCGGGAAAGCCACTCATCTGCTGGTTATACTAGCAGATGAGCGGCTTTGAGGACGGCTTTGCATAGCACTGCGCTATGCAAAGACGTCCTCCCCCCTTAGTCAGCGCCGGGCAGGGGGAAAGCCGCTCAGTGTGTATGCACTGAGCGGCTTTCCCCCCAGCGATGAACGCGATCATCGCTGTCCATACATGCTGGGCATAGTCACCCAGTGTGTATGGACCTTAGCTGTAGGTTTCATTAATGTCAATGATGCAGAATTACAGACTTCAGGAGTCAATTCACTTCAGGGCAGTGAAGGAAATGTGCAGATACGGAATGGCACATCATATCCATCTTTCCATCTGAATTTGGGCAGCACAAATTTTGTAATGGTTCGCATTACTGCCTGAAGTCATGGGTTCAATTCCCATCATGGTGTGGAGTTTGTATTTTCTCCCTGTACTTTTGTGGGTTTCTTACAGGTACTCTGGTTTTCTCACACATTCCAAAAACATACTGGTAGGTTAATTGGCTCCCAATAAAATGAACCTGTGAATGTGTATGTGTGTATAGTGTTCCTGCTAGGATGCGGTAGCAGTGTCTTTTGCATGTAAAAAAGCGGTTGTGACTTTCCAGTAAAGCGGTGCGTCCCCACCAGCGTTACTATTGGGGGTGGTCCGGACCCTCTTTGCAACTTCTCGGGCATGCCCTAACAGTTGGATTCAGCAATGGTGGCGTGCTAATCACCTACGGAGTTCATGGTCTTCCGCAAGCTCTCCTTTTAATGTGCACCAGTTAGGGGAGGGCAGGCTGTTTTAGCCGGCCACAGCTAAAGGGGCAGGGTGCATTTTTCCCTTTAAAACTCTGTCAGGGTGCTAAAACAGCCTAGCGTGAACATTTAACACTTTAACAAATCAAGCAGCAGTCTATTGAGAGAATACTCTGCCCTCATGAAAGACACGTGGAAAGGAGGAAAGTCTGCGCTTGGATTGAAAAACAATTTATTTTATTTTTCATATAGCTAAAAAAGATTTTCTTCAATAAAACAAAAGTAAACATAAAAATAATAATGTCAACATTAATACCCCTTTCAGACAGAAAAAAAGACCCGGTAATTTCCCTGCTCTTGCCGTGTCGACACGGGTTTTTCTTCTGTCTGAAAGGGTCAACACGGGTCTAAAGTTCCGGGACTTCGACCCAGGTATTTACCTGGGTTTTTCCCGTGTCAGACACGTGTTTGCGGCTGTGTGAAAGGCTCCGACCCGTGTTTTTCTCCCGACTATTGAAAAATCATGCTGATTGGCTGTGCAGCATGGCGCTGCGTGATTGGCTGATCTTTACAGGTTCCCTGATTGGCTGAGCGCACGTGGCAGAGGCGTGCAGCGCAGCAGTAAATGGCCATGGCACACTGGAAAGATGAGGAGATCCGTGAGCTGCTCAATGTCAGAGGGGAGGAAGAAATCCGCAAACAGATTACTGGCACAGTGAAGGACGCTGTAGTCTACACCAATATTGCCAAGGTCCTCACTTCAAGGGGCATTGTGCGTACCCAGCAGCAGGTGGTCAACAAACTAAAAGCTCTGCGCAGGTACTACAACAAAGTTTGTGACAACAACAGGAGGAAAAGTGGTGCTGGGAGGATGGAATGGGTTTACTTCGACCAATGTAACGAGGTCTTTGGCAATTCTGCCCTGGTGAACCCTGTTGCCTTATCATCATCCAGTGCAGCTTCATCACGGAGCATAACTCCAGAATGCAGCCCATCTTGCCCACCTATAATGGAGTTGGAAGACAGCATAGACAACAGCATCCCTGATCCTATTGCTGCCATGGAGGACACAATTGATCCATTAGAGGCTGAGGTTGAGGACAGTGGAGCCAGCACCATTACTCCATCTGGGACACCCACTCCTGCACAGACTGAGACCCCAACGTTGCGTCGTAACAGTAAGTTTTTCAAGTATTGTTTGTGTATCTATTTTAATAGATGTACAGGGGGCTATAGGTATCAGCAGGCCTTTAATGCCCCACATGCTGGTACCTGTGGTTCTTCCAAGTATCAGCATGTGTTGCAGGCTTGCTGGGACCTGTAGTCCCACTGTAACACAGGTAACAACCCCGCACCCACTACTACAGCACACGTGTGGTGTGCCCTGGAGAGGGGTATTGTGGGAACCAGTAATAGTAGTCTCTATCTATCTATCTATCTATCTATCTATCTATATATATATATATATATATATATATATATATATATATATATATATACACACTGGCATGCCGCTATTGGATTGTAATGATTTTTCCTTTATTTTTAGTATTTGATGTACCTGCAAGGAAGAAAAAAACGTCAAAGATGGAGCTTGCTACGCGCTCAATGTCAAGAATCCTGGTAGATCATCTCCGAGAGTCCGATCTTGAATTTCAAACTCAAGAGGATGCCCGACTGCAGCGCTTCTTTGACAACGAGAGACAGTTGCAAGATTCCTTTCTCACACAGTTGGTGGGTCTGCACGAACGCATAGCGCGTGAAAATCGAGATGCACAGATGACCTTCCTTACCAATATGGTGTCTACATTACAGAATCCGCAGCCTTACAAGCTGTGTAGTCCGTACGCTGAGGGTGATTATTGTAATCCTCCACACAGAGGCCATACATTTATGCCTTCAAATTCAAGCCAAACTACTGTGCAGGGCCAAGGGCGTAGTTATACTGAAAACATGGGCAATAATTTTTCACATGCCACACAGTCAAGTAGGCCACATGCCAATACCAGTCCACAGGAGACAGTGCATGATACTGTCAATGGCACAGGATATAGTAGGCAATATGGCAATGTGAAAAATTATGCTGATGATTCAGTGAATGCCAGTAATCATAACACTCCTGTTAGCACTGTAATCAGCACTGCCTACAGGCATTTGTAGTAATGTTGCTATATGGTTGTTCTTTTTATATTTTTTCTGGGCTCGTTCAATTTTTCTTGCTTAAAAAGTGGCACTTACAAGGCCCGTTAAATGCTGTGTTCCATTTTGATGTACACAGTAGAGTATTATGGTTCTTTAGTTTATGAGCCTCAAAAAAGCTCATTTGGTTCTTCAGTTTGGAGCTGAATCAAAGTTCTCAAACTTTTTTTTTATTTAAATGTGTACAAATAGAGTATACTCTAGATATGTGACTGAACATAATCTATAATGTGTACACAGTATGCCTTCTTCTTTATCTTTAAGGCAATAAAAAAATTCCCTGTTTGGGGCTTATATTTATATATTTATATTTTTTTGGGGTGTACTAAGGGCTATTTCACACACTCCGACTCCTGTCGGATGGCGAAACCCCGCACGGCCAGGAAGCCGTGCCACACACCGTAGTTAATAATGGGCACAGATGTGGCCATTCACCCAGGCCGCCTGGTTTCAGCCGGATCCCATCATTGTAAACTGCTGTGTGTGGCACAGATTCCTGGCCGTGCGGGTTTTCACTGCCCGGCAGGAGCCAGAGTGTTTCGAATTGCCCTACAGCACAGGTCTTAAACCTGTGGCCCTCCAGATGTTGTGAAACTACATGTCCCACCATACATTGCCACATTTTTTCCTATAGTAGGATGGCAAAAAAACTCAGGGCATGCGGGGACATGTAGTTCCACAACATCTGAAGGGCCACAGGTTGAAGACCTGTGCCCTACAGGTACCAAAAATTGCAAATACAAGTGTTTATCTATATATACAGTGCCGGATGAAAAGGTGTGGCTGCTGGACAGTCAGACTAGGTGTGTGTCTCCCCTATACAATATCAGCTTGGATGGCAGCACAACCTATTCACCCACCACTAATAGTAGACCTATGCTAAATACATATTCTACCTCGTGTTGCAATAGTTCAATGTTGTTTCAGTGTTGAAAGGGTATTTATGACCACTAAAGATTTATATTTGAAAACATTTTATATTTAAAGTGAACTGCATAAAACATGTTTTGTGAAAAATAAAACAAGTTCTTTCAAACATACAACCAATGTGTCCTTGTACTTCTACTGTGTCATAGTATTTAGGTTAATAGAGAGGGTGTTCTGCAACTTGTCAGCCATGTTTAATGCAATGCAGTGAGCAGTCACCACCCACTTTTCATGATCTCATCTCTGTGTGCCTTTAAAACTGTCCTTTTCTTATGACACACAGAGTTTTGCAGGAAAAATCCGGCTTCTGTGTGAAAGGGGTCGACACGGGAAATACCCGGGTTTTTGCTCCTGTGTGAAAGGGGGTCAGCCCCTTGCTGTCTAGTTGTACCCGGGTTTTTGTATCCGGGAAATACCTGGGTTTTTGGGATTTTTCTGTGTGAAAGGGGTATAATTTACAATGTACAAGACATAACATATAATATATAAATGCAGATTAAGAATTCTCTTAGTATGCAGCCACTATTTGCATGCAATAAGTGAAAGATAATGGATCCAATTCTGGCTCAGGTTAGTAATTTCCAAACATGGTAAATAGAGAGTTGTCAATGACAGGCTCCATGCATGCAGGGCCACTGGAGCTGTCAATAGTGAGGGTGGCCCCCACTGTCATTCAATCACTGCCAGCATCAGTAAGTGAGTATGTGCTTCTCATTAGCACGTGCCTGGGCGGCACATGTTTGGGGGCGGCACTTGGATGCTTGTGACAGGTTTTTAAAATTCTAATACCCACTGCTGCCTGTCCAGGCATGATATGATCACCGCCCAGCCTGCTAGCGCAGCGCTCAGCTCCTGCCATCTGTCCCCCGCCCCACTGCTCCTCACCGCCCACTGCAGCGGTTTTATATGTGATAAATCGCAAGCGATTTATCACATGTAAAAAATGGCACATCAAGTGCAAAATTGTATGTGAGCCTCCCAGGGAGCTGCCGGGCAGCTCGCAGGAGAATTGGGTCCGACTTGTCCTTAGGACAAGTCAGCCTAATGTATGGGGGCCTTAAGGGGAGATGAACTTAGATGTACATCTCCACTCACTCTCTCATTACCTATGCTGGAGGCTAACAGTCTCTCTCTCATGTTCTTGAGGGTAGGGCAATTCAGCACCACCATCATCGTCTGGCCCCCAGGAAGAGGGGGTGGGGCAAGGCTTTGTCAGGTTTGTGGCAATTTCATGCACACCTCTCACAAAGACCATGTATATGCCTATGCAGTTGTCTCATTGTGAAATCAGCTGATACAAGTGATCCTTGCTCTCTCTGGGCCAGATGCACTAAGCTCCAAACAGTGATCAAATAGAGAGTGATAAACAACCAATCAATCAGCTCCTGCCTGACATTTTTCAAACACAGTCTGTGACATTGTAGGTAGGAGCTGATTGGCTGGCTGTTTATCACTCTCCATTTTATCACTTTTGAAGCTTAGTACATCTGCCCTCTGAGACTAGCTGTATTGGAGGACACTTTGCAGCTTCATAAACTGGCCAGACCTGAAAAATCAAATATATGATGTTGTGTAACTAGTCTTTTTCTTTCTTTCTTTAGGTTATAGAAGAACATTCCATTAATCTGAATGGGCTCAACATATATAAGGGCACATGGAATGGAGTAACAAGTATATGGAAACTATGGGCTGCAGTGGCGGATTCAGGGGGGGGGGGCACCCGGGCACGTGCCCCCCTTTATTTTGTAGCTGAGGACCAGGGCTTTCCTACGAGCCCAGCCCCGTGTCTCTAGCCCCCCGGGAACCGGAGATATCGCCTGGCAAAGCTGTAACGTTTTTCCCCATAGGATAATATGGGATCAGTCAATTCCGACCCCCACCCAGTTCCGACGGCTGCCAGTTCCTGCCCTGGCATCACAGAAGCTTGTGGTTGATTTATTAAATTCCAAATCGCTGGGCCTTCAATATGATACCAGGCTGGTCCAAATCGGTCAATCGGTTCCAGAGATATTGCGTGTAAACCGATTTTTTTATTTCTGAAATGTAATTTCATGGCTGTTCATGTTCTTTGAGGGCAGATTACTCTGGAACCAAATGTTCCAGTTTCTCTGGACCAAAATCATTCAAAGCCCACTCAAAAGTTCTTCAATATGATACTTGTCTCATGTAAATGGGTCAGTTGGTTCTGAAGATATAGCCGGTTAAATGAGATAACTGGTTAAAGGGGGGAGGGGTGGTTTTCTCTACCCCTCACACCAGAAAATGCAGGGACTAGGCTGGTGTAAAAGGGGCCAACCTGGGAATGCATTTTCTGGTGTGAAAGGGGTATTATTTCAAATAGTTGTGCTCATAAGTTTACATACCCTAGCAGAATTTGTGATTTTCTGGCCATTTGTCAGAGAATATTAATGATGACTCACAAACTTTTCTTTCATGCATGGTTAGTGGTTGGGTGAAGCCATTTATTGTCAAACAACTGTGTTTACTCTTTTTAAATAATAATGAAACAGAAACTACCCAAATAACCTTGATCAAAGGTTTACATACCTCGGTGGTGTCTGCAAGTGCCATGTGGGAAGCGGTTGGGCTGCTGACATCCACTGACATCAGCTGCCACTCCCCTCACCCGCATCACCGTCCCATTTCAATGGGAACGCCCAGCGTGCCCCCACTGTCACCCCATGCCCACACTGCAGATGCGAGTATGATGGCGAACATGTAGTTCACCATGCCCGCTCACACCCAGCTTCTGCACATGCGCAGAAGCAAAAAAATGGTACCCCATGCGAACGCCTGATTAAATTAGAATAACCCCCACCATGTTAATCTAAGCGAGTCTAAATAAGAGTGAATGAAACTTCAACCAAAGTGACCATTTTGCAACGGAAATGTGCATAATGGCAATGATTCCTGAACAAAGATGCCCACCAAAGCCATCACAATTTGCTCAGCAACTTCATACTCTGTCATAACCACAATGCATATGCAATGCCTCCAAGGCCAGGCAGAATTGCAGTGGGATATGGGATGCACTGAAAACTCACCTATTCATCAAAGCGTACCTTCCCGCTGCTTAAACTAGTCCTGAGGCTGCTTATCCAACCCCGTGCCTGCTTACATCCTGCTATCAAGCCACCTCCCACTTTTTTGCACCTTATGTAATCGGTCTGTCTCCCCTTCCTACTAGATTGTAAGCTACTCAGAGCAGGGCCCTCTTCCCTCCTGTTGTCAAAGCCCTCTTCTCTTCACATTTCACTCACAGCTCTCTCATACTCAAACACTCAGTGACCATCTTTGTCCACATACTCATCTCCATCATTGGCCACAAGCCTCTAGTAGTACATTGATCTAGTACTTTTTGTCATTTATTCAATGGGTACTTGTTTAATAGCAGGGTGCCCAGTACGCATTTAGCGTACTGGGCTATTCACCGTAGTGAAATCGCATCGCATTGCATGCCGCATTATAGTAGCATGCGATGCGATGTCCATATAAAGTGCACAGGAGTGCTTATACAATGAAATATCGAATGCAATCTCAGCGCACCAAATGCGATGCTATACGATATTTCATTGTACAAGCACCCATGCCACGATATGTGATGGGTGCTTACAATGAGATGTGATGGTGTTGGTACCCCAGTATCAACACCACCCCAAAGCGAGGGGACGCTGATTACTTTACATGTATTCCGCGGCCCCTCACCACGCTTCGGGCTCGGTGGCTCGCCACACTATATAAGATAAACTCCACGCCGACGTGGATAGTGGGGGTATGAAAAGGTCGGAGGACGCGTTCAGCCGCTGCTCGCCATGCTTTCAGGGTGGCGTGGATAGTGCTGGTGTTTTAGGAACACATTCACACCTGCACATTCATACAGCTGACACAGTAATGACAGCATGTGTTAACTAATAACTAATTTACTTAAATAGGAGATTGCGATGCAATTTCACTACGTTTGCGTTCTTAATAAATCTGGGCGCCCTGCTAGGAAACAAGTACCATTCAATGTAATGCTAAGTTTTGTCTCCCTGTATTGTTGTATTGTACGGAGCTGCGAAACACTTGTGGCGCATTATAAATAAAATTATAATAATAATAGTGCTGGTGCCATGTATTATGCACGCAAGATCGAAGATGCACGATTTTCTAGTGTGTGCACACACACTCCCTCTTGTCTCCTACAAACAAGCTCTTCTTGTCAATCACTCTTCGCTGCAAACAGCATTGCTAAAGGTTAGAGTCAGACTGCCAGGGTTAGGCTGCAGGAGGGGTGAATAAGGGTTACAGTACGTACTGTCGGGATTTCATACACAACCCATGTAGAGTTTGCTGGAAAGTGAAGCTTGCATTGTAAAATCACTAGAGATCTGGTACCAGCGTTTTGCACTACTATAGATTGAGGGTATTCAGTCATTAGATCTAGGGGGAAATTTACTAAAGGAAATTTGTAAAAAAAATAGGTGTATTTGTATCCAGAAATAAACTTATTTTTGGCATTTACTATCCCGAAAATACGGCAATTCGTATTGATAGCACATCAATACGAATACGAATTGCCGTATTTTCGGGATAGTAAATGTCAAAAATAAGTGTATTTCTGGATACAAATACACCTATTGGTCGACATGGTTGAAAGTTGGACAGTCAAAATGTCAACATGAAAAAGGTCAATAAAGGTCGACATGAGGTTTTCATTATTTTTGTGTAAAAAAAAAACTTGTTCATACTTTACCATCCAGGTGGGCATAGAGTTAGATTGTAAAAGCATGGCAAATCTAGCACACTAATACGCTGTCCATGTCAACCTATATCGACAAACAAAAAACTCATTGTGACTTGTTGACTATGTCGACCTTTAGACTGTCGACCTTTTGAGTGTAGACCAAGACACTGTAGATCTAATATACCAAGATCAGATATATAGGGAGTATGCATTTTACAGTAAGCAGTGATGCGGGGCCTGTGTCAGTTCTATAGATTTATGAGAGGGATATCATTTAGAAGTCACCACTGCTTTGTTGCATGGAACATTGTAAAGCCACAAGAGATTTCAGACCACCTGCTTTGTGACGTCACCATAGTTTTTTCAGGAGAAAACGGTTACATTGTTTAACCACAAAAGATTAATCTGCATTGTAAAGCCATCAGGATTCAGAGGTCTACTCTCCTTAGTACCCATCAGAACAGCATTGGACCTGTATATGAATCATTAGCAGGCACTGAACTTGCTTAGCAATGTATGTGAAGCTGACACCCAGAAATGAACAAGAGTTGTTGCAAATTCCTCAGCAACTAAGTTATTTTACGAAGCATCGACTAAGGAATGAAGAACATTGGTAATTCAGACTGAAGGCGAGAGCAGTGATGCTGGCACTATGTTTCTCTACATATGTGGTAGCAGCTATAGACAAAGATGTGTGTACGTTTTTGCCACCTCTTCCCATTACCAGCACCAAATGGCCCCTTCCTGTCAATCTCTCTGCAAATTAATCCTCACTGCGAGTGGCTTCGCTAAGGTGCCTTGGTGCGTGTGCAGTGACCAATAGTTGCTTAGTTGCATGAACATCTACATTGCTTACAAATGTTAACCAGGCCCGGTAATGGGGTACACACAGGGCGATGTGTGTTTAGCGATCTGTGCTAAGTGATGTTGGCTAGCTGATTTCCCTTAAACTTCTAGATCGCCCATACACACATAGCGATGTGGCCCTTATTCTAGTTCACTCTTAGAGGCAAATTCCTTCTTAGATGGACAAAACCATGTGCACTGCAGGGGGGCAAATGTAACAGGTGCAGATAGAATTAGATTTGGGTGAGTTATTTTATTTCTGTGCAGGGAAAATACTGACTGCTTTATTTTTACACTGCAATATAGATCTCATTTTGAAGAAAAACCCCACCCAATTGAACTCTCTGTGCACGTTATATCTGCCTCACCTGCAGTGCACATGGTTTTGTCCAGCTAAGAAGGAATTTGCCTCTAAGAGTGAACTAGTATAAGGCCCTGTGTGCCAAGCGATCTGTGCTAACCAGTGTTTTGTATGCACTTGCTAGGCGATCTTTATTGCATGTAAGCAGGGGTAGGCAACAGTGGTGGCTCTAGGGATGAGACCACAGCCACACAAGTCTCCAGCGAGTCCTCCTGAATGGTGATTTTGGGCAGCATTTGGGGTCACAGTGGGTGTGGCTCACCTATTTTCATTGTGGACTCTGCTGCAGCCCCACCTCTGGAACCACCACCGGTAGGCGATGTGCAGCACTCCAGCAGGTTTATTAAATGTTTATTATTAACTAATATCTTGTTTAATGGTAAACTTTCAGATAATTGTTTGTGCATTTTAATCATAATTTACTATTTCTTAAGGAAATTAGTTACTGTATTGTATACAGTTCCCTAGAATAATCTCTGCTTTATATAGTAACATAGAAATATAGAATTTGATGGTAGATAAGAACCACTTAAGGCCCATCTAGTCTGCCCATGTACATGTACATACAATTATACACTAGGATGCATTTTTGTTGGCATCCAGTTAATGTGGGAGGAAACTGGAGTAACAGGAGGAACCCCACATATTGGAAGATTTAAAAAAACACACAGTTAAGGCCCCTGTACATTACAGTGACTTCTCCCTTCAGAGAAATTGTACGCAATCCCCCCTTGAGGTGTCTGGGACGTTCCCGGGCAGCAAGATCACATGCGGTCCTTTCTCATACAATATATTGCTTTGGCTGCGATCCGACAGATTGATCGTGCAGCAGCTGTGACTCGCAGGCTCCAGTGTGATGCGCACGGGACCGCACATCGCATTGTACCTGTTGTCAACTACATGCGATTTGGATGCTTTTTATGTGATTGATCACCGCAATCGGATAAAAAGTGGCCTAGTGTATGGTCAGCTTAAGAGTAACAATGGTAATTCATCAATGACCTCAGTGATTTGAGGCAGTAAGAGGGGGTAGTACCGTCAGATGCTTATGTGTACATAGAGGAAACAATTGGTAAAAAATAGTAATTTATTAAAACAAATAATATACTGATTGTTTAAACAACATTAATTTTAATAATTACATGCATGCAATAAAAAAGACAATCACAAGAAATATTTTTTATTGCATGCATGTAATTATTAAAATTAATGTTTAAACAATCAGTAAATTATTTGTTTTAATAAATTACTATTTTTTATCAATTGTTTACTCTGTGTACACATAAGCACATGACGGTACTACCCCCACTTTCTCTGTCATTTGGAGGGCGGCATCCCTCCACTGTAGTGGCTGCTGGTGTACACTGCACACAACTACCCCTAGCGCTCTAGACCCATTTTTTGGTACATTTTGAGGCAGTAATGCTAACCAATACATTATCTGTATCTTTTGATTAAAAGTGTTCTTCCTGATCACCTATGGTACATTTGACAAATTAGGACCACAGGATTTTGTCCATTTAGCCATTGCAGCTGACTGCTAGACAAGTCTGAGCTTCTTGTGTTTGTTCTCATTTCTACTGAGCATTGTGTGAAATACAGTAATACAACTGTCTGTTGGGAATCCTAGCAAACTATCTCCAGAATCAGACATCCAACACTCAACAAAGTATACTAGTCAACCACGTAGCTCAAAATAAGGAAAAAATAAAAATATTGTGTGTTGTACAATGCGTTCATCTAAAGTTTACTGTATCCCAAAATTGTGAGAAAGAGTTCATTTTATCACCAGAATTTAATGCAGAAAATTGGCAAGGGATTTGCTTCAATGAATAAACCAAACCCCAATCAATGCTTTTTTTCTTCATCAACAACCTGATTATCAAAATTCTGCAACCATATTGCACATCATTGAATGATACATGAGTGATCAAAATCAAAGTTGTCATTGCCGAGTAGTGGTTCTAGAAAAAAAAAAAAAATCCTCAGATGATTATCATCAATATATATATATATATATATAAATAAATAAATGTCTAGTGTATGTTTGTCACTGAATCACCATCATCTGTTGACAACAAGTGAAACTATATCTCTTTATCTCACAGAGGCAATCGTGCCTTATTAGCTTTTGAAGCATTTGCTTTGAGCGGGCTTATTATTTAAATATATAGATGAAGCAGACGAATGCTCCAGCACATAATGTGATGTCCATAACAGATTACAGGGGTAGGGATCATTAATGTTTAATAGTAGGCAAGGTGTTTGTTGTAGCAACCGAAGACGCCTGACACAGAATACCAGCGATCAGGCATATTGCAGTCTCTCTAGCAACTGACATGAAACAGGCAGTCTTATGCTTATACCCAGCCTCAGCATGAAATATAAGACAAAGGGGAAGGGAACATAATGTCTTTGTTGTAAGATTTCAGTTCATTAAAGGGTTTGGTTAATAATCCCTCTGCATAGTCAAGCCATTTCCTAAAACAACGGCTAAGGAACCTGCAGACTAATCCAGTATAACAGCAGCTGTGTTAAGGACCGGGTTTATATTTTACATTTGATCTTTGCATTTGCAGCTCCCATTATACACTGAAAGGGACAAAGGAGAATTCAGATGTGTTCTGCACCTTTATTTAAAAGCACAAACAGTGTTGATTCACTGTTCGATCTGAATTGTAAATTTGTAAGGAATCTTGTAGCATTTACATGTGTTCCCATGTTAATTTGCCTTGAATCATCTACCTAGCACCATAAATAAACACTGTAGTGCTCAGGGTAGGACAAATTACACACTCAACCTATTGTAGTCAAGAGTAGAAAGGCCAACTATGCGCTACACCTCTAGGTTTGTAATTGTGGATGTGGATGACTTTACACATTACTTGCATGTGTTCAGGGTAAGAACACTCATAGAGCAAAATCATTCAATGCCACATCAGCTCCAATTAGGGAGGCCAATCCCAGGCCATTTATTCATTAACGGGAATGGCCTCCCGATGTGGCGATGCGCTAGGAACTGCTTAGAAGTCTTCCAGTGGGCAGGGATGGGCAGAAAAGGACAAGCTGGGCGGGTGCCAGCGGAGAGGGCAGATGGGGGCTGGCATAGGCGATGAGCACTGATGCACACTCCCGCATCATCGCCAGCCTCGCTCATCCGCTGGTATTACCAACAGATGAGCGATGGGGTGGGCAGCTTTCCATAGTGTCCTTCTATGAAAAACTGTCCCCTACAAAAATTGCTTTGACCGGCAAAAAAATCGCTCAGTATGTATGCACTGAGCGATTTTCAGTCTAGTGATTTTTAGCATCATCGCTGTGCATACACGCTAGGCAAAAATGCTCACATTAATAATACACTGTGTGCCCAGGATTATGAAATGACCCCCTCTCCACATAGGGCTTGCACTATGTAGAATTTAATTTTATACATTTTTGAGCATACGGTTTCAGACTGCATGTTGCTTATTTGCTGCGCTCCTGAGTCCAGACTCCCATCCACAGTCATAGTCACAGTAAGGTTAGGCTGTAGAGGGGGGTAAGGCTGTGGGAGGGAAGGTTTAGACTGCTGGGGAGAGGATTAGGGTTAGGCTGCGGGGGGACTGCAGATAGGCGCTAGGGATGTTAGTCAGCAGGAGAGGAGGGTTAGGCTAGATTGTGGGTGGTTGGTGTTAGGCTACAGAACAGGTGGGTTAGAGTTAAGCACTGAGGTGGTTAGGGTTAGGCTAAAGGATAAGAAGTGTTGGGTGCTAGGGAGGGTAGGGTTAGGCTGTAGGGGGAATTAGGGTTAGGCTGCATCTACACACTGCTTTTTGACAGGTCCATTTTACAAAGGGACCCATTTGGCAGGATAGAGCCTGCACATTTAAATATATGGCTGCATCTACACATCGCGTTTTAGCAGGATGCAGTCGAACTGGAGCTGTTTAGCAGGAAACTTACTCATGAGGATATATACACAAGCCTGCTGCATCCTGCTAAAATGCAATGTGTAGACACAAGAAACTGCATCCTACTAAAACACAATGTGTACACACAGTCTATGGCGCTAGGGGGTTAGGCTATGGGAGAGGAGGGTTAGCGGCGTGAGGATACGGTTAGGCTGTAGGGGTGGGGTTATGCTTAGGCACTGGAGCAGTTAGACTGCGAGAGTAGGGTTTGGCTGTTGGAGGGTAAGGTTAGGCACTATGGAGTTAGGCTGAGGGATGTGAGCTTTATACTGTGGGGGGGTTAGGCTGTGTGTGTGTGTGTTAGGGTTAGGCACTAGTGGAAGTGTTAATCTGCGGGCGGGGGTTCGTTAGGGTATTATTGTATAATTATTTAAAGATTCTATAGGAGGTGTGAGAACTGGAAAGACTCAGCAGACCTGTTTGCAGTATTTACAACATAGGAACAGAGTAGAAGGTGCACCCTACACCATTTACAATTTTATACATAATATATGAGGTTCTTGGCATAGTATTGGCTAATATTATGAGCTTGCCCACCAATCGTCAAGGTGACCTCGTCGGACAGGTCCCTAACATTATTGGGGGGGGGGGGGGGGGTATCAGAGTGTAAGTGTTAAAATAAAAAAAAGGAGTGAGATATCAGAGTGTTAGTATAAAAAAATAGTGCAGTATCAGTGTTAGGAAAGTGAAAAAATAATTCTAGAAGGTGCTAGATAAATGATAAATAGAAGCTAGGGACAACATTTTACTACTCCATTTTTACTACTTCTACTAAAAACCCGCATATTATGTACCCAAAGGTCTCACAGCTGCAGGATCTGAGAGCTCCACAGTGTCCCTGCCACCTCCCAGCACTCACCAGGTCATCCATTGCTTGCCCACAGCCAACCCACCCGCTGATCTCCTGCTCCTGTCACTCAATTCAGGCTGTGAACCACTTGAGCACAATACGGCAAACCACTTGAGCACTTGGACAGCGGCTCCACTCCTCTGCCAGGCTGCTATCCTTCCCTGTCCCAAAGCTGATTTGCCTTGAATGCCCGACTCTGCCATAGCCTATTAATGGAGACCCCCCCCAGACATTGGTAGTGCTGGTGGAGAACACAGCTACTAGAGTTGTCAGTGTTATGGATGGACAAATACCAAAACACACTTGTTTTCTACTTGTTTTGTTTTGTTGGACTCTCGCTTGTAAATCATCCCTATTCTGCCATATACTTATACTGCCACCTATGGCCTCTCCTGTCTGCTACCATGTACTTTCGCCCCACCATATGCTGTACCTTTACATGGTGTGGGATATGCTTCACGTGGATCTACCAATACAGGAACCAGGATCATTGGTCTTACTGCACATATTTCATATATCATAGGTATACAGTACTACCTAGTTACAGGTAGAGGCAGATTAGCCTGAGGCTCCACTCAGCAGGTGGGTCAGAGACTCACGTGGTAAATGTGTGTGTTACATCGCAGTTGTGTATGGCCACCTTAAGACTTGTGGAAATTCCTCAACAATTGTATTCCAAGCTCCTAACGCATTGATTTAAGCTGGACTCTAAACCATTGTATTTTAAATTAGGTTTAATTACAAATATGCATTGAAAAACATTACGCAAAGCTGCTAACATAAAAAATACCATGTTGAAATTGTATGAACTACTAGGAAGGAATAAACCAATAGCACAGAGATGTCACAGAGACACGGTCCACTGGCAAAATAAATACTGTACATTATTGCCGAAATTCACAGTACTCAACGGCTTTACGCTGTATCAAAAAAAGTCATCAGTGAGTTCTGGTCGTAATTGTCCAAAATCTCCAGCAAGAGGGGCACTTTTGTTTTCACATTTGTGCCTTTGAATTTGAACTTGTCAATGAAGAGATCTGTGATCATACCTACAAAGCAAAACATAGATGTTAACTGTATCCCCCACAGGCTGGCTATTTACTTGACATAGATATGTTAATGATATGGTAATGAGTAGGCAATAAAACAGAATTCTGACAATGGTCCTGTCAACATGTCCTGCAGGTCCTCCATACACAGATGAGAATATAGGTGTGTGACAGGATGCCTATTAAAAAAATTACTTTGGAATATCAAAAATGTACTACTCCAAGGCAGAGGCAGATATAGGCCATTATTCTGGTTCATTTGCAAAGGCAAATGCCTTCTCAAATGGACAAAACAATGTGCACTGCAGGTGGGGTAGATGTAACATGTGCAGAGAGATTTACATTTGGAGGGAGTTATTTTGTTTTTGTGCAGGGAAAATACTGGCTGCTTTATTTTTACACTGCGATACAGATCTCACTTTGAAGTAAAACCCCACCCAAATCTAATTCTCTCTGCACATGTTACATCTGCACCTGCAGTGCACGTGGTTTTGTCCATTTGAGAAGGAATTTGCCTTTGCGAATGAACCAGAATAGGCAAGATTCTGGTTTGGGGCCCTCCTCAAAAAAATCCTTAGCGCTATAATTTTTGCTGCCGGCATCGATAGAGTACCTTGGCAGAACATCGGTATTGCATACTAATCTTTTGTTAGGCTTAATCAATTTAAAGCAAACTGACTGCAGTGGATGAAACCATTTTGTGTCCCCAAATCTTTTTTATCCTATCAAAGAACATCAAAGGGACTTTAGAAGTGTGGGCAAGTCTATGTTATTTCATGACATCACGTGGTAGTCGCGCAATGCTCCTCTGGGAACATTATGGACAGCCAGGATATCTTTATGGGGCCCCCTGGGACCTGCTGGGCGCTAGGCAGGCACCTAGGTTGCCTTGTGGAAAATCCACCTCCGTTATAAAGAATAGTGTTTGCCACCACAAATAACACACATACAGATGGAGCTGGCTCCATCTTTGCCCGGCGCTCGCTAGATGCCTGTCACTGGCGAGCACCGGCGATAGAGACTGGGACGTGCGTGCATCTCACGCACATGCGTGTCCTAGTATCACGGCGGCTGGGCAGCATCTCCCTGCCCATCCCCGCTTCGGAGAGACGCTGCCCAGTTCCGGGGGGCTGACATTTATTGGAAAATAAAATGATGGTATTTATTACCATTGGCCTACAGAAGCCCGCTCTGTAACAGCCCTGATAGCCTTAAATGTCCTTATATATAAAACATTACACAATGACACCTCACCATAAAGTCTTTCAAGGTGTGCCGGCTGCTTCTTGTATTCATCCTGAAGCTGCTCAGCATCTTCCAGGATACAGCGGTACTCCGGGATCAGGAAGTCGGTGTTTCCTTCATGAACTTGTAACTCCTTCCAAAGGAAAGTAGGAAACAAGCAGCACATCATTTACTACTACAGCCTTCATCAAACACTTCACTAGGATTAGACCATCAATAAATAAGGATCAATTATTAAACAATACTTTTACACAGCATATATTTTAAAGTTAATAAATGAAAATGATTTGGACTCATTTCTAAGTACAAATTCATGTATTATAGAGCAATGTTTAGAAATCTTATACAAAGTATTTTGGATTTTTGTTACGAATACCAGTATTTCAGTAAGCGAGCAGCATAACAATTTCATCAGACCATGGCGTCTATTCATAAAGCAGTGATAAGGGTGGCGAAGTGAGCCAGTGGAGAAGTTACCCAAGGCAACCAATCAGATGCGATGTATATTTCTTTAGAATGCACTTGATAAACGTTACCTCAAAGCTGATTGGTTTCCATGGCACACTTCTCCACTGGCTCACTTCCCCATTCTTTTCACTGCTTTATGAATAGAACCCCATGTGATCCTTTTAGAAAGCTGCATGAAATAGCTTTGTGTGCTGACCCATAAACCCTGCTGTTCCATCCAACAGCTCGGCCAGTTGCTATGTGAATAAAGGAAGGGAAGGAGAGCATGCTCTTTTTGTATAGAGTTCTGCAATAGACTGGTGAACCTTTACTGATAAATACAAAGTGAAAGTTTCCCTTTTCCTTAGAAGACATTCATTCCCCTTTTAACACGTAGCATAGAAATAAAATAAGGAATTTTCCAGGGTACGGTCTAACCAAATTAAATAAATATTAAACATCTGTATTTAAACAGGGCAATTATTTGTCTGTGGTGATATAGACATCAATGGATTGAGATAATGATATATATATATATATATATATATATATATATACATACACACACATATATACATATATACACACACATACACACACACACACACAGATGTAGCAGGGCTCATCTTTGGCCGGCGCTCGCCAGATCCCTTGCACTGGCGAGCGCCGGCGATTGGGACTTTTTTGTTCCAAGGGCCGTTTGTATGGGGGAAAATCCTTCGGGGGCCATATGTAAAAATCTTACAAATTGTCCTGCTGCAGCCATCCCACGCTACGGCGGCTGCCGCTGAATAGGACTGACCGTCTCCGGCTGCTGTTAATTAAGAGGAATCTCACAAGAACTACCAACCCCTCACTAGAATTCCCCTGCCGCCGGGCAGGCCACTCAGACCGGCTATGGGGGGTCGCATATGACCCCCGGGCCTGAGGTTCCCCACCCATGGTTTACAACATATTGGATTTCCCTGATCTCCCCCTTCCACCACAGGTATGTCAGAATAAGGAATTGCACTGAAAGCTGCCTAATCTATGGAACCTTTAATCTGTCTAGAAGTTATAAAGTAAGAAAGAAAGTTGGAATAAAATAAGAACACAGTGAATATTTATACTGTACCTTCAGAGCATCTATTAACTGAACCTTTTTGGCCAACAGGAGTTGGTGCTCCAATTTTGGATGAATCATTCTTAGTGTATGGCCGACAGATTCTTCACTTATATCTACTTCCAAAAAGCACAAAGAGAAGATGGGAAGAATAAAATAAGATGGAGGCATCAATTGTGTGTGATGCTGGTGGCATGCCTGGGTTTCGATTACAGAATTTTATACTTCAATAGAAATATGATGCTATCTACTGCTAATCCTGTCACTAAGGGCTGTGGTAGGATGCTACTGCCGGCACACAAGCCATTTCCAAGCATCTAATGCTGCAGAACATCTCCTATTGGTTTATCTGATTCCCCACATATTTATTGTGTACTGACTATGATGTTCTGCCCTCCAAATACCTGATTCCATAACTAGACATCAGTAACACTGAACTGTTGTGCTTTATGGTATGCTTGGTAGATTTTAAATCTACATTAAAACTGCGGTACTTAAATTGATAAGTAAGAGTTTCAGCTCTTAGGGCCTAATTCTGTAGTCCATGGAGATTACCAAAAATGTGGTACAATGGAGAAAGAGGAGACTGTATGTATGTATGTATATATATATATATATATATATATATATATATATATATATATATATATATATATATATATATATATATATATATATATATATATATATATATAACAGATTAACAGTGCGCAAAGAAAATAAGGAGTTGTAAATGTCAATTTAAGTCCAATTGGGCAAAATGTACCACACAATGTTCTTCCACGTCGTATTCGACTTCGTCAGAGGGCCCTCTGACGAAGTCGAATACGAAACGCGTTGGGGCGTGGCCTAGCGTCGTCTCTGACCAGAGTTACCTGTGGGGATATCGTGCCGCTCAGACGTGTGGAGTCTCACCGCTGCTGCTGCTAAGTCGGATTGCCGTGTGAGTGTAACCTCTCCAACACCCGGCTGCTGAGACAGCATGCCTATGCTTTATATCTGCGGTGTTTAGTACCGCATTGTCTGGTACGTGATTTTCAGCCATCCTAAACCTGTAAACCTGTGTGTACCTTGAATAAACTTATCATACAGATTCATGCACTATAGAGCGCTCGCTCTCCTTATTTCTTTGTAGATATATATATATATATATGCGCTCGTGCAATAGCGATGCGATTGCAAGTTTTAGCACTTGCATGACGGGTAAGAACCTGGCATGTGGGGAGGCTATGTCCTGTGCTGGGCGGAGCCCCGCATGCTACAGGCGTAGTTTTGCGATTTTTCTAAAAACTATAACTGAGCCTAGATAAGACCCTTAGTTAAAATTCTTTGCTATGAGACTCTTGGGTGACAGAGAGGAAAAATGGAAATCTGCACATCTGCTGTGACTTCACAGTATGGAAGGTAAACACAGAAAACAAAGAAAACAACATTTTACCATATGATATGTTGAGATTTATCTTTCTTTTAGTGGCTTCTTTTGATAAGACATCTTTTAGAATTGAAATCGTGGAGATATTGTCAGATTTAAAAACCCCTTCTCCTTTCCTGCAACAAGAATAAATGAGTGATGTTAAGTGGCACTGTAATACAATATTACCATACCGTCTCCATTTATACACCACTTGCAGAATTGTTGTAAAGGTGGCCAAACACTGCTCCGACTTCTCAGAACAGTGTATTGGCATCCGATCCACCTGGAGCAGCCTGCTCATGTGATGTATCACATGCGATCCCCGGTGCAGGGAGAGGGGTCAAGTCAGAGGTCTTAGGTGCAGCAAGTATGATCTTCGACTCCAATCTGATGCGCAATGGACCACGCATCAGATCGGATGTCAACAAAGGTCCAATGGCCACTTCTCATCAGTTGTAATCAAGTGAAAAACAGGCCAAAATGGGACCTGTGTATGGGCACATTCACTTGTCTTTGTACAATTGCATGTTTTGTGGGGCATATTAAAGGAAATGTTTACCTGTATGAACATTCAAGTTGTGTGTCCAGAAATGTATTCTGAAAATAGAAGGTAATATCCTCCCCAACTGGGGTTTTCTCTGGAACCTCCGGTAGACAGAACACCATCCAGGAGTGTATCTCAGAAAAGCTGAACTGGCCGGTCAGGCTAAGGGTGTTCATGGGCCTGCAATGAAGGTCAGGTTTAGCAGTTATCAGTCACTATAACTGCAATATGATCAGATATATACACACACACACTTTATTATTTTCCAGTAAATGTCAATATTTTTGTTCCTTACACAATGTGTGAAGACACATTACCTACCCAGCATGCTCTGATCCAAAAGGTCTCAATTACTAGGACGATGTTTTATAGCAGAATATAGCATGTGCACTGATTACATTTCACATTCTAACAGATTCGCAATAAAGTAAGAACACTTTCTACTAACAAAAGTACATTAAACGCTAAAGCCATATGTCACATGTATGTATGCACCTTTATCTATAGAATTATTGTGTCAACTGCTTTTCAAAGTAAAATATAGAAATACTGTAACTTCTAAATACTGTAATCTAAATACATGTACGAGTATGATTAATCCCAGGTATCAGCAGTGCTGCCTAAATATTAGGTCCCACAAACACAATATAGATTGCACTAATTAATGACAGGGTTGTATAAAAATCTGATCTATAGCAGATTTTTGGGATTTCTTATTAACATTTTCTCTTAAGTAAAACGGTTTCATTGTAGAGGTCTACACCTTGTTTTAGAAACACGTGAATACTTTTTGAAGTAAGAACAGTAACAAAATGAACACCGTAACAGAATAAATACACTAAAAGGTTACATCAATAAGGCGGGAAAGGGCGACTTACCGGCACCCCGCTCTGGTCAACGACATAATGGAAACATGACGACATAGTTTGTGGCAATTAAAATGGTCACAGCTTTATTTCACAAATCCATAATCATAACCAAACACTTTTGCAGGGCAAGGGATAGAAAGGGGAGCGGTGCGCTCTGTTCCTGCTAATGTGGTACCCCTGGGACGTGTCCGTTCCACCACCGTGGGTACGCGACCACGCCCCCTACCAAGTTGGTACCGCCTGGGCCGTGCCAGTCACCACCATGTGACTCACGTGAACACGCCCCCTACACGCTATGGGCCGTGCCAGCCACCGTCATGTGACTCACGTGAACACGCCCCTTACCATGGGATCAGCTACCATCCGCACCTCACCCTACCTGGCACGCAACCCGTATGGCCCCTGCCGTATTAATGCTGGAACCAGGCGTGCGGCCGCCTAATGGTGAGTATGCGAGGCATTCTGTAACTCCCCTACATTTCCTGCCTTGTGCACCGCTCCCTAACAGCAATACTGTGACAACATTCTTATTCAAGCATCTTATACACTGTAATGACAATGACAACCAAAGCCAACATTACAATTACACTCCTAGCCAATATAGCCTTCCTATACAACATAATCCAACAAGTATACACTATACACCTGCACATATCTCTTTGTAAGCAAAAATTGTAGTTGAACATTTTGATTGAAATCATGGTTTAATCATTTGATTTAAATTGTGCAGCTCTGATTACTGAACTAAAGTTAATAGTACACATCTTAATGAAGGTATAAAATCAGAATATAAAGAAGCTCCTCCCCCTAAAAAAACACAAAAACAAGCAGCGGGGAGCCGTGGCGCGCGCGCGGGGGGGGGATTGAGGGGAGAGAGCGTGTGTGTGTGTGCGTGTGTATTTTACCTTGGGCCGCATCCGTCCGCGCCGGGTCCCGGCTCTCCCGGCTATTGCTGCTAACGAAAGTGACACTTGGAAAATGGCTGCCCCCATACAGCAGACGAAAAACTGTCTGCGGTATGGGGGCAGCCATTTTCCAAGTGTCACTTTTTGTATCAGTGAGAGCAGCGCTGCGGCAATAGCCGGGAGAGCTGGGACCCGGACGGTGCACACAGGCAGCCAGACAGTGACTGTCGTCCCGCAGCCCCCCCCGGCGCCAACATACCCACAGCGCCTCCCCGCCACGGCGGGGGCTGCGGGACGATAGTTACGCCTCTGCCTGTGGTGTCCTTTGAAACAGAGGGGGTTTGACCGTTGGACCTGTATGTGGTCCCTGAGATATCAGGGAATCTAGACACTGCGAGATCTATCTGTCTAAACATGAATAACCACAAGCGGGATCTGCTATACAATATCCTTTATTGAATGTACCTGCATTTCTATACTGTTTATTTTCATGAATAATATTTATGTACTATATGTATGTTGGATGTTTACAGTTTAAAAACGTGTGTTGATACTTTGATGTGATGAATGGTGTTTTAATAAAAACATTACTTAAAAAAAAAAAAGTAAATGTAATGTATTGTTTCAGTTGTATAAAAACATAAGTCCCCTAAGGTGGAAATTCAGTAGCTGAGTTTTTTTATGTGCACACTGTTTATTATGTATTTGTATGTGATGGCTTCTATTCCCACAATGTATACAACTGGTTTCTATGGAAAACTATTGAACAAGTGTGAAGTTGCATCAAATTTCCCAATGGCATTCCCATCACTTAGCAACAGGTTTGAGCATTGGGTGTTTTAGTAACTAGTGACATCAGGGAAATGATGCAGCTCAGGAATCTGGCTGTATAGCAGCAGATGAAACCATTCCCCATGGAAATTAACAGTAAACTGAGGTCAAAGCTTTTTCTATACACAGTACTACCTTACATAGAATGAAGTCCTCAAGTACTTCTCAGAAGTCTATTATATGGCATATATTTAGCAATGTAAGACAGCATTATCCATATAAAGAGGTATAGTACAGTAAGTTACTTTTTACCATTGCTAGCATAATTGAGGCAGGTTAAGGTATTTTTGATGGATATTAAGTTTGTGAATACAATGGGCCAGATGTATTAAGCTTCAAAAGTGATAAAGTGGGGAGTGATAAACAACCAGCCAATCAGTTCCTGTCTGTCATTTTTCAAATCCAGCCTGTAACGTGGCAGCTAGCAGCTGATTGGATGGCTGTTTATCACTCTTCATTTTATCACTTTTTGAAGCTTGATACATCTGGCCCAATGAGTGTTATCTGGCAGGAAAACCTTCCTTGTTCTATAGAGAGAGATGCAAGCAAGCACACATTTATTCCTGAGCATGTAATGCAGCCAATCAGCATACAACTTCCAACTAACCCTTTTAGTGTGTCTGCAAAAGATCAGCGAGAAGCATATACATAGTATTTTTATTAGTTGTCCTGGCTTATTTTCCACTTGATTATAATACTGTACCTGTTCTGATCAAACACATGACTCCTCTGATGGAGAGACAGAGGCGTAATCTGGTATCGCCGAACCTGGCATGTTTTTGGTTGAATTCTAGGCGTTATATAGGCTTGTAATGTTCCATACTGTCCTTCAATTGAGCGTACCTGCATCAATGCAGAGATTAGATATTATTTTGGTACAAATTATATTGGTTTCCAAAATGAGGGGAAGCTTTATTTCAATTGTAGTACCATTACTTATAGCACTTACTCAGTACATGGGACAATTTATAGCATATGCTCATGCCAGAGATTTTACTTAAACTAAGACAGCTTCAGTAATAGAAACTTTATATAAAAATCTGTAAGAAAACATGGACTATGTATTTTCAATTTTTTCTCTACAGCTATGGCCATTGGTGACTGTTAATAGTAGGAAAATTT
Organism: Crinia signifera; assembly: GCF_055691185.1. NCBI lineage: Eukaryota > Metazoa > Chordata > Amphibia > Anura > Myobatrachidae > Crinia > Crinia signifera. Next base: position 141,734,103 of record NC_139217.1, on the reverse strand, counting down.
AAGTTAAATGCAGGTGCAGAACTATGCATGCATTACCTTCAGTTCCAGGCGGGTGTTTGTTGCCTGGCAGCGGTATGTAGCAAGGAGGAAGTTCCCATTTGGCTGTGCAATAAAGTGTACAATGTATAAACACACACATAAGAAAAAAAGGGTAAATCACAATACCCGACACCCAGAAACCATGTTCTCACCTCACTATTGCAGCCACTGAAACTCACAACAGCTGAATTCTTGTCTACATCCAGCAGATCCACAGGAACATCACTCTGTGAATATCAAGATCTCATCAATGCCACAGGAATCAGTGTGACTACGTACGTATACAACAGAAGAGGACAACTTTTATTGACTTTATCCAAATTATGGATTTTGTTTATTTAAACCGTATAGTAAAGTGGCTGGACTTAAGTGTCATCTGAAGGCATAAAGACTCTGATTTTATGACCTATGGATGTATAGAAAGTGAATTACAATGCCACTGACTCAATCCCCCAGGACCAAAGGAGGGTCATAACCTACCAAGTCAGTGGTTATCATATTTTCCCATCCCATATTTTATTAATGGTATTTAGGTCTACTTAAATGTAAGCATCAAACAGAGCATGCCACTCCTAGAATATGCATATAAAAGGTAAGAGTGTGCCGGGTAGTGAAAGTACCCATCATTGTTACATTTTGCTTATCATATGGAATATCACATGGAGTAGAGTTTGCTGTGCAGTGTTTCAGAAATTGTGCTCTCTTGTTTTGTGCAAATGGCTGCCCAGAGATGAACGTGGTCTGTTCCATTTCCTACTTGTTCTTTATCTAGTGTCTGGGCTGTACAAATTTACTGGAAGATGTATCAAACCTTCTAAAGAGGACAAGTGCCTATAGCTACCAGCTTCCAGCTATCATTGGTTACTAGGCCAACCGCTCCCCTGTCCACTTTGGAATGTGTGCTGTATCTTTCCCTATAGCTATTAAAAATACACAGTTGACAATTAGGAAGCAATAAAGCCAAGTTTAAATGCTCTACTAAAACACATGTAGCATTCAGATCTAGGCCAAAATTTACTAAGATGGTTCTATTTCACATGGGATGTTGCTATGGGCAACCAATCAGAATCTAATTATTTAGCACCTTCTAGAGCAGGGGTGGCCAAACCTGTCCTCAAAATCTACCAACGGTGCATGTTTTCCAGGCAACCTGTGGATCTATAGTAGGAATGAATGCAGCAGGTTTGAAAATGTGACTGTTAGTACAGGTTGAGTATCCCGTATCCGAATATCCGTTATCCGAATTATTCCGAAAACCATACTTTCCAGAAAGTGGAAAAAAAAATTTGTTTAGCTAAAAACTCACTGGGGACATCTGTAACAGCACTACTGAGGACATGATATGTAACTGGCACTATATATGTACAAGAAAATGATTGCTTGGCATTCAAATTCAATATCTGAGATAGTACACACATTTTGTTTCATGTTTTGAAACCTTGTTTTTTGAACAAATAAAATATATTTGTGTGTATTTTATGTGGTAATAAAATATATTTGTGTTTATTTTATGTGTTTATACAGCATAAATGCAAGATACTTCAAAATACATCATTGAAATATTAAAATATTCCAAAATACGGAATAATCCGTTATCCAAAATTCTCCTGGTCCCGAGCATTTTGGATACGGGATACTCAACCTGTATTGACTACAGCGCTAGGTTATCTGGAAAACATGGACCGTTGGTAGATCTCGAGGACCGGTTTGGTCACCCCCTGTTCTAGAATATAATAGATAGTGTCTGACTGGTTGCCAATAGCAACATCCCATTTGAAATAGAACTCCAATCTTTGTAAATTACCCCCCTAGTGTTAATTAGATTTACCATTTCCATGACATAATGAACTTTAATAGAAGTTTTATTTGATCTCCTCTATTCTCCATAATGCACCATTTGAAAATGAATATTCAAATTTTTAGCCTATAATCAGCCTCCTGATTGTACTGCATGATGTCCTTTTTAATCTATGTGGCACAAACATAATAATGGTTAGACACTGGGGATTTGTTTGTCAGGAAAAAGAGACTGACAAAAAAAGAAAGAAAAAACGCTTTTTGGGCGCACTCTTTTGTAAATGATTAAATTAGATAATTAATACATAACTTTTATTTTAGACTTAATTTAAAATAAGGTGGCACAAAGAATTGATTTAAATTAGAGATATTAAAATGTAGTGTGATCCTTGTACTGGTTTAGTTCAAGGAATATTCGCAGATTGGTCACACCTTTAATATGTCATTTAAGCACTGTTTTTATCAGAGGTACAATTACCAGTGATAGTAGGCAGTGAAAATGATTCAGTTCTCCTCAAATGCACAACAATAAATGCTTAATAGCGTCAAGTAATGTACCTGAATTGGTAGTATGAGGAGAAAAAAGTTACACAACCTCGGTATATAATTATGGTTCTTTAATAAACACTCACTCTGGCAGTCATTGTTGCAGGTATTTATTTGATACGGCGGCTCTTACCCCTAGTTTTGATGTTGCCACACCTGGGCTTCCCCGGGGGTCTCCCACCTGGGTACTGTCCTGGCCCTCCACTGCTTGGCTTCCCCCGGGGAAGCCCAGGTGTGGCAACATCAAAACTAGGGGTAAGAGCCGCCGTATCAAATAAATACCTGCAACAATAACTGCCAGAGTGAGTGTTTATTAAAGAACCATAATTATATACCGAGGTTGTGTAACTTTTTTCTCCTCATACTACCAATTCAGGTACATTACTTGACGCTATTAAGCATTTATTGTTGTGCATTTGAGGAGAACTGAATCATTTTCACTGCCTACTATCACTGGTAATTGTACCTCTGATAAAAACAGTGCTTAAATAACATATTAAAGGTGTGACCAATCTGCGAATATTCCTTGAACTAAACCAGTACAAGGATCATACTACATTTTAATATCTCTAATTTAAATCAATTCTTTGTGCCACCTTATTTTAAATTAAGTCTAAAATAAAAGTTATGTATTAATTATCTAATTTAATCATTTACAAAAGAGTGCGCCCAAAAAGCGTTTTTTCTTTCTTTTTTTGTTAGTCTCTTTTTCCTGACAAACAAATCCCCAGTGTCTAACCATTGATTTTTAAACGCTGGGTGCACCACCAACCCCCTAAACTACCAGAATTTATCAAGGCGTGTAGTTTTTCAAGTTGGTCAAATAAGTATTACACAGATTTTGAGTCTGTGCGGATCTTCAACCCTTTTCTTGTTCACAAACATAATAATAACAACAAGTCATTCAGAGCCTGCCCTAGCCAAGTTGATGCCCGAGGCAAAATTTTGGCTAGTGCCCCCTAGCACTACCACTGATTCAGCCTCTGATCCAGCACCCCTCTCCCAGCACAGCAACCATCACCTATCAGTGATCAGATCACAGCAGCAGCTTGCAACACCCACTGGGTAACCTATAATAGGTGCAAGGTGTGCGGTGGACACAGGCCCCTGGATCCAGGGGGGCCCCACACACTGTACACCCATTTCATTGTTCTCCATTTTCCAGTGAATCACATATGTGCAATAAAGGTATCCTCTGCAGCGCGGCACCATGTTCTCGGAGACCTGTGCACAATTCCAGAGTCTACTGCAGTGAGGCAGAGGAGGGTGCCCAATCAGAGCCTGCACACACCCCCTACTCTCTTAAAGCACCTCTGCCCCCATCCCTCAACCATAGCAATACTTATTTTGGTGAAAATCATTAAATATAATTTTTTAAGGCGGGGTCAGAGGTTCATTAACGGTGGGAGTAACACTGGTCATTAAATATTTATTGGGTGGGAGTCATTATATATTAAAGGTGCTGGAAAGCCTAAAAATATAAAGGGTGGAGGTGATTGTTTGCACATATACTATTCTGGGTCAACGGCACTTACAGGCGACTTAAAATAAGTCCGCAGTTAGCATCAATGTTTCAAAGCGTGTATTTGCTTTTTCACCAGGATCCTTATTTGAAGTCGCCTGTGTGTGTCACCTCATTCGCTAATGAGGTAAAGGAAGGCACAGGTAAATCTATCCATCTATATATGACCTTAGGGGGTGTTCAGACCCGCTCATAGTGGGCCGAATTCGTCCCTGTCCCCGATGGTCGTGGATTGCGCATGCGGATATGCACATGTGCAAACCCTGGGAGCAACCAGCTTCGGCAAGTTTCACAGTCGCCCAGCAATTTGCTCCAGGAGGGGTGGGAAGGGGGAGGGCAGGGGAATACCCAGTGTATTATGGGCATGTCTATAACATGCAGGTGTGTCGATGCCTGCTTGGGGCAGGTGGCTGATGTCACATAAATTCATCCATCTCCGGCCAAGATAAAAGTCAGTCTAGACGATGATTTTTCGCCCATGCAGAGGCATGCGAGGGGATGTGTAAGCATAGACAACCCCTCGCATGCAAATGTGTGGTTTCGCCTGAGGTGGGGAGGCGGGCGTTCATGGCTGCGGGCATGCTCAAGCGACCATTAGGGAGTGCACACGGGAGCGCGCAGCTGGCGATTTATCGCCAGCAGCACTCCAAATCACTGGCAATATGGTCGCTCAGCGACCAGATTTCCAGCGATTTCAGCCAATATCGCCCCCCGTGTGTACACACCTTAAGCGATACTTACTTTTTCCTTTTTGGGTGTTTCAGGTCTGTGAAGAAGTAGTGGGTAGCACCTCCCGGATGAACTATAGTACAGGATATTTTTCCTAAATTACGATAATAGGGCGAAGAGGATCAGACTTAAGTGATTTTTGGACTGGTGCGGGATTCTCTCTCTAGTGTTGTGCATTCATTTCTATGCAATCTAGTCCGATCACTTAGAAATAGGGCTAAAATCGCCCCGTGTGTATGTCGCATTAAATAATTCTTTGGAAACCTGGCAAATAATTGAATATGCTACCCTAAATTAACATGTCTTGAGGGAGTGTGTAGGATAGAGAGTAGGGAGGCAGATGGGGTGAACTAGTGAATGCACACTAGAGAGGCAAAGCACAGAATAATCTTGGGAGGAGCGGGAGAGAAGGAGCACATTACGGGGAAATAGAAACAGCAGCCCAGAGGACTTGTAGAAATGTACTTGGGGATCTTAAGGTTATAAAGAGAAATACAGCATTTATGTTTTTTTTAACAAAGGAACAGTACACTGAAACAGAGAGTAGGCAACCACCCATGTTGCTCCCACTTTTAGGAATATGTATTCCAGCATGCCTTGCTACAGTTTTAATGTTAAGGCATGCTAAAACTGTGGCAGGGCAAGCTGAGATGTGTAATACCCCAGAAGCTGGAGTGGTGCAATAGGTCATACATTTGCTACACACGTTGCACAAATCTACTTTGCAATTATACAGTATGTGCTTATTCTTTGGAAACTAACCTGTATCAATACAGTGTCGATAGCCATTTGCACCTCCAAGATGAGGCTGTAACTAGCATCATCCTTATTCAATGTAAACTTGTCATTGATACTGAATACGGGCACTGCTGAGACCGCTGTGGTAGACTGGGACGTGTGCTGGAACCTCTCCCGCTCCTGAGCAACCTTAAACTGCAGCTGTTCCAACTCTGACCTACAGAGAACACACTGCAATAATTCTTGTTCTAGATTTTTACCTTAGTGTCAAATAAGATATAAGATAAAATCAAATAAGATAAACCGACCTAAGAGAAGCAATTTTTGTCTGCATTTCTTGACTCATCTTCTCACCAGGTCCAGCCTCCCGATGCATCGGTTCCGTCGTGAGTCCAGTCACCCATCCTGAGACACAGGAGTGTCAAATAAGGCATTAATGTTCTCATCACACTGCTAAATGTTTGTACACCAGAAAATGACTTCATGGTATTGAACCTTTAACTACATTCAACATATAGCAGTGTTACAATAAGCAAAGAACAGGGATTCCTATTCTTTTAGCCTATCCAAGTGGTTCAGACACAATGCATAAGCAAAAATCAATAAGCACATTTCCATAAATTTGGTTTCAGTTGAGAAGTCAAGAGCCATTTTTAAATATTTGTATCATGTGGAGACCAGACCAGTGCAGAAAGAATATGCAGCATATATTACTGCAAACAGTCACACCAGCAAACAAGATCTATTACCAGTTACAATAGAACCTTAATGCAGAAGGTATGTCCTACAGGGTTGGGATCATTTGATCTACAGCATCTTGGTCGACAAGCATTAGGTCGACACCACTAGGTTGACATGGGACAAGGTCAACACAAGCATTAGGTCGACAGTCAAAAGGTCGACATGGGGTTTTTCACTGTTTTTTGACCCAGTCGACATGGACACAGTTTAAAGTGTGCCACATCCCCTCGCTATGTTTCGGGCACACTATTTTATCCTCCCACCACGCCCTAGTGGATGGTAGGGCATGAAATACCGCCTGTCGGCACATGGCTAAAAAAACAGTGAAAAACCCCATGTCAACCTTTTGACTGTCTACCTAATGCTTGTGTCGACCTAAACCCATGTCGACCTAGACCCAATGCTTGTCGACCAACATGCTGTAGACCAAATGACCGTATCCCATCCTACATTGGGCTACACAAAGTTAAATAGCCTGGATCTAGAACTAATTAAGGTATTCAATTAGGTTTGAAGAAGCATCGGTTGTGAAAACTGTTTTGCAATTTTCCCCAAGCTTCTCCGATATTTTTTCTGTGGGCTATCAAATTTGGTTGCCGAAAAACAAAAAAAAAAACCATGAAAACACAGGTAAAAACAGGACTGTTTTCGGGGATTTCGCTTTGCCTGCATTATCGGGGCTAATTGATTAGCCCTAGCTACAACCTAGCTATGATCGCAGGTAACTGAATACCCATCTTAAAGGAAGACATGGCCTGAAACAGCGATCCTCTTTAGGAGTAATTTAAAAAAGACAGTTCAGGCTTGAAACTGAAGTAGATTCACTTTGGTATGGCCTCTAGCTAATTACTTGTACAAGGAACAGTACATGATAGCTCGGGATGCAGTTTAAATCCCTGCGGTCGGGATCCCGGCGTTCAGAATCTCGACCGCCAAAATCCCAAGACTTTCTCCCTCCGTGGGTGTCCACGACACCCCTGGAGGGGGAATAAATTAGCGTGCCGAGCGTAGCGAGGCACCGGGCCCGCTGCGTGGCGAACGCAGCGAGCCCCGCAAGGGGGGGGGGGCGATCCACATCCCCCTTGTCGGGATTTCGGCGGTCGGGATTCCGGCATCAGGATTTTGAACGCCGGGATCCCGACCGCCGGGATTTCATACTGAATCCGATAGCTCTGATAGATAATGCATAAAACAAGTTTTCTTACAGTATAAGCCATGTTCTTTATAGTCTTAAATCCCTATTTGAGCATAACTGGATGTTGCATATGAAGCCAGGCAAAGAAGATTTGACTAACCGGAATATGTCGACAGTATAATTTCATCATACCCTTCCTTCCATACACAGCCTCCCTGGATGGAGGTTATGCTTTCTGTCAAGGCCTACCAAAGATAAAAACCATGTCTAAACAACAAAATCATACACCAATACCAGATTTTTAATATGCTTCGCTTACAAATGTGTATTAAGCATTGTATCCAATAGAAGCACCATGGTACCACAGATATAGTATTTGTGGTCCTGCGGGTGGACGATATTGTTCAGTGACGTCAGAGAGACCCCATTAAACATGTAACTCTTCATGTTTGACCTGCATGTTCAGCTGACAGGGGGGGGGGGGGGGGTATGTGTCATTAACAATATGCGGGAGTGCGCGCATCATTAATGACTTTGAGCATTCACACAAGACTTCTAAAAAAAAAAAAAAAAAAAAATTAAGAGATCGCTCAGCTCAGATAAGCTCTTCAGAGAGATAGATTTTTTTTAAATTACCTAGTGTGTATGGGGTTTTAATAGTAGCTGACAATAGCCGTTTTCTGACAACTCAGCCAAAGCAAAGCAAAGCGGTTACAGACACTAAAATATGGGGAAATGTATCAAGCCTTCTAAAGATTTAGCTACTATTTATCAAGTAGATCTGCAAAATGATAGGTTGAAATTCATCGGCAACTTCTCCACTTGCCCCTCTTTTGGAAAGTTTGATACATACTGGAAATATGCAAATTACTGAAATCAACCCAACACCATGATGACTGAGCACTCAAGACTCCTAATATATTGCAGAGATAATGGTCTGAGGCCATTTTACACAGCCATACCAGCAGTATCCACAGCTGGTCAGTGTACAATGGTAATGGGTTCATATAAATAAGGTTGCATAATGAGTTGCAGACATAGCCCCAGTAATTACAGTTGAAAAATCATTGGGTGTTTTTTCCCAAGCTCCCCCCCCCCCCCCCCCCCCACACACACACACACACACACACCTTTTTTTTCCAGGCTATTCAATTAGGACGGTAAAAAGAAAGAAAACCATTTTCACCCCCAAAAAAACATGGTTTCAGTAAAACATGTGTGTTTCACTAGAAAAAGCCACTGTTTTGGGGGATTTCGCTACACCTACCAGATGAAACAAAATTTCATGTGCCAGCTTATCAGGGCTAAAATGAATAGTCCTGCGGTGAAGCAATTACCCACAATCATTGATCGAGGGAATTGATTATTGGCCATAATAAGCTACCTTCCCCTGTTTTAGCCCTATTCTACTGAGAAACTATAATAAATTTGTGAGCAGGTTGCAATGATGAATTGCAGCACCATGACTTCTTCTTGGTATGTATTAATAACCAGTAGTGAGTTTCAATGCATTCAAATCCCATGTAAACTCCCCTTGCTTAAATGATCCCATATTTTGCAAAACTGATCTCTTACAGTAGCCATCAGATAAAACTCCTAATCATCCTCACAAACAGCCCTGGCAGTCAGAATATTTACTCTACTCCTTATTAACCCCGATTGTAGTGGCTATTCAATGTGTTGGTCACGTGACCCTGTCCCGTTCAGCTCGACCAAGAACATGCAGGTGGGATTCAATGTCCTGCCTGCAGTGGGAAGAGAAGGGGGCGTGGCCGCGAGTAGCGGCCGGGAAGAGGCGAGCTGCAGCCGGCAGCTCGTCACTTCCCGGCCATTCTCGGCAGAACGAGCCCGACAGCTTGTGAAATCGGGCTCGTTCTGCTGAGAGACCCTGCTCAATGCTGTCGGGGAATAACCCCCTGTACATCACTTTTACAGCTTGTAAGCAAAAGGCCTGCTTATTATATTAAGAAAATGAATTTACATTATATGATTTATACAGATGGTTATGAGCCTGCATACCTAATTGTGTTCATATAGGAATTGTATTAAATGCGGCTTACTGATGAAAAAGATAATTAATATAGATCATTGTTAGAACAGATAGATACTACAGTACTTACATGTTCGAAACGTAGTATGGGCTCATTTGCACTGTCAAAGCCATATACCTCTACCAGCCCATCATCCCGACCAATCAGCAAGTCCTGCACGCCATCACCCACAATGTCAAAGTTATCAATGCACAAGATACCTAGTGATGCACACAAGCAGATACATAGATTAGGGATCTACACAGAGTTAGTTTTATCTCACCAGATTAAGAATAAGGATAACTTCCTATGAACCATGCTGCCCAGTCATACAAACCTCCTCTTTTCTTCTCGTTTATTATTTCCCATTTGGGCACAGGTGACGCTTTTGCTATGTGAATTAATCCAATCTTTCCATCTGATGTTCCATACAAAATCTCTTCTCCACTATCACCTAGTTATAGAAATAGACACATTTGTATTGATAGTAACTACAGGATTAACAGAATGCTACATATTCTGGCTGGTAAATCATCAACTATAAAGGGACCGTACCACAAATGTTGATTTCATCATTAAAAAAAAACACGTAAGTTGGGTACACACTAGATGAAATTTGAGCAATTTGCCTGATAATGAGTCATTAGGACAAATCGTCCTAATGTGTACCCATCGACATCGCTAAAAACATCACCCGTTGTCTGTACATGCTTCTCAATTGGGGGATGTTACTAGCAATGCCATGCCATGCTGCAGAATATAACATGGCCCTGGCACCCTGCCTTAAGCTGGTAGACATCAGGCGATATATCGCCCAATCTGGCGGACTGGATCAGCATATTGGGCACATAGTCTACAGCATACCACATCATCTGTAAAACATGCATGGCTACCAATGGCACTGGGTCACTAGAGTTTATTGATGACGTGACAGAAGCAGACAGATGAATTCTGAAGTACATCTGTGCAGATTCAGCAAAATTCTACAAGTTAATTGGACCGTGTTTCACAGTGCACATGAACAATGACCCAAAACATTGGGAGTTATTCAGTCCTTATCGCTGGGCTGCTAAATTGCAGAGTCCTGCGAGCCACTCCGTGCAAGCCTGCATATTGCTTAGGAATGGCTTGCAAAAATTAGCTGGATCGGCGATTAGCTGCAAACCGCAAGGCGCTCACCATCAAATGATTTTTCCAGTGGGTGCAGTCTGTGCAAAGCCCAGGACACACTTGGTGGCTGTGATAGAAGTGGTCGAATCGGGGCCGGAGTTGTCATCACACGCCTTCCCTTCAAATGTCTGGACACACCTGCGTTTTCCCTCACACCCAGTCTACGGCCAGTTACCACCCATAAATGCTGTCTTTCTGCCAAACAACATGTGTACCACCAGCGAAACAAAAAGGATGGCCTCACACATGCGTTCTATGAGCCATACCCATGCACAGTCTATCAATTTGAAGCTTTGCCTGTGAATCACTTTTCAAGCTTAGTACATCTGGCCCATGGTCTGGAAAGGATTCTCAACTGAGAGTTGAAAGTTATTTAGGATTAGGTTAATTTGTCCCATTTCATTTGAGTCCCCGCATATAGGGGGCTGTGTATAAAAATGGGTGTAATTCCTAAATGCGTTACTTTTGTTCAAGCCCTTGAATTAAAGCTGAAAGTCTGCACTTGAATTACATCGCCATTGTTTCATTTCATATCCATTGTAGGGGCACACAGAGCCAAAACCAGGTCAATTGTGTCAGTATCCAAGTATATATGGATATAACTGTATAGCAGCATCCCCAAAAAGGATCATAGAGAAATAGGAATATTTTATTTTGGTGTTATAATAAGGATGCATATTGTGCCATCGCCACCTTGCCTAAAGGAAGATATTGGTCCTGTTTATTTTATTATTATACCTCAAGGTTATACAGGTTTATGTGTTAACATATACATGGCCAATGAAAGGCATCTGGAAGGAAGCACACATTACTTAGTATGTCAGGTTCTTTATACAGTCAGAATTGCTACTAGGATTATTACATTATAATTATTTTTCCTGCTAACCAAGCATCTAATTTAGATTTGCTTCAACAGTAGGGATCCATAAAATACTTGCCTCCATTTCCACCATTCAAGGCCAACACCGAAGGTGCACCAGGAACTTCAACTTCATACATTAGATTAGAACCCTTGAAGAAAATATAAGAACCTAAACTGGAATAAACACTAGTCACAACGGACACTTTGGACATTATTACGCTACAGCATGATTAACTCAAACAATTTTTGCAGAACTCCAAATTAATCCTTTAACTGGACCAAAAAAGATCAGATTACACTCCGAAGAATAGAAGCACACATTCAACAGATTGACCACCTTTGAATCCTGGCAAATAGAATGAAGGGCTTCCTACATACTTAGCGGAATCCCTCAGTTTTAGCTCCTCTTTCACTTTCTCCAACGCTAACAGAATTAACAAAATAATAGAATACACCTGAACTGGTTGTTTTATACCTGTTTGATAAATTGAGACGCATTGTTGGGTGTGGTATAGCACACACACAGGGGGAAATTTACTGAGATGGGGAGTTCTATTTTCCATGGGATGTTGCTATAGGCAACCAATCAGGATCTCCTCCCTTATTTATTTAGCACCTTGTAGAAGATAATAGATAGTACATAGCAACATCGCATGTGAAATAGAAATCACATCTTAGTAAATGTCCTCCACATTGTCAAGCTTGACACCAAAAGTTAGACACGCATTAGACATGAACAACATTGAAAATCAATATGTGTACATGGACACCGTGAAAGTGTACCGCAGATCCAAAACAAAAAACGGTACTTGTTTCCTATCTGGGCGCCCACGATTTTAATCGCGGGCATCGGGGGTAAAATCGGGGCCATCGCGGCCGATAAAAAAATCGGGTGCGATGGGCCAGACGCGATGCCCGCGATTTTCCCATAGAGAACAATGTTAAATGCCTCAATTTACCCGCGATGACCACGATTTACCATAGGAAACAATGTTAAATGGATCAATTTACACAAATCAGCATAGGAACAATAGTAAAAGGGCCAAAAATACCCCTGAACATTGAAATGTCCCCCCAAAAAGTAGTTGACGCCATCAACGTGAACCCGAAGCGTGGCGAGCGCAGCGAGCCCGCGAGGGGCGGCGGTACACGTCCTCCGACCTTTTCATGCCCTACTATCCACTAGGGCGTGGAGTGAGAATAGAATAGTGTGGCGAGCGTAGCGAGCCCGAAGCGTGGCGAGCCCCGCGAGGGGACGCGGATACCTTCACAGGTAAACGCGTCCCTTCGCGGGCTTCCCAGGTGTCCGCGTCGCCATGGACACCTGGGAAGCCCGCGAGGGGACGCGTATAACTGTGAAGGTATCCGCGTCCCCTCGCCACGCTTCGGGCTCGGTGGCTCGCTGCGCTCGCCACACTATTCTATTCTCACTCCACGCCCTAGTGGATAGTAGGGCATGAAAAGGTCGGAGGACGCGTACCGCCGCCCCTCGCGGGCTCGCTGCGCTCGCCACGCTTCGGGTTCACGTTGATGGTGGGGTGGCGTCAACTACTTTTTGGGGGGACATTTCAATGTTCAGGGGTCTTTTTGCCCCATTTCCCATTGTTGCCTATGATAATTTGGGGAAATTGATCCATTTAACATTGTTTCCTATGGTAAATCGTGGTCATCGCGGGTCAATTGGGACATTTAACATTGGTCCCTATGTAAAATCGCGGTAATCGCGTCGGTCGCATCGCATGTCATTATAATGACATGCGATGTACCCGCGATGGGCGCCCAGATAGGAAACAAGTACCCAAAAACCTTAAAGGGTGATTTTGGCATAACCAATCCAGATTCAAAACATGGAGGGAGATTCAGATCCAAAACACGAAACGTGACCGGTGCACATCACTCATCTAAACTTATGGGTGCCGGATGGAGCAGTCCAATTGTTGATCTATTTGGACGCCTAACAGCCCTGTGGGACATTTCTTCTAACAGCTTCTTAAGGTGTGAGAGGAAACGTGTGCAAAGTCTGTGGTATAACCTAGCCACTGCTATAGGTGGGTTTATCGGCCTTGCATGGTTACACCTGGTGCTTTTGGATGCATCCATACTAATGGGTGCTGAACGGAGCAACAATTAAATTGCTCAGTCGGGCTTCTATTCGTATATATGCACAGGAAGGGGCATGCAAAATAATTGAACTGCCACAATAGATTTTTTAATTACTCCTTCGAAAATCTACCAGAAAGAGGAGCTTCTGATCATATTTTGCTAATAAAATTATTGCCCGTTTCAATATGGTGAAGACACACGATAAGATATGTAAATAAGTCCCATGGAACACGTTTTTCCTGTAAACTAGTTTCCAAACGTGTAGCATTCACACATTACCATCATACATACCTCTAGTATACGAAGCACTCTATCCTGGCATGCTAATATCGGGGTGATACGCTCCACCTTGTCCACTGGTAGGCAAATTACATCACTGATTTTATCCCCAGACAAATAGTAGTGTTGATCTTTGCAATCGCAGTAATGATTGTAGATGTAACTTGCACACAAAAAAAGATCGGATCCGGATACGTGCCTGGGAAAGAATGCAGTCAGCCATATATTAACTTTATTTTTAGCTATGCATAGAGTTGTATTTGATTTTTTTTTCTTGTTAAAGGAAAGATTATTTTATATAAGTCAGCATGGTTTCAAATTTCACCAGGGTTTTTTTTTACTGCACATTTCATTTGTGGGGCTTTGTGTATCACAGATGGACAACTGTCAGCACAGATATGTTGCAAAACTTACATCATGGCAGATGTAGCTCAACAAGAGTTGACAAGACAAAGGGGTTGCTGATGCCCATAAGCCATTGGTATGACGAATAGGTCACAGCTTATAAAAAAAATAAAAAAAAATCTACAGATCAAATAACAGCACATATATCAATGGCACTAGTGAAACGATGATAAAATAACTACAAGTGGTGTGAGCCTAAGATGATTATTTAAAAAATGTACAAGGATTTTGAAGGAAAAATTACTGAATTTAATTATATATTTCTTACATAGCTCTGATGCTTTCGGTTAGGTTTGTTTCAAACGATAGAAACTGTTTCCCTCTCTTAGTAAAACCTCGGACTTCAGATCCGGAAGCGACAAAGATTTTCTCCTGTACACTACCAAGTGCCCCTCCAAGCTCAAGCCGTGTGATCTTCTGTCCGGGCAAGGTTTTAAAAATTGGCTGGAAAGACATGGGGCAAGATGTTCTAAGCTTGAAAAGTGGTTAAATGGAGTGTGATAAACCACCAGCCAATCAGCTCCTACCTGCCATGTTACAGGCTGTAGGGCAGATGTATTAAGCCTTAACGAGAGATAAACACAAGGGTGATAAAGAGAGATAAACGTACGGCCAATCACCTGCTAACTGCCATGTTACAAGCTGTATTTAAAAAAGTCAGTAAGGAGCTGGACATTTATCTCTCTTTATCACACTTGCATCAATCTCTTGTTAAGGCTTAATACATTGTTTGAAAAATGACAGGTAGGAGCTGATTGGCTGGTGGTTTAACACTCTCCATTTTATAATTTTTCAAAGCTTAGTACATCACACCCATACTGAGAATGAAACCAATTTTAAACTTAAAACTAGTTGCACTACTCAGTGACATAACATGCTTACCACTGCCTCAGTCTTCTTGATTCCAAAGCAGGTAACAACTCCATCTTGATCGCCAACCACCACCTAGAAAATAAACATAATCCATTTTTATAGTAACATCATCAGTAATGGTGTTTAACTCATGTTAAAGCGTAACTGTAGTAAGAGTACAGCTATTAGCTATTTTTGCCTTTTTGAGGGTAGGTCATTGTTCTTGAAACCCAAAAAAGGTGTATTTTATGTACATGAAAATATTACATAGATCATTTTAACTTTACTTTTTTATACATATTCAATTCACGATAACAAATGGCATTCTATTGTTAAAATCATGAACCAAAAAATGGTTACTGATAGGGTCATCCTAAGAAAATCCCTTCCAAACATTAGGCATTCTGTGAGAGACTCCACAGTTATGGGATACATGCATTCATGTGCATCATCTGCACAAATACATTTTTGAGCGAGCGACTAAATCAGGGCTAATTCTGGAACATAAGGTCAATTGTAGAGAAATTACTACATATCTAACTGATGTATACAGTACTTTGACACTTTTTATGTGGTGATACATAAACGCATGTCTGTGAGATATAAGTTTCTGCTTAGTGATGGTTACTTGGCTTCTGACAAATTGACCATATAGGTTATGTGTATGTCCATGTGCTAGGGGTATAGACTGTAAGCTCCACTGGGGCAGGGACTGAAGTGAATGGCCATATAATTATATATATATATATATATATATATATATATATTTTAAATACTGATTTAGGACAACTAATATGTAATTTTACCTAATGTACATGTCTTTTCAAAGAACTTTCCATACAGTAACCAAAAACAGTACAATACAAAAAGGGATACACAAAATAAAGCAGGTCCAATACCTTTTGAGTTGCTCTTCGTCCGGACGCTGGGAGCAATCTCATTGTTTTTTGAGAGGTGATCCCTACCTGGAGGAACACACAGCACGTAGGTAGCAGTTAATTTGGCATGGACTTTATCAGTCACTGTGCAAGTGTCATGTACCATTCACTCTGAAAACACAGCACTGGCTTGCCCTGTTCCACACATAGGGGGGTATTCAATGTCACGGCAGTCGAGCTTGTTTGACCGCCGTGACCCAGTCCCGTTCTCGGTCAGCTCGACCGAGAACACGCAGGCGGGATTCAATGTCCCGCCTGCCGGGGAGCGAAAAGGGGGCATGGCCGCGAGTTGCGGCCAGGAAGAGGCAAGTTGCAGCCGGCAGCTCGTCACTTCCGGCAGAACGAGCCCGACAGCTAGTGATGTCGGGCTCGTTCTGCCGAGAAACCCTGCTCAATGCTGTCGGGGAAGACAGAATTGAATAGGGCCCGGCGGGCATCTCCCCGATGGGAGGTGCTGGCCGGAGATTGAATATCCCCCTAACCCTCTGCTTTCAGGGAGACACAACAAGAAACTTAGGTGTAATAAAATATCACGATGGACAAGTCAGAGGACACTCGCAGTGTGAAGTATATTTTCACACCCATTTTGACAAATTCACTTGGCATTTAAAGGGTTAAATTAACTATGATAATGAGGGAACATTAGTCATGATTCTGGTTCACTCGCAAAAGCAAATTCTCTCTTTAATGGACAACACCATGTGCACTGCAGGTGGGGCAGATCGCTATGGCCCCTACATACACAGCAATTTTTCTTAGCGGTTTAGCAAAATTGCTTAGAAAACGCAGTGTAGGGGACTTTAGAACAGTGATGGCTAAGTTGACACTCCAGCTGTTGTTGAACTACACATGCCAGCATGCCCTGCAACAATTTTAGCATGGCCAAATAGTAAATGTGTAGTATAAAAACACATGGAGTGTCAAGGTTAGCGATCAACTGCTTTAGAAAGTTCTTTCTGAGTGATATCTTATACTATATCCTCTAGTGTGTGTAGGGCTTTACACTGCGTATCTTTAGATCTCATACTGCAACATCACTCTTATGGTGCCCATACACTTATTCAATCAGATGCGACATCGCAATGCAATATCCCATCGCATCTGATCGCATCTTTGGGTGCCCTGTCAGCACCTGATGTTGCATGCCATCTTGCGATGGCACATCGGGTGCTGTAAGAGAACGGGCAGGGGGCGGCGGAGTATAGTGTAGCACTAGCATAACACTAGCGGGCAGCGGGGGGTCAGCGGTGGCTGGAGAATTGTTTAAAACACTGAGCTGCCCTCTGAGATCTCAGTCAATCAGAGGGTAGCCCAGTGTATTAAATAATTCATAAGATCTATCGACGCAACATTCAACGGTGTGCCCGTGCATTGCGTCGAATGGCCCCTTAAAAATGCATACAATCATTTGATTTATCAGCCAGATGTGGTCGAAATTGAATGATTATATACAATATCTCACAAGTGTATGGGCAGCATTAGGGTCAGATGTATTTAGCCTGGTGAAGAGAAGTGGAGAAAAAGTGCAAGGAGATAACATACCAGCCAATCATCTCCCAACTGTAATTTTATTAAACTCAGTTGATTGGCTGGTGCGTTATCTCCACCTTTTCTCTTCACCAGGCTTAATACATCTGCACTATAGTGCCTTGGACCCAGCAGCCAGATTGACCCGGTTGAGGCCATTTGGGGGCAGGCAGTAATGGGGTGTGTCAGTCCCATTTTGTACACATGCCAAGGCCAGCTTCTCCATCTGACAACACAGATTTATTTGCCTCTAAAGCGTGATGTAACTGGATATCCGGAGTCACCTGAGGGTTACCCAGATGCACGATGGTCTCGCAGATGAACTAGTGCGGTGTATTCGGATGCAGTAGCAGATCACAGAAGCAGCAGGATGGCCCCGGCAGCTTTTGTGTATATTAGCACAGTCGCTGCATAAAAAGGCAGTGGCTGTGCTAACTGCATCATCTCTAAAAGACTTTAAGGGGGAGGGTTGCTGTAAATGTGCTTTTTCCTCTACTCCCCTGGAACATCATAATCTGATCAGATTTTGTTGAAAAACAAAGATTATGGGCTTTAGTTGTGAACTGGCATCTACCTCCTGGTGGGTTGTTGGTGACATTTTCAAATAGGACTTGTGTCAGTGTTATAGCTTCACCTCTAACCCGCTGGGAAGCAGGCTTAAAGGTGCCCACAGACGCATTGATCCCAGCGTGTGTTCTGTGCTTAACTAGCACACATCGCATCGCATCGTATGCCTTGTGCATGCAATGTGCATGCGATGCGATGAAAAGCTAGTACAAAAAGTATGTGCAGTACATACTTTTTGTACTGTGCGATAAGGTGCCGCGGGAGCGCGCACCCCATCGCATAGCATCGCACCGCCGGGATCGGTGCGTGTGTGGGCACCATACGATACACGGTACAATTATTGTATACAATTTGGACTAGATCACGTTGCATACGTTTTGCAATGCAATGAGATGAGATCTAGTACAAAAAGTATGTGCAGCACTAAAGGTGCCCACACACGTACCGATCCCGGTGGGTCCGATGTGTGCTTTGAGGTGCGCGCTCCCGCACAGTACAAAAAGTATGTGCTGCACATACCTTTTGTACTAGCTTTTCATCGCATCGCATGCACAAGGCATACGATGCGATGCTTGCTAGTTAAGCACAGAACGCATGCCAGGATCGGAGCGTGTATGAGCGGCTATACTTTTTGAGCTGTGCTATGAGATGTGTGATGGGAGCACCCAGCAATTTTACCGTTTATGGGCACCTTTACAAAAGCCACTATTTTGTCAATAAAGCCCACAGATTACTGCAGGCCTAATTTACACAAGCACAAAACATGTGCAAAGAAAAAAACAGGACAAGACCTCAATTCCGGAAGATTGCTGCATTTATATTTCCGGAAATGTAACTTTTGATTGATGATACACACAGATATCTGCTGAAATCACGATGATATCCTAGTTCTTAAACTACAACCACACTGGCGAAAAAGAGTGCATCTGGATTTGTGTAACTTAGGCAGACCATGAATATTCCATTCATAAAGGAGTCCCTACAGACAATTGAAGTTGACGAGTTTTTTGGTGATCCCCCTTATTATGGCTGTAAATAGAAAAAACATTTGAAAGGAAATTTCCCCTACAAAACAATGCCAATTATTAGTTGTCCTAAAGACAGACTAGAATAAAATGAGGTGGACATTTCCATCGCTGCAGGAGTTAATCTGTGCCTCGCTCACTTCCGGTCTGTTGCAGATTAAACCATATTAATGCAGATTACAATAAGGGGAAACTTGGTCCCTCCAGCTTCTCCTTGACAACAGGGATTACTTAGTGCTATACCTGCAGGTAATCCACGCGGTTTAGTTGTAGCTCCATGACTGAGGATAAGCAGCTGCCAGGCAGTTTCTTAGGAACAAAATCTCAGTTTCAAAGGCGCTGTTACTGCCGCCGTTACACCCCAGTCAGCTCGTTTCAGTGGCCTTCTTCCTATACATTGCAAGGTTGTGCACCTGGTCCAAAAAGAAATACATTTATAACATTAAAAGAGGACTACATAAATACAATGGGTAAATTTACTAAGATGGGATGTTGCCCATAGCAACCAATCAGATTCTACTTCTTATATATTTAGTGCCTTCTAGAAGATAACAGAATCTGATTGGTTGCTATGGGCAATATTCTATCTTCAATAGAACTCTCATTTTAGTACATTTACCCCAATGTACACAATTGTGTTTATATTGCACAGGTAGAATACAAATCCAGAGAGAAATTGCTATTTCAGACTATGGCACAAGGGCTTATTGTCATATTTAGAACAGCCCTAACTGAAAAGATACATTGGGCAGGATGTAATGGAGTGCAAAATCACCAGATGTATGAAATGCCGGCCAATCAAGGATAGGGGCAATCATTTATACTGCAAACCAAACCACGCCTTGTAAATAATAGCCCCCTTTAAAAATGTCCAATTTTGTCCAGCATCCTGCATGTGTGGCAATCTTGGACTCCATTACTTCCTGCCCATTGCTTCATAAAATATGGGCTGCGTTTTCTAGAGGTTTCTAATGTCGCTTCCACTGGTACACAGCTTCAAGTTTACTAAACTTTATAATAAGAAACTGGTAGTTTATAGTAATGCCTACAGACTAAGGCCCTTGTTCTGGTTTACACGCGTTTGCATGGGGAAGCAATGTTTTCCTTATGCGCATGTGTATACGCTGGGTGCGAGCGGGCATCGCGAACTGCTAGTTTGCCGTCCTGTTCGCATCCACCCGTGAGGGCAGGGGGTGTGGGGCGCCGGCAACGGGCTGTGCACATGGGTATGCCCAGTGTTTCATAGGTGTTCCTATGAAAACGCTGGGCTTTCCCATGAAGATTAGGCAGTGACGCGGGTGCGGGCAGCTGACATCAGCTGCCCACCCTCTACCCGTACAGGGAGCACACAAAGCTAAGACACCAGTGATAGTCTTAAGGAGCCCATACAAGCTCCGATCCCGGCGGTGCGATGTGTGCTTTGAGGTGCACGCTAACGCGGCACCTCATCGCACAGTACAAAAAGTATGTGCTGCACAAACTTTTTGTACTTGCTTTTCATCACATCGCATTGCATGCACAAGGCATGCAATGCAATGTGATGGATGCTAATTTAGCCCAGAACGCACGCCGGGATCGGAGCGTGTATGGGCACCTTAAGTTTTGCATGATCTTACCAAATCATTCGATGGTCGATGAGCATTAAATGATTTGTCCCCCGCACTTGAGGCTGCGAATGGTTGTTTATGCAAAACATCCATTCACAGCCATGCGGGGAACTCGCTGAGCGAAGGGGGGGGGGGGGGGGGGGGGGCGGCTGTGCGAGCGGCGTTTAATCCACACTCCTTGGTATCACAAGTGAAATAATAAGCCCAACCTACAGATCTTTTAAAATGTGACAGACAGTAATGCGTGCGCCTACTAGGTGATCTGTAATACATACACTGCCATGGTCTGTCAGTCTGCTTTGATGAAACAGAATATCAACATTAGTTAAGAAGACATAATAGGCAAGCTAATAAGCCGGTAATACAGTGAGCATCAAACATACACAGGCTGCTTTGCTAAGATAGTACAGGCATTTAAACGCAGTGTCAACAGCAATTTGCACCGTTCACCGACAATTGAACTCCCCTCTTATGCTAGGTACACACTATGATATGTCATCAAAAATATGGACGATATCGTTTGCGATCTCGCGTATATGACTCCAGTGTGTACAGTCAACACCATTAACAAAGCATGCAGACCCCATCACCTGTACATGCAAGCTGCAACTCAATCTGACAACATCATCAGCGACTGCATGTACGGAGTGGGGGGAGAGCGGGTGACATCATATCGGTCGCTGTGTACAGTAAATATCGTTCTCCTATAACTATATCGGTGGCCGCAGGCGTTGTCCCGTGTGTACCCAGCGCATTGCCACCTGTGTTGGATCAGCACCCCAGGAACAAAGTCAGGGCCATAAATGGATAATATATATTAAAAACTACCCAGTACTACAAGGAGCACTCTATGCGAAATCGCAAAAAACCCTTCCTCTGGCACAGTCAGGGTCCCCAGCTATGTAGTGGCAGCGGTGTGAGGCTATAGCTGCGAGAGTACACATGCCTGCCTCACCCTACACAACCAGCAGCACGCAGCGTACTCACAGCTAACCAATCTCCCGCCTGCAGCCTGCCACCCCGCACCGGCACAGCACTCCCACTCCCACTCCCACTCTGAGGCTGCACACAGGCCCGGTGTCCCGATCACTGGGTGGCGGCGGCAGCAGCAGCGTGCATGTTACCGGCGCTGTCAGGATTCGGAACCACATCAACAACAGCCAAGGCAACCGGCAGCGTCCGGGGAGGAGCCCTGCTGCTGACGTCTCCAGTCACATGACAGCAGCCACACCTCTTCCAGCTGTCAGTCAGTCTGCATCCAAGAACTCAGGGCAGGGCGGGCATAAGGGAGATGGCAGATGGCGCCCGTGACGCCTTTTTTGTCCCGGGGCGCAGGGCTCATTATTGTCCCGTGAAATTACAGTACTTGAGGGACGGGAAGTCGGGAACATTTCTAGTTCGGCCTACAGGGTGCTGCTGTGTTACATTGCTGAAAGCAGTCTACCTGGAGAAGTTGCCCATAGCAACAAATCATAGAATGTACTGGGCTAAAAGTTTTTGGGGTTCAAGTTTAGAGAATGGGATCCCTGGATTAGCATAACTAAACTGCTGCATCATTAAACTTGTTCAGAACAGTGATGTGGGTATGGGTGAAAACCGGACCAGGACAAAACCGCCGGACTGGACATCAAACTCTGGATTTTGTAGCTTGTAGCCTCCGGTCCGGGGGGTGTCCTGTCCGAGGGTGTCCTGTCCGGGGGGGGGGGCTGCCTGTCACACCTATCACCAGGTAGGAGGAGGGGTACAATAAAGCCTCCCTGTATGGTCCGGGCATGTAGCAAAAACTGAAGGCTGTAATCTCCCCTCCCCCATGTCCCTGGTGATAGCTATCACAAGGACCCCCTCCCGGACAGGACACCCCCCGGACCGGACCCTACAAGCTCCGGACTGCAGATTTTGATGTCCCGTCCGGCGGTCCGGAGTGTAATCCGGGTCCGGTTTTTACACAGTCCCCAGTGATGTACCCTTACGCGTTCACTTCACTTACTACCCTGCACAGCATACCTCCCAACTTTGGCTGAGCTGGAGGCGGGACGTAGTTGCTGCGCGCCGTAGACGCAACGGAAATTTCGGGGGGGGGGGGGGGGGGTGTGTGTTTGTGGCCTTATTTCGGGGGCGCTATGGGGGCATGACCCAGAGGCTCTGAGCCTCTAGCCATGCCCCCAGCCCCCTGGCTGCGGGAATAGATGAGGGACACTGCCGGTCGTGGGAGGGACAGCGGGACAGGCCCTGCCCCTCACCGCGGGACACTGCCGGCCGTGGGAGGGACAGCGGGACAGGCCCTGATAATCGTGACTGTCCTGCTGAAATCGGGACTGTTGGGAGGTATGCACAGTAGCATGCGCAGCTCCACTGAAACATAGAATTTGTCATCAGATGAGAACCACTTGGCCCATCCAGTCTGCTCCTTTTTTAAACATGTTACCTCAAACCCTATCTGAACCTTATTTCTTTGTAAGGATATCAATATGCCTATCCCAAGCATGTTTAAATTGCTTTACTGCATACCTCCCAACATGACCCTCTCCAGGAGGGACACATTGCTCTGCTCCTGCACTTTCCTCTTAATGCATGATTACCATCACCTGTGTTGAAGCACCTTCCTTATCAATTAACCTGTTCAACGCATATAAAGGTAATTATGCAAAAGTCCAGAAGCAGAGCATTGTGTCCCTCCTGGAGAGGGTCATGTTAGGAGGTATGTTACTGTATTTACTCTACCACCTCTGATGGGAGGCTATTCCACTTATCTACTACTCTTTCTGTGAAGTAATTTTTCCTCAAATTTCCCCTAAATCTTCCTCTCTCTCAGATGTCCAGGGGCAAGTGTAAGCAGGCTTCAAGTGCCACACAGTTTTCGTGAGCCAACTGGTCATTCATGGAGAGTAGACAAGTACAGTATGTGAAGGAGCCATACACTCTACCCTCCAGCATGACCCATTGCATTCGGTACACAATGCTCTGCTCCTGGACTTTCCTCTTTATGTATGATTGCCATGACTTGTGTGGAACTCGGTAATTGATGAGAAGGGTGTGTAAACTCAGGTGACGGCACTCATACATTGGGGCAGATGTATTAAGCCAGGGGTGGCCAAACCGGTCCTCGAGATCTACCAACGGTCCACGTTTTCCAGGTTACCTAGCTGGTGCACAGCTGCAGTCATTACTAACTGTCACATTTTAAAACCAGCTGAATCATTCCTATATATAGATCCACAGGTTGCCTGGAAAACATGCACCGTTGGTAGATCTTGAGGATAGGTTTGGCCACCACTGTATTAAGCCATAACAAGAGATAAATGCAAGGGTGATAAAGAGTGATAAACGTCCAGCCAATCATCTCCTAACTGCCATGTTACAGGTTGTGTTTGAAAAAAGTCAGTAAGGAGATGATTGGTTGGACATTTATCTCTCTTTATCACCCTTGCATTTATCTCTTGTTAAGGCTTAATACATATGCCCCATTAAGAGGGAAGTCAAGGAGCAGAGCATTGTGTAGCAAACATTAGTGAGAGATAAAGTACCAGCCAATCAACTTATGCCACTTTACAGGCTATGCCTGAAAAATGACAGGAGCTGATTGGTTGGTCATCTCTCTCCAAGGTTTGATACATATCCCCTTGAGAGAGTGTCAGAATGGGGGAGTAGGGGTCCCAAGTATAGTGCTGTCACACATACTTGCCTACTGTCCTGGGAACGAGTGGGAGGATCCCAAAAATCAATTGGCGCTCCTGGCCACCAGGAAAAGTGTTTTGAATCGTGTCAACATAGCTTCACCTCTGCTTTACAATATTTGTAATGTGCACACCAAGCTTCACTCCCACTTTTTGTAATCTCTACACCAGTGGCGGAGCTTGTGGGTTGTGGACCATCGTGGAAAATTATCCTTTAGGCCCCCTACTTCCACCTCAACCCAAGTGCACAATTTGCAACACAGCAGTCAGGGCCGAAACTAGGTGTTTCGGCGCCGGGAGCGGCAGTCATTTGGCGGGGGGACACACACTCACCAAATGACTGCCTTGGGGACAGGCAGCGGGGGTACGGGGACTGGAGTAGGTTAACTCCGGCTCCTAGCGCTGCCGGGCAGTGGGCGGGAAGCAGATTTTCTGAATTCAGCCAATCAGCGTCCGGCAAGTCTTTTCAAAGTCATCAGCGCTTCCCACCGCCAGGCAAATAGCGCTAGGAGACGGAGTGATGAGTGAGTGAAAGCTGCCGCTACACCAGTCCCTGGACCCCCGCTGCCAACATACCTGTGTGCAGCCAGCGGGGGTAGGCAGCGTCCAGGGGTCCAGGGACTGGTGTAGCGGCAGCCTTCACTTACTTCATCTCCTGATGACTTTGAAAAGACTTGCTGGACGCTGAATTCAGCCAATCAGCGTCCGGGAAGTCTTTTGAAAATCTGCTTCCTGCCCACCGCCCGGCAGCACCAGAGCCTTGGTTCCTCCTTATACATACTTCCAGTCAGCACTGTGGTGGATTATATTACTACCACGTATTCAGGACTCCCCTACGGCTGGCAGCAGCTCTGTGTATATCAGCATTAGCTCACATCTCTTAAGTGATAGGAGCCGGAGTTACCCACAGCCCCCGAACCCCCGCTGCCCGTCCCCGAGATCCCACTGCCCGTCCCCGGACCCGCTGCCAGGAGTCCCAGGACCGCACACTAGCGTCCTCCCCCTCCAGCGACCGGTGCGCGTGACCCCCTAGCCCCCTCCCCTAGTTACGGCCCTGCAGCAGTGGGTGACAGGGAGAGGCCGAGGGTTACAGTATAAGGCGGGGGAAGGCAGAGAGTGACAGTGGAAAAAAGTCACAAGTTCCGCCACTGCGATAAAGGTATATTTAGGTGAGGATCCTTTACATTTTCTTTGTTTCTCTCTTATCAATCATAGGGTAGATGTGAGACACATAAAAAAATTAATTTGAATCACATTTAAATAGTACACAATACTGAAACCAATAACAAGAGTCTAAAGAATTCCAGAAAATTCCCACGTTATCCTAAATTTCCATCCGTGCCTTTAAAAAAATACATGGGAACACAAGCGTTCCAGGTACTTGTGTACTAGCACGGCGCCCACGATAATTAGTCGCCCGATTTTTGATCGCATCGCATGCCATACACCCGATGGCATGCAATGCGATTTTGCCCCATATACGATGTTAAATTGTATAAGCACCCTAATGGGTGCTTACAATGTTAAATGCACCCCCACGCCACCCCCCAAGTATAAACGAAGCGTGGCGAGCGTAGCGAGCCCGCGAGGGGCGGCGGTACGCTTCCTACGACCTTTTCATACCCCCACTATCCACATCGGCGTGGAGTTGATCTTATAAAGTGTGGCGAGCCACCGAGCCTGAAGCGTGGCGAGCGGACGCGTATACCTGTGAAGTTCTGCTGTATAAAATCAACTCCACGCCGACGTGGATAGTGGGGGTATGAAAAGGTCGTAGGACGCGTACCGCCGCCCCTCGCGGGCTCGCTGCGCTCGCCGCGCTTCGGGTTCACGTTTATACTTGTGGGGTGGCATGGGGGTGCATTTAACATTGTAAGCACCCATTAGGGTGCTGATACAAGTTATAATAGCATCCCATCGCATTGTATGGCATTGTATGCCATATACAATGCCATACAATTTTAAAATTGTATGACATTGTGGAACATCTCGCGATAAAGCATTGCATCGCATGCGATATGGTCTGCGATGCGATGGGCGCCGTGATTGTACACAAGTACCGCGTTCCACTACAGAAAGTAGTTTAAGATGCAAAGATGTAGCCACTAAATTAGCCAACGGAGAAACTAGCTGTATTTATTTATACAATACCTTAAGCTGTGTACACACGGGGGTGATAGGTGCTAAAATCGCTGGCAATATGGTCGCTGGCAACCATATTGCCAGCGATTGGAGTGCGCACCAGCGATAAATCGCCGGGTGCACGCTCCTGTTTTTAGCCCCCTTATGATCGCTGGTCGCAGGAGCTTGCTGATTACCTCTGCTGCTTCCCCCGGCAGAGGTTCCCTTTCATCAGCGACCATCTCTGGTCGCTGATGAAAAGGAGAAACTGAGCAATATATTGCAGAGCAATATATCTCCCCCCTCCCCCCGTGTGTACGGGGCTTTATACAGTATCTCTTCCATCCTGATAATTGCATCAGTGTCCTGTCCCCTGATGCAACTCTACTTACCATGTACTTGTCCTAAATTGTCTTGTACTGCAATTTATTATTTGTTTTTTGCTCATTTATGTCGTTAGGCGCTGCAGAACCCTTGTGGTGCCATATAAATAAATAATAATTAGAATAAATGGTTGTTATAATTTTGGGTACTTGTGCATTATAGTGGCCCCCCGATGTTGGTCGTACAATGTTTTTATTGCATCGCATGCCATACAACCGATGGCATGCGATGCGATGCGACCCCCGTCCACCGGCGTCTGGTGGACTCGCAAGGCCGTGAAATTCGCAGCCTTGTGAGTTAACCAGAATAACCTCCACAGAGAGCAATGTTCTCTGGTGAGTGGACACTGGTGAGAAAGAATCACAGACTGACAATAAAGGTATCCAGCTGAGCTGGCACCATGTACAATATGAACAGGCATATTTGTTTTCTGTTTTGTTTAAACGTTGTGCCTAGTGTTGCCCCAGCTGCTTCCAGTCATGTCTAGGCCTAGTTTCTGCAGATCTCAAACAAGTCCATGTCCAGATGTTAAGGCCCATACATACTGGGTGATTTTGAGCTGAAGGCTGCTCACTTTTACTGTTTCAGCTCAAAAACCGCCCAGTGTGTATGGCCCAATGGGGCCATACCGCATAATCATCAGCCAACGCCGCTCATCTGTTGGCATTACCAGCAAATGAGCAAAGGGGTGGATGGCATTCCATAGTGTCCTGCTATGGAAAGCTGTTGATCCCCACAAAAATAGCTTGGATGGGTGAAAAACGCTCTGTGTATGCTCTGGCGATGAGCGCTGATGCGCGATCCCGCATCATCACTTCACGCTGCCATCCATCGTGCTATTTTACCAGCCGAGTAAACCACTTAAAATAAGCTTCACTATGGAAAGTGGTTTACCCTCTGTGAAAATCACTTGGATGGGCGAACACCACTCAGGCCTTTATTCAGATCAAATTTGTTTGGAAAATGGACAAAACCATGTGCACTGCAGGTGGGGCAGATGTAACATGTGCAGAGAGAGTAAGATTTGTGTGAGTTATTTTGTTTTTGTGCAGGGTAAATACTGGCTGCATTATTTTTACACTGCAATTAGATTTCAGTTTCAACACACCCCACCCAAATTTAACTCTCTGCACATGTTACATCTGCCCCACCTGCAGTGCACATGGTTTTGCTCATTTTCCAAACAAATTTGTACTGCAATCAGATCTGAAAAAGGGCCTCAGTGTGTACATCATCTCTGTACATACACGATGGGCACAAACTGGGATCTGTGTGAGTGGTCTCATGTGCTATGTGTAGATCTGTGTGAGGAGTCTCATGTGCTATGTGGAGATCTGTGTGAGGGGTCTCATGTGCTATGTGGAGATCTGTGTGAGGGGTCTCATGTGCTATGTGGATATCTGTGTGAGGGGTCTCATGTGCTATGTGGAGATCTGTGTGAGGGGTCTCATGTGCTATGTGGAGATCTGTGTGAGGGGTCTCATGTGCTATGTGGATATCTGTGTGAGGAGTCTCATGTACTAGTATGTGGAGATCTGTGTGAGGGGTCTCATGTGCTATGTGGAGATCTGTGTGAGGAGTCTCATGTGCTATGTGGAGTCTGTGTGAGGGGTCTCATGTGCTATGAGGAGATCTGCAGGGCCGTCTTAACAGCAGTGTGGGCCCCTGGGCAAAGCAATGCACTGGGGCCCTTAACCATTCTCCCCTCCTAGGGGTGGTGGTGGGGGGTTTGCTATCAGCAGCAGCTTTGATGGGGTGGCAGGGGGTGCTCTATCTTCCATTCAACGTGAAGGACCTGGCGCAGTAACTTCTGCTAATTACTCCTTTACTGCACAGGTGGTGGGAGGGAGAACACTAACGTGTGGAAGGGGGCACTGAGCTGAATGAAGGGTCCCTTGTAAATTACTTCCAGGGAGGTAGGGGGTGTTTTATACGCAGGGGAGGGTTGGATAATGGAGTGGGCTTAATATTCGTCATTTTCCGGTGGAAGGGCAGCTTGTTTGACTGCAGATATCGCCATTATCTGGAAATAGCCTTCTTAGCCTTCAATAGTATAAAAACCTAGAGTCCCAACTTTCAGGAGGTGCTGGGGACTTGGGGATCAGAGATCAGGACTGAGCCAGAGCAATCCATAGGGCCCTTATACACCTGGGGCCCCTGGGCAAATTCCCATTAAACCCATACGAAAAGAAGGCCCTGGAGATCTGTGTGAGGGGTCACCGTCTCATGTGCTATGTAGAGATCTGTGTGCGGGGGGTCTCATATGCTATGTGGAGATCTATGTGAGGGGGTTTCATGTGCTATGTGGAGATCTATGTGAGGGGGTCTCATGTGCTATGTGGAGATCTATGTGAGGGGGTCTCGTGCTATGTAGAGATCTATGTGAGGGGGTCTCATGTGCTATGTGGAGATCTATGTGGGAGGAGTCTCATGTGCTATGTGGAGATCTGCGTGAGGGGGTCTCATGTGCTATGTGCAGATCTGTGTGAGGGGTCTCGTGCTATGTGGAGATCTGCATGAGGGAGTCTCATGTGCTATGTGGAGATCTGCGTGAGGGGTCTCATATACTATGTGGAGATCTGCATGAGAGGTCTCATGTGCTATGTGGAGATCTGCGTGAGGGGTCTCATGTTCTATGTGCAGATCTGTGTGAGGGGTCTCATGTTCTATTTGGAGATCTGTGTGAGGGGGGTCTCATGTGCTATGTGGAGATCTGCGTGCGGTGGTCTCATGTGCTATGTGTAGATCTGCGTGAGGGGGTCTCATGTGCTATGTGTAGATCTGTGTGAGGGGTCTTGTGCTATGTGGAGATGTGTGTGAGAGGGTCTCATGTACTATGTGGAGATCTGCGTGAGGGGGTCTCATGTACTATGTGGAGATCTGCGTGAGGGGGTCTCATGTACTATGTGGAGATCTGTGTGAGGGAGTCTCATGTACTATCTGTAGATCTGTGTGAGGGGTCTCATGTGCTATGTGGAGATCTGTGTGAGGGGGGTCTCATGTACTATGTGGAGATCTGTGTGAGGGGTCTCATGTGCTATGTGGAGTTCTGCATGATGGGGTCTCATGTGCTATGTGGAGATCTGTGTGAGGGGTCTCATGTGCTATGTGGAGATCTGCATGATAGGGTCTCATGTGCTATGTGGAGATCTGCATGATGGGGTCTCATGTGCTATGTGGAGATCTGTGTGAGGGGTCTCATGTGCTATGTGGAGATCTGCATGAGGGGGTCTCATGTGCTATGTGAAGATCTGCGTGAGGGGGGTCTCATGTGCTATGTGGAGATCTGTGTGAGGGGTCTCATGTACTATGTGGAGATCTTTGTGAGGGGTCTTATGTGCTATGTGGAGATCTGTGTGAGGGGTCTCATGTACTATGTGGAGATCTTTGTGAGGGGTCTTATGTGCTATGTGGAGATCTGTGTGAGGGGGTCTCATGTGCTATTTGGAGATCTGTGGGAGGAGTCTCATGTGCTATGTGGAGATCTGCGTGAGGAGGGTCTCGTGCTATGTGGAGATCTGTGTGGAGAGGTACCCTGTGCTATGGGGACATCAGATATTTTCATCATCACAAATCTCTGTGTAATCTATGTATCCTGCCAACTTCAATATAAAGTAGATGGGATGTGGGAGATCTAATCACTCTTCCATGGGTGCGGGGGACTGCAGAAAAAAAAACCTTGAGTCTCAAGCAAGTTGCGGGCGAGTGGGCCTTGTACAAATAGATGCTTCACTAAAAAAAAAGTGGATAGGCAGAAGGTTATATAGTTTTTTAATACAGATGTTTCAGATATTTAAAAAGAAATAGGCATACAACTTTATTTTCGTATACAACTTGTTTTTATTATTATTGCCATTATTATCTGTACATCATCAGGTAGTATAACTTTATATACACCACATCCAGTTACTGGCCATCTGTAACAAGCATAGCCTAGAAAAACATGATACAGCTTAAATTTATAAGTCAGCGTTCTTGCATCACATTGTCTGCCCCCATTCCGCCCCTTCCTCCTGCCAGCCCCTGACACCTGCTAGAAACTGTACACGTATGCTGCATACTTGCATTTTCTTAATAAAAGCAAAAGCTGTATATAGTTTAAATCTATGATAAATTATTAAATATAAAGTTATTACTAAAATTATCAATTCCAAAGGTCCTTTTATCAAAGATCTATATTACAGCATGCTCTGTTAAATCATTTCTGTTCTTGATGACCTTTTATATTATATATTGAATCTGTCTCCTCCGTAACTCATTTAATGCTAATAAATGCTGGAATTAAGTCATCCTTTGTGTCCAATGGCTTTTAAAATATGAATTTTTTATTCCAACCACATATAAGCTAATTTTAGTTCTTTTAGATAACATAGTAAGGAACAACACAATTACTGGCTTTATCAGCTCTTCATTCTGATAAGATTATATCCATACTATACAACTGAAACAGCAGGCAATTCTGTTCATGGTTTAGAAATATTTTCATTAAAAATATTCTTATCTTGTTCAGCATGTATGATAACTAAGTACTATGTGATTGGATTCTGTGAAGGTTCCTAGTTATAAATAAGGATGGATCTCTTTGGAAAGTTTGGAGACTTGATAGATAAAAAAAAGACAAACATTGAAGAGGTTTCCTGCATTAAATATTAATTTGACTGAATACATTCCTCACCTTAATATTTTGGTAGGTGCCTCTCTTCTGTGACTAGTGGGGTTATCCAGATTAATTTGCATCCCCTGCCCACTTCTGCCCTCACTTTAGATATACATGCACTCACCGCATCATTTGATGGGTGGCGACCATTGAATGATGTGGGTGTTTCCACATAGCCTGCAAATGGATGTTTATGTTAAACATCCATTAACAGGCCGTGCAAATGGACGCGGCATGTGATGGGGAGGCGGACGGACCAACATTTGGTGTCTGGGGGGCTTGCAAGGCTGTGAATTCTCAGCCTTGCGAATCAACCAGAATAACCCCCTAAATTTGTTTTGAACCCATAGCTGATTTAACATCTCCCTGATAAAGAGTAACAGTTATTGGTAGTATATGTAAATGCCAAACCCTGTTAAATACAGTAACAAGTCCTATTGTTTGCAAGTGAGGGGATTCAAGTG
This sequence comes from Crinia signifera, assembly GCF_055691185.1. Classification (NCBI taxonomy): domain Eukaryota; kingdom Metazoa; phylum Chordata; class Amphibia; order Anura; family Myobatrachidae; genus Crinia; species Crinia signifera. The sequence continues at coordinate 141,702,191 of NC_139217.1, read as the reverse complement.
CAATTCATGAAGAAACCATTTTTAACAGAGTGCTATGTAAGCATTTGACCACATGGTGGTGCTGTTGTAAAGTCTATTAAAGTTTTTTGACTCACGGTACCCTACAGTATTAATTTTTTTTCATGGCACCCCTAGGCCTATTCAATTAAGTAAATTCTGTTTAAAAGTCACCCTTAGGTTCAGTTACGTAATGAGGGACAACACATATTTTATGACTGGATGCCACAAGCACTGATTTTTCATATTAAATTCATCATAATTAATTTTCATTGGTCTAGGACCACCAGCCAAGGACACCCCTGCAAGCAGTGGCATATTTATAATGGGTGCAATGTGTGTGGTGCACTGAGTCTCAGATGGGCCTACTTTTTAAACACCCTCTAGAGTCCCGCGATCAAGGCAGCAGCACTGCTGCAGCGCCATTTTTGTACATCAGGGCCGACCCACCTCAGCCACCGCCGATCACTCCCCTCTGCTGAGCACTCCTCTCCGCCCCGTTCATGTGTTTGGGCCCCTGAACACACGAGTGCGCCCCACCTAGAAGCCTTCTGCAGCAGCCCCAGGGGAGCAGAGGTTGCAGCAGAAATCAGTGGCTGTCCTTCAGTGGTGATCTACTACTATCCAAGGGGGCAAGGAGCGAGAATATAATAGTGTGCCCTGCGCACTTATATGGGGCATAGGTAAACATAGACACAAAAAAACCCATGTTGACCTTATTCAATTCGACCATGTCCATGTTGACCTAAAGCTTGTCCTTTTGTCAATGTCAACCTAGGATATGTCGGCCATTCTTAGGTGTCGACCTAGTGACTGTCAACCTAGACATTGTCTATAATCTATACCGTAACCTGTTTATTACAGGGAATCAGCTGTAAGCAGTTATCTTTATTAAGGAGGTGTTTGCGTGCGCATGTGTGTCTGTGTTTGGGGGGGATCGCGGGCATTATTTTTAATAAGGGAATTGTGTTTGTAGTTGCGCAGAAGCAAATCTGAGGTTTGGTTTTTCATGAGGGAGAATGGGGAAACCTGAGGTACAGTTTTTAATCAGCATACCCTCCAACTGTCCTGCTGTCCCACCCGTGGCCACAGTGGGGGAGCCAGTGATCACTGCTGCTCTGGTCTGCCGGTAATCACTGCATAGATGCCGTGCACATATACAGTATTCAGCACAGTGCTGATTCTTACATGAATGGCAGCCTTTTTCCTTTACAATAGCTTTCACCTAGTGATGATTATACAAGCAGTATGCAGAAGTTTGGGAGAGGAGGTTAGGGACGTTTCATATAAGGCGTATTCAGATGCGGAACTTCTGGGTTGTGGGCCTAGGTACAAAAAAATATAATTTGGGCCCCCTCCTCCACCCCAGCCCAAGCTCACAATATGCAGCATGGCAGTGAGTGACAGGAAGAGGCAGACAATGACAGGGGGCCAGATGTACTAAGATTAAAAAGTGATAAAATGGAGAGTGATTGTGTCATCCAATCAGCTCCTACCTGTTAAATTACAGGCTGCATTTGAAAAAACCAACCAATCAGCTAGGAGCTGATTGGTTGTTTTTTTTATCACTCTCCATTTGATCACTTCTCAAGGCTTAGTACATCTTGCCCAGGGAGAGGCAGAGGGTGGCAGAGGGTGACAGGGGAAACAGTGGGCACTGCACCTGCTGCACCAATGGTAGTTCCTCCTCTGGCTTAATGCTGACTCTCTATGCTGCTGGACTCTTGTTGTGGAGACTGTTGCTCTCCAGTGCTCTTTTTTTTACTATTTAATTGACCAATACTTGAATTAAAGCATGTTTAACAGACCAAATAGAGACATTATGTGTTGTGCCTTAATTTGAACATTACATTATTACTACTGTATATGCTTATTTCAGTACAAAGATATGGCCACAAAATGGTGGATGCACATTTACATCCTAATAAATATATGATATATAAAACGCTATGAAGCTTTAATAAATGAACCTCACTCTGATATACTCTGCTGGGTTGGTGACAATTAGTGATCAGTACAATTCTATGCATAAAACCAAGTGGTTCATCAAACCAATTTACATCCTAATATTTTCACAGGACTTTTATATAATATAACTTTTATATAATATATTAGACAGTTTTTAAAGTAAATAATCAATAGATGATAAACATAGTTACCTCTACCATTGCTACACATTCGTTCTATAGCAAGGCTTGTGTAAGCTTATAATGGGATGGACAGAACAACAGTACCGCTTCTAAAGTCCATCATTGAGAAAACAAATGAGATATAAACCGCCGGTAACTGATAATGGTGAGGATTTCAGGATGTACAACTCAAAGGATCTGCAACATGGAATCTGTAACTGCTACAAAATACCCTGTAATCATATTCATGACAGTAACATTATTATGTATAATTGATATATGTTTTTTATTTAAGCAGCACTTTTAACCTCTAATCTAAAATCCCTTAAAATGAACTTTATGGATGATAGTGAAGATATTGGGATTGATCTATTAGTATTACAATGGAGTATACCTTGAGGAGGAGTATACTGGGAGCCATACAATGCTATACTTGTATAGGCATGTTTATAATGGGTGCAGGGTGTGTGGTGCACACAGTCCCACCCGGGTGATAATATGCCCCTATGTTTGTTACCCATAGCAACCAATTTGTTTCAATCAGCTGAACTTTGATTAGATGCCTTCATAAACGCAGCCACCCACTCTTACTTGGTCTAGATCGGCATACCTTTAAATATGAATTCAATTGTCCCTATGAAGCGCTAGCACATCATACTATAGCAGTACATATTTAATGCCAGAACACATTAGGGACACTTGCAAACTGTCCAAACTGTCAGTGCCATAGTGCTAAAATGTATACGACAGTAATAAAAATTGTCAAAACAATGGAAACCATGACTACATCAGGAAAATCCCACGGTCTCCCGGGATGTGGAGATCACTGTCACAGAGAGATACATTTGTGGATTCATATGACTTATGTAATGAATGGATTGTGTGCTATAAGTCTAGTAGACATGTTTTCTCTTCAAGTATGGGATACTTTTTAGTTTATTGCCATTGTGTGTGCTACCAATAAACCTCCTGGGTCTGTTTGTCACTCGCACCGCAGCACGCTGGGACTTAGCTTCTCACTTAGTTTATGAATCAAGGCAGACAACTCTTCAGTTGCTTGTGACTTGTCTTCTAGGAGTTCATAGCGCAGGCTGGAGATATCTTGTTTTATTTCCTTTAATTCACCTGCAATAAGAATACAGAAGTCAGTTGTAAATACTTTAACCACTTAACTCGCTAATAGTTTCCAAGTGATTGTCTTTTGGGTACTTGTTTCCTAGCACGGCGCCCATGATATGCAGTCGTATGGCATTGTATTCAATTTAAAATTATATACCATTGTACTGTATATGGCATACAATGCAATGCGATGCGATTTTAAATTGTATAAGCACCCTAATGGGTTTTTTCAATGTTAAATGGTCCCCCTATATGATTTTTAATTGTATAAGCACCTTAGTAGGTGCTTACAATGTTAAATGCACCCCCACACCACCGGCACTATCAACGCCAACCCGAAGCGTGGCGAGCGCAGCGGTACGCGTCCTCCGACCTTTTCATACCCCCACTATCCACGGCGGCGTGGAGATGATTCTATATAGTGTGGCAAATGCAGCGAGCCACCGAGCCCGAAGCATGGCGAGGGGACGCTCATTACTTCACATGTATTCCGCGCTTCGGGCTCGGTGGCTCGCCACACTATATAAAATCAACTCCACGCTGACGTGGATAGTGGGGGTGTGAAAAGGTTGGAGGACGCGTATCGCCGCCGCTCGCCACGCTTCGGGTTGGCGTTGATAGTACGGGTGGCGTGGGGGTGCTTTTAACATTGTAAGCACCTATTACGGTGCTTATACAATTATTTATCTTATAGGGGGCACATTTAACATTGAAAACACCCATTAGGGTGCTTATACAATTTAAAATCGTATACCATTGTATATGCCATACAATGGCATACTATCGTATGCCTTATGGTATGCAATGCGATGGGTGCCATGCTAGGAAACAAGTACCGTCTTTTGTATGATTCAATTAAGTCAAGAACATCCATTTAAAGGTGTACACAGTGCAATTCCTTTTCTATTCATGCCTGATTTAACCAAATCGCACGGCGCGGTGTACACATTTGATTTAGACTATATATTACAGATCTGTACAATATAGTTTTGCCTGCACAGCCTATTTTTCTATTAGATTTCAATGCCACAAGGCCACATATCGGGATCCAGGGCTATTTTTGTGCAGTCTCCAGCAGGAACTGAGGCCCTTATTCTAGTTCACTCTTTCAGACAAAATATTTCTTAGATGGACAAAATCATGTGCACTGCAGGTGAGGCAGGTGTTACTTGTGCAGAGATAATTAGATTTGGGTGGGGTCTTACACCTGCCTCACCTGCAGTGCACATGGCTTTGTCCATCTAAGAAATATTTTGTCTGAAAGAGTGAACTAGAATAAGGGCCTCAGTTCCTGCTGGAGCCTGCACAAAAATAGCCCTGTCGGGATCGAATCAAAATTGAATGCGTAATCGAATAGATCAAGAGCTGGGCATTTGGTGTCACCCCTCTGCGAATGACACGCGGTAGTGGCCCGAACCCCCCTTGTAACACCACTGTGTAAGCTTCATTATTGAGTATAATGAATGATGGACATGCCATTTCTGTAAAGAGATACAAAGTAACTACTCAATGGTGTAGCGGGAGCACTATGGTGGGCCAATATCTGGAGGGATTCCAACCAGCAATCACTGAGCCACCAATCCAAGATGGAGATGGCAATCCAATCACATTGTCCTGCCTCATTGCCAGGGGCAGGGTTGGTAAAGCCTAGTACATTCTAAGCAATGCTGATACAGGCCACTGCTCACCAGGTGCATGGAGATAAATACATTAGAAGCCCTGGGGTAGCAGAGGGTGCTGCACCCAAAGTGAAGAGTACCTACAGGCATATATATATATATATATATATTATATATATATATATATATATATATATATATATATATATAGAGGTACTCCAAAACAACCGTATATCATGGGTAAATAACTACATAAAGTTGGTGCCCTCCTGAGAAGCAATCCTAGGATGCTGTATCATATGCAGGGGGGGGGGTTGACGGCACTCGAGATAAAGGCTGTGGGTAAGACCTATTATTTCGAGTGCCGCCAACCCCCCCGCATATATATATTTATACACATATTTATATTTATTTTCAACCCCATTGTGAGGCAGATGACCATCCCAAATGACAGAGTATCCATGTATAGCCCTCCCTCTCGTTTAATATGCAATCCCATTCACAAACACTCGATTAGGCTTGGACCAGGCCGGAGGCCTGCAGAAGGCCATTAGGGGCTGTAGAAGCATTGTTTCTGGTTAGGCCAGGGCTGGGCAACACCGGCCCTCCAGATGTTGATGAACTACACATCCCAGGATGCTTTGCATTAGTTTTGCTATGTGGCCATGCTGAAACTGATGCAAGGCATGCTGGGATGTGTAGTTCATAAACATCTGGAGGGCCGGTGTTGCCCAGCCCTGGGTTAGGCGGTAGTAGGGTTACCACCTCATGCCTTTAATTCCAGACACATATTAATTACACAGGTTCTGTGGCTGGCTGACTTCAAGACTCCATTTCAACTGTTTTTATTTAATCAGCCCAGGGCCGAAACTAGGTGTTTCGGCTCCCGGGTCGGCAGTCATTTGGTCGACCCCCCCCCCCCCCCCCAAAAAAAATAAATAAATAACTGCCTTGGGGTCAGGCAGCGGGGTTCCGGGGACTGGAGAAGGTTAACTCCGGCTCCTAGCGCTGCCGGGCGGTGGGCAGATTTTGAAAAGACTTGCCGGACGCTGAATGGCTGAATTCAGCCAATCAGCGTCCGGCAAGTCTTTTCAAAATCATCAGCGCTTCCCGCCGCCAGGCAAATAGCGAGCGGCTGTGTATGTGAAAGCTGCCGCTACACCAGTCCCTGGACCCCCGCTGCCAACATACCTGTGTGTAGTGTCCAGGGGTCCAGGGACTGGTGTAGCGGCAGCCTTCACTCACTCCGTCTCCTAGCGCTATCTGCCTGGCGGCGGGAAGCGCTGATGACTTTGAAAAGACTTGCCGGACGCTGATTGGCTGAATTCAGCCAATCAGCGTCCGGCAAGTCTTTTCAAAACCTGCCTCCCGCCCACCGTCCGGCAGCACTAGGAGCCGGAGTTAACCCACCAGTCCCCGGGACCCCGCTTGGACCTGGCGTTAACCCGCCAGTCCCCGGACCCCAGCTGCTCATCCCAGGGACCACGCTGCCGGGACACTAAACTAGCGCCCCCATCCTCCAGCGCCCGGTGCGCGTGACCCCCAACCCCCCCCCCCCCCTAGTTACGGCCCTGATCAGCCACAGAACCTGTGTAATTAATATGTGTCCGGAATTAAAGGGATGAGGTGGTAACCCTAGGCGGTAGGCCTGTGTTGCTCAGAGCTCTGCACAGTCCTGCATTGTCCTTCTGGTGATTAGGTGTAAGCCATCAAGGATTTGCACTGTGACAGAAAAGCTTGTTACCTCAGCATTGTATTCTCCTACAGTCAGGCCCAGCTTAAAGGTAGGCTGTGGTATGGTACCTGCTTCTTATTATTACATGGTTTTACAACTGTACTGTTACATTGTATCATATCTGTTACCACATTGGTTGTGAAAATGCAATAATGGAAGTCTAGGAGTAGCGCAGTAATGGTGTGTACACACGGTCAGATGTGCCTTCAGATACTATCCACGATCCGATCAGATCGGATCGTGGATAGTATCTGAAGGCACATCCGATTTGCATTCAAGTCTGACTATATAGTGCAGATGTGCACTATATAGTCAAGGCAGACAAGACTTTCTGCCTTGCGATACGTGAACGCGCATCGGAATCGGATCGGGATCTGAAGGGTTAAACCCCTTGCGATCTGCATCCGATTCCGATCCGATGTTGACTATATCAACATCGGAAGGCAAAAAGTACCGTGTGTACACAAGGAAGTGCACTACACAGAGCCTGTAATGTTATTTTCCACAGGGTCAACTAGAGTTCTGGCCCAATACCACCTGCCCTCTCAGAAATGCAATCCCTTTTATATACAGTACATACAGTATACTGATATGATTGCTGGGTGCATTTTGTTATACTGTATATTAATATTATTATTATTATCCTTGTTTCTCTGTATCTAGAACCTGACCTGTATGACTATGTGAATACAGGGTTAGATACACATACTGTAAATGGTGTAATGGTTAGCTCTACTGCCTCACAGCACTAAGGTCATGGGTTCAATATCCACCATGGCCCTAACTGTTTGCAGAATTTTCCCCTGTACTTGCGTGGGTTTCCTCCTGGTACTCCAGTTTCCTCCCACAATCCAAAAATATACTGGGAGGTTAGTTAGCTACCAACTCTAGAGAGAGAGTGTGTGTGTGTGTAGTAGGGAATATAGATTTTAAGCTCTACTGAGTTATGGACTGATGTGAATGTTTAAATATTCTTTGTAAAGTATTGCAGAATGTGTACACTATATAAGAAACTGTTAATAAAATAATAATAATAATAAGAAATATTAGGAGATAAAAGCAGAAAATGCACATTTCATGAATACAGAGAATATAGAGTTGTTTAGGTCCGCTTTTTACCTTCATTCACTTCATCATTCTCTTTGTCCACTTGTGCTCTCAGCACATATCTCTTTATAAGCCTTTTCATTATTTGCTGTCAGAAAAAGTGACAAGAAGACAAAACAAATGAACCCCCAGAGAAGAAAGATATTGTCCGCACATCCTAAAATAAGCAATTTGATGGTTTGCTGTTCGCCGCCTATCTATTTATTTATATAATGTAAACTTGTAGTGACAATTTCAATTTAAATTATTAGGACCGACTTACTTGATAGCGAGACGGCTGACTCAGAATACTGTTGAAACTGCGAGACTCAAAAACCTTGGCATTAGACTGAGAGAACAGATTTAACTGCAAGACAAGAGAAGAGTTTAAATAGATTCATACACGATGTTCTGAAAAATGTAAAGGACAATTTCATGGGTGAAGTTCATGAAATCAGATTTAAAAAAAAAAGGTCTTCTGGTGCGACTCCCACTCACGTACTATTCCAAGCAACAAGAAAGAGGTCTGATCATGGTGGCTTTGCTTTTAAACTCATTCAACTCTATCCAGAACAAAATATTCAGACAAATACACCACTGATAACCCAGATCCCCCCTGCATCCTAATACAACCCTGCAGTCCACTTGTAGCCTAACACCATCCCTGCAGCCAGGGATGGATTAAGCTATGGGGGCCCCCTCCAACTTGTCATGATTGTCCGCAAACTGCACTGGAGAATATTACACTGTCAAAACACATAGTAAAATATAAACGTGGTCAATGGGTAACTCCAGTGGGGTCGATTAATATAAACATAAATATATATATATATATACAGTATATAAAATATCACATGAAAAGTCTGTGTTTGTCCCTCTGTTCCTTACTCTGTAGGAGCCCTGACAGGCTGCTGCTGTCCTCCATGGGCCTGAGAAGCATACGATGAACTCCACCAAGCAGAGCTCAGCACAAGCATCTCAGCCTTTGACCTCTTGTGCAAAGTCTCATGGGACTTAGTCAACTCCCGGTAATGCACTATACACTTGTGCAGTCAGTGTGCCTTGGCTCCCGATGCTCAGCACCATTAATCATTGTCACATTGGCAGATAGGTGAAGCTGCAGCACTACCCCACTCCCATGCACAAAATACATGCCAAACCACAGGGGGCCGCAAGATAGAGGGGGGGCCAGGGGTACTGAACCCCTGTGCCACCCCCTTAAACTGGCCCTGCCTGCAGCGCTTAAACGTCCCACAGCCCAACTCCCACCACCGCAGAATAACTAAATCCTCCCACTACCTCACTAAGGGCCTTATTCTGGTCGATGCGTAAATTTCCGAATTCTTTCGGATGGCGTTTTTTAGCCGTCTGCGCATGCGTGGGCAACGCTATGCGCATGTGCCACGCACGGTCTCCGTACTCGTTCTCACTAATACCGTACAGAAATGTGCACCGCATTCGGGAAATATGGGCATAATATGGGCGTCATTCGGAACTACACAGGGGCGTAGTTTCAAAGTGGGCTAAACTGGGCGTAAACATGGGCGTACACGAGGGAGTGCACTAATTCTGGTAGGCGTGCATTCGGACAGAACACCGACTGCAAACGAACCAAAAGGCAGAAAATATGCGGTCTCCATAAGCAAGTATTGCTTTGCGGACACCACTCGGTCATGCGCTAGGCATTCGGATCGCCCAATTAGTACTGCCGCACCTGAACCAATGTAAATAGTTTAAAATATTTATCACTTGCAAAAGGTAAATACTGTATATAGATGTATGTTATTGTAGTGTGCACATCCTTGCAAGACACAAATGTAATATTATTGTACAGCAAATAACATTATCCAAAAAACAAAATACACACACACACTGTGTTTATAACTGTTGGTAAGTGAGCTTTAGTATGTGTTAGTAATAGTTTTGCGGAAATACACTGCATCGGTGCGTACGGCCAGCTTCCCGTCCGTTCTGACGCTGTAATACCGTGCAGAATCTGTGTGTGAACACCGCACACGCAAGGTTTGGATGTAGTCCGTAAACACGCCCTCTTCTTCTTCCGTCCGAATGCGGAGGACCTGTGGGCGTTTCTTCTTACAATGTCCGCACAGCGTGGCATGCGGTCCGCTCCGAAAGAATTCGGAAATTTACGCACCAACCAGAATAACCTCCTAAGTTCCTCCACATGCATATTCCCCCGGCACTGGATGTGATGTTAAAAGAGGACCGGACCATCAGGTACCAGTAAATCAGTGATGTATCTGTACTACTAAAATAAAAGACCTTTGCTGAAAGACTTACAATTCTATTCAGGGCTTAAATGGTTACTGAAACTTTAGAGAGGACCAATCACCTCTGTCACAGTTCCTATTTTGCTAATTACAAGCTATTCAAAGCTTATACCAAAAAAAGTTCTTCCCCAGAGTAAAGATATAAAGCAAGCTGGCTGATTTCATGCAAAGCTTGTCTCTTGTCCAAATCGCTGACAGTACACTAAGGATTCATTACGGCCGGACAACCTTCAGGATTACTCACTAGCAACATACAATGAGATGATCTATTAAATGACTAGAGGGAGAAACCTGTCTCTTTTACATTTGCAGTTTACTTTTGTAGATAGATTGATGATTAAGCATTCATACAACACTTAAATAAGCAAAAAACAAATGCCATCAAGAAATTTATAATAATAATAATAATAATAATAATAATAACAACCTAAAATGGCTGATTACTTTGCCTGAAATTGTCAATTGCATATCTTCCACCAGCAAATTATTAAAGATATATATTTGTTTCAATCTACAAACAATAGCATTTCATACAGCATGATTATTATTATTATTATTATTATTATTATTATTATTATCTGTCAAAACTTCCCTGCCTTATTGGTGCCTTCATTGATGTATAGAAGAATTTTGCCCTACTGAGGACATATTTAAAAAAAAATCTCATTCTGTGGGCCTGATTCAAAGAGCAGAGAAATCCCCCTCCCCCCGCTGCAGGGAGACGGACAGCGGGGAGAGATATGACAGGCAGGCTGTTGCCGCAGCACAGTCTCTCTCCCCAGTTCAGCACACACTGCTCAGTATAGAGAAAAGAGTTGGATAGATTGCGCTCACCTGTGATGCACTAAAGGTATGTGTGAATATGTAGTATGTTTGAAGATAAGAATGAATGGAGAAATAATACAGATTGAGAGATGGTAAATAGATAAAATTCAAAGGGAATTTATTAAAGGTTATATTATGGTAGAAAAATGTATGGAGTCCTGATAAATGCAGGAATAGGCCAGCGGGGTATCACTCCACAGGGCCTTTTTTGAGGTATAAGTTTGACCTATGTAGGTCCCTTTAATCCATAGGTCCCTTGGTAGGAACCTATGTACCTATGTGGGTGACCGTAGCGGTCTGTCAGGGCAAGGGGATGAGGGAATGCACTTTACAATGTGAGGTGATAGAGCCCCGTGATGCTCTGTAAAGTCTCGTTTTAAAAGTCTCGTGTTGGAAGTGCTGTATTGATTGGGAAGGAATGGGGAGGTAATTGTCCAGTACAATGTAGTGGAATGCAGGCGTGGAGGGCAGTGAGCGGCATCCCGCTGTGCGCTCTTACCGGATCGTTGCTGGAGGGTTCTGCCGCCTTGCTGTAGCTGTTGTTCGTTAGCTCGGGTGAGTGCACAGCCGTGCGGCAGCACCCGGCTCCACGGTCACTGTCTCCCGTGACTTCCGGGTTCCGCTATCGCGAGATCGCGATTCCTTAGCAACGCTTGACAGAGTACTGCGGGCTCGTACTCCCGGCTGGGAGGAGGCTGCTGCAGGGGGCGGTGATAGTAGAGGGTTGAATGTAGAAATCTTAAATGAGTAAGGTACCCAACGCGTTTCAGCCACTAGGGCCTTTGTCAAGGAGGAGTCCTTGACAAAGGCCCTAGTGGCTGAAACCTCGCGGCCTGTCGACGGAAAGTCATGTTGACTGTTTCACCTGTACATTCTATATGTCGGTATTTTGACCTTGTCGGAATTTTAAATGTCGGGATTTTGTCCTTGTCGGGATTTTAAATGTCGGGATATTGACCTTGTCGGGATTTTAAATGTCGGGATTTTGACCTTGTCGGTATTATGACCCATTCAGGATTTTGACCGTCGGGATTTCATACCGAATCCGTCTACTGTCATCCTGGGTAATCTGAAGGCTATTCAGATGACCAATGGTCACATAGAAGATCCAATGCTTCTGAAACACCAGTGGATTACAGAAGACAATTGGAGGCATCATTTCACCCGAGGCTTTTTGCAGTATAAGCATAATTTTGCAGTAGTGGCTGCAACGACTGATGCAGCTACTACCGTATAGCCCTCCTCTCTGAATCAGGCCCTGTGTCTGTCTTAAAGGAAAGGAAAATAAACACAAGAAAATGATAGTCAGCGGTGCCTGTATCATTTGAAAAGTGCATTGATGTTTTGACAGATGCACCGCAGTGATTAATTATAAATAACACTTATCCATTTATTAAGTGCACACCAAATCCTGTACTTCAGTAAATTAATTGTTTTAATTACTTGGCCATGAATGAAGTCCTACCTCTGTGACCTGCATAAAGAAATATCTAAAGAAAATATGATGGTGTGCCAAGATATCTTGTATGTGAAGATAATGTCATTAATTTTCCTTGTAGTTTGGTTTCTGTTGACATTAGACATTACCGTTTTACAGCATAAAAGAATAAAGGTGCAGGGTCATTAAATATTATAAATGAAGTATGCACTAGGTTGTTTCCTGCTGCATTTAAGGACAAATATGGTTTTCAGATTTCTGACAGGTTATTAATTAATTTTACTTCACAACGTCTTTTGTAATGAACTCGTTTGTCAATCTCGTCTCACCTTATATACAGTGCAAATTAGACACAAGTTCTTTAGAAGATTATTTGGCTTATATCCAGCCATATTATATTTATGCGGTTAGACAAAGCCTCTGTTACCGGTTTTCTGTTTTAAAGATTTTGAACATTTTGAATGTATTTTTTAACATTTGTGAATCAAAGAGTTGACAGTGACTAAGTTGACAGTGAATATGTTGACAATAAATGGTTGACAGGAACAATGTTGACATGGCAAAAAGGTTGACATGCAATCGGTTTCCACAGCTACAAGGCCGACACAAGCAAAAGGTAGACCTTACAATGGTTGACACGTGCAAATGTTGGAATTAATTTTTCACAGTATTTTTGGTGTCAATGTTGTCAACTGTCGACATGTACCAATCAGTGTAACATGTCAACCCAGTGCATGTCGACATTTTGTCTATTTTGGCCTAATTCAATACAAAAAGGGAAACTGCGCAATCCGCCTGTGTAAAGATCAAATAAATGAGCTGTTCAAGAAATAAATATATCCAGTACTATTTTTCTATTTTTTTGGAAAAATAGGTCCAGGAACTCCAGGTCTGGGGGTGGATCAATTAAATATATATATATATATATATATATATATATATATATATATATATATAAAGAACCAAGAATTCTGGACGGCACTCGCAATCACAACTCAGATAGTCAGTCAAATAAGAGTCTTATTTGACTGACTATCTGAGTTGTGATTGCGAGTGCCGTCCAGTATTCTTGGTTCTTTATGTTTCCCGTTGGGGAGGACAGGACACCGCAGAAGCTGCTATTTGTTTGTGCTGAGTGCCGGGCATCTTTTGAAATATACCATATATACTTGAGTATAAGCCTACTTTTTCAGAACATTTTTTATGCTGAAAAGGCCCCCCTCGGCTTATACTCGAGTGAGGGTCACACTTGAGTCAATAAGTTTTCCCAGTTTTTTTGTTGTAAAATTAGGTGCCTCGGCTTATATTCGGGTCGACTTATACTCGAGTATATACGGTATATATATATATGTGTGTAATAGAGAGACGGAGGGAGAGATAGATGTATATATTGTATTTAGAAACAAAGGCACTCACAGGTGACTTTGAAGTAAAACTTATTTTATGGAAAGTACATTTTGGCCCAGAACAGGTTCAGGAACTCAGTTCCTGATGATGTCATATTTAATTAGAGGTTCAGAAACTGAGTTCCTGCTGGTTCCTGCTAAAAAATAGAACTGAATATATCATATACTTTATTCAAAGTAATTCATACAGTATCAATAAAGACTGGTAAATGAATAAAAAATCTATTAAAAAGGTCAAATTCCCTAGTCTCTTTGCTGATTTTTCCTAATATCGGTATACAGATGGGAAAGGGTTAACACATACAGGCATACACACATAAAAAATCAAATTGCCACAGTGTGGAATAGCAATTTCTAAAAACAGTATTCTGGGTAATCAAATGCTGTAGACACATTTTCTTAGGGAAGTGGAATCTGACTCCTTGCATATAAACCAGTGGCTGGGAGTCTACACAACGTCATTACACCCATATGTGTGCCTCATGCCTGTCAACCAATAGTGGTCAACCTATCGACCGTCGACCTACCACCCAGAACTAGTAGAAACACCTGTAATATACAACAAATTGCACATATGCAGAACGCATTATAAACCGGCCCATATGAGGTAGTAATAAATTCACCAAGATAATTTAAATGAACACCTTGGCAAAGCCAAGTATGTGTTTTATGCCCAATAATGACTGAGATGAATAATGTGCAGATCTAAGAATAAGGGGTGTATTAATCAAGATTTGGAGGCAGATTGAAGGCAGATACATTTTTTAACCACTTCAGTGGTATGCCCAGAAATTTTCAGGGCTCAGCTGCACTGCCACAGCGGGCTTTCCCGGAAAAATTCAGGGCATACCACAATCAGGTAAGTGTGTGCCAGTGGTGCCTCCAGCTGTGCACCACTGGCGCACTACCACCATTACTCCCCCCTCCTGTCACTACCCCTGACCTCTGCGCTCTAGCGATTGTACACTGGAGCTCCCCTTTGTCTGCTGCCGCAGCCATTAGCACTGCATCAGTGACCAGGTGGGCGGCCCTGCTTGAAGAGGTTCGGGGGGACTCGGGAGAGCTTGGGAGTTCAGTTGCCCGAGTCCCCCCGAGCCGCCCTGAACCTCCCCGAGTGTGGCCTGCCACCTGATGCAGTGCGAGGAGCTCTGGCGTAAGATCGCAGGACGGCAGAGGTCAGGAACGTGGGGGGAGGAGCTTCAGCAGGGGTTGTCGGGACTGGCTGCTGCCCTTGACTGTTGAGTATTGCTGGGGCAGGACAAACTTGCCCTGGTAGATCCCACCACTCAAAGGGTTAAACAATGTCTGTAAAATGAAAGGTACTGTAGAAGCGGATTAGCTAGTATTTTATCTCTCTCTGAGTTTTGATAAATAACCCCTTAAAGGTGACTTTTTAAAATGACCTATATGATGATGATCAAAGATGTTTGGGGATTAGCAATTGAAATGAGAATAGATTTTTTTTCTGCATTTAGCATGCAGCAAGTGACACATATTTCTATTAATCAGCCAACAGAACGCCATCATGCACATTTGTTATTCAGTAGAACTGGCAAATGATAGAGAATTATCTTAGATAAATATTGGAGGTAAGTAGGATGTCTAATGGTGTGTACACACGGTGAGATTCCTTTGCTATGCAATCTTTGCTCACGCTGTACTATTTACATACAATTAATACTATCTACATTGGATTTGCACTATATAGTCATTGCTGCACTATTTGGCTTTCGATCTCAGCTGAGCGGGAGCGGGCATCTGCATTGAATCGGGCTAGAAAGCTTAAAAACCTGTTCTATCTCCATACAATGTATATGCGATCCCGATTAGATTTTCACTATATAGTCAAAATGGAATGTCAAATTGTACCGTGTGTGCGCAGCATAAGTCTTACCCTGGATTTGGAGTCACCCATTCCTATTTCAATGTCTTTCTGCAACTTTCTTGTTCTGCATTTTGAGAGGTTGAAGATTCTCAGAATTAGATACACAAAGGATTTTGGACTTGGAACAACGCTGAATGGAGGAGGCAATGTTTTTCCATCATCAAAATACGATAACCATAACTTCGATCGGGCAAATTTCCATTCCACATCGCTGTCATCCTGGATGCAGAGGAGACATAAGAATTGCTTTTCTTATTCACTACACTGGCTGTAATGACTTCATTTGCAATGGAGAAACAATCAGCCCTGTTTTATTTTTTATTTTTTTTATAAATGAAAAGAAACTTAATTTCGATCACTAATAGATTTTGTATCCATCTAAGTTCCTTCATTAGAAGCATGAAATCCTAGAAACAAGAACATACAAGGCAGAAAACAGATGACCAATATTCTGTCTTTGCTTTAACACCTCCTTATATGAGAATCTTATATCAGCACAGATCTCGGCTGTATACTGCATCACCATGTTCAGTACAATTATCCACCAAATAATGATGCACACTAAACGTAATTTCACTCACAAACATACTAAGGGGCCCATTTTTTTAACAATATTTTTACTAAAATAATGTGAAAAGGGTGTTTTCACACCCTTTTCACAATAATTTAGTTCCACCTGTATGTACTAAAGGGCTCTTGGAGTGTTTTTTGAACAAAAAGGCATTTGGCCCTGTGATAATAACACCAGCTTTAGCTCGCGATTCACAGTGCTCCAATGCAAATTGGAAGTTTCTGCATGGCGTTCTCTGCTCCTAGGCAGAGAAAGCTAGGTGGGGATGGGGCCAGCGTGATCAGCTGGCTGATCACTCTATAAAAATTTTTTATACTCTCCTCCCCAGGGTCTAGGGATCGGTAGTCCAGTGAGGGTTGCAAAGTGGCAGCTCACTTTACAGCACCATGGGTCACAGGAGTAGGAAGCCCCAAAGACTGTCAGGCACTGCAGGAGGCAATCCCTGGGGGTTGGTGAGTAATACGGCATTGGTGATGGGGGGTTGTCACGGCGAGGGGGGTCATCACGATGGGGAGGGGGATGCCATTGGCGGTGATAGCGGTGATTTCGGCGCCTGCTCAGTACAGCATCGGGTATTTCTTGTGTCCCTTCATGCGATAATTGATACATCGGTGCAATAAAGTCAATGATCGCATTGCATTAGGTCGTTGTCATCATCTTCAGATGCGGATGGTGGGATGGTGATAAATGGGCCCCTAAAGCTTGTTCAGGATGTGTTTGGAAAATGACAGTTAGGTACACAAGGAAGGACTCTGTATATCATTTGTTTAATTTTGCATGAGCCCCATAGAGCAGATCAGCAGCAGAAGGTTTTGTGAGGAAAATCAATCTAGCCACTTTATTCAGAGTAGACAGTAGTGGGGATAACCAGCAACGAAGACCATTGCAATACTCAGACCATTGCAGACCATTGCAACATGTCCAGGTGGTAGATTTACTAAAGTTTCTATAAGTGGAGGTGTCGCCACTAGCATCAAATCAGATTTTAGCTATTATTTCTATATTGCATGCTAGCAAACGATGGGAGAATCTCATCGATTGCTATGAGTAACACCACCACTTTGTTTTTGAATCTTTAATGTCTTGGGGAGATGTATCCAATCACTGCCAGGTTCAGCAGAGCTGCAAACATTGAGTACCATGTGGCGTCTGGGAATCAGCACAATGTTTCATACCCTCCTTCTAAGCCCACCACTGGACACCCATTGGGGGCGGGCTTAGGAGTATGTGTAGCCTTATGCTGGTTCCTGGGCACCACATAGTACTCAATTAGGGGCATATATCTATAATGGGTGCTGTACAGTAGGCAAAATCCCTGGAAAAATGGCGCGGCAGCCATTTTTCTGGCAATTTGCTCATGCCCAGTGGAGTCTGAGCGCTCTAGTGCCAAGCCAATTTTACAGAGGTTTGTGCATATGCAGTAGGGTCTGAGCATTCTAGCACTCAGACCCTACTGCTCCTGGCAGAGAGGAGGGGGGCCCAGCCAGAGGAGGCTGCACACAGGCTCCTCCCCTCTTAAGACACCCTGTACCCAATGTATGCAGGGAAACCATCCAGCACATGTATTACATACATGTTCACATGGATGTTTTAAGGTGCTAAGGCCATCCATTCTATGGTCAGTTTTTCATAAATTGCAGCCATGCAATGATTCATTATGCTTTTTCAGATTTATTTATGTAGTGACATCTTCATTGGCAGAGACAGGGATTGAATGGTTGGGGAATTATCCAGTTGTCATTTGCTACAGTACTGGTGCTTAATCTACAATGCACTGAGACCTGTACCTTATTTCAACTGTTCCAATAACTGCCATTAGGAATATTTAAAGATTAACAGTCCCGGTCATGATCTCAATACTACTGAGACAAGAGGTGCTGACTTCTCAAATGATCCTGGCTTCCCTGGCAACACCAACACAGTACTCTAGTCCCAACTGTTCTCTCCTTGCACAGAATGAAGGGAGTTACCCTCTTGAACTGAGTCCAAATGAGAGGTGGATATTCTCTATTGGCCTGGGACTGTAATTGCAGACCACTTCGTAGAATATAATTAACCAGGGTATTGTGCTGCTGAAGACGGTATTTTTTAAATCTAAATCTGTGTGAAAACCATCACAACCAATGAAAACATGGTTTGCAGTGTCAATAGTCAGACTAAAGCGAATTGCTTGCTTGATTCATGAAGATTTACATCTGTGAATAAATAGCTCTCAAAGGGATTATTATTAGTATAAATAATATCACATACAAATGTACCACTTGTGAGATGGCGTGGGGAGGTTATAATTAGAATTAACTTGTTTTAATCCTAACAAAAGCAAACAAATAATATATATATATTTATATATTCATAACAGTATTTACTAAGAGGAAAACTCATTTGCCTGATGCTTGTATTTGTATGATTACTATGTCTTATTTGTATATGGAAAAAAATGTTAATTCCTTATTAAATACTCCCTAGTGAAGATTTTAAGTCTGTTTTATTGTGACAGACTTGCTAACCTATCAGACTTGCGAGCCTCGGTTACATGACATAACTGTCCATGCCTAGGAATTTTATTACTTTTCAATTCTCTACACCAAAATGAAAAAGCAGTAATTTCTTCTGGCAGTACTGTATGAGTGTATGTATGTGTTTCGTCCACCCTGTAAATCTAGTTTTAGAAGCTTACTGAATGGAAACAGTATCTACATATATCAAAGCCATGCTCTAGCTTCCATTAAAGACTAAAGACACACATTTGGTTACTGCAGATTTATAGCTTGATGCTGTAACGCAATAATATAAAGCACTGTGCTGAGAAAATGTAACTACTATCAAAGCTGAAAGCAACAGCTTCTTTTATGTTGCAAACTATATGTAACATAACTGCACTCTTAAGGGCTATTAAATTTAATAAGAAAGAGAGTTAGACTGCAGTGGGGGAGCTCACATGATTAATGTTGACAAATGAACACAATGTGCCTTATTCTAGTTCACTCTTTCTGACAAAATCCTTCTTACATGGACAAAACCATGTGCACTGCAGGTGGGGCAGATGTTACTTGTGCAGAGAGAATTAGATTTAGGTGGGGTTTTACTTCAAAGTGAGATCTATATCATAGTGTAAAAATAAATCAGTCTGTATTTTCCCTGCACAAAAACAAAATAACTCACGCAAATCTAATTCTCTCTGCACATTTTATATCTGCCCCCCTGCAGTGCACATGGTTTTGTCCATCTAAGAAGGATTTTGTCAGAAAGAGTGAACTAGAATAAGGCCCAATGTTTGGAAACCGTAAAAAAACTGATTACAGAAAACCACATGAGATACTCAAGACAAGATGATTAAGCGTCTCTCTCTCTCTCTCTCTCTCTAAATATAACAGGCTTACTACACCTCATCTCTATCAGGTGAAGTACCGCCAGTGACCACTACAGGCCACTCGATGGTCCGAATGACTCCTTTGTGTCTAAATTAACAGAAAGTGAAAGCAATTTTTGCAGGGACACTGATCTGTTTTAACCTTGCTGGATATGTAAAAAGGGAGCTGTGAAGACAGAGATTGGAAGTAGGAGCAGATAAGGACTGGGGGTGGGGTGGAGAGTTTGTGGGCTAAAAACTGCCACAGCTCAAAGTGAAAGTAAAAACTGTCACAGCTCAAAGTGTAAGTACATTACAGAATCTGTCATTTTGACTGGCTTTTAACTAGTCAGATAATGTTTGCAGTGTATCCCCAGGAGGGTCCTATGCAAATATTATTGATGCCCAGAATGTTCCATGGAGCCGATAGCCACTGCGGTCCCTCCAATTCTGACAGCAGAAGCAGTCCCACAGGTTTCTATAGGGACTCGTTTTATTGCGCTGAGAGCCAATAGCTCAATAATAGGGGTCATAGCCAGAAAAGGGTGTTGTAGACATTTTATTAGTTTCGTGTTAAATGTCATATTAAACATTGTCCGAAAGTGAACAACCCCTTTAAATCTGTAAACAAGTATGAATTATTTTATTCTCAATATCATCAAAGATTATTTATAAACTTCAATCGGTTGAGTACGAAATATCGTCAGGCAAAATGTAGATGTTGACCATGTTGACATACATCATATGGACAGTGATGAAATGTTGTCATATTAGAATGTTGTCATTCATAGTGGCCCAGTGGTGACTTACCTTCTCTGGTGGCTCCAGCCGTGTCTTTCGGTCCCCCGGCGATTACGTGACCATCACTTCTGGGTGGTTCTCCAGCATTGTGGCAAGTATATTTTCTCTATCTGTAACTTTACCCCCCTTTTAGTGCCTAACCCTAACTCCCCACTCCTACCTAGCCCTCCAGTCTACAACCAACCCTAAAGACAGTTAGGAGCCAATTTGCTGTTGTGTCATCACTGCCCACATTATTACTTCATCAGGCTTAGTAAATCTGCCCTACAGTTGCTTGTCACGGCTTTTAATCAAAGTCCAACTACATCCACAACAGGCCATCATTGAACACCCTACAACTGCTGTAAGAGATCCATCTGAATTCAGAAGATCTTTGCAATTCCATATACATGCCCACAACATGCAAATACCACTTTGAATTGCCCAAAGATAAACAAAGATGAACATGCGGGTCTGAAACATGCACAGTTGTTAAATGCAGTTTAATATCATTAAGAAAAATACTATTAAAGGATATTTATGAAAACAATTCTATGCGTGCATGTGACCAAAGAAAAGTGTTGCCAATATCCAATCAGATTCAGTCATGTTTTTGGCACGTTAAGAGCATGTAACAAATGTGAACTGCACGACATTTAATATGCCATAGCAAAATACATATATACATATATAAAAAACAGTTGATTTCCCCCCTTGTCAATTGAGATGTGCTATGGTGATAGATTGACTTAATTACTGGCCCTGCTTTCTTGGGACAACACAAAGAATACTATCCTATTTATATGTATACCATGCAGAATCTCCGAACAATGTTCTATTATGTATCTGTCAATCCGTTTCATTCTGATAGCACAGAACGATTCAAGTAAAATTTATCATGTCTATCTGAATGAGACTTTGTTTTTTACAGATGCAAATATAACTCAGAGATACAGTATGTTCTATTTTATAACAGTAAAGTAGCATTAGTGCTGTGCCTACAAAATGCAAAAAAGCAGCATTCCATGCTAAATAAATGGACGTTGTATAACCAGATCTTTTGTTTTTCCTATTTCATTATAAACTGAACAGCAGACATTTCAGTTTCCATCAGTTGTATATTGCTTATGTGGCATTTCAATTTCACTCCTTACAATTATGGTTATATTTGAATACACTTTGTGCTTCAATAACATTGTATTATTAGCAATTAGGCAGATAGAAAAAGCACTTAACATCCGAATAGTGGATTTAGGCACCTTTTTTTATTTTTTTATTTTTACAGTAATGGGTTCAAATTGTAACTCAGCCCTACGTGACTTATATTGGTAGAATTGGTAGTTCAGAGGGTAAAACACATTTGTGATGTGTTTTTAAACCTCCCATGTAGTGGCTTTGAAATTTCTGTAAGAATAATAAAAGCTCTAGAACATTTAAATTACATTTTATGTTTATTAAGATTCAAGCAAATTTGAATATGTAAATGGGGAAGTTTATGTGTCATTGCATTGTTTCGTGTACAAACTATATACAGCATTTTCAACAATAGACCTTTAATGCAACAGTTGGGATATTATTAGAATTAATATTATTCACTAAAATTTCCATGGAACACCAACGGAGTAATATAGATTCCATTATAGTCACAACAAAAGCATGTTAGTATATTATTCAGAATTCTATATTAGCGCACATTTTCAATTCCTGTACATGCGTCATGGCAAACACAGTCACCTGGAAATTATGGCAAATGTTCTGTTTATAGGGTTCAGACTTATCACTTGTAGATAAAATAAATGCTATATTCCAGCTACCTTTACTATCTCAATGATGTATTTAAAAATAATTATGAATTAAATGAAATAATTATATTGTAGATATAATGATAGAGTTATTAGAACAGACAGAATAAATGTAAAATATATATAAATATTGAGGGTTGAGATTGTGTTACCTCTATTTCTTGGTATGAGCTGTTAATCATGGCAATTAACATATTTAGAAGAACCACCACCATTGTCACATTGTAGATGCCATAAAGTACATAGCCGATGTTCTCTATAAACTTGTGGTCGTATTTCAAAACGACAGAAGTAACTTCAGACAAGCCGAATATTGACCAGAACAGGGTTTTGAAGCTCTCTTCCACACTTAAAGAAAGAAAGAAGATAAAGATAAAGAAAGAAGATTTGTTTTTCACATTTTGTTTTCACAAAATACAAGTACTGGATTTATAGTCTGGAATGCTACGAACTGTGATTTTCCAGGTATGTTATTTTTTTAACCCAGAATATAATAAAAAGTGCACCCCACAATTCCCGAGGCATCCGTTGCATATTTAGGCTAATTATCTACTAAGTGGTTCTTCTGACACAGACTATATAGAAGGATGCACTTAGTGATCATACGATGTAACATAATTGCTGAGCAGCAGAACACATCACACTTTTTTGCTCTCGTTTTCTACAACTTTCTGGAAGTCAGTAATTTAGATAATATATCAGATTCATGTTAAATAAATGACAATTTGAAATCATAATTGTTGAATGTAAGTTTCCCTGAATGTACTGTATTATGGGGGATATCGGAGATATCAGATATGGTCTCTCTGTTTATAATTACAGTAACAGACCCCTGTTATAAATACTAAATGGGATCATAAATATAAAAATGATATTACCAACAAATATTGCTCATTGTATCCCATCTTACACTAACATTAATGGTTGTGATGTATACAGTATGTAGCAATAAATATAACAATTGTTATGTGATTACATAGTATTTACATGTAATAGTCATAGATACGAAGGATAACAAAAGATATAGTAATAAAAGTACTCTATTACAATATGCTTATTTCTTATGTCTGCTTGCATTTAGGGCAATTTCTATGGTTGCTATTCCTTGGTTCCGGTTGATAGATCTACACTGTCTACATAAAGTCGAAAGGGTCAAAAGGTCAACAAATAGGTAGACATGCAATAGGACAGTCAGAAGGTTGACAGGGTGAAAATTTCAACATGAAAAAGGTAGACATGAGTTTTCATAATTTTTTTTTTCTAAACTGGCTTGTTATTACTTCACCATCCATGTCGGCATAGAGGGAGAATATAATAGTGGGCCGAGCGCAGCGAGGCACCATGCCCAAAGCACGGCGAGCAAACCAAGCCCTACCAGGATATGTGTTACAGTAATTGAGGGTCTATGTCAACAGTTGTCGAGGTTGACACAAAAAAAAACTTGTTTACCTTTTCACGTGCCTACCTTTTTCATGTCAACATTTTGACCATGTTGGATTTTTGACCCTGTTGACCTATTGCATGTCTTTTGCATGTCAACCTTTTGGGGTAGACCTACTGACTGTCTATCTATCGCGACACTGTCTATATGTATAATCCGTAACCGCTATTCTTTACTACAGTCTGCCTTTTGTGAGGAGGGGGAGTGTTGGCAGAAACTCTGTAAAGAAAACAATATTATTACTGTAGGCCACATGTGATATACAGTAACACTGTACTTACGTTGTGAAGGCAGAATTTACTTTAGCTCCAAGGTAGTATGAATACAGGATAAACATCCCAATCATGAATGCTAGAAACACCATAATAAAGAGAACCATAAACTTAAAGATGTCCTTCACCGTTCTTCCAAGTGATATCTGCAGAGGTCCAAAGCTTTCATTGGCTGGCAGGATGTAGGCTATCCGAGAAAAGCTCAGCACAACAGCTATGGCATATAGGCCTTCAGATATGATCTGCGGATCAGACGGCAGCCATTTATCTCTGGCTGAAAGAAAGCAAACATGGTAAATAACTACAATAAATAGTACTGGAGCTTAAATTCATTAGTGGCTGGATAACAATATCACATTCTGGAATTGTATTAGATATCTCTCTCTTTTAGCTGTTAGATTTCCAGCAGACTGAAGATATATGATGAGCTTGTACACAATAAATCACATAGACGTAAAATGATTGCTCAGTAGGTTTGCATAGATGTGCTTAAATGTTTTATTCTACCAGAAAACATTTTAACAGAAGGTGGAATATTTGAACGTGCACTGAAACAGAAATACTACCGTGTAACTAGTATTACTCACACCATTATTTTATGGGGTTCAGTGTCATTTGACCAGGTTCCTCATTTATTCCATTGGGTTATATGGTGATATGGATTTTGACATTGTCGCCATCAAACTGATAATAGCACCGATATTTTATGCAAATGGTTCTAAATGCAGTGGTTTAATGCTATGGTTCTCAAACTCGGTCCTCAGGACCCCCCACAGGTCCTGTTTTCTAGGTCACCCGGCAGGTGCACAGGTGTATTCATTACTCACTGACACATTTTAACAGATCCACAGGTGGAGCTAATTATTTCACTTGATTCTGTGAGGAGACCTGCAAGACATGCACTATGTGGGGTCCTGAGGACCGACTTTGAGAACCTGTGATGTAAGGAATAATACTGGCTTTTAGATTTGGAATTAACATTAACCAGTAGGTGGCATCATAAGTCTTTGGTCCTTAGTCCACTTTAGAATAAGAACATTAAAGGAATAACAATTTAAAACCCCGTCAAAGGGCATACATGAGTATAAGGCACAGTACATATTTTTACATCTACATTATAAAAAAAACATATTTCTACATAATTTAAATAAAAGAACAAACCACAAAAAAGCCTAAATGCAGAATGCAAATGGAACAGACTTCTACTAATTTAATTCTGTGCACCACAGTAAAATGTCACAGCACGACACATCTCCATCCAATTAATATTTCATTGTCCAGGTACTCATCATACCGGTTCCCTCCTTTTCAGGAGCTCCTGCTGTGTATTCCAACATTTCCAATTTCCATGGCATTTGCATGCCTTGCTTAAAGCTACCGCCTGTCATCAGACATTGGTACAGGAATACATGCTTTTCTTTGCTTCGTGTACTCTTTTAAAGATCTGCATTTCCCCAGCCATTCTGGTGCCTGCTGTCTGCTTGTCTATCTGAATACCAATCACTTGACCACTGCTTGGTGTCTGTTTGAGCCATAACCTTCGGACAGCTCTGTTTTCCACGTTAATGTTAGTTTAGTTAGGGTGATGCACCAAAAAAGGTTAGTTGGCAATGCATGAAGGGTTAACCCTTGTCAGCAATCATGCGCGTTAACCGAAAATGTATAACTGTAAATACATAGATAATATTGACTGCATTTTTATGCCAAATAAACAACACCTAGAACTCAACAAATACTGTTTTTCTTTTGTTTTTGATCATATTTTTTGTTTGCTGAAGCCTGTACGTTTGTAGTCATTAGCCCTTCACCCTGATGCAATACTGTTGCAGAGGTTACATCTTTAGCTTGGCAAAGGAAAATGGAAGTCTGATGTTTGGCACAAATCCCAAAATGTTGGCAATATATCATGTCATTTAGGGCCTGATTCAGATCCACTCACTAAGCAGCGTACATTCATTGTTTAGTGAGTGGGTAAACACCGCTTGCTGGGCACGCATGCACGCCCGCGCGCCCCCCCCCCCCCGTCCTGCCAAGTGAATTTCCCTGCCGGCATGTGAATGGCTGTGTTCGCTTACACATAAAAACCTGTTGTACTTACTATAAGGCCTTTTAAGGCTGAAATGTGAAACAACCCAGTGTGCAACAGTTTGCAAAGACCAAACCCACTGGTGGCTGAGTTGACACGCAGATCCACATTAATCCGACAAACACTGCTATCTATACGTCTGTCTGTCTGTCTGTCTATCTATCTATCTATCTATCTATGGCAAGAATGGTACTGGGATTAAAAATGGATATTGGCATTTAAAGCACACAGGCCATCCTCAGCGATAACAGTTAGTTCCTGACATCCTACTCTTGGCTCCTCATATTGCTTCCAACCTCTACCAGTAAGCACAACCTGCTATCAGGATGGTACTTTTTATCCATCATGCTGGGGGCCTCCAACTGGATCAGCCTCTAACTACAGACCTGGCTGGTCCACATTCAGATAGCCTGCTAAGCAGATTGCTGACCCATCTGGCTATTGGCTATAGGTTACCTATATGTACAGATGGAGCCCCTCTCTTCTTTGCCTGGCTCTCACCAGACCGTCCCCGCTGGCGAGCACTGGCGGAGTGGGACTCCATCAGACTGGGACGCATGTACGTCTCACGTGCACTCGCGTCCCAGTCTCTCAGCGGCTGGGTGGCGGGACCCTGTCCACCTCCGCTTCAGTGAAGTGGAGACGGGCAGGATTAGGGGGGGGGGGGGCAGTGCGGGGGAGGTGGGGGCAGACGTCAGAATGGGGCGGCGGGGACCCAGGGGGCTGGCAGGAAGGGGGGTGGAATAAACGCCAGCCCCTGCATAGTTTAGACTGTATATACATTTATTTGATGCACTTCTATGATAAATAAGTGGCACATCACTTTAGTGCTTTATCATGCCAGCTAAATAACATTGTTTTTGGAGCCAAGGGCAGGCCTCCACCCTTTTTGGGAAGCTCGAGGTCAGGGAGTCCAGGGACATTTCTACTATGTGTCGCATAATATGGTGTCAGACTCAGGGCTACTACTGTTAATATAAAGAATACTGCATGTTATGGTGCAAAAGGAATTACTGAGTGGGGCAAATATTGTGTAATGGGTATTACTGTCTGAGGCATAGTGTGACGCCACAATATGAAACCCCTCAATGGGTGACAGAGAGATGCAGATGGTGACAGAGGTTTATATATATATATATATATATATATATATATATATATATATGTAAGAGAAAGACCTTCGTTTGCGCTATTGTCAGCAGCTACTCTATAAGACCTCCCTGTTAGTGGAGGACAACATCAATGGATATGTGCACAAGAAATGGATATAGAGAGCGCTATATAAGAACCTCCACCTTCGTGTGATATTCAATAGTGGGTACGGATTCTTACAATTTGTAAAATGATTTTATTAAAACATAGATGACATAATCGATGTCAGACATTATTAACAGTACTAATGATACATTGGTAATGCAAAGATTTCTGGTGAGTCGAGACCAAACGCGTTTCGTCGCTGAACGACTTCCTCAGGGGTAATAGACTCGAGATTCTGAGCTTTGGAAGGTACTTGTGGATTATCACGGCTCCCATCGCATGCCATATATAGTGGGCATATAGGGGCGGCATACACAAGGTAAGCCGTACCTCCCTCAGTTAACTCTGCTCCCTACACTGGTTCATTCATATGACATTGTTCAAAATGGTCTATAGTGGGCCAAAGGCAACAATGGGTCTCTTAGTCATAACATAATAAGGGGCAAAGAGAAATACTTTGTGTGGCATAATGTGGTAGAAAGGGTACTATTGTCTCAGTATAAGGTAATCTTTTCCATGCCCATTCCAGCAACCCCCTGCAGCAAGACCACACCCTCTTTTTGGACTCACGCCCAAAATAGGGCAGCGGATGAACATTTTTTTGTGTTCCCACTGAGAGAAAAATTATCTAGAAACGGCTCTGCTCACAGGATTGCTTTGGGTTCACATCATGATTCAGGCTGGTTAGCTATGGAAAATGAAGTGTTACTGCTATAATAACGAAGTGCATCTGTTTTCTATGAACATTGAGGAAATGGTGATATAATGGTAAATATGGGTGATGTCAGTGACAATGGAGGTAGTATACATACTTCATAAACACATCATTACTACAGTAATGAAAAGGAAGAACTAAACTATTGGTATGTATTTGTTTAGGTTGTCTTGTGTACATACAGCATAATAGGAAATTGCTTTATATATAATGGCCGAATAGGACATTCTTTTTACATTACGTTGCGCAGCATTAGTCAAGTTTATAAGCTACAGTCGCGCAGAACGCATCCTGGTATGTTTAAACAAAATTCATGTCAAATAAATGGTACATAATAAAGCAGTCATAAAAGTAGATCATCCAGCTGAAACTAAAGAGATTGAAAATGTAGATAAATCTTCAACGGCTGGTAAAAGCTCTGCTCCAGATGGCAATAACACTGGATACTGAAAGGAATATCAGGACATTCTTAATCCTATGAAAATCAAAACATAAATTTAACTATTTTTGTTCTCAGAAATGACTTGAATGGCTAGCTGTACAAATGATGAATGGAGAGGTCTAAAATACCACTAAATATAAGATGTATAAGCAAAAATAAAATGATACAAACATGACTTTTCCAAATAGTTTTGCACTAAATGCAACAGCTTCCCTTCTGTAGCAGCAGTAGCCAGTTTCCCAATGTTTCCCACCTGGCAAATGACAATGGCCCAGAATTTTAAGTAACAACTAATAACAATCTATTAGATTTCCCCCAGGTGGTAAATGGTAGCTTCATATGCTCTCTAGAGTGGTATTCCGATGCCGTAACAAATAAAAGCTATATGTAATACAGTAGTAACTGCCAACAGTGGCTCTCTTTTTCCGCAATCCATTATTCCAACAACTCAATTATGTTTAATGGGAATAAAGTGTGTGGGTGTGTGTGTGTGTGTGTGGGGGGGGGGGGCAACAGGAGATATACACCCTCATTTATGGTCTATTAACTTACCAAACATGCATTCCAAAATATGTCCGCATTTAAATCTCAGTGTATGGTAGACCTGCAATCGTTGTAAGGCTACTCGGCACCCAAGGTAGAACTTCTTCAACCGACGCCCCCCCCCCACCGCCCCTAACTCCCATACTGTCACCAATACCCACATTCTATCTGATGGTGCATCTCAGATGCAGCAACGGCTCACACAAGCCTGCAGGTGGCGTCTAGTAACACAAGACATCTCCTGCAGCATTAGTATATTTTCACACAGTGGCCGTTCCAAAGACACAGTCACTGAGCTAACTCTACATTGGCTACTGCTAACAAGATGATTCCTTATATATTTAAAACAAATGGTAAGCAATGGCTGTGGGGCTGTTTGTATTATATTTTATATGGGAAATGTAAAGAAACGGTTCTCACTTCTGCATATGACACATATACATTCTGCTGTTCACAATAAGGGTAATGTGGCTCTTGCAGTGCTATTAATCCAAACTTCTAAGGTATAGATTGTTGTAAAAATATGTAATCATATTTTACAGTTGTGTTGTACTTATCTTGGTATATATATATATATATATATATATATATATATATGCAACTATAATTGTATAATTGAAGACCTCTATAATACACATTTATGGATGCGACTAGTCCATATTAAGTAGAGCATGGCTGAATGTTCATCACAGCAATTACTATTCCCTGGAGAATGCAGGGCCCTCAGACAGTGGGAAACACTCAGCGCTGCCATCAGAGGGGAACTGCTGGGCCCAGACAGAAAAGGGGCCCAGGACTGGAGTCTATCAAGCGTAATTTTTCATAAACAGAGTTAAAATTTCCCATGAAGCAATGTAGAGGTAGAGTAATACGGACAGTGCTGCAAAGACCAAAAGTCTCACCAGGCACACACCTGTCAGTTCCAGGCCTCACAATTTTGGCAGCCCTGGGCACACTATAGTTTCTGGTTTCTTGCAATCATTTTCCCTGTGCCTCATTCCAAGAGTCAAAGATACAGTATAAACAATAACATGTCTAATATAAACCGCCATTTTTTAGCTAGACAATTTGTAAATATAAAAATTACTTAAGGTGCACATACACTTGTCCGATTTGGGACGATTTCACCCAATCGCCGAGAAATCGTCCCAACCTGGATGTGTTTGTTGTCCCCCTCAGGTCCGATGCGCGATTCTGTGCGCATTGAACCTAAGCAAGAGGTCGGATACATCACAGTAGTGTCTGGGCACCTTTAGGTTCCGCTACAACAGTCAATGTCTCCTGATTTTTGTTTTGAAGCATTAAAAAAGTGAGTCAGTCTAATACTTGAAAAATAAAATAAATACATAAAATGAATGAAAAGCTTAGACAAATTAAGAATAATTGATTTATTGCTCTTTTAGTAATATCAGCTTATATCTTAGGTTTAATTTTAATTTAAATCTTTATTTAACAGTGTTTAAGTGGCCTTTTCTTCCAACAAAATGAGGCCCATTTTTAAGAACATCAAATGGGAAATGATAGTTTTTGAATTCATAATGTTTACACAAAAGTTAACTTTGTGGACTTTAGTTGTATTATTGTGCAGTAAACGCAATGTGTCGTTTACATTTCTTTGATGTTCCTGTGAGACAAATTGCACTAATTACAGCTTTCAAAGTATATTAGGGTAATATCATAACATCTCAGCAGATATCAAAAGCTTCGCACTGCCTGACAGTACACACATCACCTAAAGGTTGACCAGACAACAGTATGTTTATGTTTAATTAATAGTATACATCCTGTTAGCATTTTTAGAGCAATAGTCAGAAAGACTGCAAGACAAAGTTGACATAGTAATAGACGCTATGTCAGCACTCTGCACATATTGATTTCCCTACAAATTAATGAATATGTTATTTTTTTTTACTTCATTTTAATAGATTTAGTATATATATTTTACATTTACAACCTAAGGTAGGTAACAAAATGTCATTACTAAAGTAGCAATCACAACCACAACTGCAGGTGTCACAGTTGCTAACAACCCTGGTGGTCACTGACACTTAAATGATGGCTGTTTACATCGGACAGCGATAGTAAGAGAATAGTTTATGGCAGGCATGTCCAAACTGTGGCACTCCAACTGGTGTGAAACTACTCATCCCAGCATGCCTTGCCATAGTTTTAGAATTCCCCAATAGCAAGGCATGACGGGATGTGTAGTTTCACATTAGCTGGAGGGCCGTAGTATGGACATGCCTGGTTTATGGGATGGGGCCACCAGTTAAGTAGCAAAATGTGATTTTCTCAACACATTGGTGATCTATACAAACTTACAGTATCTGCTGAACTGAAAAAGTCATCAAAAGAGGAGAAGGAACCACTTGTAGATGGGGATGGGTACTAGAAGTGGTCACATGATGCTGTCCAAACAGAATTGCACTCAGGAGTTTATGATCTCCTAGCTGGCACCTTTACTTTCATCCAATGTCATTTACTGTAGGTGTCCTGAAATATTTTCACAATGTAAGTTTGACAACCAGTCAATATTAAACCAGTCAGCCAATAGTTATCAGCAGCCTGATAGATGTTTGAATGGCAAGCAAGAAAAATATCTGAATTCTGTAAAAGGTTTTCGTATCTTTTGCTATAAAGCATTGCAACATGTACTCCTAAATATCTTCACCAGGTGTTCCTAAACACCGATCCATCCTCTAGGGCCCATATTAGTAATCTCTCGAAAAATACATAGTGACTATACTGTATATATAGATTAAACAATTTTTTTTTTAAACATAAGTGTAAAAACTGTCTAAGAAAAAAATCTAAGTACATGCGTTCAACTTTGCTAATGGAACATAATAATTTTGCCAATGAACAGTGCAATGATGTCCAACTGTCCAAACCATCAGCAAACAGGAATATCACAACTGTACAAGAAAGACAGTAGTGGGAAGTAAGAGTAAGAGTCACAGTCAAAATGCTACAGGCGCTGTTACAATATACTGTTTAGGCCCCATAATATCTTTGCTTTATTATGAAAAATGGACAAAATTATGCAATTGTGCCAGTGGGATTTGTAAATCCGGACCTGCGCATCTCTAGATTTTTGTGGACCTTTAAAAAAAATGTACATTTCTTACCAAATCTCTAATTTTCTGAATCTCTCATCCTATTAACCCCTAGGAATTATTTTAGTTACCTAATATTCCATGAGCCTTTTAAAAAGAGTGAAGTTATACTGCGGTTTTATTAGTAACAATCAATCATTACAGTAGCAAATACTGTTATTTAGATTATGATCACGCTCAGCTTCTCACTGGTTGCAAAATATCTCCCAAAGATGCAAGAAGACATCAAACAACCTGCTATCTATTAGGAAAAAAACAAGCTACACTTAACTGCTTTGATGAATTTCTAGTGAGCTCAGAATCCATGTCACAGAGCATGGCCGAGAGCAGTTTGATTAATTACAAGCTTTTCCATTTGCGTTATTTTTTTTTTTATCCCAGTCTAATGGTAGCCTCTATTTGAAAAATGTAAGTAACTTGATATAGGTTGTCTGTGATTGTCTGTGATTTATTAACATAATAATTACTCTCAGGGTCTGCCACACACTGTGATTCATGAAAAGCATACATCTAGCACTATTGAATTCAGATATCAATAGATAAATGGCCTCTGTCCTATATCACATCATATTATTAAATTATATGGAGACTAATAGGGGCTAATGCAGGAAACGGAGTGAATGGTATGACGTGGTTTATTTACTTACTGCTAATTGGATAATATTACTTTATCTTACTATTGTATTCGGATTATTACTGTTTAGTAATGAGTTGTTTGCATCTGGTTATAACATTGACATAAATATCTTTAAGGACACCGGCAAATGAAGTGTCCTTCCATTTTACACTTCCTCAGAATTATATACAGTAGATTACAATTAAAATACCTGTTTATGTTATTACAAAGACTAAGGGCCAGATGTACTAAATTTGAAAAGTGATCAAAGTGATAAAGTACCAACCAATCAGCTCCTAACTGCCATGCTGCAGACTGTGTTTGGAAAATGACAGTTATGAGCTGACTGGTTCGTGGATTATCACTCTCCATTTTATCACTTTTCAAGGCTTAGTACATAGAAACATAGAAACACAGAATTTGATAAGAAACACTTGGTCCATCTAGTCTGCCCCTTTTTTTAAACATGTTACCTCAAACCATATTTGATCCTTATTTCTTTGTAAGGCTATCAATATGCCTATCCCAAGCATGTTTAAATTGCTCTACTTTATTTGCCTCTACCACCTCTGATGGGAGGCTATTCCACTTATCCACTACCCTTTCTGTGAAGTAATTTTTCCTAAAATTTCCCCTGAATCTTCCTCCCTCTAGTTTCAGTGCATGTCCTCGTGTTCTGTTGCTCCTCTTCCTGTGAAGAATGTCTCCCTCCTGTACCTTGTGAAAACCCTTGATATATTTGCTTGCCCTCTGTACTGTAGTCTACACAACATAATTGATCAGACAAGAGTGAGGCCTTGATAAAGCACTGATACTGGGAAGAGCGTGAATCAAGTAGTCACATTACCTGACAGGAAAAGGATGTGTGTCTAGAGGAGAGACTGAAGCTCAGGAAGTGTATTTCATTAGACACGTTTGTATGGTACTTTAGCTTTCTAGCCATAGAGCAGTGGTTCCCAACCTGTGGTACGCGTACCCTTGGGGGTACGCGTCCACCCGCTCGGGGGTACGCGGTGGCCCGGTCTGTAATGGCGGCTGCGGCAGTCAGACGAGACTGAGGGGAGGAGAGTGTATTGCGCATCTCTCCTACCTAGGGAATCCGGAGGTCTAAAAAAAGCCTCCAGGCTCCCCCAACCCGCCGCAGCCTCTCTGCGCTCCCACCTCAGTGCGTGCCACCGTCCCCCCGGTGCATGCTGGATGTTGTATTCACGAATGACTGCCCCAGCGCATAAAGTGACTGCCCCGGCGCGTAAAGTGACTGCCCCGGTGTGTAACACTTGAGCGGCGGCTGGGGGTGAGGGAGAACCCGCTGTTCCAGGAGCACCTCACCTCATTTACTTCCATGGACGGTGTCGGCCGGGTCAGCAGCTTACAAGAAGACAAGTCCCCGGCTGCCTTTAAGGTATCTGTTCTACTGGGACAGGTTAGCGGGGGTGGGGTTGGGTAGGTTACACTTGTACTGGGGATGGCAGCGGGTAGAGAGATGTACACACAGGGATACCTCTATCTCTCCCCCTCTCGATCTCTCCCCCGCTCTTTCTCTCTCTCTCCCCCCCCTCTCTCCCTCTCCTTCTCCCTCTCCCCCTCTCTCTAATCTCTCTCTCTCCCCCCTCTCTCTCTCCCACACCCTTCAAAAGAGGCCACACCCCTTTTTAGGCCACGCCCCCTAATTTTTTTTTTTTTCGCGAGGTACTCATAAATGAAAATCCTAATCAAGGGGTACGGGAGACAAAAAAGGTTGGGAACCACTGCCATAGAGAATGGTGCCTGGTTATAAGGGCTAGGAGGGTACAGGCATGCCAGTGTATTGTTCCTCCATTTATGCTATATTAGATCATGTTGCAACTGGAAACAACTCTGTGTTATTTTATATACTGTAGGTGTGAATAGCACTAATAGACTTCTGGAGAAGTGGTACCAACTATGTAAGTTTTTATAAGCTGTCAAATCATAAGGAAAAGCTTAGAAAAATAGTGCTGATGTGCTCTTCTATAAACCTTTTTAATAATTAGTAAATTAGTCGACCTTAGATGAAGACTAGGAATCGTTACTAAGCTACAAAACTATAAAATAAAAAGTAAATATAAAAATAAAACAGGAGTGTAGGGCTGTGTGAATGTAGGCAGCGGACTACAGCTAAGTGAATATCTTTCAGTGTTACAATATAAAATAGATGGTTTTCCTCAGTTTGGAATAACTGCTGTAAATAATTGTGATCTGAAGCAGGGAAGCCCCTGACCAATTTGATTCTGCTGGGTGACCCCTCCCCCACTTTAGGGCCATTTGTGCACGTCAGAGATGCTAGTGCCCCTGAGAAGGGAACATGACCTCACTGATTGGGCGTGATCTTGCGACAGTGGATGACTTGGGAGGCAGAGGAAGTCAGTGCCTCCAGCCATCAAATCTCTCCCTTTTTAGTGTCTCCAACCATCAAATCTTTCACCTTGGGTCTTCAGCAATTATATCTCACCTCCTTATGTGTCCCCAGCAATCAAATCCTCAACCTATCTCTTTAACAACTCATAATTGACTTTACACATTTACATTACACCTTTGCCATCTCTCTCCACTGCTTCTCTCCCCCACAGCACACTTTCTCTCGTGAATGACACTGACGAGACCTTAGTTCACACCAGCATCAGACTGATGGAAGCTGCAGGAGCTGTATAAAAGTGGGTATGTTCAAGCGTAGAGCACGGGTGTCAAACACAAGGCCCGCGGGCCAAATCCGGCCCGCCAGACCTTGTCATGTGGCCCGCGCGAGGAGATAGCACGCAGGGCAGTGTGTCCCAGCTCCTGCCTAGGCCACCTCCTCTCACCCACCCCACCGCGGCCGCCTTACCTGTTCCTCCACTGTCGGCAGCCATGTTCCTGTAGGCACATATGTATGCGGCTACAGAAACATGGACGCCGGCCTCCACGGCTACGTGGAGGAGGGCCCGGCCGCCTGTTCCCTCTGATGCCCGGCAGTGGGGACGTCATGACGATGACGCCGCCCGCCCATGCGTCTGTAGAGAAGTAGGAGCAGGCAGGGAAGCTGGACCGGGAGTCGGGGACAGTGTGGCCGCAGCAAGCAGTGAAGAAAAGCTGGAAGCCGCAGCAGCTGCAGGACAGACGGAGAAACAGTAAGTGAGGATGAGGATCACACTCACAATAAAAAAATATATATCTGCTGTTTCCTGAGGTGTCCCCGTGTATAATAATAATGCCATGACACCAAAGGCTGCTCCTCCTGTATAATCATTTATGTGTCATGACATTATTTTTATTATATTATACAGGGGGAGCAGTCTGTGGTGTCATGGCATTATTATTATACAGGGGGAGCAGCCTGTGGTGTCATGGCATTCATTTTATATTATATAGGGGGAACAGCCTGTGGTGTCATGGAATTATAATTATACAGGGGGACCTACAGATACAACCGGCCCTTTGAGGGTGACCAAACTGCTGATGCGGCCCCCGATGAATTTGAGTTTGACACCCCTGTGGCATGCTGGTGTGGGTGTGTTAGGGGGTAGAAGGTTGCAATGTGGGCAAGTAACTGGGCTGCTTTTCAGAAATTTTGTCCAGGGACACTTTAAATTCCCAATCTTGCCATAATTCTGCTTCTGAGATTTGAAGGTTACTTCACCACACACGTAACAGAAATTGTCTGGATGATTTAAATACTTTTTTTGGCATTATCAAAAGTATTCTTACAACCAGGGCCAGACTAACAATGGGGTGGTTGGAGCTGGAGTTGGTCGTCCACAAAAAATAAGCCCATAATCATGACAGCAAGATGATCACCAACTGGCCACATGGTGATATTAAAATCACAATTATATTTTTTCACAAAAAATATGTAATTTGTTCTTTTATATATTTAGTGAGACATTAAGGTGTGTTCAGTATGATTTTTCGATGGCCGGCATTCTGATGTCGGTATGCCAAAGGAAGGGGAGTGGAAAAAAACCCAATTTACTATTAGGGTATGCTAAAACTGTGGCAAGGCATGCTGGGATGAGTAGTTTCACAACAGATGGAGATCACAGGTTGGCCAGGCCTGTTACAGTGTATGGGTTCTACATACCTACATGGCATTGACTTCACCTCCTCAATTTCTCATAGTAGGCCCCGGATCATTTTGAGCTCCAGGCCATTCAGGCCCTTAATCCGGCCCATCTATTGTTAGAGACACCAGGGGTCACAGAACAATGAGGGTCATTCAGGTATGGTTGGAGTAGATATAGGGCAGTATTCAATGCTTATTATCGCTATGTGCAGCAAATCCTGTTTAGGATTTGCTGCATATTCGCAGGGTTCTGGAGGTCTGGAGCATTCGCTGCCAGCCCTCCCTCTCACCCTATTCAATGCCTCAGGGGCTCGCTGCCCCTGACATACATTTTTAACACCGGGGGATGGTGGCAGGCAGAGAGATGGAAGCCTCCCTGCCTGCCCCAGAATGTGTGGGGGAGAAGGATGGCTCCCTGGGACACATGCAGCACAGTGCTGCCCCCCGGAGAGCTGGCAGGGGACGTGGTGGAGGGAGCCGCTGCACTGGTCCCGCTCGTGCATATGTAATGAGCAGGGCCGTTTCTAGAGGCGGACAAGCCGTGCAGCAGCCCGGGGCGCCGCACGGCTTGTCCGTCTCTAATAAACAGCCGGGGTGCCCGGCAGCTCCCTCCAGCGCCGCCTCCCTTCCTCCCCCTCTCGGCTCGCCTCTCACCGTCCGCCGCCGCTGATTAATTTCCCAGGGGAGGGGAGGGGAGTGCATCGTGCGTCTCTCCTTCCCCTCTCTCACTATGTCACTGGGCTGTCAGCCAATCAGGAGACAGCCCGCGATGTATGAATGGCTGACAGCTCAGTGAAGGGGAAGGAGAGACATGCGATGCGCTCCCCTCCCCTCCCCTCCCCAAGGAAGATGAAGAAGAGGCAGCAGCAGAGGCGATGGCAGCAGGGGGAGACGTAGAGAGTGAGACAGTGAGTCACTGTATGCTGCTTCCGGCACTGTGGGGCATATTTGACACTGTGGGGGCATATATCTGTGGCACTGTGGGGGCATATATCTGTGGCACTGTGGGGGCATATATCTGTGGCACTGTGGGGGGGCATATTTGGCACTGTGGGGGCATATATCTGTGGCTCTGTGGGGGCATATTTGGCACTGTGGGTGCATATATCTGTGGCAAAGTGGGGGCATATATCTGTGGCACTGTGGGGGCATATATCTGTGGCACTGTGGGGGCATATATCTGTGGCACTGTGGGGGCATATTTGGCACTGTGGGGGCATATATCTGTGGCACTGTGGGGCATATTTGGCACTGTTGGGGCATAGCTGTTACTGGGGGCATATATGTGTGGCACTGTGTGGGAATAGCTGTCACTGTGGGGGAATATATGTGTGGTGCTGTGGAGGGCATATCCAGCACTGTGGGGGCATATATGTGTGGCACTGTGGGGCATATTTGGCACTGTTGGGGCATAGCTGTCACTGTGGGGGCATATATGTGTGGCGCTGTGGGGGCATATGTGTGGCCTTTGGCGGAATAGCTGTCACTGTGGGGGCATATATGTGTGGCACTGTGGGGGCATATCTGGCACTGTGGGGGCATATTAGTAAACGGCATCAGTTGTGCGGCAGCGGCTCGTGGGGCATAATGTGTAATGGGGAGTGGGGAGTATTGCGTAATTGCCATCCCAGTGTGGGGTGTAATAGGCATCACAGTGTGGGGTCTAATGGGCATCATGGTGTGCGACATAATGTGTAATTGTCATCATGGTGTGCAACAAAAATGTGTAATTTTTATCACGGTGTGCGGCGTAATATGTAATTGGCATCACAGTGTGCGGCATAATGTGAACTTGTCATCACGGTGTGCGACGTAATGTGTAATTGTCATCACGGTGTGTGGCGTCATGTGTAATTGGCATCATGGATAAATAGTGTATAATGATTTAAGTAGCCTGTCATTGTTTGGCCTTGATCTGAGAGGCGTAGTACGTCACTGTGTAGGCCTTTATATTTTTTATGTCACTGTCTGGCCTTCAGCCCGCCAACTTAAGTGCGGGAGGACAATGACAACTACTGCAGTAACCAATGTCTGGTCATGCAGGTCGCAAAAGTGTGATGTAAGGTATTCGTTTTCCTGCTAGGCCACGCCTTTATATTAAACCACACCCCCTTTTAAATTAAGCCACACCCCCTATTTCGGCAATTTCTTCTATTCCCTGTTATGTATTTGGGGGGGGGGGGGGGGGCGCATTTTTTTTTCTTCGCCCTGGAAGCTAAATTGTCTAGAAACGACCCAGGTAATGAGCGTATGTAATGAACGGAACCAATGTGCAGTGAATATTTAATGAGCGCCCCCCCTTGCTGGCGAATGTGTAAAAAATGAATAAAATTAAATATATATTCATGTGCTGAATGCACATAAATAAAAATAGCATGCCCCTTCACAAAATAAAATTACTGATTTTTTTACACCAAAAAAAAAAAAACTTTATTGTAAAAGAACACATTCCAGTTCTCCTTAAAAAGATGTGGAATGCAAACGGTTGAATCATGTCGAAAAACATGCTGAAAGCAGTTCTCCATCCTAGCATTGAATACACTCTTGGCAAATCACAGTGAAAACACAATTGAAATACACCAGTGACTTGCAGCGAGCATGAAACGGAGAACTGGCCGGCATTCACTGTTCGCTTTCAGCAAACAGTGAACATTGAATAGGGTGAATCAGCAGGGAGTGAAAACAGCCCGAGTCGCCGGAAAAAAACGGTTATCGGGAGCATTGAATACTGGCCATAGAGTTGTATAGCATGCCAGCATGAGGCATCTATTACAAGCAGATACCTACTGCTGCATTAGTGATCTGCTGCCTCCTAGGATCTCTGTGCCATCATCATGCACCTTCTGACATACAGGGTAGCAAGCTGCATGGAGAAGGAATAAATATTGTTTGTATGCCCTGCCTGTCTGTCTGTGTATGACAGGCCAGGCTTGCCTACCTCCTGACTTTTACATGAGCCTCCCATTGCTGCACAAATCTTCCTGTTTCTAGGGACCCTCTTTGAAAGTGCGGACTGTGCATGCGTGCATCTGGAAACAGCGGGGGTGGGGCATGCAGGGAAGACGTCATACATACATACACACACACACACGCACACACACACACACACACAAACAAACAAACACACAATCCAACACCAGTTACTTTTCTCCCAAATGTACACAAAACATTAATGCATAGTATACATATTACATACCTCTCAACAGTCCCGATTTTATCGGGCAAGTCCCGATTGTCAGGGCCTGTCCCGCTGTCCCACCCGCGGGCGGCAGTGTCCCGC
Source organism: Crinia signifera (assembly GCF_055691185.1). Taxonomy (NCBI): domain Eukaryota; kingdom Metazoa; phylum Chordata; class Amphibia; order Anura; family Myobatrachidae; genus Crinia; species Crinia signifera. Next base: position 141,662,334 of record NC_139217.1, on the reverse strand, counting down.
GGTGTGGGGGGGCTGTTGGGAGTCCCCCCTGTCAGCTGCTAAGCAGCGGGGAATAAACGCTGTGCGCATGCGCACAGCGTCTATTCCCGCAGACAGGGGGCTGGGGGCATGGCTAGAGGCTCACAGAGCCTCTGGGTCATGCCCCCATAGCGGCAAAATGGGGGCGTGGCCTCGCTGAAGAGCCGCGATTATAGACCACGCCCCCAAATTAGGCCACCCTTTTTTTTCGGCTTTTAGTACTATAGCTTTCATCTGCCATTGCAGGACACACCCCTGAATGGAAATAAATAGGTGGAGCTAGACACGCCTTTTGGGCTGAGCACGACACCCCCGATCAACGGCGTGCCACATTCTACTAGCACCAGGAATCTCCCTGAAACTGGTTTTGAAAAGTAGGTAAATATGTGACAGGCCATAAGGTACACTAAAATCTCAACAAAAGAGAAGTAACTGTAACAAACACACTGTGCCTGATGGAACAAAATTGTAATCACCTATTTGAATTAAAATTGCAAGTCACTTTTCAGTTTTCATGTGGACCTGCTTAATTGTCACTGGGCTGTACAGGGTTTCTGCTGCTGATACTCTGTCATATAATATGAGCAACAGTGCTGGAAAGCTTGGACATGCCATGGGAGAACAGCCTCCATCCTCTGGGACTTCTGAAATCTGGAGCTGGTGCAGTGAAGCTTAGATGTCTAGCCTGCCCAGATGCCTCTAGGCTTCTTTAGATGCCCCTAGGCATTTGGTTATGCTGCCTATGCCTAGGGCTGGCTCAGAACTAAAGCGAGAAAATATCAGACAAATCCACTTAATCACAGATGATGCAATGATGGGTAGACATTATCCATTATCTGGAATTTGGAAGGAGCTTACCACTCACACCTGCACGGCGGCAGCTGAGACGATCACAGGCAGCCACATGGAAGTGGAACCAAGCGCCCGGACAGGGTAAGTAGGAGGCTGCAAGCGAGCAGTGAGGTAGGAGGGATCCCGGCAAAAGTAGGAGAGACGGCGTCTACGGCTACAAGGTCAGCCGTGACGCTGGTCCACTGAAACAAGTCCCTGCTTTAGCCGCATAGGGCAGCGGCAGACGTATACAGTGTCCCCACACATGTGCGACACCGCAGCAACACAGCACCAAGCAGAAGTGACACCGGTCCCCCTAAACTGCACCTACCGCACACTCCTCCGAAAACCTAGGAGTGACATCAGGCTGTTAAAGGGGTACCTGAAGAATCCACTAGCGTATCTGACAGCGGGACGCCGCACTCAGATAACCCTAAGAGACTATTACCAAGTGCTCTCACCAGAGACTTATCAGACTTTTCCTAAGTTTACTCAATCCTAGGGAAAAATCACCCACCTTCGATGCGCGCACTTAGGACTGAGCATACAGACTATCCAACTTATGCTTATGACCAATTGACACTTTTTTGTGGCCGATTGTGTACATTTTAATTGAATCCTTGTTTGAAGTAAATTACAATTGCAAACATATAGATGGAGCGCCTCTCGCTCTTGCAGGGGATGGCGGAAGATTCGCCAGCCGCCATCCCCCGCCAACTGCCGTAAGGGCTCCCCCCGGGTCCCCGCTGCCTCGCCGAGGTTCGCACGGGGTCCCCGCCGCCTTGCCGCCCCCCCCCTAACCCTGTCCGTCTCCCTGAAGCGGAGACGGACAGGGTTCCCGTCCCCCCGCCGACGGGAAACTGAGACGCGCGTGCGTGGGGCGCCTCTCCACCAGATTCTGGCGCAGCGCCAGCAAAAATGAGAGGCGCTCCATCTGTACTGAGTCTATTACCAATTTCTACTGTATACAGTTATATGCACCCATGTATATGTATATTTACTGCATATTGAATAACAATTAAGACAGAGCGCGACTTTAACCCACAAAAATTATATACGTTCAAAAAAGACTGGATCCCAGTGAGATCCATAAGTGTTCGCAGCTAGTCGTAACATCAATCTCAGTGCGCAGATACAACAATAAATTCTCTACATTATATAGCACTAGTTACATGCAGACAAGTACTGGTGGTCTTACCGTAGGTAAAATACTCAACTTCAGGAGGAAGGGTAACCAAAGAAAGGTCACTTTCTTGGATATTTTTATCCACGTACTGTTGGGCTTTGGTGGCTTGCATAAAAGCTAGGAGCCTTGCAGTAAATGCTGCAATAAATATAGAGAGCATCCCAAAATCCAGAACATTCCATAGCTGCAGTACATATTCCCTGGGTCCTTCCAGCCACAGCTCCTTGCATTCTGACCACATCATTCCTGCAAGGAGAATAAGGTATCATTATTAATGATAATGATGCAACAAAGGATAATCCAACACTTAAATAGTCTTATCATATTTACTAATCTAAATAGTGCTATGATAGTTAGAAAGCACACTGAGCACACAGTTAGTAACCCTAGAACACATACAGGGTTAATAAAATACCCCAGAGAAACACTTGAAATTACTGCCTGTCAAAATGATGTATGTGTACTAGTGTTAAACCTATCAGTGCACATGCAGGGCTGCCGTCAGAAATTTTGGGGCCCGCCCCCTCCCCCCACGTCCACCCCCGGGCCTTTTAACTAACTTTTGGTACCTTATTAGGCCGGGGACCGGGTCTGGCAACTCCTCTCTCCTTTCTCTCCATATCTCGTGACTGTGCTGCTGCGCTGCTCTTCGGTCAGTCACTCTCAGTCATGCGCGGCATGACGTCATTACGTCACGCTGCGGTTGGGGGTGGGGCTCCTTCCTTTGCTGAATCCCGGCGGCTGCTTAGTTAAATGATGCTGCATCATGTGACTGCAGTGCACAGTGACGCGGGGGTGAGTGACTGCTGCTGGGGAGATTTGCCGTAGGCCCTACCCTCGGTCAGAGCCGGCAGGGCCTGGACCTAAAGTACCCCCAGACCCCCCTGTCGGCGGCCCTGGCACATGTTGCTGTGAAAGATCCTCAAAATATCCGCTACAAATGCCAGCATCACTCACAGCAACTGATCTTTTAGTATAAATAAATACAAATACAGCCAAGTCAATTTATTGAAGTTTAATTAAATATTGCACCCAAATAAAAGATCAGTCACTGTGAGCGACGCTGGCCTGCCATTTTTAGCGGATATTTTGAGGATCGCTTAAACCAAAATTGTCACTCAAAGGGTTAAAGACAGAAGAACCTAAGAGCAAAGAGTTACATTTCTTTCAAAAGTGAAATATCTGACTCATTTATTGATCTCTTTTTACGCAGTAACCTTGTGCATAATTGAAAGGTTGTGAAAACCAAGTGTATGCATGGGGAGCCAGCATCAGGACGTGTGAAGCAGGAACATTCACAGAAATACCTGGTTCACATACTATTAGCAGCACGGTTACGGTATAGATGATAAACAATGTCTTGGTCAACAATGACTAGGTCGACATACCCCAGGTCGACATTGTCAGAATGTCAACACAAGGCTTAGGTCGACATGGCCATAGTCGACATGAATACGGTCGACATGAGTTTTTTATTTTTTTGGGTGTGTCGAAATGGACACAGTATAAGTGTACCATGTCCCAGTGCACGACTCTCTGCGCTCGCCATGCTTCGGGTGCGGTGCCTAGCTGTGCTTGTCACACTATTATATTCTCACTCTATGTCTACTTGGGTAGTAAAGTTTGAAAAAAAACTTTTTTTTTTTTAAAAAGGTGAAAAACTCATGTCGACAATGTCTACCCAGGGTCCACATACCAGCAGCACTATAGACGGCGCAAACAGGATAAAGCATTAACCATGCATTTGACATTTAGGATCAGTGGTTCTCAACCTCAGTCCTGAAGTACCCCAACAGTGCATGTTTTCCATGTCTCCACACAGAATCACAGGTAAAATAATTAGCTCCACCTGTGATCTTTTAAAATGTGTCAGTAGATAATGAGTTCACCTGTCAAGTGAGCTGGAAAATGTGCACTTTGGGGGTACTTGAGGACCAAGGTTGAGAACCACTGGATTAGGTGACGTAATAAAATTAAGATGTTGTGGAGCTGCTCCCTGACAAAGGAATATAATAGTTGAAAATATGGAATTCTATACATAAACTCTCAACTAAGCGTTGGGATGACGCTTGTGCAAAAAATGGAAATCGTTATTATCTTCTCTACATGTGGGTGAATGGGACAAGCTTCCCTGATCAATGTCTACCCATTAGCATCATTTAAAGGTCATTTTGTGTTCAAATTATAACTAAGCAATGTGGGTATTTATTTACTCTTTACAGCATTTATGGGTAGATTTATTAAGCTCAGTGAAGTGATAAAGTGGTTTTTTTTTATCACCGGCCAATCAGCTCCTACCTGTCATTTTTCAAACCAAGCCTGTAACATTACAGTTAGGAGCTGATTGGCCGGTGATAAAAACTAGACTCTTTATCACTTCACTGAGCTTAATAAATCTGCCCCTTAGTGAGATATTTATCAAAGCTTGAGAGAGAAAAAGAGAAAAAAACAAGAGAGAGAGAGAGAGAGAGAGTACCAACCAGTCAGCTCCTGACATTTTTCAAACGCAGCCTGTAAAATGACAGGAGTTTATAACTTAGTGCTTTTTGTCTCTCCAACCTTGGTTAGATACCCACTTCAACAATTATATTACTCTTGTTTTATTTTTACAAATGCTGAAAACAGTTGTAGCTGACCATGTAATACAGGAGGAAACGGCTTATCACCTACAAACACGTCATCATGTATGTAATATATGTGCTGGACGGTTCCTCACAGGGATCGGCAGCACTGCCTACATTAGGCACCATTCGACAATCAGCATCACACACTTCTTTGCCAGCCCCCGGACTCCCATTGGTTAGTTTCACAGGAGTCTGGGGGTAGACTTAAGATCATGTGAAGCATTATGCTGATTCCCGAGCAACGCGCCCCATATGCATGCCCTCCAACATCTGAAAAGTATAAAACGGTACACACCCAAAAAGGGGGCGTGGCCCAGGGTAATTTGGGTGTGGCAAGTGTAAAGGGCGCGTGGTCACATCCTCCTTCCGAGTGTGCACTGGGCATTTTTTTCCTATATATAGTAATATATGTTACTGGGAAAATTTGAATTAACAGCAATAAAACAAGTGTTAAATGCCACCACCAGCCGGCAACTGGACTACATTCTGTATGGGAACTGATGCACTTAAATACAAATTGCATAGAGATAGCTGAGCTCGCCCCCATTAGGGGTCCCGTTGGAAATGACAGGTGTAAATGAGTGGGATTCTGGCGTCTATGCAGCATTACCAAACTGCAGTGGTTTTTGTATTCCAGTTGCTGCCTCAGAAACTGACATGGGTGTTCAGTTAGAAAGTCAAATATACCTTTAGCAAATGATTATCCTATATATCTACTTTTAAATCCGAGTCCCGCCACAGATGCTCCTGGCTCCATGGCGTCTTGAATTCCGTCAGGCACTCAAAGAGACTGACACAGCTCCTGAGTGCGGGAGGGCCCGCGCCGGAGCCGTGACGCCACGACAGGACGCACACTGCCAATGGGAATAGGTGCAGAAGAGTGTACAGCTGGATTACATTGTCTTCTACCCGCTGGGGCCGATCGCCAACAAGGGAGATGGGGTACACGGTAAATCGGTATGGCACCTAATTTTTACAGTGCTGCCAATCACCGGGGAACCGTTGAGCACATATATTATATACATACATGCATGTTTATATGTGCTAAGTGGTTCTCCCCTTGACTGCATGGTCAGCACCGCAACTGTAAATGTGATAACTGTACAGCGGGGTTTATATTGAATCCTTCTGCCAAACTACTGGCTATTTCCAAATAGAACAATGTGGACATAAGATGCACAGGAAAAGAGAAACAAATAATACCTAGAACCCACACCATGATGAGCATTTCTGTCCATGTGAATCTTGTGGTCTTCACTCTAAAAATCTGCTTTGGGTACTCAATGACAGTGACGTTTGGTAGCGTTTTAATGCCTTCAAATCTATCAGATGCATTAAAGACGAGCAGGCACAGGAAAATGATAAATGATGCGGCGTGTGCCACAAATTTCATGAAAGGGCTGCGGAGAGCCTTGCCAAGCTAGAAAGAAGAAAATATGATATTAATGTGATCTCAGCTTTTAGAAAGGGTTATGTTGCATGCTTGGAAATCAACTTTTATCCCAGTAGAAAAATACAATGGTTAAATGCTATTGGTAAGTAATGGTAACAGCTGACACCAGTGCCGTATTACCAGATAGGCAGATGAGGCACTGGTCTATGGCCCAGCGCCTTTTAGAGACCCCACAGCATAAAAATGACTGTATTTGTGTAATGTACCCAATAACAACATAAAGTACATACACCATAGACATCACTCTAACATTACAGTTTCCAGATCATTAACTCTTGGTTGATAAAATTTAAAGATGTATAAGGAGATAAATTGCAAGTGTGTGTGTGGGGAGGGGGTGGCTAGGGGGCTGAATGGAGTTTAATCCAGAACTGGCAGACATATATATCAGAAACTAATATGGACATTTAACTGGCAGAATAGACCCACAATAGTGGAACGTTGGTTGCATGACTCTTGCCTACGGAACTGCCCATTACATACAAACATGAATTAGGATAAAGATTCTCACAGGAAGTGACATTGTAAGTCTCAAGTACCATCCACTTTGCTTGAATAGTTATGGAAGTATTAACTTTATTATTTCATCACTTTAATGTCTGCCTGCTGATTAAAGTAAAGGAGGACTTTTTAAGACTATGGGACTGTATTTTATCAATTTAACTGAAAATACAAAATGTTTATGCCCAAATGCACCAGAAGTATGTACAAAGACAGACATACGTGAACGTTTCCATGTAATGGTGCAGCTACTGACCTTTACAATGTACCATATTCAAGGAAAAATAAGTGTCGGACTGTAGCCATGTTTTTACAACAGATGTACATGGCTTTGAAAAAAGGTCATGTTGTGTTCTAGTATATGAGTAAATACTGTACCACGTTTCTCAGCATAGAGTGATCAAAAATCACTCAAAATTTGTGGCTAAACTATATTATTATTTGTAAACTCCTTATGTCTATTTTAGTGTTAAACAAAGCCAGTCTGTTTTCTAACCAACCCTATTCCTGCTACATATCACCCATTATCTGTGCTCCCCTTACTGGCTGCCTGAAAGATGGAAACTTAATTTCAAGAGCGGCTTAAAGCCCTACACCAGTGGTTCCCAAAGTTTTCCCACCCCATGTCTCTATTTGTAATTTGAATGTTGGTAAGCAATTGCAGATCACAGTACCGGGCATTATGTCTTATTGGCCCATATGGTGCCACCCCGCCTCCCAATGACGGTCCACCTGCCCACCCTCACGCCCCATGTTCATCTGGGCTACAAATGGATGTTTAACAGCCTGTGGTGAGAGCACGCACATCTAAAGTGACTCTCTGGTCACTTAGATATGCGTGCACACTCGAGAGGAACTGGGTGGGCAGTTGACATGCACTGAGGTCAGCTGCCCGCACCTGGCACCCACATCATGGGCCTATTACCATGGGAACGCCCAACATTTTCATGAGAACAACCATGAAACTCTGTCCGTTCCCATGGCCGTGACTATCTGCTGCCGCCCTACGTCCCTGCCCACAGTCTTGGGTGCATGTGCCCGGTGAACAGTCTGTTTGCCGTGGCTGCATGCACCCGGCTATACACATTCGCAGAAATGCACCTGGGTGAACGCAAGGGGGATGCGAATAAACAAGAATAACCCCCATTGTGTGAAATGTGCAATCCTTGCTACTCCTATTCTCTGGGCTTTTCAGGTTAATATTTATGAAACAGGAAAACAAACATTTTCGCTCCATTTAGAAATGTCATGGTGGTGTCCATCTATCTAGGCAGCCGAGTGCATGAGAAGTGAACACTCATTTGTTGAGCAGTAGTGCTCTTACCTACACCTGTCAGAGAAAGTGTTACACTCTATCATTAGAACATGAGAAATTCAATACCCGGCTGCAAGGAGCAATCCAGTATCCAACAGCAAGCAATGGGAGCCCCAGGGCAACGACCAGTACAACCAAGCACTTGATAGCAATGGTCTGTTCTCGTAATCCTGAGAGATTTTCATACCAAATGGTTAAAAGCTGCTGCTGGCAATTGGGGTGTGCAACAAACTGCAAAAAACAAACAACAACAAAGAAACAATAATGATAATGGTCAATTAACATTGCTTTTAAAACATCATTTTGCATTATTGGGCTATCCAGAACTTTTGTATTTTCTTATTCAGGGAACAAGACAGTAGTCTGAATTTTCGGTGTTTTAATCTAAAATGTGATTATTATCTGAAATAAAAACATAAACTGTTGACACAGCATGACAAAGAGCTGAGAGCCATTACATGTCTCTTAATAATGCACGTGTCGAATGCATGACTGCAGCTCCTGTGTTTAGAGAGAACTGTTTACCTAGTTCTGCTCCCACCGCATTATTGAAGATATATAAATAAGAAATGAGTGGCTTTGTTAGGACAAGTTTACGGAGTAGTGAGCTCAGGATATTTCAGACATAAAAATATGGTTAAAATCAGAGAGAAAAATGAAGCAAAATTCAAAAGTATTGATTTGTCAGTAAGAAAGATTTACCTTACAGGTCACACTATGCACTACAGAGACATGTAAAACCAAAACCTATCATTTAATATACATATGGGTAACCAGCGGTGGAGATGCCGATAGTCAGAATACCAATGCCAGCATCCTGAGGCAGGGGTCAAATAAGCATACTTACACCATGCCCCTTAACCCTAGGGTAGCCTAACCCTCCCCACTAATGCCGAACCCCCATTCCCAATCGCTTATACCAGGGGTTCCCAACTATTTTCTCTCCCGTACCCCTTGAATAGGCTTTTCATTTGTGAGTATTCCTGCTCTCAATTTGAAGTATCCACAAGTGGAGTGGAAGTGAGCGGTATGCGTGTCCTTATATTAAGGAGTAGTTGAGGAGTAGTGTGCGGTCAGGAATCAAATGATCGCCGATGTCTGAGGGAAGCCTGCGATTGCTCCCAGTGGATTGCTGGCCAGGCAAAAGCATGAGAAGAAGCTGATAATGCTGCAGAAAGAACCAGAAGTGACACACCGTGGTTCGTCTCTATGGCAATGGGAGACTTCTTCTGCCATCGGAAGACTTTTTCTTCTTCTTCTGCCATTACCAATATTATTTTCAAGTGCTCCCAGCTGGTCTGCAGAGTACCCCCAGGGGAACTAGTACCCCAAGTTGGGAACCACTGAAATAAAACTAACCCCTGCACCTAACCCTAGCCCCCTCCTAAGTGCCTAACAGTAACCCATTCTCCCCACAGCCTAACCATAAAAGCTGGCGTTACCCGATAAAATGCTTATGGGCAATTTTTCTTATCTAATCAGGTCTCTCTAAGCATCACTCTATACATGTGCAGACAGATTCCTGGCTCATAAAACCGGACATCCATCGCAAAGGACAGCTTTTATCTGGTGAGCTGCCCTTTGCCTTACTAATTGCATGTGTTAGATATGCCATTATTGGTGAGATGTGTGCTGGAAAGTACTGCAAGAGGCTGGTACATCCCACCCATTATGTCTCTATATTCGGCCCCCCTCCTGAGTGGTAAAGAATCAGGCCCATAATATGAAGGTGCGGCACTCAGCTTTAGAAAAAAATGACAATACTGTGTCTGTACAGACACAGTATTGTCATTATTTATCTCTTAAGCTGAGTGCAGCACGATCGTACCATATCTCTGCTGAAAAAAGCTGTGAAGGGACCAGTGAAATATTACAGGATTGGGAGGAGTGCTGGTCCTCCTTTGCATCGTATATATATCTATATATTTATATATATATATATATATATCTATCTATACAATATATATATATATATATATATATATATATATATATATATATATATATATATATATATATATAGCAATCCCTGGTATCTGGCACTCCTAGTCGCTGTATCAATGTGACTGCTCTGGTACCCTCCTGAATGCAGGATCTCTCCTGCCCAATTATATGTGTACAGAACGGGCGGCACTCAGATGGGTAAATTCCAAAATCAAGCAAAAATCACATGCACCAATAAACCTATTGCTTGGTTTTGGAATTTACCCATCTGAGTGCCGCCCGTTCAATACACATATATATATATATATTAGTGCTGGGCACGTTAACGCATTAATATTGCGTTACCGCGCTGACACATTAATTGCGATTAAAATATTTAACGCGGGGAGGGGGGGTGCGCGGGTGCATGGTGGGGCAATGTGGCAGCAGGGAACAGTAAATGGGGCTGGTGGGCACGGGAAATGAATGGGCGATGGGGCTGCGCCGCACGGGTGCAGAGCACCCCTCCAAATATGGCCACCGCTGTGTAGGAGACAGATGCTTGAGGTGCTCCTTTACCTCTAGCGTCTGTCAGGGAAGTTCAGAGTGCACACACAGCGCTACCTGGAAGTGCAGATTCCAGGAGCACTGTGGACCTGCAACCCCTGGCATGGAGCAAGGTAACCCCCGTGGCATGGAGCAAGTAAACACCCCCTGGCATGGAGCAAGAAAACACCCCCTGGCAACGAGCAAGAAACTCCCCACCTGGCAACGAGCAAGAAACCCCCCACCTGGCAACGAGCAAGAAACCCCCCCTGCCAATGAGCAAGTAAACCCCCCTGGCAACGAGCAAGTAAACCTCCCTGGCAACAAGCAGGGAACCCACTACTGCAACATGCATGCAATCCCCCCTTAGCAAAATGCATGTAATCCCACCTGGCAACGAGATTTTAGGTAAGCGGCACTTATGTGCCTATCAGTGCGATTAATCGCAGTTAATCGCAAAAATTTCATGCAATTAATCGCGATTAGAAATTTTAATCGTTGCCCACCACTAATATATATATATATGTATACACTTCCGAAATGTGGTTCAGCGCCTTTTACTCATTTAATAGTCCATACGATTTTTCTCCAACTCCTTAATGAATCAAGAGAGTCACTTCCCAGGTAGAGTTTTTATTAAAATCTTCAACGTATAGATGACCTTCTGGCCGTACAACAAAATTCCAACGCGCTTCGTCCTAAGACTTCATCAGGGGATTGGGGAGGGGATTTTATAAGGATGGGAAAAGGAAGGTTTGGTCGTGGGCTTTTCCTCATTTTGTTGTTGATGTTCTTTTTCTTTTTTTTTTGTCCTTTGTCCTTAATGTGCTTGTTCATCATCTTTCTATGTTAAAGATGAGATGTGTATATTATAATCCTGTGTAAATATACAAAGGAGTGGGCAAGATAAAAATGGGTAGATACGCACTGTAGTGGCGAAGTGAGCTCTGTGTTCCCCGGTAGATATGAAATTAAGGGGGAAATTTACTAAAGGAAATTTGTAAAAAAATAGGTGTATTTGTATTTAGAAATACACTTATTTTTGACATTTACTATCCCAAAAATACGGCAATTCGTATTCGTATTGATGTGCTATCAATACGAATACGAATTGCCGTGTTTTCGGGATAGTAAATGTAAAAAATAAGTGTATTTATAAATACAAATACACCTATTTTTTACAAATTTCCTTTAGTAAATTTCCCCCTTAGTAAATTCACACATTTTTCTTTTCTTTTAACACAAGCACTTACTAATATGAATTGGAGTACATTATTAATACAAGGTAGATCATTGTGAAACCAAGTAAAAAAGATAAAAAAAACACACAATTAAGTAGAGAGAAGAAGAGAGCACAGAATATCGTATAAGCACACGTTAATATGCCATAACTGGCACAGAAACACACCTAGGAATAGATAAAGAGGGTAGGGTAAAATTTGAAAAGAAAATAGGTACACATATAGACAAAGACAACACAGATGAAAAAGAGGGGATAATAGAGTTCACTAGGCGACAAGTAAAAAACTGTAAACAAAAACGCAGAGATGTATATAAGCAGACAAAAGTGAGAAAAGAAAGTGGACACAAACTGTAATGAAATTTTATGTATGAAGTGAAAAAAGCAAAATAAAGTTGAAACATATAGCCAAAACAGAAATTCCAGGCAAAAATCACAAAAAAAACCCCATGTATTTGGCTTTTAATAAGCCCCTTAGCTCATTCAAGCAAGCCATTTATTTTTGTTTGGGTAGAGAGATATTTTGAGTTACGTAAAATCAAAGGTAGAAATATAGATAGATAAATAGATAGATAGATAGACTTATAGAAGTTATAAAATGCTGGGATGGGTACTTATGTATTAGCAGGGCAACCAATTAGCATACGTACGGCACCTTAGGGAAATCGCATCGCATCACATGCGATTTTTTTACATGCAATGCGATTTTCCTAAGTCATTTATTCACTGCTCTCTGTCCTTGGACAGTGCGATAAATCGCATCGGATCGCACCGCACTTAAAGTTGCATGCGAGGGGATGTGGAATACATGTAACGTAATCCGCGACCCCTCGCGGGGCTCGCTGCACTATTTAAGATCAACTCCACGCCGACGTGGTTAGTGGGGGTATAAAAAGGTTGGGAGGACGCGTTCCGTCGCCCCTTGCCACACTTCGGGGTGGTGTGGATAGTTAGGGGGGGTGCCTAAATCCCATTGTATGTCATACAAGTGTATACTAAATTAAATGGCATCGCACCCCATAAAATCACATGTGATTTTATGTGCGGTGCGATCGCATGCAATGCGATTTTCAGATGTCATTTATTCGCTGCTCTCTGGGCTTGGGCGGATCACATCGCACCGCCCAAGCCCAGAGAGCAGCGAATAAATTACATCTGAAAATCGCATCGCATGCGATTTCAGCGCATGCAAAAGTCGCATGCGATGCAATTTTCTTACGCAGAATCGCCCACTAAGCTATTTGTACCCTGGGTTGTATCACAGAAGTAGGCTGTTTACGTGACTAATAATCTGCCTTTGTAATGTGATTGCTTGAATTTTTTAGGATTTATTCTTGTTAGTTTAACTTTGCACAGTGTAAGATAAGTTTGGATTACCTTAAATATAAAATTAACCGAAATATAAATAGATAGATATGATAAAATACAGACATATTATTAATTATCTCAGTAGGCTGATCAAGTAACTGGCTATCATCACCAGAATACAGAATGTATAGCAATCAGCTGTATTTGCTGACTAGACTTCCTACATTGTAAGGTAAGCTTGTTTTATCCTAATTGTAAGGTAGGTAAATGTAATAGGGTGTGAGAAGCCGGTGGTGTGGGAATTTGTGGGAGAATGGCTGTATTTTTAAGCTGTAATCATTCAGAATACAAATCCTGGTTGGGTTTGACTTCTAAATGATTGGTGCTTTCAAAACAGAGACATTCTCAGACAAATTCCCGTGCCACCAGCTTCTTGCAGCCTATTATATTTACCCCAAAGTCTCCAAACATCTAAAACATTCATCCATATAACAATCAACAGTAACTGGTGCATTATATAACCAGATTAATTCTTTGATATAGTGGTTCCCATGTCCCTAGATTTATTAACATCCGTTATTCATCTCTAACATATTAAGGATGCCTTGTGGTTTTGAGTTGTCTGATCCAGTTAGTGTATAAAAGAAGCCGGCCTTGTGCTGTGTATTTAGAGAAGTTGTTTGATCTTAGCTGTGATCAACACAGCATTTTGTTCCAGGGACAGTATCCTTTTCTTTGCGATAACATTGCCAAATATTTCATATTTTATTTTTATCATTGTTAGTTTTTCAGGATCATGTACCAGCCTTCCTAGATATTGGGCAATCTTATCACAAGCTTTTTTATAAATTTGTTCTTTTCTGTGAAGCAATAAATAAAATGTTTGTCAGATTTTATGTTGGTAATACTGGGCTATGGATGATCAAGAATATAAAAAAGTGTATTACATATAAACAAAACAGATATGAACCTCAGCCAAAGCACTTTAATGCACAGAAGTTGCTGGATGAAAACAAGTAAACAATTATATATTTTAGTTGTTAGGGGCAGCTTATATATAGTCGCTGACCTATTGTCTGGCTTTGTCTATGAGCACAGTTTCTAGCTCCCCCACCTACCACAAAAAAAATCCAATGGTGTATTTAAAAAATAAATAAAAGAGGGTGCCCATACAGGTATCTTGAAGTCTAAATCTGGCTCTGATTGACAGTATGCAATAATTTCCCACGAAAATATGACCCACTGAAGAACCCCCAGTTCTTAATATGCCACATTATATTGCCCCAAGTTCTTAATATAGCACATTGTACAGTAGCTCCTGAAATCATATTATGCCAAATTGTAGTAATCCCAGTACATAATATGCCACATTATATTTACCCCAGTTCACGTTATGCCACATTGTAGTGCTCTGACTTCATATTATGCCAACTGTAGTGCTTATAGTTCATACTATGCAACAAACAACACATAGCCTCCAGTTCATATTATATATAATGTTACAATGCCACCATACCATTAGAATATCATTACACATACCACTCACCTAAAATAAAATGTCTTCCAGTTCAAGCCAAGCAGTTGACAGGACGCAATTGCTTAGCTGGCATTTCTGGTTGACAACTATATGCCATGGTACGGAGCACCTAACTTCTGGGATCAATAGCAATGCACTCCCTCCTCTTACTAAACCTATGCCTTGCTGCCATCCCAATTTGTGGGAGGTATTCCACTGTTGCACATTGTATAAGCTTTTTATCAGTTACTTTCAATATTTTAAATTCCCCAACCCATCGACTTTGGCTTTATACTTCATACAAGCTTCTTAAGCAAAAATGATATGGCAGAAGCAAAGAATAAACAAACATACCAGTAGGTCATTATAGTGTAATGGGCATCGAGAAACTGGTGTTTGCAATATCGTTCTCCATTTTGCGGCAGTGGTTATTTCCCACTAGGCATGTGAGGCACATGCATTTAAAGTAAACTGACTGCCACATACAGTGGATGAAACCATTTTGTTTGTCCAAATATTTTTTATCCTTTCAGGACATCAAAGGGACTTTGGGAGTGTGGGCAGGTCCATGTAATGTCATGAGGTAAAGCGATAGTCGGGCAATGTTTTGGATGGCCATGAAATCTTTTTGGGGTCCCTTGGGTCCTGCTGGGCCCAAGGCAGGCGCCTAGGTTGTCTTGTGGAAAATCCACCTCTGCACAACATACTCACTTGCATGAGAGCCATGTTAGTCAGATTGCTAGATGAGGCCAAGTGAATCTTTTTACTGTTCTTGTTATCACAACTTATTTTCTTATTTTGTAACTTGTGAGAAAGGAAAGGGCAAAGGTCAGTAAATTGAGGTGGTTTGGGAGGTTGATGCAGCTTTGGCAGTTGCAAGGCCCCAAATTAAAGATGGCAGTGACATGATGAGGGTCAAAAACATAGAAATTTCTATAATGGGTGGGCCCACACCATACATATTGCCCCCATATTTTATTACTTACCTTTCTTCAGTCTCTGGATGGAGCTGCAGCCATGGTAAGACATTCACCGGCAAAATGGCCAGGGCCATGTTTTCAGAGACTTGTGTATGCATAATAAGCTGTGGCATAATGTCAGACTTTGCTGCACTGTGAAGAGGAGGGGGCCCACCTGCACACAATCCACTGTTAAAACGCCCCAGGCCAACTGATAATGTTGTGCCTAGTGGCAGACTAACTCATACATTTCCCCCTGCTATTTGGTTTATTTTAATGTGTTCTTTTTCATTGAGGTACAATATAGACTGAAATGCTTTGAAATAATGTGGTAGTTATATGAGATATTTGTGTTTTGCTCCATAAAGCAGCATTAAATAGGCCTGTTCTCACTATACATTGTAATGAGCATAGGGAATCACAAATGAGCTACTTTATTACCATTCATAAAATCTAGAAATTTTGAGAAATCCTGGATGACACTGGTGCCCTATTAACAACGTAGTCACAGGTGGTCCATCATGTTTTATTGCAGCGTATCATCAGTTTTTAATTAATAAAAACTTTTCAGATTTTCGTTTAAAATAATGTCAGGTCTTTTGAATATTAGAAATAAAAATGAGATCTTGTTGAAGAAAAAATAGCTTAGATGAATAATTTTCCTTATTTGATAGGATTTGGTATTTAATTCTGACACATAGGTTACCATCTTAGCTAAAATAAATGAGATATAACTTTAGGAGGAAGTAGAAATAATCCCTTCAGAAGCTGGGTATAAATCCATGCTAAATTAACTTCATTTCTAATTCTTCTCTGTTGCTTGTAAGTCATAAGTATTCTCTAATGTACAATTCCTTTTTAGCCATCTTGCAATGACTGCTAGTAAAATATAAGTAATTATCTGAATCTACTGAACTGTTGTAAGTTTTACTATTCAATTAGAGGGCAGAGAATGAGACATCTTTTTTGTTGCACCTTCAGAGCAAGTATGATTTTTCCTAAAAACTTTCATTTTAGGTAAAAATCAACAGGACTTGCTCTGGCACCCTGGCGGCACCCACCCTAAAAATTAATCTAGATATTTGAGGTTTAAAATCTGCTTACTTAGTTAATAACTACACAGTTTCCTAAGTGGTGTCTTCATCCTTCAGCATCAGGAACCGGGTCTTCTGCTGCAGGATGAGTAAGTATGTGTGAGTGCTTGTACTGTATGTAATGTCTGTAATTAAAGGTGTATGTGCATGTGTGTGTGCATGACAACCGATGCATGCATGTGTGACCCCCCCTCCAAGTATAGTGTATCCCCCATTTGATAGGTAAACTGCTTGAAGACGTAGCAGACTCCTCCCCAATGGCATGATGGAGGGTAGACTATTGGAAGCTGTGGTGACAATTCTTTAAATTTGATTTCTTTTTTTTTGCAGGGTTTTCAGCTCTGAAAACCACACAACCACTTTTTTTTTTTAAATTAAATTCTGTGTGTGTTGAGATTACATCGCAACTGTAATCCAAACTTGGACTGACACAAGAATTTTAAACTTTGCTCCTCCCCAAAAGCATAATCAGCCCCAGCTTTGAGCCAGCCCTGCATAGGGTTCAACTAGCAGGGGTGTAATGCCACAGCCAGGGGACACACTTGACTGGGTCCCTCCTCCCTCTTCTCATCACATGACATATTGAAAGTCCAATAGCCTGTATCTGTGTCAAGCTGTGTACACACGGGCTCGATATATTGCTCAGCAATATATTGCTCAGTGTCTCCTTTTCATCAGTGACCAGAGATGGTCGCTGATGAAAGGAAACCTCTGCCGGGGGAGCCACAGTGGAAATCAGCTGGTCGCAGGAGCAAGCTCCTGCAACCAGTGATTATAAGGGGGCTAAAAACAGGAGTCCGCACCTGGCGATTTATCACCGGTGCACACTCCAATATGGTACTCAGCGACCATATTGCCAGCGATAAATGCCCGTGTGTAGGCACCTTATGGCAACCATACTCATTTAAATTTTGAACAAATAACGATTTGTTTCAAGTTTGGAATTCAAAGACTCAAAAGGCTGAAAAGGTTGATGTGTAAAAAAGGGTTGACATGCACTAGGTCAGCATGAACACATGTTGATACAATGACTAGGTCAACAGGGAAATGGTTGACACGGTAAAAAGTCAACATGCGGTTTTCAAATGTTTTGGTGTCTACGTCAACATCCGCCAACATGGACCACCAATTAGTGTTTCGGATGGTACCATGCATACCATGCTTCAGGCTTGGTGCCTCACTCTGCTTTGCTTGGTCCACTTTACCATTCCCAATTGTAGTCCAAGTGGATCGCAAAGGTATAAACAAATTAACAAGTTATCTGGAAGAAAAGATTGTGAAAAACTCAAGTCGACCTTTTCATGCGTCATCCACTGCCATGTTGACATATTCAATAGTGGTCGGCCATTTGACTGTTGACCTACACACTGTTGACCTAGCAACCGAAACCATATTTCCCTACAAGGTCTTCCCAACTGGCATCACAATGCAGATCAATGTGGTATTGATAGACAACTCGTACAAAGATGTTTCATACAGTATTATTGTGTCTGATGCTGACACCTTACATGAGGAACACTTACCTTCTTAACTTCATACTTAATGGCTAGTTTAACTCGGCTAAGCGAAGGTCTATGGGAGTCTATGGGCTCAGCATCCACATCACCATTTAAGATCGCTTCCACCTCTTCAGAATCCCGGCACAAATCAAGGACCCCGACCACAAAGTCCTTGCATTGCATAGATAGTTTGCGATAGTCATTCTGAAAAACAAATAAAAAAAAACTAAATGTAAATACCACAAAATGGGACGATGCTCATTGTGATCTTGTGGCAATATGACATTTCTCTTCAGATCATTGCTTTTAGATTGTGCAGAAAGAATAGCATACATGAATGCAGAACCACACATATATATATATATATATATATATATATATATACATATATATAGCATTACAGTTTATTTACTGTGCACTCCTTTAAGTAAAACCCCGGTACAATCTATCAACCTGGACATGCCGTATATTGCAAAGTTTACTGCGCAGCACAATGCCTTATAAAGAACCTATTACTGTTATTTAATAAATGTGGATGACATACTGTAGCTGCCTATTTCCAAATACAAAATGTTCTAGATCAAGGAAGCTGAACTATGCTCCAGTAACAGACATATATTTGTAATTTAATTCACATATGTTTTCATGTGAGTGATAATTATTTTTATCAATACAGATGGTACACTTGCTTTCAGACATGACCAGTCACTTGATATTTCTATGGACCATTACTCACATTATGTAAGTGGGTTTGTAGCATGTTTACTATTTAAAGGTTGTCAGGAAGCCTTTAGACATTAGTGGCCATTGTTCCTATCCCTTTAGTACTGTATGCTAAAGCTTTGCTTTCAGCAAAATAAGACAATACCAAATAACATACAGTACCTACCAACTGTCCCGTTTACAGCGGGACAGTCTCGTTAATTGAAGATTGATACGCTATCCCTCCCGCAGGTGGCAGTGTCCCATGGATGGAGGGGGCTATTGGGGGGAGCCGGAGTTCACAGCTGCTCTGCCCTGCAGTGCAGCCAGTGATCACTGAAAAGATGCTGTGCACATGCACATGTCATCTCGTCAATGCAGTGAGGTAGCCAGGGGCTGCCCAGCTGATAGGGGAGCACTAGACATGCTTCCAAATATGACAAAAACAGGGGTCCCAGTGCTAGGCCATGCCCCCTCTAGCCAAGGTCATGCCCATTTGGCGTGTATCTCCACCACCTTCTCCGTATGGTATAATGTATTAAAGATAACACTACTTCACTTTTAGAATGGTGTTGACCATAGACGAATCTAGAATTATGGTAATGGGTGGTCCCAAATTCACATTTATAAGGAGGGCGTGAAGAAAAAGGGGGCATGGCCTCATGGGATCACAAAATGTGGTGTGGTATTACACTTTAGACCACACACAGTAATGCCCATTACACATTTTAGCCAACACCGTAATTACACATAAATCATTACACATAAATCAACATGCCGTGATGCCAATTACACATAAGGCCACACACCATAATGCCCATTACATACTATATAACAAAACATTATGCCCATTACAAATTTGACACAAGTGCCACTTACCTACGTGCTCATTGCTAGGGGTTCTTGCTGTATGCCAAGGGGGCTTCATGCTTGATGCAAAGGGGGCTTCATGCTCGATCCCATGGGGGAATACATGTTTGTTGCCAAGAGGGAGTGAAATTGCTCATTGCCAAGGGGGAAGGGAATTGCTCGTTGCCAAGGTGGGGAGGGTTAGCTCGTTGTCAAGGGGGGGAGGGTTAGCTTGTAGCCAAGGGGGGGGGGAGGAAATTGCTTGAGGTCAAGGTGGGGAGGGTTAGCTCGTTGTGAAGGGGGGGAGGGTTAGCTTGATGCCAAGGGGGTAGGGAATTGCTAATTGCCAATGGGGGAGGCTAATTGCCAAGGGGGGAGGGAATTGCTCGTTGCCAAGGAGGATGTCATACTACTGCACCTAATTTAAAGAAATGACAGCTGGGCAGAGAGCGCTGTGTGCTGCCCGGCTGTTTAGTCTAAGGAATTGCTTGTTGCCTAGGGGGGGATGTTACAATCAGCTGGACTCACCTAATTGAAATAAATGACAGCCGGGCAGAGAGAGCGATGTGCGCTGCCCGGCTGTAGTCTCTGCAGGCGCATCAATATTTTTAGTTCTCGCGCTGGGGTCCGGCAGCCCATCAGGAACGGCTTTCAATACCACCAATGCCGCTCCTGATTGGCTGCCGGCGGTCCAAAGGGAAAACTGAAAATATCAATGCCACTGCTTAGAGACTACAGCCGGGCCGCAAACATCACTCTCCGCCTGGCTGTCATTTCTTTCAATTAGGTGCGTCCAGCAACCAGGGGCGTGAGACATCCCCATTGGCAATGAGCAATTCCTTAGCCTAAACAGCCGGGCAGCACACAGCTCTCTCTGCCCGGCTGTCATTTCTTTAAATTTTAAGCGGCTGGTGGTCTAATGGGTGGTCCTGTGCACCCCCGGACCACCCCTTAGAGTCGCCTATGGTGTTGACAAAGAGGTATGATCCAGTTTAGACACTGAAGCCAAGAGTGGGTATACATGTAGGCACACAGGGATTTCTTTACTAGATCTAGGAGTTCTATTGTAGATGGGATGTTGCTATGGGCAACAAATGAGATTATATTATCTTCTAGAAGTTATTAAATTAATAAGTAGTTTCTGATTGGTTGCTATAACATCCCATCTTCAATAGAATTCTCATCTTAGTACAAAACCCCCCACAGAATCCAGCCCTGCCAAAAGGCACAATCACACCCCCAAATTGATGTGGCAATGACCCTCAAGTAGAGCATCAATGGCTCAGGTACTACATATCTATAATGGGGCATAGCCATAGTCCGATACATCCTTTTGAGTATAGAAATACTTTTAGAGTAGAGATGAGATTTGACAATAATTATTTTAGTCATCAATTTGTGAATGGTTTGAATAAAACTGGCAATTAAAGTTCTGTGTTCCAAGTTTAGTCGGCTGTAAAGAAGTAATCCCATTAAAAAGGTAGTTTTTTAACATAAATATTTGTATTCATAATAAAAGCCATTTGACAATGACCTTTTTTACTTAGTTTCTTAAGTATTCTGTTAATGACTTATATTTTTACAGACACATTTATAGTGTAAACCTTGCTGATTAATTTACCAAACATAAAAACTTTAGCCCAATGGAGTAAAATGTTCTAATCCACAAAGTATTTGCTCATTTGTGATTTACATGATATGTACATGAATTATTTAATATCTATTTAGAGGCCGCCAGCTCTTTAGCTTGGGTAGTAACAGCTTATTTATGGCTAGTACAAGGGATACATAGGAGAGGATACATACGGATGACATGTGGTTAGGATACTAGTGCCAGCATCCTACAGGAGGAAATCTCCACAGTGTTTCGGTAAGTATACTTCCCCCTGCCCCTTTAACCCTACCTTCTAGCAGCCTAACCTCTACTCCATACAGCCTGACCCTAATCCTCCCTGCTAGTGCCTAACCCTAGCACCAAGCCTCCTAAACCTAACCCCCGCCCCCCCCCCCAGCCTAACTCTAACCACCCCTTCTAAGTACCCAAACCTAATCCCCCTCCCAGCAGCCTATCCCTAACCTTTCCCTCCACACAGCTTAACCCTAAGTCCTCCCTCTAGTGCTTAAAACTAAGCCCCCCTTAGATTTGGGTGAGCTATTTTGTTTCTGTGCAGGGTAAATACTGGCTGCTTTATTTTTACACTGCAATATAGATCTCACTTTGAAGTAAAACCACACCCAAATCTAATTCTCTCTACACATGTTACATCTGCCCCCCTGCAGTGCACATGGTTTTGTCCATTTAAGAAGGAATTTGCCTCTGCGAGTGAATCAAAATAAGGGCCCATATACGTTTACGTATTAATGCTGCAACTGGAGTAACTGAGAAATGATACAAGAACCTGTATAATAACAAAAATGATACTACTACTAGTATAACTTAAGATATGGAAAATACAGAAATAAAGATAATACCAAGTAGGAAATGTAGATTACTTCTGGTTCATAAAACTGTAAACTATCAAAGGCTGAATCAGAAGAATAGCCAGGAATCCTCCAAGGTCATGGCAGGGGAACAGGATCAAAGTAAGAGGTTAAGCCAATGTCAAACCATCAAACCAACACGGAGCCCAGACAATCACTAGTTAGCAGGAACTATCGCTGCTACACATGGAAATTGGAATGTAGTTATTGTGTACGTTATTGATGGATGAAATTCATCAATAACATACCCAGTTATTGGGTAGCCAATGGAGTGGCATTGAAATTCCAGCCTCCTCTTAATGAATGATCAGTAATACCTCAGACAGTCCATCCAATAAGTAGTCTGTGTATTCAAGGCTACATGCACAGCTGCCTTGCTGTTTGTAACAATAGCAAATGCAACATGAATTACAGCTAACATTATTGACTGGTGTTGAACAGAAGGGAAACAACATTTTACTATGTCAACACCAAATTCTAGAAATGTCTATATATTTCATTTTAGATTCACCATAGCTTTATTTCATAGTACACTATGATGAAGTGCCATTTCCTGTTACAGACACTATGCCTAAACTATTTTTAGGCAATACTATTCACACAGAGAAATTTTGTTTTATAAGTCTTATAAGTCTTATGCTTTCATGTCAACAGGAAGAGGGCTTGGTATTATGCTAACGTCATTAAGGGAATAATCCTAATCAGAAGTTCCATGACACCTTCTAAAATCGATGGCAGATGACAAATACAAATAGCCTCTTTAAAAATGGCAACACATATTCCTACTTGTTGTATTCTTATTTCAAGTTTTCTGAAATATACAGTACAGGGGTAGACAGTGAGCTTGAGCGCTGGATGGCTTTGATGATGAAGTAGGCCTTTAGAGCCCATCTGAAGTTTTGTAGAGAGAGTTTATGAGGTAGAGAGCATCATGGGCAAAATCTTGTCGGTAGAAGTGGGAGGAAGTAATCAGTTGGGAGTATAAGCAGCATTCATTTGTGCAGAGAAGAGGGAAGACAGGAGAATAGGTCAGAGATGTAAATGAGAGGATTAGGTAAATGCTTTGTGAGTGTGAGAAGCATGAATTTTGAAGGGTAGGGGAGCAAGTACATGACTGGTAGAAGGGAGGCAGATGTCAGAAATATAGGGAGGAAGGTGAATTGTGCAGCCACATAGAGACTGAAGTGAATAGAGCTAGCAGTCTGGAAGGCCAGATAGAAGGTTACAGTAGTCCGAACTGCATATGACCATTGAGTAGACGATGGGCTTAGTAGCATCTGGGGTCTGATCCCTAAAATATATTTTGGATGGAAATGGCAGGTCTGTGTGGTTTGAAGGAGAGGGAGGACTCACGATGACTCCAAGACAGCACAATTCGGGGGTTAGAGGAGATGGTTGTGCTGTCAATAGATAATGAGAATGTGGGAAGCAAAACGTTTTTAAAAATGCTAAACTGTTACTCATCAGCATTCCAATCTCAGAGACTAAAAGTAACCCGCCATTCCCCAAGCAGCTGGGCAGCCCCTGGCTCCCCTCCTGCACTGCTGTATGCCTGTGCACTGCACTTATTCAGTGATCACTGCCGCTTTGCAGATCACAAGATCTCTCAAATGTCCCCCTCCACAGGCCAGGTGGGACAGCAGGACAGTGTCCAATTAGGGGGACTATTCCCCTGTAATCGGAATGATTGGAAGGTATCGAGTACATTACAGGGATGTGTTAATTATTGCATGCAGGAACAGTGCTTGTGAGAAAGCTCTGCACCCATGAATGCACTCCGCCGCCTTCTCTGGGTATTTTGCACATGTGCTACCACCTCCGTCATATTCAGGTACCCTCTCAACACCCCCCCCCCCTCCCAAGCACTTACATGGTGATCAGTTTCCTGATGCGCTCCTCCGACTCCGGACATCTTGCCTGTTTCCTGTTCTTTAGCCCCATCATCTGATGTCTGCTGTAAAAGCTGGTGGGGGGGATATAAGTAAATTTAAAACAATTTTCCTTTTCATTTTTTTTCATTTTTCATTTGATCAGCCTTTAGTCTTATTAGACACAAATTGCTGATCACTGGCGGTGGCTCTGCATGTGGCTAATGCTGTGTGAAGACAGCGTATTATCAAAGGGCTATAACTGGTATTTATTCACTTTTTTAAGCACATTTGGTCAGATTGCGTTCTCCATAATAAGTATAGGGAATGCATTTTTGATTGCTTAGAAAATTATTGCTACTAAAGGGCTTGGAGAGCTATTCATAAAAATTGCTCCAAAAGCCCTTTAAAAATTTCAGAGAAACTATAAAAATAAAACACTTTTCATATTAATTTAGTAAAATAATATGAATAAATTTGACCCTAAATATTTTCAATCAATTCATATCAAACATGTACTTGTGGTGGATTTGACTTATCCTCTTTGTTCACAATATGTCCTCTTACCCCTTTGAATCTGGCCTAAGCGGTTCCCAAACTGTGTGCCGTGGCACCCTGGGGTGCCACGGAGCACTGGCAGGGGCACCTTGAGTTTATGATCTAGGACCAATTCAATTATTTATGGTCAATGTAATAGGCAAAACCAGTGCTGGTGGCTTGCAGTCATAAAATATTTGAACACACAGAAGCGAATATCCCTGATGGGTTGATGTAAAGCAGATGCCAGTCTTGTCTGCTGACATGTTGTCCCACCTCCCACAGACAGCCCACCATAATAATTACACTGCAAAGTTCCCATTCATTCTGTTATTGCGGGCAGGGTGTTCCAACCAGTGGCAGCTTATATTTACTGACATATGCTATGAGTAACGCGAAGGGCAGCTTTCCATTAAGAGCTGACCACGCCACTGACTGGACTTCCGGGTCTATGATCCAGGAGTCCCTCTGTGCATGCGCAGAGACACATTTGTGAGGGGTCTGTGTCAGATCCCTCACACAGCAGTGTTGTGGAGAGAAGCCATAGGCTTCTATAGGGCTACACCAGCTAGAGCTGGCATAACCCTCTACAGCGAAGAACCGCCAGGAGGGGCTTTCGTACAATTAAAAATGCGGTGTGGAAGCTTGCTATATACAGTTTGATTATAATAAAAATGAGGATGTTAATGCAAAAATGATGACAATGGATGGACGCCTCTCATAGGTGGTCAAGAGTTAGGTGGAGAAATTTGTATTTGTCTGTAAGTAAGAGATACATGAAAGGCAAAGATAACTACATCATAACTGGGGTATAAATGCTTAAGTGTATCTCCTGCTACATCCCCAAGAAGAGGATCCAGTGACATTTTGCAAATGAAGAAAGAAAAAAAAGAAAGACAAAATGAAAAAAGACAAGTAGAAACAAAATCAGACCAAAAAATAAGAACAAAATAAAATACTGCAAAATTAAGAATATTATATTAATTCCTTAATGTGTATTTGAATTGTTTATCTTGGTTGTACCTGGGAATTTATTTCTCTTCCTAGTAATTTCCCTGTTTTGCATGTATTCATGTTTTATTTAGAAACATTGAATTTGATGATAGATGAGAACCACTTGGCCCATTTATTCTGCTCTAAACACATGTACCCACACAATAGGATTCATTTGTGTCAGAAGCCAATTAATCTCCCTGTATTCTTTGATTGTGAGAGGAAACTGAAGTACCCAGAGAAAACCCATGTACTGTAAGCATGGGGAGAAAATAGAAACTCTACATAGTGAGGGCCATTATGGGATTTAAACCCATGACCTCAGTGCTGTATCTATCTATCAGGTCTCTAAGACCTGAACAAAAGTGCAATTCACAGCGCATGACAGTGGTGATGAAGTGTGACACTAAGTTTAAACAAATGGAGAAATCCAATAAGAACAACTGGCGAATCTTGGGCACAGACTGAGTGTTTAACATGGTGACCAAAGCTCCACCATTGATTGCGGCCCGACGTGGACAAAATTTGAAGGATATCTTGCTGAGACCTGATGTCACTCCAAGCCCCACGATGGATAAAAGGTGGCTAAATCGGGGTGTTTTAAATGCCCAAGCTGCACGACGTGTCGAGGCCTCATCGGTGGTCCTTCGTTCCATCATCCCCACACTGGCCAAAGGATTAATATCCAGCATAATTTGACATGCACGTTAGATCACGTAGTGTATTTCTTGCGATGCCCATGTGGTCTATTTTACGTTAGTAAGACCATACGCACTTTTCGCGAAAGAATGAATCAACACCGGTCTTCTTTTGGACTTGCTTATGCCCACCAAGCAACAGATAAACCAGTTGTTGCAAATTTTTTGAAGTTTAAGCATCAGATTTCATCGCTAAACTATATGATGATTGACTGGGTACCCGCATTGTTGAGGGGATGAAACCGGGGGCTGATTCTTTTGAGAAAGGAGGTTAAGTGGATCCATAAGCTGGACACAGTGGCCCCTAGAGACCTTGATGAGAATAATTCTTTATCTGTTTACCTCTAAATTTAAATAGTGAATGTGATGGTCTGAGCAACCAGTATAGCAGTGCCCTTGTATATACTTTTTTTGTGTAATTTTTTGTGTGTAATTCGTTGTATTTTTGTGATATTAGTTGTGTATGTTTTTTATGATATATCTTCACTAGGTGGCGGTAGTGCCATGTGAGCCTATAATACCCAATGAGACTTTGGTCACCAAGATTCTAATATTACAAGCACAAGTAATATAGTGTGGGCAAACGTCTTTAGTGTGTTAATACTATCTGAAACACCGCTTGCTGTAAGGAGCATAAGTTGATTTTACAGTTGGAAACATGATAAGGGAGCGGCGCCGCAGTGGAATGCAGACTTCCTGGATCTGCGTTCCATCGGGCGGAAGTGACGCGTCTGAGTGATGACGCGTATCCGCCGGGTGACCCACGCGCCGGATACTAGGATGGCCTACTGGCGTCTCCCTGGCGTGGCAGGCGAGTTATGTGTAGGATACTTGAAAATATGGAGAGATAAGTATAAGTATGATGTTGTCTAGTTAGTATGTGTATATTAAAGCTCTCTGATTGATGCCGCTGATTCACATTTTATATTTGTTGTAAGTAGGTGTGTCCATAAGCTCATTGTGGGTAAATAGGCCTTACAGGACTACTTGGGGGTTATGCACTTTAGGAGGTGATAGTGGGGGCCCTGGAAAAGGTCCGGAGGCGGACTGAAACGTTGTCCCATTGCCCACTGTCATGCACATTGCACTTTATGTTGATTCAATGAAAATGGATTAAAAAAGCCTGATATTCAAACAGAAGACCGGTGAGTGTCCTCATACTTTTCTTAAAGCTATCTATCAGGTTGGGTACATCCTGATGGTCAAAATCCTAATGGATGCCAGTTATTATTTAACCCTATCACTAACCTATCCATATATACAAAATTAACCTATTAAGTTCAGTGTAATAAAAAAGGAAAAAATCAACATAAAAAAACAATTCTTGGAGAATAATAGGGGGTTTATTCAGACCTGATCATAGCAGGGTGATTTAGTAGAGCCCTACAATCAGATAATCGCCGCCCAGACAGAGTGAAAACCTGCCCTGTACAAGTCTATGAAAAGCTTGGCCTGTACTAGTCTGTCAACTGAGGCCATGGTTCCCCACCCCCTGAATCTGCCTCTACTCCCTGGCCTATAGGATAGATCCCGTAAGTATTTGCTGCAGCCAAACAGTAGTTTAAGGGAAGGGGCTCTGCATCTGCGAAAGCCCTTTGCTTTAAATTAAATAAAGTATTAAGGATCCATCGCAGTAATATACTGCACATTTTAGTTTGCCTTTGGAGTGAAATATTTTTATTGCACTCCTGACATAAAGCCAGAGACAAGACTCCAGTGCACACGTACCACATGTAGGGACTTCAAAGAGAGAATCACATTGTAAACTCATCAGTCACATCTTAGTACCTAGACTGATGCCGACACTCAAAGAAAAACTGTAACCATTTCCCCGTATTCTGTAAGTGTGTTTAACTTAGTTACCAAAGAAATGGACGTAAACAGAGAGATTATTGTAAACATGTGTCAGCTCTGTATAATACAATGACAAGCATAGATGAGCACACTGTGACTTGTACTGTCAATGCACCTGTGGCAGCAATGTGTACTAAAATCATCTTCTATACAGGATGAGTCTCTCTTATCCGAGATGCTTGGCACAGAAGTAGAAGAAGGATTTCTGTTTTCTGAATATTTGCATAATGAGATCCAACTAGATCACTTAGGAAATGTCCTACATCGCTCCGTGTGTAGAGGTCATAATTAATATCCAGCATGCTGGATACATGTAGTTAATCGCCATGTCAGGGCCAGTGTTCTCATTGGAGAACACTGGCCCTGACAGATCACTCAGCGGCACAGTGATAGGTCCTGTCTGCTGGGTGGTGCTACAGTAGTGGCTCCAGTTCAATATCTGACCATATGTCTGGCAGCTGATGTGCTAGAGCTAGCTGGGATTGCGTTTTTGGGGTTACTCACAACCCTTTATCATCAAGAAGGTGTGTAAATGGTGTCCCCCATGTTGTACCTGATGGCCTCATATCATCATTTTTATAGAGGGCCTGGGGGACTATCAAATTTTATATCATATGAAAAAATAATGGTTAGGCATGGAATCTCTAATATGATCCCCAGTATATTTATATAATGAGGTGAGGTGTGTTTTTTTTAAAACAGTCTATGGTGGGTGAGGTTGTATTATTGCTATGTGTGTCTGTGGGGTGAGGTTGTATTAGTATTATCTGTGTTACATATGGGTTAACTGCGATGCTCTCCTCATTATAAAAGTGGTGGTCACTGCTTTATCTGTATTCTATGGCAGCACTTCAATGTTCCCTGCATTATATGTGGCACTGCAATGTTATCTGCATTATATGGGGCACTGCAATGTTCTCTGCATTATATGAGGCACTGCAATGTTCTCTGCATTGTATAGTGAGCACTGCAATATACAGTACTCTGTATTGTATGGTAGTCACTGTGTTGTCACAATACATACAGATGACTGGCAGATAAGATATCGGCGGTCAGAAGACCGACACCAGCATCCCTGTGGAAGGAATTCTTACAGGGGTCCAGTACTCTTACCTTTTCCCTGATGCCCCCTAAGCCTAACTCTCCCTTTCTGCAGTCTAACAATACCACATTCCCTCCTGCAGCCTAACCATAACCATCAAACCCCCGCCTTAGTGCCTAACCCTAATCTTTGATCCCCAGAAGCTAACCTTAATTCACGCCCTAGGGATGAAGCCTAACACCCCCCCTTCCCCCTTCCTGGTGGCCTAAACCTAACTTGCAACAGTATAATAATGATTGAGATCCCTGCAGTTGGGTTTCTGGCGTCATCATCTTCATTGAGGTCTGTATTTTGGAGCAGGTTTTCTGGCGGGACTTTTTTGACTGCTGGCAATCCAACCGCCTGGATGTTAACTGCATCCTGTGTTGTCTCTGTATTATATGGCTGCCACCGCATTGTCTTCATGTGGTGGTAACTGCATTACTTTGTATTGTATAGCAGTCAGTGGTGGCAAGGGGGGGGTACTCTTTACCCGGACCTAGGTCTAATGGAGGGCCCAAGGCCCGCTGTCCCCTCCCCTGTTGCAGATGCAACGGCACCCTATCCTCTCTCTCCCTAATCGGGTGTGCGATTCCCACCCGCACCCTGGTTTATACACCAGCGCCCCTGCTATTTTTTTTTCCACAGGAGAGTGACCATGCCCCCTCTCATTAGCCATGCCACCTATTTTACCATGGCCTGGCAAAAACTAACAGCACCCCTGATAGCAGTACAGGAGTTGCATTATATTGCGGTCATTGTGAATCTCTCTGTATAATATGGCGGGCATTCAATGCTCTCTGCCACACCCCTTTAATCAGTTGGCTTACCTCTACCCCTTTGTGTCACCTCCTGTTAGTAAGGTTCTACCATTGCATTCCCCCTGTGGGCGCTTTATGTTCCAGTCTTACCCTGGTTATATATAATGGAGTAACCACTTAATTATTACCAATATTACTAAGGGTATACAATTTTGTTTCTATCTGTCTTATTTTAGGAGGAACCCTACATATCGAAATTGTTAATTTTGTTTGAAATAAAACCTCTTATATGGGGGCTGATTTATATTGAGGTTGCCTAACATTACAGTAAACACAGCATGGTTTTTGCTTACTGTGAGATATGCTTTTATTCTTACAGAATCAGCCCTCTTGATATTTCCGTTTCCCCTATGGTCCAATTGTTCTCAGAATAATGCTTTTAAAGTCTTGTTTTTAAATAGTGCTGATCATGTTCTCCGTTCCTGAAATAACTCTATTCACAAACACCCATTTAAAGGGTATTAAAATAGCTCTGACACAAGCCATGAATTGTATATGGGGTATCCCAGCTCACGCTGAACTCAAATGGGCATTAAATAGCACTTCCTCTGTGACTAGAGAAAGAAATTGAAGAACAAACTTTTAAGTCGAGAAGAGCATTGAAGCAGACACTCAACGGAGCATAATGGGGTTACACAGTACCTTGTGCCAAATTAAAACTAGACTAAACTACATGCAATGTTTTTTCATCCACCTTTTAATACAGTGATGTCTTTAATCTCTACGGATTGTTTAAAGCTCTGTCAGTTCTGTAAGATTTATATCAGTCCTTTGTACATGCTCATCATAGAAATATCTTCTTGGTTTTTTTTTTATCTTCTTAATATCCTCATGACTGACTGGAATAATTTTTTGCATTTCATTCTTTGTTGATTTTGAAGAAATAACTAAGATTTTTTTTTATTGAAGGTTTTAACCCTTTCAGGTCCAACGTCTAGTCAGGCGCAACAACCCTAGCGCTAGTAGCAGATCCAATGGTGAGCCACTTTAAAATATGAACATTAACATCGTTCAACATTCAATGTAGACCATTTTTAAATAAAAAAAATATTGCAATTATTTTGAATATTTAAACCAGAATTTGAAGGACTGCAAAGAGTTAATGAGCTTTACTTAGGGTGAAGTGGGCTTAATCATATAAACGACACTTTCCAGGACGTGATATGCATTCTGACCGACATAAGTGGGGAGAGCTTTGTATCCTTAATAAGCTCTTCCTACTTCATCATGTCTAGAATTACACAGTTGTTGACAAAAGCACAGACCAATATACATAATATAATGTGCACTTGACTAAAATATAATTGTGAAGGTCGCCTTTTATGATCAAAATATTAGCATGCAACACTACAGTAAGTAATATGAGAATAAATGTAACAGATACTATACTCTAGCCTTACAGCAAAATGACAAACAAGTTTAAGCTTTTTGTTTCCCTTTTGCAAATACCCATTTTCTGTCAGTAAGCCGCGGGCATAGTTTTACAACCAATAAATCAATGTGTAATATATTTTGATATTAAGCAGAAAAACCAGTTGATACATTATGCTTCCACACTGACACCCTTTATTGTTTGGTGGCTATGATTTAAGGTGCACAGGAGACGCACATTCTCAGAAATGTTTTTGTATTGGACATTCCTAGGCTGTGACATGGAAATGGCTTAGCAGAAGCAAATGGTTTGCCTTATGGGAGAGTCACTACCATAGTTGCCTACCCTCCTGCATTCTGCAGGAGACTCCCTGAAATAACACAAATCTCCCTCTCTCCCTCATTAGTCTACCAATCTCCCTCATTTCACCTAGCCCACATTACACTTTTAAATTTTTTGGGAAAAGTATAGTAGCTCTTACTAACTGCTTTGAGGCTCATCTTCATTTGGATATAAGTCATTTTAAAAGATTCCTCTCGGATGTAGCAGTGCACACCCACGCTTCTAGGTGCCTCTTTGACAATCGCTTTTCACAATCTCTCCATATTTGGAACTAAACACGCCCCCTCAATGAGGCGCTGCACACAATTCCCCTACCAATTCTAATCTCCCTCAAACTAGTTTTCAAAAGTAGGCAAGTATGGTCACTACAGAAATGTAGAATTGCTCACATAGGAGGCCGTTTTTACATGGACAATCTGCACATACCATAGGATTGGTCAGTACTATTTTTCTGGAAAACATAGGTCCAGGAACTCCGGGTCTGGGGGTGGGTAGATGAAATGAAAGTAGAGAGAGACAGAGAGAGATGTATATATTGAATTTAGAAATGAATGCTCTCACAGGGGATTGTAAAATAGAATGGAATCAAATTGAAAGTACATTTTAGACCTGAACATACTGTATGATGTCATATTTAATAAGAGGTTCAGGAACTGAGTTCCTGCTGGTTCCTGCTGCAAAATAGCACTGGGGCTGGTCCATGGGCGGATTCAGATTCAGGGGGGTGGGGCACCCGGGCACGTGCCCCCCTGTAATTTCAGACATAGCTCATTTTGTAGCGGTGGACCAGGGATTTCCAACAAGCCCAGCCTTGTGTTATTAGCCCCCCGGGAGCCAGAGATGGAACGTTTTCCCCATAGGATAACCTGGGACCCGTTATTTCTGACCCCCTACTGATTCCGACGGCTGACAATTACGCCGCTGGCATCACAGAAGCTCATGTTCTCATTCGAACCCAAATCACTGGGCCTTCAATCTGATTCCAGGTTGGTCCATATGGGTCAATTGGTTCCCGAGATATTGCGGGTAAACCAATTTTTTTATTTTTGAAATGTAATTTCATGGCTGTTCATGTTCTTTGAGGACAGATTACTCTGGAACTAAATGGTCCAGTTTCACGGGGTAATTTTCTCCTGGATCCGCCCCTGGGCTGGTCTACTTTTTATGCTTTGAGCGATGGTGAGGATTAAGATGAATATGTGGCAGGTTTACACATTTACAGACATTTTTGCTTTAATCAAGAATTAAAACATACAAATAAAGTCAAAATTTCATGTAAACGCTACATTTGGCGAGCAGTAAAATAGGCACAACTGCTTTTATATACTTCCAAGCTGTCAATGATCCTCAAGGTGTCAATGGCAGCTATAGCAGTAACTATTTATTATAATCCTTTATACAAATATAGCAACTAATAACACTTCTGGCATAATACCAAGGGCCACCATTTCCACAGCTAATATGTCTAAGAACAGTATTTAAGCAATTTTCTGTGTTCTCGCTATATTATAAACGGCAACACCCACATCAGGAGAACTCATTATCCAAGTACTTGGTGAGGTCAGACTGAGGTGAAACCAGTATAAAGCATTCATTTATCACTGTCCCAGGAAAGAAGAGATATCTCATTCATGAAGTGTTAAGATATGTTCTTTTATTTTCTAGTTTTAGTGTATTTCCTCTTTAATCAAAGGTGCAGTTTAAGTAGCACTTGACAAAGATGGACCATAATCCTGGTATATGCAATGTTCCCATACCATGTGTACAGTACAGCCATTATCGCCTCTTGTACTTGCTGCAAATGCAAGAAATATGACATTTACAAACAAGAGTGAGAGTTATTACTAGAGACAGGATTATATGCAACCAAAAAGCTTGAAATATGCATGCAAATATGCATGAAAAATACTTAAAATATGCATGAAAAGTGTTAAAATATGCTACATTAAATAATAAAAAAAAGTTATTTTTAACTTATTTATTTAAAAATCAGCATACAATTAGTTGCAAATAAACCTCAAAAATAGGCCCACAGCATCTGCATCTATGTCAGTATGCTGGCTGCTACAGCATACTGCAGCGTCCAAAGCTCTTCTTGCATCAACTGCACGGACCCTCATCTCCAGCGCCGATGGATTAAATGTCAGCATAGCGTGTGAGGGCGGCGCAGTGGAAGGCTTCCTCCCTGCACCGCATACTCACTGTGACACAGCATTTTCTCTGTGCCGCGTGATGTCACAACTCTTCTGCCCGCCTCCTCTGCTGCAGAAGTCTGTCTCTTGGTGTAAAGTCCCAGGCCAGGGGCAGGTAAAGGTTCAGGAGCTTAGTAATGACATCCGCCCCGACTGACTTTTATCAACATGGATTGGCAGCCTAGAGCAGTGTCAGACATAGCATACATCAAAGGTTCCCCACTCTGCGCACATATTGCCCCAGCCTGCACACTCTACCACTACCTGGCCAGCAGAAGCAGGGCAAAGCAGTGCTGTGACTCGCGGGTGGGAAGAGGGCTGGGCCTAAAATATGCACCATCACTAGATTTTAGGTAAATTATGCAATAACCAGTGAGAATGGGCAAAATATGCAAATGCATATGCAAATATGCAAATGCATACAAGACCCAGCAATTTCTCTATGAATCTTTTTGAAAATAAAGTAAAAAAAAAAAAATTGTATATGCTTTGTTATGTGTTATATATTGAGTCATAACCCCTTTACCGCATATGATTTGTTATGCTGTAATTCGATACAATTGCATATAAACAAAATAAAAATAGAAATATAGAATTTGATGGCAGATAAGAACCACTTGGTCCCTCTAGTCTGCATCTTTATTGCGTCCTTATTGTTACCTCACACCCTATTAGAGCCTTACTTTTTTGTAAGGATATACTTATGCCCAGTAGCAAATCCAGAAGAAACGGACACTTTTACATAGAAGCTCCTAGGAAATTGGTTGTGGCCTTGCAACAAGGGACATGCTCTAAAAAAAATGGTGTATCCACAAGCAACGCCCTATTTTTCATCACTCTGGGGGCATAGATTCAACAGGGACAGGTGTGGTGGGTGACCCGGTGAGAGAGTCTGCGGGTACAGGTGTGGTGGGTTGCAGGATGAGAGAGTGCGCAGGGACAGGTATGACTGGTAATGGAGATAGGTGTGATATGGTGAGCATCTGCAGGGATGGCTGTGGTGGGTTACAGGTGAGAGAGTTTGCAGTAGACTGGACCTCAGCCCCACCATTCATGCCTTTGTGTTACCCCTCTCCCCTCCTTCCCCACTAGCAGCAGCTCCAGGTGGGTGGTAAGAGTGATAGGGACATGTGCTCCACACTGGCAGATGATCTGCTAAATAATTGTATAGTATATAGTCAGCTTAAGTATATCTCCCCTTAGCTGCAGAGCGTTATTAAATGAGTTTGCAAGACCATAATGGATCTCGTATTTGAAAAGGGGTCTAGATGTCTATGTGGATGGCATCAGTAATAAACCAAGGTAACATCAGGCAGAAGCGGAAAGTAGTTTAAAAACACCAAAATCAGTTCAAAACTAATTAAGCAGAGCTGTAACCATGGACAAACCATTGATAACAATAAAATGTTTAACCTTTTGAGTGCCACAATCTCTGTGAGAGATGTGCAAAATATCTGCTAAAAATGCCAGCATCCCTCACATTTGTTATATAAATTGAAATAAAAAAATGTTGTATAAAAATAGATTATATTTCCTAATCATAGGTAACCATTACATGTCATTATGATTAATAAAAAATTTTGCTTGCCAATTTTGACACCTTTTTGACAAATTCACTTGACACTGAAAGAGTTAACAATGTAAAAGCATAAGTTCACAATTATTGCACCAAAAACAAAGAAAATAAAATCTGCTGGGTTAAGGAAAAAGAGGTTGATGACAAGTTATCAACAGGTTATGGGGGCGCAAGGGAGTATGAGATGCCTTGTCAAGATGCAGTGTGGGTAAGGGGTAGTCAGCCCCTTATAAAATGCTAGAAAGAAGAAAAAGGTACACTGCGCTGTGCAATATATCAATAAATTAAAATAAAGTTAAATACAAAGTAAATTAAATTCTGTAGTGCTAATTTAGGTCTAAAATATAGTATAATTTAATAAAAACATATAGACACTAAGATATAACATGACATGAATAAAAAATCTGCAATGTGACAGAGGGAACTGATGGTTTAAAGCAGTCAATACGGTACCGTATTTGTAAAGTCCTGTATAAAGTGGGTCCGTTCCTATGGTGCCTCTCTGATGGTAAAATAGAGCTGGGGCCGACTACTGGGTTAAAATGGCTTAGTGCTGATTGACAAACAATTAAGGACAGATAAACACTTGGTAAGAAAAAAAATCCTGCTGTTCAGCAAAAAAACTGTCTGAATGACAAATAAGCAACATTACACAAAATCCTTGGTTCAAGGCCACTGCAGGGTCAATTCTGCAAATAATGATTCTATCCTTGTATTATCATACAATAAGGTCACAGTGACAACTTTAGAATGAAGCCAGATACTCATGTGTCCTGTGAAACCGTTTACTGAGTGTTTTCATCTCTCTAGCATTGAGCATGTTTTGACACTTTCCAATATCAATATACAGTTATGCCCAAGTACATCGTGGCTGCGTTGCGCATAAAGTGCGCCATGCAAATCGCGCATGGATCGCGCCTGCTCCTTGCGCTATAGTCCCGTTATAGATCGCGTTATAATGTAACGTAATCTTGTAAATGTAACCTGCACTTACACTCATTGACCACCAGATGTCACTTTTCCCAAACAGTACAGCGCATGCGTAAAAATCTCTTCTACAAAACAGTGGCCACCACGACTTTTCACTACGGATTTTGTCCTTACTTTACGGACAGAGTGTTTGTATTTACTCGCAGAAGCAGCTACGTACGGTCATTTATGTAATTGGTACAGAAGCCATGCTAACCTTTGCTATTGCTGGATGACTACTTAAAACATTATTTTAGGTGTCTATCATTATGCTGTACTGCGCCATGAAAACAGCGCAATCTACTGGGCATGTCTCATACTTGACTATACAGTATATTGTACGCCAATGGAGCAGCTGAGATCACAGGTTTCTGTGGCCTAGCGGTTAAAGACACAGTTACTGTATACTGCTAGCAGCAATACTGGTTCGATCCACAGTGTGGTACAGGTTTTTTTTTTAAACGTACTACTTTTTTTTTTCATTTTTTAATCAATAAAGTAATTTGGTGTTTTGCAAATTCCTTTTGCACAAAAAAATTAACAATGGCAGGCTGCAATTTACATGATACAGTTATTGTCGTTACATACTGTAAGTTACAAAGAACATTTTTATTTTCGCAAGAGAAAATTTTTCACTTCAGGTAAAAATCCTTAATTTAGGGAAAGAGTACTTACTTTACAGAAAGATTTCTTGGATTAAATTCGCAGGAGGAGATATGATCAGATATACATGTCATTGGTACAGATTGCTACTGTATAAATATGGAATCCATGCTAACCTTTACTTTTTTTTTAAATGCATTATTTTTTTTTTTTAAATCAATAAAGTAATTTGGTGCTTTGCAAATTCCTTTTGCACAAAAAAATTAACAATGGCAGGCTACAATTTACATGATACAGTTATTGTCGTTACATACTGTAAGTTACAAAGAACATTTTTATTTTCGCAAGAGAAAATTTTCCACTTTAGGTAAAAATCCTTAATTTAGGGAAAGAGTACTTACTTTACAGAAAGAGTTCTTGGATTAAATTCGCAGGAGGAGATATGATCAGATATACATGTCATTGGTACAGATTGCTACTGTATAAATATGGAATCCATGCTAACCTTTACTTTTTTTTTAAATGCATTATTATTTTTTTTAAATCAATAAAGTAATTTGGTGCTTTGCAAATTCCTTTTGCACAAAAAAAATTAACAATGGCAGGCTGCAATTTACATGATACAGTTATTGTCATTACATACGGTAAGATACAGAGAACGTTTTTTTTTCTCGCAAGAGTAAATTTTCCACTTCAGGTAAAAGTCCTTAATTTAGGGAAAGAGTACTTACTTTACAGAAAGAGTTCTTGGATTAAATTCGCAGGAGGAGATATGATCAGATATACATGTCATTGGTACAGATTGCTACTGTATAAATATGGAATCCATGCTAACCTTTACTTTTTTTTTAAATGCATTATTTATTTATTTATTTTTTTAAATCAATAATGTAATTTGGTGCTTTGCAAATTCCTTTTGCACAAAAAAAATAACAATGGCAGGCTGCAATTTACATGATACAGTTATTGTCATTTCATACTGTAAGTTACAAAGAACGTTTTTATTTTCGCAAGAGTAAATTTTCCACTTCATGTAAAAATCCTTAATTTAGGGAAAGAGTACTTACTTTACAGAAAGAGTTCTTGGATTAAATTCGCAGGAGGAGATATGATCAGATATACATGTCATTGGTACAGATTGCTACTGTATAAATATGGAATCCATGCTAACCTTTACTTTTTTTTTAAATGCACTATTTTTTTTTTTTAAATCAATAAAGTAATTTGGTGCTTTGCAAATTCCTTTTGCACAAAAAAAAAATAACAATGGCAGGCTTCAATGTACATGATACAGTTATTGTCATTACATACTGTAAGATACAGAGAACGTTTTTTTTTCTCGCAAGAGTAAATTTTCCACTTCAGGTAAAAGTCCTTAATTTCGGGAAAGAGTACTTACTTTACAGAAAGAGTTCTTGGATTAAATTCGCAGGAGGAGATATGATCAGATATACATGTCATTGGTACAGATTGCTACTGTATAAATATGGAATCCATGCTAACCTTTACTTTTTTTTTAAATGCATTATTTTTTTTTATTTTTTTTTTTTAAATCAATAAAGTAATTTGGTGCTTTGCAAATTCCTTTTGCACAAAAAAATTAACAATGGCAGGCTGCAATTTACATGATACAGTTATTGTCATTACATACTGTAAGTTACAAAGAACGTTTTTATTTTCGCAAGAGTAAATTTTCCTCTTCATGTAAAAATCCTTAATTTAGGGAAAGAGTACTTACTTTACAGAAAGAGTTCTTGGATTAAATTCGCAGGAGGAGATATGATCAGATATACATGTCATTGGTACAGATTGCTACTGTATAAATATGGAATCCATGCTAACCTTTACTTTTTTTTTTAAATGCATTATTTTTTTTTTTTTTTTTTTTAAATCAATAAAGTAATTTGGTGCTTTGCAAATTCCTTTTGCACAAAAAAATTAACAATGGCAGGCTGCAATTTACATGATACAGTTATTGTCATTACATACTGTAAGTTACAAAGAACGTTTTTTATTTTCGCAAGAGTAAATTTTCCACTTCATGTAAAAATCCTTAATTTAGGCAAAGAGTACTTACTTTACAGAAAGAGTTCTTGGATTAAATTCGCAGGAGGAGATATGATCAGATATACATGTCATTGGTACAGATTGCTACTGTATAAATATGGAATCCATGCTAACCTTTACTTTTTTTTTAAATGCACTATTTTTTTTTTTTAAATCAATAAAGTAATTTGGTGCTTTGCAAATTCCTTTTGCACAAAAAAAAAATAACAATGGCAGGCTGCAATGTACATGATACAGTTATTGTCATTACATACTGTAAGATACAGAGAACGTTTTTTTTTCTCGCAAGAGTAAATTTTCCACTTCAGGTAAAAGTCCTTAATTTAGGGAAAGAGTACTTACTTTACAGAAAGAGTTCTTGGATTAAATTCGCAGGAGGAGATATGATCAGATATACATGTCATTGGTACAGATTGCTACTGTATAAATATGGAATCCATGCTAACCTTTACTTTTTTTTTAAATGCATTATTTTTTTTATTTTATTTTTTTAAATCAATAAAGTAATTTGGTGCTTTGCAAATTCCTTTTGCACAAAAAAATTAACAATGGCAGGCTGCAATTTACATGATACAGTTATTGTCATTACATACTGTAAGTTACAAAGAACGTTTTTATTTTCGCAAGAGTAAATTTTCCTCTTCATGTAAAAATCCTTAATTTAGGGAAAGAGTACTTACTTTACAGAAAGAGTTCTTGGATTAAATTCGCAGGAGGAGATATGATCAGATATACATGTCATTGGTACAGATTGCTACTGTATAAATATGGAATCCATGCTAACCTTTACTTTTTTTTTTAAATGCATTATTTTTTTTTTTTTTTTTTTTTTAAATCAATAAAGTAATTTGGTGCTTTGCAAATTCCTTTTGCACAAAAAAATTAACAATGGCAGGCTGCAATTTACATGATACAGTTATTGTCATTACATACTGTAAGTTACAAAGAACGTTTTTTATTTTCGCAAGAGTAAATTTTCCACTTCATGTAAAAATCCTTAATTTAGGCAAAGAGTACTTACTTTACAGAAAGAGTTCTTGGATTAAATTCGCAGGAGGAGATATGATCAGATATACATGTCATTGGTACAGATTGCTACTGTATAAATATGGAATCCATGCTAACCTTTACTTTTTTTTTTAAATGCACTATTTTTTTTTTAAAATCAATAAAGTAATTTGGTGCTTTGCAAATTCCTTTTGCACAAAAAAAATAACAATGGCAGGCTGCAATGTACATGATACAGTTATTGTCGTTACATACTGTAAGATACAGAGAACTTTTTTTTCTCGCAAGAGTAAATTTTCCACTTCAGGTAAAAGTCCTTAATTTAGGGAAAGAGTACTTACTTTAAGGAAAGTTCTTGGATTAAATTTGCAGGAGGAGATATCAGTTATACATGTTGTTGGTACAGATTGCTACTGCATAAATATGGAATCCATGCTAACCTTTACTAATGCTGGAAACTTTCACATGGTATATTATTTACGGAGGTGTCTATCATTATGCTGTACTGCGCCATGAAAACAGCGCAATCTACTGGGCATGTCTCATACTTGACTATACAGTATATTGTACACCAATGGAGCAGCTGAGATCACAGGTTTCTGTGG
The DNA here is from genome assembly GCF_055691185.1 of Crinia signifera. Taxonomy (NCBI): domain Eukaryota; kingdom Metazoa; phylum Chordata; class Amphibia; order Anura; family Myobatrachidae; genus Crinia; species Crinia signifera. The sequence continues at coordinate 141,621,703 of NC_139217.1, read as the reverse complement.
CCTAGCGGTTAAAGACACAGTTACTGTATACTGCTAGCAGCAATACTGGTTCGATCCACAGTGTGGTACAGGTTTTTTTTTTAAACGTACTACTTTTTTTTTTTTCATTTTTTAATCAATAAAGTAATTTGGTGTTTTGCAAATTCCTTTTGCCTTTTGCACAAAAAAATTAACAATGGCAGGTGGCCATGTACATGATACAGTTATTGTCGTTACATACTGTGTTGCAAAGAATGGGTTTTTTCGCACAAGTAAATGTCCCACTTCAGGTAAAAGTCCTAACTTTAGGGAAAGAGTACGTACTTTAGGGAAAGAGTACGTACTTTAGGGAAAGAGTACGTTTTTTATCTAAAGAGTACTTGGATTAAATTCCACATCTTTTTGGTTATGCATGTCGTTGGTACAGATTGAGTTTGAAAGTCAATGCATGCTTCTGCACCTTCCCCCACGATCATTCCCATTGAGCTCACTGTTTACTGTAAACAGTATGTCTGTAGCAAAACACCTCCCCCAGCTCCTTTGTGCATAGTCACATGAGTAAGTGAAGAACTACTATCAATGTTGCATGACTATGTTCACCCTATTGTGTGTTTGTCCCTACATTGTGTACTCAATCCGGGATTGCAATTGCAGACAAAGCAGTGTCATTTTCTGAAGAGTTTTAACTTAATAAAGATACTGTATTTAGTATGAGCTATTCACATGGTACTGTATTGTTTCCATGCTACAGTAGGCACCTGCTGCCCTGTGGTACAGTTTGAAAGTCAATGCATGCTTCTGCACCATGCTTCTGCACCTTCCCCCATGATCACTTATTAGTAGAGACAGGATTATATGCCATATAAAAAGCTTGACATATGCATGCAAATATGCATGAAAAATACTTAAAATATTCATGAAAAGTGTTAAAATAAGCTACATTCAATAATAAAAAAAATAATTTTAACTTATTTATTTAAAAATCAGCATACAATTACTGTAGTTGCAAATAAACCTCCAAAAAAGGCCCACAGCATTTGCAGATGTCTAGTGCTGTTCACAGGAGTTTTTTTCTTCCTGGCTGTTACAGCAGACTGCAGCATCCAAAGCTTTTCTTGCATCAATATATGGACCCTCATCTCCAGCTGTCACGGTTAAAGGTTCTGATGGGGTCGTGTGGTGATCAGGGACTGGAGACGAGGCAGCAGCAGTAGGGTTAAAACGAGCGGGTTTAATAAAAGATTTCATACAGGGACTCAAATACTTCTTTGAGGAAAAGACAGGCAAAATAATAATAAATAACAAGGATGAATGTCCAGATAAAAATGATGAGGAATATCCAGATAACAATGAGGAGGAATATCCAGATAACAATGAGGAGGAATGTCCAGATAACAATGATGAGAAATGTCCTGATAAAGAAGTGGGAAGATGGCAACAATAGTGGATCCGGTGACTGAAAGAATTATGAGGAATGGCTGACCTGAGGATGCTGGAGACGAAGTGCATGGCACAGAAGACTTTTTGCACGGACACTGAGCTACCAAGGCAGATCCCCTTTATGCAAAGAGGGCGGCTGCCATTGGCTGTCACAGTGAAACAGGTGAGAATACCTGACCTGGCCCAATCCCCTGTTTGCCCTTAAGCAAGATGGCGGCGCTGGCCTCCCGGCATCTATAGCCTTAGAGCGGGACCATGCTGCAGAGGGAGAGGTATGGTAGAGGGAGATGGCAATAACACTCCTAATCTACGGTAACCTCCCTCATGGGGATTAGAAGCGGTCGTTTCCCGGACGGAGTGGACAAGAGGCCAGGAGATGGGAGGAAGAGGCACAGTACATACAAAGATTGTCTCGACGTTGTCGGTTCTTTTCTTCGAGGGAAATGTGAGACCAGTTTATGTGCATTGGTTCTTATGTGGCAGAAGTAGTAGACAATCCACTTTTTACAGGAGTAACAGCAGGGGAGGGACGAGGACAAAGCGATCAGAACGAGCTCTCTCCAGTTGTAGCTCTTGAATCCGCAGATCAACTTTATTGCACAAGAAGATTAGATATGTCAGGGTGGAGGGTGTATCACGGGTGGCCAATCCATCCTTGAGGCGACCGCCTAGGCCATTCCAGAAAGCAGAGACGAGTGCCTCTTCATTCCATCCTAACTCAGATGATAGCGTCTGGAATTGCACAACATATTGACCCACTGGTCTGCTATCTTGACGAATTCTCAGAATCTCTGTAGCTGCAGATGATACTCGACCTGGTTCGTCAAAGATTCGCTGGAAGGAAGTGATAAAATCGTCATAATTATTCAGCAGAGCATCTGCTCGTTCCCACAGAGGCGAAACCCAATCCAGGGCTGGACCAGAGAGGAGTGAGACGATGTAGGCCACTCGTGCCTTGGCAGTTTTGAATTTGGATGATTGGAGAGTGAAGTGCACATCACACTGATTCAAGAACCCGCGACATCCTTTAGGAGACCCATCATATTTGCTGGGGGTTGTCAGATGCAGATGAGGAGGAATAATAGACCCGGCTGGCAGCGTGGCAGAGGAACTTCCTGAAGGAGCTTATGATGTTGCTGCAGCAACTGGAGGAGCAGCTGGTGGAGAAGTCAGCGTTTGTAGGAATTGCGCCACTTGCCACTGTGAGGACTCCAACTTTTCCAGGCGGACCATGATGCCTTGCAATACATCTGCCAAAGATCCCTGCCAAAGATTTTCACCCGACTCCATCGGGTCAGTGCAAACTGTCACGGTTAATGGTTCTTATGGGGTTGTGTGGTGTTCAGGGACTGGAGACGAGGCAGCAGCAGTAGGGTTAAAATGAGCGGGTTTAATAAAAGATGTCATACAGGGACTCAAATACTTCTTTGAGGAAAAGACAGGCAAAATAATATTAAATAATAAGGACGAATGTCCAGATAACAATGATGATGTCACGATCACCATGGCTGCTACCCAGTTCCCCTGTGCTGTGCCTAGCCCTGGGTCCTGTATCAGCGTGTCGCCTACCCTGGCGCTCACCTCCACTCCTGTTCCTTGTACTGGTGGGGTGCATGTTCCCGCACTGTCACCACGTGGTGACAGTGGTGCTAAGTGCTCCGGTGCCATACAGGACATAGGTGGCGTGAGACATGAGCCGCCATGTGTGTCTGTGCCTGGTTAGGCCTCTGTCTGGAAACGCCGGCAACTGCACAGCTGCGCACACTCACCACCGGCTGGTTTTTGTCGCCTCCGCTGGCGGCCGCCATCTTTTGGGATCCTGCAACCTGTACTGTGCGGCTCCACCTTGCTGTCAAACGGCTATCCAATCGCCGCACAGCTCACTCCTTAAGTACTGACTTGCCCTGCAAGACCGGCAGCCAGTACAATGATGTCCATGCCTAAGCATCATTGCTCACTCCTGGCTGTCTGTAGTAGTTACTACAGTTCCTGCGCCTCTGGTGAAGTTCTCTTCTATTCCTGCTGATCGTCTCACTGCTACACCTGTGTACCAAGGAACCTGCTGCCGCCAATACGGACTGGACAAGGTTAGCCCCCCAAAGGGGTATTATCTTTCTCCTCAATCCTGACGGTTATTCTCCACGGTTACTCCTGGTTCTGCAGCCACGATCCAATTCAGCAAGGACATTCAAACTTCATCATTTAATCTTCATCCAACCATCCCATTATTCTTCCAATCATCCAATTGTTCTTCCAACCATCCAATCTTCATTCAATCCTCCAATTGTTCTTCCAATCATCCAATTGTTCTTCCAACCATCCAATCTTCATTCAATCATCCAATTGTTCTTCCAATCATACAATTGTTCTTCCAACCATCCAATATTCATCCAATCATTCAACTCTTTATTCAATCATCCAATTCTTCATCCAATCATCCAACCCTAAGAACAATCATCCAATTCTTCAATCAATCCTCCAATACTTCTTTCAATTACCAAGCATCTCCATCCTCTTCAATAAAGTATTGTATTATTGATTTTTATCATTCCATAACTTACAGTATATTATTGTGCCAGACACTTTTTAAATAATGGGCTGGGTTATGTGCCTAAAGGTGGTCATACACGCTGCAATTGCGCTCCCGCGGGCATCGCATCGCACAGTACAAAAAGTATGTGCTGCACACACTTTTTGTACTGCTTTCGGATCGCATCGCACACACATTGCATGCATGCCGTGCGATGCTATCTAGCCCATAACGTATGCGATTCTCATAGCGTGTATGGGCACCTTTAGTGCCTGCAACATTTTGCGGACACAGCACTGAGATGGTGTATGCAAACATGTACATGCACCCGAGATCCTCCATAGCATTGCATGCTGCATACGCTCCCACAATCGGGCTGCAGCTTGTTGCATTGGCAATGTGAAAGGGCGCAAAATTTATGGTTTGCATGAGGGCGAAGGACACCCTAGCACCGGCCCTGGTGCCCGGGAGAACTTACGCAAGTTTTGACTGACTGCGCTATTTCCATAGCTTAAGCTTATTCCATAGCTACGGTAACTGAAAAACGTCTATCAGTACTCTATCCATAAACTACTGAGATCGCATTGCATGGATTGCATGGCACTAATGTGACCATGCACAGAGTGGCTGGGGGAGGTGTTTTGCTACAGACATACTGTATACAGTAAACAGTGGGCTCAATGGGAATTAATGCTAATGAGTGATCATGGGGGAAGGTGCAGAAGCATGCATTGACTTTCAAACTCAATCTGTACCAACGACATGCATAATCGAACAGATCTACTTGTGTGGAATTTAATCAAAGTACTCTTTCCCTAAAGAATGTACTCTTTCCCTAAAGTTAGGACCTTTAACTGAAGTGGGAAATTTACTTGTGTGAAAAAAACCCATTCTTTGCAACACAGTATGTAACGCCAATAACTGTATCACGTACATGGCCACCTGCCATTGTTAATTTTTTTGTGCAAAAGGCAAAAGGAATTTGCAAAGCACCAAATAAATTTATTGATTAAAAAATTAAAAAAAAAAGTAGTACGTTTAAAAAAAAAAAAATTGTAACCCACTTTGGCTCGAACCAGTATTGCTGCTACAAGTATACAGTAACTGTGTCTTTAACCGCTAGGCCATAGAAACCTGTGATCTCAGCTGCTCCATTGGTGTACAATATACTGTATAGTCAAGTATGAGACATGCCCAGTAGATTGCGCTGTTTTCATGGCGCAGTACAGCATAATGATAGACACCTCCGTAAATAATATACCATGTGAAAGTTTCCAGCATTAGTAAAGGTTAGCATGGATTCCATATTTATGCAGTAGCAATCTGTACCAACAAATTGTATAACTGATATCTCCTCCTGCAAATTTAATCCAAGAACTCTTTCCTTAAAGTAAGTACTCTTTCCCTAAATTAAGGACTTGTACATGAAGTGGAAAATTTACTCTTGCGAGAAAAAAAAACGTTCTCTGTATCTTACAGTATGTAATGACAATAACTGTATCATGTACATTGCAGCCTGCCATTGTTATTTTTTTTTTGTGCAAAAGGAATTTGCAAAGCACCAAATTACTTTATTGATTTAAAAAAAAAAAAAAAAAAATAGTGCATTTAAAAAAAAAAGTAAAGGTTAGCATGGATTCCATATTTATACAGTAGCAATCTGTACCAATGACATGTATATCTGATCATATCTCCTCCTGCGAATTTAATCCAAGAACTCTTTCTGTAAAGTAAGTACTCTTTCCCTAAATTAAGGATTTTTACATGAAGTGGAAAATTTACTCTTGCGAAAATAAAAACGTTCTTTGTAACTTACAGTATGTAACGACAATAACTGTATCATGTAAATTGCAGCCTGCCATTGTTAATTTTTTTGTGCAAAAGGAATTTGCAAAGCACCAAATTACTTTATTGATTTAAAAAAAAAAAAATAGTGCATTTAAAAAAAAAAGTAAAGGTTAGCATGGATTCCATATTTATACAGTAGCAATCTGTACCAATGACATGTATATCTGATCATATCTCCTCCTGCGAATTTAATCCAAGAACTCTTTCTGTAAAGTAAGTACTCTTTCCCTAAATTAAGGATTTTTACATGAAGTGGAAAATTTACTCTTGCGAAAATAAAAACGTTCTTTGTAACTTACAGTATGTAACGACAATAACTGTATCATGTAAATTGCAGCCTGCCATTGTTAATTTTTTTGTGCAAAAGGAATTTGCAAAGCACCAAATTACTTTATTGATTAAAAAAATGAAAAAAAAAAAAAAATAGTACGTTTAAAAAAAAACAACTGTACCACACTGTGGATCGAACCAGTATTGCTGCTAACAGTATACAGTAACTGTGTCTTTAACCGCTAGGCCACAGAAACCTGTGATTTCAGTTGCTACATTGGTGTACAATATACTGTACAGTCAAGTATGAGACATGCCCAGTAGATTGCGCTGTTTTCATGGCGCAGTACAGCATAATGATAGACACCTCCGTAAATAATATACCATGTGAAAGTTTCCAGCATTAGTAAAGGTTAGCATGGATTCCATATAGCAATCTGTACCAACAAAATGTATAACCAAACAGATCTGCTTTAATTTAATCCAAGTACTCTTTCTCTAAAGTACTGTAAGTACTTTTTCTCTAAAGTAAGGACAAAATCTGAAGTGGGAAGTTGGACAAAATCTGTAGTGGGAAGTTGCGTGGCAGCCTGACATTTCGTTTTGTAGAAGACAGATTTTTTTTTCTTTTATAAAGTGAAGAATGTTGATTGGCCAGCTTCTCACAGATCAATGTCAACTGCAACATCAATGTATTCAGCACCGTAGTCTTAACGTGGAACATTTGTCACCCAGTGGTTAAACTATGTATTACATGGTGTGGGACATAACGCAGGACATAACGCAATCTACAACTCGCGACTCAGAGACCTCAAAAGCGCGTTGTAAACCACGATGTACTTGGCCACATCTGTAAGTAATATGTTTATGCAGTACTCACACAAATTGCAGTTATGTATAGGAACACTTGAAGTTGATATAAATATGTTTAAAGTAAGTAAGAAATTTGAAATGATAAATAAAAATCATTAGACAAGAGATGTTTTACAGCTCTTTAAAAAAATTATATTTATGTGGGAGCCGAGAATTGCGGGGCGGGCTAACTGGTCCAGGTGCAGTATGGAGGCTACAGTATGGAGGCTTAACTGTCCCTATCATACCTTGCGGGTCCTCATTAGTGCTTGGGCTGGATGGTGGTAGCTGTGGCGTTTTGGCAATGATTTTTAGTTTTTATAGCAGCACCTACAATATTTGAATTCATGTATATAAGGAAGTTTGGTACTTGTGTAGTTTCACGGCGCAACCGCGCGCACAGTCTGTGTTTGAAAATTGGCAGCGTGCCAGACTCTGTGTTTAACTGTGCGCGTGCCACTCTAGCTGTTCTCAGCACAGCGCGTGGCTGCTTTACATATGTAATCTACGTTATCAGCGTAGCGCTGGGCAGCAGCAGCGCGCGCTGCCCAGCGATGACAGGTCACTGTGGTACTTGTAGTTCCACAGTGAAATAGACAGTCCTGCACACTGCTGACAACGGGGGGCATGTAAACTGGACACCCCGGCACACCGCTAACGTACGGGGCTTCTAAACTAGACACCCCGGCACACGCTAAAATTTAGACGCTTTAGCGTCTAAATCCAGACTCCCTGCACCCCGGCACACGCTAAACTTTAGACGCTAAAGCGCGTCTAAATCCAGACTCCCTGGAAACCGCTAAGAAGGGGGCATCTAAATTTACACGCTAAACTACGCTGATAACGTAGATTACATATGTAAAGCAGGCACGTGCTGTGCTGAGAACAGCTAGAGCGGCACGCGCACAGTTAAACAGAGTCTTTCAAGCTGCCAAGTTTCAAACACAGATGGTGCGCGCGGTGGCGCCGTGAAACTACACAAGTACCGGAAGTTTTTTAGATCTTCTTGTGAGCCTTTCCATATGAAAAAGATGTTGTCTATGTCACAGTTCCAACAAATGATGTTTTTGATATGTGCTTTATTGTTACAGATGTGATTATTCTCCCACTGTGAAACAAATACTGTACTTTTGCATATGAAGAATCTTCTGCCATACCTAAAATAGTTATTTTTCAATATGAATTCTATTTTTTCCATTATGAAATGTATTTGTTTGTTCAATATGTTTGTCTCAGTTGATAGGTGTCTAGTATGGTTACAACCTATGTTATCAATACCTGTGTATAGCGATTTTACGTCACTTGTGCACAATGTGTATGTAGTATCCCATGTTATGTTTTCAATGAACTGCAGTACATGTAATGTGTCCTTGATATTACCTTTTTATATATATTTCCGTACCTGAAGTTTTTCAGATTACTTGTTATATTGGATTTGATTCATAATTATTATATACCTCCTCCCTTGTCAGCTGGCTTTATAACAAGTTATTTATCTTTCTTAAGTTATTTCAGGGGTGATTTTTGTTGTTTGGTGATATTGTAATGCTGTTTCTCAAGACCTCAAGAGAAAAAGAATAAATAGATTGAACGGGACACAATACACCATTCTTGACAAAAAGATCTAGCTCAAAAAGCATTGGTTGCCCACACTGGTTGGTACCCAGAAGTTTCACAATTTTTGGATGCACAGAGACAGACAGAGAGATGTCAGCAGCACCTGTCTGCCAGTACACACTGCCACTGCTACCACATTCTGCCCAAGCACTAAGAAGGTATGATAGGGACAGTTTAGCATACCAATAGCCTCCATACTGCACCTGGACCGGTCAGCCCACCCTGCAATTCTCGGCTTCTGCATAAATAAAAAATCTAAAAAGAGATGTAAATCTGTAATAGTTAATGAGCACCTGTTTCAGCATTCATTTTCTTTTTTTTATTTATTACTTCTAGCATTTAAAAATCCTTTTTTACTTCATCAACTTCAAGTGCTACTTTACATAACCATACAGTATATTGACCATAGTAATATGGAGCTGCTCACCCAATAGCATACCAATTTCTTTAATTCACACCTTCACTGAACTCCTGCATAACTATAACAATGAACACCCAGAGAATACATTCATACAAAAGTAGGAATGTGAAAATATTTTAAGTACCTCTCAAAATAAAAAAAATACCAGAAACTCCAATTGGAGAAAAATTGTATACTCAACAGGTTAAACAATGGTGGGAAACCACCGCAATAAAAAAGTATTTGGACAACAATCTCATCCCAAGAGGACTGAGAATACAAAAAACCCAACCTTTGAACCCATTCAGGACAACTTTTTCTCTAATTTGAATGAGGAGCTGAACAATGTTCAAAAAAAGCATAAAATTAATTGTAGAGGATAGAAAATTATCATCAGAAAAAAAATAAATGAAGGCAAAAGAACATAGAAAAAAAATGTGAGCCTTTGCATACATACAAAACAGAAAAAATATAGATGAGACATTGATGAAGATCTGCTCCCCGTACACTCTAAAAACCCAAGAAGAGGCACATGGAAAGAACAACAAGGAAACACAGGACCCATATTCAACTCAAAACGACCAAGAGACTTTTCAAAAGAAGAAATCCTAAACCAAACAGAAACCAACCAAAAAAGAATAGAGAGACTCTCATAAGACAAATACACAAGGAACACCAAGACAATATCAACCTTACAATAACAAACTTTTCAAGTACCAACAATCACAGCAAAACAATCTTCATAGACAATCTCTCAAATCCAGAAGGTACACAGCAAAATTAGAAGAACAAGAAATTACTAAAGACCTCGTAATAGAAGATCAACATAATAGAAGGATAAAACATGAAAATCCAGAAAAAGAGGAATACAATGGAACATGACGATCAAGCAGAAAGAAATTATGAGTCAGATGATGATTTTTTTTAGACATATTTGGGTGCAAAGGAAACCCCCCAAAATAAAACACCTTTCAAAAGGGCAAAAACGAACCCTACCAGGGAAGGAGAGGCACAGAAACTAAGAGCAAAAGCCGGCCTAACAGAAACTGAAACAGAAACTATATTCGACTTTAGTGATAAAACTCTCACTAAACACCAATATGACCTCCTAAATAAGGGTCTAAAGTTTGCCCCCATTCCACAGCAGAACAATTTGATGTGTTTATTGACACACACAAATATGTGAGAAAACTATGCATACAATTTTTTTTCTAAAGAAAACACAAACGTCATTACCACTAAAAGAACAAGAATTTATATACGCCAAACTCAAACCCAACACTACAGTTAACCCAACATACATGAAAGGTCAACATATAGAGCCCGATTCAAGCCCCGCCAGGCTGAATATATTTGCTGTTTTATGAGTGAAATGTTCCCGACTATATATAAGGAAAATTTTTATCTTTAATTTAGTTTTTAAGTCTTTTTAAAATATTAGTATGGTTGTCAGTGTCCTTTATGTACTCTTTATTTGTTTCCTGTTTACAGGGGAGATTAGTTTTATTTGTCTTGCTAGAGGAGAATTATTTCATTTCATCATTTGAATACTTGTTTTCATACTTATTTTTGTATGTCTCACTCTTTTTATGTACTCCCACTGTAATAAAATCGTACGTGTTATAACTGTGATTCTACTTCCTTAGTGAGCAAGATAAGTGCTTATATGCTTCTTAGATTCTATGTCGTTTTCCAATTTATCAACAGTCCCTGCGTCTTGTCGCTTATCAAGCAACCACAGAATAGGTTGAGGTATTTGGTTGGTGTGACGCAATCAGTCTCGTGGATTTGAGGGATACATAGCAATTTGGCATACACACCTGTCAATTTAAAGTAACTTGTATTCAACAGGTATATAGTGCCTATAGAAATGATCCCTGATCATTGATATAGGCACTATATACCTGTTGAATACAAGTTACTTTAAATTGACAGGTGTGTATGCCAAATTGCTATGTATCCCTCAAATCCACGAGACTGATTGCGTCACACCAACCAAATACCTCAACCTATTCTGTGGTTGCTTGATAAGCGACAAGACGCAGGGACTGTTGATAAATTGGAAAACGACATAGAATCTAAGAAGCATATAAGCACTCATCTTGCTCACTAAGGAAGTAGAATCACAGTTATAACACGTACAATTTTATTACAGTGGGAGTACATAAAAAGAGTGAGACATACAAAAATAAGTATGAAAACAAGTATTCAAATGATGAAATGAAATAATTCTCCTCTAGCAAGACAAATAAAACTAATCTCCCCTGTAAACAGGAAACAAATAAAGAGTGCATAAAGGACACTGACAACCATACTAATATTTTAAAAAGACTTAAAAACTAAATTAAAGATAAAAATTTTCCTTATATATCCGGGAACATTTCACTCATAGGACAGTACCTATTTTAAATACTATTGAATTAAAATATTGAAATTTTAAAATATACATAATCTCTTCATCTCTGTGCGCCAACAAAAAGACATTCTTCTCTGTCCCTCTCTCCATTGCAAATTTTTATTGTTTTTGGCTGCACCCCCTCCGAGCTCTATATTCAAAACTGTCTCATTTGGGGTCCACTAGTGCTATAGCACTTGCCTGTGCGGATACATTCCACCTCCCCTCTCCCCCAAAAATCTGAATATATTTGCTGCCTAGCATGTAGTTAAATGCCATCCCGTGGAACACATGCCCTCTCCCCATGAGCATATCCCCACACTAGTATGTGAGTGGATGTGTACGCTTACACATCTGCTTGCATGCGGCCGCACAGAGGGGGAAATCATTTAATGGTCGCTCACCATAAAATGATTTTTCCAGCCTTCGATCTGAAAAGTAAGTCTATACTTTTCAGATTGCTGCTTTCCACCAAATTGGGGGTGGGCGCTGATGTCATGTGACCCGTCCCAAGGATACATCGGCATGCCTGCTTTGGCAGGGGTATGCCCAGAGTTTCTATGGGTGCACCCATAAAATGCTGGACAGTCCCCTGCATCTCCCCATCAGTGAGTGAATGCCCCAAACTATGTCTAAAAAATCATCATCTGAGTCATAATTTATTTTAGCTTGATCGTCATCTTCCATTGTATTCCTCTTTTTCTGTTTTTTTCATGATTTGTCCTTCTATTACGTTGAACGGCAAGTGCAGGGGGTCAGTTGAATACTGACTTGCGAGCTGTGACGGTAAGCTACAGTATCTGCACTGCTTGCCGTTGCAGCTCACCAAAGTCATTGAGTGCACCCCAATGTGCACAAGTGACATAAAATCGCTATACACATGTATTGATAACACTTTAGGTTGTAACCATACTAGACACCTTCTATCAACTGAGACTAGCATATCAAACAAATGAATACATTTCATAATGGAACAAATAGAATTCATATTGAAAAACAACTATTTTTGGTATGGTGGAAGATTCTTTCTTCAAACAAAAGGAATAGTAATGGGAACATCATTTGCACCTTTGTATGCAAATGTATTAGTTTGCGTAAACCACAGTCATGGCCATCTACTGTAGCTCCATGTCTGACTCTGCCAGGTTTGGAAAGTGAAGCATAGAATCAGGTGATATTGTGCTCACAGAAACAAAAATTAAATAATTGATAATCTACTCAAAGAGTGTATTATTATAAGTTTCCAGCGGACATCAGCTCTGTAAATGATGTGTGACCACTTGTCATGCCACGTGACTGCTGGTAATTGTGGAGAGAAGGATGAGGGTCTAGCAAGCACTGCCGCTCGCAATGCTGGGTGATCTCTGTCCTAACCAGGTTGATGAGACAATCATTCGCAGCACTGTTGCCCACCATTTTGGAGCAGGAACAGATGCACATTTTGCCAATAACGCTTGTTCGCAAGAGAGAATGTGAAGGCCTTGAGATGACCGCTCCTGTTGCCACTCCTTGGATTTGGCCATGCACAGCATGGTGTTACAGTACCTGCTGCTGTAATACTGTAAAATGGTTGCATACAGCATGCATGATTACATTATTATGATGAGCAGAGGCCATGCTAGTGGTGCAGTAGGTATTGTGTGTATATGTATATATATATATATATATATATATATATATATATATATATATATATATGAACCAGGCAGGGGTGCCAACAGTTTTGCTAGAGAAAATGAAGGGGGGTGGCCAGCTAGAGGGACGTGGTCAATGAGAGGGGGCGTGGTCAAACTCTTTTTTTTTTAAATGGCTGGACACACTGTGGACCCACAATCCTCCCCTTAGCACAGGAAATCCCCCTCACACATATCTATCCCTGGCACCGGAAATGTGTCTTCATAAAGATCTGCCCCAAGCACAGAAAATATCTCACACAGACCTTCCCCTTGCACAAAATATCCTACCACCCCAACACACACAAATCTCTACTTAGCACATAAGATCAGCCACCCCTTACACAGACCCTGCAAAGTGACAAGTGCCAGCTAGTTAAGTCTACAAGGAATTCTCCTATACTGTTACTCTGTGTTTTACAAGCTCCAAGTGTCCACAGCAGACCCTCTTCATCCTTGTTATATTTGGAAGTTTGAAAAATAAATAGTCATCTTTGTATTATTCTATTCATTTTTACAGTCCACTCTGGAGTCTCACCATGAGTTTGACAGGAAAAGCTCTGCCGCTCCTGTCTACCCTGACTGCACATCACTGGTATATATTGGTGTGCTGGAACCTTGCAGCCTCTACGCACCCTTGCCTGCTTTTGTGATAAAACCTCTGGCTCAGGGACTCATGGGAATCAGATAATGAAGCACCTTGGGAATCACAACTTACAAGTAAAATTAGTACAAAACAAAATGTTTTAACATTCTGTGGGGGCAATTCAATTGTTTTTAGGTGCCTGCCAATAGACAGCACACCATGGCAGGAAATCAATTGTTCTGTCTTTCATGCATCATCATAGCCAGTGCCGACTTTTCTGTTTGCAGCCTCCTGAAGTGGTAAGCAGACATGTAGGCAAAGTGTCCCATCAAACCTGGGGCTTTTGTGCACTTAAAAAGATAAAGAATTGAATTTCTCTGATGGGCGGCTGTTACTTAGGGTACCCGAAAAAAAAATAACTACCTGCAGGAGGAAGTCTATGTGGAGTGAGACCATGATTAATGCAATTTAAGGGAAGATGTCTGAAACCTTGGAAAGAGATAAAGGGCTAGATTCTCTAAGCTTCAAAAGTGCTAAAATGAAGAGTGATAAACAGCCAGCCAATAAGCACCTGCCTGACATTTTTCAAACACAGTCTGTGACATGGCAGGTAGGAGGTGATTGGCTGGCTGATTATCACTCTCCATTTTATCACTTTTGAAGCTTAGAGAATCTGGCCCAAAGTGAAGACAAAGGACCATCCAATCAGTTTGTAGCTGTCATTTTTTAAACACCAAAAGGTTCTTGTGTAGTTTCACGGCGCCTAGCTATAGAAGGCAATCCATTGCCAGGGACTCAGTTGGACATTATTAATCAAAGCTTAAAGACAAATAAAGTTGGCAAAGATAATGTACCAAACAATTCAATCTAAACTGTAATTTTTTTCAAACACAGCCTGTAAAATGTAAAGCAGTAGCTGATTGGCTGGTGCTTTATCTCTCACAATTCTCCCCAAGCTAAAACTCCACCTCATGGCTCTATTTATCAATTGCACCCGGCACCCGAATATAAAGATTCCTTATAACCAAATATAGCCTCAATAAGGAATCTTTATTCTCCCAAAGGTGCCAATGGCAAGTCCCCGGGATGTCAGGACATGTGCATGTGTGCACACGTAGTTACTGGGGGGAACCACATTCTTTTTTGCCTCCAAGCGCCTGGTATGAACTTACACCCCTGCTCTCCGTGACACAGCTTTAGGTGATTTAAAGAAAATTAACTGCATGTGGTGAACCATGTGTGCCAGCAGCAGCTAGATAATTGAATTTGCAGCCCTCCTTACAGCATGTCTAAAGCTAGGAGCCGCCACTGATTCCAATGACTATATATACCTTGCTTTACTATATAAAACATGTACGATTAATGGAAAATTGGTAGCAGATATTTTCTTGAAATAATTATTTGGTTATTTTTATTTAGGAATAATCACTGTGGGGATCTGCAAGGATGAATAGCAGTTTGAAGGATTGATACTGTATGGAAGAAAGAAAAGCACACTTCTATAAATACAACAATACGTATTTATACTCTACTATGATCATTGCTTAAAATAAAATTTAAACAAAGTAAAGTACAACAACAAATGGTATTAACAATTTAATTATTTGTATACTTGGATATAGCTTTATTATTTACAATACAAATAGCCATGCACATAAATATATAAAAAGCTGATGATGTATCAGATCCAGACATGTAATAATACCCTAGTAGGAAACATTGGCTGCAATGATAGTCTTGGTATAATATATTAAAAATTGGCTCCTTTAATAATTGTTATAGATAAAAAATAAAAATAAAATTCTCTATGGGATATTACCTCTACTTTCTTTGGGTTATACCCCTTTCAGACCGGCCTAAATTCCCGGGTTGGGCCCGGGAACAACCCGCGACTAGCGCTGGTTTGTGAGGTTCCTGGGCAAAAATCCCAGGAAAATTTGCTGGGATTTCAACCCTGCTATGGAGCAGGGTTGTTCCTGGGTTCAACCTGGGGTCCTGGCTGGTGTGAAACATGGTAGGGGTACTCACCCGGGTTGCCGGTCCTCGGTGCATGTGGTCAGGTCAGGGATCCACACAGGCGACGGGCGCAGATGACAGGACAGGCGGCAGATAGAGATGACGCAGCTCTCTGGCACCCTCACTGCCGCCGGTAAGCTGCATCATCTGTACCCACCGTCTGACCGGTCATCTGCGACCACTGTCTGTCTGGATCACCAGCCTGCACAGAGGACCAGCAACCCAGGGTGAGTACTGTTCACGGGCCTCCGCCGCCATCCCAGCTCCCGTACACCTACTGGCTGCCTCCTGCCTCCTCCCCGCCTCCTTCCCACCTCCTGTCTGGCTCCTTCCCATACCAGAAAATGCAGGGACTTTTCTGGTGTGAAAGGGGCCAACCCGAGAATGCCCCGGCATGATCCCTGGGCCAAATTCCTGGGTGGGTCCCTGCATTAACTGGTGTGAAAGGGATATTATTTGTCAAGGGAGAAGATGGATCCCAATGTACAGTTTAGTTGTCTTTGGGCAGGAACACAATTAAAACCTCTATTTGAGTTGTGTGTTTGTTGTGAAGATTGGACTACAAGGCTAGAATATAATGAGAAACGATTTTTCGGTCCGGTTTTGTGAAATGTCTAATGTTTTTGCAAAAATTGGACATTTTTCAAATATGGCCAATGTAATAGCATCCAAGTTCACTAAAACTCAGAAGGTTTCAGCTTTAAATAAGAGCTGCCCGTACAAAGTTGGATCCAGATGTTTTGCCCATGTTAGACGTATAACTTGGCCAATGTAATGGGAGCTGCGTTTGTATATCAGACACAAACTAGGTCGATAAAGTCAGACATATTTAGAGCAGGTTTGCTTGGGCGAGCTAGAAACACTAATGTTTAAATTAACTTGAGGGGCCCATACACCTGCGATAAATTGTGACAATCCTCCATTGGCTGCTCCTACTACTTATTCCATTCAAAAATTGATCAGGATTGCTAAATTAGATTTTGAAACATGATTAAAAATCTGATTTATCAGGGCTTTTCCGGGCTGGTGCATGGCAAGGATTGGTCAATAGGCCGATATACTGGTGGCGGGGGAGTGACTGCAGTGGTCTGGGTTCCCCTGGATGAGGAACCCTATCTGCAGTGGTCTGGCAGCCGCAGTGGCAATTGTAGCTCGGGCCGGGATCCCTTAAGCGGCAACAGACATTGGTGTTCCCACATTGGTGGTAGCATGAAGGAGTCCCTTGTCTGTAGTGGGAATGGATGGTGGCGGGGCTATCGGGGCCCTCCTGGGCTGAGTTCTCCATTCCCCTATCAGCAGCATTTGCAGCAGGAAGGGTATCCTTTGACCGTGGGGAAGCAGTGGGGGGGGGGGGGGTGCGGCGGAATCACTCTTAGATGTGGCGGCACCATTTTTATTTTTATTTACATCCTATAAAAGGCCCAGCCAATAGTGGCTGCTGCATCATTACCACGCCCCCAGGCACAAGGCATGAGTAGTCAGTCCAAACTCCGGTGGGAAAGAAGGAGTAGGTAAGTGCTCCTGAAGACCAGCATTTCAGGTGGGTGGCAGCCAATGCAAGAAAGCTTATCTGGCTGCTGTCCACTGTGAAGAATCTTGGACGAAGACGATGAAAGTCCTAGAGGAGGGCATTAGCCATGTAAAAGATGAAGAAAGCTGTTTTTTTGCAGACATTGTGTACACGGTTCTGGCTAACCTTCCAGGTGATTGATGATCTAGTCAAAATTGCTTGGCCGAATTGCCCCGTGTGTGTACCCCTTTACTCTGATCCATAGTGCAAGTGATAGTATACTAAAAAAAATAAAAAATAGTGTTCTATATTTCTGACCATATGCAGTCATTCTGCTTGGAAAAAGTTACGTATACTGCAGGCCGCTGTCACAAAAACATCTAATGTTCAAAATAATTTATTTTCTATGTAACAAATGCATTTGCGATTAAGTATCAATTAAGCTAAAAAATCTTGTGTTATATAACACAAAATTCACTGTATCACGTGTGCAAAACACAAAACATTTATCATAGACCTCTTATAAAAGGTGTCACAAAAAGCCAATCAGAAGCTGCTCACTAGTACTTCCATAGTCATCATCATCACCTGTTATTCACACCTACCCCTTGTCACCTGCACATCATATCATTTTTCCCAGATGTATATATTTTCCCAGTCTGCATCTGTTTGCAATTGCCTACACATGCCCTTAGTCTGCTTGTTGTATGATAGAATGCCCTCATTTCACACATCCAGACAAAAGCAAGCATATGTGTACGGACCGGGGCGCATAATGTATCCTGGACATGAGCACTTCAACACCATGAAAAATATGCCAAGGTACCATGCAGCTGCAGCGGTGACAGAATATTCTTTTGCATTTCATTGATAAAATATTATTAGTTTATTTCACAACTCATAACACAAAACATGTATCAAACCGAAAACTTAATTTCTGTCTCATCTGTAAAGGTAATTTGAGTTACAAAATGTAATCAATTTTATTTGCATTGAAATCCGATTCCTAATTATTCAGTGTAACAAACACCTTTTCAGTCTGATAAGATTACATGATTACCTACAGCTGCTGAGAAGCAAATTCTAGATTTTCTCTGGAGAGTGGCAGTAAAAAGATATAATGAGCAGAGAATGTGTTGTATTGACCTTAAGGACACGAATCATATTCACAGATATTGGTGTTTTTAAAGCATGCAATAAGGATATATATAAAGAACATGTAACCACTGTGAGATATTATTTGCAAAGCCCATTTATTATGGCAGTCAGTATTTCAGCGAAACTCGTACATGGTTTGCTTAAATACTAAATTAAGCCACCAGTCCACATAACTTTAATATGTACGATGTGATATAGGATATGATCATTTTTCTGCAGCGGATTGCTAGGTCATAAAGGTGATTCGTCCTTAACAGAGCATACACAGAGGAAAGGATAGATTGCCGATCCTGCTTTGAATAATGGGTTTAGTATGTGTTGTCTACATTTATAATGTTGACATATTCAACATGTCAACACATCAACATTAAGTCATGTCAACAAATGGTAAGTCCTTGTGGTGCCTTGATAACTAATCTGCATTTCAGGATTGGTGGTGCAGTTGTGTCTTCTGGTCCAGCGGTGTCTGCTGAGTTCTGACAGAGACAAGCGTATCTGGTAGGGAGTACCAGTGGCAAATGCAGGATTTTTAGAGGGAGGTTTCCAAAAGTAGTCTAAAATCTCCCACTCTGCAGCGCACTGGAAGTATGGGAGTCTGGGAGAGTGGTAACCACCCCAAAAATTAGTCTTTTATACACTATATACGGAATACAGTATTACAGTATTAATATTTAACAGTAAAGATGGTCTAGACCTGGGGTAGCCAACCCTAGTCCTCGAGAGCTACCAACAGTGCATGTTTTGCAGGTCTCCTCACAGAATCACAAGTGAGCTAATTAGCTCCATCTATGTATCTTTTAAAATGTGTCAGTGATTAATGAGTGCAGCTGTGCAGCAGCTAGGTTGTCTGGAAAATGTGAACTGTTGGTAGCTCTCGAGGGCTAGGGTTGGCTACCACTGATCTAGACTCACACATTTAAATAAGATAAGTGGTCAGGTAAAGGTTAAACATATCATAATAAATAAATACACAAGCATAATAGAACCAGTAAAGCACTTCCAAAGCTCACAATCTCCCACTTCATGGTAAGGCTCCTGTCTCTTCCTCCTGGCAGCTACTCTCTGATCCATTGTGATGTTTGAGGGCTCAGATCCACACATAAAGTAAATGTGGTAGAAGAAGCTGGTACACTAGGTATGTGCAGCAGCTCTGCTCTGTCCCTTACACTTAGGGTTACCACCTAGTCCCTTTAATTCCTGACACATATTAATTACACAGGTTCTGTGGCTGGCTGACTTCAAGACTCCACTTCACCTGATTTTAAACTGCCACAGAACCTGTGTAATTAACATGTGTCCGGAATTAAAGGGACTAGGTGGTAACCCTACTTACACTGCATGATGTGGTCTCTATAGATTATATTATATACCAGTGCTATTGTTGTAATATTTTAAGACACTTGACAAGAGGAAAGGGTTTCCGGGCAACCAGACCCCCCCCCCACCCCCCTGCGTCTGCCTATGATTACATCCCTATCTGTAACCCTACCCCCTCAAACTATCTATCTCCCGGCAACAGCTGTGTACACACGGTGCATTTGGTCGCTGAGCAATTTTGGCTTAAAATCGCTCAGCAATATATTGCTCAGTGTACTGGCAATATCTCTCAGCGACCATGTTGCTCAGCTCAGTGTACCGTTTTCATCAGCGACCAGTGATTTTGGCTGAAAATTGCAAGCTATTCTATCTTATTCTGTCTCTACCTCATTTTGACTAGATATCACTGGTCGCTGGTGCACAGTACATTGTGCAACAGCGATCAGCGTTTTTTAGCCCTAATCGCAGAAGCATGCTCCTGCGACCAGCGACCATTAAGGGCTGGCAGCGGGAGCGCTCTCCTGGCGATTTATCTCCCACAGCACATGGAAAACACTGGCAATATGGTCGCTCAGTGACCATATTGCCAGCGATATGTGCTTAAAATCGCCCCGTGTGCACATCCTATCCTCCCTCCCCCAGCAGCTTAACCCCTGCAGCCTAAACTTAATCTCCATATTCTATAGAATGTCGGCATTTTACAAGTTTAGATTTCAGATGCTGACGTTGCAACAATGTTGGCATCCTAAACTGTTAACATTATGGTGTTGAATGTCAAAATGTATAAATATATAGTTTTATTTTGGTTGTTTTATATATATGGGCAGGTTCGGTAACATCATAGTAGACCAAATCACAGCATTAATTGTTTTTTACATGTTTATTAGCAGATATACTATATAGGAGCAGCAGACGGTATATTCAAATAGCAAAGCTTTATGTATAAAAGTGATCAAACTACTTGCTTGAATATTAACATGCTGCTTTCAACATGAAGGTAAGGAATGCAGTAACACCTTTGTCTATAACATAGGGGAGATGTATGAAACCTTTGAGAGAGATAAAATTGAGAAGTTGCCCAAATTAACTAATTAGTTTCTGTCATTTTATACAATGTGCTAGATTAATGACAGGGGTAAATTTACTAAGATGAGAGTTGACAATGGAATGTTGCCCATAGCAACCACTCAGATTGTACTTCCTATTTATTTTGCACCTTCTAGAAGATAATAGATGGGATGTTGCCCATAGCAACCAATCCGATTCTATCTAATATCTTCTAGATAAGGTGCTTAATAAATAGGAAGTAGATCTGAGTGGTTGCTATAGGTAACATCCCATCTTCAGTAGAACTCCCATCTTAGTAAATTTACCCCATAGATTCAGCAACTTCTCCACTGTATCTCTCTCAAAAGCTTGATACATTTCCCCTACAGTCTTGTAAACAGCTCCCCCGAAGCTTTTTTTTTTTTTTTATACCTAACTTTATCGGAAGCTGAAGACTGATTACATCTACATGTATAACAAACACAGTCAGGGGCTGGTTGGCAACTTTCAGCTTGAGGCACAAATGCAATCAATTGGCTCCGGCTTTCAACTTAAAAATATCGCAACGGCAAAATTGACGAAGCAAAAAACTGCAGGCATGGTGTATCTAATGGAGATGTGGTTTACATGTGTAATCAAATGTTGAAAAACCATTACATCTAAGAAAAATAATCAATTATCTTAGCTACCAGCCAATTCTGACAGAGACTATACTATATAAAATATAGGATGTAGTATACAAAAACCATCTCACAGCACCTCCCCCAGTGCCTTCAATATGTCCACCTCTCAAAGCAGTCCCCTACAATGCTCATCTCGCAGTTACCCTCCTTGCACTTCAATGTCCAATTTATAACACCACATACTGCCCCATTAAATATTATGCATAGTCTCACAAAGTCTGCAGATACCTTTTTCATAATTATCATTCTGTCCACATTTTTTAGCTAATTGCTGTTACAATGAACATTACTAACAGTAATAGGGCCAATACATCAGCAAGTGATTGCAGCAGTTCCCCGATTTTACAAGGCCTGGGTCAGGGAATGGTGAAAATCCAGATTTTCGAGTGTGATCATATAATTATCAGGATCAGTGAATCTGGGATTTTTAACATGCAGAATTTCTCTGATTCCCCATTCTTGCAAATGTTTGTTTCCAGGGAATGCACCGTATGAAAACAGACAAGTAGTGTGCAATAAGTTTCCGGATACACAAAAAGTATTACTGTACATTTACAGAGTGAATATGTTAGTATTCACCAGAGGAGTCTATGCAGTTGAAGTTGATGCAGGTACATCTTAAACATGCTGGATGAAGGTCTCAACTGCAGCTTCCAGTTATTTAAAAAGAGGCCCACAGGGGCATGGTCTGGCAGCCATTTCGACCAGCAGCACCTTACCAGAGCTCCTACAAAGCTCGCCGAAAACACGGGACTACAGGGGCTTGCTCCCACCCAGCAGACCACCAACAGGCCCCCTGAGCCACCCCCTCTGGAGGACAGTAGCAGGCGGCAGTGGAGTCGGGAAGCCTATTTATAGGCTTCTGCGGATTTCGGCCTACCCGCGACTCCGGAGCCCGGACCTCAATTTCGGGCGCCTGCCAGGATTCGGGCTCCACGGTGGGAGGAAGCCGCCGGAGCCTCCGAAAATCAGCCAGCGGTACACCCAGCTCTCCCTAAGCCCCCCAGCTGCCACTTTAAGCCGGGACTGGCTGTGGTAAGTACTGTCTGCCTACACTGATCTCCCTACCTGGCCCAGCATCCACCATACAAATGGCGGTGACCATCTTGGTTTCGGCACTACAAAGCCCATACAGTCCTTCTCCCCGGCTCGTATATCACCTTACCCAGTCTCTCCCCTGCCTTTTAATTGCCCCAACTGCCTGCACAAGCTACCACCCTTACCCATGCCATCGACGCTGGGGCGCTGTAGTGTGGGAGAGCGCTGGGAGCTCTCCTGCGGATAGCAGCCACCAGCCCCACTGAAGCCGGGGTCTTGTGTGGTTTTTTTTTGCGGACGCTCTGGTGCGGCGACTGAGGCAAGAAGACGGGGGTGAGATCAGGGTGACCCGCAGACGACCCCCACACCCTCTGGGAACCCATCCAGCACGGCTGCCTCCCATCCCAAAGCCCCAGCATAGCAGCAGTGGCCATCTTGCTTGCAGCAACCCTAGTAAGCCAAAGGGGAATGGAGAAGAGCCTGCCTTCAATCCTGGGTACTCATATCTGTATTAGCAGCAGCAGCGCCTTACCTATCCTGTACCTCAACACCAAACAGAATTGTATCTTGCCAGGGTGGGGAAGATTTACCTATATCCTCCTGTCACCTAAGGTCTATTTACCTCCCTCCACCTCAGTCTGCATTCCTGACCCTTCCCTGAGGCTGCGCTATCTCTCTCCCCTCTGACCGCTCAGGCCCTGAAAGTCCATAGGGATATTTGAGCTTTGCTTTAGAGGCTACAATCCCCAGCTGAAATCTTCCCACAGTTAGGCCAGCACCTCCAGCATCTTCACGGCCCTCCTAATTTGATATCTTAATATATCCATAAGAGAAGGGATCGCGTGCCACCCAAGGGAGACATGTGAATCTGCTCTCTATGCCTAAACCCTGGGCGGACCAGATACCCTCTCTGATTATGCTTTTGTACTTAACTAATATGTAGCTATAAGATAACCATCTCTAGGGAACTATACCTCATCTAATTATTCTGGCATCAGGCGGGACCTCGGCACCACTCTGTTACGCACCTCCCCACTCTGCAATGCCGTCAAAACGCCAAAAAGATGTGACTGGGACACCCAAAACCAGTTTCTTTAAACACCCAACCCCAGTACAAGGGATTAAGGGTAAGGCCCCCGCTGCATCCTCCCCCCAGCCCCTATCTGCACTTAGCGCTCCCTTTGACCCTACCTCCGTGTCCTCTACCCCTTTGTCAAATATGGGTGACAACGATCCCATAACAATTGGGGTTGTGAAACAACTGCTGAATTCTTTTAAGGCAGACTTTTCCCAGGACCTTAAGGTGGCCGTCCAATCTTGCCAACAATCTATAGATGCAGTGGGCCAATGTGTCGATCACCTGGAAACCAAAATGGAGGAGGTGGTGAGATCCGACAATGAACTAAGAGTCCTTCATGAGGAACTCCAACAAGAGAACACCGCTCTTCGTAGCAATCTTGGCGACCTTGAAGACCGTCGTGAAGTAACAATATTAAAGTTAGAGGCATACAGGAATCTATCTCCAATGATGGTCTCGTGAAATACGTTACATACCTGTTTTATAAACTACTACCGACAGTCCATATTTCAGACTTTTTATTGGATCGTATACACCGTTTACCAAAGGCCAAGAATGCTCCAAAAGAGGCCCCTCGGGACACATTAATGAGGTTTCACTATTTCCATATAAAGGAACGTGTGCTCCATGCAGTGAGACCCTCAGACACTAATGGTACTATCCTGGGGGATCTCCAGATATTCGGTGACCTCTCAGCTCCCACTCTGGCCCTGAGAAGATCCTTTGCCCCAGTCACCAGATCACTCAGAAACGCAGACATTCATATAAATGCCTATCATTACGTTTATTGTTAATTTTTAAGACCCATACTTAAGCGGTCACACATCTTTACCTGTGGTTTCCTTCACAGACTCTGAGTGGTGGGGTGTGCGATTCTTGTACCATTCATACTTAAATGTCCATACAATCCATGGTGTAGACTCGCGCACCCCTCACCTGGACAAATTAACCCTATGTGAGGGTGATTTCACCCGTTCTACTAGTTTTGTTTAGATTGTTTTTGTACTATAGAGATCAACGCGGTCTAGAATCCTAATTTGGTATTTTCTCACTAGCTGTTTAAAATTTCTGTGTTCTCTAATGTTGCACTGCTGCTCCAATGTTCTATTGTTAAGGGCCCCATACATCAGCAATTTTCAGATATGGAGATGATTGCCACAATTAATTTTAGATGTGTGGGCTCCCCCTTTTGGCAATCCCAATCAAAATCGCCAATTGATTGCTTAATCAGGTTTTTAAACATGTTTAATAATCTGGTATTATTTGCAGATATTTTTTATATGTGTGGGCATTCCCAAATCGTCTTCTTCATCTATTTACATTGTGAACAGCAATCGATTAGGCAATTTCCAGATATGAAGATGCAATCTTTAGATGGAAAAATCTGCCGATCACTAAAATAAATCTGTAATGTGTGGGCAAAGTCAGATAGATTGTAAAATCCATTTATCTGGCCAAAAAATCCCTGGATCTGGAAATCCATAAATTGTGATTGCTGATGAATGGGGCCCATTACTCACTTGGCAGCAATAGGTATAGTTCCCTTCAATTATTAGTTAATAGGGGGTCTGGTTTTGGCTCCAGCTAAGGCCCTGTACCCCAATGTACAGGTACCACCCGGTTTGGTGGCCTTCTTCAACACCTATATGGTGTGCATTTCTACATTTCTATTTCTGTCTCCTTTTTCCTTCCCCTCCCTATACCCACACTCCATCTAACTTGATTCAGAAAGCAACTTGCTCCTTCACCGAACGGTCTATAGGGAACTCCTTAAAACGAGAAATACATTGTCCATGACTGAAGTACATAAAAACTTATTTAAGTTAAAGCAAAGATTCTACACCCAAGGTGACAGAGTGGGCAGACTCCTAGCTAGGAAACTGAGAGCGAAACAAGCGAAGGAACGCACAAAAAACGTCACAAACCTGAAGGGAACCACAGTCTCGGACCCACTCAACAGAGCTAACGCTTTTGCCGAATATAACTCCACCTTATATAACCTCCAACAAGATCCTCATACCCCCAACCCACAGCTGATACTATGAAGACTTTCTTGCAACACTTTAATCTTCCCTCATTAGATCAGTCGACCCTGCAAGCCCTTGAGCGCCCTTGGTCAATAGATGAAATCCAGAAAGTAATTGAAAACTTACCAGCTAATAAAGCCCCTGGCCCAGGCGGCTATACCAACAGATTTTGCAAAGTATTTAGAGATCTATTAACCCCTATTTGTCCCCTTTTTCAAGGAAGCATCAAAATTTGGATCTTTTCCAATCGAAATGTTAGAAGCCCGAATAGTCGCATTCATACATTTTTTAGGATTATAGAGATAACATTTCACATACAGTCAAACTGTATCTACTCTACCTATGCACTGGACATCCGAAATCCTATTTCATGCCTCTACACTTTGCAAACAGGAGTACATAAAGATCGTTCTTTCAGAAGGCTTGGGCAGTAGGACAATAGGATTATTCCATTCACTGTTTTCCTCCTCTATGACCCCTAGACGCAGCATCTCCTCAACCTCCCATTTTACTGCTGCCTTTTTTTCCCTCAGGTATACAGTATGGCCTCTTTTTTATCACCACCCCCAGTTAAATAATAATATTATATTGCATGACTTGAGTTTTAACCAGGACAGCCGAGAACATATCCTGATATTGGGCAATTACTTCTTGTTGCTGGGACTCAAAGTAATTTCCATGGGAACCTGACAATCTGGGTTTTTCAAGGAACTAACGAGGGTTAACTGGTATTTTCTTTCCAATGTTTAAATAAATGAACATGGTAGATTTGGGTCCCCTTATGTCTAACCTCTTGCCAAAACCTTATAATTAACAGTTCCCACTGCCTGTATGACCTCCTAAGGGCCTCACCACTGGGCATACATTTCACTCTCAGTGGTTGGCATGAGAATCAATACTTTTATCTCCTAATTTGAAGGATCAGTGAACTGCAGTAACATCATTGTTTTTTTTTTTTTTTTTTAAATAGAGAATAAAAAATTGCACATACATAAATCAAATAATATAATCAAGCAAGTTGAGCTCATATGTGGAATGTAGGTCAAACATACAGCAGAGTAATACAGTTCAATAGAAATAACACATAGAATTGTGTATAATGCTCGCAAACTCGCTAACAATAAATCAGCAATAGTGAGAAGTCTGTATTCAAGTGTATTTTTGTTAGGTTTCTTCATTTTTTTTCTTTGTTGGGCAACTTCAAACACAGTAACATCATTGTTAAATTTTTTGTCTCTGCTGAGCTCTGTTCATGTGCTTGTTCAGAAGTGGCTCAATTTCCCTCCCAAACCACAAACATGAAATATGGTAGAAAGAGGTCCCAATCAGGCTTCTCCCGAGACAGTGCCTTTTTATCATTTGTTTAAGGATCTGGTTAAAGTGTTCCTCCAGGCCATCTGTCTGGATGGTAAACTGATGTAGCAATATGATTTACCCCATAACATATGACAAAGATCCTTCATCAGTTTCAAGACCCTGCGTACCCTGGTCTTTCAGAACCACTTTTGGATTTCTGGTGGCATAGTCAACCACTACAAATATGTACTGATGCCCACAATCATATTTCCCCACTGATCCTATCAAATCCATTCCCAATTCACTTGCTTAAAGGGCACAGAGATGACAGGCAGGGGAACCAAGGGCACTTGGAATTCTAGCCAGCTGCTGTCTTCTGACGCACTGGACATTCTTGACAATATTTATTTACTGCTGCATAAATGCAAGGCCAAAAGAACCTTAACTGTATACACTCTCCTAAATGTCCACCCCACAGATGAGTGTGAGCTTCCCTCAGTACCTTCTGCTTGTGTTTCCTGGGAACCAATAACTGGTCTACCCTTTTACTCTGCAATTATGCAACATGGTACAGTTAATAATTTTTACACAGCAAAATATGGTACCCTTTCTGATACCAAAGCATTTATTTACCATTTACCTCTTCAACATTTTCGAAAGACATTTACAGTGCCAAATTTCCATTGTCCTGTTGGTTCCGCCCAAAATCCTGTTAAATCATTATGTTACCAATGGGAGACCCCTGTGCCTCATTGTCTCCCTGCTGCTCACTGGATATGGAGAGTTTTACAGTCACAGGATGTGGACATCCTACAGATTCGCTCCTGGAACCGCTCTGCTTCTGTTTGCCAGCTAATCACCTGGAATCACCTGAAAAGTCCCGGCCTAAAATCAGTGGATAAAGAGATCTGGAGGTTATTCTGGCTAAAACTCTCACTGGTTGCCCTATTTTCACTACTGGTGTGGGCATTCTGCTATATCCCAATGCATGTACAGCACCTTAACAGAGGGTTACACCTGGTCAGCCCCAGAAGGAACTAGGTTAACAGAGATGATGATCAGTGCATTGCTAGTATCAATGGATTGTCAATTTCACAGCTTTATCTGGACAATCCACGTCCGTTTTAGCCGATCCATGGACTTCACAACACTCGGCAGTTGGAGCATTGAATTCTTATTGTTGAATTACTGTCGGATTGGACAAAAATGGCCCCGGATTCCTACTGACGAGACGTTCCGACAGTCGGAATCCTGCATTAAATCACCGCCCCATTTTACTTTTCAATGCCTTTTGCGGTATAAAAGGACAATTTAGTACACCCTTAAAAATTAATATGCAGTGTTGAATCCGCAAAAGGGACACAGGTGAGGGGGGGGAGCATCGGGAGACCCTGCGGGGCAGCTTTGGTCTGCGTGGGGCAGTGGGGGATGCGGTATGAAGCCCATAGGCTTCTATGGGAGCTGGCGATACACCCCCCTTCGCAGTGGCTACCCGGCGTGCTGGTTTTCCTGCATACCAAAATGCTGTAAAAACCCAGAAACCGGGGGTTTTTACCGCATTTTTGCTTTAGTACATCCCACCCTCAGCCTGTAATGATTAGGTAACGTATATGGAAACAAATGTAAAAATTTTAAATTATATATAATGTGATTGCTAGGTATTTCCCTACAGGTGGCATTTCATGACTAAATTTATACTGATTTATGCTAACCTATTGAACTGCCAGTCTGGAGCCCTAACAGATGTAATCAAATGTTTTAATGATATATATTTTTACTGTGAACTAACCCGCAGGAGAAGCACGCTGTGTACTATTGTGTGTCATGAATTCACAATTCTCCTGTAGATACAGTACAGCGTGAGCTTAGCTGGATCTTTGTGTCAATCAAACATGCTTTGATTCCCAGCCAATTCATTCTTCCTCTGTTCCTTCTTTCTAGTTTTTTGTATATGCAACACATCTGGTGTTGTTTCCTCCAGTCGTGTACATCATTAACCTGTTCAGTCTGCCCATTGCTTACCCACAGCCAGATACAACCTGCCAGTCACCAGTCACAATCCACCTGCTATTGGACATTTAGTAAAAACTGCAATAAGGGCCTTGATAAGCAATGTAATGTAAATCTGTACTATATTAGACACCGACATACCAGGCAAGCAAACAGACATTGGAACTTATTATGGTCCGTTCGCAGCCAGCGTTTGTTAGCGCGGGGACCGATGTTTGGCGTACGTGCATGCGCAGCCGTACTCACCCAAGGCTGCGGCAGAGGGGGCGTGGGGTGGTGGCGGATAGTCGCGCCCATGGGAACACCCAGCATTTCATGGGCGTTCCCATGTAAACGCTGGGCGTTCCCTTGGTAATCGGGCCATGGCGTCGGTGCCAGGGGTGGGCAGCTGACATCACTGCCTACTTCCTCCCAAGGGTGCACGCAAATCTAAGTGACCTGAGAGTCACTTAGATATGCGTGCACGTTCCACATCATTCGATGGTCACCGACCATGTTTATGTCAAACATCCATTCGCAGTCCCTGCATGCGACCACACACTGCGAGGGGGGCAGGCGTACCACCATTTGCAGGGCGGGTTCTGGTTGACTCGCAAGGGTGCGAATTCGCATCCGAGTGAATCAACCAGAATAACCCCATTATCTGAAAGTCTGACACAGTTTTTCTATATATCTATCTTTGTTTAGTTTTGTTTAATTTGTTGAAATGCAGATACAGAATCCCCAGGAAAATCCTGCTCTTACTTGTAAAGCCAGATATTGGATCTCATATAAATCCAGGCTCTACACGTAGGAGGATGTTGTACATTTTTGGATAAAACAGACTTGGAAAACCAATGTTTTTAGTAGAAACTAGCATGTTAGACTGAGGTACCTTATAGGGATGGCCATCCCTACCTTGGCACATGTATCAGAAGTGATTGACAAGTATAAGGGAATTCAGCTGCTAAGGGCTCAGGCTGTCCTCCAGGACCTGCCTGCATTCAGAGCCTTGGTGGAGATTATTCCTTCATCCTCCAGTGTCTCCTGGACCATCACTCCACACCTATTGTCCCCACTAATCCTCTCACTCCACACCCATAACCCACCAGTCAACACCCATCATCCCACACCCATTGTCCCCACTAAAATCCTGTCCCCCCACACCCACTACCCCACCTTTCCACTCATCGCCCTACATCCGCTACCCACCAGTTACAGCCCATCACCCTTCACCCATTATTCTCACTAACATCTAGCCACCCCACATTCATCCGACAACCCTCCACTTATTGCCCCTCACCACACACCATCTACACAGCAATCATCTCCCCACATACATTGTTGCCACTTACAGCCCCTCACCCACTACCACAAATCAGCCTGTCTCTTCCCATGCCACCCCCTTCCTGCTCATAGACCTTCACCCCACACTTTCTACCCCCCTCAGAGCTTGTCAACTCAAACCCTCTGATCCTCTGCTCTGTCAATGTATGGTGTAATGTGAACAAGGAACCACACGGGGTGATGTGGGGCATAACATGAACAAGGGACACTATCCTGTAATACATTGTGAATATGGTTGCACTATTATGTGTCATAATATGATTAAGTAGTGCTTGGTGATGGGTACTGGGTCAGAGGGGGAACTAGTGGTGATGTTAGAGGGCACCTGCCAAAATCTTCCATAGATGATCAATTTGGTTAGGGCTGGCTCAGGTTGGTATTATATAATGCATATAAGAGCTTAGTACAATTTCCTCAGGTGGCTTACGCTTGGGTCACTAGATCCACTTTATAGAGTTTATCTATGATATACTATAACTTGCACAAATTATTATAAATTAAGTTTTTTTTCTCAATAATTTTCACCATTATATAAAGCCATTATATATATTTTCAAAACTAATTTTGATCTGTAGTTTGTTCTAAATTTTCAGAGCTGGACCATGGCGTTAGAATATATTGTTCATATACAGTATACAATATATTATTCAGGGCTGAACTAATATGTCACTTTATCTTGATTTTCAGTTGGTCATAGAGATCTATATACTGTAGGCATCAGTTTACAAAGATTTGAAAAGTTGCTGTTATTTAAACATTTTTCATTAAAAAAGTAAAGGTACAGTGGTGTGGCCTGACCCGGAAAGAAGCAGGACACACCTAGGCAGAGCTCTTGCCGTTTACTATTATATAACTCATATTTATCCGGCTCCTGGACCCATACTTTCCTAAGCTCTACCCATCTACCCTGTAGGGACCCTCTGGATCAGAACTATAAGCGCTGCAGAGCTGGGATACAATGAACTCCCTCCCTTCTCCTTCATATAAGCCACAGCCTCCATTACTGCCCACACCCGGAAGCCGAGCTCCGGCACCCGATCACATCTATTAACAGCACGTCAGAGCCACTGGAGGGCTCGGTCCTGAGCCCAGAGGTGAGTGAACACCCTCCATGCCTAGAGCAGC
The DNA here is from genome assembly GCF_055691185.1 of Crinia signifera. Classification (NCBI taxonomy): domain Eukaryota; kingdom Metazoa; phylum Chordata; class Amphibia; order Anura; family Myobatrachidae; genus Crinia; species Crinia signifera. The sequence continues at coordinate 141,590,482 of NC_139217.1, read as the reverse complement.
AACCTGCCCCCTGTGTTGGTGGCTCCCTCCATCATCACCCAGGGTGGCCATCTTGGAAGCAGCCATATACCCCTTTCCCACTGCAGCTCTTAAACGGTAAATTTACTTTTTTTTACCTTTTTAAATGGGAAGCTCCAGGGTGCTTTACCCATTGAACAAATACCGGTATTTGTTAAACGGGTAAAAAGCAGTGTCCTACCCATTTAAGAGCCATTTTTTTGGCAGTGAGAAAGGGTCTTAAATGGTATTTAAGATCCCACACTGGTCTTCCCCCTCCCCTGGTACCTGTCCTGCCTCCTCCTCCCCTGGTACCTGGCAGTTGTTACCTTCCCTCCCCTGGTACCTGGCAGCTGGTACCCCCCCCCCTCCCCTGGTATCTGGTAGCTGGTACCCCCCTCCCCTGGTACCTGGCAGCTAGTACCTTAGCCCCCTCCCCAGGGCCGTCTTAACATTAGGAAGGGCCCCTGGGCAACCTAGTTCACTGGACCCCCCCCCCCCAAATTAGTTTGCCCAGGAGCCCACAGTCACCTCCCCAACCCTCACCTCTCTGGCTCCGTGCGGCAGCCAGTCAGCTTCCGGCGGCCGGGGATCCGATCATCTTCGCTGGGGGATCCGGGCAGCGGGATCAGGGCAGCGGCGGTAGCTAGGAGCCTGCCCTGAAGTGGCAAAGCGCTATTAACTGGCGGGGCGGGAAGCGCTGTTGCATTTGAAAAGACTGGCCAGACGCTGATTGGCTGAATTCAGCCAATCAGCGTTCGGACAGTCTTTTCAAATGCAGCAGCGCTTCCCGCCCCACCGGCAAATAGCGCTAATGGGAAAGATGGTGGCCGGGTGGCGGGGATCCGACCATCCTCGCTGGGGAAGGGGATCAGGGCGGCGGTGGCGGTAGCTAGGAGCCCGAATCGGCGAAGCACTATTTGTCGGCGGGGGAGGGAAGCGCTGTTGAATTTGAAAAGACTGGCCGGATGCTGATTGGCTGAATTCAGCCAATCAGCATTCAGCCAGTCATTTTAAATGCAGCAGCGCTTCTCGCCCCCCCTGCCGGCAAATAGCGCTTCGCCGCTTCGGGCTCCTAGCTACCGCCACCGATGCCCTGATCCCCCTGCCGGATCACCCAGTGAGGGTGATCAGAACCCCGGCACACGGACCCCCGAAATTAAATTCACTGCTAGCTAGGAGGTGAAGCGCTATTTGCCGGCGGGGTGGGAAGCGCTGTTGCCTTTTCAAAGACTGGCCGGATGCTGATTTTCTGAATTCAGCCAATCAGCGTCCGGCCAGTCTATTCAAATGCAACAGCGCTTCCCACCCCGCCGGCAAATAGAGCTTCGCCGAATCAGGCTTCTAGCTACCGCCACCGCCCTGATCCCCCTGCCCGGATCCCCCAGCGAGGGTGAGCGGATTCCCGGACCCCGGCCACCATCTTTCCCATTGGGCTGGGCCGGGGGCCCCTAGGTCCTAGGGCCCCCGGGCAACTGCCCATCGTGCCCAATGGGAAAGATGGCACTGCCCCTCCCCTGGTACCTGGCAGTGGGTACCCCCGCTCCCCACCCTTCCCTGGTACCTGGCAGCGTGTGTGGATACGTGCAGTGAGGTCTGTGCTGTCCTCATCTTCACTGCAATACTGTGTGTGGGCACAGGACTAGGTAGGCATAGTAGTCCAGTGGGCGTGCCAGGGCTGGGATTGCTAGTTGGCATGTGCCCGGCTGATGCATGAAAGGAGGTGGCTGCAGCAGGTGTGCGCTGTCTATGCAGTGTATATCTAGGCAGGCGACAAGGACGTGCAGAACCACGTATCGGAGTGGTCCATGCTTCATTTAGTCAGATCACTTACAAATGGGGCTGTAATCGCTCGTGTGTATGCTCCATTAAACAAGCTCGAAGAGACATATGTCATTTCATTATGTATTCTGATAACATTGTCTTCAAAGGGGATACGGTCATTAGGTCTACACCAACTAGGTTGACCCATGTCGATCTAAACGCATGTCGACATTGCTGCCTGTCGACCTAGTGGTGACGACCCAATGCTTGTTGACCTAGTTGGTGTAGATCGAACAACCCACACCCCTTCAAAGAACTCTAATTCACATGTTACTACTGTATTCTCTGTAAAAAAATATATATATATTTTGCAGAATTCAAAAAAAAATGTATTAGAATTTAACAAGTAAAGGTACATAAAATTCAAGAAAGTCACATAATATCAGCAGTGTTACAGAAGGTCCCCAAGTGACCATGCCAGTTTAATCCATGAACCAATACTGTGTGTCTACAAAGCACATCTTAGAAAAGCATTTCCCATCTAAAGTAGCAACCGGGAACTAATAGTGACATATTCCTGTTCTTGTATGTATAGTATTCAGCTAAGTTACATAGCCAATGTCACATACTGTCTTTTGCCTTACTGTTTAAGAGCAAAACCAAGCAAGGTTACTGAGCTGCTCAAGGCTTTTTATTTTCAAATAACTGTCTGAAAAGTCCATTTGTTCTGGTATGTGCATGGTTTAACACAAAGCCATAATTCAACACAAGAAATTTGTGGTACGTGTCTATGAAAAAAAATAGTAATTGTTATAGTCTATTTTAATACACTACTGTTTTAATATTCTTTACCACCATATGTACTGTATATCACATTAGTTAGATCTAGTACATACTAGAGATGGGCGCCGGGGCAGAAGATTTGGATTTGTCACCAGGATTTGGATTTGTCCAGCGACGGTGAAAGGTTTTGGATTTGGATTTTTTTCAAAAATGGTCAAAAAACAGCCAAATTACGTAGATTTTTACTTTTTTTGTCCCTAGAGTAATATTAACCTCAATAACATTAATTTTCAACCCTTTCCAGACATTTTTGACCACTTTACAGCACACAGTGTTGTTTTCATTCAATTTAGGTCAAGGTCTGCAGCAAGCTGCATCGGCACAAACAGAAACAAACAAACAAACAGTAGTTTGTTACATATTTGCCTCACAGCAGTGGGATTAATGAATTGTCCCTGGGCCCCCCTGGGCCCACCCACCCTTAGCCTGCAAAAAGGACATGGGCATTGCGCACTTGAACACAAACCAATCATTTCAGTCAGAGGGACTGCCAAACCTGTGACTGAAATGACTGGTTCATTTGGGCTCCCCACAAAAAGCTACAGATTGACTGATGTCATCCTTCGCCATTCTTATCCTCACTCTCATCAGTGTGTACATCCTTTGAGTCATCATCATCACCACATAATATCAGTTCATCACTGCTGGAATCCTCCATGAGCAATGTCTCTGTTTTCCGATGGAATTGGTGAGAAAGTTCTTCACGTGAAATTTGTAGTTCATTTTTATGAACATCATTTTTTTTTTTACATTTTGAGGAAGTAGCCTCTGACGTCGCTGACTCATTTACAAGGTTCCCAGCTGTGCTGAAGACTCTCTCTTAGTACACACTGGAGAGTGGGCAGCTTAAGTAATATGGTACTTGTGTAGTTTCACGGCACCAGCATGGCCGCGCGCTACTTTCGGGTCACACTTTCTAAAAGAAACTCCATGCCAACTTGGATAGTTCATACGCCCACTATCCACATTGGCATGGAGTCGATTTTAGATAGTCTGGCGAGCGTAGCGAATCATCAAGCCCGTAGCGTGGGCGAGCGCAGCGAGCCCCGCAAGGGGACACGGACGCACAGCCATGCTGGCGCCGTGAAACTACACAAGTATCATTAATACAAAGCCAGACTGTACAGGGGCCTCCATATTTACTTTTTTTCCTTCCAGCACGTGAAATAGACTCCCTGACATGCCTACAATTACACTGTCCTGAAAATAGTCCTCCACTAATCTTTGCATGGTGACCGTATCTGAAAAAGTCATGCTAGAGGTGTCACTAATACTGGGCAATTCCCTTAGACCCGAACAGATGTCAAAAGGTTTTTTTTGGGACTTCTTTTTGATTGGAAGAAGGAAGCAGCTTGTCCAACACTGCGTGGAGGCAGAACAATCACACACGGAACTTCTGACAGTATCTCACTATGGTGTATTGGGGTGCAGCGCAGTACACACAAACAATATAAATAAAGTTAATAAGAGAAAAAATGTATTTACATTTTTTAAAGGAGGATGCAACTTGGAGGCAGAACAATTACAAACAGAACTTCTGACAGTATTAGTATGGTGTATTGGGGTGTAGTACACACAAACAATAAAGAAGAGCAAATTTTTTTTTGTTTCATTTTTTTAATGCACAGCTTGTATAACACTGCGTAGAGGCAGAACAATCACACACGGAACATCTGACAGTATGTATGGGTGCAGTACACACAAACAATAAAGAAGAGCAAAATAGTTTTATTTTTTTTACATTTTTCTTTAATGCGCAGCTTGTATAACACTGCGTTGAGGCAGAACAATCACACATGGAACTTCTGCAGTATAGTATATGGTGTATTGGGGTGAAGTGCAGCACACAACACACCACAAACAAACAAAAATGACTGACAGCCTGCCTGTGTACTGTACCCCACTACACCGACTGACAGCCTGCCTGCCTAACACATGACCAGTACAATAACTCAGCACAAACCCCTGCCCAAACCCCTCTGCACAGCACAAACCACTCTGCACAACACCCATCTGCTGCACGACAACATCCTTCAGACTTCTGCCAGTAACACCCTAGACTACACTGCAGAGCTGTGCGCAACTTGCGGAAGCATGTGAAAATTGGTGCCAAATTCTTGGGACGCCAAGCATATAAAGACTGCGTCTCGTTTGAATCCGACATGAGATTACCACATTCAGCCGCGCTCGGGTTTCCAAGCAAAGCGGTGGTGGCTGGCTGTGTCCATGGAGGCACAGCCCCCCGCGCCGGCTGTCGCCGATACCACTGGCCCCCCCGCCGGCAGCCGCAGATACCACTGCCCCCCCGCCGGCAGCCGCAGATACCACTGGCCCCCGCGCCGGCAGCCGCAGATACCACTGCCCCCCCCGCCGGCAGCCGCTGATACCCCCTGCCCCGCCTCCACCCGCAGGTGATATCCCCGGAACCCCCCTGCCGGAACCCCCCTCAGAGACAGGGGCCCATTATAAAATTTTGCTATGGGGCCCACAAAGTTCTAGTTACGCCTCTGGTTATACAAACTTAACTGCAAAACAGAGCACAAAGTATGAAGTTTGTATAAAAGGATAAAAGAAAAGTGACCTGCACCCTGCATCATACTTCATATGTGCATTTATACTAATTCCTTTGCAATGTAAAAATCTAATCCTAAATACTTGGCACACTAGATTCGGAGGCACTGCTGCTTTCAGGTGCAACTGCACATACATTTAAATTAAACCGTGCATTGGCCGTACACAGTTACAATTGAGGTGCACGGGAGATACAGGGTCTTTTAAAGTGTATATTTATAGCTAAGGCTCTATGGACATACACAACGGGCATCTCACTACTTGCACATCCGGGCACATGACTGTACACAACGGAAGGGCTTATAGCAGCATTTGTGTAGTTGCAGGTGTGCAACTGGCAATAGATGCATGGATCTCACTGTGTAAGACTTAGGGGTAAATTTACGAAGATGGGAGTTCTATTGAAGATTGATGTTGCCCATAGCAACCAATTACATTATATCTATTTTCTTATAGAAGGTGCTAAAAAAAATAAGTAGAATCTGATTGGTTGCTATGGGCAACATCCCATCTTCAATAGAACTCCCATTTTAGTAAATTTCCACTTTAAACATCAGCCCCTTTATGTGAAATGTAGAACAACTTAGGAAAAAGTAGCAAAATTGCAGAGGGAATAGAACAGCGCAGGAATCGTGCCAGTCCTCTCATGCCATATGGCACAAAAAGGAAAGGTGTACAGGGACACAGCTGTGAAGATAGTTCTCGACTTCTTCAATGATAGACTGGATTATATCTAATATATCAAATTGTACATGTAAGGAACAGGTGGGAGGGAAGTTAGGGAACAGTGATTACCAAATGTCAACATTTAACTTGACTTTTTAATAAAACATTTTATATGATAGCCACAAAAATAATGAATTTTAGAAGAGCAAAGTTGAACCAGCTCAGAGAAGCATTAAAGGTTGTAGACCGAGAACATTTAATCTTCAATAAAAGTACCAATGGAATATATTTTTTTAAACATACACACTTTTTAGCAATAAATGGCAGACTAAGGGCCAGATGTATCATGCTTCAAAAAGTGATAAAATAGAGAGTGATAAAAAAAGCCAATCAGCTCCTACCTGTCATCTTTCAAAAGCAGCCTGTAACATGACAGTTATGAGCTGATTGGCTGGTTGTTTAGCACTCTAAATAAGAAAGTAGTGCAGAGAATAAGTGGAAATAATTGAATGAAAAGGGAAAAACCATTTATTATAGAGATTCAAGGATGTAGCATAAAAATGTAGTAGAGGATCTGATTACTACCAAGAAACACACTGCTAAAGTAAAAAAAAAAGTTTTACAAGGGCTTAAACATCACAAAAATAAATTGTAACATTACAAGAATGAATGATAGGTAAAGTAGGTAAATCTTGAACTTAAATATAAAATTGATCTTTTTGTTTGATATCTGTGTTAGCAAAGGAAGGAAAATGAAAGGAGACAAGATAAGTAGTAAGAACCTATGGACCTAATAACCTAATTAATGTTACTAGGCCAGATTCTTTATACTGTAGCTGTCTACAATCTGCTGCTCAGCAGAATATTGCAGGTGCAGGAGTATGGGGTAACGGTACAGGGGCAAACACAGGATTTTCAGAAGGGGGTTTCCAGAGGGGCGGAGCAAAGCACGGAGATGGACACTTAGGTGACCCAGTATATGCTTTGATGTCCCGCGGGTGCTAGGGGGTATTATATCAACCGCTCAGCATGTAGGGCCTGGATCAGTAATTTCCACTAATTATCCTTTACTGCACAGATGGTGGGAGAAGAGGTGGGAGAAGGGGGCATTGGGCTGAATGAAGGGGTCCTGATACATAACTTCCGGGGTGGTAGAAGATGTTTAATACGCAGAGGAAGGGTGTATAGTGGAGTGGGCTTATTAATCATAATTTTCTGGTGGGAGGACAGCTTGCTTGACTGCAGATATCTCCAGTTCCCGGAAATAGATTTCTTAGATTTTAATGTAATTAAAAAATAGAGAATCACTCCTACCAAATGGTATTGGGGACTAGGGGATCAGAGTTCAGGAGGCAGAGCAATCTGCCAACGAGTATATAAAACTACATACCAGGTGTGTGGAGCTGGAGCAGTAACCAGCTGCTGGAAGGCTGATATCTCTGGTTCTGGGAACAGTAGAGACAAGCTGCTAGTGTCCATCAAAGGGGGAGAGTCCCAGCTTTTGGAATATACCCTCAAAAAAACTCTAAGTCAGACAGAACCTGAAATATCTGACTGGGAAAAGCAATTAACAGGCTTGGATGGGGACTACTGCTTTGAAGTCAGATATCTCTGGTTCCCAAGGGCCGATTTTCAAAATTCTTTTACCCTTGGAAAGAGGGGACCCTCAGCTTTCAGCCTAGTGCCCTTAGACTCCTGGGGGGGTTTCTGGGTACTCAGAAACCTCCCCTGCGTGCGCTACTGTAATCATTGATATTTTATGGTTAATGTAAATAGTTGTGCCATCGATGGGGGAACCAAATGGTTTCCCTCCATCGATGGCACAGCAGAGCTGATTATTGCGTTTTCTTTATTTTCCACTAAGTGCGGGGCCACTGAGCATAACTCCGCCCCTGACACCCGTGAAGACCCACCCCTGGTTCTAATTGGCCTATGGGACAGTCAGTCAAAGAAAATAGATGACCATTAATAGGTAAAACCATCAATAGTCATTCGTCACATGGTCTGTTACCATTGACGGCCGGTAACACTATCTACATCGATGCCAACCATCTATAACGACCACACTGGTGGCCATCTACCTAATGCTCCAGTGCACGTGCATGAGATCTCACTATGATTGAAACATCTCTTATGCACAGCCTATACCTGGCAGCCGTATAGCCACTACAGCTGTCGAAAATGGCCAAACTAGCCTAGGTGGAATCTGACAAGAATTGGCTCCAATCAAGAAATGTGGCCAACTCTTCTTAGGTAGCAAATGCACCTAACACTCCCAGGCAGATATATTATACTGACCATAACCACTTTTTTTTCCTTAGATGAAACATAGGGCCTTATAGTATATTTTAGAAGATTGTCTCACACTGACTCATTGGCTGTAGAGTGTTGAAGCTCAGCATCAATAAGTAGCAGCACTGAGAATATCTGCAACATAGTTGCAGACTTTCTGGCTGCTCCTCCTGGATCTAGAAGACTTGCACACTTTCCTGGGGAGCCAACAGCGCCATCCAGTTTTTGGAAGCCTCTGGAAGAGTAGGCAAGTAAGATCTGCAAGGAATATACTACTTCAAACTGCTATTATCTGAGACAGAATTATTAGCTCCCTGATAATAAAGTATGTACTTAGGGGGTATATTTACTAAGCCATGAAGACAGATTGCTGCTATTTCAGGGAGTCTCCTGCAGAATGCAGGAGGGCAGGCAACTATGATATATTCCACCCAGGAAAGGTGCCATGTATGGCAGCCATCTGGGCGCACAACATAGTAGGATTACTCTGGGTAGAATAGGTTGAACCTAGAGTAGATTACAAACAGTGTGGTGGTTGCTGAGTTCAAACACTTGTAGTTAAGTCCTAACACAACAGTTAGGAACTTACATTGTTTAACCCATCCACACAAGTGTACCAAATGAGGTAGGTCATCCAGGAACCAATTCATATGTTAGTGACATATTATTAAGTGGACTGGGATAAGAGTAAAATAAGTAAGAGAGAGAGAGTAATGTTACATTAATAACTTTCTAAGAAACAGATTTAAATGTATAGGGTAAACTACAGTAAAAATGATGCATGAATGTGATGCTGTGAGGTATAAGCAGTGCTATTTTTGTAGGAAAATAGGTTCAGGAACTGTGGGCGGGGCAGAAGTGGGCGGTGATTTGGGTGGAGCTACCAAAGAGGCGGGGCATCAATTGTTGAATAAACTTTTTTTAACACATACTGCCCTCAGCAGTGCCATATATACACATAATGCCACCAGTAATGCCATATATACACATAATGCCACCAGTAATGCCATATATACACATAATGCCACCAGCAGTGCCAGTTACACAATGCCCCCAATACCCGCAGTAATGCCTGATACACAATGCCCCCCAGCAGTGCCAGATAAACAGTGCCCCCCAACCAGTGGTACAAGTCTAAAAAAATACTTAGTGGCATGTGCCGAAGGCGCTTACCAAAAAGGTTGTGGCCACATGGGGTGCAGCCAATGAAAGCGGGGGGCGTGATACACATATTGCCCAATAGAGCAGTGCTAGATACACATATGCCCCCGCTAGCCATGAAGTACCGTTCTCTGCGGAAAAACAGCCGACACGCTGGGGGATGAGGAAGGAGGGTGAAGGGGCTGAGCTAATCACTTGACGGTTATGCTGCTGCAGCTGCATCACATACTATTTCAAAGAAGGCCTGCGCCGCAGCAGTGCAGGAGAAGAAAAAATGCCTGAAAATGACAGGGGAGGCACGTGCCTTGGTGCCCCCTGATTTAAAACACTGACACACACTCCTATTATCCTCATGCTAACAAATGTGACAAAAACACCCCCCTGACAACTCTAACCACCTCTCTCACACTGAGAGCTCCTTCAAACACACACATACAGTAGGCCCCCTCCCCAGTCACACACTAGCAACATACATACAGTTTATACACAGTGACAGCATGCATCACACACACAAAGGCAGCACAATCCCATCCCCAAAGCTAACAGCCACCACAGATTTCATTGACTCACAGGCTCCAGCTCACAACAGCAGCCATGTCTCCTCTCCTCATGAGCTGTCCGGGAGGCAGGCTGCAGATCGCGTACAGCATAGGTGTCAATCACAAGGCCTGCGGGCCAAATCCGGCCCGCCAGACCTGCTAATGTGGCCCGCACAGCCGCCGCCAGCCTTCACATGTAATACACTTGGCAGGGGGCGTGGCCTGTACAGGTCCACTGCCCCCCCGCCACAGCAGATTTCCTATGGAGGGGAGGGGCGCGCATCTCGCGTCTCTCCTTCCTCTCCCTCCCCTCCCTCAGCAGCAGCAGCGGCGCGGAGTTGGCGGCGGGGGGAAGCAGCGGCTGGAGCAGGAGAGAGTGAGACCAGGCTGCAGCAACCAACGGTCAGTTGTGCTGTTCTGCAGCTGGCACTGTGGGGGGCAATGTGGGGGCATATTTGGCACTGTGGGGGCATATCTGGCACTGGGGGCATATCTGGCACTGTGGGGGCATATGGCTGGCACTGGGGGCATATGTGTGGCACTGTGTGGGCATATCTGACACTGGGGGCATATCTGGCACTGTGGGGGCATATTTGGCACTGTGGGTAGCATTTCTGGCACTGTGGGCATATGTGTGGCACTGTGGGGGCATATCTGGTACTGTGGGGGCATACCTAGCACCGTGGGGTTATATCTGGCACTGTGGGGGCATATATGGTTCTGTCTGGCACTGTGGGGGCATATGGCTGGCACTGGGGGCATATGTGTTGCACTGTGGGGCATATGATATCTGGCACAGGGGGCATATGTGTTGTACTGTTGGGCATATACTATCTGGCACTGGGGGCATATGTGTTGCACTGTGGGACATATGATATCTGGCACGGAGCATATGTGTGGCACTGTGGGGGCATATGATATATGGCACTGGGAGCATATGTGTTGCACTGTGGGGCATATGACATCTGGCAAAGATACAACCGGCCCTTTGAGGGTGACCAAACTGCCGATGCGGCCCCCGATGAATTTGAGTTTGACACCCCTGGCGTACAGTGATGCCACACACGTCCGACGCCCGGTTACATGGACAGATGCCCCATCTGCGTCTCTCCTTCCTTTCACTGTGACATCAGCCATTCAAAGCTCGCGGGCCAGCTCCTGATTGGTCTGCGGCATACAAGCTCTGATTGGCTCACGGCAGCCAATCAGGACCCGGCCTGCGAGCTTTGATTGGTTGATGACAGGGACACAGTTGAAGGGTCGTGGCTAGCACAGTGAAGGGAACTCGGGAAGGAGAGATGCGCGGTGCGCTGCGCTCTCCTCTCAGAAGGACAGGGCCGAAACTAGGGTTTCTGGTGCCGGGGCATTCATTTAGTGCCCCCCCCCCAAAAAAAAATATATATATAAAAAACACTGAATAAACAATAACATTAAGATAAATATATAAAAATATATATATATATATTATTATATATACACACTGTATTCTGAAATGAAATATATATATATTTATCCCATAGTCACTGACTCTTTCAGTCAGCAGCTGGTTAATAACAATTTACCTTCAGAGAGTCAGTGACTGAGGGATAAATATATATTTCATTTCTCAATACAGTTGCTGGCTCCCACTTTCTCCCCAATATGTACCGTGCATAACTTACTGCGAGTCATGAGAGGTCAGAGGAAAACTGGTGACCAGCAGAGCAGGGTGTGTGATGTGGCTGCCGCAGCTGTCGGCGTTCACCGCTGTCACTCCTGCTGCGCTGCTAAAGAATTCCTGCGCCCCCCGGCTCCTTGAATGCGGAGAATGGGGCAGCCTGATGGCGCGCTGGCAGCCGCTGTAGACAGTGCTGCGGCTGCTGCCTCGTTCTGCGCGCACGGGAAAGAACAGAACTTCCCGTGCGCTGATTGTCTTTCCGCCAACAAGTCCTCCCCCTGCTATGACGTGTGGGCAGCGCCTGCGTTGACGTAACCCCCACGGCGTCACAAGGGGGGAAGAATCCGGCGGAGATAACAAGTGAGTGACAGACACACTCACAGTTTACTTGCGCCCCCCCCCTCCCATGCCCGGTGCGTGTGCCCCCCCCCCCAGCCCCCCTAGTAGTTACAGCTCTGCGAAAGAGGACGGAGTCAGACAGCAGGGCAGGCCGCAGAGGTCCCGGAACGCCGTTCCTGATGACATCATTTTGCAAAAGAGCTTCAGGAACGGCGTTCCGGGGCGTTCCGGCCCAAAAATAGCCCTGGGTATAAGTAATCTTATTCTGTTTAAATGTGTGTTTATTTTAATTTAAATTTCATTTAAACTAAGAGGACAGTTATGGTATCTTAAAGAGTGACTTCCTAATGTTTTCTGGTATATGAATTTTCAATATTTTAGCTTAAAAAAAAAATAAGTTTACAATAACTTTAATAAAAGTTATGCGCTTATTACATTTCCACACACTTATAGTTGTTTTTCATCTGAATTTGGTTTTATATTTGCTTACTGAATATCATATTATCTAGTATTGTTTCTCAAATTATTTTCATTTCCTACAATATTTTTATTTCTGTTATTCACCCTTAGGCCCTTATTCAGATCTGATCGCAGTACAAATTTGTTTGGAAAATGGGTAAAACCATGTGCACTGCAGGTGGGGCAGATGCCAGGCCCGGGTGGTATGTGGGACATTTACTGAAAAAAAAAAAACTGTCACGCAAACATCGGGACAGTTGGGAGATATGCCAGTGACCTGGTACTATACATTTTATATAAATATGCTGCTATTGTTCATATAACAGCTTCTCCTTATCCTTCTCCTTATCATCTATGTCTGTATAATGGGATCGATTGTGTTTCTGTTTAGAGGTTTCGTGTGGTACAGCTCTCCCTGCTCTACACTATACTCCATTTGTAAGGCAAGCATATATAATGATCACATCATCAATGATTTACGTTTTATGTTCTGCTCACCACTTTGGTTTGGCATACCTTAATCTATTATGTTCCAAAGTAATAACTTCATATGAATGGACCAATGTATATCCCTAAATACAATCGTTTTAAAATCGTTTTAAAATGGTTATTGATTTCTCTATTTCAGATGTACTTTAGTAATAGTGCAATCAAAATCATTACATGTAATTATGACAGTGTATTTCTTTCATCCGTATGACTGCCACAGCAACTACAGCATGTAATTAGTATTTATCTCAGATTGTTTGAACATTACAGTAGGCATTTATGATTACCTTTTGCTAGGAATTCTAGCCAAGTCTTATTATACTACACAAGAACATCATCATTACAGTGTAAAATGCTGGAAAGTAAACAACTTCTCTATAGTCTACTTTAATGGCAGAGTTTGTGATAAACTGTTCTGTCTTTTTCATTTTTTTGTGTGCACTCTGCATGTCCTATACTGTAGAAACCAGTGTTCCACATCATGCACTAATGACATCTTGAGATCTAATCAGCAGCAAAACAGCTACCTGCAAATTGGATATCCAATCCTATATGTGTGACTGCATATTTTCCAATACACCAGTGGTACAGAAACCACATTGTGTTGGATGAAATATCCCATGCATGCCCCTGGCTAATGCAAGGACTAAATCCCTAATGTTATCTACCAGATTCAAATTGTAACTGTGTGTTACTGTAAATGCGAATGAAAGGATTTGGAGTAATTTTCCCAAAAACTGCTCCAAAAGCCCTTTAATACATTTAAATGATACTAAAAAGACGTGAAAGGGTGTAAAAACATCCTTTTCACACTATTTTATATTAAAAAAAGTTTAATAAATCTGCCCCATAATCTGTTACTTAAGAAGAACTGATGTATAATCCACTTCTTTACATTTGATGGAAACCTGACGCTAACAAATGAAATACAATGACCTGGAACATAAAGTGGTCATTCCCAAATGCATTTACAAAGTACGGAGGGATTTCAGGAACACTTGTACCTTCATATGGGGAAATACAGCTTCTAACTGGTGTCATGACCCAGAATACAAAGTTCACTTACTTACCTCTGCAATGTCTCTGCAGGATGGCTACGTGGCTCATTCACAGTGTTTCTGCATGAAGTTCACAGGTAGGGTAAGAGTCTGTATCTGGGCATTGCTTCCAGCAGACGCAGAGGCCTGTTCTCACTCCGGTTTACTTCCTGCTACAGTTTTCCAGAGTGCTCTGCGCACTATACTTCCCAAGAAGTTGGGCCTACTTCCTCCATACGAGAGTTTCCTTAAAAAACACATTGGCTGAGCCCTGTTGGAAGCCTTAACCTGATTAACCTTCCAGAAACTCTAGTTACTGTTTCCCAGACATTGCTTTCTATAATGGGAGCCATTCGGCCTCTCCAATTTCCAGTACAACGTCGCTTACACAGAGCTGTGTAAGCAGCTCTGTGCTGAGCTCCCTGACAATTCAAAATGGACCCAGTCCATTTTATCCAGATCCAATTTGTAGGGCTTTCTTAATGAGGGATTTTATTGATTTTAGGTCTGCCTTTATCATTTATATAAATGAGTGTGACCAGGACAATGCTGCAAATACCAGAGGTCTCCCCAGGGATGACGGGGGTTTAAGAGGTGGGGACCTGCCTGTTTTGTCTGTCACGGGCCCTACAATTTCTGATGGTGGCCCTGAGCATGACTCTGCTATTCAGTATATTGTTAGAACCACTGGGCCATTACTTTAGGTTTATGGAGCATAGAAGAAATGTGTTACAGTATATCACTTGAGAATGCACACCAGGAGTGGGCAATAAGCATCCCTCCAGATGTTGATGAACTACACATCCCAGCATGCATTGCTTTAGTTTTGCAATTTGGCAATGCTGACACTGATGCAAGGCATGCTGGGATGTGTAGTTCATCAACAGCTGGAGGGCCGCTTATTGTCCACCCGTGATGTACACCATGCTACCCTCTTCAAGCATACTATTAGTTGTCAGGGAGGTAAGATGAAAAATAAGGTTACAGCAAGGTGTATTAAATTGATGAAAGTAACTAAATGAGGGGGATATAAATGTAACAGTTATGTAATGTTATTAATAAAAGCATATTTGTATTTACCATATAAAATATCATTAAAAACTCAAAAAATTCTGTAATCTAGGAACACACCTTAACTCTGATAGAGATAAGGATAATGTAAAATAAAAATAGTGGAAAATAGAAATGTCATATTTTCTAGTGCCGTTTAAAAAAAATTAGTACACATAGATGACATAATATTTGCCGACTTGGCTGCTTCCTCCTCCCAGTGACATTTTGTATGTTGAACCATTTAAAAGAAAATTAGTGAAGACACTGTGCCCGCCGTACTTCAGGCAATGTTACCATTCCAAATTGTAAAGTAGGAAGAAGAAAAAGGGGGTGACCCTAAGGTCGCACAGAAGCGCTAATATGTCTACACAATTAAGAACTCTCTATAATTTTATCTAAAAAACCCTTTGGGTATAACTGCCGCCTCCTGTCAGAGGTATTGTGTTCCTCTGCTAGTAGAACAAGGTTTGGGAGTGATAGAATACTATCACAAGGTGGCGCTGTTTTACCTCAAAGTAAAATTTACACAGTATTATGATATCACTTTGATTTAATAGGAAAAACACATTAAAATACAATTCATAACACTCAAATATACATATAAAGTAAAAACAAACAACATACAACATATAATAGCATATATTATGCAGAGCGAGGCATTATCAATATACGAGGCTTTTGGTACTGTTCAAATGTATTTTGTGAGGCAGTATGACCATAGTTACCAGTCCCTTAGATGCTGTTCCTTTGGGCTTTGTATATTTAAGGAGGTAATGTCCACTCTATTCCTTTTTCTGAGCAATTCAAATGGGTCCTGCGGTAGTTGGACCGGCTCCAGGTATAAGTGTCCAATTTGTAACTCCTTTTAGGCTCTCTTAGCCAATTTCAGCTCACCCAAATTCAGCAGTATGCAAAGCTGGTAATTGCAGTGTGTAAGGCTGGTAATTGCAGCGTGCAAGGCTGGTAGTTGCAGCGTGTCAGGGTGCTGGTACCGGGCTGTAACGGGCTCCAATACGCGTTTCTCCGCCTTAGTAACGCTCGGCGGCTTCCTCAGCTGGATCCAGCTGAGGAAGCCGCCGAGCGTTACTAAGGCGGAGAAACGCGTATTGGAGCCCGTTACAGCCCGGTACCAGCACCCTGACACGCTGCAACTACCAGCCTTGCACGCTGCAATTACCAGCCTTACACACTGCAATTACCAGCTTTGCATACTGCTGAATTTGGGTGAGCTGAAATTGGCTAAGAGAGCCTAAAAGGAGTTACAAATTGGACACTTATACCTGGAGCCGGTCCAACTACCGCAGGACCCATTTGAATTGCTCAGAAAAAGGAATAGAGTGGACATTACCTCCTTAAATATACAAAGCCCAAAGGAACAGCATCTAAGGGACTGGTAACTATGGTCATACTGCCTCACAAAATACATTTGAACAGTACCAAAAGCCTCGTATATTGATAATGCCTCGCTCTGCATAATATATGCTATTATATGTTGTATGTTGTTTGTTTTTACTTTATATGTATATTTGAGTGTTATGAATTGTATTTTAATGTGTTTTTCCTATTAAATCAAAGTGATATCATAATACTGTGTAAATTTTACTTTGAGGTAAAACAGCGCCACCTTGTGATAGTATTCTATCACTCCCAAACCTTAAAGTAGGAAGAAGTTGAAAAAACAACGACCCGGGTCGACCATTTCAACCTGTTGACCTTAAGCACTGTTGACCTTGTACATGTCAACCTTTTTTACCATGTCAACCTTTTGTACCGGCTGATCCGCTGCATGCCAACCATATGGGGTTGACCCACTGATTGTCATCCTATAATCCAGATACCTCTGTTTCGAAATATTTTCAATTAATATGATATTAAATAATTGTTTCAAGTGAGAATTTCCAGAATTGTTAGACAGTGGCCAAACATAATTATATACATTTAATGAGCACCTTCCAGCCTCTCAGTAAACAAGAGATCTACACTAAGCCGTCTTCTTCAGACTGGTGAAAAGCAGAAGAACAAGTATTCCAAGCAGAACCAGGTTTCACTTATATTTGGTTTAAACTAAGCCCTAAGAAACAGTTATATGTGCACTGTGCTTTCATCAAGTAGTTCTAAAAGAGTAAAGAGAACGGCAAGGAAATATGGGTCAGGGAAAGGACAGCAAACAAAAATATTGGAATAAACAAGCACAGTAAAACCCTTTGAAGCTAGTAGAGTTTTCTAATCGTGTACTACAAGGAGATATTTGGGGTCTGCTGCGCAGTTTTTAGCATACCCAAGTGACACTAAAACAAACAGTCAAACAAATTAGAAGGAAAAGTTTTGCCTGTACAGACATGTTATTTGCTGGCACGGTGCATGCACAGAGGATGAAAGCGAGCCACAGTTGTACTAAGCAGCCTCACTCAAGTAGTTCTTTGAGACCTTTCTGACTATAAGTTACCAAGACATCCAATTATTGGAATACTTTGGTCTCGGACTTGTAATTATATGCAGGCTTCTGCAGCTACATGCAGGTTTTCCAATAAAATATCTCATAACTTAGGGGATAATATCTGAGGGACATGTTTTGGTTATGTGCTGCCAGCTTAAAACAGCAGCAATCTACACTCATTTTTCTGCGCACCTCTATTACACCTTTCACATTGCAAAAGACCCAGGTGGCTGATGTCAGAAAGGGGGCGAAGCACCAGCGCATCATCGAGCGGGTGGGGTAGGAGCCATCTATTGGAGCTGACGCTGCCTGCACAGTCGGACCCAGGTTATTTGTGTGATGTGAAAGGGGAATAAGGGGTTTAAACAGGGTTGGATTGTCCCACAGAAGTACAGGGGAAACCACCGGTGGGCACCACTGACTGGGGGCCAACTCAGGTTCCCCACAGTGCACTTGAATCATATATTATACATATGTTGTATTATATTGCACAGGACTATAGTGTATTTCCACAGTGCATTGCTGTCATTAATACCCCTTTAAGACATACGTGAAAATCCCGGGTTTTTTCACATGAACGCGCCCAAACCCGGGACTAGCGTATGTCTGAAAGGGTATACCCGGGATTTCACTCCCGGATACTGAGCACCTGCAATTGACCAGGATTTTTCCCAGTATTTAACTCCCGGGTATAATACTCTGCTTATGTCTGAATGGGTTTACCTGGGTTTTTCAGTTTTAAACATGTGATGTTGCTTTTTTTTTTTGCTGCCGGGGCATGTCCCATTTTAATGATGAAACACTGAAATGCTTGAAAAGCTTGGCTTATGTGTGAAAGGGGTATACCCGGGTTTTTCCCGGATTTGAGGTGTAGTGTGAAAGGAGGTCTGTTACTAAAATCCCGGGAGTGACCTGAGTTGAAAATCCCAGGTAAACCTGGCCAAAATCCCGGGTAGTATGTCTAAAAGGGGTATCATATGCACTAGCATCCCAAGGGTGTTGCCGAAGGGTGGCACCAAAATGCAGGCTACTGTAATGCAATCAGTAATTTTACGCTCCTGCATTGCCCACAAATGTTGAGGCCACTCCCCCTATTATACTGACCCAGCTGAACCTTCCCACATGACAGCTGGTAGGCATGAATACCAGTCTTCCAATACCCATTATTAGCATTCATTGAAATGTTTTTTTTTTTTTCTATTGTTGGTATTTTATATGAAGTACTGTAGTACTTAAACTGAAAATGAGTCCAATGGGTGCTATTTTTACCCATTGCAAATGGTCTGCCAAATCAGTGCTCAACAGGATGATCATTGCTAGCATTTACCTGACCTGATGCCCCTCTAATTTATACTGTACTTTAGAGGTTAGTTCTTTCTGACTCCAATACAGTGTTATTCAGGCAGTTGATTTGCCTAAATCCTGATCAGCAATTTGTCTGCTAGTCAGTTCCATATGCTACCAAAGATAATTATTTCTATCGTGTCCAATAAACGCTCAAACCCAACAGAGCGATTACCAGATCTGTGTGCCCCAGTACACAATGAGCAATGTCTAGCGCAATGTGTACTTTCTTGATTTGTCTTCAACAGGTTCAGGAGGTTATAAACAAGAAAGCGTGTACAGTACACCAGATCCCGTTTGAAGCCATTTATCAAATGACATAGGTCTGTGGACTTTTTATGGGTAAACGGGTGTTGACACATTAAGTGTTAAAAAGGGGATCAGGTGAAAAAGAGTCTGGAATTGAATAGCCCCAAGCAAGGCTTATTCCCCTTTTTCAAACCCAAATATCAAAAATTTGGGAATGAAACAGAATACCTGGAGAAACCCAGGCACACATGGAGAAAACATACATATGCCACACAGACAGTATTTATTGTTCTTAATTTATTGAATTATGGACTATTATGGACTATTATTTTAATTATTGAATTAAAATAATAGTCCATCCATTGTTTATGATGCATGCATGACTATACATACATATATATTATTTTATATGTTCATCTTATACATTTTAAGAAACTTTGCAGGATTTTCCATTTGAAATGACACTAGCTGGACACATTTGTGATATGGAACATTAAAAAAAATCTGCATAATTCATAAAGGAGAACATTTTGAAATATAAGTATAATGCTAAAATGAATCTATTAAGAAATGGAGTTCACTAACATTAAATCACTACTTGACATATTCAGGTTATTAAACTTATTAAAATATAGTGAATAGTAATCCACATAATAAATATTACATTCTAAAATCAAAGTAAAAATATATTCAATCTACGATGTTCAGTTATATGATAAAATATAGAAAATAAACATATGTAAATGAGACAATATATCAACAGGAATCCAATGCCCTCTAAAAAAGCTCTATAACGATTGCTCAAAAGTTTGGCATCACAACAGAAGGTAAATGTGGCATTAAAATATTGCAACACAAAATACGCTACACAAGCCTCTATCATGTATATTTAGATAAATTGTGCCATATGCTTGTGTACAATTTGAATTTTACTTTCAGGACATTTTAATTAATGGGACTATTAGTAATGTAATGAAAATAAACCACTGCACATTATTCTTCAGCTGGAAAGATGAATAAAATCCTTAGAACATGCCTAGTCATTTTTAACCATAAATTGCATTTTCAGACTAATTTTTTCTTGATCATCTATATATGTCTAGTGTCCATAGTCTCCGAAACACTGCCACCTGCTGGCAGAGAGTGAAACTACATCTCTTTTGCACACATGCACAAACACAGAAGTTAGCAGACTAGCTTTCGAAGCTTTTGCTTCGAGCAGGCTTACTAGTTTGACATATTTGTTTTAGAGGACAGTTACTTCTTTTATGTAACAAATATAACTTATGAAATCTTACCTTAAATTCCTTTTCGATATTGGCCAGTTTGGATAATTCATTGCTCAGTTCCAGTGCTGTGTGTACAGGATCCTCACTGGAAAGGGACAGGTAAGCTGGACTTGCCAATCCCCTGTAAGCATTTATTCTGGATCTGGAGTGGCTGAATGAGTCATGCTTTTGTTTCTCAGTGCAGTCATTGCACTTGCAGAAGTAATCATGGGGACGTTCTATCTTTGCACCTTTTATCAACAGCATATGAACAACTTCATATTTTTGACAGTGGGCAGCAAGGATGATGGGTGTGATATCTGGAGAGAACCTAGTGCCATCTTCGTCGTAGGAGTAAAAATCATCATCCTGTAGCTCTTGCTCACATGGACTGAGGGTGAGTCTTTTGCTCGCAGCAAATGCAGAATGATTCAAAATGGCTTCCACTATCCTTACATACCCCTTGCTAATTGCAAGAAGCAAGGCATCTCCTATCCGTGCCAAGTTCTCCTTTTTCAACAAAAGCTCAGTAACCTCTAAATGTTCATTGCCTACTGCTAGCTGAAGGGAACTTTGTCCCATGTAATCCACACAATTGACATTCAATGTCTTTGACTCCTCCAGCATCTTCCTTACAACAGGAATGTTCCCATATTCTGCAGCATCCAGAAAGCGCTCCTCCTCTGCTGTCAGGTTTGGACCTTTGTTGTTAAACATAAATGCTGGGCCTCGGACGGCCTGTCTCCGACCCTTCTCTCTTATCATGGTCACTCTCCTCATAGATGGGCTCCCATCACCTGCTCTGAAGAAAGAAGAGCATATTAATCCACTGGTCTATGCATAGTTATTAAGTACAGTATCTCTATAACACATATATATCACACAAAGGTTTAAGCATCAAGAATGCTAAAATTGTTAGTGGAGTCTTTCATTGTGGGAAATAAAAATGAGTGATAAAAACACTATTAGCGTCATAGTAAAAAGGAAACACTAAATCCTGAGGGTTACTTTCTCTAAAGGCCTATACACACTAGAAGATTATCTTTCCAATCTGGCTGATTGGAATGAAAATCGGGAAATTTTGGGGATCAAATGACAATTGACCATTTGCTCCTAAACATGGAAAACGGGCAAAAATAGTCATTCAGACAAATTAGTTAAATCCATTTATGCAGATGACTGCTTTTGTCCATTTTCCAGCTTTTGAGAGCAAATGGTTGATTGTAATTTGTTTCCAAAAGATTACAGATTTTCATTCCAACCAGCCAGATTGGAAAGATAACCTTCTAGTGTTTAATTTTCATTTTGAAAAATATAATAATGAAACTGATTCTTAATGGGGAATTCAATGGATACAAGGTAAATTACAACAAAAAAGGCCTTTTACTGAGATTTATTGCCCATTGGTGTTATTGGGCAGTTCAATTGAAGCCCTTATTTTCATGTGGCAATTGACCCATTTTACTGGTTTATTTACTAAAATGGTAGTTCTATTGATGATGGAATGTTACCCATAGCAACCAATCAGAATCTTCTAATTTAGCTCCATCTAGATCTAGAAGATAATAGATAGAATCTGACTGGTTGCCCAGTCAGATTGGCCTGTGTTAAAGTACCAGGTATTTTATCACTTCAACAGCAGAGGGAGCTACTGAGCATGTGCAGCTCCAGCAGCAGCAACTCTGCTGTCATGGACACCAGCTGTCACTTGTCCTGTCCTCTTCTCTTGGTAATCTCTCTCTCCTCTGTGTGGGTGTTATATGTATGCAGTTGGTCTGTTGTGTAAATATATATGTCCCAAACGACGTGCCGGGACCGCCGATCGTCATGCTGAGGGCACCCCATTAACACCGCCGCTGACCCGGGTCAATGAGGCAAAAAACAGTGTTTTTATGGCAGTGTAAAAGGGGTATAAGTCTGGAAATCCAAATTAATGTGATTTATTGGTTTGTTTAAAATAGACTTGTTTCCTTTTAGGAAAGAGAAATTTACAGTTAAAAAGGACTGTATACAGCAGGGGTGAATAAATTACAAATCACATGCCAAAGTGCAGTGACACTTTTGTGTCACTTTAGCCAGGGACGTGCAGTCAGGGGAGGCAGAGCCTCCTCTGTCATAATGATGAAAATAATAAAAAGAAGATATATTTATATATCTTCTTTTATTATTTTCATAATTTCTACCTCTCCCGCTGCCTCCCACCCTCTTACACTGCTGCATGTGAGGGTGGGAGGCAGCGGGAGAGGTGCCTGCCGCTGTTAACATTAAGGGGGAAATTTACTAAAGGAAATTTGTAAAAAATAGGTGTATTTGTATCCAGATATACACTTATTTTTTACATTTACTATCCCGAAAATACAGCAATTCGTATTCGTATTGATAGCACATCAATACGACTACGAATTGCCGTATTTTCGGGATAGTAAATGTCAAAAATAAGTGTATTTCTGGATACAAATACACCTATTTTTTTACAAATTTAGTTTACTAAATTTCCCCCTAAAACTCTGGGAAGCGGGGGGTGGGTGGGGGAGGGCAGGAGGCAGGGTGCAGCAATGGGCTGTAAAAGTCCATTGAAAATTAATGGGGAAGGGGCACTTATACTGATGCCGCAATGACAGGGGCACCAGTATGAATGCACGCCCCTAGATGTGATTGGGCCAGCGGATGTACCAGCTGCTGCCTGTGCCCGCTCGCGGCAGTGCGAGGGGGGGGGGTGTACGGGGAGTTGATTGCCACCCCAGGCAATGTCCTCACCGCACGTCACTGACTTTAGCGCTTCATGCTTCACCTTTTTACTGAGCCGGGCTATAAGATGTATTAACATCTCATTTACCAGAGTAATGTAGTGAACCCCCCCCCCCCTCATGAGATCCCTGTCAGAGCCCAGCGCTGATGCCCTCTCCTTCTGTCTGCCTCCACAGAGCATATGCATAGGTGTGCACACATTGAGTGTTAGGGGGGCACAGGCACCCCCTAATGCTGTGCCCACCTTATGAAAACCTCCCTGCCGCTAGCAATATCTGCAATACCTTTAACCAATGACTTTTGCATTTTAGAACTTTGTTCCATTAAAAGAAGCGCCCATCAATCAATTATGAGTTTTGCATTGTTAATTGTACTAGACCATTGTCATATCACTACATACCTGCGTCATCCATATCACTACATACCTGCGTCATCCATATCACTACATACCTGCGTCATCCATACCACTACATACCTGCATTATCCATACCACTACATACCTGCGTCATCCATATATGTTTTTTACTTTATTTGCCTTTACTGTTACACAGAGTAATTAGAAGATTAAAACTGTAATAGGCAGGAGATTATGGTGTGGCTGAGAGATGTTTTATATTGTAGCGAGTGCCAATAGATGATGGTAGACGCACCTGATTGACACACCCAATGGGCAGTAATAGACATGCACAACAGGGGGTGCCACATATACCCCTTTGATAGTGCACCCCCTAATAAAATGTCCTGTGCACGCCTATGAGCATATGTGAGATCTTATTACTATCATATGATCTTCCATGCAGTCTGAAGTTGGCAGCCATTACAGTGGCTGTGAATGAGGCGACACCTGCAGCTGCCAAAATCGATAGTGTTGAAATGGTCAGTGAAATTGACCATTCATGCGTTGCCCAGCAAATTGATGCTATATCTTAGCGATAGCAGCGCCTATAATGACAAAGCTGCATAACTCCTCTGTCATTTAGCACACAACTCCTCCTTTACACATTAGAGAAAAGCTGTTTTACCAAAGCTGTTTCATAATGTGTGCTCTTACCATAATGACAATGAATCTACCCATACCAAACGCAGGATTTTCAGAAGGGGGTTTCCACAGGGGCGGAGCAAAGCACGGAGATGGACACTTAGGTGACCCAGTATATGCCGAGTCAGTTAAAGTATTATAGACAGACCAAATATATATAAATAATAATAAAAAATTGGGGCTCCTACCAATCCTCCAGCGGTAGGGGTGGGGGAAGCTTTGATGTCCCGCAGATGGTAGGCCCCTGGGCATAACAATGTATTGGGGCCCCTACCAATCCTCCAGTGGTAGGGGTGGGGGAAGCTTTGATGTCCTGCGGGTGGTAGGGGGTATTATATCAACCGCTCAGCATGTAGGGCCTGGATCAGTAATTTCCACTAATTACCCCTTTACAGCACAGATGGTGGGAGATGGAGTGGGAGAAGGGGGCATTGGGCTGAATGAAGGGGCCCTGATACATAACTTCCACGGTGGTAGAGGATGTTTAATACGAAGAGGAGGGGTGTATAGTGGAGTGGGCTTATTATTCATAATTATCTGGTGGGAGGACAGCTTGCTTAACTGCAGATATCTCCAGTTCCCAGAAATAGATTTCTTAGATTTTAATGGAATTAAAAACTAGAGAATCCCACCTACCAAATGGTATTGGGGACTAGGGGATCAGAGTTCAGCAGGCAGAGGAATCTGCCAATGAGTATATAAAACTACATACCAGGTGTGTGGAGCTGGAGCAGTAACCTTCTGCTGGAAGGCAGATATCCCTGGTTCTGGGAACAGTAGAGACAAACTACTAGTGTCTTTCAAAGGTAGAGAGTCCCAGCTTTTGGAATATGCCCTCAGAAAAACTCTTAGTCAGACAGAACCTGAAATATCTGACTGGGAAGTGCAATTAACAGGCTTGGATGGGGACCACTGTTTTGAAGTCAGATATCTCCGGTTCCCAAGGTTCGATTTTAAAAATTCTTGTACTCCTGGAAGGAGGGGACCCTCAGCTTTCAGCCTAGGTCCCTTAGACTCCTGGGGGGGTTTCTGGGTACTCTGAAATCCCCCCTGCGTGCGCTACTGAGTAGTTCCAGTTACAGATGTCCCCAGTAGTGCCAGTTACATATCATGCCCCCACTAGTGCCAGATACACATCATGTCCCCAGTAGTGCCAGTTACAGATGTCCCCAGTAGTGCCAGATACGCATCATGTCCCCAGTAGTGCCAGTTACATAGCATGTCCCCAGTAGTGCCAGATACGCATCATGTCCCCAGTAGTGCCAGTTACAGATGTCCCCAGTAGTGCCAGTTACAGATGTCCCCAGTGGCGCCAGTTACATATCATGTCCCCCGTAGTGCCAGATACGCATCATGTTCCCAGTAGTGCCAGTTACAGATGTCCCCAGTAGTGCCGGTTACATATCATGTCCCCACTAGTGCCAGATATACATCATGTCCCCAGTAGTGCCAGTTACAGATGTCCCCAGTAGTGCCAGTTACAGATTTCCCCAGTGGCGCCAGTTACATATCATGTCCCCAGTAGTGCCAGATACGCATCATGTTCCCAGTAGTGCCAGTTACATAGCATGTCCCCAGTAGTGCCAGTTACAGATGTCCCCAGTAGTGCCAGTTACAGATTTCCCCAGTGGCGCCAGTTACATATCATGTCCCCAGTAGTGCCAGATACGCATCATGTTCCCAGTAGTGCCAGTTACATAGCATGTCCCCAGTAGTGCCAGATACGCATCATGTTCCCAGTAGTGCCAGTTACATATCATGTCCCCAGTAGTGCCAGATACGCATCATGTTCCCAGAAGTGCCAGTTGCAAGATGTCCCCAGTAGGTTTGTAGCAATATTCCGGAAACTATTAGTTATTTGGACTGTGTTAGTTTAGTGTTAGAGATTACCACGAAAGAGACTGTTTTATTTGACTAGGCATTCTGCTACACCACCCAAATTTACAGTGTGAGCAATGAGCATTATCATATCATAGATCTGTATCATATACAATACTTCTTGAGCATGCTTGCAATAAATATACTGAATAACAGCACACACATTTTTATTGCATCTAATTATGTACATTTTCTTTGTTTAGCTCTATTGAATGTTTTATGCAAATATGAGATAATACATACTGCAAAAAAACAGCAAAATCCCAAACTTGGAATAAAAATGATTTGCATTCATTTGCATGAAATTTGTCTCTCCTTATACCAAGCATGACTGACTTATTATTAATGTCATAAGAATTGCAATCTTTGAAACGTTAATTAACTCTTAGGTCTATTGAATAGCACCCATCAGATGCTCAGTACCAGTTATCTGGAACCTTTGATGACATATTGTAAGCACAGATAAAACATAATTTGTGAACTGCCAATGCAATGCTTGCTATGTCCCTACAGACTCTGAGCCAGGATATTTTTTGATGACATTATCCTGAGATCAGTGTCTGGTTTTATACAGAAGATGTTCCAGAGATTAAGGCTCCAAAGTAAGTTATATTTCAGTTCATCATTTCCTATTACAGGAATACAAACATACATGGTGCTCATCTGTTAGCATTGAATTTCCCAGAACAAACTTCCGAACCCCCAAAGCACCACTCACTTTTAACAGGAGAACTTTTAATTTGTTACTATAAAACCCATAATAAAATCCTGTAATACATTTAGAATTTAATAGAAACTGTGAGCATTAAATTTGCAATTAGGATGATACAGTGGCAAACGCAGGATTTTTAGAGGGGTTTTCCAAATGTAATCCAAAATCTCCCACTCTGTAGTGCATTAGAGTAAGTACAGGAGTCTGGTGGAGAGGTAACAGCCCTAAAAATTGGTATTTTCATAGACTGGATACTGTATGTAATACAGTATTAATATTTAACAGTACAGATGGTCTATAGTAAAGGCTGTTTCAAACATTTAAAAAGGTTAAGTGGTTAGGAAAAGCTTAAACCTATCATAATAAATAAATACACAAATATTATAGAACCAGTACTGCACTTTCTAAGTTCACAATCTCCCACTTCATGGTAAGGCTCATGTCTCTTCCTCCTGGCAGCTCCTCTCTGGTCCATTGCATGTTTGAGGTCTCAAATCCAGGCATACAGTAAATGTGGTAGAAGAAGCTGGTACACTAGACATGTGCAGCAGCTCCGCTCTGTCCCTTACACTGCATGATGTGGTATCTGCTCTACTGATCATATTATGTACCAGTGCTATTGTTTTCATAATTTAAGGCACTTGCCAAGAGAAGGGGGGGGGGGGGTTCTGCGTTTGCCCATGCATTTGCCTATGTGATAAAAATATTAGGTGCATAGAGAAAAACATTTTGTGTCACATTCAGCTTGCTGGCCATGCTATACAGACTGCAAAAGAAGTGGTGGTGCGCTAATAAGAATGTGATCAATTGGGTATTACAATTATAGTACATTTATTATTTCAATATGTCTTAAATATTTAATTATATTGTCCAATAAAATATAGTGAACTTGGTATTATAATAAGATATTAAAACACAATATTCAAAATAAGTACTCGCGCTTTGGGCACTTGAAAAAAACACAATTAAAACTACTGGAGAAGGGTATTGGAAAGAAAAATGCAATTATACTTATGGTAGAGTAGCACTTGTTCCTATAATGCTCTGTTGGTAGAGATAGAAGTGGCCCCCAAATTAGTCCATTTGAGCTGAAGAATAGACTGTGCGAGTATCCATAAACCTGGCCTGGTGTGTATGCCGCTGAGAAGTGGTGAATCCCAGTTTAAGGAGACAAACTCACAATTTTTGGGGGGAAAGGCAGTCCAAAAGTAGGCAGGTGGTAGTATCCCAAATAGCTGTATTGCAATCTGTAAATTGGCTCACGACCAGTAGCGGTAACGGTGACGGAGCTGGCTCAATGCGGGCAATCCATCCAAAATGATTCAATGTCCCATGGTTAATAGTGCTTTCTGCTGCATTTCATGTGGCAACTTTTTAAAAGTTATAGCACTCAGTGTGTAGTCAAGGTTTAATATTGTGTTTTATTATGTTATTTTCTTTATAATACCAATTTTAATATATTTTATTTGTCAATATAATTAAATATTTAAGACGATATTGAAAAAAAATTATTTACTATCATTGTAATACCCAATTGATCACATTCTTATAAGCGCTTTGCCACTCTTTTGTCTACTTGGTTATTTTAATAGGGAATTGACCCTCCCTTGTGTGAACAGCTGTGCACAACATCCCAGTAGGTGCCTTCGTTACCATTTGGCACCACACCTCTTTATGTTATACAGACTGTATAGAACTTTAACCACTTAACTGGCTAATGTTTTTTTTCTGAAAACTGCTCTGAATCTTTTATTGAATTAAGATAAGAATATCTATTTAAAATATCCAGGTAACTTTTTTTTTTTTATATAAACGTTTTTTATTGGTTTTTACAGAGGAAAAAAATAAACGTAGTCAAGACATGACCATCAGTTGGTACGGCTAAGGAGGATATACATAACAGTATTGAGCAGTCATACATTTACATAGGTGGTAGGAGATCGGAAGGGTATAATTGAACATAGAGCTCAATCCGGAGCAAGACCATATCTTTGTCTACAATCTCCAACTGTAACTAGGTTTATGCTGCACAATTTGTTGCTATACGATGAATAGCCCTAGAAAATCGAACAAATTTCTGACCATTAGTAACACATTTTTAATAACTCGTACAGTGTAGTAAAAGGATAGAGTAAGTAAGGAAGAAAGAAAAGAGAGAAAGAAGGGGGAGTGTGGGGGGGAGGTAAGATGGTCTTTAAAGACTGCCGACCTAAGCAACCGTCTAACTCTCTAGCCCATCGCTCGTCTTATGGTAGGTGAAGGCTGGCTTTTTGTTGCAAACACAGTCGGCCTTTGACTCCACTCTAAACTGTCTGCGAATGAGGTAAATAGCACCTGTTGAATTCTAGTCATGGCCAATCTTGGTGATCGATTGAGAGGAGACACGCAACAGGGACCAAGTTTGATACTCCGAGAAGAGGTAGATCTTGGATTGTGTTTCAATGTCCAAAGTCTGAATATACAGCTCCCACTTTTTTCGAAACTTCATCTCTCCTGAGACAGAATTCCAAGGTAGATATTTCCTATCATAATACATTTGCTCTAACATCATCCTATGTAGTTCCCCAATAGTATGGCCAGTCTTGGCTATCCAATGTTTCAAGATCAGCTTTTTAGATATACTGTAGTAAATATAACAGTGAGCAAAGGAAATATTCTTCTATGACGATCTTCACCTGACCAGTCCGAGGAATTAATGCATAAACAGGCCTTCGGCTGTGGCAACAAATTTACCTGGAATTTAGAATTGATAAATGCAATTATTTTATTCCAAAAA
The DNA here is from genome assembly GCF_055691185.1 of Crinia signifera. Taxonomy (NCBI): domain Eukaryota; kingdom Metazoa; phylum Chordata; class Amphibia; order Anura; family Myobatrachidae; genus Crinia; species Crinia signifera. The sequence continues at coordinate 141,561,164 of NC_139217.1, read as the reverse complement.
CATCTAATTTTATAACAATTCCAGAAAGAATGATAAAAGGAGGCTCCCGTCCCTCTACATTTTGGGCAACTTCCATCATCCTCCGGGACAAAATGGGCTCTAACACTGGGAGATAAATAGGCCTGTGAAGGGTTCTGAGATGAACTTCTTGCAAATAATCCGTGTGTAGGGTACGCATGGTGGTCGTGAAATTTCCCATTAAATCTTCACTCGAGGTGATCCCTCCTGCTTCGTGGTGCCATCTGTCTGCATTGTGTGCCATGAGTGTGGTTGCTGGTGCGTTAACTATTAAAGTGTATATGTTTTTTATCTTGTATGGATGTAGTTCCCATCTCTTCAAAGTCTTTAGGATGTGACAGGTGGTTGTTTGAGTTGTAGGTGAAATTTGTAGTGATTGTACATAATGCCGCGTTTGAAGGTACATATAAAAGTGTGAGTTCGGAAGGGAGTACCTATCATGTATGTCGGAGAATGGGGATATATTGCCACCAGGAACGAATACCTGGCTGGCCGCGTGTAATCTCCTCCCTCGCCATTGAAGGAAAATGGAGTTGTGTAGTGATGGGATAAAAGATGGGTTACCCCAGAGATGGATGTATGGGGTTGCAGTGTGTTTCCCATTCGCTAACTTTTTTTATTTAAAGTGACCATCAATGGCCAACATATTGAACCATCCGTGACCAGACCATTGTGACCATGGCAGCTTTAAACTTTCCTGGCAGCTGCTTCTCTCTGCAGTTGACAGGTGTACACAGGCACGGTAAGAACCGAAAAAGTATACATTTCTAAATGTTGAGCATAAGCAGCCTATGTGTAATTCAAGAATTCAAAAGTAGGGTATAACTAATAACTCTCAAACATTACCCTACAATAAGGATGGAAAAAAATGGAATAATCATAGGTGCTATGTAATTTGGGAATAAAAATAAATGGATATAAAATATACTGTATATACAGTACGTTCCTTTTATGTACTGTAATAAGAACCATTGATGTTAGAAAGAACCATTCTACAATGGTACAAAGTCCGTATACTGCCCTTTTCTTTCCCTTCAAAGCTTTTTTTACGTTTTCTTGTATAAACTCTCCTTTATATATTGGTGGAATTTTACTCCTTTCTCCAAGGTTTTCAGATAATTATTCTAGAAACCTATTGCTTTGCATTTTCTAGCATGTTTCCACTATGCTTACTTATAGGGGGTTATTTTGTAAGGATCTCGAGAGCAAACTGTTTTTCTAATGGGCAAAACCATGTTGAACTGCAGGTGGGGCAAATGTAATGTGTGCAGAGAGAGTTAATTTGGGTGGGGTGTGTTCAATGGGAAATCCAAATTGGTATAAAAATAAAGCAGACAGTATTTACCCTGCACAGAAACAAATGAACCCACATCTGCACATGTTCCATTTTCCCGACCTGCAGTGCACATGGTTCGGCCCATTTTGATAACAAATTTGTCCTGTGATCAGGTCCGAATTAGGCCCAATATAGAGGTCCAGACTTTACAAATGGGCAGACATTTACCTACTTACCGGTGACGTCAGTGACAGCAGTCCCTGCAGCCAGTATACATGTGGTCACAGAAATAAAATAACCCACCCAAATCTAACACTCTCTGCACATATTACATTTGCCCCACCTGCAGTGCAATATAGTTTTCAACAAGGTCTGGAGATTGATAGAATTGTGAGAGATAAATGCGGAAATTTACTAAGATGTGTATTCTACTTCACATGTGATGTTTCTATGGAAAACCAATCAGAATCTACTCAATCACTCCCACTTCTTATTTATTTAGCACCCTCTAGAAGATAGTAGACAGGATCTGATTGGTTTTCCCATAGCAACATCACATGTGAAGTAGAATACACATCTTAGTAAATTTCACCCAAAGTGCCAGCTTCGAACTGTCATTTTGGTACTTGTTTCCTAGCAGGGCGCCCGTCGGGTCCCATCGCATACCTTAACTTAAGGTACAGTATGCGATGGGACCCGACCGACCCGATTTCGGGCTTTTTAAGAGCTTTCCCGACAATTAAAAAATTGGTCGCAGCGCATGCCATTATAATGGCATGCGCTGCGACCGATTCGACGACCCAATTTGACATTGTATGTAATGTTAAATGGCCGTTTAAAATCAGGTCCATCGCATGCCATTATAATGGCATGCGATGCGACCAATGTGATGGACCCGATTTTACATAGGAACCAATGTTAAATGGCCCACCATAGATGATTTTTGATTGTATACCCACCCTGATGGGTAGTTTGTATGTCAAATGCCCCCCCTTTGTTAATGCCACCCCATGATGAACGCCAACCAGAAGAGTGGCAAGCGCAGCGAGCCCGCGCGGGGCGGCATTACGCGTCCTCCGACCTTTTCATACCCCCACTATCCACATCGGCGTGGAGTTGATTTTATATAGTGTGGCGAGCCACCGAGCCCGAAGCATGGTGAGCGCAGCGAGCCCCGCGAGGGGACGCGCATTACTTCACAGGTATTACGCGTCCCCTCGCGGGGCTCACTGCGCTCACCATGCTTCGGGCTCGGTGGCACGCTGCGCTCGCCACAAATCTCTTACGCTTTTCCCCGCCTGCTCCTGGCTGTCAGCGACTTCCTCAGAGAGATTTGTGTAGAAAGTCCGATTTTTTTCGGAAATCATCACTTTTAGAAATAATAACCAGGACTTACTCTGGCACCCTGGAACCCTCCCCTTCCCGAGGACTAACTAAGAAATTGGAAGTTTACAACTAGCTTAATTAGTCTGTAATTGCTCACCTTCCAAAGTGGTCTCTTCTCCTCCAGCATCAGGATCCAGTCCTTTGTAGCATCGGTGGGTAGATAAAGCCTGATTCAGACCTGCTCGCTAAGCAGCATTTTTCGCTGCCTAGCAAGTGCATAAGCGCCACCCACCAATTGTCAGATTGGTGGAACAATTCCCCCAAATCAGCTAAATTGTGGCAGCTGGTAGTTAACTACGCATGGAACACAAACAGTGGAATAAGGAGACACAATTCTATGCTGCGATGCACTGTATGAAAATGATGAATACCGCAATTGTCTTAAATAGAAAATATCAATCAGAATTACCATTTCATGAAATGTGTGAGTGTATATATATATATATATATATATATATATGTCTAGTGTCTGTGAGTCTCCAAAACACTGCCATCTGCTGGCAGAGAGTGAAAATACTCACACATGCACAAACACAGAAGGTAGCAGACTAGCTTTCTAAGCTTTTGCTTCGAGCGGGCTTATTAATATCCTAATATATAGGCTATATACAATAAATTCATTTTAACTCTATTTTATTATTTTCACCATCTTAAACAGTACTAATCAGCCCCAAAAGGGGCTGATTGTAATATACTATTTTTAAAATGTGTTTTAGTAAATCAAGGATACTGTTGGGGTTAAAAGAATAATGTTGGGGTTGAAAGAATATACATTTATTGTTATACAAGGATACACATATTATAACTAAACGTTATTAACAGTGACACATTTTTTGCATGTGTTTTGCAAATAACAAAAGCTCTGAACTGTGACCGAACATCGATCCCCAAATCTTCACCATTGTTCAGTGCTAAGCTTTAATCTGAAGCATACATGAATAGCAGTCTTTTGTGAGCCGCAAATGTTATTGTATTTGTTCTGTTTTTCTTTCAAAGCATACTCCACTAAACATAGGCTGCTACAGGGTTCTAACAGTTCCGACACCTTATGTCTCATATCTCACAATTGCCTCCTCCATCTGCTGGATTTGGAACCATTTTCACAGTAAGGTAGCTGGTAGCTAGTTATGACAAGAAAATGAATGGCGTTGTGATTCTGTTCTTAGGGCCTTGATAAAAGACTGTGCGTTCTCAAATGGAGGTGAAGGCCCAAGAAGCCTCTCGTGAGCATGTTAAGATTGATATTGCAGACTGCTTTTCCCAACACACTGTTGTCATTTTCTTTTTCTATTATCATCGTGTCTTGTGCCTAGATGTAACTACTATCACCAGGCTAAATCTCCCTGTACACTCAGGATATTTTATAGTAGAGGCTTCTCTAATCTACAGCAACTTCCTCCCTTTTCTGTTTATTTCATTACATTTTAGGTAGCATGATATTCTAAATTGTGGTGTAAGGATATATGTATATTTTTAAATATAAAATGCAAATAGTATTATGTTGTGAGATTGTCTGTGAAATAAATTTATCCTGTAAAGGTGCCTATACACAGGTCTGACTTGGCCTGTTTTCGGATGGATCGGGATGATATATCGGATGAAAACTGGCCAAATCTGAGGTGTTTGACATCAGATTGGATTCCCATGTGCATTGGATCAGAACCTGAGATCCTATGTGCAGCACATAAGATAAATCGGAATCAGACCATCAGCTGTACATCACGGCTGATTTTTAGCACCTGCGATGTTCCCTTGAACTCCCCGGCAGTTATCCCCTTAGCTGGCAAAATTATCTCCAAAAATTGGTCAGACAATGTTTTTGTTTTTTCTTATTTCTAAACATATTTTGTAATAAATATTTACATTTTGAAAACAATAAGCCTTGGTGATGTCTTATGCCCCCTTGTAGCCATAGGCTCCAAATATCAACTTATCTCTCACTACCTTTGGCAATAGACCCTCCAAGCGGAGAGAAATCCTATTAACATTTCCCCTGACAGCCTTTGAAGTAAAGGAGGCCCCAATTCTTAACCCCCCATCCCCAGTGTAAAATGCCCCTATTTTTTTAAACCCTCATCCTTCCACTTCTTCCCCTGTGACCAGTTTAAGATTTGCATCAAGTTACTTTTTTAATTATGGGGCATTACCATTTGCAGAACGGGTCTCCTCTTTAAAATCTGGGGGATGCAGTTAAATGGTTAAATAGCAACAGAATGGCTTAGACGAATTCACTAGAAATTGCTACAATACAGTATGTACTCATCTCATCTCAAATGTCTGGAAAAAGGCCATGAATAATCCAGTTCTTGAATTTATAAATCCAAGGTTCACAAATATTTACTGTAATTCTGATGCCTACTGCTTTGGGGTATGAGCTTCTTCATAGTCACCTTGAACGATTAACCTGGCATTTCACTTTGTGAGACTGATTTTTGCCCCACAATTGTGTTTTGGTATTGTAAAGAACACAAAATGTTTTGACCCTTTAAAGCGAAAATGTATTTTCATCATTTACAAATTGGTATAATTTGCTGGTTTTACAGTTTGCTTGATTTGAAGTTCCTTTGAGATCTTTGTATTGATAATGAAAGTATGAATATGCAGATTGTAATTATGATGTTTGCATTTCATTCTCTAAAGAACTACTGTAAGCGCAATCTATCTGTTTTAGAATAATTAATGTAATCTTTACTTCTTGGAATAATTACAGATGTTCAGTGAGTAGCCCATTTATTTAATACAAATACTATGCTGAGAGCTGCCTGAGATTTTTAGGACCACAAGCTGGGTATACTGTAATCAAGTAGAGCAAACTGCACAAGGATCCTAAAAACAGCATGTACAGTATGCTAAAAATGTAGAGTGAGCAGAAACAGCTCCAGAACATATGGCAGCAATGCAGAATACAGGTAACCAATGAAAGGACTGATGAAGCTGATCCACTCTGTCAGTCCCTCCATTGGTTACCTGTATTCTACCATATTCAATATAAAATCATTTTACATATACGCAAGGACATAGACCAAATTACACCAAAATACATCTCTTCTTATCTCAAAACATCTCCCAACTCAACCTCTTCGCTATTCAAAAAAGCTACGTCTCTCAGCCACACTTATTCCTCACACCCATGCACAATTGCAGGTTTTTCTTTGGGTTGCATACACTCTGTGAAATGCCCTCCCACGCACAATAAGACTCTACTCTAGTCTAAAACTTCAAGTGTTCCCTGAAACCTCAAATTCCAGAACCGCCCACATAACCTTCATAAGATAGCTTTCCTAACCAATTACATTTCCACTATAATACTCAGATATTTAATCTATCTCCACTTTCACATGCTCCTGACCTCAAGATAACATTGACCATATCATAAAGCCCACCAAGAACCTTTGCAACCTGGTGGAACATTTTGCAATCGATAATGCCTATCCTTGTACATCAATGCTTATTTGCTACTGCGCATGTGCAATTTTTCTAGAAACCCTTATGATGCATGCATTGTCAGACTGTACGCACAAAGGTCTTATTACGTACGGGTTCGCTGGTATCGGAAATGTAGTAGTGAAGTGTTGGGTGTTCCTAGGATGTGGCCCGAGGGAAACACTTAAAATCTTTGTTTTGTGGGCATGCTATGGAAGTGTCACAAGCGTGTCAGTGGATGCAAGCTGCATTCTCAGAAGCATAGTTGCGCTTGCTGCAAGTGTCAATGGTGGTTACCGGGGAAAACACTGGCCCTGACACTGGTGATTACTAGATTTATCCAGCATGCTAAAAATTAATCGCCTGGAGATAGCGATGCGTGGGGCCGCACATCGCTATGGCTCCAGCTCCTACACACGGAGTGATGTAGGGGCATTTTATAAGTGATCTAGTGAGATCGCTTAGAAAATACCCTGAAATCATCCCATGTGTAGACCCTATTAGATTGGGGTGAGTTATTTTGTTTCTCTGCAGGGTAAATACTGGCTGCTTTATTTTTATAGTTCAATTTAGATTTCAGTTTAAACACACCCCATCCAAATCTAACTCTCTGCACATGTATCTTATCTCAAAAGACAATGCTTTGCAAACTTATTATGCAAGAGACCCTGAACACTGCTCCCTTTAAAACAACTGCCTTGTTGAGTGGAGTTTGCTAAAAGGGTTCAGTTCTTGGTTAAAGGAAACCAGTAGATCTTTCATCAAGGTCAGGAAAAACTGGAAAACGAACTGTCTTTGGTGTGGGACAATTCGAATTTGAGCCAAAATAAGTCACTGCTCTGTAGGGCCAGGCACAAAATACAGTATGTAAGTTTTATATATACTGTATGTAAATGCATACCAAGAAAACATAATGTATGTGAACATAATAATATCTCTATCCACTGTGCTTTTTTGTATTGTTGAATTCATGCAGTTAAGAGACAGCCATCACTGAGTCTAGAACATTCTTCCACTTTATCTCAATGAGAATCTCTTTTTTTTCTCCTTTACTGTTTGGTAAAGCATTATTTTATAGACACGTACAAATGATTGGACTTAAAAAAAGAATTATTTCTTGTTTCAGATAAGATTTGGATGCTTGTCAGTTTTTCATACTGGCTTTATTTATGATCAAAGTTCCCAATTGTGTGGCAGAACTATACATTATGGTATCTGTTAGAACATCTTTTGTATTATTATCAGTGATAAAAGATGCTTTATGAAATGACTTGACAGGACTACTGAACATGCCATAAACCAATTTATTCACAGATTTATAAATAATGGGCCAGAATACCATTACTACATACACTGAATTGTTTGTGCAATCCAGATGAGCTCTTGTTAAAATAATAATAATAATAATAATAATAATAATAATAATAATAATAATACTAATAATCTGCATTTAAATGAAGATCAAATCTGGAAAATGCTGGATTTTTTGCATGCATATATACTGTGTGTGTGTGTATATATATATATATATATATATATATATATATATATAAACAAGTATACTGTATATCAGTGTAACTTAACACTGCATGTAATTTAGCATTTAACAAATTATTATTGGTATTATTATTTATCCATTTGTTACTATTTTTAGTATACACAATGCAAAATGAATCCTTGTAGAGTTAATCCTACTAGACCACCCCCTGAGAGATACAGGTGTGAGCAGGGCCGCCAAGAGAAATCCTGGGCCCCGGTACAACAACTTCCTGGGGCCCCCACGGACGGAGCTCCCGCACACTCTGCAGACCCGTTGTTACGCCACTGCTTCCAAGGTGGATACATGTACAAAAATTTACACTGTAATGCCTATTACACGTCACACACCCATTACATATTATACCACATGCCATAATGCTCATTACACGCTATGCCACACACCGTAATGCTCATTGCATATTAAGGGGTTAACATGCTCTGCCAGGGGTTAACATTCTCTGCCAGGGGTTAACCTGTCTGCCCTGATTTACATGCTCTGCCAGGGGTTAACATGCTCTGCCAGGGGTTACATGCTCTTTGCAAAGGATTTACACATACCCTCCAACATGGCCCATTCCATTAGTTACAAAATGCTCTGTTCCTGGACTTCCCTGCCAGTGGCAGTTACAGATGTGAGCCTGCAGCACAGTCCAATATTCAAAAAGGGGGGGTCATACAGTATATACTGCTACCCCAAGCATCACTGTCCTGGACTCACTGGCAGTTGATGTGACTGCCCCTCTTTGAATTTTTGGACTGTGCTGGAGTCCAACCTCTGTAACTACCACTGGCAGGGAAGTCCAGGAACAGAGTATTTTGTACCTAATGGAATGGGTCATGTTGGGGGTACTTGCCACCAAATAAAAAAAAAACCTGTGTGTCCAGACCAGGGCCCCCCTGACAGGCCCGGGCCCGGGTAAATTGTACCTGCTCCCCCCCTCTCTCGGTACCCCTGGGTGTGAGAGGTGTGTGAGTGTGGTCTGGTAAATTGGATGACTGCGCAATTATGCAATGTGCTCACCCACTCCAGGAGGGACACAATTCTCTGTTCCTGGACTTCCATCTTAATCTTTGATTGCTATCCCCTGTTTTGAAAAGGTTAATTGATAAGAAATGTGTTTCAACACAGGTGATGGTAATCATAAATTAAGAGGGAAGTCCAGGAACAGAGCATTCTGTCCCTCCTGGAGAGGGTCATGTTGTGATGTATAGGGTGACATTTAATGGAATGCGATTGTTTCGCACAAATTTGCCCATTATCGCACTTTTTAAAATCACCTTTTTTGCTGTGAATTCGCATATTTAAGGAGGTGCGTATTCTGGGGAAAAAAGTGCGATTAAGTGCGATAATGTGCACATTTTATGCATGAAATGTGCGAATTTGAGGTAATGTGCGAATTGGCGTGAGGTCCCCCCTCCTGAGCATAACCAGCCCCAGGCTCATTGAGCCGGACCTGGTTCCAAAGATACGGGGACAAAAAGCATAGGGGTCCCCCATATTTCTGAAACAAGCCCCGGACTCTTGGACCGGTCCTGGTTCCAAAAATACGGGGGGACGGGACGGGACGACGGGGCTGAAGCTGGGGCTGTCACCACGTCCGTGGCCAGTGGACGCCGGCCTGATAGGGTTAAATCTCACATACCTAACATTGCTTTATGCAGGAGAACTACAAGTGCCAGCAGACCTCCCCCCGCATGCTGGGACTTGGAGAACCACAAGTCCCAGCATGCGGGCAATAATGGGCCCGCTGGGACTTGTAGTCCACCTGTAAAAAGAAAGTTAAAATAAAAGACACACACACAGAAAAGTATAACTTAATTTCACACACAAACACACACCTCACTGTTGTATGGTGGTCACCATGATGTTCTCTGTAAAAGGTTATTTGATAAGAAATGTGTTTCAACACAGGTGATGGTAATCATAAATTAAGAGGGAAGTCCAGGAACAGAGCATTCTGTCCCTCCTGGAGAGGGTCATGTTGTGATGTATAGGGTGACATTTAATGGAATGCGATTGTTTCGCACTTAAAAATTTGCACATTAACACACTTTTTAAAATCACCTTTTTTGCTGTGAATTCGCATATTTAATGAGGTGCGTATTCCGGGAAAAAAGTGCGATCTGAAAAAAGCCCTGGACTCTTGGACCGGTCCTGGTTCCAAAAATACTGGAGGACAGGCCTGAAGCTGGGGCTGTCACCACGTCCGTGGCCAGTGGACGCCGGCCAAATAGGGTTAAATCTCACATACCTAACATTGCTTTATGCTGGAGAACTACAAGTGCCAGCAGACCTCCCCCGCATGCTGGGACTTGGAGAACCACAAGTCCCAGCATGCGGGACATTAATGGGCCCGCTGGGACTTGTAGTCCACCTGTAAAAAGAATGTTAAAATAAAAGACACACACACAGAAAAGTATAACTTAATTTCACACACAAACACACACCTCACTTTTACACCAATATACTATACTAGGGGGACCTAAAAAAAAACAAAAAACAATTTTTTTTACACAGGACCGTGCACAGATCTTAATGATCTGTGCAGGGTTCTGGCCAATTCGCATATCAGAACCTGGTCTACATGTTTGACAAATTGTATCCTTTTCAATGGGAAAACATCTGGATGCGAGTTCCGGTGCGACTAAAAATCGCACTTTCAGAATGTGCGATTTCGTAGCAAAATCTGCGGTTTTCGCCATTTTTCGCATCTCATTAAATATGTGAATTCGGGAAAAAGTGCGGTTTTGTCTGTTTTTTGGCGAAAAAAAATGCAAAAATCTAATTTTTGCATCTCATTAAATGTCACCCATAGTTTCAGAAGAGAAGGGAGCTAAGCCAGAAGCCTGGTCTAATTACTGTCGGGAATTCAGGACATTAAGCAACTATGCTCTAGATCAGTGGTTCCCAACCTCGGTCCTTGAGTACCCACACCAGTTCATATTTTCCAGGTCACCGGCAGATGCACAGGTGTACTCATTTTTCACTGACACATTTTAAAGATCCACAGGTGGAGCTAATTATTTCGCTTGCAATTCTGTGTGGAGACCTGTTAAGGTGCATACACACATACCCGCCAGTTGTTTGTCAAGGTTGTTTGTCAACTGTGCATGCAGCTCAATTTGGATATATTTCAAAAAGAGCATATAAACTGTAGCTAGATCTTTCGTCTTTCTGTCGTCAATATCTTTCATCAACATCTTTCGTCCAGGACACTGGGTTAAAGGGAAATGTCTTTCAACGCACCTTTAGGAGTACTTGAGGACCAGCGGATGAGAACCGCTGCTCTAGATATTATGCAAAAGGTCCAAACCTTGCCTACTTTTGCCTGTATATTTCACCTTGCAGCTTTAGGTTGTATTTTCCCTCTCCTTTTAATGGGATTTTTTTTGGTACTTATGAGTTATCTGGGCGCCCGATTTTTTGATTGTATGCCTTAAGTTAAGGCATACAATCAGATGCGATGCGATGCGATATCGCATCGCATCGCATGCGACCATCGGATGCGATGACCCGATTTTTCCATAGGAATCAATGTTAAAATGGACGGAGTCCATTTTATCATGGAATTCAATGGGAAAAAGGGGTCCTTTTCATACCCCTACTATCCAAGTGGGCATGGAGTTGGATATAAACCTGTGGCGAGCGTAGCGAGCCACCGAGCCCGAAGCGTGGCGAGCGAAGCGAGCCCCGCGAGGGGACGGTATTCTGTGTCCCCTCGCGGGGCTCGCTACGCTCGCCACGCTTCGGGCTCGCTCGCCACAGGTTTATATCCAACTCCATGCCCACTTGGATAGTAGGGGTATGAAAAGGACCCCTTTTTCCCCATTGAATTCCATGTTAAAATGGACTCAGTCCATTTTAACATTGATTCCTATGGAAAAATCGGGTCATCGCATCGCATCGCATCCGATGGTCGCATGCGATGCGATGTGCCCGATCCGACCCGATTTAGAAATCGGGCGCCCAGATAACTCACAAGTACCTTTTTTTTTATCAGGCAAGGTTGTTACAATGTAGTGTATTAAATGGGCAAATGGGGTTGTCTAATGAGCATTGCCACACATTAGTGCTTTTTGGATATCCCAATACCATTTGTATATTTTCTCCGTTGGGCAATCCTCCTCACTTAGTAATCAGCCGAGAATGCATTGCAACTAAAAAATAATTTGTTTTTATTTTATGCTTTATTTATACTTCCTTTGTACAGTATATATGCATCTATACTACTTTTTATGATTGTATATTATGACATTTTTTTCTCTATTGTGTTAGGATGTATATATATATATATATATATATATATATATATATATAGAGAGAGAGAGAGAGAGAGAGAGAGAGAGAGGTACTATATGTGTGTATATACATATTGTGTGCCATGACCACTTTGAATGGAGGAGGACTATACTTATTGTTATGATTAGCCATTAGCTCACTAAGTATTTCTTTCTAAGTAACCTATATACCAGTGGTTCCCAAACTTTTTTGAATCACGGCACCCTAGAGCATCAAAATATTTTCAAGGCACCCCTAGGCCAAATGCTTCTTATCGACAAATTCAGAAATAAAATATTAAATTAAGTGCATTGTGTTTATATGTCACAGTTATCTGGTGAGGGTCAGGATTTGCTTCTGTTTGTCCACATATATTATGATTGGCAGTCACAAGCACTGGGTTTGCCTGGTAAATTTACCATAAATAATATGAATTGATCTTGGTCCACCAACCCAAGGCACCCCTGCAAGTGTCATGAGGCACCCCAGGGTGCCCAGGCACACAGTTTGGGAACCACTGCTATATACAGACTCCTTCCAGTTTAAGTATTTTTTGCACTTTCTTCTTTCAGATAAATGCCATATAAAAATATTTTTTCATTGGATGTTGCTGGCTGTTTTGTATTCTACGTAACTTCTATATTTTTTAGCCTCGCACTCTGGAGTTGAATATGCTATGCTTGTGTGTGCAGCTTGTTTCAGATATGATTTATTATCATATCCATTTACTTGGTATAATACTTATATGATTTACACATTGTCTAATTTACAAATAGTTTTTTTTTTTATCAGTAGTGGCTCCAGGGGTGAGGCTGAAGTGCACTCAAATATTCAATTAGGGATGGCAATTGGTGTGGCTCCCTATATCAATTCTGCACCACCCCTGTAGCTACCACTTCTCATTACTAAGTAAAGGAGGATTGTCCAAAAAGATATTCTAAAATTATATTGTTTTTAGATTTGAACTCTCCTAGTGCCAGAGAAATTACTTATAGTTATAGAAAATTGGTGGGGTTATAGAGAAACCTATATTTTTATTTTTGGTTTGATCTTCAATTTACAATGTGACCTCCTCAGTGATCAGCACACTGTTCAAAAATACTCCTGGAGTGAACACTATGGGGGTTATTCTAGTCCATTCTTTCTGACAAAATCCTTCTTAGATGGACAAAACCATGTGCACTGCGGGTGGGGCAGATGTAACTTGTGCAGAGAGAATTAGATTTGGGTGGGGTTTTTCTTCAAAGTGAGATCTATATTGAAGTGTAAAATCATGCAGTCAGTATTTTCCCTGCACAGAAACAAAATAACTCACCCAAATCTAATTCTCTCTGCACATGTTACATCTGCCCCCTGCAGTGCACATGGTTTTGTCCATCTAAGAAGGATTTTGTCAGAAAGAATGAACTAGAATAAACCCCTATATGTGGTAATCACCTATATGCTCTCTGTATTGTATGGCTGACACCAGGTTTCTCTCTATTGTATGGTGGTCACCATGATGTTCTCTGTAATGTGCGGTGGTCACTGCGATGCTCTAATACAGGGGTCACGTTCATGTTCTCTGTATCGTATGGTTACTTAGTAGTAAATCAGTATTAATTTCACATGTTCATACCTCCCAACTTTGGCTGAGCTGGAGGCGGGACCTAGTTGCTGCGCGCCGTAGGAAATTGGGGGTGTTGCCTAATTTCGGGGGCATGACCTATACTCGCGGCTCTCCCGCAAGGCCACACCCCCATTTTGATGCTATGGGGGCGTGAGCCTCTAGCCATGCCCCCAACCCCCCTACGGGAATAGACGCTGTGCGCATGCGCAGAGTGTTTATTCCCCGCTGCTTAGCAGTTGACAGGAGGGACTCCCAACAGCCCCCCCTCACCGTGGGACACTGCCGGCCGCGGGAGGGACAGCGGGACAGGCCCTGATAATCGGGACTGTCCCGCTAAAATCTGGACTGTTGGGAGGTATGCATTTTACAGACAGCATACACAGACACATTGTAAAGTTCCCACTGAAACATTTTTCGAAAACGATTGCAAATTCCCTGTGCAAAACTGTGATGTAAACATAGAAATCAACCTTCTTATGTTGCTTGTGTTGCAAATCAGATACTGTATGACTGTTTTCTTTTTTGTTACACAACTGTCTGTGCAAATAAATGTTCCCCAATGTGTTCGTTTAATATTATCACAGCCAGTGAACAACTACAGTATTGTCTACAATTAGTGATAGTTTTGTTAACCTGGAATCAGCAGGTCTTCTGGAGAAGCATTAGTTTTATAGATTTATCTCTCTACTTCTCATAAAGACAAGGCTTCCCTCTATGGCACTATAATCATAACTGCTTTAATACAAACAAGGGTCTCTCAGTAACTAAGAGATGGACGCTCATTAGCAAGCCTATTATTTTGCAGCAAAAGAGCACTTCAAATTCCCGAGCAATCTACAAGCAGGACCTGAGACAAGAAAAAGCAATCCATATATCCTGATTCTGAGAACACATAAAATAGAATGAGGACCCTGGTAGCAATATAAAAAAGAAATCATTATTGTACCATATTTGAAGGCGATTAAGGCTATAACTCAACACTATTTTGTAGAGGTCATGCAAGCACAGTTGCAAATTCTAAAAGCATCAACTAAGTTTACTCTTAATTATACCTGGCAAGATGTCATGTTGGTTCAATAAAAGCTAGGATTAGCACACTGAGAGGGAATATTCTGTGCCTGCTGTTTTGCATCGTTATCAGAGTGAGACGTGTTTTTATAAATCTATATATTTTTTTAGATCTTGTCAGAGGTGATTACAGTAATGGACAAGTCTTAAAATCTTATTTGTAGAGGCATGAAAATACTACAGGTTGAGTACAGGGGTTAAAGTGAGCCAGAACGGGGCGGAACTGTGTTCCCATCAGTTCCATTTTGGAGGCGGAACGGTTCCACCTCTGTCCTCTCTCCTTGCTCTGCAGTTTGTCCCTGCCTGCATTGCAGGAGACAACCGGGTAGAGAGGTGGGGAATCCATCTGTCTCTCAGAACAGGTGTATCTGTCCACGATGCAGCTATTAGAAATGACACGCCGGGCCCGGCTTCCGACTTAAGAGCCAATCGGAGCTTGCGGCCTGGCATCCAATCAGAAGCCACCAATTGCCTGGCGAGTTGCAAGCTGGGCCCTGTGCGTTTTTTGAAATAATCCGTCAATCACTGTTTCTCCCTGGCATACACATTGGGAGATCCCTACATAAACTCAGTTTATTTGCGGACAATGTCCTTTTATTTGTATCAAAATCAGCAACTTCTCTACCCATCGTGCACAAGGTCATTACACACTACAGTGTGGCTTCCCTTTATAAAAGGAATACATCAAAAACTGAGGCCTTGACCTTTAATATGAAGCCATATACACTGTCCCAATTTATACAGACCTATAGATATAATTGGAAGACAGACTCTATCCTTTACCTCGGTATTCACATATCCAAGACTTCAGAACTCAACTATACACCACTTATGTCCCAGATAGAATCATTGACAAAGAGGTGGGTAGATTTGGCAATCTCATGGCTGGGTAGGGTAGCAGCCTTTAAAATGTCAATCCTCCAGAAATGAATGTACCTTTTTTGTTCCATACCATACTTGATCCCCTAGAAAATCATTAGCCAGATACACTCAATAATACTCAAATATATTTGGAAAAAGAAACCCCCAAGAATAGCCTATGCCCGGTTGACTAAGCTGCTAAAATTCGGTGGTCTAGAAGTTCCAGATTTGATAAAATACCAAAAAAGAAGGGGGTTTTCTGAGAATCGATCTGTTACTAATCTCAATCTGCTGCAGTCACACAGAAAAGATACTGAGCCTTTCACACAAAACAAAAGAAGATAAAATAATATATGGACTGTGCTGTATTGAGATTATAGAAATCTTATTTGATTAACCAATAAAAATAGCAATAAAACAATAATCAATTATAATAATATAGTTATAAACCAGCCGGCAGACAACATTAAATTACTATAGTTAAAAAATATAACAAGAATTTCTGGCCAATATAATTTTACAAAGCTGTATTTGATATATAAGCAGGATTTTGCACTATGGGTTAATTTAAAGCAACAGTTCACTCACCTAACTAGGTTAGTTATAACAGTCCTCTCACAACTGGATTAGTAATTAAATTATATCAACAGTTCTCGCACAACTGATTAGTATAGATAGATTATTTCAGATGTGGCTATGGAAAAGGCTTGTAATTAATGCTCTCTCACAACATTGGTTGATTAGTTAATTTGAAAACCAAGTCCATATACTCACTGCTCATTTTGCAAAGTTTCACAATCTCTTAGCAGATGCCAATTATTATCCTCAGAAACATCTTATTGTAACCAATATTCATCTGTAATGTTCAAGTAGTTTCACCTGCTTTGGTGGGACCTCAGCAAGGTTCCTGCTCAGATCCAGTGTTTCCGGTGTGTCTCCTCAAATTGTTCCCGGCTGCTGGTGCTTCCCGATTTGGCAGACTTGTCTGGATTGAATTTGGGATACTGTCAGGTTCTCCACCGGTCGGTCTGTGGGTGTATTGACGCGTTTACGGTCACTTCCTCTCATATTATGTCTAAGGGGCAGATTTATTAAGCTTGGAGAAGAGATAAACTGGAGATAAAGCAGAGAAAAGGTAAAAGGAGATAAAGCGCCAGCCAATCAACTCCCAACTGTCTTTTTCAAACACAGCTGATTGGCTGGTGCTTTATCTTGTTTTACCTTTTCTCCACTTTATCTCCAGTTTATCTCTTCTTCAAGCTTAATAAATCTGCCCCAATATGCACTAACCACATGGAAATGCATTTCAAATTGTTACATGGTCTTTATTTCACAGCCATTAAATTGCATAAGATTTGGCCTACAATAACCAAGCTATGTTGGAGGAATTGTGGCCAGCCTGGAGATACTTTTCATGTGTTCTGGTCCTGCCCCAAGATCCACCAGCTCTGGAAAAATGTAATTGCCTTTAGGTCTACTTCACTCCCTCCAGGCCAACTCACCCCTAACCACATGGTCTAGCTGCTATAACTATTCAACAAGCGAGGGAGCTAATCTCTTACTGGAAAGTGATTGATTCTGTATGTTTGTGATTTATTGCTCTTATTTTTCTGTTATTTAGATATTATCTTGATGTATAATTATTATTACGATAGTACGTAATTGGACTCTCCCCTTCCCATGTTCCCCATCCCTCCCCTTCTTTTTGTTTTCTGAATCCCATTCTCTTCCGTGGTTAATGGAACAAAATTCTTAATAAAAATTATTGAAATAAAATAGCCACTTTGCAGACGGTTGAAACTGCTCTGAGAGAGGCAGCTCTGGGTTTTCCACCGCACTGCCCGGCTGAAATCTTTACCGAACAGTGAGTGCAGTGCACACAGTAACTTCCCCCTGGAACTGTGCATGTAATGTAACCCATGGCACGAGCATGTTACCCCTGGCACCGTGCATGTAACAGTAGATGTTACCCCTGGCACTCTGCATGTAACCCCTTGGCAATGAGCACATAACACCTGACACTGTGCATGAAACCCCTGGCACTGATCTTATAACCGCTGGCACTGTGTATGAAACATCTGGCAAAGCCCATGAAACCCCTGGCATTAAGCAAGAAACCCCTGGCACTGAACATGTAACCCCTGGAAAAGAGTATGTAACCCCTAACATCGAGCAAGAAAACCCTAGCAATGAGCATGTACTGTAGGTAAGCGCCACTTATGTGGCATAATATGTAATGGGCATTATGAGGTGTGTCATAATGTGTAATGGATATTACAGTGTTCATAATCCACTGTCCCACAAAGCAATGCCCTACATTTTTGCTGTTCCATTTCTTTCAGGTGTTGGGTTGTTGTGTACTGTGGGGCATAATTTGAATTAGATGTGGTATTTTGTGGCCTGCATTATTCTTTTCATGGGTATGTGGGGAAGGTTGTAAATGTAAAGCTTGCAAGTTCCACCATCTCTCCAGGACTTTAAGCACTGCCTAAGAACAAAATGGTGGTATTAGAAGTGTTTTGTGTTGTTCCATATTTTGGAATATTTGAATATACTGTACATAATGTGAATGGGACCAAGTCTAAACATGGAATACATTTATCTCCTATATATTTGGCTACATCTGTCACTCAAAGTGGGTGTCTGTGTCTATAACGCTCTGTTCCTGGACTTTCCTCTTAATGTGTGATTGCCTTCATCTGTGCTGAACACCTTTTTGAGAAATGAACCTGTTTAAAACAGGTGATGGCAATCATACATTAAGGGGAAGTCTAGAAACAGAGCATTGTGTCCCTCCTGGAGAGGGTCATGTTGGGAGGTATGTGACAGAGAACCAGCCCAGTGAGCCCACAGACAGTGCCAGACACCCACTGCCTTCCCATGTTGCCCAGCACTGCTACTCCACAGCCACCAGGTGAGCGCCCCCCTCCCGCGATTTGCGGCAAAACCTCCCCCCCGCGCGCCCCCCCCCCTCCCGCGATTCGCGGCAAAAACACCCGCTCCCCCGCGACCCCCCCTACCGCGATTCGCAGCAAAAACACCCCCGCGACCCCCCCTCCCGCGATTCACTGCAAAAAGAACCCCCCCACGTCCCCTCCCGCAATTCGCGGCATAACCACCACCCCACGACCCCCCCCTCCCGCGAATCGCGGCAAACCCTCCCCCGTGACCCCCCCGATTCGCGGAAAAAACACCCCCCCGCGACCTCCCTCCCTCGATTCGCTGCAAAAAGAACCCCCCCGCGACCCCCCCACCCCCCCTTGCACGATTGGCGGCACCCCCCCTGCGACCCCCCTCCCGCGATTCGCGGCACCCCCCCCCCCTGCAATTCGCAGCAGCCCCAGGATTAAATGGCACATGCAAAACACTGACATGGCTATGGTCGACAATGAAAAAGGTTGACATGAGTATTTGAAGATTTATTTTTAATTTTTTTAATTTTTTTCATATTCATTGTCATGTGTCGACATGGACACCAATGAAGTGGCACACTTATGTCAACATTTACATGTGTTGACCTTTCTGTGTTGATTTTTTCTTGTGGCGATTCGCGTCACACCCCCCCGCAACCCCTCCTCCCGCGTTTCGCGGCACCCCCCGTGACCCCCCACCTCCCGCAATTCGCGGCAACCCCCCACCGGAACCACTGTGAACCCTGCCCTCCTGCGATTCGCGGCACCCACCCCCGCGACCCCCCCTCCCGCAATTCGCGGCACCCCCCCCCGTGATTCGCGGCAGCTCCAGAATTAAATTGCACATGGAAAACACTGACATGGCTATGGTCGACAATGAAAAAGGTTGACATGAGTTTTTGTCATTTTTTTGTCATTTTTTGAATATTTTCATATTTATTCTCATGTGTCGACATGGACACCAATGAAGTGCCACACTTATGTCAACATTTACATGTGTTGACCTTTCTGTGTTGATTTTTTTCTTGTGGCGATTCGCGTCACACCCCCCGCAACCCCCCCTCCGGCGATTCGCGGCACCCCCCGCGACCCCTCCCGCAATTCGCGGCAACCCCCCACCGGAACCCCCATGAACCCCGCTCTCCCGCGATTCGCAGCACCCACCCCCCGCAACCCCCCCCTCCCGCAAATCGCAGCACCCCCCGCGATTCGCGGCAGCCCCAGGATTGAATGGCACATGGAAAACACTGACATGGCTATGGTCGACAATGAAAAAGGTTGACATGAGTTTTTGAAGTTTTTTTTTTTCATTTTTTTAATATTTTCATATTCCTTCTCATGTGTCGACATGGACACCAATGAAGTGCCACACTTATGTCAACATTTACATGTGTTGACCTTTCTGTGTTGATTTTTTCTTGTGGCGATTTGCGTCAAACCCCCCCCCCACCCCCGCTATTCACGGCACACACACACCCCCCCGCGATTCTCGGCACCCCACCCCGTGACCCCCCCTCCCGTGATTCACGGCACACCCCCCGCGACCCCCCCTACCATGATTCGCCGCAACCCCCGCCCCCGTAACCCCCCTCCCGCGATTTGCGGCAACCCACCCCGCGACCCCCCTCCTGCGATTCTCTGCAATCCCTCCCGCGATTCGCAGCATCCACCCCGCCACAACCCCCCCTCCTGCAATTCGCGGCACCCCCCGCGACCCCCCCTCCTGCAATTCGCGGCACCCTCCGCGACCCCCCCTCCCGTGATTCGCGGACACCTAAGTTGCAATTCAGGGCATCTTTCATACAATTCTAACCATATTTCTCATATACAAACGTTCACAAATTAAGGGGGCGCAGCCCCTTACGACGGTGTGAAGAGCGCCCGTAGGGCGCGATGAATCACCTAGTGTATATATATACACCTTATAAACACAGATTGAAGGTAATTTTATACAATATTTTTAAAATTTTGTGCATGAAATAGTTTGCTACATAGAAGCATCACTACAGTATATCAGTCATAGTATCTGGATGGCTGGCAGACAATATCTTAGTCGACAACCAATAGGTCGATACCAAAAGGAAAATGGTCAGCTTTTTAATGTGTCATCCTTTTCCATGTCGAACTTTTGCTTGCATCAACATTTTGTCAGTATCAACCTTGTGCATGTCAAGCTTTTGTTGTCCATCAAATAACTATTGACCTAGACATTGTCTGTGAGCTATACTACACCCCTCAGTCATGCTCCTGGAATTTCTATATATTTTGGATATTAGATTTTGGTATATGGAAGATTTAACTTGTACAGGTCGAGTATCCCGTATCCGAATATCCGTTATCCGAATTATTCCGAAATACGGACATTCCAGAAAGTGAAAAAAAATTTTTTTTTTGCTAAAAACTCACTGGGGACATATGTAACAGCATCACTGGGGACATGATATGTAACTGGCACTATATATGTGCAAGACAATGATTGCTTGGCATTCAAATTCAGTGCTGAGATAGTACATACATTTTGTTGCACGTTTTTGAAACCTTGTTTTTTGAACAATTAAAATATATTTGTGTGTATTTTATGTGGTAATAAAATATATTTGTGTGTATATTATGTGTTTATACAGCATAAATGCAAGATACTTCAAAATACATCATTGAAATATTAAAATATTCCGAAATACGGAATAATCCGTTATCTAAAATTCTCCTGGTCCCGAGCATTTTGGATAAGGGATACTCAACCTGTAGTATGTGTAATATAGTAAAAAAGAAGCTCCCATAGGGGATTTCAATTAGGCAAGACCTCATGCCTGTTTTTGGATCACCATGGGTATGTGTACTCCCAATACCCATGGAAACCAATATCTTAAAAAGCTGAAATCTCTATGGTGCGAGTAAACAATTGATGTTTACCTGTCTGTTGGTCTCCACGGCTCGTTATTTGTACTTGTATCTGTTTTATTTGTACTGTATCTGAGTGCTTTGTTTTATCTGACTACTGTTATTTGTACTATGGCTAGAAAAATAATGATAATATTTGAAGTATTTGGCCATCTTCTATACCTCCATTTTTGGAGCTGATTAAGACCTTTCTGTTTCACATTTTGTATTTTAATAAGTAGGCCATGTTGTTTGATTTTGAAATTAGAGTGTCTGCTTTTTACCCAAAAATTGTAAATTTTCATTGAATTGCTTAACTCCTCCACAAAACTTGAATTATGCAAAGCTTAGAAGACACCTCTTGGTACTTAATCAGTCAATTGTCTTGAATTACTGGATATTCTGTTGTGTTGTGGGTAATATTATGATAGTGCCTTTGATTGCAACTGTGTTCTGTGTACATATTAATTATTGTCTACCTATGGGGAGTAGTGAACGAACTGAACCAATGCTCATAACATCCTGAAGCACTCAATTTTTTTATTTTTGTGTATTTTTTTAGTTATTATACCTTTTTATGTTTTGTATTTACCTTGTTATGTTTTTGCTTGTTTTATGAATTTGGTTTTATTTTATTTCTTTAACACTACTTTTCTCTCTTTTATGTTTAATGTGTTTCTGTTTACGGTATTTACTTTTCTCTTGTGTTTACTGATCATTATATTCAGATTATTGACCGTGTATTACTTACTGTTTGTATGGTCCTCTATTTGAAAATAAAAGAACAAATTAAAAAAAAAACTAAAATTATAAATAGGTAATAAACAGTATAGTTTTCTGTTCTCAGCTGTTGATTTTTCAAAAATAGATTTTTAGGGAGAGAGAGTGAAATACGGGAACAAGAAAGAGTGAGTGTTGGGGAGAAACAGGGGAGAGGGATAGTGTCAGGGAGAGAGAGAGAGAGAGAGAGATAGAAAAAGAGAGTCAGAGGCAAATTTAGACCTCATAAGGGCCAATGCCAACATACTGGTTTGGGGCCCTCCTCCCTCCAACAATCGCACTATATGTTTACTGCTGATTGCATTTGGCATCGATAAGAGTATATTGGCGACTGCGCAGTCTACCGTTAAATATGGATTGCGTACAAATCTAAATCATGCTCTAGCTCTTTTGAAAGTAGGCTTAATACCTGTGTGACACTTAAAGTAAACTCACTACTTAATATCAGGGGTGAAACCATTTTGTGTGTCCAAAATGTT
Source organism: Crinia signifera (assembly GCF_055691185.1). NCBI lineage: Eukaryota > Metazoa > Chordata > Amphibia > Anura > Myobatrachidae > Crinia > Crinia signifera. The sequence goes on along the minus strand of NC_139217.1, from coordinate 141,538,654 downwards.
TTTATCCTATCAAAGAACATCAAAGCGACTTTCAGAGTATTGGCAGGTCCACATGATATCATAACATCATGCGGTAGTCACGCAATGCTCTTCTGGGAATGTGTTGGGTGGCCAGGATCTCTTAAATGGGGCTCTTTGGGACCTGATAGGCGCTATACATGCATCTAGGCTGCCTTGTGGAAAATCTTCCTCTGGAGAGAGTGTGTCAGGGAGAGAAAGGGGTTAGAGATGGAGGGAAAGATGGAGGGTGTCTGATAGAGAGACAGAGACTGTGCCAGGTAGAGTGGGGGAAATAGAGCGAGACTATAAGACAGAGGAAGGAAAGAGATTGAGGCGAAAAAATACCAGAGGCAGAGAGAGAGATAGCGAGGGGGAGTGAGTGAGGTTTGAGAGAAAGAGAGGGGGCAGAGAAGAGAGCAGGTGAGAAAGAAAGATAAGGGTGGGCAAGGGGAGAGAGATAGAGCAGGGGGAGAGAAAAAGACAGCAGGGGAGAGAGGGTGGAAGAGACAGGCGGTGGAGAAGAGAGAGCACTGGAGAGAGAATGAAAAGGGGACAGGGACAGAGCAAAAAAGAGGAAAGAGATGGGAGGGTAATGCCACAGCCGGGGGGGACTTTTTATACAAGTCACCCTGGCCATAGCATTCATCCCTCTTGGCAGGGGTCCTGGGGAAGTGGGGACCCCCCCCTAACAAGGGCTCCCCCCCTTCAGAACTTACCTGCCCATGTTGAAGCCCGGGTCTGTCCTCGACGATGCCCCTGGGCAGTGGCCATCGCGCTGATTATAGTGTAAAATTATGGAAAGCTATTGTGTCTTGCTGTGGAACTATGAGTCACAGCAAGCCTGCAGAGCATGCAGGGACTTGGAGAACCACAAGTCCCAGCATGCGGGGCAATAAAGGGCCCACTGGGACTTGTAATCCCACAGTAGTACAAATAGTTAAATAAATACACACACACTGACAGTAAAACTTTATTGCACACAGAGCCCATTCATCCAATACTTACCTATGTTGCCACGGAGCATCGGTCTCCTTGTCCGATTTTTCCCAATGTCAGACCACGATTGGCTGGTGGGCGGGGCTAAGTCCCAGAAGTAAACCGAAGACCGGATCATGGTTAGAGCAGTGTAGGGGTCCCGGAGAAGCCCTGAAGACGATTGGTGAGTAGGTTTTCTATCCACGGGTACCCACATGGATACTATTGGACAAGGGGACCGATGCTCTGTTGCAACATAGGTAAGTAATAGATGAATGGGCTTTGTGTGCAATAAAGCTTTACTTTCAGTGTGTGTGTGTGTATTTATTTAACTATTTGTACTACTGTGGGACTACAAGTCCCAGTAGGCCCTTTATTGCCCCGCATGCTGGGACTTGTGATTCTCCATGTCCCTGCATTTGGTGCAGGCTTGCTGGGACTCATAGTTCCACAGCAAGACACAATAGGTTTCTCTAATTTTACTCTTTAATCGGCTCGATGCCCACCGCCCAGGGGCATCAAGGACAGCCGCGGGCTTCAACATGGGCAGGTAAGTTCTGGAGGGGGTACTCCTTCTTTGGGAGGTCCTCACTTCCCCAGGGCCCTTGCCCATGCTGACCGGTCCAGTAGCGCATTCAGGGGGTCTCTGAGTACCCAGAAACCCCCCTGATGGGCCAAATGTGTATTTTTTGGCTGGACCCGGGTCGCAATCGATTGTAGCTCCACCCACTTAGGCTCCGGCCACTGGCGGCATTTTACCACGATTAGAAGTGCTGTCTAAGGGCAGAACTGGATATGACACGCTGACGCTGCCACAGGCAATCAGAAGAATTGAGAATGGGAGGCACCTTGCGGCACTGATTTAGAATGAAACTAATCAGAAGCAAAGTCATCAGGTTACCTGCTCCTTTTGATATATATATAGTGAGCTGACCACTTCCGCCGGGTGGATGCACGCTGGCAGCGTGTCTGTGAGAAGCCCAGGGTCAGGCAAGTATAAATTGTAACTGTGTGGTTTACTCCTTTGCTGTAGGTTGGGGCTGAGGACGGGGTTGAACCCCCGAAACGTTCCCCTTTGCAAAACCTCAATACATTTTTTTCTGCTTTACCCAGTCTTCCGAGTGCCGTTTACCCATGGGACTCTTGGACAGTTACATGAACACTTCTCTGGCACCGGGAGCATGTTGAAAAATTAACCATTCGAGTGCCGGCAGTATTGGAATTGTATGTATATAAATATATATATATATATACCGGTATATATATATATAATTCCCAATACTCCTATAAACACTATATGCTAGTGTTCATTATAGTACACTATATGTTTTCACAAACACTTTCTACAAACAAAAGGAATTCCTTTGAATACGTATGAGGCAGCTTAACCACAATAGTCTCTGAGGGTTATAGAGACCAGTTCCACAAATATCTTCCCCAAAAGTGGTACAGCGCCAATCAGTTATGTTAGTCCATGCTATCCAAGGTCTTTCAATGAAGCAAATGAGAGGAATCTTCCAAATTATGTTTTTATTTAAAATCTTCAAAGAAATGCCAAACCCACCAAGGCATTTAGTCTAAAAAGACTTCATCAGGGGCACATTTAACAATCTATAACAACAGTCTAACAGTCTATAAAAACAATCTATAAATACAGACATCGGGTTCAATATACAAAATAATAAAATAAAAGAATAAAAAATGGACTTTACTTACAATAAGAATCAATTCATATGAGCCATTGACTAAAAAGTGGAAAAATACGAGAAAAGATGAGAAAAAACGGGGAAAAACCCCAGGAAATGACTAGTATACTGGAAGTGACTAGTATACTGGAAGTGAAAGAAAGAAAGGTGATTAGGGCTGTGTAACTGTTATCATATAATATATATAATATATATAAAATATATACAAAAAATATATATCAATATACCTTTTAATGGGTAGGCGAATGATTGTTGTTTGATAATAGGGTAGATGAATAAAAATATTTTTTGTCCGATGATCGGAGTCTTGTGTTTTTTCTTTATGTGAATATTTCACTATCCCTATAATATTAATATTATACAGTGTTATTTTCTATATATTAAAGTGCTATATTAGTTCATTTATTTATTAGGGAACATACCCGTGTTGTAGAGAATAAATTCTGACTATTGATGTATATAAATGAGATAAAAGTGAGATAAAACAAACCTGACCTAAAGGAGAAAAAAGAGGTCCCATTAAGAAATAATATCTATTCTCTCATTCTTATACTATTCAATAGTATGTGCTTACATACCCTATGGGTGCAGGGCAAATAAAAATCTCTGTTTTAGGGATCCTTTAACTGGACCTAAATATATAAAATATATAAATTAGTTTTAATTAATTAGCTCTATAGTGTTACGTGAGTAGAAAAGTGAATAAATATACAGAGTGACCTACCAATGATATTGGGATAGTAGTCCAAGCTCCCGAATTGATACCAGTAAACAAAATCTAAACATCAAAAATATTACATTACAATTCATAGTGGAATGTTTTACATAAAGGTAATATATATTTACCAAGAAAACTAAGTATAAATAAATATAAAAATAAATATAAAAAAAATATATTTTTTTTTGTTCAGTTTAAAAATATATTATCTTCATCAAATACATCATATACATTAGGGTAACATGCTCCTATATTTAATTCAGTGGATGGAATTCAAACACATTTCTAGCCTCTGTTCTGTTGCTCTGTCTCCTCCAACAGTAGCTAATAGAATGAATGAGGAGTATCACTTATTCCTATTTATAGGACAGGAGTGGTGACATCATATCCCCCTGGTCCTGATTGGTCTGAATTTTCTATGTTGTTTAAATGATGATATGTTAATCCTATTAATTCCCAATAATGCTCACTTATATGGGTTCATCCCGGTTAACAATTGTACATAAAAACTAATAAGAAAATAGTTTCTAAATGACCAATTATACTATATGAACTGCTTTACCCATAATTCTTTATGTTACCCATGATGCCTTGCTATACCGGCTCTATGTATTATAACTAAAATAAGGTGGTAATTGAGTGTAGTACTCTCAGTTAAGACTCTAGTATAGAGCATTGGTGGCAGTGGGTATGTTTCCCATTTAGAACAAGAAGGGGGGTGAGTGGTGCGCTATCAACAGCTGCTGGCACTGGGTTGTCAGACCCAAAAAACGTTTGTAGGAAGAAATAGGAATGTGCCAGCGCTGGCTGAATAATTAGAAAGACCAGACGGTATCTCAAAAATAGTACAAATTTAATTATACACGTATAAAAACAATCAAGAAAAATAATAAACACATAAATTATTAATATGAGCACAAGATGCTTGACTGCTATTGCGGAGCTCCACAAATGTGGAATGTGGGATAAAAAGTTAGTGATATTACCATCTGTAGAATTCAGGTGTAAATGATGGAAACACCAGAGAAGGGGTGATGATAGAGTCCCGTATAGGTGGTTCCCTATGTAGGGGTGCAGTGGATTCTCCCTATTTGGCGTCTTCTCCTTTTCTGCTGGATAGTTAGGAACTTGGCTTGAGTCCCATATATATTTTGTAATCCAATGGAAATTTTAGGAGGTGATGGACGTCTGTGGGAGAGGGGACATCACTTGAAGAAAGAAAGATGGTGAATTTAAATGAAGCTCAACGCGTTTCCCCGGATGTTTGCTGTCCGGCTTCCTCAGGAGCAAGTGTGAGATACCGTCTGGTCTTTCTAATTATTCAGCCAGCGCTGGCACATTCCTATATGTTTCCCATTTACCGATCTTTAGTAGTTATAGTTCCTTAGCTCCTTTCAGGAGCTGTTGTATGCCGGGGACCGCTATTTCCGGCTTGTGTTCCATGCCAGCCGGAAATGCGTTTCAACCCGCCGCCATTTTAGATGTTCGCAGACTTCCGTCCAGCATACACCTATTAAGGCTGGGGACACGGCTTGGGGCCTCCCTCTACTATTCTATTTGCGTGTCATATGCGGTTCATCTACACCATATTGGGGGATCTTAGATAGAGTTTATCTGCATAAAAATGTATGTATGTAGAAAAGTTACTTCTCTTCTACTTTAGTATATAACGGCCTTAAGCTATTTTACATAGGTGTACTTTAGAACAGGAACAGTCTATTAGAATAGAGTGCACTACATATTCCAACCACTGAACTTTACATTAGTTAATTATAATGAATTTTAAGCATATATTAAATAAAACTTATACATATAATAAATAAAATGGAAAAGTTATTTCAATATATGTTAGACTTCAATAAAATACGAAAAATCAGAAAATTAAAGAAATTAAATCACATAAAATAGATTAAACAGATTTCCCCATTTTGTGGGTATAATGTAATTTTTTCTATTTATCCAATCTGCCTTGCATATCTGTCAAACCACCTATATGATTACTCTCACATTTTAATTATTTAGTAATTCTACACTCTGTTTCTTACATATCCTTTTTATAGGAACGCTGCCCTTTCTATGGTTTCATTCAGCCCCTTAGGGGCTAATGAATTTAGGGAATAAATCCAAAAGGATTCCCGTCTGGTGAGGGTTAGATCTATATCCCCTCCTCTAGTGTCAGGTTTGATGTGTTCAAGAGCTACAGTATTAACTTCAATTCTTTCACATCTGAATTGTGTTCCTTTTGAAAATGTCGAGAGACATTGGCCCTTATTCTGGTTGGTGCGGTAATATCCGCGTGTGTTCGTGCCGCCGATGTTTTGTGTCTGCGCATGTGCAGAGGCGTCTCTGCGCATGTGCGAGTGGGGCGTACAGCCAAATCCCGCATGAAATGTGAACACTCCGAACAGGAGGTGGAGAGGGGCGTGAAGGGCTATTTGGGCTCATTACTATATGCATACGCCCCGCGTTTCATGGGCGTTCGCATGCAAACGCTGGGCGTACGTATGGTAATGCGGCAGTGACGCACGTGTAGGGGGCGGACATATGACATCGCCGGATGTCAGCTGCCCGCCCAGATCCCTGCTTTTGCACGGAAAAATGTCCGTGTGGTCTGAGGTTGCGGGAGCTGGTGGACCACTGCGACCATCGAATGATGGGGGAGGTTCCCTGAGATGGAGGAGGCGTCTTCCATGAAAAATACACGTGCGGTCCGTTCGGCCAGCTTCTTACCGCGTACGGACGGAGTTGCCGATCCGTATGGAAGCCGGGGTTTCGCACGCACGGTCCTGGCCGCATATTCGGATCCGGCCGCACCGATCAGAATAAGGGCCATTGTGATTTTGTACTTTGTTTTTTATGTTTCGTAAATGCTCTTGGGTCCTTAATTTTATGCGTCTTTTGGTTTTACCCACATTAATTAAAATGCAGATACATTTTAGCATGTAAATGACATAGTTGGATTCACATGTTAAAATCTCTTCACTGGTGGGGATCTTCTTTTTTATATTTATTTATACTTAGTTTTCTTGGTAAATATATAATACCTTTATGTAATACATTAAACTATGAATTGTAATGTAATATTTTTTATGTTTAGATTTTGTTTATTGGTATCAATTGGGGAGCTTGGACTACTATCCCAATATCATTGGTAGGTCACTCTGTATATTTATTCACTTTTGTACTCACATAACACTATAGAGCTAATTAATTAAAACTCATTTATATATTTTATATATTTAGGTCCAGTTAAAGGATCCCTAAAACAGAGATTTTTATTTGCCCTGCACCCATATGGTATGTAAGCACACACTATTGAATAGTATAAGAATGAGAGAATATATATTATTTCTTAATAGGACCTCTTTTTTCTTCTTTAGGTCGGGTTTTTTAATCTTATTTTTATCTCATTTATATATCAATTGTCAGAATTTATTCTCTACAAAACGGGTATGTACCCTAATAAATAAATGAACTAATATAGAACTTTAATATATAGAAAATAACACTGTAAAATATTAATATATTCACATAAAGAAAAAACACAAGACTCCAAACATCGGCCAAAAAATCTTTTTATTTATCTACCCTATTATCCAACAACAATCATTCGCATACCCAATAAAATGTATATTAATATAACAGTTGTTAAACAGCCCTAATCACCTTTCTTTCACTTCCTCACCATTCAGTCCACTAGTCTTTTCCTGGGGTTTTTCCCCAGTTTTTCTCCTCTTTTTCCACTTTTTAGTCAATGGCTCATATGAATTGATTCTTTGTAAGTCCATGTATTATTCTTTTGTTTTATTCTTTTGTATATTGAAACCAATGTCTGTATTTATAGACATAACACTGGCCAGTGAACATTTAAAAATTATTATTAATGATACATAGACATACACAAAAGAAATTGACATAAAAAAACAATAATCAATTATTTGCAACTATGACGTTAAAGTGCTTTATACTGTATTAGGTGTTAGTAGTCCATTTCTTTTTACTTTGTTTTTAGTAAAAAGCATGCATATTAGAAGGAGTTAGCATGTTAGAAAAAATAAAAATGAAAAAAGGTGTCTGGTCAGACAAAACAAGGTCCATCTCTCAGGTCCTGTTTATTAGCATCCCCCTGTTTGATGTATTCAAGTGCAAACTGCACAGGACTGCTTTGCAGGCTGGGGGGGCAGGCTGTGAATAGCTCATTTGGTGTGTAGCCAGGTACCTATGAGAGCCTCCTTGTATTGCAGATGGATGTTTAATAAAAAGTGTTCCACGGTACGATAACGCATTTCCCCGCCTCCTTTTCTGGTGTCAGCGGCTTCCTTTATATAAAGGTTGTTCTCAGTGCAGTTTTTATATGTTGTTTGTTTCATTGCTATTCTCAAGGATTGAGCATTCCTTTTAAAACGCTGCAGGAGACCATCAGTTTGATTGTAAAGGGAATATTTTAATAGCACTAGTATAGTGTTTTTTGTCTCTGTATTTATAGATTCTTAAATGTGCTCCTGATTAAGTCTTTTTAGACGAAACGCGTTGGGGCTTTTGGCATTTCTTTAAAGATTTTAAATAAAAATATAATTTGGAAGATTCCTCTCATTTGCTTCATTGAAAGACCTTGGATAACACGGATCAACATGACTGATTGGCGCTGTACCACTATTGGGAAAGATATCTATATTATCTATCTATCTCTCACTCTCTCTCTCTCTCTCTCTCTCTCTCTCTCTCTCTCTCTATATATATATATCTTTGTAGATTATGCACTCACGGCCAGCTTTGGACATTGAGGGGGTGCTCCTTTAAAGTAACACAATGTGTCCCAATAATATATAGAGTGGGACGAATCCCAATAAGGGCACTCACCAGGATTTCACGCAATGACAGCTTCTTTATTGGTAATCCATTACCAGAATTGCTTATATGTAGGTCTACGTTTCGGCCACTAGAGGGCCTTTCTCAAGACACCACAACATTGACATCCACACACTGTATATACCTGTAAATCCCACTTTACAAATCCTGCGTTTACCCCTGCGGTCAGAGGGATGAATGCTTTGTATAAAAGTCTTCCCCCCGGGCTGTGGCATTAACCTGCTGGCTGGTTGGGCCAGGTGCTGGTTCTTGAAATACGGGGGACCCCTAATAATTTTGTCCCCCGTATTTTGGGAACCAGCCCTTGAGCCTGCTGCTGATTTTGTAAAATCAAGGGGAACCCTACTCGGTTTGACCCGTGATTTTATGAGAGATGACATGCTGCTGCTGCTGCAGTCTCTCTCCCAAGCTCAGCCCATGACACTAAGCAGCATGATCTAAGCTGGGGAGAGAGGCTGTGCTGCAGCTGCAGCTTCTCATCTCTCTTTCCACTGTACAGCTCTCTTCAAAGGTGGAGGGGGCCCCTCCTGCAGACCCAGGCTCAGGTAAAAAGTACCTGCTCCCCCCCTCTCAATGGCAATGTTTCTACCCCCTAATACACCCACATCACCATTCTCTTACCCTCAGTCCTGTGTGTGTGTGTGCTGGCACACTGGGGATCCTCCCTATAAGTTGGATCACCAATGATCAGAACTGTGTTTATGACATGTAACTTTTGTGTAACTGAACTTTTTTATGGAAGTGTGTCCAGAAATTATGATGGAAGATGCAAACATAGAAGTGCCAGGTTAGAAATCAATTGCGCGCCCACCCATAACTTTGTTTTTTTTGTTTGTGTGCCCCATTATTGCCCATAATTACTACTTAGAACAATTAAATTTTTTCCATTTCACTACGCATATACAGTATGTGCCTCATTTGTATTTAGCAATGCATGCCCTCATCCTTTCTCTAATCAGTTCCTCGACATGCTCTAGTAGAATTTATCTAGTACATACCTCTTACCGCCAATCTAAATATTGTAAGGTCAGGGGAATGCACCTCTTATGCTTAGCATCCAGCAGTGTGTCACAAAACCAACATCTCTTGGTCAGTCAACAATTATACTGTGGGAGACCTTAGTCTTCACATCCTAATTACAGACACAATGAGAGGTGCTATCATGCTGAAACTTGTAGATCCACACAGAAAGGAAAATTCAAATAGGGGTGCAACACCAACAGTCACCAACTGACATTCCAAACTTACTCACTGGCAGTGGGTGCGGGTCAACTATTTGGATTTTGGACTGTGCTGTAGCCCCTCCTATGGACCCACCGCTGATTATAATGACCTCTGCAATCTAACATAGAACAAATTGAGGTGCTTGGCACTCTTATTGACCAATAAAAATGTATTTTGGGGTCCATTATAGCAATTATCTCCCCACATGACATGTATGCAAAGATGGACTTTTCCTTTAATGATAGATTGCATATGGGAGTCACTTGGTCACTGTCATTACAGCAGCTAAACACAAGCTGTCTGTAACACCAGGATTATATATGTAGTAATACTGTAAGCTTTCACCAAAAACTAATAACAGATTGCTACGTACAATTCAGCTGTCTCAACAATATATGAGATATGTAAATATTTGGGAAAATGTAAGAATATGTTTGAATATTTCTAGAATTGAGTCTAGTAGATTAATAACATTTAGATTATCACTGTAAATTGTCAAACAATAAAATAATATAAAGGATTTTTTTTTCAGGCATACTGTAATATAAATGTTCCTTGAGAGTGATTCCGGCATGCCTGTACTTGCCAATGAATGCCAGACAAGTTGGGTCAATAAGTACCATAGCAGCAACTAATAGAATTGCACAACACTAAAGGCCCCCATACACTAGGCAACTCACCTGCAATGTGGGTGCTTTTACTGCGATTGCGGCGATCAATCGCAGGAAAAGAGACCAAATTGCAGGTGAATGAGAGCAGTTCCTATGCAATGCGCGGTCCTGTGTACATCGCATCGGAGCCTGCAAGTCACACCGGCTGCACAAGCAAGCTCTTAGATCACTTCTGCAGCCGGGCAGGCTTGGCTGGGATCACAAATATATCACATGCAAAAGGAACAAATGCAGTATATGGCATGTGATCCTACTGCCCGGGAAGGTCCCAGGAGGCTCAAAGGTAAATTGATGGTGACTTCTCTGAGTGACATGGAAATTGCTCCCATATTGCAGAACAAAATGCATAGAGTTATACATTAGGGCGGAGTGAAAAAACTGAAATTGAGAAATTCAAAATCGGCTAGTGTGGGAAAGTTGTGACTTGACTTGAATAAGAAATGTGCAAAAGCATTTTGATCTGAGTCAACATCTTCTGTTCTGGCAAGAGGCCTAAAGTTTCACTTTTTAGGTGAAAATGACGAAACCTATGAAGATGCTCCAATCTAGTTATAATTATGTCAGGATGTCTTAGAGTGGTTCATTAATATACTTAAGCATAGTAAAAAACAGTACGAGCTTGTCCTAGTGCAAAGTGACTGACTGGCGGGAGAAAAAATCCCTAATAATTGACCCATTTTCATGGTCACAATTGTGAATATTGTGTGTTTTCTCCTGAACGTGTTTATAATTGAAGAAGCACAAATACTCTAAATGGAATTTCATTGACACTGTGTGAAATATAACACTGCATAATAGCCCTTAATCAGACCTGATCCCAGTACAAATTTGTTCTCAAAATGGGCAAAACAAATGCTGCATTGCAGGGGGGGCAGATGTAACGTGCTGAGAGAGTTAAATTTGGGTGGGGTGTGTTGAAACTGAAATCTAAATTGCAGTGTAAAAATAATGCAGCAGGTATTTACCCTGCACAGAAACAAAATAACTCAACACAAATCTATAGGTGGCCATACATCTACAGATCGATTGTCAGATCTGGCTGGTTGGAACAAATACCTGGTAATATCTGAATGACAGTTTTTGGCAGTTTTCCAGCATTTCAAAGCAAAGTTCTCTCATCCATTACCAGTATTTTGTTCCAAACAGACAGATCGGACAATAAATCTGTAGATGTATGGCCACATTAACTCCCTCTGCACATGTTACATCTGCCCCACCTGCATTACAGCATATAATTATGCCAAAGATAAGCCAATATATTAACAGTTAAATACATTAAAGTGCATTATGCTGTAATAAGTATTGCTGATCAATCCTCGCCTAGCAGGGCCGTCTTTTTGTATGGGCTTAATGGGCACTTGCCCAGGGGCCCCAGGCGCATAAGGGCTCTATGTTGATAGCTGAGGATCCCCTTTTTCCAGGGATACCAGAATTTAGAAAATTGGCCCTGGGGAACTGCAGATATCCAACTTCAAAGCAGCAGTCCACATCCGACCTGTTAAATACAATTTCCAGTCATATTTCTCAGGTTCTCTCTGACACTAGCGGCTTGTCTCTATCATGCCCAGAACCAGAGATATCAGCCTTCAAGCAGCCGGTCCCTGCTCCAACTCCAAACGTCTGGTGTAGTTTTATATTTTTGTCAATGGATTGCTCTGGCTCCTGATCTCTGATACCCAAGTTCCCAGCACCTCCTGAAAGTTGGGACTCTAGGTTTTTATACTAGGCTAAGAAATCTATTTCCAGATAATGGCGATATCTGCAGTCAAACAAGCTGCCCTTCCACCGGAAAATGACGAATATTAAGCCCACTCCATTATCCAACCGTCCCCTGTGTATAAAACACCCCCTACCTCCCTGGAAGTCATTTACAAGGGACCCTTCCACACGTTAGTGTTCACCCTCCCACCACCTGTGCAGTAAAGGAGTAATTAGCAGAAGTTACTGCTCCAGGTCCTACATGTTGAATGGAAGATAGAGCACCCCCTGCCACCCGTGGGACATCAAAGCTGCTGCTGATACCACCCCCCACCCCTAGGAGGGGAGAATGGGTAAGGGCCCCAGTGCATTGCTTTGCCCAGGTGCCCACACTGCTGTTAAGACGGCCCTGGTGCCTAGAAATGAACACAGTGATTGGCATATATGTACTGCTGGACACCACTCATAGAATGATTAACCTGTTATTTTTTGAATCAATGTTCTTGTTTTTTTCCCCCTAAACATTAGATGTATTTGTTTATTTATTTATTTATTTACAGTTTCTTATATAGCTCAGCAGATTCCGAAGCGCTTTACAATAGTAGACAGTGATAAAACAAACTGGGTAATGACAGACAGACTTGGGGGTTAGAGGGCCCTGCTGCAAGCTTACAATTTATTACATCATAATACACTTCAACGTATTTAACAGTTAATATATTGGCTTATCTTTGGCATAATTATATGCTGTAATTCAGCCCAATCATGTTCCCAGTATAAGGGATGCAACACTGTTTTTCTGTCAATAAACAGAAGTGATATGTAAAATGATACATTAGACAGTTTACACTTACTTGTAATACTTATTGTAACAGTTACTGTTTTTCAAAAACATACTGCAACAGTTATTTCTTATTTATGTACACATGATTGTCTATCTTTGTATATGCACTGCAAAGAGAGCAGCATAAATACAATTTCATGTATTTCAGTGACACTGTGTAAAATATAACACTGCATAATGGCCCTTAATCAGACCTGATCGCAGTACAAATTTGTTCTCAAAATGGGCAAAAAAATGCTGGACTGCAGGTGGGGCAGATGTAACATGTGCAGAGAGATTTAAGGTGGCCATACATCTACAGATTTATTGTCCGATCTGTCTGGTTGGAACAAAATCCTGGTAAAAGATGAGAGCAAATGACAGTTGACCATTTGCTTTGAAATGCTGAAAAACTGTCATTCAGATATTACCAGCTGTTTGTTCCAACCAGCCAGATCTGACAATCGATCTGTAGATGTATGGCCACCTTTAGATTTGTGTGAGTTATTTTGTTTCTGTGCAAGGTAAATACCGGCTGCATTATTTTTACACTGTAATTTAGATTTCAGTTTCAACACACCCCACCCAAATTTAACTCTCTCAGCACGTTACATCTGCCCCACCTGCAATGCAGCATTTGTTTTGCCCATTTTGAGAACAAATTTGTACTGGGATCAGGTCTGATTAAGGGCTATTATGCAGTGTTATATTTCACACAGTGTCACCGAAATTCCACTTAGAGTATTTGTGCTTCTTCTATTATAAACACATTCAGGAGAAAACACACAATATTCACAATTGTGACCATGAAAATGGGTCAATTATTAGGGATTTTTTCTCCCACCAAAGTCATTCACTTTGCACTAGGACAATCTCGTACTCTATTTTACTATGCTAAAGTATATTAATGAACCACTCTAAGACATCCTGACATAATTTTAACTAGATCGGAGCATCTTCATAGTTTTCGTCATTTTCACCAAAAAAGTGAAACTTCAGGCTTCTTGCCAGAACAGAAGATGTTGACTCAGATCAAAATGCTTTTGCACGTTTCTTATTCAAGTCAAGTCACAACTTTTCCACACTAGCCGATTTTGAATTTCTCAATTTCAGTTTTTTCACTCCGCCCTATTATACATACCTTGTGATGCACCAGTTCCAAATTCATACACTTGATAAATCATCCTTATTAGTGCAAATTTATTAGTGCAAATGTGCACAAGATCTATATAAGGTGACTGAAACAATAACATATTTGCACTTATGTGCATCCACACACCCTCACTGAATTTTGCCTACAGTACATGAGAATGCCCTCAATCTTAAGCATAGCTGTGACCAGGACCATAACTAGGGTGTGCGAGTGGTGCCGTCGCACAATTGCTGCCCCACAGCTACTGCATCTAGCATGTTGATCACTGCTGCCTAGAGCATTTACTGGAACTGTACAGCTGCGCAGAGGACACTCGAGGCAGTTCCACTCTTCACAGTCCTGATGGCCTGTCCCCTCAGTCACTGCGTGTGACAAACAGTATACCCATATCCATGGCACAAGGATTCTCCAAAGACATGCAAAGTGTTATATCGTTAAGATATTTGGGAACAAGATTACATTTTTTTATATAATAAATAAAATGTTTATCAAAATCAAAAATCAAAATAATTTCATAAAATACCGGTAAGAATGGTAATACAAATGTAATAAAACAACAATCACAGAGTTCGCATGTGTAAAATAGTATATTGTAATCTAAAGCTGAAATCTTAAAACAAGCTCACAGTTCACTGTTAGAGCACTGAAAATACCTAATTCAATAGCTTTTAATAAATGAATTCACTGATGAAAGATGTCTTTCTGACATAACATTGAATTTTCCAATTAAATACTGCTCTGGCTATAACGGCAAGAGATAGTATAATATTCCACTGAGGATAAAGTCGTAAGTTAATGAAGAGAAACAAAAATATTAACCTGTATCTTATGGAAATCTATCGGCTTCTTGTAGTTATATTAAGTTATATATAGTTATATTAAGTCCCACAGGTGTCTCCGGGTTCAAAAGCTGTGTTCCAATCCATGATCAATATCCCCACTCCGGATGTAAGAGCCGTTCCACAGATATATAGGTAGAGAGCGGTCTATGCACTTACAATTATCCACACTGTCAGAGCGCAAGGATGCAGTGATGATTTCAGATGGGTTTCTGTATGCCTGACATTTTCCGCAAAGGATTTGATGATAAACCCACCTGCTTTATCAATAGTCTATTTAAGGTGTTAATGTCCAATAATAGTATCTACACAGAAAACTGGATCTTACTACATAAGTAAATCTTTGATCCATGAACTCATAAACCCTTTGAGTGCCAACGTTGCTGTGAGAGATCCTCAAAATATCGGCTAAAAATGCCAATGTCCCTCACAGTGACTGTTCTTTGTGTATCAATAAATACAAATACACCCAAGTCAATTATTTAAAGTTTAGTTAAATATTGAACTCAAAAAATGAACAGTCACTGTGTGGGACGCTGGCCATTTTAGCGGATATGTTGAGGATCTCTCACATCAACGTTGGCAGTCATACGGTTTATACCTCTTTCACACCGAGCCTTTGACTCTGGATATTGCTAGGGAGACCCAGGTTCCAGCTTGGTGTGAATGGGAAATACCCAGGTTCAGTGCCGTGGGAATTCACCATGGATCATGACCAGGGTCAAACCCACAATGTAATCAAGTAGTCTTCAGTGTGAAAGCATAACCCGGGTCATCCAACCCAAGTCCCACTAGAAGTATGCAGAGAACCAGATCACAGGCACTCTGATGATGTCATCCCCAACTGCCGCCAAAGGGAAGACCTGGAAATAACCCAAATCCAGCCTGGTTGACATGGGTTATTAGTGTAAAAGGCAGGGCCGGTGTAAGGCTTCTCAGCACCCTAGGCAAAACTTAAACCTACTCTCCCCCACCCCCATACTGCCACCAATACCCACTTTCCATCCTCTTAAGGCATATTTGCCTAACATTCCAGAATGGCAGGGAAGCTCCCAAAATTGGGTGGTCCTCCCAGCCCCCGGGAAGGTGGGTAAGTCCCCTGATTTCCCTGGAGGCTCCCTGCACTGTTCCCTTTGCCACCCACAACTGAGTACAATGTAAAAGGGGCAGCAAAGTAGGAAAGTATGCCTCAAGTGGAAAATGAAGTTGAACGTTGATAAATGTAAAATAATTCATTATTCACATCGGGCATGTACTGAGGCTCGAGGAAAATAAATTCCGTACTGAATTAAGAAGAGGATTCTTCCCCAATAGAGCAGTAAAATGCTGGAACTCATTGCCGGTGGGGGTGATTACAGCAACTACTGTTAATGAATTTAAATCAAAACTGGATACATTTTCGGCCATTAAGGGAATCCTATAGATATGACAAATCAGTAGTTACAAGGTAGATAGGTTGAACTCGATGGGCTAATGTCTATTTTCAACCTTAGTTACTATGTTACTTTATGACACGCATGGCCAAACTGTGGCCATCCAACGGTTGTGAAACTACACATCCAGGTATGATGGGACTTGTAGTTTCACAACAGCTGGAGGGCCATAGTTTGGCCATGCCTGCTATTTGTAATACATTTTCCATAAATACGTTTGATATCTTTGATACTGTTTTATGTAAAACTTGCAGAGCACTTAAGTGTATCTGTAATCAGGCCAAGTATGAATCTGCATCCCCTGTACCTGTATACACTAATTCCAGGGCACAGGCATTGCAGTGATTGGCTGGAGGTTTCCCTCTCTTTATCACCCTTGCATTTATCTCTTGTTAAGGCTTAATACATCTGCCCCATTGTCTGGTACTTTATCACCGGCTAATCAGCTCCTGACTGTTAAGTTACATGCTGGATTTAAAAAGGGACAGTAAGGAGCTGATTGGCTGGTGATAAAGTACCAGGCACTTTATCACTTCTCTTCCCTTATCACTGCTTTATACATCTACCCCTCAATCTTACAGTATTTAAGTTGAAAGAAAATTGGTCCCAAAACCACTTAATAATAATTATAATAATGATTATTATTATTATTATCCTATATCCATAAAGTTTCTTCTTTCAGAAGAAAATGTTATAGAACCCAATGACCCTGGGAGAAGGACAACTTGCTTGTAGAGCTGCATAGAGTTTAAATGAACTCCACTGACATTAAGGTTTCATTACACAAAAACTGAAACACAGACCACAGCAATTTCCCACTATATAGAGATATATTCATTAAATTGTGTTGTGGCTCCTGAAATAGAGGTATTTGTCATTCCCTTGGAGCTATATTTTATATTCATTCCAAGTGGACTACTTTAAAAAAATACAAATGTTTTATTATATATTTGGGGGTATAATAAAAAGTACATTCATTTTAAGAAAACTTATTTTGAAGAAAATACTACAACAGGCCCCACCTGTCTTTATAAAACAATGGTACTGTTGTGAAATTATATGTTCTAAGAATCATGTCTGGAGATGCGGCTTACTTTAAATAGGCTGCATCTCCTGGGAGCATGTCCCGCTAGCATGTTCATACCCCTTCTATATATAGCTTGCCCTTGCAGCACGGACTCCTCTTCAGGTGGCAATAAGTGCAAGTCACGTGTAGCTTTAACATTCCACTGCGTTACCGCATATACATAGGAATACTTAGCATTCAACTATAACTCTGGAACAAAGATTTAAAATTGTAATGAAACAGAGATAAATGAGCCTCCTGGTCAAAGCCAGAGAACAGGTACATCATCAAGAATAAAACATCTTTAACTCCTTGGAGGTAAGTAGAAAATGACTTGTACATATTTTTGTTTACATTTTGGTAAGTGGACTTTATATTACTTTATACAGGTGGTTTTGGAGGAATATTACATTTAATGTCTTTTTTATTTTGCCATTGCATAGAAAAATAACAAAAATGCAATTTGCTAAATCCTCTGATTTTACATAAATAGCAAACCCAAGGAAAAGAACTCCACATGTTCCCAGATTCTGAAAATGCTGGACTCGCCAGTAACTAAGAACATAAACATTTACTTCTGTAAATAAACTTATTTTGATCACTGTGATCTTTTATTGCACCAACCAGGTGAGGCTGTCAAGAGACAGCTGGTTACAAATCTCTGCCATCCCACTCCATTCTAAGGGACATGATCCCTGTTGCCACTTTATTTGCCTTAGATATTAAAAAAACTAGAAATTAATTGTGAATGGTCTGCATGGCAATCCATCAGCCAAAAATGGCTATTACAACATGATCTTAATAAATAATCAATAATAACATTTTACAGGCAATGGAACTTTGGTACTGAAATATAAGAGTTACCAACATTCCAGTTCCCTCTAAACTGAGCAATCTAAACATAATGTTACAAATTAAATCCATAAGGATTAATCCATTCTGCTTGGTCACATTTAACAGCAGATTTGCAAAGCATCATTAGTACATTGATTTATGATTAGACAGTATCGGGGGCAGGAAAGGCCCTATGGAGAAAGGCTGTGGGAGGGGTGCATGCTTAGAGGCTTGGCCATCCATTATAGAGGACATAGCAAACAACATGGATTCTACAGTACATGTTCCTACTCAAACAAGTAATTGACCCTGTAATACAGCATCTTTGTATAATTCAAGAGTACTGTTTGAAACATGACATTAGAAGTGTTAACCTGTGATTAGATCACAGTATATCTATAATGGGTACACACACGTCTCTGAGTCTAGGGAGTCGCAAACACTGCATACCTCCTAATAAATATCATAATGCAGTCACATGGTCTAAATAACCGATAAGTCTATGATAAGATTGCAATGTCTTCTCACCTGCTTAGCAGCACCATCAAATATTACATCAGAGGTTCCCCTCCTACTCAGTTCATGCCTATACGCTGATATCGTAATGTGTAAGATATACAGTATCCAGCTTCATGTGGAAGAAAGCATTAAAAATGAATCCTACATCTGAGATCCTAACTTATTTTATTTATCAAAAGAAAATCAGATTAATAAACCTTTGTAAACCTTTCTTCTTTGATACGCTGCTGTTCTAAATATAAATAATATAAAAAATTATGCCATTTGCATCTGTTCCTACAAATCTGACAGTGACTTGTACCAAAGTGTAATACATTTCATCTGAGTTGGAGCTTCAGGCCAGAAAATCTAATTTATAGAAATTCCCCAAAAAGCAATGGCATTTGTATCTATGCTACCTTCTGGCATGGATTCTATTGTGGTAAATTAATTGGATTTAACATTGGAAAAAATAACTAAAAATTCATATCCATGACATTTACAAGTGAAATTTTTAACTTTTTTTTTGTCTGCTTAAAAACTCTTTTAGAATTAGAAGTCAATATAAATATGTCATGATAAATAAAATGTAATTGATTGTATCAAGCTCAGTGATAAAACAGAATTCATTTTAATGGAGTTGTTTCCTTAAATTCAGGAATGAATATCAGGAACATTCAGTGACCAAACAAATTAGCATCTATTTGAGATATAATAAATGATATTGAAAAAAGTAAATGTACTCCTGAGTTGTAATTATTAAGTTTTAAAGTATACATTTTAATTAGAATAATAAAGTTAATGTAAGTGTAATACCTATATACATTTGGAACAAGATCAAAGCTAAGTGTTTTTGTAGGTGTGCCAATGTGCTCATACCTTTGGCAGATGTCATGTGTCATGTGTCACGTGGATAGAAACATAGAATATGATGGCAGATAAGAACCATTTGGCCCATCTAGTCTGCAATTTTGAATTCCAGGAATATATGAAATACACAGAAGGCTCCCATGTAGCTTTATGAGCAACAATTAATCTGGTATCTAATGACCAAAAAGCCCACCCTGCCCCAGCTCCCATTAATATCATCACCATTTATTGATACCTATGGGGTGAATTCAATTGTTTTTGGTTGTGTCAAAGTAACGGCCACCAGACTGGAAATAATAAATGGGCAGCACATTATTTATCGTACTTGTCAATCACAAATGCATCATGGTTAGTGGCTTAATCCATGCAAAGTGTTTGATGTGCTACCGGCATGACTTCACAGATTTCTACTTGCCACATTAAGGGGTGGCAATAACAAATAATAACTGCCAAAGGCAAATCAAATGAATAGATCCTAGGAGGGCCCATTACAATTGAATTTCCCCCCTTAAATGTTACAAGTATTGTTGTCACATTCTTGCTAAACATTACTGCAAAAAAGGATTTTCAACACTGATATAGTAATTTTCATTGAACGGTATTCCCTTACTAAAAATAAATTCTTAATTTCTTATTTTACATTAAGCTTTTAATGTTTCATTTATATGACCTTGGGTGCCCTGTAGGCCTTCCTAAACTACTCTGCCTGACTATGGACTTAATTAATAATTACTAGGTATTGCATCGTGGTTTAAATTATTTTTTACTCTTTTGGACTATCATAATATTGTTGATGTTTTTTATAGACAATTATTGAAGGCATTTTTCAGACAGCCATTGGCAGCTGTGGCCAGATATTCAGAGCTTACATTTTCAAATTGTCTGTTCTAGAGAGGAAAACATACTGTACCGCTCAATTTATTATTAACTAGCTGACCCGCCCGGCGTTGCCCGGGAAAACCTTGGGGTTTCTTTATTTCCAAAATTGCTGAAAAATGTCATCTTACAGTATGCTGTGCCAAAGACCTAAGATTGTAATTTGTTATAGATTCCACCATAATGTTAGAATGTGTTTGCATTGATACTCAATGACGGCAATGAAATCAGGTGTGGTGTTGTTGTTGTTTGAAACACAACACTCCTGAGTTGATAACTTGTATGTGTTGATAAATTCCACATCCACTCCTGAGATGTAGCACCTACTGTATGACATATCCTCCAACATCTGAGGGTCAGAAATCGGTACAAAATCAGAAAGGGCCGTGGCCACTCCTCCATTTCTATACTTTCAATGGTACAGTTTCTAGGGTGTGTAATTACAGGCGCTAAGTGCATGGGGACCGGGGTGGGCGTTACTTACCGCGCCATAATTAATTAAAAATTCACTGCTCCCTGCCACTGCAACTCCCCTCACCGAACCTGCCTGCAGCAGTGTCTGAGGTCTGGGGATCTGTAAAGCACATGCACCGGGCATCTCTACCAAATAGTGGGGCAGCCCCTGAGTGTGGGAGCAGGTCCGCGGGCCTGGCCACATGATGTCATGACGCGACGCACGCCACCCGCACCACTGTAATGCACCACTGGGAATGGGTGCAATGGGCCAAATTCTTCCCTACACCCACCGGGCCAATCCACTGATCCAGCCATCACAATCATAAATGGGTGCATTGATAAGGTTTGAGTGTAAGAAGTTGAAGAATAAGACTGAGAAAAAGAATTGCCATGTTACAAAGAGTACAATTTACTCAATAAATCGCAGAAAAAAATGTAAGTGTACATAGAAGTACAATCAAGAAATTAAAGTAGGATTAAAAAATAAGTTCTGATTCAAACTGATAATTGTTTGGATGGGGTGGGTTGTGAAACAAATCTATAGGTGGGGGTATGGATATTGTGGGCATAATTGGTGTTTGTTACACCTACAGGGGGCCCTCAATTGATGGGATTTTCACTACATTGTCACGGTCACAGTGTCACCATAGGGGGATTCCCAATTGGGGTCCAGGTGGTCTTTTAGGGACCCTTTACAATCCTGTAGGTCTCTTCTCCTTGAGCTTATGGTCTTCCTTAATGATAGTCAATCACTGAGGGAGACCGTAGGCTCCAGGAGAAGAGACCAACGGGATTGTAAAGGGGTCCCTAAAAGACCACCTGAACACCAATTGGAAATCCCCCTACGGTGACACTGTAGTGAAAATTTCTCATCAACTGGGGACCCCCTGTAGGTGTACCAAACACCAATTATGCCCACAATATCCATACCCCCTCCACCTATAGATTTGTTTCGCAACCCACCGCCATTCAAACAATTATCAGTTTGAATCACAATTAATTTTTTAATCCTACTTTCATTTCTTGATTGTACTTCTATGTACACATATTTTTTTCACAATTTATTGAGTAAATTGTACACTATAACGCGACAAATCTTCATCTCAGTCTTATTCTTCAACTTCTTACACTCATAACATTCAAACAAATGCATGCAGCACTTATGCCCATCGACCAAACATATCTATGAACCAAAAGAGTCTGGGAAACCCTTAAGGCAGAGCAGTGCCTGATATCCAACTGACTAACAGGGTGTGTGCAGTGTACCCACTTTGTATTGAACAATGGGTGCATTGGCCAGGACAAAGATTTCTCAATGCAACTGGCCGGGGAGCACAGTGAAAGGCTGGAGGACTGGAGAGACGGATATGGGAAACAAAGTAGAAACGGTACATTAGGTACAGTTTTTGTTTGCCGGTACAGACTGTTAAATAAACGGCAAATTATTTTGTATGTGTTCTGTGTATTTGTGTGTGTTGTACTGTTTTTGTGTGTGTATTGTAGTGTATGTGGTTGTGTGTGTTGTATTGTATGTATCTGTCCAATGTGTAAGTGTGTGAGGTGTGCTATGTATATACAGTATGTGTGTGTTGTGTCTTTGTGTATCTGTGCAATGCTTAAGTGTGTGTTTTGTGTGTGTTGTACTTTTTTGGGGTGTGTGTGGTGAGTGTGGGTGTGTGGTGCTGTTAGAGATATGTTATGTGTGTGTGTTGTGTGTATCTGCCCTATGTGTAAGTGTGTAAGGTGTACTATGTATAAATCTGTGTGTGTGTAGTGTGCTGTGTGTATCTGTGCAATGTTTAAGTGTGTGTGTTCTGTGTATTGTACTGTTTTTGGGTGTGTGTTGTAGTGAATGTGGGTGTGTGTTGTACTGTGAGTGGTGTGTTATGTGTGTGTTGTGTTGTGTGTATCTGCCTAATGTGTAAGTTTGTAAGGTGTGCTACGTATATATGTGTGTGTAGTGTGCTGTGCGTATCCTGGCAAGGTTTAAGTGTGTGTGTTCTGTGTGTTTGTTGTACTGTTTTTGGGTGTGTGTTGTAGTGTGTACGGATTTGTATTGTACTGCATGTGGTGTGTTGTGTGTGTGTATCTGTCCAATGTGTAAGTGTGTGAGGTGCTCTACGTATAAATGTGTGTGTGTTGTGTGTGTGTGTGTGTGTGTGTGTGTGCGTATACAATGTGTACGTGTGTGTGTGTGTGTGTGTTATGTGTGGTCTATGTATATCCTCAATTATTTCCTAATTGTTTAAAGCCTTCACCATAATGTTAAAATTTGTCATTCATACTCAATGACAGCAATGAAATCAGGTGTGGAGTTGTTCCTTCGTAAACGGTTTCCCAGATCGTCGATCTTTTCCCCAGAACATCAATGAAGGAAAATTAAAACTTGGTGTTTTTTACATTTCTAAGTGAAATTTCCCAAAAAGGGCTTCGAGGTGCACACCACTGGGTCCAGAGGTATCTTGTTGCTGAATTTGGTGTCTCTGAGTGCCACGGTGTGTCCGCAATGCGACGGACACGCACACACACACGCACACACACACGCACACAGACTCTTCAACTTATTATATAGATTTCTACAGAATCATATTGAAGGCAGGAGCTTAAGGGGTTGTGTTCCTTAGTAGGAAAATAAAACGTTTATGAGGCCATGTAAGTGCCACTCACATATGCACATGGAACAGACACACTTTTTGTATGTTTTTACAAGGAATGTGCAGGTTGTGTGTGATGACAAGCAGATGAAATTCAGGTGGATAGTTTTCCCTGGGTCATCATATAATTCCATTGCCCTGTATTTTTTAAATAATATTGAATAAAAATATTTTAAGACCATTCAAAATGAATGTGTAACAACTCTGTATGTGCTGTGCAATAAAAACGTAGCATCAAAGAAACGGTCTGTAAATGTCTGACAGATTCTCAGGTTCCTGCTATTTCTGTCGGCACACAGACGTGCTAAAGAAGGGTAACGTTATAAAATAAGGACATTGTGTTACAAAAACTCACACAAAAGATATTCGCTGCTGGAAAATGCAGCAATTCAGATTTCTGAAAGGTTTCTAATACCCCTGCTGTATAAATGCGGGTGTTATCGAATCTACACAAAATAACAATATAGGCTATAATAATGCAGTTTCTCTACAGGGCAATGTTCAGTTCACAATACATTAACCTACTTTTATCTGTCTCCCAGATTTGCATGCACCAAATCCGTACGACAAATAGGTATTACAACGAACTGTATAGTGGGGATTTATACTCTAATCAGGGAATAGGGAATGTGAATTGTTTTATATTAAGTTGCTGTTGAGCAACGGTAGGGTCAAAGACAAGGCAATAAAGCATCTTTTGACAACTACTTGTTACTCTTTAAACTACAAGGATTGGGAATATCCAAATGTGCAGTCAATTAACCATTTACACTTATTTCTTTTATTGCCTAACTTGCTTTAAGCTGGGAACACACTGGAGTGACAGGCATTCATTCCAACATCAGAACAAATTCCCTTTAGCCTAGATTCTGTGTATACGCAATCATGTTCCGTCCTTCATAAGCATAAATAAGGTCACTAGTGATATCGCTATCAAACGTCGCAGCACGCAACCACCTTTCCACTGAGCATTGTAGGCGATTTGCTGTTACAGCTTTAGATCGATCGATGCTCATTGAAATGTTACTATTTTACTGCACATTTCTCATTTGTGATCTGCACATATGTTTTAATACAGTACATGTATTTTTAGACCTCCGTTAATAGTCATGGGAAAAAATACAGATACTAAGAGGGGACTTTCAGGCTGATATTCTATCCAGCAACCGGATCGTTCTCGGATATGACCGCAGTGTGGGCGGTCGGAGAAATTCGTCGCTGAAATTACAAGCCACTGATACCCCTGGATTACAATAAGTATTACCACAATACTAATGTGCACATTTTGTGGGGACTTGAACTCTGACCTGTCTAAACCTACTAACTGGCTCTGCTAATGAGCAATGAAAGTCTGCAATTGCATGCATAACAAAACTAACCAGTTCTAACACCAAGCGGGGAGTTCTTGTTATATGTTTGTGTGTCTTGTTTGTCTATATTGGCCAAAATATTGTATTTTAAATGTGTAAATTTTATTAAATATTTCATATATTCAGTACAGCGCTGTTCCTATCTTTCTTTTTCAGATACTGTAAAAATCATAAGTCACTTCTAGGAAGACGTTTGATCTGACATACTGTATAGTCTTTCAGTATGATCTTCATTTATACTGTACTTATATATTCATGATGGAAAATAATAACTAATTAAAAATTGTGCCATCCCTAGCTGATCTAATTAAATCAAAAATCGTAGCTAAAGGTAATGGGTTCAGCAAGCAGCAATTCTATTAAGTGGAGCAGGCAAGCTCGTACTGGCCTCCAAGAACAGGAAAAAAATTCTGCCTAAGTTGTTTCATTCATCTTTGAATAAAATAATGGGGCCTACACATATAGGGGGTTATTCTAGTTCACTCTTTCTGACAAAATCCTTCTTAGATGGACAAAACCATGTGCACTGCAGGTGGTGCAGATGTTACTTGTGCAGAGAGAATTAGATTTGGGTGGGGTTTTACTTCAAAGTAAAATCTATATTGCAGTGTAAAAATAAAGCAGCCAGTATTGTCCCTGCACAGAAACAAAATAACTCACACAAATCTAATTATCTGCACATTTTACATCTGCCCCCCTGCAGTGCACATAGGGCCTTATTCTGTTTGGTGCGGTCTGTACCGAACTCTTTCGGAGGGCGCTTTTTAGCTATCTACGCATGCATAGGCAATGCAATGCGCATGTGCAGCGCAGTGTCCTCGCACCCATGTGGGTGTACACAAGGGCGCAGTTTCAAAGTGGGCAAAACTGGGCGTAAATCTGGGCGTACACGTGGGAGTGCACGAACAGTGGTAGGCATGCATTCGGACCGGACACCCAGTGCAAGCGAACCAACACGGCAGAAATCTGCGGAGTCCATAAGCAAGTTTTAGTTCTCGGAGAGCACTGGTTCATGCGCTAGGCATTCGGATGGCCCAATTAGTACGCCCGCACCTTAAACACTCGCAGCTGACCACAATACAATCCAGTCCTCTAGTCATTAGTGATTAATTACACTCTTTTCACAGGTTCAATTGGAACCACTAAGACAGGTAAAGGTGCAACAATGAAGGAATAACACTTAACATGATGTAAGGGTTAATCTAAAGTGCAAGAAATGTGTTTAAGTATCAATTAGGAAGTAATTGATTACATTTAAAAATAATATATATGTTATGAGGTAGCCTAATTGGATAAGTGTGTCATGTTGCTGAAGCATGACTTCCGAATAGATTAGTGAGGTTTGCGGAAATACACCAACTCGGTGCGTACGGGCAGTAAGACTGTGCAGAGTTCCCACCGCACACGCACATTTGGATGCAGTCTGAAGACACTCCCTCTTCTTAGAGAGTCAGTCTGAACGGATGCGGACGAGCTGTGGGCGTGTGTTCTTAGAATGTCCGCCGTGCGTGGCGTTTGGTCATTTCCGAAAGAACGCGCATCCCAAAAAAATAAACAGAATAAACCCCTTAGTTTTGTCCATCTAAGAAGGATTTAGTCAGAAAGAGTGAACTAGAATAAGGCCCATAGTGAGTTGCTGAGCGTTCTGAGCGAGGCTAGATCACAATGGGCCTAATTCTGGTTCACTCTCAGAGGCAAATTCCTTCTAAAATGGACAAAACCATGTGCACTGCAGGGGGGGGGGGGGGGGCAGATGTAACATGCAGAGAGAATTAGATTTGGATGAGTTATTTTGTTTCTGTGCAGGGAAAATACTGACTGCTTTATTTTTACTCTGCAATATACATCTCACTTTGAAGTAAAACCCCACATAAATCTAACTCTCTCTACACATGTTATATCTGCCCCACCTGCAGTGCACATGGTTTTGTCCATTTGAGAAGGAATTTGCCTCTGAGAGTGAACCAGAATAAGGCTCAATGTGTCAGTGATGTGTTCTGAGCGATCTGTCAGGGCCAGTGCTCTATGCAAAACACTGGCCCTGACCCTGGCGACCCCAGCATGCTCGATATTATTCCTCGGCGCCAGCAATGCGCGGGTTTGTGCATCACTATATCTAGTGAGATTGCTTAGAAAATGCCCCTAAATTCCTTCCGTGTGTAGGCCCCATTAGATGATTTATAATTCGACTTTATCACTCATTATTTACAAACATCCGCTCTTCCCAAACTGGTAGATGCTTGAATGCCAGGCAAAACCATATCTATGACATTGTAATTGGTAAGAACAGTGCTATAACCAGTGGTAGCATTTGTCAGTCTTAAGACTGCAGGGATCCTTCTTCTGTTATTGCTATGTGAACATCCCCTGAGACTTGCCTGGCAATGCTGAGCCAGCTGAGTTCATTTTGTTAAATCTTTGAGATAGGTGGATTTCCATCAGTGTGCCATAGAATGCCAGCTCCACAGGTGTGCATGGTTTGCAGCACACATGGGCCACTGGATAGAGGAGGGCATCATACTACACATGCTGGACCCAGATAAAACCTAAGTGGTGCCAGCAAGTGGGTCCATCTTCCTACATAGCACCATCTTGCTAGTGGTATCTTTGGAAAAATGATGCCGCACATTGAAAGTAGACACTGTGGCACAGGCCTCAGTTATGGCACAGGAGGGATAGCCCACTTGCCAGAGATGGTAAATTATGGAGTGGCAGGAGATCCTGCTGCTCAGAGGGAGCTTAACTCAGTTAACAGTTCAGAGGCCGGTCAGATGCTGCCCAGCTGCGCCTGTCTCCAGCTGTGCAGCTCTACACAGTATGACGCAGTCAGAGATCATACTATGCAGCCACCAGCTGCACCACTTCCCTTCCCGACAGCACTGCTACTACCGCACTGACACTCCCATGACTAAAGTACGGGGCGGGGGCGTGTTTTTAATTAGGGAGACCAGTCCAATCCTGAGATTGAGCATTTTTCAAACCCAAATCCCAGGATTGAAAAAATGCCCCCAGATTGGCATCTCTACAGGCATGGGGTGACGAAACACACCCTACTTTAAGACATAAGCCCCCCGACACACTAGCCAATTCCCACCAATGCGGATATTAGTTGCAGCGTGGACCCGGCTGGGGGGTGCCGACATCGACATAATGCATACACACTTGCTGATGCCTGGTCTAAAGGGAGCGATGGAGGGGGGGGGGGGGGTGGCCATGCTGCAGCTTATTTTACAGTGGATTCCCATTAAAATGTACAGAGACCGAGAGCAGGTGTGAAAGGTAATGCAGAATATATCCATTATATCTCCTTCGTTACCTGATTGATGAATGGCATGCTGACTTGAGTTATACAGATTGGATGTATAGAACCCTAAAACACTTTACAAATAGCATGTACATAAAATAACATTCCGAAAAAATCTGCAATGTTTTATTTCCCAAACTAGACTGCTTCAATCTGTAAGCAAATTACGTATTATAAGTACAGCAGAGGGAGCTGTTGCTGACTCTAACTTCAAACAGCATATACAGTGTATTACATAGATAATTACTTAATTAACCAGACAGAACTATAAGAGGATTGCCACATTGCAGACCCACAGTACTGCTCAATTAGCTGTATTACGATAATCAAATATCCTCTCAGGACTTGCCTCTGAAATGTGACTGTGAGCCGGACTTACATATGATCCATTATACTGATTGGTAATACGTGTGGGTGCAAAGACACCAAACCCCACAGATTTTCCTAGAACTGAGAATGCAAACACATCAAATGGCAAAATATGTCACAGAATATTACATGTGAAGCTTCAAAGCTACTATACAAAGAAAGGTCATTTAATTAGACATAAAATGTCTGTTAAATGAACATATTTAATACAATTGTACAAGTGGAAACCCCATGAGGTTACACAGGTCACAGTGCTTATACCTGCCTACAGATGTTGCTGAACTCTACACCACAGCACACACAGGCACATGTGATTGTTCAGGCTGAAAGCGGAATGAACATAATCTGGCCTGACACATGATGGGTCAACCTGTCTATATCTGGTGATTCTGGAGAGGTGGTGGAATGTTCCTTTTACAACGACCCCCACTCCTCATTAGGCAAAGCCGTGGTCACATGATAGTAACTCCAATTGAAATTACAACACACAGTAGCACAATCATATACACATTACACTGCATGTAGTGCCCTTGAATCATATTAAATCGCACAGTAGTGCCTGTTGTACACATAATGTCCACATCTGAGTCCCTCCAACCCCCTCTCACCCTGTCTTCAGCAAGCACAGAGGCTGCTCCTCTTAGTGGCTCTTCTTCACTTCAGTGGCGGTGGTGCATGACATCACATACACCATGCCAGAAGAAGAAGCCACTGGGACAGGCTTTTCTGTTAGGAGGACTGTTCATGGCTTTGGCAGAGGTGGAACTCAGTTCCACCTACCATTAGAGGTGGTGGAACTCAGTTCCACCCCGTTTCACCTCACTTTAACCCCTGGACTTGAGCCAAATTAAGAAATCAGAGTACCCCATAAAATACTTTCCGGGTCGACTCGACAAGACAATGGTCAACATAGCATATGGTTGACATATTGAGTATTTATTTTGGGGGGTACTTTTTATACTCTACTTTACTATCCATGTGAACTCCAATTGGGAACACTAATATGTCCCAAGCACAGTGGTAGCCAAGCGAGACCTTCCCAGAAGCACGGTGAACATAGCGAGCCATACGAGGGGATGTGGTACACTAATTAGGGGTCCATGTGCTGACAGCATAAAAACTTTAAAAAATGTGTCATCTTTTCATGAGTCGACTATTTCTGGTTGATCTAGACTGTCAACCTTTTATACCATAACTAATGTAATCACAGGCCATCAGAGCTGTATTATTTATTTATCCCCAGTTACAGTATTTTTACATATTCCACAGTGCTTTACAGAGTATATTCAGACATTCACATCAGTCCCTGCTCCTGAGAAGCTTACAATCTATGGGGGATATGAATCAAGCAGTGTAAAGCACAGAGAAGTTGTCCATAGCAAGTTTTGAGGTAGAAAGTATCAAGCACATCCTTTCAATTGTAGGTAAAGGCTAACTGGTTGCTATGGGCAACTTGTCCTCTTCTTCACATATCCCCATATATTTCCTACCCCATGCAGATATCCACATAACACTAGGCCAATTACCTACCGGTATGTTTGTGGAGTGGGGGAGAAACCAGAGCACCCAGAGAATAGCCACAGAAACGCAGGGAGAACATGCAAACTCTACACTGATGGATCATAACTGGGAATTTAACTCATTATCTGTATAGTAACTGTATTATCTGAGGTAGTAACGTTAACCCGTTAACTGCCAACATCTGTGTGAGAGATGTGCAAAATATCTGCTAAAAATGCCAGTGTCGCTCACATTTGTTATATAAATTCAAATAGAAAATGTTGTGTAAAAAAAGATTATATTTCCTATATAAGGTAAACATTACAGGTCATTATGAAGAATATAAATGTTTGCTTTCACCCCAATTTTAACAAATTCAGTTGGCACTCAAAGGGTTAACCACCACACTGTTTTTACTGCTCAATCTCATTGATATTGATATGGAAATGATATTAGAGCCAAAAGCAAACTAACTAACTAACTGCATTTGCGGAGTTTATTCAATCTTCAGTCCCCAGCGAAACCTTACACTCAGTGCAGTGTTACATTATACAGTATATCTGGCTTATACAGCAGTTAGCAGCTCTGATTTTCTTCTTGTGCAGAGACAGACAAGAGCCGGACTGTGCAAGCAGAAGAAAGGTGACAACAAACAAGATGAAATACAAAACAAGACAGCATGAAAATCTAATGGATGTAGTGAAATCTGTCTGCATAATAAAGAATACAGACATCCCTACTTTCCACACATGTGGT
This sequence comes from Crinia signifera, assembly GCF_055691185.1. NCBI lineage: Eukaryota > Metazoa > Chordata > Amphibia > Anura > Myobatrachidae > Crinia > Crinia signifera. The sequence continues at coordinate 141,507,992 of NC_139217.1, read as the reverse complement.
TGATTTATACAGTGCTGGAAAATCGTACGGCACAGTGTAATAATACAATAGTGCATCCAAACAAGTCTACAGTAATACTGGCCGGTACAAGTGATCAAATGTTGCTTAGTACATTATGCATACTGCTTGGCGAATAGAGGCTTTAAATAATTCTGTTAATACACTACATGAAAGGATATACAGTATGTTTGCTGCTGTAGAAGTACTGCCACCTTGCTAAGACAGTACCAACTAAAAATGAATGTGGATGAATGGTCTTAAGTTAACTAGCACAGAACATGTAATTTAAACCTAGAATCACAACATGGACAATTACCGTGAGTGGAAATCAAAATCCACCTCTGTTAAGGTCAGATAGCATGCATCTTAAATATAAACTCTTCCATATATACTGTATATGTCTAGTGTCTGTTTGTGTGTCTCTGAAACACTGCCATCTGTTGTCAGCGAGTGAAACTACATCTCTTTCTCTCTACACATGCACAAACACAGAGGCAAACACAAGGCAGCAGACTAGCTTTCGAAGCAATTGCTTCCAGCGGGCTTAATAGTATATATATAGGGAGAGAGCTAACATGGGTATACATTCCTTCTCTCCCATACACAAGTAAATACAAATATCATTATCATTGTATTATTATTATTATTATTATTATTATTACTAATAATAATAATGTCAGGTTCTATAATTACCTTCTATGTTAGAGATAACATATTCATTCTGAAAATGGCAACAAGACTGCATTATTTAAATTGGCATCTCTAAAGCCAAACCCCCCTGTATTATTACATGGCCAGTCCTGGGGACACAGCTATGTCCTTCATAGTATGTACTGTAGACCAGTAGAGGAAACAACCATATCCATATCAAAAGCTAAATATTCCACTCGTAAAGGTTTTCATTAAAACACTATGAAATCAGAGTGGGTGAGTCTTGACAAAACCCCACAGATACCAGGACCTTGTCACTTATGAGAGGAATCGATGACATTGTGAAGGATTTTGTTTTGTCCTGTAATTCTTTGTTGGCTCACAGAAAATATCACTAAGATGTACATCGTTGTGCACAAGTATTGTACATGTGTGATATATGTCTACAAAAGTGTACTGGTGACATTCTATCTTTTATCACTTGTAAAGCTGGTGTATAACGGCGGTGTCCTACAGGGTATATAGACAGTATACAGTAGGTATACTAAGGTATATAAAAATATAATATCTACCTCCAAAACCATGTCTCCGGAAATGCAAGCTAAATATCAATAATAATCATTATTCATAACTTTATGAATAATGCATTTTGCAGTATTTGATTGAATAGCAGCTTATATAGCCGCCCAGTAACGTGTACATTTATTCAGAATCCTTTATAACGTACCCATTTGAAAGACAAATATACTTTGTGGGTCATGTTTAGAAGTCATGATTCCCATTAAGGTAAGGGGACAATAATAATTGATGAATGATAATGATGACATGTTTTGTATTTCATTTGCATTAACTTAATAAAACATATTCCTCTAGAATAGTGATGACTTTTGACAAGATAAAAAATGCCCTGATGCATCCGCTAGTAGAATATTAACTGAGTCACAAGCAAGAAACAAGATGATTAAAGTTAATTTCTAACTCACTGATACAATGAATGGAGACTGACAGTAGCAATCAGATTTGCCTCTATAACACGTTCCTTATTAAAACATCTTGACATGGAGGTCCTCTCTGATCACATAATTATAACATGGAATCATGTGTAATAACATTCAACTCTCCACTGCTGGATGTGACTGTACAGTACATAAGTGATGTGACTGACAGCTTGATAGTATGTTATATACAGTATCACATGGAGTGGCCCTGTGTGTGACTGCCCATCACTCATTTTCCATTACAGCACTATAATCTAAGTGACACTTTGAAGGCTGCTTGTTTAGCCTTTTACTTTAGTCTATTTCATATCCTATTGGGAATGTATTTCCTGTAGATGTATGCATTGCCAGCTTGAAGGATGCTGTGACTTTAAAAAAACACATATGTGTAACTTAATATCAAATTAGTTTATCAAATAACCATTCTGAGTCTGACCCATAGCTTCTTGTAATACTAATACATAGTGCTAAATAGTGCTCTATAGTCTAATGCAAAACAGTCATGTGCAGTGCTATATAGTCCTGTAAACTCCTAGACAGTCCTATACAGTTCTATGTAGTCCCATACAGTGATAGATAGTCCTATACATTACTAGACACTCAGTCCTACACAGTGCTATATAGTTTTCTACAGTCCTATACAGTGCTATACCGAGCATACTCACAGAGAGTGGAATTGGTGGCAGTCACTAGGAGATTCCCCAGCCACGAAGGAACTGGTATCCGCAGGCAGGACCAGCACTCCCCGGGGCTGCGGCAGTGGAGCCCACTGACCCCCATTTTTCGCCAGCCATCCCCCGCGCTCTCCCAGGTCCGGGAAGCTGACCCTGGCAGCGGGCAGCTCCTTGCATTTCCTGCCCTTTGCGGACATACAGGAATCCCCAGGGCGCCCGGGCTGGCACAGCAGCAGCAGCTGATCCGGAGCAGGACGGGGATGATTAGAGCGCAGATCCAGGCAGCACCAGTGACCGGGGCAGGGATGCTGCTGCTGGCAATGTGTGCAGCTGGGTACCAATACTGCTGGAGAGTGATAGAAAAGGGGTAGAGATAGAGAACCACTAGCAGCCGTTCTCCTGCTTCTCTCCTCCCCCCTTTCCTGCTCTCGCTGCTTCCCTCACTGCCCGTCTCTCTCTCTCACTCTCTCTCTCTCTCCCAGCCATCAATATAAGTCCTGCCTGGACGACATCATTGCTCAGGGACACAAAGTCACACACCAGTAGCAGCAGCAGCAGCAGCACAGGGTGGGGAGAGGGACCTGCAGCTGGCTGTGGCTCTCACACTAGTGGCACACCTCACCTCTCCAGGGAAACTTGATATTATTTACATTTTGTGAAGAAATATTGATTTCATGCTTTTTATATATAGATTTCTTAGTATTCCTGGCATTTTTGCGCCACCATGGCGTGAGACATTTGTTTCGCTTTAGACATGCTGCCATTTTTAGCGATTTGCATTTTTTCCTTCATTTTGGCTCTTATTGTCATTGTACTATGTGCCAGATATATCAAGCTTCAAAAAGTGATAAAGTGGAGAGTGGTAAACTACCAGCCAATCGGTTCCTAACTGTCATTTTTTAAACCCAGCTGGTAACATGGCAGTTATAAGCTGATTGGCTGGTTGTTTATCACTCCATTTTATCTCTTTTTAAGCTTGGTACGTCTGGCCCTATAGTGCTGATCACAGAGTAGCATGGTTACTAGATTGGTTGCAAAGGAATTTGTATAAATCTGCATATTATTCAGAGCAATATGTGGCGGGAGGCGTGGTGTGGGTCACTCCATGCCCGTGGCACACCAAACCTAGATATTTGACAATTTCAGCAAATGTATGTCAGGGGTATTCAACATGCAGCCATCCAGCGGCTGCCGAGGCACACATCCAAGCAGGACACATTTGTTACATTAGTGCAGGGGTCCTCAAACTATTTTGCTCTGGGACCCCATAAGACAATAAAAATAATGATCGGACCCCAGCAAGTTACTGCAGAAGGTCATCACATGACGTGTAGTCAGCAGACAGCACATACATGGCAGCATTGTGGGGGCACACAATGATGGAAGGAGTCTGAAGTAACAGACAATTCAAGATTGTTTAGACTCCTTAAATAACTGTCTGAGATTATAAAAGTCATCGGCATGATGGTCAGCAACATGGAGTCGCGACCCCATGCTGAGAAGGCCGGGACCCACATTTTGAGAACCGCTGCATTAGTGCATGCTAATACTATTGCCGGGCATGCTGGAATGTGTTGTTCCACAGCAGCTGGAGGGCCACATGTTACATTTCTGTGATCTGATTTACACAGAAAAGTATCCCTATGCAGGCACATTCTGACGCCATAATAAGTGATACCTGCAGCAGAAGGTGATACGTTATAAGTTGAGCTATCTGTTTGACTTGAGGACATATACTGCAGTAAGGGCTTAAACAGCTTTAAATAAATGTGTATATTACATAGTATGGCAGTTGCGGAAGTTGTGGGTGGTGACCCTGGGTCCAAAAATCTAAACCCCCCCCCCCCCCCCACACACACACACTTTTCCACCTCAACCAAAGTTCACAATATGCAACATGGCAGAGGGTGACGGGGAGAAGCAGGAGGGGGGGGGGGGGGCAGAGTGTGACAGGAGAAAACATTGGATGACAGGGTGACAAGGGCAGCAGTTTTAGTACTCAGTTCTAGCACTGCACCTGCTGCACCAATGGTAGTTCCGCCTCTGTAGTAGGGAGAATGACAGAGAAGAGACAGTCAGGGCTGTCTTAACAGCAATACATTTAGTGGGCCCCCACACCCAATAAAATATATCCACTTGCTTCCATACAGTGATTGGATGTGAGCCCTCTGGTGGATAGCTCTGGGATGTCTGGTTTTAACCAGTATGTCTAATAAGGTGCATTGGGGGCTATTCTGGTTGCTTCGCAAGGCTGTGAATTTGTAGCCTTGTGAGTCTACCAGATGCCACCCTACGATGCCGATACGCATGTCCCCCTTACACGCTTAACATAAACATCCATTCGCAGGCTGTGGGGAAGACCCACATCATTCGATGGTTGCCAAACATCGAATGATGTGGAAGGCCCACGCACATCTAAGGTTACTTTGGCAGAGAAGCATACACTTTAGGTATATTCTGGGCAATGTAGAAGAGGCATGAACCATGTAATAGTCAGTCAATTTGGGCTTTTTCTCTTGAGTTATTTACCAAAACACAGCCCCCACCCCTACCCTCTATAAATTATAATTATTAAAGTATTATGCAGTAACTACAAGAATATATTCCTGAATTTAATCTGATAAAAAAACAAGCGCCTATTCAGACGTCCCTTTGACTTGGATCAAAGGGGCCTATTCATTAATAAGACTTGTTTCAATAAAGCTGTAGAAATAGCTGTTCATCAGGAGCTTTCAGTTTTTGGAGCTTGTCCCATCTTCAGATGGGATTAGCCTGCTGAGCCCTGTACCTTCCTATAGGAATGAGATCTGCAATGCAAATAGGAATCATTGATTTACTCAGCCATTGCAGTGCACACGCGAGACCTAAGGTTGCTGCACACAGAAACACTGCACAGCACTAATATGAGGACTATGTGGTCTGCTTTTCAGAGCAACTGCCCCAACACTGGTGAAATAAGGAATTGCAGCAGATGATATGGGTATGCTGCCTCAAATCTCAGCAAGTAAGATCCATCATTTGTGTTGGGTCATCACAAGTAATTATGAATAAGCCTCAATTTTGAGTTATGGAATTTTCTATTTAACACCACCTGGTGGTAGCGTGTGTGACAGCCCACATTGGGAGAAATAACTCATGAAGCACTGGACAACAATAGTGAACTACAGCTTGAACCTGGGCCACAGACAGGGGGGTGCCAGGGGTACAGCTGTGTTGGGGGGGGAACAGCTGCCCACAGTCGCACGGCACCACCCCCGCACCAGCACAAATCCCGGCACCGGCGGCCAGGCGCGCACAGTACACAGTGCAGCCTGCAGAGTGCCGAGCCTAGGATACAGATGGGCTCAGCGCTCTGCAGGCTGCACTGTGCAGTGAGTGCTCCAAGTCCCGAGTCCCTGAGGGAGAAGATGCTGCACCGCCTCCACCGCTGGTAAGTAATAGTAATTGGGGGAGGTGGGTGTCGGCGCGCGCAATGGGGGCGTGCCGCTGGGGGCCCGGGCTGAAGGTCAGTCCCGGGCCCCAACATTACTAGTGGCGGCCCTGGCTTGAACAGCTCTCATTAGAGCTTCTCCTGTCAATTTTATCACCAATTCTGATGGAGCCCACCACCGCTCTCCGCATCGCTCCTCCATCGGTAGTATTCATAGTCATTAAATTGTAGAAACCTATCTATCAGGTCATAGTGACTCCCAGGTCACATGGGTCACTGCATTCATTGTTAGCAACATTCATGTCTGTGAAATTATCCTATAAAGTGACTGTTACTGCTGGCTTACAGATGATGCTAATAGGAGTAGCAGCTGGAACAATAAAGCAACATATGGATGGATAGGAGGGATTCGGTACCAAATTATACATACTTAGAACATATCAAAGGAGACATTTGGAATTATGTAATTCTCTGTTTTGAGCAATTTTAAAAATCCAACTTCACTAAAACTAAAGGTGGCCATACATCAGAACGATATCAGGCCCGAACATCCAATTTCAACGGGTCGTGTGATCGATTGTGTGCACATCATGAGGAATATCGGTACAATGTGCGGTCCCACAGGTCGAGAGGTTGATCCTCAGATCACACATGCTGATCTGTGGGCTTTGCTTGCGGTTGTAAGCAGATCGATTTTATAGGATAAGTTATTCAGAAAGTGAGAGATTTGGTAAGAAATCTCCAGTTTTTTAAAGCGGCAATCATTTACACTCAGTGGCGTTTTTATCTATGGGCTGCAGGACTGCACTGGCTTCACCGTGACTGGCAGTGACTTCCTATTGAAAGTCCAACCTGCCAGTCACCCAAGGCAGTCCCATTGGGAGGTGTAGCCCCTGCCTCTATGGGCTGCTGCTGCTGCTGCAACCCATAAAAACAGGATCTGTGTGGGCGCAGTACTGAGGACTATACTGCGCATGCACCGGTCCCCGATCCGTGAATAATCTTCTATGGACTGCTGCTGAAGCAGCATATAGAGACTGGGGGCCAGCGCATATGCAATACCAAAGAAGATACTGTGCATGCGCTGGTCCCGCGACACTTTGGGGGTCAGGAATGGCAGCAGAGACAGGTGGCAATGACCAGTGGGCACCAGTGGTGGGGACCAGCAGTGGAGGGGAGGGGCGGGCATCGCAGCCAGCGACAGTCCCCCTCCTCCATAGCAGTAAGAGCCGCTACTGTTTGCACTTCAAAATCAAACTGGTTTTGCAGTGTAAATGGTTGCCACTTTAAAAAAAACTGGAGATTTCTTACCAAATCTCTCACTTTCTGAATCGCTCATCCTGTTAAATTTCCCCCATATGAACTTTTTAAGCACATACGATAGCTCATTCGATCGCTCTTATGACCTGCACACGATCAGGTAGTGTATGGTGTATGGCCAGCTTAATACTGATTAATATTTTTTCTCCAGATATATATGACTTTTATCAGATCTCAAATTGAAATCATCCCTAAATACAGTGAAACGCCTTCTCCACGTCACCCTACACTCAGTGCATGTATATGTGGTTGGTATTATACATGGCACTTAAAATTCCGATGATTAATATACCATAGTAGTCATTAATGAACTACAATAGCAAATTGAGAGCTGATAGGCCAATATCTATAATGTGATCTGTCACTCATATAATAAACCTCTCTAGATCTTCTCAGCAGCAAATTGGCACTTGAAATTGGATTTCAGTATTAGCCTCATGCTGGAGTGTTTCAGTAGCTGACCTGCTCCATTTGGTTAAAAGCAAAATATTAATAATGACAAATACAAGTACACTGGGTGCATCAGCAGGTTATCAAAATGCTAACAAAACATTTTCTATGAATTTCCAGATATATCTCTATGTTTCAGAAAGCAGTCGCTGAAGATGAACTATTTGCAATTAACCTATAGTGCATATAAATTGATTTCTCATTAGGATGTCTTATATTCACTGACCCCTCCCATCCCCCATACATCTGTGTGAAGTTTAATTTATGGGAAAGTAAAGTCTCATAGGGGTTTATTCTAGTTCATTCTTTCTGACAAAATCCTTCTTAGATGGACAAAACCATGTGCTCTGCAGGGGGGCAGATGTAACATGTGCAGAGAGAATTAGATTTGGGTGAGTTATTTTGTTTCTGTGCAGGGAAAATACTGACTGCATGATTTTACACTTCAATATAGATCTCACTTTGAAGAAAAACCCCACCCAAATCTAATTCTTTCTGCACAAGTTACATCTGCCCCACCCGCAGTGCACATGGTTTTGTCCATCTAAGAAGGATTTTGTCAGAAAGAATGGACTAGAATAACCCCCATAGTGAGCTGACAGCATCTATACCAGATAGAATCTATATTAGTGCATATGCTATTGTATGATCTCATTCTCGTATGGGCCTCTTGGTCACTTATAATGGGATACCAAGAAGCTCAATATATTCTATTGACAAGTAAGAGATATATTAATATAATAGGGTAAATAAGATACTTTCCATCTTCACATCATGTCATACCAGGTCAAAAGGTCAGTCCTTATAGATTGATCATGGCTTAAATGTTAGCTTTACTAGCTCTTGCGCTGAATACAATTGTATTAAAAGCTTTACCACTCACATATTTTGTCAGATATCATCATTTGTGTCTACAAACAGTTTACATAATCCGCCCTTATGGGGATTAAAACAAGCGAGTTACTGGAATTTACTGGGCCGCATTGCAATGCTTTGAAATATTCCTTACTTTTGTACATTTATACATATTTGACTACTGCAATATTTGTTTAAAAAAAAACAGAGCACATTTTTCTTTTTTTAATTTTATTTTAGCTCTGTAACGTACAGAGCTAAAATAAAATAAAATAAAGAAAAATGTTGTCTCTTTTTTTATGTTTATCGAATGAACCTCGAGCTGCTGTGATGTCAGGGGGAAAACTGGCAGCCGTCGGAACTGGGTGTGGGTTGGAATTAGCGGGTTCCATGTTATCCTATGGGGAAAACGTCCCAGCTTTGCCCGGCGGTATCTCTGGTTCCCGGGGGCTATCGATGCGGGGCTGGGCTCATTGGAAAGCCCCAGTTCTCGACTACAAAATGGGAGAGTGGGCCTGGAGCTACATCTCCATCAGGCCCATTGTTAATCTGGCCGTGGTGGCAGGTCCTGTGGATTTGGGGGGTATGAATTGTGCAATACTCACATAGCATATGCATAAATCACAACACAATTTTTCACTTTTCTCTTTACAGCAGCAACCTAAGGATATTAACATATGTAATGGTAGGGAATTTCCTATTTGTTCCTTGTACGTAATGCATACCTACATAGTTGGCCGAATGGGAATTGGGAACAGTGCATGCACCAAAGGACTAGCGGGAATGGGTGTGTATTCACGGGTGACAGCGGGGACTCCCCACCCCGCCCTGCCGTGGGACACTACCGGCCCTGGGCGGGATGTGGGAACTTCCCAAAAAAGCGGGACAGTTGGGAGGTATGCCTAATGTAACATAGTTTGGCAGTGCCAATGGCGTAATGCTGGCATGTCCAACCTGCAGCCATCCAGCTGTTGTGAAACTACACATCCCAGCATGACTTGCCATAGTTTTAGCATTCCCTAATAGCAAAACTGTGGCAAGGCATGCTGGGATGTGTAGTTTGCCAACAGCTGGAGTACTGCAGGTCGGACATGCCTGGTGTAATGGTTAGCTTTAATGGTTTGCATGCCTGAGGTCACGGGTACGATTCCAACCATGACCCTAACTTTATGGAGTTTTTATATTCTCCTAGTGCTTTTGTGGGTTTCCTTCCACAATCCAAAAATATAATGGTAGGTTAATTGGCTACAATCAAAGATTAACCCTAGTGTGTGAGTGTGTGTGAATGTACAAGGGCAGACTAGATGTGTCACGCAATGGTTAAAATAGAAGACCACAAATAGTATATTAAAAATGGATATCCTCCAGAGTAAAAAAAAATAAATTCTGATACAGTTCCAAGCTTTTGTAACTGCTTTGCTTGAGCATTGCTTTGAAAGGCTGCACAGACTTGTGTTGAATCATTCCATTCACCTTAAGTCAGTGATCAATTTGGATTCACACAACCTTTCTTTCAAGCTATTTTTGGAAGTGAAAATACATGCCTTAGTGACAGTCTGTAACTTATTTATTAGTTAACATGTGTACTACCAAATAACAGTTTGGACTAATTACAGACATTATTTAAACTAAATTTGAAAATGACTTGCATTTATCCAAAGGCAGAGATGATTAGTCTTGATTAGCTAAAAACGCCATGTTATTCATGTATAAAATTAGGTTTTTAAATCACCGACATAATTATTCCCATCAAAATATTGTAATCCGCTCTTGCATTATTTTTGTGCCCTATATTGTAAGTTTATTTCCACTATGTGTTTCTTTCTGAAAATGTTAAGCAAAGTTTGTTTTTCACTACAGATGGCGTCAATCTCATCTGAGCAGTTCCCGGCGCACTGATCGCCATCCGCCATCACCCCCCATCCGCCAAATGGGCAGATGTCACCGCACCGTGCATGTCAGAGACGTTCGGGCGCCATATTCTCTGCAATGGACGTGCGGGCACGTCCACCGGCGCTCGCCATCCGCCAGATACCCATCTGTATGCATCTAACTATATTAAAAAATAGAATAAGTCCTACAAATCAGAACAAACAACCCTTAGAAAAACCCAAATATAGAGAATTGTTAATGCTAAGTCAGCAAGGATTTGTAGAATTATGCTAAAAGCTGTCATAGAACTTTGGAACTATGGTATCCTGGGGGTAAATTTACTAAGATTAGATTTTAATCAATTTTTATTTTGAATCAATCTACTGTAAATCGATGTTGTGTTTCTGGGGCTAAAACGGACATTTACTAATACATTGTTTTATTTAGTAAATGTTAAGTTAGCCCTTGAACACACAATATCAATTTAGATTAATTTTAAATAAATAAAAAAATAAAATAAAATTGTCCTTTAGTAAATTTTCTGAAGGACTATCAGAGAAAAAAAGGGGGCTGCTGTGTCTGAGATTCCTGATATTCTACAAATGTACCAGTTAATACGCATTGAACCTCTATCTCAGCTTTAACCCTTTCAGTTCCAACGTCTAGTCAGGCTCAACAGCCCTAGTGCTAGTAGCAGATCCAATGGTGAGCCACTTTAAAGTAAGAACATTAACATTGTTCTACATTCAATGTAGACCATTTTTTAATTTAAAAAATAAAAAATTAACCTTAATTTAAACATTTAAACCAGACTGTTTAAATTGCAAAAAAAATTTGGACTGCAAAGGGTTAGAACTCTAGCTCTAAAAGCAAATGCAAATTCCTTCTCAAATGGACAAAACCATGTGCACTACAGAGGGGCAGATGTAACATGTGCAGAGAAAGTTAGATTTGGGCAAGTTATTTAGTATTCTGTGCAGGGAAAATACTGACTGCTTTATTTTTACACTGCAGTATAGATCTCACATTGAAGTAAAACCCCACCCAAATCTAATTCTATGCACGAGGTACATCTGCCCCACCTGCAGTGCACATGGTTTTGTCCATTTGAGAAGGAATTTGCCTTTGCGAGTGAACCAGAATAAGGGCCTCTATTCCACCAAAAGACTCTGCTAGTTACTGTGTTTGCAATCTTCATCAAACTTGTCTTTGCTACTGTACCAGTGTGCACATAGGCGTGCGCACATTGAGAGTTAAGGGTGCACAGGCACCCCATAATGCTGTGCCCCCACCCCCACACTTATTGCTGCTAGTAATACCAGCAATACCTTTTACCAAAGACTTTTGCTTTTCAGACCTGTATTCCCTTTAAAATATGTGCCCATCAATCAATTATGTGTGTTTTGCATTATTATTTGTATTACACCATTGTCATATCGCTACATACCTGTGTCATCCAGATATGATTTTGACTTTATTTTCATGTACTGTTACACAGAGTAATTAGAAGATTAAAACTGAAATAGGCAGGAGATTATGGTGTGGCTGAGAGATGTTTTATATTGTAGTGAGTGCACGTCTGATTGGCGGCGTTAGACAGACCCAATGGCGGTGTTAGACCTGCCCAATAGGTGGTGCTAGGCACAACGCTTTGACTGTGCATCCCCTAATAAAATGTGCTGCGCACGCCTATGAGTGTGCAGTCTTCAGACACTGTGGCCCTGCTACTAGTGTGGAATCTTCAGTCACTGTGGCTTTGCTATCTCTGTGCAGCCTGTGGGACTCTGCTACCTGTGTGCAATCTATGTCTTTGGTACTAGAGATCAATCTTCAGCTCCTGACACGCTACTAGTTTATTGACTTGAATGCATAGTTCTGGGGTAGCCAACCCTAGTCCTCGAGAGCTACCAACAGTGCATGTTTTGCAGTTCTCCTCACAGAATCACAAGTGAGCTAATTAGCTCCATCTGTGTATCTTTTAAAAAATGTGTCAGTGATTAATGAGTGCAGCTGTGCAGCAGCTAGGTTGTCTGGAAAATGTGAACTGTTGGTAGCTCTCGAGGGCTAGGGTTGGCTACCACTGCCATAGTTCAACTAAAAGCCCTTTCAGTGGGAAAAAATGAATACATTTAAAACAAATATATATGTATATTACAGAGATATAAGTTTAATAGACTAATATCAAGTCTCCAGATCTGCCTCACACTGTGCCTTATTTGTGTAGCCATCACATTCACCTGAGTTCTTTCAAAAAGGCAGTTATTGCATGCATGGTTGCCTACCTGACCCTCTCCTTCAGGGAGAAAATGCTCTGTTCCTGGACTTCCCTGGTAATGTAGGATGGCCGTTGTCTTCCCACAGCTAGTGGGAAGTAGATGTCATTCTTTGTAGTAAACAGACAATGGGCCTAATTCAGACAGGATCGCTGCTATGTGAATTAGCAGTGGCCAGCTATCAGATAGACGCTGTCCCGCTAGAGTGAAATCCCGCCTTGTGAATTAATGCTCGATGTGCGAATAAATGTGTACGTAATACGTCAGAAACCATTCAGTAGACGCTTACCATCGATTGATTTTTCCACTGGTCACCACTAATTGCAAGCGCTGTGTAACCCTGTACTTCCTCGGTGTCTATGTTGAATTGATGAATATAGGTTTATCGGAGCCAGAGATGACATCACACACCCTCCACTAAAATACATGGGCATGCCTGCATTTCCTAGCGATTCTGTGTTTCCCTCTAAATGGGCGGTTCACACAAGAAGACGCCTACTTTCTGTCAATCACCTTGCACACAGTTAGCGAAGAAAAAAGTAGCAGGATGTCATCACTGGCCAGTGCTGCACATTGCAGCCCAGATGCATAGGCAGTGTACAAATAATCTGGAGTTGTGTAAATTTACACAGCAGCAATCAGCTCCGAATTATCCCCAATGTCCGGAGATTTTTAACTCTGAGGCAAGAGTAGTAAAATAATATTTTCTTAAGATACTGATAAAATTAATATAACCTCTTTCTACAAATGTACAAAAAGGGCCAATGGATGAGGTCTAATATAAAGCTGTGTAAAAACGACTGTAATTTCATAACAGAGATAAGGATAATTTCACAAGTCTCCATTATTATAGCAGTCAGGTACAGTACATTGAGCTGAATAAAAGCCAAACTATTTTTGTCCTCAATAAAATAACACTCTATTATTGCTGTTGAGTGTATTAGTTCAGCAAGACATCACAGGAAAAACTTCAGTGAACAATGCTTCTGCTGGCTTGTTGCAGCGTTAATATTTCTAAAATCACAAGCAAAATTGACATGACAAGAGGAATAAAATATATAAAGTTTTCTGGCACAGTATGCATCATATGGTGAGGGTAGCAATCACATCAACTTTCTAGGGCTTTATGGTGGATATTGAATGCTTTATTTGAAATTCTAGCATTTGTATCACATGTTGGGAACCAAACCAGCCATCAGAACAAGTGTACAGGGCCTGGACACAGGACCAGTCAACAGATCATGGTAGAGAACCAGCCATGAAGAGACAGCGATAGCATTTTAAATTCAACAGATATCAGGGAAGACTTGTGTGCAGGCTGGGGCCATGGTTAGCACTCTACTAGGACACTACCATTCCTTTTGCTCCCCTTAGTAGCTTACCACAGCTCCCATTCCCGGCCGAGTCTTTACTGCTGCAATTGGAGCTCAGCTCCTGATGGACAGCACTCGGAGATTCCTGCTCACTGTATAGTCAGCAGGGGTGGGCTGGTGCATGCTGCTGAGTGGGGGCCGTGCCAGGGCCGGCTCCAGGCCTACTAGTGCAATGAACAAGAAAACGTCAAAGCCTCCCACCATTGTGCCACACACTGTAATGCCCATTACACATTGTGCCACACTTCATAATGCCAATTACACATGATGCCGTTACACATTATGCCACACACTGTGATGCCCATCACACATTTTACCACACACCATGATGCACATTACATATTTGCCACATAAGTGCCACTTCCCTACATGCTCATTGCTAGGGGGTTCTTGCTCAGTGCCAGGGGCTTCATACTCATGCCAAGGGGGCTTCATACTCATTGCCAAGGGAGAATACATGCTCATTGCCAAGGGAGAGTGAAATGCGTGTTGCCAAGGCAGAATTAAATGCTTGTTGCCAAAGGAGAGTGAATGGCTCATTGCTGAGGGGGTGAATTGCTTGTTGCCAAGTGAGAGTGAATTGCTTGTTGCCAAGGGGGAGTGAAATGCTGCCGCTCGTTGTAAGGAAGACATCCCCCAGCTGCACACAATTTAAATCTGTAACAGCCAGGCAGAGTGCAGTGGGCTGCCCAGCAGAGCTGTATACTCAGAGCAGGTCCATGGCTATTTTGAACTCTCCCACTGGACCACGAGCCAATCAGAACTTGTGGTCCAGCAGCCAATCAAGAGCCACCACTTCCACTCCTGATTGGCTGCTGGACCGTGAGCTCTCTCACTCCCTCCATTTCTTTTTATATCCGCTCTCCATCTCTCTTGCTTTCCATTTCTATCCGCTTTCCATCTCTCTCCACTCTCCATATTTCTCTGCTCTCCATCTCTCTCCCTCCATCTCTCTCTGCTCTCCATCTCTCACTTTCTGTTCTGTCTTTCTCTGCCCATCTCTCTCCCCCTCCATTCTCCATTTCTCTCTGTTTGCCATCTCTCCCCCTCCGATCTCCAATTCTCTCTTCTTTTCTGTCTCTCTCTCCCTCTGTTCTCCATTTCTCTCTCCATCTCTCTCTCTCCATCTCTCTCTATCCATCTCTCTCACTTTCCATTTTTCTCTCTTTCCATCTCTCTCCCTCCATCTCTCTATCTCTCTCCGTTCTCCATCTCTTTCTCTCTCTCACTCCCTCCATCTCTTTTTATATCCGCTCTCCATCTCTCTTGCTTTCCATTTCTATCCAATTTCCATCTCTTCCCACTCTCCATCTTTCCCTGCTCTCCATCTCTCTCTCCCTCCATATCTCTCTGCTCTCCATTTCTCGCTCTCTGCTCTCCATCTTTCACTTTCTGTTCTGTCTCTCTCTCCTCCATCTCTCTCACCCTCCATTCTCAATTTCTCGCTGTTTGCCATCTCTCCCTCTCCGATCTCCAATTCTCTCTCCTTTTCTGGTTAGGAAAAAAACATTTTGTATCCCAATTGCACACTGAGGGCCTTATTTTGGTTCATTCTTTCTGACAAAATCCTTCTTAGATGGACAAAACCATGTGCACTGCAGGGGGGGGCAGATGTAACATGTGCAGAGAGAATTAGATTTGGGTGAGTTATTGGTACTCTTTACCTAGAACGGCGCCCGCGATTAGAATCGCGGGCGTCGGGGGTAAAAAATCGCGGTCATCGCGGGCATCGCGGGTAAATCGCGGGTACATAAAAATCGTGTACCCGCGATGACCGCGATTTTCCCATAGGGAACAATGTTAAAAAGCCTGATTGACCGCGATTTTACTTTAAAATGCCTCAATGCCCGCGATTTTCACATAGGAATCAATGTTAAATGGGCTACAGAGCCCAAATAGGCAGAATTAACCCTTAAATGTCACCCCAATTTTTGTACGCCACCCCACGATCCACGCCAACCCGAAGCGTGGCGAGCGCAGCGAGCCCGCGAGGGGCGGCGGTACGCGTCCTCCGACCTTTTCATGCCCTACTATCCACGTCGGCGTGGAGTTGAGAATAGAATAGTGTGGCGAGCGCAGCGAGCCACCGAGCCCGAAGCGTGGCGAGCGCAGCGAGCCCCGCGAGGGGACGCGGATACCTTCACAGTTATACGCGTCCCCTCGCGGGCTTCACAGGTATCCGTGGCGAAAAGCGGACACCTGTGAAGCCCGCGAGGGGACGCGTTTACCTGTGAAGGTATCCCCGTCCCCTCGCGGGGCTCGCTGCGCTCGCCACGCTTCGGGCTCGGTGGCTCGCTACGCTCGCCACACTATTCTATTCTCAACTCCACGCCGACGTGGATAGTAGGGCATGAAAAGGTCGGAGGACGCATACCGCCGCCCCTCGCGGGCTCGCTGCGCTCGCCACGCTTCGGGTTGGCGTGGATCGTGGGGTGGCGTACAAAAATTGGGGGGACATTTAAGGGTTAATTGTGCCTATTTGGGCTCTGTAGCCCATTTAACATTGATTCCTATGGGAAAATCGCGGGCATTGAGGCATTGAATGCAAAATCGCGGTCAATCAGGCTTTTTAACATTGTTCCCTATGGGAAAATCGCGGTGATCGTGGGCATCGCGTCACGGCCGTTTATGTACTGCCCGCGATGCCGCGATCACCGCGATGGGCGCCGTTCTAGGTAAAGAGTACCGAGTTATTTTGTTTCTGTGCAGGGAAAATACTGACTGCTTTATTTTTACACTGCAATATAGATCTCACTTTTAAGTAAAACCCCACCCAAATCTAATTCTCTCTGCACATGTTACATCTGCCTCACCTGCAGTGCACATGGTTTTGCCCATCTAAGAAGGATTTTGTCAGAAAGAATGAACCAAAATAAGGCCCTGAGTGAGAAATATACATATTTATACTCTCTCTTTTTCTGTCTGTCTCTCTACCTCTCTGTTCTCCATTTCTCTCTCTGCTCTCTATCTCTCTCCAATCCACCTCTGTTCTCCATTTCTCTCTACGCTCTCCATCTCTCTGTCCTTTTGTATCTCTCTCCCTACATTCTCCATTTCTCTTTCTCTTTGTTCACCATCACTCTGCTCTCCATCTCTCTCTCTGCTCTTCATCTCTCTCTCTGCTCTCCATATTCCCCCTTTCTGTTCTGTCTCTCTCTCTCCCCCATCTCTCTCATCCTCCATTCTCCATTTCTCTCTCTCTCTCTGTTCTCCATATCTCCCTCACCGATCTCCAACTCTCTCTCCTTTTCTGTCGCTCTCTCTCTCCCTCCATTCTCCATTTCTTTCTCTCTCTCTCTCTCTCTCTCTCTCTCTCTCTCTCTCTCTCTCTCTCTCTCTATTCTCTGCCTCTCTTTACTCTCTATGGCAGGTATTCAATGCTTTGGTGAGTCCGGCTCACTGCTCACTGTTTTGGTCTCGCAGTGACCTCGCCAAAGCACTCGTCACTTTTGTTCTCCTCGTCATTTGTTCAGCCCGCCTTATTCAATGCTTGACCGGGTCGACGCCCCTCTAAACGAACTTAGCATAATTGGGCGAGTGTAATTGGGTGTGCTGTAGCTGGAGAGAAAGATCCATTTCCTGAAGGAGTGCGCACTGCCCTCCACGTGAGCTGGGCAGATTTGTGTAGCGTGTTCAGAGGATTTTAGTGAGCAGAGGATTTATTACAAAAGTCAGTCTTTTGTTCAATAGTTTATAATTGTTTACCTGTTTTAAGGGCTGTTTGCTTATGCAGTGCCATGTCAGGTGCTGTCTGGTGTGGTCTTGTTTAGTTTCCATGGTTGTAAATAACTAGGAGCATTACAAACTGCTGTCTTATTGGTCACCAGGAAAATAACATAATAAAATCGAAATAAATTAACTGAGGAGTACAGCAATAAGCCATTTGCAATAAATACATTACAGTACATTACAGGATTTTTTTAAACCAAACAACACAAACAAAAATAAAAAGAAAACACAAAAATAACACTATCCTTCACCTAAAAAAGATGACGAGGAGAAAACGGAGAATGTTGATTAAAAATAAAACCTGCAGCACTCGCTCATTCTGCATTGAATAGACTTTTGGAGAGAGACACTAAAACTCCCATTGAGGAAATCCGGTGAACAACGGGGAGAAGCGCACAGCGAACCATGTGACCATCGCTAGTTATTTTTGGAGAACATGTGGAGTTGAATAGAGCGAGGACCAAAACTAGTGAGAGAAGTTTACTTCTCACTGAAAAAATAGCATACTCGCCATTAAAAACAGAGAAAAAGGAGCATTGAATACACCCTATTCTCTCCACTCTCCCTCCGTTCTCCATTTCTCTCTACGCTCTCCATCTCTCTGTCTCTGCTTTTCTTTCTCTCTCTATCCATCCTCCATCTCTTTCTGGTTTCCATTTCTCTCTCGCCCTTCATTCTCCAATTCTCCACTCTATGTCCACACTCTCTCTTTTTCACTCTTTGGGCGAGATTTACTAAAGGGAAAATGCCGTAAAACCCCTGTTTTACAGCATTTTCCTATGTATCAATCCCCGTCCGCCCCGTTTTCGCAAGGCTGGGTATCGCCACCCCCTGGGTGGCAATACCCTATAGAAGCCTATGGGCTTCTTTCGCCTCCCGCCGTACGACGTCCGCGCGCCCCCCCCCCCCCCCCCTCACGTCCTCCAAAATCTCCTCCCCCCCTGGTGTGACAGCCAGGAGGATATCCGGCTTCAGAGGGGAGGAGGAGACGCAGGGGGACGCTGCCAGCCGCCGGGAGGTGACGGAGACCCCCGCAGCCCACATCACAGGTATCGCGGGGGTCTCCGTCACCGCAACCCGATGCTAGCCGCATATGTTAGTACATATGCGGCAGCATCGCGGCGGCTGCAGTGCGAAGGGCGGCGATGTATGTTAATACATCCCGCCCTTTATATCTCTCCAGTCTCCATCTCCACTTTCCTTTACTCTTTCTGCTCTCCTTTTCTTTCTCTAGCTTTCTTCTCTCCTTTTCTCTCTCCGCTCTCATATTTCTCCCTTTCTTCACTTTCTTTCTCTTCCTTCCTATTCTCCTTCCCCTTTTCTTTCTCCCCCTCTCCCTTTTCTCAGATTTCCTGTTAAACCCCATGTTTTTTTTCTGCCTGTTTCTCCCACTTATACTTTCCCTGCATGTCTTAGCGAGCCCAATAACCCCAATTAATCCCCTGCACTCTTTCTGACGAATTCCTTCTCACATGGACAAAACCATGTGCACTGCAGAGGGGCAGGTGTAACTTGTGCAGAGAGAGTTAGATTTGGGTGAGTTATTTTGTTTCTGTGCAGGGTAAATACTGACTGCTTTATTTTTACACTGCAATATAGATCTCACTTTGTAGTAAAACCCCACCCAAATGTAACTCTCTCTGCACAAGGTACATCTGCCTCACCTCCAGTGCACATGGTTTTGTCCATCTAAGAAGGAATTGGTCAGAAAGAGTGAACCAAAATAACCCCCATAGAAACCAGATACCCTCTGCCTTTCACACACTGCCATTTACTGCATCTCTCTTTAAACCATTTTCCGCCCTCTGCCTCTCCACATCACCCTCGCAAAGCAATGAGGAAGGCTAGAATGCTTGGTTGTATAGGGAGAGGAATCAGTAGCAGAAAAAAAGAAGTAATAATGCCACTTTATAGGTCATTGGTACGGCCTCATATAGAATACTGTGTCCAGTTCTGAAGACCATATCTTCAGAAGGATATAAATACATTAGAGAGTATACAAAGAAGGGCAACTAAAATGGTGCATGGCCTACATCACAAAACTTACCTGGAAAGACTAAAAGATCTTAACATGTATAGTTTGGAGCAGAGAAGGGAAAGGGGGGACATGATAGAAATATTCAAATATTTGAAGGGTTTTAACATAGTACAGGAGGGAAATTGTCTTCAAAGGAAAAGAATTAATAGAACACGAGGACATGCACTGAAATTGGAGGGAGGTAGGTTCAGGGGAAATGTTAGAAAAATAGGTACTTATGTAGTATCTGGGCGCCCGATTTCTAAATCGGGTCGGATCGGGCACATCGCATCGCATGCGACCATCGGATGCGATGCGATGACCCGATTTTTCCATAGGAATCAATGTTAAAATGGACTGAGTCCATTTTAACATGGAATTCAATGGGAAAAAGGGGTCCTTTTCATACCCCTACTATCCAAGTGGGCATGGAGTTGGATATAAACCTGTGGCGAGCGTAGCGAGCCACCGAGCCCGAAGCGTGGCGAGCGTAGCAAGCCCGAAGTGTGGCGAGCGTAGCGAGCCCCGCGAGAGGACACAGAATACCGTCCCCTCGCGGGGCTCGCTTCGCTCGCCACGCTTCGGGCTCGGTGGCTCGCTACGCTCGCCACAGGTTTATATCCACCTCCATGCCCACTTGGATAGTAGGGGTATGAAAAGGACCCCTTTTTCCCATTGAATTCCATGTTAAAATGGACTCAGTCCATTTTAACATTGATTCCTATGGAAAAATCGGGTCATCGCATCCGATGGTCGCATGCGATGCGATGCGATATCGCATCGCATCGCATCTGATTGTATGCCTTAACTTAAGGCATACAATCAAAAAATCGGGCGCCCAGATACTACATAAGTACCGAAAAATATACTTCACAGAAAGGGTAGTAGATAAGTGGAATAGCCTCCCATCAGAGGTGGTAGAGGCTAAAACAGTAGAACAATTTAAACATGCTTGGGATAGGCATATAAATATCCTTAAAAAGAAATAAGGATCACAAAGGGTTGAGATTACCTGAAGGATAAAAAAGGGGCAGACTAGATGGGCCAAATGGTTCTTATCTGCCGTCAAATTCTATGTTTCTATGTTTCTATACTGATCACCCTCTACCTCTCCCTTCAACCCACTCTTGGCCATCCTCTGCCTTTCCCTATTACCCACTGCTTGCTTGCTGTCACATCTCTCGCTAACTGTTATCCTCTTTGTCCTCCACAGCTTATCAGTCACCCCCTGATTGTCACCCTCTCTCTCCCTATCCCCACTGCCACTGGTTGTCATTCTATGTACTTCAACCATCCATGATCCTGTGAGGTCAGGATTCCACACCCTTTTTCTGAAAGTGTGTGCACCCTGGCACCACTTTCCACCCTTTCCCCTATCATGTTGCCCCTCTGTCCGCCCCTGTCCACCGGGATGCTTGTACTTTAGTCCCCACTGTCAAAAAATCGAAATAGCATTTTAGAAGAGTGTGAGTCCCTCCACCGGAATGGTCCCCATGTGTATGGATAACAGAAAAACACACTATCAGTGACGGGAGCGGAAGTCACTGATACTGTAGCGCTATTTCAAAATTATTACAATAAACATAGCTATCACATTAATGTTTGGTTTCAGACATGCTATCTGGTGTAATGCTATGTTTATTGTTATTATTTTGGGCAATAGTGTTAGGACCTGCAGAAAAGTGGGGTCCCGTTGTGAGATGGGTGTAGGGGCGGTGCAGTGTGGTGCCTGCTGCCGTGCAGGTGTCGTCGGACCACTTACCTGGCGCCGCACCCTCTCACCTTCAGGCCGTGCCAAATCACGGTCCTGGAATTCTCCGGCACCCGGACACGAGCACCTAGGAGGAAGGAGAGTAGGTGAGAGCTGTTCCTCCTGGATGAAGACCGATGCGCCCTCCGTCCCGCGACCTCTCTACAGAGGCACCCTCCGGGCTCCGGGAAACATCATCATCGGCGCACTGCCTCAGAGCCCGGAGTGTCACCTATTGGCACTTGCGCACCTAGGTGAGGCCTTGACCTTGCACGGGGTACAAGGTCCGCGTACGCCCTGGATGGAGGAAGGAAGGGAGATAGGCAGGAACACACACACACGGACAAACAAGATGACACTCACCGTCCTCACTCTTGTACTGCGTCCGCACTCTTGTACTCTAACCCTCGGTTCTCCTCAGAGGTCCCTGTAAGGAGACAAACACCAGACCCGTGCAGAGCCTAACGAACCTAAACGTGGCACGACTACATAACTACAACACAAAGCCCTAGAACTGACTAAGTGTGTGTGGTGCAACACAACTACGAAAATCTAAACAATTTTGCTCTGCACGGACAACAACATACAATACAGTACAAGACCTTACCAACCAATGGCTCCTTTAACCTCTGCCTGTATTCAGATGTACTCCCTTCCTGACTAGAGCTGGCCAGCGTATGCTCACTCTAAAACGGTACCAGTTAGCTACCTGTGGAACCACAAGGGGACTGCCGCGGAGCACGTCTACCTGTTAACCCCAACCACCCACCTAAAACCACAATATGGGGCCTAGCGCCCTTTTACTAATCACTTGCCGGCTATTACACCAGGGCCACTACAATCACTCCTAACTGACGGCTCAGGCCTAGTGCCTGTCTGGGTCTGATTCAATTAGCCCCCCCGGCTACTGTGCAATGGGCCTAGCGCCCGGCTAAGTGGGCCATGGGCCTAATGCCCGGCCTATTGGGACAGGGGCCACAAGGAGAGGGCCCAACGACATATAAGAAGGGCCAAGAGGGCCCAACAATCAATTGGCCACGGGCCGAGAGGGCCCGACTTCACTGCCTACAAGCCGGAGGGGCCTGAAAGTACCCATGGGCCTAGTGCCCGACTCCCAGCGGTCTAGGGCAGGGGTAGGTGGCCCAAGGGGAGAGGCCGCAGGGGGGAGCTTTGTCAGCTCTTTTGCTTCCCACCCTTGCTGGCCTGTCCAGTGATGGCCGCCATCTTCTTTCTTCTGCCACTGGCCAGTCCTGGCCAGCGGCGGCGCCGCTTCCTTTCCTCTTCTAGGAGGCACTGGAGATCTTCCTTCTTGATCCCGGCGTCTTCTGGCCTCTTCAGCGGCCGCCGGAACTCTTCCGTCCGTCGCCGCTGTCTCCTTTCCCCACCGACGTCTTCTCTCTTCAGCCGGGGCGCTCCTGCACTCCGCCGGCGTGGGGACCTCCTCCTCCTTCGCCTCCCGGCGGCGTCTGACGTCCGAAGTCGGGGGCGGGCTTGGGGACGGCGCGGCGAGCGCTGATTGGCTCGCCGCAGCCGTCTACCATTGGCCGCCGATTCGGGAGCCGTGATTGGCTCCCGAACGGCGGGAGATTTGAACTACCGCGAGCGGCGCTTTGGATTGGCGGCCGCAGCGGCGCCAGATCCAAAGCCCCGCTCCGTCCACCGCCGCTTCGCCGCCCACACTGTCAGCGCTGGGATCGGTGTCTTGATCCTAGCGCTGTCTGGAGCATGATCCCACTGGGGACTCCGCTCCCTCTTCCCCTCACACTGTTGCTCCGACGCTGGGAGCAGGAGAGCGCTCCCAGCACCGGGGCACATCTTTACACTGTGAAGGGGGCTGTAAACTTAAATGCATTGATCAATTCATGAACTAAATCTCCACTATTTATTAAAATTAATTAATTTAGTGAGTGCAGATATATGTATATATATATATATATATATATATATATATATATATATATAGTGACATGGATTCACATAGAGTGGATCGAAACAAAGTCTGGTTCTTTATTTGTAGCAGGTAGACAGCTTACTGTACCAGGATAACAGATTGGCAATTCTTAGGTTACAGTAATGAAGTTCTCAGGTTACAGCAAAGGCAGGTTTTAGCAGGCAGCACACAGTCTTTACAATAAAGGTACTCCAGAGAATCCCTAACGTAATCCCCACATTCCCCCACAGTCTATGGCCCAGCCACTAAAAGGCATTGGGAACACTGACATTCTGCTCTGGTCAAACATATAACAGGAAGTAACAGGTGTTGTTAATTAGACAGTGATTCACAATACATCTAAGGAAACCCAAACTGAATCTTCCGCATTCACCTCATGTGGAAGTATGCTGTCCCTGCCACAATATACATACATATTGTACAGGATACCGCAGTCACAACTACCAGGAATGGGGTGTGAACTATGCTCACCATTCTCAGTTTGGAGTGCAGTGGCATGTGACCACATGCCAAAATAATATTTTGGTTGAGGTAAAAACATTGATGCAGCACAAAAACATATATGCTACTAACCGGCCATTCTCCTTCAGGTGCTATTACTGTACCTCATCTGCAGTAAGTGCACTTTTCTGTCAATAACAATTTGTAAATTTATAAACTTTTTTTTTTTTTTTTTTTTTACTGCTATCTAAGTAGTTGGCAGGAAAATATTCTCTATGCAGATGTGGACAAAAGTTCACATTAGAATTGAATTTCATTGTACTTTTGTCTGCTATTCAAATTTTTTAAATGAGCAATAATCTATTAAGTGAAAAAGGCTATTCTTATGCTGGCGTGCTTCCAGATACATGCTCCAGAAAACCACACAAAGCTAAATTCTATACAACCGAGGAGCAGTTGTATCTCTTTGCAGCTGCAATTGGATCCCAGTACAGTATTTGTGCACATCTAAACCAGTGAGTTAAGCTGGGTACACATATGTACAATCGTTGGGCCGTTCTTCCGTTCTGCGGACGAACGGCCGTTCGATTGTATATATGTGTACGCAGTCCTGATCCCTTCGTTGCGATCGATAAACGGCCAAAAACGCTCTTGGCCGTCCACGGTCGGTCGGTCGCAGGTTCTTTGCTGCTTAATATTCTTCCGACAGGACGGCTCCATATCAAAAGAAAAGTGACATGTGTACGCACGTTCGATCGATATGCAGCCCGTTCCTGCGATCATTCCTCCCAAAAGCAGCACGCCTATGTGGGTGTTGACTAGCTGCGTCATCCCTCCATCAGCGCAGCATGTAAACAACAGGAAGTCTTCTCCCCCGTACTTTCCGCGCCATGCTGTTAAAGAATATTCGTTGTGTGTGCATTCCTTTTGAAATAAATAATCGTTGTGTGTGCATTCCTGACAGATATAGTTATAGAAGATAGATAGATAGATAGATAGATAGATAGATATGTGATGTTCATTGTTCTGCATAAACTCTTAACATTTATTAAGAAATACTGACAAAAAATACTGTGAACACTTTGTTTATTTGAGGTAAAACGGTGGTCGGACCTGAACAGAGTGTCACATACAGGTGCTTGCCATGACATAAGTGCCACGTGAAGGTGTAGCAGGAATGCCCACCCACCCAAAAAACATCAAACACATCGGAACATGGTGGTGTATGTAGTGGAAAGCGGTCCCACGGCAGCAACGCATCACATGGGAACATCCCGGCCTGCTCACATGGGATGCATTGCTGCCGTGAGACTGCTTGCCATGACATAGGTGCCACGTGAAGGTGTAGCAGGAACGCCCACCCACCCAAAAAACATCAAACACATTGGAACATGGTGGTGTATGTAGTGGAAAGCGGTCCCACGGCAGCAACGCATCACATGGGAACATCCCGGCCTGCTCACATGGGATGCATTGCTGCCGTGAGACTGCTTTCCACGACATACACCATTTTAAGGTGCATGCTGCTGGCCTCCAAATAACCAAGAAGGAGAAAAAATGTTAAATAAAGTACACAAACTATTTTTTGACTTTATAATGCAAACCGTTATAAATTTTTTCGTATAAAGAGTGTACTACTGCTACGCCTTTTTGGATTTTTGAAATTTTGGTACATGTGAGTTATCCGGACGCCCGATTTGAAAATCGGGTCGGATCGGGCACATCGCATCGCATCGCATGCGACCATCGGATGCGATGCGATGCGATGCGATGCGATGACCCGATTTTTCCATAGGAATCAATGTTAAAATGGACTGAGTCCATTTTAACATGGAATTCAATGGGAAAAAGTGGTCCTTTTCATACCCCTACTATCCAAGTGGGCATGGAGTTGGATATAAACCTGTGGCGAGCGTAGCGAGCCACCGAGCCCGAAGCGTGGCGAGCGTAGCGAGCCCCGCGAGGGGACACGGAATACCGTCCCCTCGCGGGGCTCGCTTCGCTCGCCACGCTTCGGGCTCGGTGGCTCGCTACGCTCGCCACAGGTTTATATCCAACTCCATGCCCACTTGGATAGTAGGGGTATGAAAAGGACCCCTTTTTCCATAGGAATCATTTTAACATTGATTCCTATGGAAAAATCGGGTCATCGCATCCGATATCGCATGCGATGCGATGCGATGCGATGCGATATCGCATCGCATCGCATCTGATTGTATGCCTTAACTTAAGGCATACAATCAAAAAATCGGGCGTCCAGATAACTCACAAGTACCGAAATTTTTTGGGCTACGGTATGGACTTTTCCGCTTAGTTCTTGTAGACATTTATGGACTTGTGTCATGTTTTCTTGCATTGTGCTTTCGTCGCTGGACGTGTCAGGTGATGGTGGGTTCTTCTCCCCCTCTGCACTGACATCTGAAATCTCGATGATATCTATAATAAGTACAGATAAAGAAATGTTTACCTTTCCACAAATGATACGTCACTATCCCATAAAGATGATTTGCAGTATACACTCACCATCTACACTGCTGGTGATCGCAATCACTTGGTGGCCCTCTGTGGTCCCTTCCATCGGCTGCGCAGCCTGGATATCATCTACAGTGACAAGGTAAAGTGACGTATTACTACCCCTTGTTTTGTGTATAAAACATGTGTTGTTGTGGTGGTGTGCTGGTACAAAACCTTACCTGTTGTACTCTCCTTCTTTATTTTCAGGTTGGAGGCCCTGTCTCTGCCTTCCTCATGTCTTCTCCTGGATTGGATTTCCTCTGAGTAAAAACAAGCAACATGTCAGCAAAACACGCAAAATGTAATGGATCAAGACAGTATATTAATAAAGCCAAAATAAATGGGGATGTAGAGAGCGCACTGTGTTGATTCAACACTTTATTTATTATAAAAATTGGTACTCTTTACCTAGAACGGCGCCGCCGATCAAAATCGTGGTCATCGCGGGTAAAAATCGCGGTGATCGCGGTAATCGCGGGCATCGCGGGTAAAATTGGATGGTCGCGATGCCCGCGATTACCGCGATCACCGCGATTTTCCCATAGGAAACAATGTTAAAAAGCCTGATTGACCGCGATTTGACACTTAAATGCCTCAATGGACCCGATTTTGGCATATAAATCAATGTAAAATGGGCCACACAGCCCAAATAGGGCCAATGAACCGTTAAATGTCCCCCCAAATTTTTAACGCCACCCCACGATCCACGCCAACCCGAAGCGTGGCGAGCGCAGCGAGCCCGCGAGGGGCGGCGGTACGCGTCCTCCGACCTTTTCATGCCCTACTATCCACGTCGGCGTGGTGTGAGAATATAATAGTGTGGCGAGCGCAGCGAGCCACCGAGCCCGAAGCGTGGCGAGCGCAGCGAGCCCCGCGAGGGGACGCGGATACCTTCACAGGTAGACGCGTCCCATCGCGGGCTTCACAGGTGTCCGGGTCGCCACGGACACCTGTGAAGCCCGCGAGGGGACGCGTCTACCTGTGAAGGTATCCGCGTCCCCTCGCGGGGCTCGCTGCGCTCGCCACGCTTCGGGCTCGGTGGCTCGCTGCGCTCGCCACACTATTATATTCTCACACCACGCCGACGTGGATAGTAGGGCATGAAAAGGTCGGAGGACGCGTACCGCCGCCCCTCGCGGGCTCGCTGCGCTCGCCACGCTTCGGGTTGGCGTGGATCGTGGGGTGGCGTTAAAAATTTGGGGGGACATTTAAGGGTTAATGGGCTCTGTGGCCCATTTAACATTGATTCCTATGGCCAAATCGGGTTGATTGAGCCATTTAACACTAAAATCGGGTCCATCGCGACTTTTAACATTGTTCCCTATGGGAAATCGTGAGCATCGCGTCGCGGGCATCGCGGGTGCGTTTATGTGCGGCCGCGACGCGACCGACACGATTTTTATGTTTTACATTGATTTCAATGGCAAATCGCGGGCATCGCGTCGGTCGCGTCGCGGCCATACATTAATGTACCCGCGATGCCCGCGACGGGCGCCGCACTAAGTAAAGAGTACCTAAAAATTAATTGTATATAATAAAAAACAATTTAATAAGTACAAAAAAAAAAAAACAACCATACACAAATATACAGTTAAAAACAATTTGACACTAAGATATCCAGCATTGAATGATGGGATGACAGTGTAATAATATAAAGTCCCATCCAAATAATAGCAGCTCTTGTAAATGTCTATAATTAGACTCCAATGTCCAAGCTCATTTAAATTCAATAGCCTTTTGATCACTATATTAGATTTCAAACGGATATAATTACCAGTCCCGCTGAGCTCCGTGAGTTAGGGAGATGGAATGGGGGAGAATAGAAGAATCCACCGATTCCCGCTAACAACCGGCGGGGCTTAGTTGTAGTGAAAGCCACCGTCGGGAGCAGGTTTCCAAGGTCAGAAATGGCTTGCGGGAGGATTCCTCTGACATCCGCTTCTACCGGCGGGGCTCAGATGTTGTGTAAGCCACCGTCGGGAGCAGATAGTCCGTCTCCCTCTACCTGAATTCACTAGGTGTCGATGGAAGGAGGGAAGGGGAGCTCACACACCGGCCTGATGTTACGTATCGCTGCTTTTACCACCTTACATTCCTCCCACTGCTGTGTGGCAGTGTTTCATAGATCTGTATTGAACTGCTGTGAGTTTTCCGACTGCTTAGCAACCAGCCAGCTCGCTGAAGACTTTTTCCAGAAATGGATGCAAACAATATTGTAAACTGTAGCTGTGGTGGTCAAAATTGTCTGCAAATGACCATAAATGAATGTTATTGAGTTTAATAATACTCTAGGAACAAAAAAGGGCCAAATTATGTAAATGTAGTTTTTTTGTGAATTTTTAAAATCCAAATCCAAAGCCAGTAAAGGCCTTATTCTGGTTTACTTTTGAGGATACATTAATACAAACAGTGTTTACATTGCCATATTGACTGTGCTATTTTTATACTCTTAAATCTCTTAACTTAAATTAAATTCTATATTTGTGTGGCTTGATGTAAGCCATCTGTGCCAAGTTTTAGTGTAGTTACTTAAACGATCCCTGCACAAATATATGTGTCTTTCGTGAGTTGCTGTGAAATTAGCCAATGATATCCAAGCTGCAATGTCAGGCCCTTCCTTAGAGAGCCATGTCCTCACTATCAGTAGCTTTGCCAGTTCACATAAATTAGATACATAAATTTTATCGTGGTTGTTAATTATATTACCCATATAAACACTTAACACACAACCTTTACAATCCAATACAGACCCGGGTATGACTGTGCTTATCAATATTTGTTGCACCTTTCCCCAAAATGCCCCAAGGACTACACAACCCCAGGTTAGATGCCAAAAAGAGCCGGGTTCGTGCTTACACTTGGGGCATAATGACGAAGTACTGCTTCCCATTTTAACCAACCTCGAGGTGGACATATAAGACCTATGTAGAAAGAACAGTTGCACTTGTACCCTTATTGAATTTGTCATAGAATGGACTGAGGTCATAGCTATATTCCATTCTTCATCGTTCAGGGGGCCTACATCTGTCAACCACTTTTCTTTAAGCTCTACCAACCCATCGTCAAATTTAGCTACCACCAACAAGTTGTACAACCTTGAAACACCCTTTCCTTTGCTACTCACTTGCAGAGCTTTTTTTATAGTTGAAGCAGAGAAGCATTCCACGGTATTCTTAAATTGAGTTTCAAGTGCGCTTCTCATTTGTAAAAATCAGAAAAAAAAATGTCTGGGGAGATTGAATTCTAACACTAATTGTGTAAACGACTTCAGAGTGCCCTGTTCATAAAACTGACTAATCGAATTTAGCCCATACTGCCCCCAGATCCTGTCTGGTTGGAGTACCTTCAACTCCTTCAAAAGTTTGGAGTCTGATAAAGGATGCTCAACCTCTATATCGGAAAATTTGACTATTTTATTTGCTTCCCTCCAAATCTTGACTGCCTGTCTTACCAACGGTGGGTCATTTCGGGATACACTACCCGTCAAAAGTCGTTGTAGTGAGGTGAAGCTTGGGTTTCCCTGTGATACCAATAGTTTAACTATGCCACTGTCCATATTTTCCAATACCCAGTCGCACAGCTGCAATAGCTGCCCGGCCAGGTATTAGCATCTAAAGTTGGGGAGTGCAATGCCCCCCTGGTCCTTCTTTCTCATCAATGTGCTAAACTGGATCTTTGCCCACTTGCTATTCCATATGAAAGTAGATATTAAACTATTCATTTTTGAAAAGAGAGAAATTGGCAAATATACTGGTGACTGCTGTAATACATACAAAAATGTAGGTAATATAATAATTTTTATTAAATTAACACGCCCTATAACAGTAAGGGGCAGACGACTCTATGATTTAAATTTTGACATAATAAAAACCATCAAGGGTTGAATATTTAACTGAACGAACTCAAGAGGATTCCTAGATATCTAAATCCCAAGGTATCTAAATGAATCTGTCCACCTCACTGGCAATGCCATGTTTGGGTGAGATGCCGTCTGTGGTTTTAAGGCCAGTATGCTAGACTTTTTCGCATGTACATCAAATCCAGAAAAACTACCGTGTGTTTTAATCACCTGTAGCACAATAGGGACAGATTTAACATAGTCAGACAAAAAGATCAATAAGTCATCTGCGTATAGGGCAACAGTGTCATACAGCTGCTCCTCATTGAAACCAACGACCTCTGGATGATTCCTTATGGCACATGCCAATGGTTCAATAGCCAGAGAAAATAGACTCGGCGACAACGGGCAGCCTTGCCTTGTACCCCTAAAAAGAGGAAAGGCAGCGGATGTCCAACCAGTGACAAACATGCGTGCCGTTGGACTTGCATAGAGCAGCTGTATCCATTTGATATATTTGGGACCAAATCCAAAGGCACGCAGTACCGCCCACAGGTAAGCCCATTCCACGGCGTCAAAGGCTTTATTAGCATCCAACGACATTATTGCGGAGTTGACTGTTTTATTTTGTGATATCTGAAGGTGCCTGAATACTTTTCTAATATTTATAGAAGTTGACTTACCGGGGAGAAACCCTGTCTGATTAGGGTGGATAATTTTTTTCTAAGTATTTATTCAACCTTGTCACCAGTATCTTTGCCAATATTTTGGCCTCCTCTGGCAATAATGAGATAGGCCTGTATGCCCCAGGGTCCGCCGGGTCCTTCTCTGGTTTTAACAAAAGAATAATCTTAGCCTCCATCATAGAAGTTGGACACACGCCGGTCTCGAAGCACAACAGGGACATCTCAAGCAGCACAGGGGCAACATGGTCTATATATTGTTTATAAAGATCAATGGGGATGCCATCTAACCCTGGGGCCTTACCCCCTGGTAGGGCTTTTATGGCACTCCAAATTTCTTCTAATGTTATGGCGGCTTCAAGAGCACAACTGTCTTCTACAGTAAGTGAGGGAAGTTGTATTGCACTTATGTACTCCTGAATATGATGTTGGTCGTGGGTTAATCTGGACTGCTTTTTTCTTACACTTAGATGCAATTTAGATTTCATTTTGAACACACCCCACCAAAATCTAAATCTTTCTGCACATGTTACATCTACTCCCCCCCCCCCCTCCTTCCTGCAGTGCACATAGTTTTGTCCATTAGAGAGAGAGTTTGCATTTGCGAGTGAACCAGAATCAGACCCATATGGTGAAATGTATTAGGACAAGAAAATCAGAAAGTGAAAGTGGCAATCATCAATCACAAAACCAGTTTGATTGTGAAGTGTAAATGATTGCCGCTTTAAAAAAACTGGAGATTTCTTACCAAATCTCTTACTTTCTGATGTTTTGTGTCCGTACCCACAAAAATGGTGGGTGCACTGAGAAAACTGCTGGTCATCCCATGCGAATGCAGGCCTGGCGGAATGGTCAGCTGATGTCACATGACATGGACACCCTCCCTTTTTGGCCATCTCTAGCCCAGATAAAAGTCAGATGAGACTTTTATCTGCGAGAGGGCTAAAATTCGATGGTTAGCAACCATCAAATTATATTTTTCACCTGTGCACTCGCATACGAATGGTCAGTGTACACATCCATTCACATGCCAGTGTAGGCATTTGGTCAGCTAAGTGGGGCAGGCAGCTTTTACCCGCTCGCTAAGAAATGAAAGAATGCTACTAGGCGAGCGAGTCTGAATCAGGCCCTTTATGTTTTCTGCTTGCTCTTCTTACATTCAGCGACAAACGTCTTGACAGAAATCACACATTGCTGTATAAAAAAGAGTCTTGGGGCCTGATACAAGTGGTGGAGCCTGTTCCTCGGCCTACCCACAGACACTGACATAGTGACTCACAAATCCATTCGCTCACCAGTAAATGTTATATTTGGAGAGATATGAAGAGATCAGGATTGGATGACATATAAGAAAATCTGAGATTTTTATTATTAGTAGTATCACACTCCAAATAGTTATTTAGAATAGGTGAGGTTAGAATGAGATCTTCCCTTTTTTACTATGGCTTTTACAATGGAGTATAATTGGCTTCTACAAAGAAATGGAAATTACAGTATTAGTCATTCCTGTAATAGTCCTTTTATCTTGATCAAAGCAGGTAGCAAACATGCACTATTTGCAACATAAACTACAAATAATGAAAAAATACAAAATGTTCCAAAGTCTAGCTTCTGTAGCTGTAACAAAATATTGGCTTGGCCATGTAGTGTCTTATTGGACGTAAGTCAATAATGGTGCTTTCTTCTCAGTTAGATCAAAAATATTTTAATATTACAGCTTTCTTTACTCTTGGTTGCATGCAGCAAGGAAAATATTGTTTTTAATCTCACTGACTTTAAAGTAGGGTATTATGATGCTTTGAGCTATCCCCCGGTGCAGTCAATATTTCCAATTGCTTGGAACCAATAAGAAAATTTGCATATTTATTTAGCATTTTCAAAAAATAAATGGTTCACATTATGTCAATGTTTTCATTTAAAGGGGAATAACAGGTATATGAGATTGGAAGTATCTTTAAAATTTAGGTTTATATTATATTGTTATATTATTTTTCTTCAGAACATTATCATCATTTGTCTTTTATCTCCACTTTGGCCAAACCTTACTAAGAATATGAACTACAAGTCCCAACCAGCATCCCCCTCATGTGGATAACAAGTCCCAGCATGCAGGGCATTAATGGGCCCGCTGGTACTTGGAGTTCAGCAACTTAACTAATAGTTAAATAAACGACACACACCATAAATAATAAAACGTTAATACATACTACAATGACACATACCTACTTACATATCTTAACACGTAGGTTCGGTCCACTTGACCAGTAGAAATCCCTATTGGGTACCTGTGAAAGGAAATTATACTCACCAGAGTCCTCCGGCGAAGATCACACCCTCTTGGTTCCATGTAGGCATCCAGGGGGTTAAAAAAATAAAACAAGTGACCCAGAACCAGTATGAAATTAAGAACCACAAGTGTGTTTACACTTGCAGCTCCTCCCCCGAAATGAGGGATTCCCCAGTGACTGACATCACCAGGTTCTCCCTCAGCAAATCAGGTGCGGGCTCCGGGGGAGCTCTGCACTTGATTGGCTGTGCGTGGCTCCATAGACATCCATGTTGTGAGAATAACATGGGTGTCTATGAGCCACCAGAGGCGCAAGGCCGGCGACAGGAGGGGTCAAGGGGAACAAGTGATCTGAAGGGCCCCATCTGTGTGTGGCTGAGTCTGACTGACTCACTGTGTGCCACTGCGGTCTACTGTTCGGCACTCAGAGCCATCTACTCTGTGTGTGCACATGGCCTGGGGCCGCAGGGGCACCGCCTCTGGCCCAGGTACTTTTACTGCGCCTACGCATGTCGTCTATTCTGCACTTTGCAAATGACCAGCCCTGCCTGCTCGTACTGCTCAGCAATCTTTTGTGAAAGTGACAGGTCAACAGCAGCTGGGAGCCAGCAGGAAGCAGGAGCCAGGTCTTAGAACGAGAGAAGTCTGCACCTGAAAGCAGGCTCTGGAGCAGCAAAAGATTAAATGAGGCTCATGCAGAAGAGCGTTGTGTGGATTTGGGATTAGGTGGGGGGCCCCAGAAATATTGCCCAAGATTTCTGTTGCCGGCCCTGCAGAGGTGGCAATGTAAACACACTTGAAGCTCCTCAGTTTTCGGGTCACTTCATTTGGTTTTTTAACCCCCTGGATGCCTACATGGAACTAAGAGGACATGATCTTTGCCGGAGGACCTTGGACCCATAGACATTCATGTTATAATAACATTGGTGTCTATAAATGGTTCCCACCATAGGTGGCAATGTAACATTTTATGGAGGGAGCCACATAGTTGACCCCACTTCACTTTGCAGTCAGGATCAATTAACGGCTACCTCCATAGGTTACAAAGTTAAAAATGTAACATTGTGCCTATGGTGGGAACCGCTCATAGACAACCATGTTATTCTCATAACATGGATGTCTATGGAGCCGCGAATAGCCAATCAGGTGCGGAGCTCCCCCGGAGCCCGCACTTGATTGGCTGTTGGAGGACATCACCAGGGAAGCCCTCATTTTGGGGGAGGAGCCACAAGTGTAAACACACTTCAGTTCGTACTGGTTTCACGTCATTCATTTTGTTTTTGACCCCCTGGATGCCTATATGGAACGAAGAGGATGTGATCTCCACCGGAGGACCCTGGTGAGCAATTTCCTTTCACAGGTACCCAGTAGGGATTTCTAGTGGTCCAGTGGACCGAACTTACGTGTCAAGACTGACTGATCCATGCAGGCTAAATCCATATACACCTGGAAAATTTGTTGTATTTTCCAGACATATTTTTCGTGCCAATTACCGCCTGTATATTGCATACGGCTGGTTAGTAAATTAGGAATCACCATTCTACTGAATGGTGATTCTGACTCATATTCTTTTGATGGCATATGCATTGGTATTCATAAATGTGCCATAAATGTGAATACGAATTGACGTATTTTCTGAAAAGTAAAATACGTGTAGGTAGTTTAATTTGCATATGACTGCCTACAAATATGTCTAAAATAGGCATTATCACGTTACTAAGTATCCCCCTTTATCTCTTTCCCAGGCTTAATACATCTGCCCCTCCTCCCAAACACCCTCTATCTCTGACATCCTCTCTCTCATGCTATTCTCCTTCTCTCTCATTCTACTGTACCTCTCTCTCACTCCCACTGCTCTTTTTAAAAAGTGCAACAGTAGCTATGATGATGCTGGCCAGAGGGGGGTCCTTAGACAAAGTAAGAGGCATAGCAGTGGTGACAGCAGGGGGAAGGGAGGCATCAATTTTATTGGTGGGGGCACCACTACTTAGACCCCGGTAGCCAGTGGCGTAACAATAGCCCCACTGGGGGTCTGTGGGGCTATTGTAATGCATCTGTGCTGCAGCCAGGACCCACAGATTTACCTGTCTGCGCAGCGGTCCCGGCTCCCCACCAGGCTTCTGCTGAAATGAAAATGGTCCATCATAAAAGGTCCGCCCCCATACAGCAGACAGTTCTCTGAAACTGTCTGCTGTATGGATGCGGACATTTTGTGATGGTCCGTTTTTTCATACCAGCAGAAGCCAGGAGGGGAGCCGGGACTGACTGCAGACAAAATCTTAGATGTACACTGGTGATGGATAAGTTGGGTTTCTTAATGCTTACCAGGCCGTGTCTGCGGTAAATGGGTGATAAATGCGCCACCTGGGAGTAAATGGATCAATTGACTTCTTCAAGCTTACACATGAGCATCATTTACAATAAATTATTTATTTTCTTCTTGGTGTTCCCCCAGCCTTTTGAGCCTGTAAATCAGTTTGTTGGAAGTTTTAACAAATCTTAGAAAGAGATTAAGTAGAGTAAGATAAAGTACTAACCAATCAGTCTGCCATTTTACAGGCTTAAGAGTTGGAAATGGATTAGTTGGTCCTATAACTCTCTACACTTTATATCTCTCGAAGCTTTGTTAAATTCCCCCCTTAGTGGGAAAAATGACACATCATTTTCCTTGAATGCACAAGTTGTTGATTTCTACTGAGATATTTTGCATTCACTTATTCACCCTCAATTTACCACACAGCAACCATTGTGGAAAAAAACTGCCTAGCTTAGTAATTCTTTAGCTATACATTAGCAAATCACCGCCATGTATCATATATATTTTTAGAAGTGGATAAATGTACTTCTGACAAGAAAAAACTTGTAAAAGAAGCATACTACTTTACCATGTGCTTCTCCCAATCACAGCCAAATTAAAATGATGGGCACTTCCTGAATTTATGTTCAAATGACAACAAAAGTTGCCTACAGTATATACAACAGGAGGGGCAACTTGCCCACCCATCTTACCCCAACAGTGGCCTATTGATGAGTACCATAGACAGTTGTGTCAGTATATAAGTATTTAAGCGCTTCGCTAGGCTTTCGGCAGGGCCGGATTAAGGTCTGTGGACCTGGACAACAAATTTGTGGGGGCCCCCCACAGATCACGCCGGCGATTCTCCCCCCTCCCCACCCCACATCAGCCCCGGAGCAGGGCAGACAGGAGCGGGCGGGTGGTGGCGGCAACATCAGCAGCAGAGCCGCCCGAAAGGCGGGCGGACGCAGCTGCAACAAGAGTCAGGACTAGTGAGGGTTGAGGCAGGATCACTCTGGAGCAGATATGGGTGGTGCGGCCTGCGCAGCGTGATGGTCAGAGGTCACGCTGCGCAGGTCGGATTGCCTATACCGGCTTCAGACTGCAGGCCGGGGATCGGGTACTCCTGGGCAGCGTTTGAGCACTCGCTCAGATGCTGCCCGGCATCATTTGGCAGCGGCGCCATGAGTGTGGGGGCCCCCTGATCTGTGGGGGCCCCAGGGCAACCACCCCTATCGCCCCTGCCTTAATCCGCCACTGGCTTTTGGTATTATTTGCAAACAAAGGGGGTCATTCTGGTATACTTGCAAGACTGTGAGTTTGGCCCCGTCCCGATGTTTGTGGGACTGCGCATGCACATGGTCTATTATGCGCATGTGTAGCTCCCCTTTGTGGCGACCATCGAATGATTTCTCCTGCAGCACAGGCATGTGGGGGGATGTGTCAGCGTGCGTTCGGTGGGGTGGCGTCTCAGATGCGATCCTCTCAGCTTACCAAGCGTACCAGAATGAGGGCCAAACTGTGTAACACTACTGCTCATAACAGAGACAAGCTAGTCTCTAGGCATCATTTTACAAGCTGGTTACTGATTTGATATTGTAGGAGACAGTTAGGAGTAAATACGCTTAGGGTATGATTCTAATTGACTCGGAGCTTACCGACTTTGTGATGGCGCCCAGGTAAATACCCACCCGCCACCGCCGTATCCCCTTGCAGCCATGTGAAAGGATGTGTTACGAAGACACATCCCCCTCACATGTGCCCGCAGCAGGAGAAATCACTCAATGGTCGCCTTTGCAAATATAAGTCACTGGAGACTGACTTATATTTGTGGGTGCTGGGACACCCCAGCAGATTCTGTCTTGCCTGCATTCCGATGGGAACACCTAGTGTTTTCATGGGGACATCCAGGTCCCAGCACCGCCGCCACCCCATCCGCCCCCGTCCCTCCCACCCCGCTGCAAATGGCCTGGCGACAGTTTTGCACATGCGAAAACCCCTACAATTGGGGCAGGGGCTGAATTCGGTTCACTAAGGGCCAGATGCACTAAACTTCAAAAGTGATAACAACGGACAGTGATAAACATCCAGCCAATCAGCTCCTACTTGACATTTTTCAAATATAGTCTGTGACATGGCAGGTAGGAGCTAATTGGCTGGCTGTTTATCACTCTCCATTTTATCACTTTTGAAGCTGGTGATAATATTGCCAGTCCCTGCAAAAATGAGGCCGGCTCCATCTGTACATTAGTGGTTACAATACTCTGTGCTCAAGTACCCCCAACAGAGCACGTTTTCCAGGTCTCTTCACAGATTCACAAGTGAAATAATAGCTCCATGTTTGGATCTTATAAAATGTGTCAGTGAGTAATGAGTACACATGTGCACCTGCTGGCAGTGCCGGCTGAACCCACTCAGCGAGGGATGCAAAGCAGGGAGGCGCCGGCCAGAAGAGGCACTCTACCTGCTCTGCACCCTGCTCCTGTCGGCTGCCGCTGCCTGTGAGACGCTATTGCGGCGTCGGCAACATAAGACACACACCTGCACGC
Organism: Crinia signifera; assembly: GCF_055691185.1. Classification (NCBI taxonomy): domain Eukaryota; kingdom Metazoa; phylum Chordata; class Amphibia; order Anura; family Myobatrachidae; genus Crinia; species Crinia signifera. The sequence goes on along the minus strand of NC_139217.1, from coordinate 141,470,041 downwards.
GGGGAAGGGTGAGTGTCGGAGGAGGCAGAGGAAAGCTCCGAAGTTACTGCTAACTGCAGTACTGGCAGGAGGCACTATATGCCCCCATCTCAGTGTGGAGCTCTGCAGGAGAGTGATGGCCCGGGAGCCTACACAGGAGCTGGCTGAGTGAGTTTGTTTTTATTTGTGTGTGTCTGTTCTGTCTCTGTTTTTATCTATCTATCTAGCTGTCTGTCTGTCTGTCTGTCTATCTATATATCTATCTATCTATCTATCTATCTATCTATCTATCTATCTATCTATTATCTCACTCTCTCTCTGTCTGACTGTATCTCTGTCTGTTTCTATCAATCTATCATCTCTCTCTGTCTAATATCTATCTCTGTCTGTCTGTCTAATATCTGTCTGTCTGTTTATTTATCTAGCTTTTTGATGAACCCCCTCATATGCCGCCCATACACGGTGCAATGTTCACCATGCATTTTAAACTAGATTGCATTGCATCTATTTCAAAACACATACGGTGGGCTCTTGCACCGTGCGCTTTGAACTAGATGCGATGCAATCTAGTTCAAAAAAATACCTGCAGTACATACTTCATGTGCTGTGCCATGTAATGTGCACAGGAACACGCATCTCATTGCACTGCCCCGTCGCACCATGTATGGGTGGTAATAGTGCTCAGTTATTTTAAAAAGGGGGAAAACAGGAAGGTTACGTAAACAATGAAGCTTAAATATTGGTAGTGATAAGACCATTGCTGCCTGGATGTTAAAAATATACTCACATACATGTATATCTTAAGTAACTGAAATAAAACAGAAATACATAGAAAAATACAGTAAAGTAAAAAAAGTGGACTGGTGAATACTATTGCAATCACCCTTAGCTGGGTGAAAATAGGCCTTAAAGGTGTATCCAGTGGCGTAACTACTGTAAGGCAGCCCCAGCTGTCGCTTGGGGGAGCAAGCCACAGTGGGGGCTATGTGGGCGCCAGCACCTGCTGGACGCACTGACATGCTGCTGCCTGCCACTGATTCAATTGACTGTACACAGAGCCGGCTATTTGCAACTATGTACTGGATGGGCGGGTGGATGGGTGTGCTGGGGCAGCATGGGATGCTTCAGAGCAAAGGGAATCAGCAGTGTCTGCTGGTATCTCTTCCTCTATCATGCTTCAGCTTCTCCGTTATGCATGTGATGTCATCACCTCACGCTGGGGAAACCACGCTGGAGAGGAGCCCGGGGGGGGGGGGGGGGCACAAACTTTTTGGCAGGGGGTAGCAAAATTTATAGTTACGCCACTGGGTGTATCTTTTAGGATTTCCCATCAGATTGGGAAGATACACCTTTGAGGCCTATTTTCCAGCTAACGGTGATTGCACTAGTATCCACCAGTCCACTTTTTTTTACTTTACTGTATTGCACTATATGTATTTAGTTATTTTTGCTACCATCCGGGCAGCACAGGTCTTATGTTTACAATACGCTGTGACACCTGGCAATGCATGTGGAATTATCACCACCAATATAAGTTTCATTGTTTTAAGTAACTTTCCTGTTTTCCCATTTTTGTTAAATAAGTGAGCACTTCGAGGGAGTTCATCAGATTTTTGTATTTAGGATATACTGTATGTGTTAGGTGAAACATACTCGTTTTAGGCTATTGTAGCTGCTCCTGTGAGCGCAGCTAGGTTTATCAACTTGTTATTTATTTATGTGCCTGTCTATATTCATCTATTTAATTTGGGAGTGGATTTACACACACACACACACACACACACATATATCATGGTAGAGGGGGCTCTTCATAGTAAAATACCGTTTTTATTCCAAATACTTACGCAAACATTTCTCATCCATTACAATCCTGGGGAAGGGTACTCTAACAAAACCTTTTTTTTTTTTATAGCAGAAATTGTCCCTTTATGGACTATGGAAGGGAGGGCGCAAAATTTTAGTTTGCGGGAGGGTGCAAAATTTTAGTTTGCAGGAGGGCGCCAGTCACCCTAGCATCGGCCCTGTCTGCTGGGTCACCTGGTTTGGGAACACTGGATTACAAAAAGAAAGAAGAAAAGCTTATCCCTAGGGAGTAATGCTGCTTTCCCACTGCAGACCAGTTTAAAGTACTGGTAATCTTAAATGGTATTTAAAACGGTATTAGCATTCCCACTGCAGCAGATTACCGTTTTAAATACCATTTAAGTACCATTCCCATTGCAGTGAACCGTGTAAAATGTAGAGTGCCTAACCCCCCCCCCCAGTGTAAAGAGTGCCTAATCCCCCCCCCCCCAAGTGTAAAGAGTGCCTAACCTGCCTGCCTTGTGCCCCCACCTCCCCTCCCCTTGTACTTACCTGCACGGGGATGCAGGGCAGTGGGGAGGCAGCGGGGGTCCATGCAGGGTCGATGCGGGGTACAGGCAGTCCCAGTGCCTGATGAGAACTAGTAGTTCTCACTTTGCGCATATGTAATGAGTGCACATGCATAATAAAGAGTCGCTCATTACATATGCGCATATGTAATGAGTAGCTCATTATTATGCACGTGCACTCATTACACATGCACAAAGTGAGAACTACTAGTTCTTATCAGGCACTGGGACTACCTGGAGGCTAAATAACGTTTAAGAGGCATTCCCACTGCCTCTTAAATGTTATTTTAACGTGTAGGAGGACTCTGCTTTAAAAACGGGTTGAAATGCCATTTAACTTTAAACGGTATTTCAACGCTGGCACTTTCCCACTGCAGCCTTAAAATGGTAAATTGCGCTGAAAATCGGCAATTTACCGTTTTTTAGCTGCAGTGGGAAAGGGGCATTAGTTATAACATAAAGATGGCCAGTATTAGAAGGATGAATATTTATAACACCAGGAATTTTTTAATGGTACTATAGTATGTGGCACTACACTATAGGTACTAGAGAGCATTGGATGCCAGGGTGTTGTGCTTGTAAATAAACTAAATACCTGATTCTTAATCCTTTACACTATTACCCATACCTTAATTACCAGCTACAGTATCAGCACTATGATAGGGTGACCCCAGTGCTAACAGCCCAGCATATCATACACTAATGCTGGTTGGGGCTTTTCTATCATCCTTTTTCCAAATGAGGACAAGAATGTGAGTGCTATTATATTCTTTTTTTTTTTTAAGGAACAATTTTATTGAATTCCAGTAACCCAGACAGCATTTCAAACACAAACAGTTTATACAGGCGTGCTCATAAATTTACATACCCTAGCAGAATTTGTGATTTTCTGGCCATTTGTCATTGAATATGAATGACAACTCACAAACTTTTCTTTCACTCATGGTTAGTGGTTGGGTGAAGCCATTTTTTGTCAAACAACTGTGTTTACTCTTTTTAAATCATAATGGCAGAAACTACCCAAATGACCTTGATCAAAAGTTTACATACCCTGGAGATTTTGGCCTGATAACATGCACACAAGTTCACACAAACGGGTTTGAATGGCTACTAAAGGTAACCATCCACAGCTGTGATCTGTTTACTTGTAATCAGTGTGTGTGTATAAAAAGTCAGTGACTTTCTGGTCTCCTGAAAGACCCTTGCATCTTTCATCTAGTGCTGCACTAACGTGTCTGGATTCTGAGTCATGGGAAAAGCAAAAGAACTGTCAAAGGATCTGTGGGAAAAGGACACTGAACTATATAAAATAGGAAAGGGATATAAAAAGATATCAAAGCAATTGATAATGCCAATCAGCTTAAGAAGTGGAAAATGAGGGATTCTATGGAAACCAAATCAGGTTGACCAACAAAAATTTCGGCAACAACTGCCACGAAAATAGTTTGGGATGCAAAGAAAAAGCTACAAATAACTTCAGCTAACCATGAGTGAAAGAAAAGTTTGGGAGTTATCATTCATTTTCTCTGACAAATGGCCAGAAAATCACAAATTCTGCTAGAATATTAAAATTTATGAGCACAACTGTATAAAGCAGTGATATGCTATATAGATAAGTATAACAACAGGGTAAAATAAGTCCATCATGAAATATCAACAAATACTGTATAATTATATACTTAGACAATAGTCAACATCGACCATGAAATTCTATTTTCTATTTAGGGTAAAATAAAAGAAAAGGGGAAGGACATGAAAACTGAGGGGTAGATAGACAAACAGAGGTACCTATTCTACTGCACTGCATCATCAAGTTCTCATAATAATTATGAATGCCATCAGATATGTGTACCATAAAGTAATGAAAAGAAAACATGTCATGTAATATATTGTAACACTGGATTGGAAACTAAAGTAAAAAGAGAGTATAATGCAGTATAAAGGAGTGGGTTTAGCGTAGGTGTGCACACGAGGAGTGCCTGGTTGTTGGCCCTACAGCAGGCAAGCACCCCCCTCATGCTTGCCTGCCGTAGCGCCAACAACCTGATCGTAGCAGCGGATTATCGTAGGCCACGGTCAGGACTGCATTGTTTGCCTGTCCAGGTTGATCACAGCGTTTGCTGCGGGTGGTTACAGTGCACACACTGCATTTTCATGTCCTGTCTCCACCTTACTTCATGATGATATCACACCATGCCCACAGCCGCACGCCTGCCTGCCAGCCCGCTCTTACAGTGTACGATGTTTGACGCCAACACCGCCGAAGTAGAGCAGCAGGACATAGCATTCCACTTAGGTGGAGAAGAAGTTTAACCCCTTGGTAACAAGCATGTAATCCCCCTGGCAAGGAGCATGTAACCCCCTTGCTAGGAGCATGTAACCCTTGGCAATGAGCATGTAACCCCTGGAACCGAGCATGTAACCCCTGGCAATGAGCAAGTAACCCCTGTAAATGAGCATGTAACCCCTGGCATCGGATAGGAAACACCTGGCAATTAGCAAGTAACCACTGTAAATGAGCATGTAACCCTGGCATCAAGCAGGAAACCTATGGCAAGAAGTATGTATTTAAGTGGCACTTATGTGGCATAATATGTAATGGACATTATGGTGTGTGGCATGATGTGTAATGGGCATTACAGTGTGTGTAAACCTGGAACAGTCTGTCTACGGGCCTCCAACTGGTGCAGTGTGTCTAATGGCATTATTTAAACTGGAGGCCATCGTAATGTTGCACAATATGAACACAAGGGCACTATAATCTGATCTGCTTATTGCAATGTGGAGAACACTATAATGTTACATAATAAGAACTTTTTCACATTAATGTGGCATAATATGACATAGGGGAACTATATTGTGGCATATGTACCGTGGACACTATATTTTATCATGTGAATTGGGTATATTATGTGGCATAATGTGTACTGGCAGCCTTATTATTTGAGCTAAGGAACTACAGTATAATGGTTCATAAAATAAACTAGGGCACTACTATGGGACATGACACTAAATAGGATACTACTATGGTTCATAACAGAGGATTATAGCTGCTCAAGAAGCATTGGCAGAGGGACCCTTCAATATTATCACTATTGGGTCCACTAAGTTCTGGTTATGCCCAGCGGTGTAGCTAGGCGCCATGGTGCCCGGAGCAATGGCATATTTCGCGCCCCCCCCCCCCCCCCGGTAATGAATTGGGGGCGTGGCTAACATGTGTTGGCATGTCACATTTGAAAAGAAAAAACTTAAAAACTTAAAAAACGCAGTAACGGAATCTGCTGCACTATATAAAACACTGTAACGGAATCTGCTGCGCTATATAATACGCTGTAACGGAATCTGCTGCGCTATATAAGACACTGTGACAGAATCTGCTGCGCTATATAAGACACTGTGACAGAATCTGCTGCGCTATATAAGACGCTGTAACGGAATCTGCTGCGCTATATAAGACGCTGTAACGGAATCTGCTGCGCTATATAAGACACTGTAACGGAATCTGCTACGCTATATAAGACACTGTAACGGAATCTGCTGCGCTATATAAGACACTGTGACGGAATCTGCTGCGCTATATAAGACACTGTGACGGAATCTGCTGCGCTATATAAGACACTGTAACAGAATCTGCTGCGCTATATAAGACACTGTAACGGAATCTGCTGCGCTATACAAGACACTGTAACGGAATCTGCTGCGCTATATAAGACACTGTAACGGAATCTGCTATGCTATATAAGACGCTGTAACGGAATCTGCTGCACTATATAAGACACTGTAACGGAATCTGCTGCGCTATATAAGACACTGTAACGGAATCTGCTGCGCTATATAAGACACTGTAACGGAATATGCTGCGCTATATAAGACACTGTAACGGAATCTGCTGCGCTATATAAGACACTGTAACGGAATCTGCTGCGCTATATTACATGCTGACAGCTGTAAATAAATATACATATAAACATATAAAGATATATACAGCACAATAGGCCAGGGCAGCAACAGAAGCCAGAGAGATTCACTCTCCCCCAGCCTATACAAACAACCCAACCCCCCCCCCCCCCCAGCCCCTACAAACAACCCAAGCCCCCCCCCCAAGCCCCTACAAACAACCCAAACACCCCCCCCCCCCCCAGCCCCTACAAACAACCCAACCACCCCCCCCCCCCCCCACGAATCCACCACAAAAAAAGTTACCTTGAATAATGGGATGTTTGTTTGTTCTAATCCTCCAGGCTACAGCCAGCGCTTGGGATGGCTGATGGCGCTGCTGTAGCCTGGGAGGAGGGAGGCAGTCAGAGACAGGTGACTCGGGGAGTGGGAGGAGTCTGTAGTGTGCAGCTACGCTGCGCTGCTCGGAAGCCGGACCGAGCAGCAGCAGCAGCAGCAATACAGACAGAGAGGAGGACATAGGTCGGAGTGTCACTGTCAGCCCGCCCCTGGCCCTACCGCCTGTGACGCTTGGCGGCAGGGACCGGGCGAGCAGGGCAGAGCAGGAGCCGGGCAGGGCAGCAGCCGGCGCTGCGCACACTGCCCGGCGGCGTGACACTTGTAGTGCAGGGCAGACATCATTTGCGGAGGGGGGGCGGGCCGGCGGCGCCATTCAGCCAATCTGCGCCCGGAGCATGAGCTCCGGTGGCTACGCCCTCCCTACGCCTCTGGTTATGCCTCTGATACCAGCCATACTCCTTGGTTATAACATGGTAAATACTTGGCCATATTTAGATTTGGAGATCAATATTTCATCACTTTTCATTAAAATCATATCATCAAGGGCATACAAGGTGAGTCTTCATTTATATTTTACGGCTATGTTCTGCATCAAGGTCAACATTCAGCATGCCAAGGACGTGTGTTGTCTTTCATTTGTATCTGCTGGTGTTTCAGGCCTCCATTTACACCATTCATCTGACTGAATATGAAATTTGGGACTGTCTCCTAAAAGCATTACACAATTGTTTACAGGGTTAAATAAATGACTTTGACATTGTATTTTTTGTCAATAGCATAATGCATATTAAAAAACAAAAGGGACAGAGCATATAATTAAATCCGGTATTTCCGTGAGGCAAGTCAGCTGGGAAGCTTAACATGGTTAGCATCATTAGATGACTTTCCACTGTCTTGAATATTACTTTTTGCAATAGAGAAGAATGAATCCAGTGACAATAGCAGCGACAGCTATACATATCATAGTTACTAAGGTTATTGCTTCTTCAATCTTATACTGTGGCTGTGCTAAGGAGATCACTATACATGTACAGTGTTATGCCCTGTATACATGTACTGGACCACTTAAGCGATGTGCTGCACCAGTGATCTGTGCTGAACAATCTGTCACTGCCCATGTTCTCACGAGATGGCATGCTTGAAATATCTAGCCCGGTTATATTGCTGCGTGGGGATGCGCAATGTTATAGCTATGGGGCAAACACACACAGCGATTTGTGCTTAATTTCTAAGCAACCTAGTCAGATAGGAGGGACTGTACAAATAATTCCTGTTACACCCTGCTCTCCCTCACATTTTCTCTCGCCCCTTTATCCCTCTCCGTGTCTCCCCAGTACACCTCTCCCCCTCTGTCTTCCCAGCCCCCTCTCTGTTTCAGCAACCCCCTTCTCTCCCCTTCCCTGTCTGCCCTGCCCCCCTCCTTGTCTCGCCACCCCACTACTCCCATCTCTTTCTCACCACCCCCTCCTCATCTCCTCAGCCCCCACTCTCTCCTAGTCACTGTCTCCCCATTCCCTCTCTTTCTCCCCCTCCTTCAACACCTTCTCTCTTCCTCCTTGTTTCTGCAACACCCTCTCTCTCTCCCTTCCCCTTCAACCCCCCCTTTCTCTCCCCCTTTTTGTCTCTCTAGCCCCCACTTCCCTGTCTCCCCAGCCCCCCTCTCTCTTCCACTCACTGTCTCCCATTCCTTCTCTCTCTTTCCTGCTCTCTCTCCTTCATGTCTCTGTCTCATCTCTCTCCCTGGCACTGCCCCTCTCTTCCTGACACTCTTGCTCATTCTCTCCGTCTCTCCAACTTTCGACGGGGGTCGCCCATGGGAATGCCCAGTGTTTCATGGGCATCCCCATGAAAATGCTGGGTGTTCTCATGGCTATGTGGGTGGGGGTGGGTGGCTGACGTTACAGGATGTCAGCCGCCCACCCTGTCTTCATCTCAGCACTCGCAAATAAAAGTCGGTTTCCACTGACTTTTATTTGCAAAGCCAGGAGAAATCATTCGATGTTCGGCGACCATGAATGATTTCTCCTACAGTGGAGACATGCGAGGGTATGTGTCTTCCCATCACATGGTAGCAGGGGGGGGGGGCGCTTGGTAAACTGGAAACCAAATAGAATGATCCGGACTGTTTTTCAGCCATCTTCAGGCTGTGAACGATCAATGTTCAGTGCCATTGACTGGATAATAATGTCCAAATGCGCGTGCGTGTGAGACACGCGTGCGTGTGAGACGCACGCGCGTCTCAGTCAGATGGAGCACCTCTCCGCCGGCGATCGCCAGCGGACAGATTCTGGCGCTGGCGGAGCAATAGCGAGAGGCGCTCCATCTGTACAGTAGATGGATGATTTGTGCAATAATTGTGCAGTTAATGGTCAGCTTTTAGTAGAGAAGGACTAGTCTGTTAAATGCTGACCACTTTAACCCTTTGAGTGCCAACATCTCTGTGAGAGCTGTTGAAAATATCCACAAAAAAATGCCAGCGTCGCTCACATTTGTTGTATAAATTCAAATAAAAATGTTGTGTAAAAAAAAAAAAGATTTTATTTCCTATATAAGGTAAACATTACAGGTCATTATGATGAATAAAATTGTTTGCTTGCCAATTTCCACACTTATTTTGACAAATGCACTTGGCACTCAAAGCGTTAATCACCCTGTTATTATTCACCACTAGCAAGATGGATCCCAGTTGTTCTATACAGTATAGAACTAAGCTTACTAAATCATTATATTCAATATTTTAATTGTGTTGCATTTGTCAGAGCAAATCTGCAGCACACAGGGACTAAAGGTGTGTACACACGGGGGAGATATATTGCTCAGCAATATATTGCTAGCAATATATTGCGCAGTTTCTCCTTTTCATCAGCGACCAGAGATGATCGCTGATGAAAGGAAACCGGTAATCAACTGGTCGCAGGAGCTTTAGAATGGGGCTGAAAAGGGAACGCGCACCTGGCGATTTATCGCCGGGGCACACTCCCATCACTGGCAATATGGTCGCTAGCGACCATATTTCCAGCGATTATAGCCCATATCGCTGCCGTGTGTACACAGCTTTATTCTGGTTCACTCTCAGTGGCAAATTCCTTCTCAAATGGACAAAACCATGTGCACTGCAGGTGGGGCAGATATAACATGTGCAGAGAGAGTTAGATTTAGGTGGGGTTTTTCAAAGTGAGATCTATATTGCAGTGTAGAAATAAAGCAGTCAGTATTTTCCCTGCACAGAAATAACATAACTCACCCAAATCTATTTCTCTCTGCACATGTTACATCTGCCCCACCTGCAGTGCACATGGTTTTGTCCATTTGAGAAGGAATTTGCCTCTGAGAGTGAACCAGAATAAGGCCCACAGTTCTGAGTGCACTGACTGCACTTCTTACAGCATGAACTCTATGTCACTATCACACTGACAAGCTCTGAAAGAAAAAAAATGTGTTTACCTTAAGATGAGTTTCATCATGCCCTCACAGGGAAAACATTCTTTCATCTTATACATGGCAAGGAAAGATGTTTTTGTCAGATTCTTTTATATTGCACAATACAAGGACTGTCAGAAAGATTCTGAAGCTGGACATACCTCAGGCCAATTAATAAATCAAAGGTGCACAAAATATCAGGAAGACAGGAGATAAGATAAGAACAATCATGCAGGGTCCTTTGACCATTGCTTCCCCTTCAGCCCTCTATGCCAACAAGCTATAGCTTTGGGTAAGGGATTTTAGAATGCAGCTCAATGTGCTAAATATAAAAAGTAGGAGCAATATGCCAGGTGCACTGTCTGAGGCGAAAAACAATGTCACAAGGAATACATGTAATCGGGAATGCTGAGCTAAAAGGAGATGACTAGAAAGAAACCTAAAATGTTGCAAAATACAATTGCTACAAACTATGCAGATACCTCAGACAAAATGGGCCTGACTTACTAATGCCAATAAGCTGTGACTGATAATGTGCTGAATTATGCATACAGTATATAAGCGTGATCACAAGTACTGTACTAACCTAAATCACACCTGAAAAATGCTTAAAAAGACATTTAAACAATACGGAAGTGGCTGCTAAAACAAAGGCCCTTATTCAGATCTGATCTCAATACAAATTTGTTCTCAAAATGAGCAAAACCATGTGCACTGCAGGTGGGGCAGATGTAACATGTGTATATTTGGGAGAGTTACTGTATTACCGTATATACTCGAGTATAACTCGACCCGATTATAAGCCGAGGCACCTAATTTTACAACAAAAAACTGGGAAAACTTATTGACACAAATGGGACCCTCACTCGAGTATAAGCCGAGGGGCAGGGCCGGCGCCACCACTAGGCAGCTTTAGGCATTTGCCTAGGGCGCCGGCCACTGCAGGGTGGAAGTTGGAGCAGGGACTCTGCTGGATGGGATGGAGGTGAGTGGTGTAGCTCCCCCCCCCCCCCCCCCCCCCGTGGAGCGACTTCGCCCATACCCTCCCCAATAAAATCAAGCCAGCATGAGAATAATCACCAACAGTATGGCACGCCAACAGGTACGGAATCTGGGGACTCCAGGCAACTCCGACCGAGGTGTAAGCGGCAGCTGTGTTCTCACATATAGGAGACGTTTGGCACGGGATCTGGGGACTCCAGCAACTTCCGACCAGTGATGGATCAACGGTGACACAGCTTGAGGCACAGCATGCTGAGGGACCCGGGACCTGGGGACTCCAGACTCTCCGACCCAGATGGACCAGCGGCGGCGGCGTTCTCAGCACGGCAAAAGACAGACAGACGGGAATCAGCACAGGTGATTAGAAACGTCAGGAAGACACGCACAACGCGTTTCATCGTGGGACTTCCTGACGAAGTCCCACGACAAAACGCATTGGGGCGTGTCTTCCTGACGTTTCCAATTAACCTGCAAAGGCAAGCGTCAGTCCTGATTATTTCAGACCCCAGTGCCGCGGTCCCTCCCCTGTCTGTCTATTGACCCTGCTGCTGCAGGGCCCTCACTGAGGGCACGGGGCACAGAAAACTTCTGGAGCTGAGTGCTGGCTACCCTGCTTATTTGGATATATACATATCGCTTAAAAGGGAATGGTCCGGCACTCCGCTCAATGCAGTGTATGTGCTCCGGTGCCTGCAGCCAGTATTAGGTAATGGCTGTGTGGGGTTTGCTGCGGCACAGACGGAGTCTGTGCCGGAGAGAAGACAGGGCACAAGGGACCCCGAAACGTCGGGCATAGAGACATGTGTTGTTACACATTAAACTGACATTTTTTTGGCAAAGCTGTCTCGACTCCGTCTGTGCCGCAACAAACCCCACACAGCCATTATATATATGTATATATATATATATATATATATATATATATATATGAGTGGAGGAGCAACATTTATTAAATATAAATATACAGTATATATAGATAGATAAATATATAGTAGCTACCCTCCATGCTTCGCACTTGTACATCACTGTTATTAGAAGAAATGTACCAGTGCAAAGCAGAGGCAGGTCGCTAGTTATATATGTACACTGCACAGTACCACTTCTCTTGCGGTGGCCTGTCTTGGTCATGTTTTATATATCTAGGCTGCACAGTAGCACTTCTCTCACTACATTCATGTATTATGTATGTAAGCTTCACAGTACTACCAAATAATTAACAGTGCCCCCTTTGTCATGTAGCCACTGCCCCTTGTGCCATGACCAATGACCATACCCATTTTTCAGCATGCGGCACAGTACCACTGCCATTTTTTCTACTTGCATCACTGCTGACATACACCCCCCTTTTTCCATGGCTTTGGCTCTATAACATGATGCGATACCTCACCATGCGGACTTTGCTTTATCATACAGACGCAATCCCTCACCCCTTGGCATGGGATTTATGACACTGACAAACTCCCCCACCCTGCAGCCTGGGCTCTAAAACACTGATGCACTCCCTCATCCTGTGAAGTGCATTCTAGCACCCAGACACCCTCCCAAAACTTCCTTCACTGCATCCTAACCTTGCCGCTTAATCCCAAATCACTCTGCTAGTGTGTAACCCCCAAATCCTTTCACCTACATCTAACCCATGCGCTGCAACCTGACCATAGAACCTCATATCCTGCCACCTAACCCTACCATCCCACCCCCAAGTACCTAACCCTGTCCTCCCCCTAAGGAAGTGGTTCTCAACCTCAGTCCTCAGGACCCCCATTAGTGCATGTTTTCCTGGTCATCCAGCAGGTGCACAGGTGCACTCATTATTCACTGACAGATTTTAAAAGATCACAGGAGCTAATCATTTCTCCTGTGATTCTGTGTGGAAACCTGGAAAACATGCACTGTTGGGGGTTTCTGAAGACCTCGGGTGAGAACCACTGCCATCTCTTGAGATGCGCACACACACGTTCACAAACACACTACACACAGAAGTTCCCATGAAAGACACACACACACATTAGCCAATCACTCTACAATACAAACAACCACAGAGTGCAGTCTCACTGGCTGGAACTGGAGGTCTTAAGGAGGTAGCTCCACTCACCCACTACAACGTCATTAATATGGGCGGCATAGCAGGAGGGAAGCCAGAAAGCCGACCTGAGCCAGCCAGCATGGTCCCCAACTACCTACACATCCCCAGGTCCAGCCTCCTTTCCACGGGTGCCCTGTTCTCTAAATGTCCCCGGGTACCCAGCTCCCTACACATCCCTGGCCACAGGTCCCCAATTTAATTCATTCATTTCCCCGCCACTCTGGATATAAGGGGCTTGTTTTTCTTGTTATTCTCTGTGCTGCAATAGATTGGTTACCGCGTGGTGTATGCGGTAGAGGCACCTAGCAGTGGGGTAGCAGTGAATAGAGCCAAGGGGCGGCGGTGGGCGAGCTGGTGGAGGAGGGACAGTCACTTCCTATGTGGCTGCTCAGAAGGGGTCACAGACAGGAGTGCATGTGAAAGTCTGCAACTGAGTAAATGTTGTGGGTGGGTGGCGGGCAACAGCGCTGGTGATGTTTCTGTGTCCTACTTAATAAGTATTATTGCTGACAAGGTGGGCTGGAGCAGACGGAACCTCAAACTAAAACTGCCGGAATGCAGGTCCGCCCTGTTCCAGCTTACTTTAACCCCTGCCTGTGAGACCTGGCTGTAAAAGTTTAAAATGGATACTAGCTGGGATGAAGTTCTGTTTTCATTCTCAAAAAATGTACCTGTTTATACATATAAATAGTTAAAAACAATAATAGAAAGCTATGTTATTCTTAATACAACATATATAACAGCATACTAATAAACCCAACCCATTGCCACTGCGCCAATATATACTGAGAAACTTCTTTAAAAAAGAAAGGACATCTCACTGACAGTACTAAAGAAATGTCTTGAAGAAGGTAGAATTGCAGAGCTGCTCTCTGATTAATATATATGAGACATTGTAAAAAAATGACTTCATTCTGTGCAGCAAAGCAAATGACATGACTTGTATAATGAGACAAAAAAATATTAATGAACATCTCCAGGGAAACAGAATCTACTACGACAGGATGTGTCACTGTTTCTCTTTGTTTTTAAATCCATTATTGGTTATGTTAGTAAAATAGTCTCAGAGTAAAATCTATCTATCTATCTATCTATCTATCTACATATACACACAAACAAGAATAACCCTTTCACTGCGCTATATATATGTATGTGGGGTTGCAACTCTATAAGTTCCCCCTGTTAGTGGGGGAAGGGAGACAGATGTGAAAGAGGATATAGAGTGCGCCTCTCAGTGTGCCACCACCAACTCCAAGTAAATGTCACTCTGACAATTGGTTGAGATACATTTTTACAAACATTTTAATAAAATCTTTAAAAGGAACAATCAAGCAAAATCTTTTTGCAGCATGATTAGGTCCAGTAGTTCATAGATAATCATTTCATACAGTAGTTATCATAAAAACCAGACGCGTTTCATCAATTAGACTTCATCAGGGGAGCAAAAACTCTGGGTGGCAAAGAAAAAACCCTTAGTATTTAAAAAAGGAAGATAGTAATTTCCTTTTCAGAAGTTAAAAGATTAAAACATTCTGGCGGTATACATACCGATGATCGATTGAATCTATTATTATTCAACAGTATAATTGTCCGGATCCTCTAGGACTCTCGAACGAGCTAAAGACGTTCACTGGTCTCTGTGAATATTATTGTGCCAGTGTTAGAGGATGCTCACAGTAATAAAGATTAATTAAAAATTAACCCACATATATAGATACAGAGTACCACCACCTACAAATGTGGTGCAAACAGATTGCTTGTTTGTTACATATTACTTACCACTAAAGCAGTCCTATATCAAAAGCCATCATACCTACCCCCCTTGAATGATAAACAACATGTCGACAGACATGCCTGATTCCACAATTGTCCTTCTCAGGACAATACAGCAGAAGACCACCAGACTTGTCAATGCATCTAAAGCAGGCATGTCCAACGTTGGCCCTCCAGGTGTTGTGAAACTACACATCCCAGCATGCTTTGCCACAGTTTTAGCATTCTCTAATAGCAAAACTGTGGCAAAGCATGCTGGGATGTGTAGTTTCACAACATCTGGAGGGCCAACGTTGGACATGCCTGATCTAAAGTGTGCTTTAAGCACCCCAAAGCATTGTTCTATTACGTGTCTGGTGGCCTTTTGTGCATGCTGAAAATTGTGTTCCACTTCACAATCAGGCAGTGGAGTCATTAGCGGAGTCAAACACAGATACCCACCATCACCTATGGAATAAATAAACCAAAAAAAAAAAAAACATGTTGGCACATGAAGTGAAAAACCCCATGTCGACCTTTTGATTGTCTACCTAGCCCATGTTGACCTAATGTAGACCTAATGCTTGTGTTGACCTAATGTCCCTGTCGACATAACCCCCTATTGACTTTCAGACATGTCGACCTTCATGCATGTCGACCTTCCCCATGGTGACTAATTGGCGTTATCCCCTGGCAAACCTGCTGACCATGCACAGTTTTTGATCCTGTCATTGTCGTCTTCTGCACAGTGCATCAGATATGGCACAGCCCTGAATGCCAAAATGTCCTGGCTGTGAAAGCTGTACAAGGCAAGAGAAACATATTTCTGTGCTTAATGGCCTTTTATAGGCAACAGCACAGATGATTGCTCAATTTGGTTCAGATTTGAAACTCCCATCAAAAATGTGTTCTATTTCAAAATTGGTAAAAATACAGATTTCTAAAAAATACGAACATATATACAATTAAAATGAAAGGGGATTTACAGACTTATTCTATCAATTGTGTATTTATTTTGGAACTACCAGAAAATATGAACGGAAAAAATACAGGGGGAAAATTTACTAAGCAAAATACGCTACGAATTGGCGTATTGGTTTTCAGTCCTATTCGTATTAAATTTATTAATGTAGAAGTACGTTAGTATAATATTTTACAGCCAATACTACCAGTTGTATTCGTATTCCTGTAGTTATACGAATAAATACGCCATCGAAAGAATACGACTTTTACGTATTTTACATTTACATTTACTCCCATGTTAATTTGAAATTTAATAACAATTCATATTTATAATACATACATGTACTAGGTGTAAATAGGTACAAATTGAAAAATAATACAACAAAAAAATACTCCATGATTTGCAGGCGTATATAACATTTTCACTATTTTCAAATGTAAAATGACTCAGATATTAGCCCACAGCTACTCCCATGAAAAAAGATGTGCCTTATAAAAGACCATTATGCACACAAACACACTTCTCTGCTTGTTACAAACAGAGATGGTTACTCATTTATACATTAAGAAGTTTTCATTATGGGCTGTGGGCTACCTGATGTCCTGACACATGCATCGAAGAAGATGCCGGTGTCATAATTATTGCCTTAAAATAAAGATGCTATAAGAGTAGTTTTTAAGATGCAAAAAATAATATTTAGAATTACATGTGAAAAGTCCAAGAGGAGAAAAAAGGTTAAATATTGAAGATCCCCCCCCCCCCCCTCCCTCTTTCCCTTCCCCCTTCTTCCCTAATTTTTGTAATGTGACAACCCCCCCCCTTATATGTTAGTCTAGTTTTAGGAGTAAAATGTCTAGTCTAGGGCTGGCTCATTGAGAGGGAAGCTTGCATTACTAAAGTGAAGCTTGATTACTTAAGTGAGTTGGAAACTGAAGCAGGTGAGTTAGAACACTGAAAAAGGTGAGTTTGAACACAGTCTAAATTTTCATCTTCTATTTTATTGTATTATATTCATCTTCTTTCTATCGTATTGCAACCTGTTGCTCAATTTTGACATTTAATTCATTTTTATCTATATTTTCTCCAACATTGTATTTCATTTTACTCATTCACTATTATCTTCTCTTATCTTTGCCACACATTCATTGCACTCTGGTTCCCTCTTCACGCCTGCTCACATTTGCCTCACTTCTGACCTTCTCTGTTCCCTTCATCCTCTCACTTGTTGCTGTTTCATACTTAATTGGATTACTCAATCAACCTGATTTTACCCACTTGTCTCCTCTCTGACAGTAGTTCCTTGCCTGTTACCTTCTCTCTCACTCTGTTTTCTACCAAATCTACTATAGACGCTGTCTGTCCTCCCAAATCCCTCTGTCTGATTTCACTAACCTACCCTCTCACCTTCGGTTCCTCATGGCTGTTAATCTCTCAACTTCACTTTCTCCAACTGCTCCTCCCCCCTCCCATCCCATACCTATCCTGAACACTCGCCCCCGCACCCCCACCCTCCCAACGACCCCCCCTCGCTTCTGCAATCCCAAAAACCTTATCCACATAAATACACAACCCACCCCCCCTCTTTCCTGTGCACTATGGAACGCCAGATCCATCTGCAACAAACTCCCTGCCATCCATGACCTATTCATCTCTAGAGCATTCCACCTCCTTGCTATCACCGAGACCTGGCTCTCCACCTCTGATTCTGTCTCTCCGGCTGCTCTCTCCCACGGTGGCCTCTCTTTCTCTCACACTCCCAGGCCGGATGGTCGCCAAGGTGGCGGTGTGGGTTTTCTCCTCTCAGCCTCATGCACCCACAGTGTCATTCACCCTGAACCCTCTCTCCTTTTCTCCTCCTTTGAGTCTCACTCTATCCGTCTATACTACCCCTACCACCTCCGTGTTGCTGCAATCTACCGCCCCCCTGGCCCTATCTCCCAATTTCTTGACAACTTCGCCGCCTGGCTCCCACACTTCCTCTCCTCTGACCTGCCATCTGTCATTCTTGGTGACTTTAACATCCCCTTGGATAACCCCGCTGATCCTGGCACCTCCAAACTCCTCTCTCTCTGCTTCTCTCTTGGCCTATCTCAGTGGACTACCTCTCCCACCCACATCCAAGGACACTCCCTCGATCTCGTCTTCTCTCGCTCTTGTTCCCTTACTGACTACACTATCTCGGCTTTTCCTCTTTCTGACCATCACCTCATCTCCTTCTCCCTCACTGCTTCCCCCTCTCCCACTCCCCCTCCCAAGCGCATTGTCTCACGGCATAACGTCAACACACTTGATTTTGCTGCCTTCTCTAACACGCTGTGTCCTCTTCTCGCCCCAATCACCACCATGTCCTGCCCGAACCTCGCCGCCTCCTTCTATAATGACACCCTATCTTCGACATTGGACTCTGCCTGCCCTCCATCCTCTATCCCCCTTCGATGCTCCAACCCCCAACCGTGGCACTCGCCTATCACCCGATTCCTTAAAAAGTGCTCTCGCACTGCTGAGCGCTTCTGGAAGAAATCACGCTCCCTCGCGGATTATCTCCATTTCAAATTCATTCTCTCCTCCTTCAGCTCTGCCCTTGCTCTGGCCAAGGAATCCTACTTTAAGTCCCTCATCCTTTCCCAATCATCCAATCCCCGCCGGCTCTTCGCCACCTTCAACTCCTTGCTCTCCCCCCCTCCTCCAGCTCTTCCGTCCTCCATCGTAGCCGCTGATTTTGCTACCTACTTTTCAACCAAAATCTCCTCTCTCAGGACTGCCATCACTGCTGCCATGACCCCACCCTCTCCCTCCTCCCCTCCTACATCCCCACTCCCCTCCTTCCAACCCCTGTCCTCATTTTACCCCACCACTGCTGCTGAAGTCCACTCTATCCTTCAATCCGCTTCTCCCTCCACCTGCCCGCTTGATCCTATCCCCTCCAATATTATCCGTCGTCTCAGTCCGTCAGTCTGCTCTCACCTGGCTCACCTGTTTAATCTTTCCCTATCCTCTGGGATCTTCCCTTCCTCCTTCAAACACGCTCTTGTCTCCCCAATTCTCAAAAAAACAAATCTGGACCCCAACTCCCCATCCAACTACAGGCCCATCTCCCTCCTCCCTTTTGCCTCCAAACTCCTAGAACGTCTGACCTATAATCGTCTCCTAAACCACCTTACTGCTAACTCCATTCTCGACCCCCTCCAATCCGGGTTCCGCCCTTTACATTCCACTGAAACTGCCCTGACCAAAGTCACTAACGATCTAATATCGGCTAAATCCAAAGGCCTCTTCTCTATCCTCATCCAGCTTGATCTGTCAGCTGCCTTTGACACTGTTGACCACCCTCTCCTGCTCAACACACTCCGCTCCTTTGGCATCACTGGCACGGTATTCTCCTGGTTCACCTCATACCTCTCCGATCGCTCCTTCTCCGTCTCCACTCCGAGCTCCTCCTCTCCTACTACCCCGCAGCCAGTCGGTGTTCCCCAAGGGTCTGTCCTTGGCCCTCTCCTCTTCTCTCTCTACACCACCTCTCTGGGCACTCTCATCAGCTCCTATGGTTTTCATTACCACCTTTATGCTGATGATACCCTAATCTATCTCTCTTCCCCCGATCTATCCCCATCACTCCTGTCCAAGGTCTCTGAATGCCTCACAGCCATCTCAGCCTGGATGACCCAACGCTTCCTGAAGCTAAACATGGCTAAAACTGAACTTCTAATCTTCCATCCCCCGAACATCCCCTCTTCTCCCACTATCTCCATCAGTATTGGTGAAACCGAGATCACCTCCACCGACCAAACGCGCTGCCTTGGTGTCATCATTGACTCCTCCCTCTCTTTCACCCCCCACATTCGTGCTCTCTCACAGTCTTGCCGCTTTCACCTACGCAACATCTCACGCATCAGACCATTCCTCTCCACTGACGCGACCAAAATTCTCATTCACTCTCTTGTCATCTCCCGCCTTGACTACTGCAACATCCTTCTCTCCGGGCTACCTCTCACCCGCCTCGCACCTCTCCAATCCATTCTTAACGCTGCTGCTAGGCTCATCTTCCTCTCCCGCCGCTCTACCTCCGCCTCCCCCCTCTGTCTATCTCTTCACTGGCTCCCCATTCCTTTCCGAGTTCTCTTTAAACTCCTCACCACCACCTACAAAGCTCTCTCCTCCTCCACCGCTCCTTACCTCTCTTCACTGATCTCTATCCACACTCCCTCCCGTCCTCTTCGCTCCATCACTGACCGCCGACTGACCTCTCACCTAATCACCTCCTCCCACTCCCGTGTCCAAGACTTCTCTCGCGCTGCCCCCCTGCACTGGAACAACCTCCCGCCACCCATCAGGCTTTCTGATTCCCTTACCTCCTTCAAGCGCTCCCTCAAAACCCACTTTTTTCGACTAGCCTATCCCTCCTCCTAACCTCTTTTGATCCTCTTATCCTGCCTCCGTTCCCCTCCGTTCCTACTCATCCTATTGTTTTTCGTTCGTCCACCCACCTATTTTTAGTATGTTAACTCTTATGAGTAGGGCCCTCCTTCCTCACGTACTCACCCTACCTCTTTACCTCACCTGTGCTCCTGTCCTGTTCTTCCCTTCCTCTACTTCATCTTTAGTCTCCTTGACAATTTTGACACCTACTTCTGAACTGATGCTGATTTTAGTTCTACCAGCTATACCCCCATTTATACTGTATTTTTCAACACACCCTGTACGTTACCTCGTCATTTTTTTTTTTTGTTTGCTATGTACGGCGCTGCGGACACTTTGCGGCGCCATATAAATAAACGTACTACTACTAGTAGGGTATATTTTAACATTAGTATTTCTGTATGATTGATGGGAAGATTACATCCTATGAAAAACTTGTCATAAAAGAAACCTCCCTGGAAGATTCAGAAATATATGTTTAATCCTAATGTCTGTTGGAATGTTTTTTGAGCTTGGATCTGAAACTTGTACTGTATTGTTGTTATTGAACATTTAATAAATAGATTTTAAACACAAACTTCACTCACAAATAAAGACTTAATACAAAATTAAATTACAACACAAACCACAAGACAACTTAGTTTAAAACAAATAAACCACTCAGCGATCACTAAATAACTCAGCAACCTCCAACCTCTCTCTCTCTAGGGAGCACTCCCAAGTGTATACTTTTAGCCAACCATAAAGTTACTTTCTGTTAAGCAAAATTTACGTACATATTCTTCAATATACGTACCTATAAAACACACACATACAAGGCATAAAAAAAGCAAAAATACGTCAGTAACCAAAATACGAAAACAAATATGCAAACAAAAATACAACTCCATACGACCAAATACGCCATCGAAAAATACAAATTGTAAAAATACGACAGGTTAGTAAATTTGGGAAAAAAATACGACTACCAAATACAAATATACTACCGATGCCAGTCATATTCATTCATATCCAGAATATGAATACAAATGCGATGTAGCCGTATTCTTAGTAAATTTTGCCCAGTATCTCTCTAACAGCATCCATTCAGTTAATCATAGTAACAGCTCAGAGCCTACCATGAAAATAAATATTCAGAACTTGGTCTCTAGTGGCCTGTGACACAACGTCCCATTATCCAATCTCATTAACTTTCCGCTAGGGTAACCCCTGGTGTACATGTGCAATCACTGAGCACTGAAAGTTGAGGAGGAATATTATTATAACAAGAGTTCACAGTTGCCTGTTATGATAATCTATAAACATCACTCTAGGAAGTGTTAAGTAGCTAACCCCTGCTTCATGGGAAAGAAATTAGATTATTATTGGAGGGATCATTCCTAACATTGTCCTGATAATAATCAAGAGAGCTTATCTAAGGGGCATTGCCAAGTAAAAGTGGAATAGGTACACCATATTCGGGTTATGCTACATCCTGACTGCATGTGCAGTATTTTTGAGACTGTAGGCCACTTCCAATACCCCTCTCTCTCTACCCCAAAACATGCCTGAATTGTCTTGCTGACTGGTGCATAAGTTATTGTGAGTTGTAACTTACCTCCCAATTTCCCTTGAGTTTGGACAAATATGCCATCTGGTGGGACAGAGGAATTGTCCCCTAAAGCCAGGCTATAAAACTTGAGGACCTATGTACCTAGCCTTAGAGAAGATAAATGTGAGAGATTTAAAGTACCAGCCAATTGGCTCCTAACTGCCATGAAAATGTAAAATAGGAGCTGATTGGCTGGTACTTTATCTCACTCAATATTATCACTCTCGAAGACTTAGAACATTCCTCAATTGGATGGCATGGTTAATGGCAAACCACAAGCAATATAGCTACTACTGTTGTACCCCTTTCAGACATGCATGAAAATCCCAGGATTTTTCATATGAACGCGCATCAACCCGGGTGTATGTCTGAAAGGGTGTTCCCGGAATTTCACTCCCATGTCCTGAGCACCTGATCTAGCGATCCGTGCAGAAGAGAGATGCAGATCTTGTGCAGTGCGGAGTGGTCAAGTTGGTGGATAATTTGTTGGTAACAAATTTCTACTACACTTTCTGGTGCGTGTATCTGAATCTGCAACTCTGTATGAACACCATCAAGCGAGAAGCATCACAAGGGCTGGGCTTCTCTACAGTAATAGGAGCTGTAATGTGACATTATCCTGCAGCACTTAGCTCCTATCTTTGAGAAGGTGCCGGCAGTGCAAATAGAGTCTATGAGGATGCTGAGAACGTAATCAGTTTGAGATTCTTAGGGCCATGTCCCCTATAGTAATGTCAGTGCAGCTCCCACAAGTCCATGCCCCCTGTCAGGGTAGTCACTTCACTTTTCAAGGAGTCTATTGGCCGCTCCAGGTGTCACAGACCCTAGTGCCATCAGTGATCAGGAATACATGTGCAGTCCAACACAGATGCCTTTGCAGACAAAAAAAGTTGCACAGGACAAAAATAAAACACATTGGCGCCCACAGGAAAAAAAAAGACCCAAGAAAAAAAATAAAACATATATAATTGTCCCAGTCCCCCACAGAAGACTGACCTTTCTGCAGCACTTTCTGACATGCTTGACCTCAGCAGAGCGTTGTGTGTTTGGCTGCTTAGTTCCTGACTCAAAAGCTGCCAGGGGCTTTACTGTGATAATGGAGGTGCCCAAACTGGTAACAATACCACCTCAGGTGCTGCAGGATGAATTCTGAGCTGGGAGGCAAAATGGATGGGGAGCATGTAGTTTATGTCCCTTGGGTGTACAGTGGCTGGTGTATATTCCACAGGCAGGGGGCAGTGTGCATATTGTTAATGATATGTTGTTCAGTGTGTACATACCTTAATATTATTAATTACTGCTTGACATTGTATTTATTGTGGGACGTGAGTGGTGGCACTGGATGTTAGTGACTGCTGATACTGAGGTGCACTCTGTGGGTATTGTGCAGATCCTGCTACCATTGGCCCTAACTGTGCAGAGTTTGTATATTCTCCCCAAGTTTGCGTGGGATTACTCCGGGTACTCCAGGTTCCTCCCACAATCCAAAAATATACTGGTAGGTCAATTGGCTTCCAACAAAATTTACCCTAGAATGTCTATATGTGTGTGTGTGTACTACTAGGGAATATAGATTGTAATATCCACTGGGGCAGGGACTGATGTGAATATTCAACTATATGTAAAGCATTGCGGAATATGTGTGTGCTATATAAGAAACTGTTATTGATAATAATAGGTAGACATTTCAGTGTCTCTGGTGTGCAGAGTTCACCGACTGTATGCTGCGGTTCCCTCTCTCATGTATAACTACATTAATCTCTTGCCCGGTGTCTCAGCACTCTGTTTGGCTGCTGCTACTGCAAAGTGCAATCTGTGGCCCTGTGACGGTTTTTGTCTAAGCTTCCTGTTCGCTAAGTGTGGTCTGGCCCCCCCAGGTGTGTGTCAGCCTCCTTCTCGTTGAATACAGCTGCTACCATATAAACCTCCAAACTAAAGGCGCCTAGCAGTTCTAGCTAGCTGGAGCTTTCAGTTCCACAGTGTGGTTCCCAAATCCTGGAAGTGCAGCAAACCACCCCAGCAGGCGCATCAATCAGCCCGGGCTTGCAGGCAGAGTGAGCTGGCCCAGCAGGCAGAAGAAGCTGGCCAAGTAGAGGTAATGGTACTGACCCCGTGTGGATTTGCAGTACCTGGTGACTGAATCCGCCCCTGTTCACATCCGTCCCTGCCCCAGTGGAGCTTAGAACAGGGATAACTTTTTTTGTTTGGAGCCAACTAACCCAGCAGTATGTTTTTGGACTGTAAGAGAAACTGGAGCCGGATATTATCCATACAAACATAGGGCCAGATGTATTTTTTTCAAACTCAGCCTGTGACACTCTCCATGTTATCACTTTGTGAAGCTTGATACATCTGGCCCATGGAGAGAACATGCAAACTGCACACCGATAGGGCTCTGTTAGGAATCAATGGCATGACCTCAATACTGTGAGGGATCAATGTAATCACTGCACCAATATCCAGTACTGCATACACTCCAGACAGGAAAGCAGCCCAGGCAGCATGTTCTATTTTTATGAAGATAAAAGACAAAGTATTTGTAATGACTCTAGCAATCACTTAGCATAACATTAATGACATTTAATTGTCATAACACACACTGAGACTAGAATCAATATGCACAGGTGTACAGCTGCGTCAGGAGAGACAGAAAAATGACATTTTTAGTGTGAATATTTTCCTTACTGGCACAACCATGCTGTTCAGTGGAATGTGTCGGTACTAGTATGGGGCTAGGCCTGTTGGGGCATTATGTTTGAGTCTGACTTGATTGCTGACAGAGAGGGAATGATAAATAGACCAATGGTTGATGTATGCTATCCAGTGTATACAGAATCTGCTTGAAATCTGCTGAAAATAAAATAAAAAATTATATTTATAAATGTTTCTTTCACTCATTATATCCATGCTTTTGGCATATACTGTATCTAATGAGTAGCAGATTACTTTAAAAGATAATAGCCCAGATGCACTAAGCTTAAAACCAACCAATCAGCTCCTGTTTGACATTTTTCAAACGCAGTCTGTGACATGGCAGGTAGGAGCTGATTGGCTGGCTGTTTATAACTCTCCATTATATCACTTTTTGAAGCTTGATACATCTGGCCGCCTGACATAAAATGGTTATGATTTTTGCAGGTTTCCCCATTTGTACAGGGACAAGGCATTCCAACATTGAGCCAGAGACGCACCCTGCGGAATTATCATACTAGGGCATCGCTACTGTTTCCAAGTAAGCATTAGCGATAGGTACTCCGTCCACATTTGTCTCAGGCCTCACTATTAAGAATTTACAAGTCACATGTGCAATAATACAACAGATGTCCCAGCATGCATGCACACTGTGATATCGGCTGCTAGTTTATCTGTGGAGTTGTGCCTGCTGGCTCTCCATGTTGGGGTTTCAGAATCAAACACTGCAATTCCGAAAAGAGAAGTTGCCATTTCATTACTGCCCCTCCAAAAAGGATTTGGTATGGCGCTTCAACAGGGGGGATCCTGATTATCAGTATCCCGATGTCGTAATCCCGACTGCTGGTGATCCGACAGGGGGGCGAGCACAAAGAAGCCCCAGGTTCTATTTTCCCTCTATGCGGGTTGTGGACCCCCACAAGGGAGAATAGCCCCTGGGAGTCAGGATTCCTCCTATAGGAGCACCGGCAGTCGGGATACCGACATCGGGATACTGACTGTCGGGATCCCCCTGTTAGAGCGTCATCCGGCACCCCTCCAAAAAAGGGCAGACCGGGCTTGCCAAGGCATTCAGGGCCCGGATGATAGAAAGGAGCACGGGGCATGACCAAATCTTGGAGATGTGACTATGCATGACATGTGACGGGGCAGTAGGGGTAAAGGTGTTCCATTTATACGGGAGACTGCAAGGCCAAGGTTTTGACTTTGTCGCAAACCCTGTCTGTGAATACAACA
Source organism: Crinia signifera (assembly GCF_055691185.1). NCBI lineage: Eukaryota > Metazoa > Chordata > Amphibia > Anura > Myobatrachidae > Crinia > Crinia signifera. Next base: position 141,444,299 of record NC_139217.1, on the reverse strand, counting down.
GGGAGTTGGCATGAAGAAGAAGCCCTTTGAAATAAAGTTATTTCCTTTATGCAGTGGAGAGAGTATCTGCAAAGAGGAGCAGCAGAGGATTAAGTTGGTAAGTAAGGACAGCAGCAGGAGCCAGAGAGACACAGGGATGGGGACAGGAGGCCTTACTAGACCCAGAGAATTACAGGAGAAGAGGAAGCAGCTGGAGATAGAGGGGATGGGCTGGAAAAAAGAGGGATGGGTGTAGTGCAGTGGTTCCCAACCTTTTTTCTCTCCCGTACCCCTTGATTAGGCTTTTCATTGATGAGTACCCCCTCCTCGAAATATAAAATATAGACAGTACTTATGAGTGGAGTGGAAGTGAGTTGTATGCGTATCCTTATGCATGTCCTTAAATTAGGGAGTAGCGGACAGAAATCGTGCCCTTCCGTTTCTGGTCGCTGGTTGTGTATTGTCTCCAGGGTTCGCAAAAACACCTGTAGGATTAATGCCTCTGCTTCTTCCACCCGTGTCAGTGCAGGGCAGATGATCGCTGATGTCTGAGGGCAGCATGGGTAGCTCCCATTGGATTGCTGGTCTGGCAAAAGCACAATGAGACGCTGATGATGCTGAAGACAGAACCATAAATGACACAACATGGTTTTTCTCCATAGCATTTCTTCTTCTGCCATCAAAATACTTTTTCATCTTCCACCATTACCAATATTATTTTCAAGTACCCCCAGCTGGTCTGCAGAGTACCCCCAGGGGTACTAGTAGCCCAGGTTGGGAACCACTGGTGTAGAGCAAGAGAGAAGGAGAGGATTATGAGGATGGTGATGAAGAGTCAGAGAGTGGAATAAGGAAAGCGAGGCCGACCAACTTGTATATACAGGGGATGGATGGGGATCCCCAAAACATGATTATCCCAGGCTGTAGGATTTGTGTTGTCAGCCCTGTCGAATAAAACATCCATGAAGTGGATAGAGGTGTGTTTGGCTGAAGTTTTGGTCAACTTAAGTGTCATTTAAATCATAGGAAAATAAGCTTGATTCTTCTAAGCTAAATTAAAATGTATTATTCACTATACTGTATGTTTGTACTAAAGGACAGTACAACTGCTGGTGATTAATGTCCATTTATTTATCTAGAACATGATATTGGTCTGGAAATATTGTATTATCAAACAAACTGTTTAATGTCGGACAATGCACATGAGGGGGCAAATAATGATTTAGCTTCTGTTATTCAGGACAAACCATCTTATACAGATGGGGCAGGCCTCTTCTTTGCTGGCGAATCGCCAGAACGTCACCGCTGTCGATCCACCAGCAGCCTGCCTCACCATCTGACTGAGACACGCGTGTGTCTCTCGCGCACGCGCGTCTCAATCTCCGTTGGCGGGGGGACCGGAACCCTGTCCGTCTCCGCTTCATGGAGACGCACAGGGTTAGGGGGGGGTGCGGGCAGGCGGCGGGGACCCCGGGTGACCGCCGACAAGCCGGCGGTGACCCGGGGGAAGCGCTGGAAGCGCCGTCAGAAGGGGACGCGCGCGCCTCTCGTGTGCGCGCGTCCCCTTCTCGCTATAGAGATGGCGCTGGCGGGGGATGGCGGCTGGCATCGCCATCGCCATCCCCTGCAAAGATGGGTCCTGCCCCATCTGTATTTACAAATTGCAAGTACCGGAACTAGAGATGAGTGGGTCCGGATCTCCGGGATCCGTCAGATCCGAATATGGTGATCCGAGTCAGGATCCGAGTCGGTTCGGGAGTTCCCGCCTGAATTCCGGACCGAAAACGAGGCAAAACGTCATCAACGAGCTGTCGGATTCTCACGGGATCTGGATTCTATATAAGACGCACGCGCGCCCCGCCATCTTCACTCCATTATAGGAGAGGGAAGAGGGTGGTTGGGATCTGTGCTCCGTGCTCTGTGCTCTGTGCCCTGTGCCCTGTGCTGTGATTAATTTAGTGACTGATTTTGTTGTAAACTAGGTGCTGCAGTGCTCACACGCAGGGGCTGCAGTGCTGCTGACTGTACAATCAGTGCACAGGGGCTGCAGTGTCCATAATACAAGGGGCTGTGTCCAGTGTGCCTGGGTCTGTGTCCAGTGTTCAGGGTCTGTGTCCAGTGTCCAGGGGCTGTTTCCAGTGTCCAGGGGCTGTGTCCATTGTCCAGGGGCTGTGTCCATTGTCCAGGGGCTGTGTCCATTGTCCAGGGACTGTGTCCAGGGTGACAGGCTGTATCCAGTGTCCAGTGTGAGGGCATATATATCTAGTGTCCAGTGTCACGGCATATATATCCAGTGTGACGGCCTATATCCATTGTCCAGTGTGACGGCATATATCCATTGTCCAGTGTGAGGGCATATATCCAGTGTCCAGTGTGAGGGCATATATATCCATTGTCCAGTGTGATGGACTATATCCATTGTCCAGTGTGACGGCCTATATCCATTGTCCAGTGTGACGGCATATATCCAGTGTCCAGTGTGAGGGCATATATCCAGTGTCCAGTGTGACAGCCTGTGTCCAGTGTCCAGTGTGACGGCCTATATCCATTTTCCAGTGTGATGGCATATAGCTAGTGTCCAGTGTGAGGGCATATATATCTAGTGTCCAGTGTGACGGACTATATCCAGTGTCCAGTGTGACTGCCTGTGCCCAGTGTCCAGTGTGACGGACTATATGAAGTGATCAAAATTGACTAGAAATTAGTGGAAATTAATGTTGTTGAGCTCAATAATACTTTATGGGCAAAAACAGGCCCAAAATCTGTTATTTTAGCACTTTTTAGCATTTTTCCCAAAAAAATCCAGATCCAAAACCAAAACCCGCAAGGGTGGTTTTGCCAAAACCAATCCAGATCCAAAACACGAAGGGAGATCCAGATCCAAAACCAAAACCAAAAAAGTGCCCTAACCGGAACATGTTAAAATACAGAATTTGTCTCAAAATGAATCCTGGAAATTTGTGAGAAATACCAGCAACTCAATCAAGAAAAAGGCATAAATCACTCTTATGTTTTTTTTCTTATTAAAAGATTACCACCTCTGAAGATAAGGTATGGAAATGTTTTGTGTCGTCAGGAATCTTCATTGTAATAAAAACAACAGGCTATAAGTAATGTGGACCCCTGAGGCACCTTGCTAGTGCTTTATGTCCACAGTTGGCTGCTCAGAGCTCATGGATGGGAACATTTCTGCTGGAGTTGTCTCTATTGTTTCCCAGGAACTTATTGCTTACAGAGGGGAAGAAAGTTTAATTCATTTTAGCACAGCGAGCAGTGACATTTCCATGCAAAGCAAAACAAGGGTTAAAACAATTATATTTATAACAAAGCCAGAAGACCTAGCTAAGCTTTTATTTTAAATCATGGATGAGAAAGTTACCAACAATGGACTAATTACTACACTTGCACTATTGAATGAGGCACAGGAAACATTTTATGTATGCAAGGCTTACCACAGCTCTACATGAAAACAATGTGTTGCACAGTTGTATAGGAATTGGCGGCCTGTCTCAGAGTTGGCGGTAATGCACAACCACTCTGCCATTGTATGCAGTGGTTGTGCCATAACATGCTAATGCAGAAGCGCATCAGAGAATCCAGTGGGTGCATCCATTTGCACAAACCGCCTCTTGCAGACTCCTGTGATTCGTTGCTGCGCAAAAAGCCACAGCATTGTATCATCAGCGAGAATATCCATTAACAGAGTAACCCTAAGTTTACTCAGGAAGTCTTGTCAAAAGGGGTCATAGTTTCAGGCAAATGGTGCTCCCATGAGTCACTTCCTCATTTTGTCACTCCCTTGTTTTTTGCACTATGTGTGCATGCAGAGCAGAGCAGCGAGTGACATAGGCACTACAAACTCCACCCCCCCCCACACACACACACCTTGGGACACTGCTGAAAAAATGGACTGTGTGGCAGAAATCGGGACAGTTGGGTGGTATGCCATATTGCTCCACAGACGACGCGTATATTTGACATGTTGGTAGGTAAGAAATAGATAACCTCCTTTAGCGCCTCCCCAACTACTAAACTACACAACCGACAATCCTGTCGTTCAGAGCCGGCCCTAGCCTAAATGATGCCCTAGGCAAGATTTTGGCTGGTTCCCCCTAGCACCGCCACTAGTTCCGCCTCTGACCCTGCTCCCCTTTTCCAGCACCATCAACCCTCATCATAGTCATCATTTTGGTGCTCCTACCCTAATATATTAAATAGAAACAGTGCACACATTCAGTGCGCAGCCCAAACAAGGGTGTGTTCTTGCTGGGAAGGGGCATGGCCACCCAATAGTACCCCCAATTCAAATTATGCCACACAGTAGTGCCACTTTATTCACATTATAACATGCGATGGTGTCCCTTATTCACGTTACTTCACACAGTAGTACCACTTTACCTTATGTACATTACTCCTCACATTATTCACATTATACCCTTAGAAAAAAATCCTGAGAAAATATTGTATTTTAAGCACCTCCATGGCCACACTGCAACCCAGCACAAAGCAGTGTGTGCTGGGCAGAGGAGAAGAGCTGCAGCTGCTGCTGTCACTTAAGGGGAGGGGGCCCGGGGCCCCCACTGGGCCCTTCCATCAGACTTTGGCCTGGGTAATTTGTACCCCCTACCCTTTTCTTTCGACACCCCTGATAATACCACACAGTAATGCCCCTTACACATGACACACATTATTTATGTCCTTATTACCATAATGCCCCTTAGACATTATGCCAACCTTTATTAATGCCCTTCATACACATAATGACACACATAATGCCCCTTACACATATGTTGCACATTATTAATGCCCTTATACACATGAAACACATAATGCCCATTACACATGTCGCACATTATTAACCCCTTCAGTCCCGAGAATTTTCCGGGCTGTGCCTCAGTGCCCAGCCTGGCAAGCCCGGAAAATTCTCGGGATTGCCACTGTTTGGAGCCGGCTCCCTCCCCTCTGCAGCATCGCCTCCTCCTCCCTCCTCCTCCCCCCTCCCCTCCGGGTTTTCAATAGAAGTCCCCGGCGCTGGCTTATGACAAGCCGGCTGCCGGGGACAGCGATGCGCCGCGGGGGGCGCAGGTCCGGGCAGCCGCTGATTGACAGTTCAGCGGCGCTGCCCGGACCCAGGGGGGGTAGTGGTGTTTTTTTTTTAAGGGAGCACCCAGTGGGGAGCGCTCCCTGAAAAAAACCCCACCACTGAAGGGGTTAATGCATTTATACATGACACACATAATGCCCCTTACACATATGCCAAACACTATTGCACAACCAACCCACCCACAGACAGCATTCGCACAGCCGCTAACACTGTGACCTCTGCCTCTGCTTGGATACAGATGTTTCCTCATACATCTTGCCTCAATAGGTCATACAGCTCCTGGCCAGTTCTGCTAACGTTGGGTGCATTTTTTGCTGAAAATTCATCTTATTTGCATTGTTATGTGACCAGGACACACAAGGAGCTTCCAATGATTAAAATGATATGTGGCATGAATATATTCTGTGTGCGACTGTGTCTGTACCTGCATACGGAATGCTATGTTACAGTGATTTCCATGAATACACTATTTCATATGCAAATACAGCCTCATTCACACACAGAATATAGGCATGCTGCATATCATTTTAATCAGCAGAAGCTGCTAATGCCCCTAGGCATTCCAAATGTCCTAGGCAATTGCCTAGTCTGCCTATGCCTAAGGCAGGCTCTGCTGTCGTTGGCTACAGAAAATGATTGGAGATAAGGAAAGTCCAATATATTTCCCCAAAAAAAACACTGTCTCTCTTGATTACCAGACTGACCTTATAAAGAGGCTCTATATTCACGTATCTTTAGCAGGTAAGTCGTACTTCTAGTAACAACAACCAGGTCCCTCTTCAAGTTAGATACTGACCTCTGCTCTGAGCCCTATGTACACATACGGATTTCTTTATCTTTTCTATAAAAAACTTCTCTCTACCACAAGCAGCAATCACCCCTCATATGGGTTTACACTCACCTCCTGAAGAGGCCCTATATGGCTCAAAAGGTTTCTTTATGTGGATGTCCCCATTCAGAATCATCAATTCAGGAGGAAACCGCAGTCCATAAGAGTATTCTTTAATCCAAAAAGTGGTGATGCATCAAGTAAAAGTACATAACAGCATATAAAAACACGGGCACCAAGGCAACCTAGATCCAATCACTCCTATACCTTATCCGGATAAGGACAAGAGTGATACAGCTGAAAAAAGTAAAGTTCAAGCTTTCTATGGTGCCACTCCACTCACCATACACATGTCCTTTTTCAAGATGTCAGATTTGACATGCATGCGGGGAGGCGGCGGGGACCAGCGGACAGTAACGGTTAGGCGGCGGGGGCCGACGGTGAGCTCCGTCGGAAGGGGACGCACAAGCATCTTAAGCGCGTGCAACGCCTTCCGGAGGCTGGAGGGGGCTGGCGGTTGGCGATCCCACCGCCAGACCCCTGCTGAATGAGAGCGGCTCCATCTGTAAAACTCATTCTGAGGCAGTAGATGGATGTGTTTATAACAACAGAAGGATTCCTATGATACTGTGGGTTATTATGCCTTAGTGTTACACAGTACAACAAATAGCAACCACTTGTACTTTTATTAGGTTGTTATATTTTAGTATCAAAGAACACAGCAGATCCAGTGTATCTCTATAGCACCGGTAGTACAGTAATGAATGTATGTGACAGATTGTGGAGAAGGGTGAATGAGACGGATAGCGGCCCCATCACAACGTCTCCTAGGACTTATTCTCTTTCATTTGCAAACACACTGCCAGTCATATAGGTTATTTAAAATGCTGTGCGGATTGCTTAAATTATGGATATTGCAAAGGTAATTTATGTTTTTATAAATAGTCAATTAACTGAATTTAATGTAGCAATTGAAAAGTTCTGTCTTTTCTTCCAGATATTGGATGTGGCTAATTTGATTTGCACATGTTGGGTGTCCTAGATTCTGGATCCCGCTGGTTTATAGCAGTAATAACATTGACATAAGTATTGTACCTTCCTTTCTGTGACATGCTTATTATGGGAAGAGATCTTTGAACATGTAGCACATACAGATTAGTAAATGACCGCACACCAAGATAATCTTCTCATTGAAGAGATAGAAAATATATCCTAGATCATGCAGAAATAAATAGACTGGATTACACTAACCCATTAATATAGTGTTAGAAACAGTTCAGCCAGCAGATGACTGTAATATGTTTAAGATTAGGTCTAGGGGGAGCACAACAGTTTCTTAATTTATTGGCCAATTCACTGTAGTTTGTACTGTCACAGTAGATACTAGAATAAGTCATTGTATCTTCAGCCACACATAATAATTCTCTACAAGAATTGGCAGTAAAGGTGAAACACCTTTGTTATCAATTAACCTGTTCAACACAGGTGACAGCAATCATAAAGTAAGAGGAAAGTACAGGAGTAGAGTAGTTTGTCCCTCCTGGCATGGGTCAAGTTGGGAGGTATGGTTAACATACCTCCCAACATGACCCTCTCCAGGAGGGACACAATCATAGGTGCCGATTTATATTTTTGCTGGTGGGTGCTCAAGCCAAAAATATTGGGGAGTGGCTTCATGGTAAAGGCAGTGCCGAATTTTCCATTAGGCACGTGAGGCACATGCCTAGGGGCGGCACATGTTTGGGGGCTGCACTTGGATGCATCTGTTGGTGCTGTCAGCCTGAAATGTACCAGTAACTGCACAATATCCACTGCACATATTCCATCTTGTATAGAGTGTACATGGATAGGGCATGCAGATACTGTCCCTGTAATCTGTTCTTCTTAGTAAATATGTATACATAATAACAAATAAAAAATGTTAGTTGGTGGCTTTTTTATTATTCTATTCTATCAAATGAGGGCTTATAAATAATCAATAAAAATAATACAATTAGGCAGGGGGGCGGCCATTATTGTTGTGCCTACGGGCACCCTCACCCCTAAATCCGCCCCTGGGTGACGGGGCGTGGCCACAAAATAATATCAATTTATATTACGCAGCACATTTGTCTCCAATATTCAAATTACGGAAACAGAGTCCCCCTTTTTACACATTACAGCAGCAGAGTACCAAATACATAAATGTCCCCACAGTGCAGGTAATACCCCTTTCAGACAGAAAAATCCCAAAAACCCAGGTATTTCCTGGATACAAAAACCCGGGTACAACTAGGCAGCAAGGGGCTGACCCCCTTTCACACAGGAGCAAAAACCCGGGTATTTCCCGTGTCGACCCCTTTCACACAGAAGCTGGATTTTTCCTGCAAAACTCTGTGTGTCATAAGAATAGGACAGTTTTAAAGGCACACAGAGATGAGGTCATCAAAAGTGGGTGGTGACTGCTCACTGCATTGCATTAACCATGGCATGACACAAGGATATGTTGTAAACAAGTTTTATTGTTTTTATATACTGGAAGGTACATGTTACCTCACATGGCTGTCAGTGGGATGCGGTCATTTGGTCGAATGCATTATGGTAGAATGTCATTACATCGAATCCATTAGGTCGAATTGCTAAAAAGTCGACATGATTCTAGGTCGACATGGGAAAAGGTCGAAATGATTCTAGGTCGAAAGGTCATTAGTTCGACAGGTCATTAGGTCGACAAGGTCATTAGGTCGAAATTGTCTAGGTCGACATTCACAAAGTCGACATGGGGTTTTTCACTGTTTTTTGAGCCGACATGTGCCGACAGGCGGTATTTCATGCCCTACCATCCACTAGGGCGTGGTGGGAGAATAAAATAGTGTGCCGAGCGTAGCGAGGCACCGTGCCCGACGAAATCGCGAGCGCAGCGAGCGATGCGAGGGGATGCAGTGCACTTTAAACTGTGTCCATGTCGACTGTGTTGACATTCAGGTAAAAAAACAGTGAAAAACCCCATGTCGACTTTGTGAATGTCGACCTAGACAATGTCGACCTAATGACCTTGTCGACCTAAAGACCTGTCGAACTAATGACCTTTCGACCTAGAATCATTTCGACCTTTTCCCATGTCGACCTAGAATCATGTCGACCTTTTAGCAATTCGACCTAATGGATTCGATGTAATGACATTCTACCATAATGCATTCGACCAAATGATCCGAACCCCTGTCAGTATATTTGCAATGTTTGAGTATACTGTGGCATCTTTGACTGTACCAGTCATCTGTTTGCCGATATCCTCCTCCCCTCTCACTGCCAGCAGCTCTCACCTCTTGCTTCTACCAGTGGGCCATGCTATCCTTTTTTCAGCTCCCTAATGACCTCAGAGGCCAGCTCCATTGCCATGCCCTCCCAGCCAATCAGTGAAGCCTATCCTCACAACCAATCAGCCAGCACCCCACCAGGAGAGCCAATCAGTGCCTAACAATGTAATAATCCCAAAAACCCGGGTCATTTCCTTTCAGACAGCCGGCGACCTGGGTTTTTTTAATACAGACCCGGGAAAAACCCAGGTAAATACCTGGGTCGAAGTCCCGGAACTTTAGACCCGTGTTGACCCTTTCAGACAGAAGAAAAACCCGGGTCGACACGGCAAGAGCAGGGAAATTCCCCGGTCATTTTTTCTGTCTGAAAGGGGTATAAATAAATGCCCCCACAGTGCAGGTAAATATATGCCCCAAACAAGGCCAAATACATTGTGGAAGTCGAGTTGCACACACGCCATTTTAGGATAGTATGGCCGCCATTTTGGTTCGCAGAGTTGCGCAAATAAAGTTTCCATACCCGAGTATGTGTGACAAAGTGGACCAGAAGAGTAGCCATACTATCACACATAAATTCATAAATAACATACTCACACTAAATAAAATATAGTTAAAGGTTTAGAACGCCACACATAGCTTAGTTAGCATTGCATACATCTATCTGTATAGTGTTTAGTACCGTTCCGTTCCGTTTCTTAAGCGCAGTATTCCGGTCATTGCGAATATTTCGCAATAGACACGGCCCGATAGTTATGGACATAATCCATATTCCCAAGACAGTTTCGGTTGAAAGTATATAACAAAGGATTCTAGATGTAACCGGTTTCTACAGCTATTTTACAACTCCTGACGACGATACCGACAAACAAAGGACTCCTAAAGTTCACTCCCCTGCACCTATTCAAACCAGGTGCCTCAGCTAACCCCCAATCACTGTGGACCTGACATACGATCTCTGACCAATGGGAATGGCCTTTGACCTCCCCTTTCTGACCCTATAAGATAGGCAACCCAGAGCAGCCACGGTCACTTCGGCACATCTTTCTTTCCCTGACCTTCGACCGGGCTATAGTTCAACCCTGAACGATAGCGAGCTCTGACCGGACTGCGCTTCGCATATTTGATGAGACGGTAACGGTTGCATTCACGGTACTTATTCTTATTGTATTGTTGGCTGATTGTATCCTGTATCTGTCTTTCTTCCCCTAGCAGAGCCTGATTATTAGATTCATTGTTAGTCTATTGCATTACCTGTTATACCTGTATTTTCTATTTCTGTAACCCCCTTTTGTCCATTAGGGACTTAAATACAACTTTTTACGGAGTTCTTATCTCCTTACTTCTATACTGTGGTTTGTGTCTATTATTCACATATAGCAATAAAGGTATATTACGGGCACTGTCCTTAAAGGCATATTCGCAGATTAGAGACAAAGTACTGCGAAGGGATCTCTTATTAAGGTATTGGTTCTTGGTGTATAATACACAACAAGGGTACACTACGTTGCGCTACGTTTTGTTCGCACGTAGTTAGGTATAAAGGGTACGCAGGTTACGGACATAATACGTAACCCACGCTCTTCGCTTATTGTTTCTTTGGTCATATTTAATCGGCATTAACAATTGGGGGCTCGTCCGGCCGTTTCACATTCCAGAACTCAGTACCAGGCGTGCGGCCCGACCTATACCAGCAAAAGGGTGGAAGTAGTATTATCCATTGCTGGATAGGCCGGGTCCGCGGTGGTGCAGGGTTCGGGAAGTGCTAGCGTTGAACCCGAAGCACAATAAGTGAAAGCCACGTGTTTTAAAGCATATCTAAGTGTTTAATAAACTGTACTTCTGCCTGCCACAAGTAGTTTAACGGGGTATAGTGTCTTGAATTGCTTGTTTATTACAGTATATGTGCCACGTGCGATAAAGTTCGCACACGTTAGTACATAGAGGATCCCTTCTGTGCAAAACTATAACTTTTATTGTTAGTTACTGCAGGGCCAGGGACTCCGCCACGTGGCGATAAGTTCTGGGCCTTTTTACAGTAACGTAAAGCGTCTATTGTGTATTACGCAAGGTGCGCGCACACGTGCCTATATTGGGAAATTTTCGCATCTTTGTACGTGATTTACGGATTAAGTGCGGGATTTATTTTGCATCTTGATACGTAACTTTCGGACGAAGTTAAGGGATTTATTCCACATTTAGGCGGAATTACTGCGTATAGCGAAACTCGAGCGCAACCTTGCAAATACACTATAGAACACGTGGGTGGCCGATTCATCGGCGGCCTGTGAACAACGCACGTACACACGTGGCTGTTCATTGGCACTGCACATGCAGCACACATAGGAATTCAAAGGTGAACAGTATTAAACCACTAGCTTTATTTAAACAGTATAGTAATATACTGTGGATAAGGCGGTGATTAATTAAAGAAAATAAGTTTTTTTCTATTTGTTCATTTTCCAAAAACAAGCAACTCAAGCATTATTTTAATAGATTCCTATAGCTTATTATAAGGGATTTATACCTGCATAAGTATCTAGTGAAAAGCTACCAGCCTGGGAAGATTTTCTGTACAGAAATATTTCAAATATAAGCATAAGACCAAGGTGTAAATAGCGCCCAGTGTGAAACATAACTGAGGCGAACGGGTGTGTGACGGCACGACTCAAGCGCAGTGTAGTCCAGTGTAGGACAGTCCAGGGTAGGACAGGGTGCACGTGACGACGTGCCCATAGGAACTGCCCCTTCAGTGGAACTACCTATTTTGATCCACTAGGAGGGTACAAGAAGATACATCGGAACCCAGTGATCCGATTAGCTACTTTAGAAAATCCGATTTTTGGGGGTACAGGAAAGCAAGTTTGTTGTACCCTGGAAAAATTAGGCCGCACCTTGTAGGTTAACTAGACGTGCGCGGCTAGTTGAGAGCTTGGTGATTGAGTAACATTACCTCGCATAGTGGGCTTCACGCTTGATTGCGGAATAGTGCCATTTTGTGGAGAAGTGAGTGGTTGGGGAGCTCTCAGACAAGTAATAACCCACCGGTATCTACTAGCTGTGAACGTTTATTCCTGTAATTATGGGTAATAACGGGTCACACAGTGATAACGTGCCAGTTAGGGAGGAAGCGAGCCGACCCAAAGGATCGGCAGCTTTTATTATGTGCTGTAAGCACGGTGAACGAGCAGTTGTTTACCAAAAGAAATGGAGAAAAATGACACAAGGCAGCAAGTTAGAATTTCCCAGTGTTGGTAGCTTTGATCCAGAAGTCTTATCGGCAGTAAAGGATGAAATATGTCTACTCTCCAGTCGTAAGAAGAGAGTGAAGCACATAGAAATTCTTAAATTGTGGCAGAAGGAAGGACAGGAACAATGGGGAATCAGATGTCTGGCAGTGCCAGATACAATCAGCCACAATAAAAATGCAACCGTAGCCGAAACAGCTCCCCCACCCCCATATGTGCCGAAGGGGTTAATGACTAATAAGCATGACATGAGTAATAATGTAACCGTTGCTAACTTGTACCCTGTCTTATCCCCTTATAAGGAAACCCGAGAGGAAAACGAGCAGCTGTTGGCACTGGCCGTCTCCCATGCAATTAACATGCTTGAGGGAAAAGCTGAACCGGCTAAACCTGCTGCTGGGGCTCCAGCACAGGAAGAGGAGACGGCTGATGCCAACAGCATAGTCTTGGACCCAGGTAAGAAAGCACTACACAGCACAGACACAGATGACTCTCAAGCAGGTCCCAGTAATGCGGATGTGGTACAAACATACCCTGTTCGCACTCTGGAGGTTCCCTATGGTAAGGCAGACAGAGAGGGTGTGATACCTACCAGGAAGATGACCATGCTAAACCCATGGACACGGTTAGAGCTGCGGTCCATCATTACAGATTTCCCTGATCCTAGGAAAGATCTGGCATTGTGCCGGAAATTTGTAAGGGATCTGGGAAACTCTGATGAGCCCACCAACAAGGATTGGAGAATCATGTTGAGGGCCTGTCTCCCTACTCACATAGACATCCCGAAATTCATTCAGGATAGTGGATTGAGAGGGGACAAGGAGATAAATGATGAGATCAACCAGGAAAATATCCGCCTAATCAACTTGCAGTTGGGAGTGTATTTTCCTGCAGCAGTGGAATATAGCAGGATTTTCACTATCAAGCAAAAAGATGGTGAAACAGCTAGCGAATATTTCAACCGGGGTTTGCTGGCGGTATCAAAATACACTGGTGTCTCCGAGCATAAGGACGACACCCACCTGAGGGAGATGATTGTCTCTGTGCTGGTGGAAGGGCTTAGAGAAAACCTGAGAGCCAGAGTCCAAACTTCTTTTCCAAATTGGCGTGGAATGACAGTAGATGCCCTACGGGAATCTGCTGTAGACCACGACCGTAACATCAAAAAGCACAGAGAACTGCAAACTGATAAACTGATGATGGTTAGCATCCAAGCTTTTACAAATGCCCCAATTAAAGCTGCATACCAACGAAACACCAGGGACACAGGTAGAAAGCCCATTATTTGCTACAATTGCAATAAGGAGGGACACTTTGCAACACAATGTAAGTCAGGAAACCCCAGGAATTACAAAACACATAGGCGAGAATGGGAATCTCACCAGGGTGAGACACGGAGATACCCAGCCCCTAGACAATGGGAGGAGACAGACAGGTCACGCAACATGCCTCCTCCCCATCTGATGGCTGACACTGTACTAAGGGCAACCCAGGTAAGACAATAGGAAACAGGTCATACCTGTATCCTACAGCCAGTTAGACTAACACAACACCTTAGAGAGGAACCTCAGGTGAAAGTTGATATAGCTGGAGTAAGGCAAACCTTCTTGGTTGATACAGGGGCGGCCAGATCTGTTCTCAACACTCCTCTTCACTTGGGTTTCACTGACCAATCAGTAGCAGCAATTGGGGTAACAGGAAAAATACAACATTACCCACTGACGAAACCAGCGGAGGTTACAATCGGGCCTCTGCATACCAAACATTCTTTCTTGTTGGCTGCAGCGGCCCCGACTAACCTCCTGGGTAGAGATTTACTATGTAAAATGGGATGTGTCATCTATTGCACCCCCGATGGGGTATTCCTGGACACTCCTAAAAATCTTACACAAGAAGTGCAAGATATGCTGGACAGTCCTCAGAGGCTAATGTTGTATTCCACTGTTGTAGAGTCAAATCCATCTAGGGTAGCTGAAATTACAGCACACATACCGGGTTCCCTTTGGACTAAAGATGGACAGGATGCTGGGCTGATGGCAAATGTAGCTCCAGTAGAGATCCGCTTAAAAGAAGGCAGGATAGCCCCAAAAATACCGCAATACCCTTTAAAACCTGAAGTTGAGCTAGGAGTATACCCAGTGATCCAAAGATTGCTCCAACAGGAAATCCTAGTTAGAACTTCCAGCACGGCCAATAGTCCCATTTTTCCTGTGAAAAAGAGCGGGGGGAGGGGCTACAGACTAGTGCAGGATTTAAGAGGGGTAAACAAAGTAGTTGAGAGCCAATTCCCCGTAGTGCCAAACCCAGCTGTCATCCTAATGCAAATCCCACCTCACTGTACTCATTTCACTGTCATTGATTTGTGTTCTGCGTTCTTCTCTGTCCCGTTACACCCTGACAGCCAGTATCTGTTCGCCTTTACCTACAGAGGAGTACAGTATACTTGGACACGACTCCCCCAGGGATTCATAGACAGCCCCAGCATCTTCTCCCAGGCCTTGCATGATTGTTTACAATCCTTTCAACCCATGAGTGGTTCGATACTGATACAATATGTCGATGACTTATTGTTGTGTTCTGAGTCACTGGAGTCATCAGTAGATGACACTAGACAGTTGCTGATGCATCTCTCAGAGACAGGACATAAAGTATCAAAGGATAAGCTACAATTATGCCAGACCAGGGTTAAGTATCTGGGCCACTGCCTTACCCAAGGGCTGAGACACCTCACCGATGACCGAATCCAAGCGATTCAGAACATGGTACTGCCACAGACCCAGCACCAGATCCGTACGTTCCTAGGCATGTGTGGATACTGTCGCAATTGGATCCCAGGATTCTCTATTCTGGCATTACCACTACAAGAGATGGTTTCCTCAACTAAGCCAGATCGGGTCTCTCATACTGAGGAATCTGAGCTGGCTTTCGAGGAACTAAAGGTGAGCCTAACAAAGGCCCCAGCACTGGGAATGCCAGATTATGGGAAACCCTTTGAACTGTACGGAACTGAATCAGCTGGGTGTGCGGCAGGAGTACTTGTACAAAAACATGGTGATGCCAACCGAACCAGTAGCGTACTACAGTGGCCAGTTAGACACAGTAGCACGCTCACTCCCAACTTGCTTACGAAGTGTGGCCGCAATAGCACAACTAGTAAGCAAGAGTGAGGACGTGGTGTTGGGACACGATTTAACTGTTCATGCTCCCCATGCTACTCTGCCCTCCTAAATTCTGCCCAAACACGTCATGTGTCCTCAGCACGGTTCACCAAGTGGGAACTGGCGCTGATGGCCCCAGTAAATATTACCATCAAAAGATGCAACACACTAAACCCAGCCACATTCCTTCCTCATGTGCCCTCCAAGGCACAAAGGGTGGAGGGTGATGGGAATGTTGCTGAAAATGGTAAAGCAGAGTTTAGTGATGGTGAGGATAAGCATGATTGCATGACCTACCTGAATCAGACCTTTACAGCGCGTCCTGACATAAGCGACAGCCCATTAAGTGAGGTAGACATAACCTTATTCACTGATGGTAGCTGTCATAGACAGACGGAGACGGGAGAGCTGTGCACAGGCTACGCGGTAGTAGATGGAGAAGGTATTGTGGAAGCTGAACCCTTGGGACCACCTTACTCAGCACAAGTAGCGGAACTGGTGGCACTGACCAGAGCATGTGAACTGGCCAAGGGAAAATCAGTTAACATATATACCAACTCCAGATATGCTTTCGGAGTAGTGCATGATTTTGGAGCCCTATGGCGCCTCCGAAATTTCATGACGGCGGCTGGCACACCAGTGGCGCATGCGACATACATTAGGAGACTTCTGGGAGCTATCCAGCTTCCAGACAGAGTGGCTGTTATCAAGTGCAAAGCTCACACATCAGAGAAGGACCCGGTGTCACTTGGTAACAGCCACGCTGATGAGGCAGCGAAAAGGGCTGCATGCCCTGTAAATATTTTCACCCATCCTACCAACCTTTGTACACTGAACATGGTATCCACATCCAAACTGATAGACATGCAGAATTTGTGTTCCCCACAGGAAAGAGCAGTATGGAAGTCGAAGGGATGTGGCCAAGAGTCCACCGGACTTTGGAGAGATGGACACGGGAAACCAGTGGCCCCCAGGGCATACCTTCCTAGTCTAGCCGAGGCGGCCCATGGGCTGACACATCTTGGGAAGGAAGGTATGTGCAAGCTGGTAAAGGCCTACTGGTGTGCAACAGGGTTCGCTTCTCAAGCAGGTAGAGTGGCAATGTCATGCCTCACCTGTTTGAGGAAGAACGTTGGAAAAGCCATCCCAACAGAGCCATCCCACATCCCTCCTACAGAAGGCCCTTTCCAGGTAATACAAATCGACTTCATACAGTTACCACCCTGTAGAAATTTGAAATATGTATTAGTTTGTGTTGACATGTTTTCCAGCTGGGTGGAGGCTTTCCCCGCTGCCTCCAACACTGCTACCTTTACAGCAAAGAAAATATGTCAGGAGTTTGTCTGTAGATATGGTATCCCAAAGGTCATTGAGAGTGACAGAGGCACTCATTTCACAGGAGAGGTCTTCCAAATCATGTGTAAACTCCTGGGGATTAATAGTAAACTTCATACTCCATATCGTCCCCAGGCGAGCGCCAAAGTTGAGAGAATGAATGGTACTATTAAGAACAAATTGGGTAAAGTTATGGCTGAAACAGGGTTGTTATGGCCAGAGGCACTGCCTATTGTGCTGTATAGCATTAGGACCACTCCCAGGGCTCCGCTCAACTTGTCCCCCTTCGAGATACTGTTTGGTCGGCAGCCACACATCATGATAGACCCACAGGATGATCTCAAATGTAACAATGAGCTAACTGTACAGTATATCCTAAAGCTAAACAAACAGCTAAGGAAACAACAAAAGGAGCTGAATTTGCTGAACCCTGATATGCCTACCGAGAATTGTCATAATCTTAAACCAGGAGACTTTGTTATGATCCGAAATTTTTTACGCTCAGGTTGTTTGATAGACCGTTGGGAAGGACCGTACCAAGTTTTGTTGACCAGCACTACATCAATTAAAGTCGCAGAGAGAGAGACTTGGATACATTCGTCCCACTGCAAGAAAGCCAGTAACCCAGAGTCCCAGTGTGCAGAGAGCGAAAGAGAAGAAGTGTCGCTAGAAGCATTGTTCCGGGAAGACTGAAAAGCAGCCAAGGTCGAGCAACCTGAGCGAGCAAAGGTCCAAGAGCAGAGCAAATAAAAGTCCCCTGGTAGAGATGATGGAAGGACTCCAAGCAACAGGTCCACAGTTATGCATCTATTTCTTTGTTTTCTTTCTGTTTCCTCTTCTTCATCCAAGGATACTCGGTGGCTGCCACATTCTAGAGCGATCGGAGCGGAGTTCTGACAGTGTAATAATGGACCCAGATATGGGTGAGGTAGAATCCCTAAACCAGCTTGATACTTTGCCCATGACAGGAGAAGGTAAAAGGTATGAGGAGAACGTAGTTCAAGGGCTATGTGATGTGTTATTGTCTGGTGAGTACTGTGTCTGTAGATATTGTCAACCTAAAATGGAAGAAGAATGCATCCAGCGATGTCAGTCGACAAGTAAAGCAACCACAGGCCGACATCCTTTGAGTGATTACCACTCACTAGTGGGTAAGGTTTTAAACCAAACAGAATGCTGGGTGTGTTCACAAGTGCTACATAAAAGGAGTAGTGTAGGCCTAGTCCCATACCCGCTTAATATTTCTGAGATAAGTGTATTAAATAAAGGGAGGCCACTGGATAAGAGATACCTGTATACCAGGTCCCCTAGTCTTAGATTACACCCATACCAAGTGGACAAGTCCCTGGTATGTATGAACTTCTCTAGTTCCAGAACGATTGGTACTTGGGAAGTGACATGGCACAACCAGACAATAACTTACTCCCAGCGTCCAGATGGAGAGCCTATAGATAAGGAATTATTGTTAAAGATCCGAACCAGTGGGAGACACTATAAATATGTCTACACGGTGAAGAAAAGTAAAATGATGGCCGGTAGAGTATCAGCCGGCTACTGTAATATGACCCTACAGCCAGAAACATGTGAGGAACGAGTCAGGGAGCAGGGGACGGGGATGTTCTTATGGATAATGTGTGACAAGATCATGAAATACTCTGTCCCTTACTTTCTCCCTGACGATGTTTATTATATTTGTGGTAGAAGGGCGTACAAATGGCTCTCCATGAACTACGTTGGAATTTGTTACCTAGGTAGAGTATTACCTGAAGTGATGACCCTCACACATGATGAGATGGTGAGCATACACAGAGGTATACCTCCTCCTTACACTCATACCCATTATGATCAAATCCATAAAAGGGATTTAACAATCAAGAAAGAACCCCTAGCTTCTGAAATGATACACGAGTCGTTCGGTATCCAACTCCTCATTGCATTAGATATCACCCATACCGCCAGAGGAGTCATAAATTTTAAATATATACAAGCATTAGCCAGCTTGGTAGATAACATCACTGAGATTTATGATGACACTTTTAGATACACTGGGAAGGAGTTGCAAGCGTATAAAAGAGAGCTAGTCCAACATCGGATGGTGTTGAACTATCTGACAGCTATGACAGGAGGATATTGTGTCACCCTCTCTACACAGTTTGGGGTGAAATGTTGTACATATATCACCAACAATACTGAAGACCCAGAAGAAATCATCGATCATCGGATGGATGAGATTCTTCAGCTTAAATGGGAATTTAGAAGGGAACATAATATCAGCCTGGCAGAAATAGGTAACAAAGTTAGCGAATGGACCTCCTGGTTGAATCCAATGCACTGGTTCTCCGGTTTAGGAGAATGGGCGCAAGGAATCATCGCTAACATAGGGAAACTTCTTCTCTGTATCGGTGGTGCCATCCTAGTCTTTGTGCTATTGTTCAAATGTTTAAAGGTGGTGACCCGGGGAAAGGCAAAACGTACCGAAATCATGAGTGTAAGAACGAGAGATACAGAGGAAGACCAGGGTTTGGTATATGACCCTAGAATCGAAACCACCTCCCTTTAAAGAAACCATATTTGTGAAAGTGTATATGTTGTAACCTCCCCTGTTTTTATTTTTATCCCAAAAAATTGTACATTATCCTTCGTGACCCTGAGTAGATTGTTCGATAAATGCGGCCCATCTTTTATCCATGATCCTGGATCGGCCAAAGAGCAGATGGTTTACTCCCCTTATATGTTCAATTCACGGATCCCAATTTCTCTGTTAGGATTATGAATTTCTGTATTGTTATGTAAAATGTTTGTATTGTAACAGTTTTATATTTACTGTTAAAGGGTGGACTGTGGAAGTCGAGTTGCACACACGCCATTTTAGGATAGTATGGCCGCCATTTTGGTTCGCAGAGTTGCGCAAATAAAGTTTCCATACCCGAGTATGTGTGACAAAGTGGACCAGAAGAGTAGCCATACTATCACACATAAATTCATAAATAACATACTCACACTAAATAAAATATAGTTAAAGGTTTAGAACGCCACACATAGCTTAGTTAGCATTGCATACATCTATCTGTATAGTGTTTAGTACCGTTCCGTTCCGTTTCTTAAGCGCAGTATTCCGGTCATTGCGAATATTTCGCAATAGACACGGCCCGATAGTTATGGACATAATCCATATTCCCAAGACAGTTTCGGTTGAAAGTATATAACAAAGGAATCTAGATGTAACCGGTTTCTACAGCTATTTTACAACTCCTGACGACGATACCGACAAACAAAGGACTCCTAAAGTTCACTCCCCTGCACCTATTCAAACCAGGTGCCTCAGCTAACCCCCAATCACTGTGGACCTGACATACGATCTCTGACCAATGGGAATGGCCTTTGACCTCCCCTTTCTGACCCTATAAGATAGGCGACCCAGAGCAGCCACGGTCACTTCGGCACATCTTTCTTTCCCTGACCTTCGACCGGGCTATAGTTCAACCCTGAACGATAGCGAGCTCTGACCGGACTGCGCTTCGCATATTTGATGAGACGGTAACGGTTGCATTCACGGTACTTATTCTTATTGTATTGTTGGCTGATTGTATCCTGTATCTGTCTTTCTTCCCCTAGCAGAGCCTGATTATTAGATTCATTGTTAGTCTATTGCATTACCTGTTATACCTGTATTTTCTATTTCTGTAACCCCCTTTTGTCCATTAGGGACTTAAATACAACTTTTTACGGAGTTCTTATCTCCTTACTTCTATACTGTGGTTTGTGTCTATTATTCACATATAGCGATAAAGGTATATTACTGGCACTGTCCTTAAAGGTATATTCGCAGATTAGAGACAAAGTACTGCGAAGGGATCTCTTATTAAGGTATTGGTTCTTGGTGTATAATACACAACAAGGGTACACTATGTTGCGCTACGTTTTGTTTGCACGTAGTTAGGTATAAAGGGTACGCAGGTTACGGACATAATACGTAACCCACGCTCTTCACTTATTGTTTCTTTGGTCATATTTAATCGGCATTAACAACATAAATGCCCCCACAGTGCCAAGTACAAAAATGCCCCCACAGTGCTAAATACATAAATGCCCCCATAGTGCAGGTACATAAATGCCCCCACAGTTCAAGACTCAGGCCCATGGGTGCTCATCAATTTCTGTGGGTGCTCGGGCCCTTGAGCACCCACAGAATCGGCAGCTATGGGCACCTCTGCTCCTGGACGTTCCTCTTAATGTATTTGTAATGTACCTTCATCTGTGTTGTACAGTTTACCTTATAAGCAGTGCTATTTTTCAGCAGGAACCAGCAGGAACTCAGTTCCTGAACCTCTAATTAAATATGACATCATCAGGAACTGAAATGTACTTTTCATAACATAAGTTTTATTTTAAAGTCACCTGTGAGTGCCTTTGTTTCTAAATACAATATATACATCTATCTCTCCCTCCCTCTCTCTATTGTATGTATATTTTTTTATTTAATTGATCCACCCCCAGACCTGCAGTTCCTGGACCTATTTTTCCAGAAAAATAGTACTGCTTATAAGAAAGGTGCTTCAACACAGGTGATGGCAATCATATTAAGAGGAAAGTGCAGGAGCAGAGCAACGTGTCCCTCCTGGAGAGGGTTATGTTGGGAGGTATGAGTTAATCACTTATATTTTCGCTGGCCGAAGGTTTAAGAAAATGTACATTTTATAAGACCAGGCATACTGCTTAGTGAATTACCTAAGAAACTGTCAATGTGCACACTGCATTTTTTCTTGAGGGTAATTAATGTGAACTAGGTGATTCATCGCGCCCTGCAGGCGCTCTTCACACCGTCGTATGGGGCTGCGCCCCCTTAATTTGTAAACATTTGTATATGAGAAAGATGGTTAGAATTGTATGAAAGATGGCCTGTATTGCAACTTGAGTTATAGGTGAAATGTGTTAAATAGAGAGCATATGATTTGGAAGGGGGTGTGTATTGTTTTGTTTAATTAAAAAGCGGTTACAGAGTAAGATGTACATTGATAGTGTGGATGGTACAGTGACATTTGTGGGTGTGGGGGGGGGGCTGTGTGTGCATGTTGTTTAGGTGTGTGTGTGTGCAATAGTATAGTAGGGTGTTTTTGAGTCAGCGGCTCCCCACTGGCGGAGGTCACGACACAGGAAAACAGTAGGCTGGGTAGTGATAGGGGTGTGTGGACATAAGGGGGACTAAAGAGGAGGGTGGGAGATACTGTGCAGCTTCTGCCAGTGGGTGAGGGTCCAGCATGGCAGTACAGGAGTACAGGATGGTTGCCCTTAGTCAGTGTCTCCTCCTACTGGGTGAGAGTTAGGGTACATGAGAGCAGGAGGCTGGGCTATGAGGCATGATAGGGGCATGTGGCCAAAACAGCGCAAGCGACTCCCCAGTGGTGGAAGTTACGGTTCAGGAGAGCAGGAAGCTGGGTAGTGATAGGGGTGTGTGAGTATACGGGGGACTAAAGAGGGGCTTAGGGGTGCCGTGAATTGCGGGAGAGGGCGGGGGTCCGCAAAGCGTGGGAGGGGGCGTGAATTGCGGGAGGGGGGGGTTTGTGAATTGCGGGAGGGGGGGGGTGTGCGGGGGATGACGTGAATCGTGGGAGGGGGCGTGAATCGTGGGGGGGGTGCGCCGGGGGTCCGTGAATTGCGGGGTGGGGGTGCACTGGGCGCGATAAATCACCTAGTTGGTTATATATTCTTGTAGAAGGATGGTAGGATGTTGCTGTCATTCAGAATGCATTTACATAAACAGTAATAGTAGCAGTAAAAGATCTGACTTTAAACACTTACAGTAAAACAGAACAGGTGTTATATATTATACAAAGAATTGGTTGATGATGTGTAGGTTGATGTGCACATAGTTGTCACTGTAAAAAAATTGCAGTACTTGTGTATTTTGGCGGCGCCCATCGCATCGCATACCATAACGCATGCGATGGTATGTGATGCAACGCAATTTCGTGCGATAGTGTGCGATGGCATACAATTTTCAAATTGTATGCCATTGTACATGGCATACAATGCCATACGATGCGATTAAACATTGTATAAGCACCCTAATGGGTGCTTATACAATGTTAAGCACCCTAATGGGTGCTTACAATGTTAAATGCACCCCCACGCCACCCCCCCACTATAAACGTGAACCCGAAGCGTGGCGAGCGCAGCGAGGCCGCGAGGGGCGGCGGTACGCGTCCTACGACCTTTTCATACCCCCACTATCCACGTCGGCGTGGAGTTGAGAATAGAAAGTGCCCGAAGCGTGGCAAACGCAGCGAGTTGAGAATAGAAAGAGCCCGAAGCGTGGCGAGCGTAGCGAGCCCCGCGTGGGGACGCGGATACCTTCACAGGGTATACCGCGAGGGGACGCGGACACCTCTGAGGCCCGCCAGGGGACATGTATACCTGTGAAGGTATCCGCGGGGCTCGCCACACTTTCTATTCTCAACTCCACACCGACGTGGATAGTGGGGGTATGAAAAGGTCATAGGACGCGTACCGCCGCCGCTCGCCACGCTTCGGGTTCATGTTTATAGTGTGGGGGGGGGGGTGGCGTGGGGGTGCATTTAACATTGTAAGCACCCATTAGGGTGCTTATACGATTTTTCATCGCATAGGGGGTCAAAATCGCATCGCATGCCATCGGGTACATGGCATGCGATGCGTTCATCGCACGATGCTGAAATCGGGCGCCGCCAAAATACACAAGTACCAAAATTGCTACAAGAAAAAATCAACACAGAAAGGTCAACACATGTAAATGTTGACATAAGTGTGGCACTTCATTGGTGTCCATGTCGACACATGAGAATGAATATGAAAACATTGAAAAAGTGAAAAATAAATCTTCAAAAACTCATGTCAACCTTTTTCATTGTCGACCATAGCCATGTCAGTGTTTTGCATGTGCCATTTAATCGTGGGGTTGCCGTGAAAGGCGGGGGGGGGGAGGGACACATTGCACTGTTTCTGGACTTTCTTCTTAATTTATGGATTACCATCACCTGTGCTTAAACACCTTTCTTATCAATTACCCTGTTTAAAACAGGTGATGACAATCATAAATTAAGATGGAAGTCCACAAACAGAGCATTCTGTCCCTCCTGGAGAGGGTCATGTTGGGAGGTATGGAGGTGTGGGGCGCTCACCTGGTGTGTCTGGTGAGTAGCTGTGTCTTTGCTGTGTAACATGGAGAGGCAGAGAGGGTGTCTGGCACTGTCTGTGGGCTCACTGGGCTGGTTCTCTGTCGTGTGAGTCAGTGATGTGAGTCAGAGGCTCCACCCAGCGTTACATCTCCAGACACACTTTGAGTGACAGATGTAGCCAAATATATAAGAGATAATTGATTTGATCTACTACTAGTGTGTGTAGTGGACCTCTTTTGTCTATGGGTTACTGATTGGAGCATTGGATCAATTTTGACCAGTGGACACCAACACTGTTATACAAAATATATTTGCAGGGCACACACCTGCAATTTTCTCTCCTCCATGTATTTTCTATTAGAGATAATTGATTAATTGATATACCCATATTGTATACATAGGAGTGTAATTTCAACCCAGACAAAACAAACATCTGGATTCTATATAAGACGCACGCGCGCCCCGTCATCTTTACTCCAGCATAGGAGAGGGAAGAGGGTGGTTGTGCTCTGTGCTGTGTGCTGTGCTATAATAATATATTTTATTTTGCTGCTGCTCACTCGATTAGGGTCTGCAGGGGCTGCTGTACACAAGTCCAGTGTACAGGGGCTGCAGTGGCCAGTGTACAAGGGGCTGTACAGGGGCTGTGTTCAGTGTGACAGGGCTTGTGTCCAGTGTGACAGGGCCTGTGTACAGTGTGACAGGGTCTGTGTCCAGTGTACAGGGTTTGTGTCCAGTGTACAGGGGTTGTGTCCAGTGTACAGGGGCTGTGTCCAGGGGCTGTGTCCAGTGTACAGGGGTTGTGTCCAGTGTACAGGAGCTGTGTACAGGAGCTGTGTCCAGTGTCCAGGGGCTGTGTCCAGGGGCAGTGTCCAGTGTACAGGGGCTGTGTACAGGGGTTGTGTCCAGTGTGACAGGGGCTGTGTCCAGTGTACAGGGGCTGTGTCCAGTGTACAGGGGCTGTGTACAGGGGTTGTGTCCAGTGTACAGGGGCTGTGTCCAGTGTACAGGGGCTGTGTACAGGGGTTGTGTCCAGTGTACAGTGGTTGTGTCCAGTGTACAGGAGCTGTGTCCAGTGTCCAGGGGCTGTGTCCAGGGGCTGTGTCCAGTGTGACGGCTGTGTCCAGTGTACAGGAGCTGTGTCCCGGGGAGGTGTCCAGAGGCTGTGTCCATTGTCCAGGGGCTGTGTCCAGGGGCTGTGTCCAGGGTAACGGGCTGTGTCCATTGTCCAGGGGCTGTGTCCAGGGTGACAGGCTGTGTCCAGTGTCCAGGGGCAAGGTCCAGGGGCAGTGTCCAGTGTGATGGCTGTGTCCAGTGTACAGGAGCTGTGTCCAGAGGCTGTGTCCATTGTCCAGGGGCTGTGTCCAGGGTGATGGGCTGTGTCCACTGTCCAGGGGCAGTGTCCAGGGGCTGTGTCCAGGGGCAGTGTCCAGTGTCCAAGGGGCTGTGTCCAGTGTGACAGGCTGTGTCCAGTGTAAAGTAAGAGAAATAAATAAAAGTAATAAATAAAATAAAAACACATTTTTGGAGGATGATGGAGGACCAAATAGTGGGAGATCAGCAACCTGATCGAAGTGCTGAAGCTGCTACCACCAGTCATGACAAGGCCGATTTGTATTTTTTGCTCTTTGGAGCATTTCTCTTTTTTTGGGATAGTTTATTAAGCTGCCACCCTGTCTGCCCCTGCAGTGCCGCTCTGCTTCCAAGATGTGCCAGGTTGGAAGTGTAAGGTCCACATGTATGTGATGCCCACTGCTGTCGCTTAGCTTAGTCATCCAGCTACCTCGGTATACCCTTTTGGCCCAACGAAAGTAAATTAAAACAATTTTGTGAGCTGTGAAGTGATCAAAATTGACTAGAAATGAGTGGAAACTAATGTTATTGAGGCTAATAATACTTTAGGGACAAAAACAGGCCCAAATTCGGTTATTTTAGCCATTTTTAGCAGTTTTTCATAAAAATCCAGATCCAAAACCAAAACCTACAAGGGTGGTTTTGCCAAAACCAATCCAGATCCAAAACACGAAGGGAGATCAAGATCCAAAACCAAATCCCGAAAAAGGGCCACCGCACATCTCTATTAATTATATACTGTACTATTTTTCTGGAAAAATAGGTCCAGGAACTCCAGGTCTGGGGGTGGATCAATTAAATAAATAAAAAATATATATAATAGTAAGAGGGAGAGATAGATAGATCTATATATTGTATTTAGAAACAAAGGCACTCATAGGTGACTTTTAAATACAACTTATCTTATGGAAAGTACATTTTCAGTTCCTGATGATGTCATATTTAATTAGAGGTTCAGGAACTGAGTTCCTGCTGGTTCCTGCTGAAAAATAGCACTGATTATATATATGTCCTATAATTTTTTAACAAGCTTTAATAAAAGTTCCATTTTCGATTTATCCATACTTGCCTACCTGACCCTCTCCATGCGGGAGAAAAATCTCTACTCCTGGACTTCCCTGGTAATGTAGGATTGCAATCACCTGTGGTGAAACACCTTTACCTAGCTCCCCACAGGTGATGGCAATCATACATTACAAGGGAAGTCCAGGAACAGAGCATTTTCTCCCTCATGGAGAGGGTCAGGTAGGCAAGTATGGATTTATCCATTTTTCGGGGAATCAGTCCCCACTTTTTTCTGCCTAGCAAGAGCCATTTTTTGGGCAACATCAGGGTATATATTGGACATCTTTATTGTATGCTGATTATATTGATACAATTAAAAGAAAAAAAAAAATCTTAAACAAGAGTGCCCCCCAAAAAAAAGAGAGTACTTTTCTTTCTACCCAATACCTTCATATTATTACTTTTTTAAACGCTCTGTCAATCACCTTGCAAATGGCCAGCAATGTTCGCAGGGGGACCCAGGACATGCACATTGCGTACCATGCACATGCGCGGTCATTCTATAATCGCTCGGGCTGCAAATTTGCAGCCCAGCAAGTGGGTCTGAATCAGGTCCTAAATGTGCTAACTTCCTGCCGTTGTATACCAACAACCTGCAGGGTGTTGACTGAGAGTAAGGACGTTTCTCACAGATCTAGAATGCCAGAAACAAAGACTTAAAAAATTGAACTTCTCCCCCTGCATTTATTTTACCTTAAAGATGTTTTTTTATTGTGTTCTACTGCAGACTCCCTTAGAGCGCCTACAGTGACACCTCTAAAATTGGGCATGGAAGTCCGTACTTTCAATTCTTCATTTACTGTCCATTAACACAGAAATAGCCAACTCCCTGTGATTCACATTGTTTTTTATGTCTTCTATCCCAGTAAATTTAGCCATATCTACCATTGCTCTGTGGAAGTAAACCGTGGCCAGTTCCGTTTTCCTTTGTTTTATGGTGAAAATTCTTCCCCACCTCATGACCATTGGGAAATATAGTCCCAGTTGGACATTAATTTGTTTGACAACCTCTTGATTGTAGTCATTAGTAAGAGGTCTGTCTTCATCTCATTTGCAATCAGCTATAAAGTTTTGATGGTCAATGTTAGGGGGTAAGCTCAATTTTAACAATTACCGCCAATCCTTATTTGTGGGTTCATGGGCATTACCCAGATCCCTGATGAATTTCTAGCAACCGGTTAATTTTTTCTTGGGATCGGGGAATTCTGTATTGATTGACCGCAGCTCAGACCTAGTCCACGAGCAATACATTGCAACATTCCTCATAGGAGTTACACCTTCCCTCTCTGTCCTCCCATTGGGTACGGCTATTATGCAGACAGGGTGTAACTCTTCCACATCACTACGTTCTCACTCAACTTGGGGATGGATAGTGTTCTTTAAGTATTAATTTTAACTCTGACACACTACAGGTATATACAGTACAGAAACAAAAAGTTTAGAGACAGCGCTGAGCCAGGTATATAATTAAGATATTTTATTTTCTAATAAAATTGTATATATGAACTGTGAATTTATTCCACACAATAAAATATTCAATATGACAATTACATTCAATGCAGGTACCGGCCAATACCACACACATACATAAAGTAAAAAACAGTAAGAAAAAGAAAGAATTATAAAAAGGTTCTGTTGGTAGGAACCTGTTTGTAAAATATTTTGGTTTCTACTGCGCCTACAGTGTAGGGTTAATGGTGCTTGATAGTCAGCTTAGGTAGTTCTTGGTCACCACTGATTTAGTATTTCACACTTAATAGTTAAGCAACCATTTTTTTGCGACCATTGGTTAGCTCTCTCACAGCTCCAAGGTAGTTAGTAAATAGCATGCATGCTTTGATTAGTATGGGTTAGTCAGATATAAGACGTATAATCAGAGCTCAACTGAGCTATAACTTGCCACTCCTCCGATTTTGGACCTTTGGCATAAGGTGGTGGTGTCCCGGCTGCTGATTCTCTGCTCAGCAATGCAGCCTTTTGGGGTTCTTCCACACTTGGGAGCAGGGCAACAGGAGTTAACGCGTTTCCCCGCCTTCAACTCAGCGGCTTCCTCGGCGGGGAAACGCGTTAAGGAGATAAGGAAAATCGCCAGGTCCCGGTACCACTAAGGCTACACAGATACTCCTGTTGCCCTGCTCCCAAGTGTGGAAGAACCCCAAAAGGCTGCATTGCTGTGCAGAGACTCAGCAGCCGGGACACCACCACCTTATGCCAAAGGTCCAAAATCGGAGGAGTGGCAAGTTATAGCTCAGTTGAGCTCTGTTTATACATCTTATATCTGACTAACCCATACTAAACAAAGCATGCATGCTATTTACTAACTACCTTGGAGCTGTGAGAGAGCTAACCAATGGTCGCAAAGCTGACTGTTGCTTAACTATTAAGTGTGAAATACTAAATCAGTGGTGACCAAGAACTACCTAAGCTGCCTATCAAGCCCCATTAACCCTACACTGTAGGCGCAGTAGAAACCAACATATTTTACAAACAGGTTCCTACCAACAGAACCTTTTTATAATTCTTTCTTTTTCTTACTGTTTTTTACTTTATGTATGTGTGTGGTATTGGCCGGTACCTGCATCGAATGTAATTGTCATATTGAATATTTTATTGTGTGGAATAAATTCACAGTACATATATACAATTTTATTAGAAAATAAAATATCTTAATTATATACCTGGCTCAGCGCTATCTCTAAACTTTTTGTTTTTGTCTTGATTTTAAGGGGTGGAGTATCCCCTTACTAGAGACAGCTGCAGACTCAGGGGGGCTGTAATATAGATCTGCGCTGTGACATACTTGTTTCATATGCAGTACAGAACTGTGTAATAGAAGATTTTATTGACAACCCTATTGTTTAAGTCATTTGCAAAGTTCTGATGAAGTATTTCCAGATGATTGGAGGCAAGTGGCATCACAAAGCTGGGTACACATTTGTTCATTTGTGTATGTATAGATTGACAGTAAGATGATATACAGTCAATGGGCCGATATCAGACGGTCAACAGAGACATTAGGTTAGCAGGTAATTGGTTGACAGTGACTTATGTTGAAAGGGTTAAAAAGTTGACATTCGAATGGCTGACACCGAAAAGGTTGACATGACTATTTTGTCATTTAGCCTAACCGTTCCTCTAATGCCTGACCCTAACCTTCCACCTAGTGCCTAGCCCTATCTGTTCCCTCCCACAGCCTAACCCTAAACCGTTACCTAACCCTCCCCTAAGTGCCTAATCCTACTCTAAAGCTAAGAAAATACATTTTGTGTTTAGACATTTTAAATCTATCTTTTTAGACCTGTTGACCTAAGTCACTGATGACCTCTCAACCATCTGGCATCAGCCTATTAACTAGGGGGGTATATACATGGATTAGATCAGAATCTGCAACTAGGTTTGAGGTAGAATTGTACAAGCAGTCTGACCTGATGTCTGATCTACTGAGGATTGGATAAGTGGACAAGTATGGACCCAGTTGTGCAGAGTTCTTATTTGTACTCTGGGCAAATGGTTGCCAATTCCGTAGCTTTTGTTTCTATATTTCTAGCTTAAATGCTAGAGTTTACAAAAAGAATGTATTTTATTTAATTTTATGGTACTCTTTACCTAGAACGGCGCCCATCGCGGTGATCGCGACATCGCGGGCAGTACATAAACGGCCGCGACGCGATGCCCGCGATCACCGCGATTTTCCCATAGGGAACAATGTTAAAAAGCCTAATTGACCGCGATTTTGCATTCAATGCCTCAATGCCCGCGATTTTCCCATAGGAATCAATGTTAAATGGGCTACAGAGCCCAAATAGGCACAATTAACCCTTAAATGTCCCCCCAATTTTTGTACGCCACCCCACGATCCACGCCAACCCGAAGCGTGGCGAGCGCAGCGAGCCCGCGAGGGGCGGCGGTACGCGTCCTCCGACCTTTTCATGCCCTACTATCCACGTCGGCGTGGAGTTGAGAATAGAATAGTGTGGCGAGCGCAGCGAGCCACCGAGCCCGAAGCGTGGCGAGCGCAGCGAGCCCCGCGAGGGGACGCGGATACCTTCACAGTTATACGCGTCCCCTCGCGGACTTCACAGGTGTCCGTGGCGACGCGGACACCTGTGAAGCCCGCGAAGGGACGCGTTTACCTGTGAAGGTATCCGCGTCCCCTCGCGGGGCTCGCTGCGCTCGCCGCGCTTCGGGCTCGGTGGCTCGCTGCGCTCGCCACACTATTCTATTCTCAACTCCACGCCGACGTGGATAGTAGGGCATGAAAAGGTCGGAGGACGCGTACCCTCTCTGTCCTCCCATTGGGTACGGCTATTATGCAGACAGGGTGTAACTCTTCCACATCACTACGTTCTCACTCAACTTGGGGATGGATAGTGTTCTTTAAGTATTAATTTTAACTCTGACACACTACAGGTATATACAGTACAGAAACAAAAAGTTTAGAGACAGCGCTGAGCCAGGTATATAATTAAGATATTTTATTTTCTAATAAAATTGTATATATGAACTGTGAATTTATTCCACACAATAAAATATTCAATATGACAATTACATTCAATGCAGGTACCGGCCAATACCACACACATACATAAAGTAAAAAACAGTAAGAAAAAGAAAGAATTATAAAAAGGTTCTGTTGGTAGGAACCTGTTTGTAAAATATTTTGGTTTCTACTGCGCCTACAGTGTAGGGTTAATGGTGCTTGATAGTCAGCTTAGGTAGTTCTTGGTCACCACTGATTTAGTATTTCACACTTAATAGTTAAGCAACCATTTTTTTGCGACCATTGGTTAGCTCTCTCACAGCTCCAAGGTAGTTAGTAAATAGCATGCATGCTTTGATTAGTATGGGTTAGTCAGATATAAGACGTATAATCAGAGCTCAACTGAGCTATAACTTGCCACTCCTCCGATTTTGGACCTTTGGCATAAGGTGGTGGTGTCCCGGCTGCTGATTCTCTGCTCAGCAATGCAGCCTTTTGGGGTTCTTCCACACTTGGGAGCAGGGCAACAGGAGTTAACGCGTTTCCCCGCCTTCAACTCAGCGGCTTCCTCGGCGGGGAAACGCGTTAAGGAGATAAGGAAAATCGCCAGGTCCCGGTACCACTAAGGCTACACAGATACTCCTGTTGCCCTGCTCCCAAGTGTGGAAGAACCCCAAAAGGCTGCATTGCTGTGCAGAGACTCAGCAGCCGGGACACCACCACCTTATGCCAAAGGTCCAAAATCGGAGGAGTGGCAAGTTATAGCTCAGTTGAGCTCTGTTTATACATCTTATATCTGACTAACCCATACTAAACAAAGCATGCATGCTATTTACTAACTACCTTGGAGCTGTGAGAGAGCTAACCAATGGTCGCAAAGCTGACTGTTGCTTAACTATTAAGTGTGAAATACTAAATCAGTGGTGACCAAGAACTACCTAAGCTGCCTATCAAGCCCCATTAACCCTACACTGTAGGCGCAGTAGAAACCAACATATTTTACAAACAGGTTCCTACCAACAGAACCTTTTTATAATTCTTTCTTTTTCTTACTGTTTTTTACTTTATGTATGTGTGTGGTATTGGCCGGTACCTGCATCGAATGTAATTGTCATATTGAATATTTTATTGTGTGGAATAAATTCACAGTACATATATACAATTTTATTAGAAAATAAAATATCTTAATTATATACCTGGCTCAGCGCTATCTCTAAACTTTTTGTTTTTGTCTTGATTTTAAGGGGTGGAGTATCCCCTTACTAGAGACAGCTGCAGACTCAGGGGGGCTGTAATATAGATCTGCGCTGTGACATACTTGTTTCATATGCAGTACAGAACTGTGTAATAGAAGATTTTATTGACAACCCTATTGTTTAAGTCATTTGCAAAGTTCTGATGAAGTATTTCCAGATGATTGGAGGCAAGTGGCATCACAAAGCTGGGTACACATTTGTTCATTTGTGTATGTATAGATTGACAGTAAGATGATATACAGTCAATGGGCCGATATCAGACGGTCAACAGAGACATTAGGTTAGCAGGTAATTGGTTGACAGTGACTTATGTTGAAAGGGTTAAAAAGTTGACATTCGAATGGCTGACACCGAAAAGGTTGACATGACTATTTTGTCATTTAGCCTAACCGTTCCTCTAATGCCTGACCCTAACCTTCCACCTAGTGCCTAGCCCTATCTGTTCCCTCCCACAGCCTAACCCTAAACCGTTACCTAACCCTCCCCTAAGTGCCTAATCCTACTCTAAAGCTAAGAAAATACATTTTGTGTTTAGACATTTTAAATCTATCTTTTTAGACCTGTTGACCTAAGTCACTGATGACCTCTCAACCATCTGGCATCAGCCTATTAACTAGGGGGGTATATACATGGATTAGATCAGAATCTGCAACTAGGTTTGAGGTAGAATTGTACAAGCAGTCTGACCTGATGTCTGATCTACTGAGGATTGGATAAGTGGACAAGTATGGACCCAGTTGTGCAGAGTTCTTATTTGTACTCTGGGCAAATGGTTGCCAATTCCGTAGCTTTTGTTTCTATATTTCTAGCTTAAATGCTAGAGTTTACAAAAAGAATGTATTTTATTTAATTTTATGGTACTCTTTACCTAGAACGGCGCCCATCGCGGTGATCGCGACATCGCGGGCAGTACATAAACGGCCGCGACGCGATGCCCGCGATCACCGCGATTTTCCCATAGGGAACAATGTTAAAAAGCCTAATTGACCGCGATTTTGCATTCAATGCCTCAATGCCCGCGATTTTCCCATAGGAATCAATGTTAAATGGGCTACAGAGCCCAAATAGGCACAATTAACCCTTAAATGTCCCCCCAATTTTTGTACGCCACCCCACGATCCACGCCAACCCGAAGCGTGGCGAGCGCAGCGAGCCCGCGAGGGGCGGCGGTACGCGTCCTCCGACCTTTTCATGCCCTACTATCCACGTCGGCGTGGAGTTGAGAATAGAATAGTGTGGCGAGCGCAGCGAGCCACCGAGCCCGAAGCGTGGCGAGCGCAGCGAGCCCCGCGAGGGGACGCGGATACCTTCACAGTTATACGCGTCCCCTCGCGGACTTCACAGGTGTCCGTGGCGACGCGGACACCTGTGAAGCCCGCGAAGGGACGCGTTTACCTGTGAAGGTATCCGCGTCCCCTCGCGGGGCTCGCTGCGCTCGCCGCGCTTCGGGCTCGGTGGCTCGCTGCGCTCGCCACACTATTCTATTCTCAACTCCACGCCGACGTGGATAGTAGGGCATGAAAAGGTCGGAGGACGCGTACCGCCGCCCCTCGCGGGCTCGCTGCGCTCGCCACGCTTCGGGTATGCGTGGATCGTGGGGTGGCGTACAAAAATTGGGGGGACATTTAAGGGTTAATTGGGGCTATTTGGGCTCTGTAGCCCATTTAACATTGATTCCTATGGGAAAATCGCGGGCATTGAGGCATTGAATGCAAAATCGCGGTCAATTAGGCTTTTTAACATTGTTCCCTATGGGAAAATCGCGGTGATCGCGGGTACCCGATTTTGATGTACCCGCGATTTACCCACGATGCCCGCGATCACCGCGATTTTTTACCCCCGACGCCCGCGATTCTGATCGCGGGCGCCGTTCTAGGTAAAGAGTACCAATTTTATAAATGTATGACTACTACTGACAACAATGCTACAAAAAAAAAGTGAAAACTAGATTTCCACAGGGGGCGCATCATTGTGCTCTTCAGCCATTAGTCTATGAAGGAGGGATCAGCATGTTCTATGCTGATAGGCAAAAAGTCACCGTGCTGCCAGGTAAGAGGCATCTCCATTAGGTCTGGGTCCGGGGTAATAGTGCCTCTCCTCCCCTATCTCGAAAAGACTGCTACTAGTGAGATAAGACTGTATTTGGTGGTGGTATGTAACTGGAAATGTAACCCAAAATAAATAGGCTATAGTGATTACACTGGTTATAGGTTGGGAGAAAGTCTGACTAAGCAAGGCAGGGACATCTGTATGCGGAGAGCAGTGTGATTTGGTAGCAATCCACTGGATCACATTAATCAAAATGACACTTAAATACAAACTAGAATAATTATTTTCTAATAAGTTTTTCATAGAGTTTCTTCTGACAGTTGATAGAAAGCCGCAATAGGCATAGGGGCAGATGTACAGTATTAAGATAGGGGGGGAACCTTTCCTACAGATCTACTAACAGTTCATGTTTTATATATAATCTTTGGAGCTATAGTAGGAATAAATGCAGCCTATTTGAAAATGTGACAGTTAGTAATGACTACAGCTGTGCACCAGCTAGGTGATTTGGAAAACGTGGACCATTGGTAGATCTTGAGGACCGGTTTGGCCACACCTGTAATAATCCTTAACCCTTTCAGGTCCAATGTCTAGTCAGGCTCAACAGCCCTAGCGTTAGTAGCAGATCCAGTGTTGAGCCACTTTAAAATAAGAACATAAACATTGTTCAACATTCAATATAGACTAGAAAAAATTAAATAAATTACAATTAATTTAAACATTTCAACTAGACTGTTTGAATTGCATCTAGGAAAAAAAACATTTGGTATCCCAATTGCACACTCTGGATACCAAATGTTTTTTTTTCCTAGACAGAATGACCCCTCCCTTTTGACACACCTCTGATTGAGCAGCTTACCAACAAAAGTGTTATGCTGTTTGAATTGCAAAGGGTTAAAAAGAGATAAACGCGAAGGTAATAAAGACTAATAAATACCCCTGTCAATTTGTTCCCAACTGTGCTTTTTTTTCAAACACACCCTGCGGTGTGGCAGTTAGGAGCTGATTGGCAGGACATTTATCACTCTTAATTACCCTCAGGTGTATATCTTTTTAAGGATTAATACATCATTAAGCATAATCTGCAAGTAATTCACTGTGTTGCAGCCTTTCACAGCACTCATCCCAAAATAAATAATTGTCATGAAAAGCAAAAGGCCAAGTGAATCTCTTCCTCGTAACATTATTTGTATGACATAATGTCACCTGCAGCGCACTCAGCTCAGATTTTCCCACCAGCAATAGTGGTATTTTTAAGTGCCTTGAGTCCCAGTGACCTTGACAATGACCTTTTTGCGTATATTCATCACATCTTATTTGCTTCTACTGCAGATGTGAAATTGGCTACTGATTCATATATAGCAGTCTGTGCAGCTAATGTTATCTTATGGAGGAAGGCAATTTCTAACTCTCCAGCACTCATTGAACTAGAACTTTTAGTATGCTTGGGGCGAGAAGATGGATGTGTTTTGGAAAGTAGGTATAGAAGGAGGCACTTGTTTCTATTTATGGAAGATCTGTTACTTACAATGAATTATAAAATATTTATGAATGCCAATATGTTGAACAATATACTAAAAGCTGGTATGTTTTCATGATACATATAACGAAAAAAGGAAAACTACTAATGCATTGCTAATGAACATTTTGTATCACCATATATTGCAGCAATACTGAAAGGATTACCAATAAACATCTACAAATAAGTGAATCCCCCGTAGCCCTTGTGAAATGCTGCTGGAGGAAGGTAAAAGTGATATGCAGATGTGCCGCTAACATATGCACATAGTAGTCTGTTCTCTCTGTCTATGCATAGTACTTGCTGTTGGCAGTGAAGTAACAATGGCACAGCAGCCCATGCCAAGCAGTGGCTTGGGGAGCTGGAGCTGTGGGGCCCATGGTCTCTGTGGATTCCAATGGGTCTGGCCGTCCATATGGACTATGCTGAAAATGTCCCTCCAAAAATGGCCACTGCCTTGGAGGAGACAGATGCTAGAGGTGGGTAGCCCGTATTGCTACCACAGAGTTACAGATTCGAAGCATGTAACACCCTGATAATGGGCATGTAGCACCCTGGCAATGAGAATGTAACCCCCTAGCAATGAGCATGTAACTCTCTGGCAATGAGCTTATAACCCACTGGAAACAAGCAAAAAACACTGGCAGTGAATAAGAAACCTAAAGCAAGGAGCATATAACTTTTCTCATT
The DNA here is from genome assembly GCF_055691185.1 of Crinia signifera. NCBI lineage: Eukaryota > Metazoa > Chordata > Amphibia > Anura > Myobatrachidae > Crinia > Crinia signifera. Next base: position 141,407,787 of record NC_139217.1, on the reverse strand, counting down.
TAGCATGAAACCCCTGGCAATGAAAATGTAGCTAAAAATGATAACTAATGTATGGGGATGGTGGTCCCCAGAATTTCTTTTTGAGGGGGGGGGGGGGGGGGGCACGAAATGTAGTTACGCCACTAGCTCAGTGACGTGCGGTGAGGTCAGTGACTGGTGAGGCACTGGCTAGTATCAGAGCCAGATTTACACACATACAGTATAGACCAGATCGGTTTACCATTTAATTGAAATTGAACAATAACATATGTACAGTACATTTCCCTGCATCTCAACAGGATTTACAGAAAATAAGTACTTATAGCCAATAGCATGTTGTCAGTGGTGAGAGCCACACACCCTGGTGGTATATGGAGGGTTGAGGGTAGGTGGCCAAGGGCGCCTACCCGGTGCTGGCAGAGGCTGCAGAGGGGAGGACACAGCCCATTCTTGTAGCTGCTTACTTGTAAATGAAGTCCATTCGCCTATCCTTCTGGACAAATATTTCAGTGACCTTGCTATAGAAATCCTCTCTATTTTCTTTTAGTTTTAGAAGTCTTTCTGTCTCAATAGAGATGATTGCCAGGGATGAAAGTCGTGGGGTGGTGGGAGGAGGGGGGGGGGGTGGCTTGCTGTTTAATCTTTACCCTCCCCTCTCCAGCCCTGACTTCTCCCCTTGCCAGTCCCAACTCCTCCCCTTCCCAGTCTTGACTCCTCCATCACACAAATAGGACGAAGTGGAATAGGGTGCGATTTTTTTGTCATTTGCAGGGTTTTTTTAGACAGAAGGGGGCAAAAATCAGACGTTTTAAAAAAAAATCACACATTTAATAGGGTGCAAATTGTGATTTAAATCGCACATTTTGATATTTAAAAAATAGCAAATTACAAATCGCATCCAGAAGTTTTCTAATAGCAAACATCAAAATCGTAATATCGTGTGACTTTTGGTAAACATTACCAAATATCGCACACAAGTTTGACAGAACCATGCACTGTTCAGTGAGATCTGTGCATGGTTCTGTCTAGAAAAGTGTGCACAAGTAAAAAAAAACTAAAAAAAAATGCGTAGGGTCCTCCCTCCCGAGCATAACCAGCCCCGGGCTCATTGAGCCAGTCCTGGTTCCCCAAATATGGGGGGAAAAAATGGTGGGGTTCCCCCATATTTAAGAAACCAGCACCAGTCCTGGTTCCAAAATATATAGGGGACAAAAAAATAGGGGTCCCCCAAATTTTGGAACCAGCATCGGGCTCCAACAGCCAGCAGTGTCATGCCACAGCTGGGGGACACTTTTTATGCAAGGTTCCCCAGCCAAAGCATGATCACCCTGGATGGTCAGCCCTGGATGGGGTACCAGGGGGAGTGGGGACCCCCCCAATAAAGGGGTCCCCCCCCCCCAGGCTTTACCCATCCTGGGCTGAAGCCCGGGGCTGTCCCCGACGTCCCAGGGCGGTGGACGCCGGGTTGATAAAATAAGTGTACACAAAAAGTAAAGTATTGGGTTCTGCTGCGGAACTACAAATCACAGCAAACCTTCCCCTGTATGCAGGGACTTGGGGAACCACAAGTCCCAGCATGCAGGGCAATAATGGGCCCGCTGGGACTTGTAGTCCCACAGCAGAACCAATACTCCAATAAAACACCCACACCGTGTAAAGTAAAGTTTTATTAACACAGCAGTCTTCACCTGGCGGGCGGCAGCCAATAAGCTCTTTTGCACGGCTGCCGCCATGCCAGGACTTCCGGCTTCTTCACCTGGTGGACGGCAGCCAAAAAGTTCTTTTGCAGGTCTGCCACCACACCAGGGCTTCCGGCATCTTCACCTGGCAGGCGGCAGCCAATAAGCTCTTTTGCACGGCTGCCGCCATGCCATGCCAGGGCTTCTGGCGTCTTCACCTGGCGGACGGCAGCCAAAAAGCTCTTTTTCATGGCTGCCGCCACACCAGGGCTTCCGGCGTCTTCACCTGGCAGGCAGCAGCCAATAAGCTCTTTTGCATGGCTGCTGCCTTGCCAGGGCTTCCAGCATCTTCACCTGGTGGGCAGCAGCCTTTTTTGAGCTGTTTTGCAAGGCTGCCGCCCACTAGGACTTCCCAGTGTCTTCTTTCTTGGGAGCTCTTCTCTGCTCCATTCCTGCAGGCAGACTGTCAGCCACTGGCTCCGCCCCCTCTTATAAAACGGTGTGAGGGGGCGGAGCCAAGACATGCTGCACTCTGATTGGCCCCCGGCGGCCATCTTTAAATTTTAAATATTTCACCTACTGCCGCCTCCAATATAGCGATATATAAATAGTAGTTAGCGTTACTCTTGCACTACAAGTCCCAGCAATTGACTAATCATGCTGGGACTTGTAGTGCAAAAATTATTAATTACTATCTATATCGCCCAGCACTGTCTGCAGCCAATAGTTTCCCTGCCTGTGTTCTTCCCCGCTTCACATGCGGGGAAGAGCACTGAAAGCTCCCGCTCCCTGCCTGTGCTCTTCCCCGCTTCACATGCGGGGAAGAGCACTGAAAGCTCCGGCTGCACCTAACCCGACAAGGGACCACGGGCAGCCGGAGAAGGGGTAGTTTGGCAGAGGCGCAGGGCTGTGGGCGGCTGAGTCCCGCGGCTTTGAGCCGCAGATGAAATACCCGCCGCCCGCCCACTACCATACTGTAACTAGCGCCCGCCCGCTACCACCCGCCCGCCCGCTACCATAACTACCGCCGGCGCCCGCCCGCTACCATAACTACCGCCGGCAAGCCTGCCCGCTACCACCCGCCCGCTACCATAACTACCGACGGCGCCCGCCCGCTACCACCCGCCCGCTACCACCTACATTACAGCTGTGTCAGTATCAGCTGCACGGACCCCTGCGGCGGCAGGCTGGTAGTGGCAACGGGAGTACTAGCGATACTCACTGCTGTAGTTGCCCGCTACTCCAGTCTCCTGCAAGCGCCGCTGCTCCCCCTAAACCTGCTCCTGCCAGGGCTGCTTTTACCCCTTCTCCCGCCAGCCCCTTGGTTAAAAAATGTAAAATAAAATAAAATCAGTGTGTGTGTGTGTGAGTGTGAAATAAATAAAACCCAGTGTGAGTGTGTGGGAAATTGGGAGGGGGTCGGGATCAATGTTCCCTCTAATTTTACGAAGGCTGTGTGCGGCAAAAGATTTTGGCTGTGCAACTTTGGAAGGAAATTAAAATTTTTGTGCGTCACTTATATATAACTGGAAAATGACATTCAGCATTGTGTTAACTTTACTTCAAAATTATATCAAATATTTAAACATTCAAAACACAGCAAACAATGTAGTTAATGGGTGAAACACACAATAATTGAGTCCAGAACTACAAAAAGGGACCACTGCTGCTTTGTGCGCTCTGTTGTAATGTCTGTGCGCACGCTCGTCGAGTTGTGTGCGCGCGCACGTGCGCACAGCTTAGAGGGAACACTGGTCGGGATTCATTTTTAATATGATAGATCATATTATAATGTGTGTCATGTCTGTGTGTAAATGCACGCAGTGTTAATTAACTAAACACTTACATGCTGCTGATCAGGTCCCTGCAGCAGACACTGACAAACAGTCACTGTGCAGCTGTCCTATCACATCTGTCTCAGTGACAGGGGCGTGCGTCCCTGTTACTGAGGCAGAGGAGTAGATGCCGCTTCCCCATTCAATTTCAATGGGCTTCTCCGCATCTTTTCTCCCCTGCTCGTTGTTCCCGCCCCCCGCTGCAGGGCAGTTTTCAATTGTCAGCGGGAGGCACAGATCCCGCTGCCGCCCAGCCTCCCACAGTGTCCAGTCCCACCTCATAAGTTAACTAATTTAAAAAAAAAAATCAAATAAGATATTTATAACAGCATATATGAAATAAATATCATCTTTGTATTTTTTTTTAATCAGTTATGACAGGTGAGGCTCTGCCTCCCCTGCCTCCCCTGCCTCCCCTGACTGCACGTCCCTGCACTAGCTGTTGGGTATAGTTGCGTGCCTGGCTATGGGATAACTATACCGGCTACATACAGGGTGTCATTACAGGCACCATGTACAGTAGGTCACATGGTGCCCTCCCTGTGCCCTGGGCCACAGCACTGCATGCATGCATACCCCTAGTTACAGCCCTGCTCAATACTAATGCTCCCCTCTTAGAAATTTAAATGTAAGCAGACCCTGTTGTTCAGTATTGTAAGCATTGTTTTTTTTAGAATGTGAGTTTATGCATGAGTCATTCGGAAGCTTGTTATGTGTTAGCTTAGACAGCTCCAGTGTGACAGCAGTCTAAAACAAGTCATTACTCTGCATATGACGCAAGTCACGCAAATACTCTCTGTGATAAGTGATAAACTTACCAAAGTAACTTGATTACACATAAAAACCATTTCATTCAGTTCACGGTGGCCTTTCAGGATAACGTGGTGAATATTTAAAAAATACTGGACTTTTTAAAAAGAAATTGCTGGATACAGAATTTTTGAACTCATGCTTTGTGCTTGTATTTGGCCACAGGGCTCTCTATGAATTCTCACCAATAGATGGCACTCAACAAAACAATTCAAGTGTTGCTCAATTCAATCTGGTACTGTTACTTGTAATGTAAGAAAAGTGAACACAGAATCTGCATAATGCTGCTATTTATCATACCTTACTCTGCCAGGGAAGTTGTTATAGACTTTCTTGGCAATTTTACGCTTCCCAATATATTTTTCCCTGTATCAGCTATAGTAATACTGCTGTAGGGCTACTAATGACAACTGCCCTAGGCCCCGGGCTTGGAAGGGCATATAAATGTCTACAGAGCACTTTACCCCCATAGTACATTGGGACAGGTCATTGCTAAAAAGCTTAGAATAAATTAGGCCTTCATTTTATGCCTTGACTGTCAATTCCAACTGTCAACTGCAGTTCTAGTGCCCCAGGCAGCAGTCTCATCAGCCTATTGGTTAACCAGGCACTGGAGTAGGAGGCCCTTGGCTAACCATTAGGGCTTTTTCACACATTGCGGCTGCCGCCGAACGGCAAAACACAGCACAGCTTAAAAGCCATGCCGTCCCTGCAGTGAGTAATGCATACCTCCCAACATCTGTGAAGGTGGCGGCGGGATGGTATGCGCACCAAAGGCACGCGACGAAGTTTGGGGGCGTGATCTGTCAGAAAGAGGGCATGGCCTATACTCGCGGCCCCCATTTTCCCCCGATGTGGGGGCATGCCCAGCAGCTCTGTGAGCTGCTGGCCAGCCTCCAGCCCCTCTGCCTGCAAGAATAGACGCCTATTCATGGACTAGAGGGGGGGGGACTCCTAACTGCCCCCCCTCCCACCGCGGGACATTGCCTGCGGCGGGAGGGATGCTGGAATGTCCCAATATATCGGGACATTCCCGCGATAAGTGGGACAGTTGGGAGGTATGAGTAATGGACTGCTATGTGTCCATTCATTCGAGATGGTCACGACGCGGCCGCCAGGTAACAGCTGGATCTTACCACTGCAGAGGACGGCTGCCATGCCGTGGCCATCCCGTCCTCACAGGTTAGTGTGTGCTGAGGGCATAGGCGAATCTAGGTGGTGGTCCAATAGCCCATTTTGTAGCCGAGGGATGGGGCTTTCTAACGAGCCCAGCCCTGTGTCACTAGCCCCCTGGGAACCGGAGATACTGCCAGGCAAAGCTGGAACGTTTTCCCTATAGGATAACATGGGAACCGCTAATTCCGACCCCCACCCAGTTCAACGGCTGCCAGTTCCCCCTTCGGCATCACCAAAGCTTGAGGTTGATCTCAGTCGAACCCAAATCGCTGGACCTTCAATCTGATACCAGGCTGGATCCATATGGGTTAATTGGTTCCAGGGATATTGAGGTTAAACCGTTTTTTTCAATTCTTAAATGTAATTTCATGACTGTTTATGTTCTTTGAGGGCAGATTTCTCTTGAACCAAACAGCTCAGTTTCACAGGACCAAAATCATTCGAAGTCAACTCAAAAGTTCTTCAATATGATACTGGTCTCATGTAAATGTGTCAGTTGGTTCCAAAGATATAGCTGGTTGGTTAAAGGGTGTAGGGAGAGGGGAGTGGTTGTCTCTCCCCCTCACACCAGAAAATGCAGGGACTAGGCTGGTGTATAAGGGGTCAGCCTGGGAATGTCCCTGCATGATCCTGGGACCATATTCCCGGGTAAATCCCTGCATTTTCTGTTGTGAAAGGGGTATTATTTCAAACAGCGTGACATGTAGTGCTCTGAATACAGCCGGGCAGCCCCTCTGTCCAGCTGTCAATGACTATCACCCCTACAGCTTCCGCTCCAATTCTTCTCCCCGCTTTCACCTCAGCCCGCCCCCCCCTTTAATCATGTGGTGCCGGCTCCCTGACGTCACGCACAACAACAGCGTGCACAATATTTCAAATGTCCACTCGGCTAGAGGGGACACCAGGAGGGGAGTGGGAGCGTGCTCTGCGCTGCGCTCTGCTCCTCTCCCCATAGAAGCAGCTGCACCGCTCTCCATCTCTCCCTGCAGCAGCAGCGAAGGCTCATATAAAAATTTAAACTAAGTGACATTTTGGGGGGTATTGCTTAAGGGACGCTACAAGTGGTGGTATGTTGGGGCATTACACATAATGTGTGGCTTAATGTGTAAGGGGCACTAAGGTGTGCAGCATCATGTGTAAGCAGCATTATGTGTGCAGCATCATATGTAAGGGACATTATGTGTGCAGCATCCTGTGTAAGGGACATTATGTGTGCAGCATCATGTGTAATGGATACTAGGGTGTGTGGCATCATGTGTAATGGGTACTATGGTGTGTGGCATCATGTGTAATGGGTACTATGGTTACATCAAGCAAGAACCCCCTAGCAATGAGCGCGTAGGTAAGCAGCACTTATGTGGCAAATATGTAATGGGCTTTGTAGTGTGTGGCCTTTTGTGTAATTGGCATTACGGCGTGTGGCTTTATGTGTAATGGGTATTACAGAGTTTGCTAAAATGTGTAATGGGCATTACTGTGTATGGTCTAAAGTGTAATACCACACCCCTTTTTGTGATACCACGCCTCCTTCCCATGAGGCCACACCCCCTTTTTGCCACGCGGCTACGCCGCGCAAAGCTCCCCCTGCTGTTGTGTCTAGATCTAGGACCACCCATTACCATAATTCTAGATTCGCCTATGCCTGAGGGTGATGGGGGCCTTTCACACACACCGGTCATTCGGTGTGCGGTTTTAGCTCTCCACCGCCCCCAAACTGACGTCACTTTAGTTTCTACCCACACATTTACACGTCCGGTCAAAACCGGAGTGTGTGAAAGTAGCCTCAGAGTGTGTGTGATGGTGTCAGACTGCGTGCAGGTGTGTGGCCATTACCTTGTACTCCTTTTCCTCTCTTTGCTCTTCTTGTCGCTGTCTGTCTGTGGTTATTCTGCTTCACTCGCCTGAACTCTGGGGGCAAAGGGACAAGGAACCCCAAAGAGCAACACCCCCACACACAAATCCACACACAATAACGCGATCACCCACGTGTGGACAGTGACCGGATGTTTTATTAAACAGCACTGGATCACAGGTCACCGCTGTAAGTATGTAAGAACGATTGCAATGAATGACAACAAATAGTGGTATTGATCGGTGACAGGAATACTGTGCGCGATGTGACCCTGTCACCACGGGCCACAATTCGCACAGTATATTATACAGAAAATATGATTAAGCAATTACAAATCAATACAATCAATTAAAAATCACAGGGCACTACTAGGTGTAGTGAATCATATAGTGGAATACAATGAATTAAAGGATACTGTGCGCAGTGGGGCTCACAGTCGATACTGGTCCGCAAATTCGCATTATATGCTGCACAAACAGTCTGAGCATGCAAATCTGGAGTTAAAATACAGCAATGTACCCTGAGTACCAATGAACCTATGACAGTACGCACTACTTCCCTTAAACTGCACCGTTTACCCTAAAGTTAGGTACCTCTGGCCTAGGTGCACCATATATACCGTCAGATGTGGTGTAGTAACCAAACAATGGTGAATCAGGCTCTGGCCTGTACAGTCTCAGACTTGTAGATGTAAGGCACTTGTGGGGAGGTGCTTTAACAGTTTCTGGTGGGCCTTACAGGAGAAGGCCTGGTTGGTGGCCTGTGTTAATGGGACTTTTGGGTGGAGCAACTGGGTATCCCTGCTGTGGGGCCTATAAACAAACTTCAGCACAATGGGGACCAGGATGTCTCTTAAGTTCCATACACACTGGACGATAATGCCCAGCATGTTTGGATAGCGATGATCGCTATCATCGCTGGGGGTAAAGCCGCTCAGTGCATACACACTGAGCAACTTTCCCCCTGCCCGGTGCCGTTAACGGGGGGAGGACGGCTTTGCATAGCACAGCGTGCAGCAGCACTCACAGCTCAACACCGGGCCATACACACTGGGTGGCTTTGAGCTGAAAGCAGCTCAAACTTGCTGTTTTGAGCGGCTTTCAGCTCAAAGTCAGCCAGTGTGTATGGGCCTTTACAGTTAATAGTCTTGATGCTTATCTTGAGAAATTCAAGCAGAACATGGGAGCATACTTGCAGGAGCAAGGGAAGCATTGCACCTATATACTGCACCTGGATATACTGGAGTTTGGACTCTGCTATCACAGACAGTATAATGAGAACATGGGTTGTGAGAGTGATGTACTGCATAATCGTAAATCTCTAAAAACTACTCACTTCTAATTATTTTCTTCATGTTTGTACAAATTCATGTGTTAATTTTCATACATACGTTGTTTTTTATCCCCTCACATTGGGCCTTTATTCTGGTTGAATCGGACAGATGCGTATTTCGTACGGCCACCGAGTGTTCTTAGCCCTGCCTACCGTATGGATCGCTCACGCTGTCTAAATTAGGTAAGACGCCAAGCGCGTGGACCGCGAGTGGATGTTTCATGTGAACACCTCCCCATCTGTGGGAACCTCACTCATTTCCGATGGTCACCGACAATCAAATGATGGACCGAGCGGTCAGACAGCTCAGAGTGCTCCAGACCACTCAGACTTTTTTCCGTATGAAAGCAGGGATATGGGCAGGCAGCTGACATCCGGCTATGTCAGCTGTCCGCCCCCCACACGTGCGTCACGACCAGATTACCACACGTACGCCCAGCGTTTTCATGGGAACGCCCATGAAACGCAAGGCGTATGCATGTGGTAATGAGCCCAAACAGCCCATCACGCCCGTCTCCACCCCCTGCACAGATGGTTCCGTACGATCATTTTCTGCACGAAATTCACACCGTGTTCGGACGTGCGAGGCATTCGCACATGCGCAGAAACACCTCTACACATGTGCAAACACAATACATCGGCCAGCCGTCCGAACACGCAGCCGTCCGACTCAATCAGAATAAGAGCCATTGTGTAAAAGAAAAAGAAAGTATGCCCTTTTCTCATCTGCAGGGCCGGCGCCACCACTAGGCAATGTTAGGCATTTGCCTAGGGCGCCGGCCACTGGGGGGCGGTGGTTGGGAGCAGGGCAGGAGGGAGAGCTGGAGGTCTGGCTTAGCGGGCAGGAGGGAGGTCTCGCAGTTCAGTCCCAGCACAGTGTGACTGACATCTTCCTCCACCCGCACCGCGTACAGCCGCTCAGCCGGGCAGCGTCTGAGGGTGAGCCAAGTGCTCAGCGCTGCCCGGCTGAGCGGCTGTACACGGTGCGGGTGGAGGAAGATGTCAGTCACACTGTGCTGGGACTGAACTGCGAGACCACCCTCCTGCCCGCTAAGCTCTCCAGCTCTCCCTCCCGCCCGCTGAGCTAGACCGGGCGCCGAAGGGTGAGTAAAATACACTGGAAACACCACGGCGTCCGTATCAATCTCCCCCCCCCCCCCCCCCAGATCAGCGCATTACCCCCCTCCCCCCCAGGAGCAGCACGGCGGCTGTATTCCTCCCCACCCGTGGAGCGGGCGGGTGAGCGCCGGGGCGCCCCCCCCCCCCCGCCTGGGGCGCTCCGGCGCCTTGCACCGGCACTGCTCATCTGAAATAAGCACATTTCAAAGTATAAAATGTTCTGTCACAACTGCAAAGCTTGAGGGGAATAAATGCCAAATGTATATACTTTGAGACATAAGCAATTAAGAAACAGCACTTCCTACCCAAGGTCAAAAAAAGTTGTTACATAGGCCCTTATTCAGATTCGCGCGGTACGGCCCGCGTGCGGCCGTACCGCCGATGTTTTCCGTCTGCACATGCGCAGAGGTCAATCTGCGCATGTGCAGGCGAATTCGCCGCACATAAATTTACTACGCCGCAAAGGGGGCGTATAGGGGCGTGAGGGGCTTCATGCCCTCATTTCCCTATGTATACGCCCCGCGTTTCATGGGCGTTCCCATGCAAACGCGGGGCGTATGCATGCTAATCAGGGTATGACGCCCCTGATGGGGGCGGAAAGCTGACATCGCCGGATGTCAGCTCTCCGCCCAAATACAAGCTTTCACACGGACGATTGTCCGTGTGCTATAAGCTTGCGTGAGCGGGGGGAGCGTGCGGCCCTGCCTTCGATGGTCGTCGACCATCGAATGCAGGGGGCAGCTCCCAAATGGTGGAGGCGTACGCCCCGCCATTTTCATGCGGATCGGCAGCCGTCCGTGTACGGACGGCCGTGCCGATCCGTCTTGTAGGCGGGGATTCGTCTGGTGCGGTCGGAGCCGCATATGCGGCTCGACCGCACCAACCAGAATAAGGGCCATAGTGTTATCATCAGGATCACTAACAACACATCAGATTATCCAAAATATATCTGACTACCTGAAGGAGGCAATGATCAATTCTATCATTTATTACAACCTGAACCGACTGGAAAATTTAAGTTGGAATTTAAGAATCTTTTGGATTCTGCATAATCCTAGAGCTATGAAAAGAAAAAATTTAATTTATTTTTCCCTCACATCTCATCACTCCACATATTACTATTTCACTATTTCCCCTTCTTTAGTTTATGAATTGCATTATCTGTAAACCAGAATACATGTTTTTTAACATGAGATGCCCAGTGACATTACACCAATATAGCCTTGGGGAATGCAGTAAAAATTAATCTTCAAACCATCCAGTTAATTCTTTCTTAAAATAATTTTCTTTTTAATCACAAGTTTCATATATACTGTATATTGACTTAAGGTACTACAGTGGAAACCATATCTACCCATAGCTTCACTAACCTCTATATAGCCACATGTGACATGTTACTGTACTAACCCTTAGATATGCTTACTACACAAAAAAAGTCAGAGTTGCTGTAGTCACTTCTAATAAATGAGGTACTTACTGTACATATATTAAAACAATATGTCAATGGGTGTTGAAGAGAGCAGTGGTGGAGTGTTTATTTTAATTCAGTGCTATGATGTCCAGGTTCCATCTTTCTACCTGGAGTTTGTTATGTAGGAATTTGTTATGTACGGTAGGAAGGGTTGGGATCATTTGGTCTATTGCATTATGGTCTATTGCATTATGGTCGAAAGTCATTAGGTCGAATCCATTAGGTCGACATGCTAAAAGGTCGACATGACTCTAGGTCGACATGGGAAAAGGTCGACATGATTCTAGGTCGAAAGGTCATTAGTTCGACAGGTCATTAGTTCGACAAGGTCATTAGTTCGACATTGTCTATGTCGACATTCACAAGGTCGACATGGGGTTTTTCACTGTTTTTTACCTGAATGTCAACACAGTCGACATGGACACAGTTTAAAGTGAGAAAAGCGTGTCCTTAACGGGTGCACCTAATAGGTCCTTACAAATAAAATTTAACTTTTAATAGACATTTATTAAAACTCAAGCGAAATATGACAAACACACAAATAACATTGACATTGTCAATGTTATTTGTGTGTTTGTCATATTTCGCTTGAGTTTTAATAAATGTCTATTAAAAGTTAAATTTTATTTGTAAGGACCTATTAGGTGCACCCGTTAAGGACACGCTTTTCTCTCTCTCTCTATTAAAACTGTCCTTTAAGTGTCCGTGGTCGCACACCTCCCAAAACAAGATTTGGTTAGCTATATGCTCAATCACAATACATAGGGGGGTCCACAATCTCCTCCTATAACAAGGGGGATCCTGTGCGGATGACCACCCCCTCCTTTTCTTGCACAGTTTAAAGTGCACTGCATCCCCTCGCATCGCTCGCTGCGCTCGCTATGCGTCGGGCACGGTGCCTCGCTACGCTCGGCACACTATTTTATTCTCCCACCACGCCCTAGTGGATGGTAGGGCATGAAATACCGCCTGTCGGCACATGTTGGCTCAAAAAACAGTGAAAAACTCCATGTCGACCTTGTGAATGTCGACATAGACAATGTCGAACTAATGACCTTGTCGAACTAATGACCTGTCGAACTAATGACCTTTCGAACTAGAATCATGTCGACCTTTTCCCATGTCGACCTAGAGTCATGTCGACCTTTTAGCATGTCGACCTAATGGATTCGACCTAATGACTGTCGACCATAATGCAGTAGACCAAATGACCGCATCCCGGTAGGGATATAGACAGGAGAACAAAGAAACCTTTCTGTGATGGTCACCTGTGGAAGTTATGTGTTTATGTAAGCATATTTTTATGAGATCTACTTTTTCACTAATTTGGGTGAATGGGATTTCCATTATCCATAGGTTTGATTTGTTTGCAATTGCACTAAAGAACCAGGGACAGGTGGGGGATATGGTCTCCAAAATGTCACTATAAATGCACTTGCACTTTTTTGCTTTGATGAAGTCTTATGAGTACTGCCAACCCCTTTGTTGCTGCATATAGGGGTTGTTACTCTGAAGTAGGGCACCAATAACAATTATAGTGACATACTATTAAAATGTGCAGCTGCTTAAATTACTTAATGGGCATATTCTTCATTGAGTTTCTATATGTCTGAGGTGATTAAATCTAAAAAAATATATTTTTCTTTAATTGAGTAACTCTTACATTACATGCTCTATATTTACCAGAAAATTTAGCTATAGCCTGGTTAAGTTATCCACTCGATTAAACAATTGTCCTTTGAATGTTGGGGAACACCACTACGCTGATGAAACTCTACATAGACATTATGGGGGAAATTTAATACGATGAGAAAGAAAGAAAGATAATAAATCTCCAGGTTTTTTTTTTTAAAGTGGCAGTAATTTCTACTGCAAAACCAGTTTGATTTTGCAGTGTAAATGATTGCCGCTTTAAAAAAAATAGAGATTTCTTACCAAATCTCTCACTTGCGGAATCTCTCATCCTATTAAATTTCACACTATGTTTTTCTTCATTCCTCTGATTAGGATATAAATATTTCCAGTTTATAGGCTATATGAATTGTACAGTGAAACTTCACTTCAGAGGGTCACAGCTACTAATTAGACATGGAAATAAAACCACACAGTGTACTGTAGTGCCTGTACTGTAGTGCCTGGCGTGTGAGGGAGCTTATACTGGGAATTTGTTACCCTATTTATACCATGAACCGTGCCTTGCATCCCTTTTGGGAATAGTGAACTGTCCCTTATTAATTCTGAATAATTATTGCTTATGCATAATAAGTATCCTATAGGGTTGGGTAATTGATTTAATCACGTTCTGATGTTTTTATCTGTCACTCACATGTTCACTGTAGTTTTGCTTGTTTTATAAGATACATTAATAATTGTTAAAGGGCTCTGAGACTCTCTCTTTTTAAGTAGAAGCAGTGCTACCAACGTGTATGGACCGGTTTGGAGACTCCACATTTTGGGCCCTATTCTGGTTTTTAGCCCAGGAAGTGTCCACATCTTTTCCCATCCTCCTGATCAGCGGTCACCGTCCAATAGTTCTTATACACATGAATGATCTGATCAATTTCAAATATAGAGCCAATATCGGATGCAATATCCCAGAGTGAGTGGCTAGCAAGGGTCATGGGAAAGACGTGATATGTGAAAAAATCTTGTTTTGACATTAAACAGAAATAAACTCCTATTTGTTTTTAATGAGCTTTGATGTTTCTTTAGGCTGTTGTTGATACGTGGGTGAGAGCAGTTGGAACAGATACAGGAATACAGGCCTAGAGTTGCCTTTGAGCTACAGTCTGACTACTATCATTCTGTGAAAGCTGTACATGATCACACAAACTGTTTCACAGGCTGGTGGCCTAGCCTTCAGCAATACAAAGGCTGATTTTCCTCCAAGTACTGGTAGGCTAGCAAATGTTTTTTTTTATATATATTTTGAAATCATCCTGATAAACACAGTACAAGATATAGCCAAATGGTTTAAATGTCACCGTTTTCATATATAAGATAATTATTTTCATTTATTAGATAAATTATTTGTATAATTTTTCTTTATCTTAAATATACATTGTTGCTTACAAAATATGAATTTATTATGAAAATAAAACATTTACATTGTGATTGAGTGGCATAGTGGTTTTGTTTGGGCAGGTGTAAATAAATACATGTTCATGATGATGATGACGGCAGCCGCCATCATACTGTAGCTAATCATGTCTAATTGACTGATTTTGGAAATCAACTCTTAAGTAACAGGTTTGCATTGTTTGCATTGTGCATATACCGTCTTCTGATTTTCTGAGCATATTTTAGTACTGTAAGTTGTTTTTTGTTTTCGTACTATATTTGATACATTTTTGTTTATTTTCTATAAACTTAATATTAAAGGTACAGATGTAGCACCGCTCATCATTGCAGGGGTTGGCGGTGGATTCGCCCCGCCCCAGCCCCCGCTAGCCTTCAGAAGGGGACTTCGGTGCGTCCCCTTACAATGGAGCACTCCCCGGGCCCCCGCCGCCTTGCCGCCGGTCTCCAACGCGTTTCCCCACCTCCCCCCCTAACCCTGCCTGTCTCCCTGAAGCAGAGATGGGCAGGGTTCCCGTCCCCCACCGATGGGAAACTGGGACGCGTGTCCCAGTAAGATGTAGCATCCGCTCACCACTGGGGGTGGTCTGGCGAGCCCCGGCGCTGGATGAGCGGTTCTACATCTGTATATTAATTTAGGAAAACAAAGGTTTTGAAATATAAGTACACATGTATTTTATATATGACTTGTCACATCTGAGGGGCGACTCTGTACTAGAGCTGGAGAATAATGGAAGCTGGGTTCTTTAATAAACTTAGACTGCATAGATAGAACTAAAAGTCTGTGGAGGAACCCCTCACTGGTGAAGGTAAAGTCTCTGGAAGGCTAGATGAGCCAGGGAATAACTGGTAAGTATGGATAGACTCAGATTGAGTAGAACACTGATGAGGGCTGCAGAATGAGGTCACTGCAGGTAAGTATGCACTGGGTAACACTATGGTCATCACAGGAGAGGTTCACCAATGATGATAATGGCAACAGAAGGTATCTGCATTTAGTGCAGATATTGATGTTTGTCTCTCTGACTGGTGTCTTGACAGCTGCAGTGAGGATGTAGCAATGCAGGTACCAGCAGGTGTAGAAGACCAGGTCTTCTGATAGTGGATGCAATGTCCCAGACCGGATACTAGAGGGAGTCAGGATGCAGGCAGAGTGGAATGCCGCAGGTGCTGAATTAGCAGAAGTACTAAGAGATATAGAAGAGCTGCTACTTATAGGACAACATTGTACTGACTGTCTCTTGGATACAGGCTCCAGGAATATATAGGCGGAGACTGTAACTGATTGGTAGTTGCTGAGTGATGTCAGAAGTACAGTAGTTGCACCGGATTGGCTCCCGGGAGTGATGTGTCAAAAACCAAGATGGCGGCGCCCATGCCGGCGACCAAACAACACACGGGGACCTGCAGCCTACCCAGGAGTGTGAAGCCTGTATTCCATAATGCACTGACCAGGCTATGACTGTACCTGACTGTACCTGAATATGGTATTAGCAGGGAACACTTGTTTGGGCGCAGCCGGTGCTGGACATGCGAGATCGGCGCTAGCAGGGACAGGAGTACCGGACAGGGAATGAAGGTCTCTGGGCCAGCCTGACCAGGCACCTGGAAAGGAGGAAATACAGTATGTCTCAAACCCTGAGTCACGACAGCACCCCCTCCTTTACAAGTGGCCATAGAACACTTCCTGGGTTTGAGAGGAAACTTGAGTTTAGGAGCGGAAATCTCAGAAGCATTTGTCCAAGACCGTTCCTCGGGTCCATATCCCTTCCAATCAATTAAATATTGTAGACAATTATATCTGCTATGGGAATCTAGGATCTGTGAAACTTCATACTCAACTCCTCTCAAAGTATGGACTTTCATTGATTTCAGCAATGAAGAATGCAACAATAACCACCCTTTCTCACAAATGATGTGATAGGGGCAGCATAACAAGCAGAAATAGTGCAAATTATCTTCAATAAAAACAAAGGTTTAATATTTGTCCACACTTACAATATGTAGATGGTTAAAACAACATGAAAGAGAGTCCCACAAGGCAAACAACAAGGTCAGATGGTAATAGCCAGCACAGTCACAGGTCCAACTTCTAGTCCGGAACAGGAGGTGGAGTCTGCATCTGAGGTACAGTGATGACCGATGGCAGCCTTCTTCTGGGAAACAGTCTTTAACCATTCAATAAGTTTCGGAGATATTCCTTCATCAGGAGTGTATTGTGAGTGGTAACAGGTCAGCTTTTTATACCCATATAGCCTGGGGTGTCACGCGTGAATCGAATCTGCTGCGTTCGTGGCGTCAGTTTGCTGCCGGATGTTTGGGGAAAAAACAGGAAGTAAGATGGCCAGCATTCTGTGGCCATCTGTATTACTTGGAACGCGGAAGTAAGCACCACAGTGTGTGTTACGGCCATCTTACACCGTAAAATACATCACAGGCTGCATGGGTATATACAAATCAACATAAAATACATATTCGTAGATTAAATTAATTTGCGCAGACACAATAGAATTTTCATATACAAAGAAGTAAAACAAGAACTCATTATAAATCTAATTAAGAGTTCATCCATTGCATACTGTATGTGCAAATGGATAAAGCATCAGTTCCATTTGGTGTTAATCTAAAAAATAGAAAAAACATAATTATACAAATCAGTTTAAAAATCAAAACATTTAAAGATAATAAAAAAGGTTTAAGGGAAAAGAAGTGGAGTGACCAATATTATATGAGGAATGGTTTCAATTCAAATTCATTGTTGAGTCCCTGTGGAACCAGGGTCCCTAATCGATGAATCCAATTCATTTCTGTACATGATAGTTTAATATCCATGTAAGCCAACTTGGTAAAATTTGTTCAATTCCCCAAAAATTCATTAATTAGCTCTGATTGGACTTGTGGTGGGATTTGAAATGCACAGATACTGTATGAGTCATTAATCCTATATAAATATAATACTTATTATAAATGTGTTCTGCGAGTCTGACCTTTAATTGTTGCAACGTTTTCCCGACATACGCCAGTCCACATTCACATTGTAAAACAGAAATAATATTTTTAGAGTGGCACGTAATAAATAGTTTTATCTTAAAGGTTTTTCACCTATCCTAAACTCTGTCAATTTCCTATTTTGCGATTTTACAGTTCTGCACATCAGAAATGTGCCACATTGAGGAAAACCACTAGTTCTACTACTTCTCAGTGTTGTTAGCTGGTTCAATCAAAGACTTATTCATATATAAAACAGAAACAGGCAACATGCAAATACTTCTTTGAGAAAGAAAAGTCGGTACTTATGTAATATCTGGGCTCCTGTTTTTCTTGTGACACCGCGTACGCTCGCCACGCTTCGGGCACGGTGGCTCGCTTCGCTCGCCACACTATATAAAATCAACTCCATGCGTAATTGGATAGTAGGGGTATGAAAAAATGGGGTGCATTTAACATGGGAGCCCAGATAATACATAAGTACCGAAAAGTCAATACTAATTAAAGCAAAGTTCTTGAAAGAAACTTGGGGTGACGGTAGCTAGAGTCTTTTAGGGGTGTTGAACGACACCGAAGAATGAAGTGGACTGTTTGATGAAATGAGGAGGACTTGGGTTATGATATCCTAAAAGGAGAGTGAATTGAATGACAATGATTGGATCCAATGAAAGACACTGTAAGACTTTGGGTCTTGACTGGAATTTGACTGGAACTGGATCCGGGACCGGAGCGGAAGGACACTGCCAAAAACCACAGAAGACCAGTTGGATTGGAACGTAGGGATGGAATTAGGCCAGCAGAGGATTATTGACAGGTTCGGCTAGGAGCAGTTACAGGCATTAGGAGAGTCAGAAGTCTTCCCAAAATAATGCAACAGGCTCAGAAGACTTTTTGCACTGACCCAGATCAGCCTAGGCAGATCACATTTATACCCAGTGGATGACTGCCAGTGGCTGACAGGGCAGGCATACAGGAATGACCCTGACCTGCCCCTATAGTTCACTTGCCCTAAACCAAGATGGCGGCACCAGCCTCACAGCACCACCAATCAAAGTCAGACTCCAATGCAGCACGACCATACAATGAACACTGGGCATTCCCATATGCAAATGATCCAGCCCGCCGCCAACGGCCCCCCACCCACTGGCTGCAAGGTTGGCCACACGGACCAAGCGCATGCACATGCGCAGTAGTGCAAATGTTCAAAGGAAATCATAGGCCCCATGCGAGTGCAAGTGGCATTTTGAATGGACCTGAATGGATCTGAATCAATGGGCCTGAGTCAGAACTGATCTCAGGACAAATGTGTTCTCAAAAGGGAAAGAATCGTGCTCTGCAGGTAGAGCAAATGGGACATGTGCAGAGAGAGTTACTGTAGAATTGGTTGGGATGTGTTCAAACTGAAATGTAAATTCTAGTGTAAGAAAAAAGCAGCAAGTATTATTTACCCTGCACAGAAACAAAATAACTGACCTGCAGTGCAAATGATTCGGTCCATTTTAGGAACAAATTTGTCCTGCGAGCAGGTCTAAATTAGGCCCAACATAGCACCTGAATGGTTGTGTCACCCATATACCCATTCAGATGCACCAGTATATCATTGAGATACACAGATGTAGCCATGTTCATTGTAGCTGCAAAAAATTGCACTAGTGGTTTGCTGCTGTGCGCACATTCTCATACAGATGCGTGAATATTTTCACACCGTTACTTATGTAGTAGACGGGCGCCCACTAAGCAATTTGCAAATTGGGCGCCCATCTACTACATAAGTACCTTCACACCTACTTTCCGTTAAAAAATTTATTGTGCAATCACGGGAGTAAATAGTCACAGCCCAGTGCAAGATGTATGTGTATGCATCATAGGCAAGATGAACATGTCTACATCTTTATTACATTGCCTCCGATATGTCTGTGAACGACATCTTTGATAGACATTTTGGGTGAGATTTAATAGGATGAGAGATTCAAAAAGTGAGAGATTTGGGAAGAAATCTCCAGTTTTTTTAAAGCGGCAATCATTTACACTGCAAAACCAGTTTGATTTTGCAGTGTAAATGGTTGCCGCTTTAGAAAAAATAGAGATTTCTTTCCAAATCTCTCACTTTCTGAATCTCTCATCCTATTAAATCTCACCCATAGGGTGTACAAATTCACTGATATATTCGCAATATATCATTCATTGATATGACGAACAATATATTGACCAGTGTGCACCCAGCATAAGAGTAGCTGTGAGGTTGGGTACAGAATCCCAGCAGTCAGAATCCTGACATTGGAATCCCATTCAAGTAAGTATTTTCGGTACTTCTTTACTTTCACGGCGCCAGCATGGCGCCGCGCGTCAGAGTCTCCTTGCGGGGCTCGCTTCGCTCGCCCACGCTGCGGGCTCGGTGGCTCGCTACGCTCCCCACGCTATTTAAAATCAACTCCATGCCAACATGGATAGTGGAGGTATGAACTATCCATATTGGCATGGCGTTAACTTCGTTTATTTTACATCGTTTGTGGCGAGCGTAACCCGGAAGTAGCGCGGCGCCATGCTGGCGCCGTTAAAGTAAAGAAGTACCGTATTTTCTCCCTACCTATATCCCAAATCATACACGCTAACCACCACCCCCATCCTTCCCTGGAACCTAACCTCCACCACAACCTGCAGCCTAACCCTAAACCCAGCACTGATACTTATCTCCAGGATGTGTCAGCATTCTCTCCGTCGGCATACTGCTTTCCGCCTCCTGTCAGATCCTGACTACCGATAGTTTTTACAGCATTCCGCTGTAAGTAGCGTACAGTGTCCAAGAGGCAGCAGCAGTCACTGAGATGGCAATAGTTAATGTATGTGAAAGTTATAGTAGTAGATCTTGTATGTAATGTAGTCAGTGCACCTTTAAAGTTGTGTGATGGCTTAATGAGGCATCTTTACTGACTACATAATGTAATTATTTTTAGATCTAGCTTGTTGCTGGAAAGATTGAATACAGACTATCATTCATAGGCTTCAAGTTTCACCACATTATATAATCCTAAAACCAATTTGATTATTTAAATTGCCACTATGATCCTATGAAACTTTCTAAAAAGATTTCTCCTGGATGGAAACTAAGGATTATGCCTGATTAATGCAGAAATCTCTATTAATGATATGCTCAAATCTTAGAGTATGCAATTTCTCTGGAGAGAGAACTAAACACATTGCCGATTTATTTTTAGCTTTTGCTCCAATCAGTTTCAAAGTGTTACTTAACCAATTCCAGCATTGACGGAGCTGTGCCATGTATGCCATAAGGTAATTATTACCAATACATAAGAAAAGGCAAATATGGGTATAATATAAAACCACACCATTGCCTACAGCAGGCGCTATATATTAGGCCAACAATATCTAGGTAGACATGCACAAGATTGATGTGAAAAAGTTAGATTCAAGCAAAAGGTCCACCCAGAAAATGTTGACACGTGAAAAGGTTGACCTGTTTTTCACTTTATTTGTGTTAATATTGACATACGTGGACTATAATTAGGTTACCATTTTACTGTACTTGCCGTTCTTTAAGCCAGGTTCCTCACTCACCTCCTGATGCATTCTGCACATGTTACCGTTCCCAACTGAGGGCAGGTGAATGGTAAAGTATGAAAAAGTAAAAAAAAAACAACACACAAATCCTTAAAAACTCATATAGACCCCTTCATGGGTTGATTATAGACGTATCAACCATTTACTTGTGGCACTTGACCATGTAGACCATATGTATGCCAAACCATATGGTGTAGACCTATCTGCAGTCAATAATATTATCTATTGAGCATCCAGATGTCCCCTACAGGTATCTGCTGAGCTATATTTCCATGGTGTTGGGGCTACCACAGTAAATTCCCCTAAAAAATGTGACAATTTGAAATAATCTTGTCCAGTAGATATGGGTAAAGTGGTTTTATTCCCTAAAGCTTAAATAATTACTTCACGGAAAAAGTGTCAGCAAACAGACAGGGAAACATCATTAACTACAGCAAAGTACAGTACTTCAGTTAGTTGTCCATCATTTTAGGTAGATGCTGTATTAACTATTAGGTGGGGTAGGTGAAGATTTATTTTGAGCAAAAGTTGAAAAGTTGAACAGGCCATGATATACACTATATCTTAACACTGCTTGTTAGATAAGGCTACCAGAAGCAGCAAGTACTCCAGGTAACAGTCTTTTGGACTCCTGGATGACCAGCTGTGTTGTGATATTTTTTATGTAACTTCTCATCTGAACAATAGTAGAAATAGTAATTTTGGGAGCAGAAAAACAACCACCATGAGATTCTTGTATTCCTGCATAATGAACAAGGTTTTTGGTTAATTCCCTGAAATTCCAGTGATAAACTGTGGATCGCGAGTATGTGGAACGCATGTGGAACGCAAACATTCTAATGACGGGTGTTTGAGGCCTACTTCCGGCAATTAGCGTCCTCCAGAGTCCATCCAGCTGGAACGTCACATCCGGCCTGACGACGGGAGGAACTTCCGGCATATGCGCCTTGTTGGAGAACCGCATACACTCCGTACAATGCCTAGCAACATGTGCAGGTAGTCATACGGAGAAAAAGTATAGCGGAACCTTTGTTGATGTAATTATGTTGTAGTCAGGACATATTATTGTGAGAAACATTGGGCGGAGATTGCAATTAGATTGAATGTAATTATCCAATTGAAAGAGGTATAAATATGAGATCAGGGAGGGAGGTGATTATGCTTCTGAGGAAGGACTTTGGTATGAAAGCGCGCTAAAGCATACCTGATCACCTGCTGTGGACACCTATTCTTCTGTTCCCGTGGATGGCTGATGGTATCCGGACCTGCCAGCTTATCCAGAGGGACATAAAGATTGGAGACTCTTTTACCCATTGTGGTGATATGCGTTTTTAACCCCTTCCCGACATTTGACGTATATATACGTCATGGCCGGGATGTACTTCCCGACACATGACGTATATATACGTCATGGCTTTAAACTGTCCCCGCGTCTATAGACGCGGTGACAGTTTGGAAATGTCTGCTGTCCCTGACAGCAGACATCCCCCCTCGCTGCCCAG
The DNA here is from genome assembly GCF_055691185.1 of Crinia signifera. Taxonomy (NCBI): domain Eukaryota; kingdom Metazoa; phylum Chordata; class Amphibia; order Anura; family Myobatrachidae; genus Crinia; species Crinia signifera. Next base: position 141,385,387 of record NC_139217.1, on the reverse strand, counting down.
GGGGGGCAGGGATGCCCCCCCCGGTCGGCGATCGCTGTGATTGGCTGTTCAAATGTGAACAGTCAATCACAGCGTTTCCTGTGTTACCGGCGGCTAAGCCGCTCGGTAACACAGTGATCGGTGGTGATCGGTGCTGTTAAGTACAGCACCGATCACCACCGATCGCCAGCCCCCCCCTCCCACCCACCCGGCAGCTCACCCGGCAGCTCACCCGGCAGTCCCTGCAGTCCCTCCTTCCGGCAGCCGCAGCGCTCCCCCCCTCCCACCCCCCCGCCAGCCGCAGCACAAATAAAATAAATAAAATAACATGTAATGTACTGAATTATATATATATATATATATATATATATGTGTGTATATATATATGTGTGTATATATATATATACACATATATATGTGTATATATATATATATATATATATATATATATATATACACATATATATATATACATATATACACATATATATATGTGTATATATATATATACACATATATATATATACATATATATATATATATATATATATATATATAAATATATATATATAGACAGATAGATAGAAAGATATTCCCGACATATGACGTATATATACGTCATGGTCGGGAGGTACTTCCCGACCGAAGACGTATATATACGTCATGGTTTTAAACTGTCACGGCGTCTATAGATGTGGTGACAGTTTGGAGATGTCTGCTGTCCCTGACAGCAGACATCCCCCCTCGCGGCGATCGCTGCGATTGGCTGTTCAAATGTGAACAGCCAATTGCAGCGTTTTCTGTGTTACCGACGGCTAAGCCGCTCGGTAGCACAGTGATCGGTGGTGATCGGTGCTGTTAAGTACAGCACCGATCACCACCGATCGCCAGCCCCCCCCCCCCTCCTACCCGGCAGCCCCCCCTCCCTCCCACCCACCCGGCTGCCGCAGCGTCAGCACCCCTCCCACCCCCCCACCAGCCACAGCGCCAGCCCCCCTCCCAAAGCTGGTGAGCAAAATGGGGTCACATGTGGGGGGGTTCCACTGTATTGGTGCTTCGGGGGTCTTGCTAATGCGACATAGCATCCACCATTCATTCCACCACCAAATATCACTCCTTCCCTTCTGAGTCCTGCCATGCACCCAAATGGTATTTTTTGGTCACATATGAGGCATTGCCGTGCTCGGGAGAAATTGGGGCACAGATTTTGGGGTGCTTTGTCTCCTTCATTCCTTGTGAAAATGAAAAATTTTGAGCCAGAACTGCATTTTTGTGTAAAAAATTACATTTTTTTACACAAAAATGCAGATCTGGCTCAAAATTTTTCATTTTCACAAGGAATGAAGGAGACAAAGCACCCCAAAATCTGTGCCCCAATTTCTCCCGAGTATGGCAATGCCTCACATGTGACCAAAAAATACCAGTTGGGTGCATGGCAGGACTCAGAAGGGAAGGAGTGATATTTGGATTTTGCAGCACAGATTCTGGTTGAATGACCCCTGAAGCACCCATACAGTGGAACCCCCCCACAAGTGACCCCATTTTGCAAACTACACCCTTTAGGGAATTCATCTAGGGGTATAGTGTACATTTCAAACCCCCAGGGGTTTCACCAATTTTGATACAACTGAGCTGTGAAAATGAAAAATTAAAATTTTTCATTTTCACAGCCCAGTTGTATCAAAATTGGTGAAACCCCTGGGGGTTTGAAATGTACACTATACCCCTAGATGAATTCCCTGAAGGGTGTAGTTTGCAAAATGGGGTCACTTGTGGGGGAGGTTCCTAACTTTTAGCATCTTATGGTGCCTAGAAACCTACATGGTGCCTAAAAAATAATCTCATAAAAAGGAGGCTCCAAAATCAAGTAGGTGCTCCTTCTATTATGAAGCCTGTGGTTTGGTCAACGTGCACACTAGGGCCACATATAGGATATTTATGAAAACAAAAGAATTGGGGGAATCAATTTTTAGTCACATTTCTCTAGTAAAATGTACTGTGTTCCTTAGAAAAATGTATTAAAATTGAAAATCTGCAAAAAAAATGAAATTTTGAAATTTCACCTACACTTTGTTTTAATTCCTGTGAAACACCTAAAGGGTTAACAAACTTCCAAAATGCTGTTTTGAATACTGTGAGGGGTGCAGTTTTTGAAATGGCATCATTTATGGGGGTGTCTCACATACAAGTCCCTCAAAGTCACATCAGAACTGAACTGGTCCCTAAAAAAATCAGTGTTTGAAATTTTCTTGAAAATTTGAGAATTTGCTATTCATATTTTAAGCCTCCTAGTGTCCAAAAAAATGAAAATGAGGTTGAAATAATGATGGCAACATAAAGTATACATATGGTCTATGTTAGTTATTAACTATTTTGAGTGGTAAGATTATTTGTCTCACAAGCAGAAAATTTAACTTTTTGCAAATTGCTAAATTTTCCATTTTTTTACGACATTTTGGTATTTTTCACAAAAAAACACAGACTGTATCGACGAAAATTTACCACTAACTTGAAGTACAATGTGTCACGAGAAAACAATCTCAAAATCACTGGGATAAGTAAAAGCAAAAAAAAGTTATCCCCACTTAAGTGATACATGTCAGATTTGAAAAAAAGGGCTCTGTCAGGAAGGCAAAAACTGGCTGTGTCAGGAAGGGGTTAAATACTTTTATTGTGAGTGTATTTGTTTAATAAATTGTTTATACTGCAAAAGTGGAATTGCGCTATGTTCCATTCTTTTGAGTTCCCCAGAGCCATTTGAGCGTGAATGAAAGGAAAGAGCCTGGAGAGCATCATTGGCCCTAAAAGGATCTCAAAGCTTTTTTTCTCCTACTGCATGTGAGTGCATAAAAAGGAATCTAGAATATTATAACTGAGAAAAATGTAACTTTGCACCATGTTGGTTTATTTAGAGTTTTAGGAACAAAAGTTTACCACCTATCAAGCAGTGCCAAAAAAAGGAAAGTACTGCATGTGTATGGAGGTGGAGGGATAACGATTGGCAGCGCCATTGTAACACACAAATTTTGTTGTTTATTGTATTGTCTTGGTTAGGCTACTGGTGTGTAACCATAGTGTGTCACGGGCAGCAGCCAGAAGGTTGCGCATTAATTTTTCACAAATCTTGTAAGAAATTCCGTGAAAGTTTTAGTAGCTTTGGTTACACAATATCTGAAATAATGCAAACCAAAAGGATGCAATGATTCTATCAATTGGTATTACCAGATTACTTCAAATAGACACTTCTGGATAATTCTCTAATTGATAAAATGATGAACTCCTCTGGGAGAACTGGGTCAGAATATGACTATATAACTAAACTGGATGAAAAACAAGGACCATTGGGCTTGCTATGTGTGGGGAAGTCAGGCTGGTTTGAGATGCCCAAATCCGTCAGAATGGTGATTAGAGTAACAGCTCTTTTTAAATAAATGACAAAATTATTTTAAAGCTAACAATAGCTAGAAACTGCAGCTACCCTACAGATTGGTTTTGCTCAAATTTTACTTGTGCAGAGAGAATTAGATTTGGGTGGGGCTTTACTTCAAAGTGAGATCTATATTGCAGTGTAAAAATAAAGCAGCCAGTATTTACCCTTCACAGAAACAAAATAACTCACATTTTACATCTGCCCCCCTGCAGTGCACATGGTTTTATCCATCTAAGAAGGATTTTGTCAGAAAGAGTGAACTAGAATAAGGCCCATTGTATAGGATGATCGTCAAAACAGTAGGTCGACATACTGTACATATGGCAGACATGTCAAACGATCAACACAAGCAATAGGTTGACGGGGCAATGATCTACAAATGAAAAGGTCGACATGAGTTTTTCATGATCATTTTTTTTTTTTACTTTTTCTTACTTTACTGTCCACGATTGGACCTGACCCAAAGCATGGAGAGTGAAGCAATCCATGCAAGGGTACATGGTACACTAAGTGGGGTCCACATGCTCAGGTGTTGACACGGACACTTAAGAAAGTGAAAAGCTCATGATGACCTTTTTATGTGTTGACTTTTTCTGTGTCAACTTATTGCATGCGTCAAGCTTATTTCAATGTCGAACTTGTGAATGTCATCCTTTTGGGGTTGTCCTATTGACTGCCAACCTAGCCTTTTTTCTGAGCTATACCACACCCATCTCATTGTATATGGAGATATTATTCATGTAAAATCTATAGATGACTAAAGCTTTGTACCTGTCATCTGAACATGCAGTCAAATCTGACAATATTATCAGTTTTTATCAGCATTTTTATCAGCATGTTCGGCAAGGGTCCAAGTGATGTCTCTTAACCAGAGGCCTAAGTTCATCCCAGTGTCCCAGAGGCAGGTTGAAATTTGGTGCCCCTCTCCCAGTGTGACAATGGCTGGTGTGTCAGGGTCAGACTCACAAGATTCAGCCATCTACAGCATGAATCAGTTTTCACCAGTAGGTCCCATCCCACAGTCCAGCAGCATCAGAGGGTTTATTCTTGCTTCCTGCAGTTCAGGTGGAGCGGTACCAGGCTGGAGCTGTATAGTCCCTTATTGCAGGTGTTAGCAGGGCTCCTGGAATAGAACTGATTAACTATGTAGCTGCAGTACGTGTGCCACGAAGCACCATTTGAAGAGCTATAGTTACACTTGGAACCCACTGTGAGGCAGGGGTCTTCATTGCCTCTGGGAGTTATGCCCCTGCACTCAATGATATTGTTAATCATATCAGAGGTGCCGCGTATAGTGTGAACCCAGCTTAAGAGTGCCCAGGTGCCAAAGAAGACAAACTGTAAATTGATTAACCTATATTTTACCTGCATTTGGTATGAATCTACCAATATGTGTTCACGTGTGCTCGCTTATTTCCAGTTAGTAAAAATCCCATCAAAAAGGCGGCTTCTGCAATGTGCTTTTACTTTCAGCTGTGACCGTTTCTACTTTCACTTTTAAGTTTTTAGCCCACAAACTCTCCAGCCCACCCCAATCCCTATCTGTTTCTACCTCCAATCTCTGTCTTCAGAGCTAATTCTCTCCATCAAGTTTGAAGCTGATCAGTGTCCCTGCAAAAATTGCTTTCATTTTCTGTTATGAACTCTGTTAGCACACAAAGGAGTAACTTGTTGAGTCGAGTGGCCTTTACTGGTCAGTGGAAGTACTTCACCTTGAAGAGGTGAGGAGTAGTTATCCTTTTTTATATATAGAAACTATGGGTGACATTCTATGGGATGAGATTTTTTTTTTTAGATTTTTTTCGCAAAAACGGCCGGAATCGCATGTTTTTCCATTTTCGCATATTTAATGAGCTGCGAAAATGTGAAAAAAGTGCGATTTTGGCCAAATTGGACATTCTGGAAATGCGATGGCTCTTTTTCGCAGCACATCGCATCCAGATGTTTTCACATTGAAAAGTATACAAATCGCATATTTAATGGTATGCGATTTGTATAAATGTGTCTAAAATTCGCCCAAAAATCAGACCAGGTTCTGATGGGCGAATTAGCCAGAACCCTGCACATATCATTGAGATCTGTGCATGGTTCTGGTGGAAAAAAAGGGTTAAACAGTTAAAAAAAAAAAAAAAAACTGCGCGGGGTCCCCCGCCAGAGCATAACCAGCCCCGGGCTCATTGAGCCGGTGCTGGTGACATAAAATCACGGTCCCCGACAAATAGGGGTCCCCTTGATTTAATGAAACCAGCACCAGGCTCAAGGTCCGGCGCTGGTTCCCAAAATACGGGGGACAAAATGACTAGGGGTCCCCCGCATTTCAAGAACCAGCACCAGACCCAACCAGCCAGCAGGGTAATGCCACAGCCGGGGGACACTTATTATATAAGGTCCCGCGGCCAAAGCATTATCCCCCTGGCTGGTCAGCATGGGCAGGGGTCCTGGGGAAGTGGGGACCCCCCAAAGAAGGGGTCCCCCCCCTCCAGGACTTACCAGCCAATGCTGAAAGTCCAGGGCTGTCCCTGATGCCCCTGGGCGGTGGGCATCGGGCTGATGAAAAGTGTAAAAAAAGAATAAAAACTATTGTCTTATACTGTAGAACTATGAGTCCCAGCAAGCCTACCCCGCATGCTGGGACTTGGAGAACCACAAGTCCCAGCATGCGGGACATTAAAGGGCCCGCTGGCACTTGTAGTTCCACAGTACAAGAAATAGTTAAATAAAACACACACTGACACCCAAAAAAATAAACGTTTAATACATCCACAGCCCACACATACTGATACTTACTTACCTTAAACCCGTGGGTCGGTCCCTGGATCCGGGGTCCGGGGCTCCAGGGCTGAAGAGTCCGGTTCCGGGGCCTTGGTCCTGGTTCCGGGGCTGGTCCGGGGTCCTGGCTCCAGGGCTGAAGAGTCCGTTTCCAGGGCCTTGGTCCTGGTTCCAGGGCTGGTCCGGGGCTCCTGGGCTGAAGATTCCGGGGTCCTGGATCCGTAGTAATCCAAAGGGGTACCTGAGGAAGGAAATCCTACTCACCTGGTCCCCGGCGACGACCCCGTCATCTTCAGCTCCAGACGCGCTGCTCCCGGCTGGTACCCGCTCACGGACTGGAGAGACGCAGAGATTTTCATCTTCCGCGCCTCTCCTCAGACTGATTCTATTGGCCGCCTAGCAACCAATCAGGAGCCGAGAAAGTCGGGGGGGGGGTCCCCACTTCCCCAGGACCCCTGCCCATGCTGACCAGCCAGGGGGATAATGCTTTGGCCGCGGGACCTTATATAATAAGTGTCCCCCGGCTGTGGCATTACCCTGCTGGCTGGTTGGGTCTGGTGCTGGTTCTTGAAATGCGGGGGACCCCTAGTCATTTTGTCCCCCGTATTTTGGGAACCAGCGCCGGACCTTGAGCCTGGTGCTGGTTTCATTAAATCAAGGGGACCCCTATTTGACCGTGATTTTATGTCACCAGCACCGGCTCAATGAGCCCGGGGCTGGTTATGCTCTGGCGGGGGACCCCGCGCAGTTTTTTTTTTTTTTTACATTGCGATTTCCTGCAAATGTGCGATTTTCAGACCTGAAAATCGCACATTTTCAGGACTAAAGAAATCGCATCAAATCGCTTCTATTCGCACTATTTGGGCCGTTTTTCGCATTTCATTAAATCTTGCGATTTTCAAAAGTGCGATTAGGTGCGGTAAAAAACATGCGGATTTTACCGCTACTCATAGAATGTCACCCTTAACCTAGAATTTTTATTTTCTTCTACTTCTGTTTTTAGATCATTTAACAGAAGTAGAATTGTTGTGATTCACCCTAAAAAGTTAAATACAAGCATCACTCTTTGCACATACTGTATAAATCCTTTCAAATAATTCCAAGACTCTGTACATGTGGAATTTAAATATACATCTACTTTTTTTAAAAAGATTTAGCAAGTATTTTAAATAAAAAGTCTGCAGACGGAGCTATGGTTTCAAAACTGTGGCAATTATTAATGGAAAAAGGAAAAAAATGTTTCATGCATGGCTGACCTTCTGCACATATCTGCTTAATAAAGAGAAAGGGTTCTGTGAATATGTGAAAGCAAACACAGATCCCCAGTGCAGCTAAAACACTGACCCACAGTACAATCCTAATGAGCAGCTTACTGTAGACTTTGATACAGTATAGCCCATGGGCCCTTATTCTGATTGAGTCGGACGGCTCCATATGCGGTTGGACGGCCGATGTTTGCGCATGTGCAGAGGCTTTTCTGCGCATGTGCAAATGCCGCGCATGTCCGAATACGGTGTGAATTCCGTACAGAAAACGATTGGTCGAAACAATCCGAGCAGGGGGTGGAGAGGGGCGTGAGGAGCTGTTTGGGCTCATTACCATATGCGTACACCCAGCGTTTCATGGGTGTTCCCATGAAAATGCTGGGCGTACGTATGGTAATCCAGCAGTGATGCATGTGTGGGGGGTGGACAGCTGACATAGCCGGATGCCAGCTGCCCGCCCATATCCCTGCTTTCATACGGAAAAATGTCCGAGTGGTCTGGAGCACTCGGAGCTGTCTGACCGCTTGGTCCTTTATTCGATGGATGGCGACCATCGGAGGATGGTGGAGGATCCCACAGATGGGGGAGTTGTTCACATGTAAAATCCATACGTTCAGTGTCTTACCGCATTCAGATGGTGGGAGCTATCCGTACGGTAGGCGGGGCTCAGAACGCTCGGTGGCCGTCCGAAATACGCATCCGTCTGAGTCAACTAAAATAAGGGCCATTGTCTGATTGATATTGTCAGGTCGGCTGCAAGTTAGTTGGTTTTTGGTTGGATGTCTGATGTCATTTTTATGACTTTTCCAAATTTCATCTTTATGGTAAAGAAAGCAGGAAAATTCTTATACACCTATATTTAATTGAAAAGAGGATAATGTAAAATAATTTAAAAATATATCAATAAACTCATAATGTACTGTCCCAGGCAACAAAACTACATATCAAACTCTTGTGTTGCAAATTAGGCAAAAATACTTGTATCCAAATGCAGTATAAATATTTAATCTGAATAAAGCAGCAACAACATTTGCTATTTAATATGTAATCTGCAGGCAATACACACAGATTCTTCAAAGCTTATTTTTGAAGTTCACAGCATCAATATATATATTTGGGAGTTAATTCTTACATTCTTAAAGTAAAATTATAGACACTTTTATTTCATATGCTATTGTTTTGTATTCATATATACAGTATATCTATAACAAAATGGATAATGCAATAAATATGTAATTTCCACAATAAGTCACAATACAAACATATACTTGAAAAAGAACAGGAAAAGTAGAAAGCCACACATACTAAATTGTATAACCATTATGAAAATGTCAAAAATGTTTTATTATAAAACTGGAGCACCCTTAAAATATAAATGTACTTTTTTATAACACTTTTCTGGAAAAATCTGAATTGGACGAATTGTTAAGGTTTGACAAAGGGCCTTATTCAGATTTCATCGGTACTGCGCGCATCCGCACGCAGTACCGATGTTGTGCGTCTGCGCATGCGCAGGCATGTTTCTGCGCATGTGCAGGCGCATGGTGCATGCACCCACAGCGACCTTTCGGGTCGCCGGGTGCACGCACCCATGGCAGCGAGGGGGGGGCGGAGATGGGCGGGGAGCGCCGGGCTGCCCTATTACCATATGGAAACGCCCAGCGTTCCATGGGCGTTTCCATGAGAACGCTGGGCGTTCTCATGGTTATGAGGCAGCGACGCGGGTGTGTGGGCCGGGTAGCTGACATCACCGGATGTCAGCTGCCCGCCCATATCACGCCAGCGTGCACGCAAATGTAAGTAACTCAAAAGTCACTTATATAAGCGTGCACGCTAAACATCATTCGATGGTCACCGACCATCGAATGATGTGGGCGGACACCCCAGCAAAGCGAATGGATGTTTATGCAAAACATCCATTCGCTGCTGTGCAGGCGAAGCCGCACTTTGCTGGGGCGGCGGGGGGGGCTTGCGTTCACCGGGCGGGGTTTGGTGGACTCGCAAGGCTGCGAATTTGACGCCTTGCGAATCAACCTGAATAACCCCCAAACTCTCATATATGGAATGAACTAAACCACACACAAAGACAGAATGCTATTGTAGCTCCCTGGCTGCAAGCACAGGTTGTTCTAAGGCAGTGATTCCCAGCCTCAGTCCTTGAGGCCAGGCTATAACTTAGTACCTAAGTTATAAGTTATACCTAAGGTATAATTGGTACCTAAGTTATTTTATATAAAAATCTTTGCAGAAGCCTGGATATCACCAAAATGAGCACTGCAAAATCAAGCCTTCAGCAAGAGCATACAGGTATGGTACCCATACTTCATTGATTCATGGTGCCCTAGAGTACCTGCATGTTGTTCATGGTGCCCCTAGACCAGGGGTGGCCAAACCGGTCCTCGAGATCTACCAGCGGTCCACGTTTTCCAGGTTACCTAGCTGGTGCACAGCTGTAGTCATTACTAACTGTCACATTTTAAAACATGCTGCATTCATTCCTACTATAGATCCACAGGTTGCCTTTAAAACATGCACCGTTGGTAGATCTTGAGGACAGGTTTGGCCACCCCTGTCCTAGACCAATGGTTTATTAACAATTTCAGCAAATGTGATTACATTTTGCTTACCTGTCATCCATTTATTTGGTGGTGGACAGGGTTGCCGTTATGTTTGTATACATATTTTGTGAAGCAAAACCAGTGCTTGTTGCTAATAATCACTTGGACCATAAATTTGATATGGTCAATTAATCCATTAACCCATGGCATGATTGTTTTCCAGGTTGTCATGGCACCCAGTTTGGAAATCGCTGACATACCATGACACTTCTAGTAGAACCCACACAATATGGCGTTTCTTGAACTAATATATTAATGTGCATTTGACAAGGTCCTGAAAAACTGTTTGAATTAATTACAGTAGTAATATTTTTATTGTATATTTTCCTATTTTTAATATTAATATTCTATGTATCCGCTATGTCCCCAGCTTTAAAGAAGACTGGGATAGAATAACTGGTAGCCAGGCATATCATTGTAATGTTGAAAGCATCACAGGCTCTGATGAGTATGCTTATCTTGTGGAAGGCAGTGACCTGTCTACTTTTGTGAATACATTAGCGAGGACAAAGTTGCATCTGCCAAAGTAGCATCATTAAGTGGGAATTCACAGTATGAGGAAGTCATCTTAAAAAAAGGTCAAAATTTGGAATTAAAGGACTTAAAAAAAAAAAGTTCAATTATCTAATCATCAGATCTTTTAAAGGAATATTGATCTATAAAATATCAGTTTTCCAACTGTTCCAAATGTTTTCAAATGTTAGCAAATCAGTCATGGAAATCGTTAAAATATTTTCACTGGCGTCAGATACTTCAAAGCCAGTGAGATGAAAGAAAAATTATTTTATGTATGTACAACAATGGAATTTAAATAAAAGGTACAATTTCCACATACCTTCATTGAAGTGAATGTGTGCATTGAACTTAATGTGAATAACCCCATTAATAGCCAAATAGACTGTTTAGGAAAATCCCACATTTTTCATGCATATTCTTTTCAAGGCTCCAGAGAGATGAGAGAGAAATTCCTGATTTATAATCAACAAAGAAAAATATTTACATATCTAGAATGGGTACATGGTATGTGGAACCACACCACACATCCTGAAACCCAAGGGATTAACTACCATAGGTGCAAGGGGTGCAGCTGCTATGGGGCCCAGAGCTGCAGGGGGCCCATCTTTGCTGCTTAAGTAATATGTTTTACATATATTATCACCATCAGTTGCTAAATAGGAGGCCCTTACAAACTTTTGCTATGGGGCCTATGAATATCTAGTTACGCCCCTGCTGAAACCATTATAATTACTTATCTTTCTGGAGTCCACGTCAGTGCAGCAGCAGCAGCATAAATCACAGGGAAAATGACAAAGTTCCTGGAGACCTACACATACGCAGGTAGACTCTTGCCCAATACCAGGGTCTATTGAATTACAGGGACGAGGTGGCCGCCAAGAGGGGGATATTCTGGTTGATTTGCAAGGGTGATTACCTCGCAGGGCCTGCAAATGGACGTTACACAGTACACAGTAACATCCATTCACAGCCCAGTGGAATCCACCCACATCATTTGATGGTTGGCGACCATTGAATGATGGTGAAGGTGCACGCACATAAAAGTGACTCTGGTGATGTCAGTTGGCCACCCCCCACCCATGTCATCGGGCCATTTGCATGAGAAGGCCCAGCGTTCTCATGGGAATGCCCATGAAACGCTAGGCATTCCCATATGCGGATGGCCCAGGCCGCCACCCCACGCCCCCGTCTGCACACATTGGTGTGTGCGCCAAGCCAACATTGTTGTGGTCGCATGTACCCGGCGTATGCACAGGCACAGAAATGACCCTGCGCATGTGCATACGCCCACCATTGGACCCCTAGCGTGTGTACTCAGCACACCTCAGAATACCACTTCCCTCTCCATCTTATCTCTTCAGACACAAGTGAGTTATCAGTAGGTTGTAAGTGCCAGAATAATGCAACGATAGATATGCTTTTCTTGGCATGCAAACAAATTATATTATATTGACAATTATTTATATAGCACACATTGTACATAATTCAGCATGGATTGCTAATTAGAGAAAAAGCACTTGCTTGCAATCAGAAAGTCGCTGCCCAGAAAGAAAGAATAACCGCCCATTGTAAAATAGTGATCTAAAACATCGAAGAGTTGTTTCCATCTGCGCTAGTCTAAGGCTTCCACAAATCTGCTAAAGACCCAGAGACCCAACCAAAAACCGTCCTGGGCACAACTGCGATTTGGCAAATACACCCCTGAACACTGGCTCACTGTCACTCAAACTGCAAGTGCTACAGTATGTGACTGCTATGCCTATGGCTATTTATTCACAATGTGCGTACATGCAATGCAAACAATGCCTGCGCACAGATGTTTGATAATCAACCAGATTGCAAAGTCTCTAAATGCTAGAATGGAAACCCGCCCTGTGTAAGAGGCTGCAAATGGTTTGCGAAAATCCCGCCGATCAGTGGATAGCTACAAAGCCATTTGCAACTCCCTCACCATTGAATGATTTTACCAGTGTGTGCAGTCTGTGCGTAACCCAGAACCTATGTAACACCCCAATAAGGGTTAATGTTTATACATAAACTAAAATCTTATATGGTTGTGATACAGTAAATGGAGCAGATATCAAATGTAATATTAATAGTTAATAAATTATTTAGGAAAAGTATTAATGTGTTAATATGCCTTATTAATAGAATATTGTGGACTGAACACTGTACCCCTTTCCTGAACTGACAATGGACTTGTCCTCATAGCCCATTAGGGTGGACTATACCATAGACCCTGCTTTAAAGGGGAGAACTGTGAGGAACATTCCAGAAAGGAAAATATACTCTGACAGTTGGCAGAGCCCCTTCTCATCAGGAAACCCCAGAGCAGAGACTATAAATAGAGCTGCTGAGTAGAAAGAGCGGTTGGTGTGCTAAGGAGAGGGACTGAGGTAAGCTGAAGTGCGGCAGAAAGGCGCTGTGTAGCAGAACCTGTGGAGAAAGACGCAGCAGCAGCTTCCCCTGAAGGCAGGCAGTGAGGTGGAGAATAGGCAGAGGCCTATAATATGAAAAGAGAGGAGTGGTGAGTGCACTCAACCCCTAGGACTCCATATATGGCCAAAGGGACTGTAACAGGCCCAGCCAGCAAAGAGTGACAGCCAGATAGGAGGCTCAGATACACGTAGCTCCCTCAATTGCTAAAGCATCAGGCCAGCTTACAGCATCATTATTAACCCTTCAAAGGAAAAAGTCTCTGTTAAGACAAGTTGACCTCTCCAGCACTATTATAGTTTCAATAACTTTGGTCAGAGACAGTCTAGTTTACCTAGCGCTTGTTGCAAACCGCTTATCTGCAGTATAGAGGGGAGCACGAGACTAATTATTTGAAAGAACAGTCTTATTTAAGCTACGCACTTCCCACTAAGTACCAGACATTCTACTGTCAATATATAGCCTACATACAATTATAGCTACTACTGACACATTGGGGGTTATTCTGGTTCACTCTTTCTGACATATTCCTTCTTAGATGGACAAAACCATGTGCACTGCAGGTGGGGCAGATGTTACTTGTGCTGAGAGAGTTAGATTTGGGTGGAGTTTTACTTAAAAGTGAGATCTATATTGCAGTGTAGAAATAAAGCAGCCAGTATTTACCATGCACAGAAACAAAATAACTCACCCAAATCTAATTATCTCTGGACATTTTACATATGCTCCCCTGCAGTGCACATGGTTCTGTCCATCTAAGAAGGAATTTGTCAGAAAGAGTGAACCAAAATAACCCCCTAAGAGAGAAAAGAAAAGGAACTTATTTAATAGTATATAACATCTCCAGTTATTTTCACTGGAGGTATCTAGGATAAGTCTGTGCACAGTGAACGTATTGTAAAGATATTGACAGTTGGGGAAACTCAAGGAGGATTACAGTGTTTACAGAGGAGATTACGAGTTAATTTCTGTCAGATATTGTTGTGAGGACATTGCTAAACAAAGATACAATAGAAGCCAATGTTCTTCATTTGTTCTTAAGGCCTGTTCACATTGAAATAAAGACACCAACTCTATGGTTAACAGTGGTACCAGAGAAGTGTAGCCAGACAATTATTTGGAGGCTATCCTGCCAGCTTATTTACTAGTGAGAAAAAGTAGCAATTTCAGCAGCAGTGTTACTACAGAAAGAGCCGATTGAAGGGATACAATGTTTCTGGTTTAAATACTTTATACAGTGACTACAGAGTTTCCAGAGTGGATTACAAATAATTTATCTACAGTTTCTGCTTTAAATGAACAAACTCGCTTTTGCATGCACATGTGGAACTTTGAATTATGTACAGCGCTGCGGACACTTTGTGGCGCCTTATAAATAAATTAACTACTACTACTACTTGAATTATGCTGCTTTCAGACCGCATAACTGGCTTTGACCCTGTATTTGAAAACGTTTCCAAAAACGGGTCTGCCAGGTGAAACCCCTTTCACACCGCATCTCTTAAATGGTATATTAACGTTTAAATGCCTTTTTTTTTTTACACTGGCAGACCCATTTTTGGACACTTTCCAAATACAGGGTCAAAGCCAGTGCGATCTTCAGCGCCCCCCCTGGGGTTAACACCCCCCCCCCATGTGTTTAAGAACCCCCCCCCCCCCGTGCAGGCGGTACCTCCTGTGTTATGGATCCCGGCTCCTGCTGCTTATAAAAAAAGTGACTTTCGGAAAATGGCTGCCCCCATACGAAAACCTGTTTTTAAACAGGTTTTCCTCTGGGGCAGCCATTTTCCGAAAGTCACTTTTTTTTTTATAAGCAGCAGGAGCCGGGATCCGCAACGCAGGAGGTACCGGTCGCACAGGGGGGTTTCTTAAACACATTGGGGGGGGGGGGGTTAGCCCTACGGGGGGGGGGGGGCTCCAGGGGGTGTACGGGTTTGAAATGAATATTTAATGAGCGCTCATTAAATATTCACTGCGCTGGGTCCGCTCATTGGCTGGGTCCTAAATACCGTTTTAGACCTGATTTTGGTGCCAAAATACTGGGTCTGAAATGGGTAGGACCCTCCATTTTAACCGTTTAGCATAAACTGCTTTTTTAAAACGGTAAATCGGTTCTGCGCCTTTCAGACCGCACATATAACCATTTTGAAACGGTTAAAAAACTGCAAAATACCGGTTAAAAAGTGCGGTCTGAAAGGGGCATCAGTAGAAGATCATCTGGACTGGGGTCACTAAATAACTCTATAAGACAGATAAAAGCGCCTTATTTTAGAAGTTAGTGTGCACAATTTAGGCAAAACATTATTGCGCAATAATACATTTCTTTAAGTAAGAGAGGTTCTTTATTGATACAGTATATTGGAAATTGTTATATATTGAAAGTAAATATATTTTAAAAGTTTAAATATTAACTTTACTAAGTAAAATGTACTAATCATAATTATTATTTATAGGATTCAAGGTAGGGTTGTATGATTTTTATGTTTAAGGAATCTCGAGAAGCAGCAAGGCAGCAGACTTGGAATTTCAGTTCTGGTTTAATAAAACTTGAAATGCTGGTTTGTTGGATTAATAACATTCACTGTTGATCCATGTATTCATGTATGTTGAATAAATATTTGTTTGTGTAAATAAATTGTTCATTAAAATACTCTATAAAGTGGTTTGTTGCACCTGAGGAAGAAGAGAACCTACTGTAATACTCACTCTACTAAAATATAAAGGAATACTTACCAGAGAGAGAGAGTATCACACCTACTCAGCCTGTGCGATAGAAAAAGACTGATCGAGGCCTGAGCGGATATCACACAACCTCCCTGAAAACATCTGGGCACTCCTGTGTTTTTCCTGACTCTCCCAGAAAACAGCCAGCTACCCAAACACAGACTTCCTGTCAACAGTTTGCAATCAGAAAAGACGCTGGATTTTT
Organism: Crinia signifera; assembly: GCF_055691185.1. Classification (NCBI taxonomy): domain Eukaryota; kingdom Metazoa; phylum Chordata; class Amphibia; order Anura; family Myobatrachidae; genus Crinia; species Crinia signifera. Next base: position 141,369,445 of record NC_139217.1, on the reverse strand, counting down.
TTGCTGAATAGCCTTGCCCATGCACCTTCAGGGTAGGTGCAGGGGCGGGCTGGGCCGGGGGGCAGGGTGGCACATGCCCCCCAGGCCGGTGTGACTAGGTGCAGGCTGGGCCGCTGAGTGCATCTTGCACACGCTGCCGCAACCCAGCCGTCACCTCTGCAGCCGCCCGCCACCTTTGTGTTGCACTCCAGCTCATCCCCGGCTTCCTCCTGGCCGCAGAAATGTAAGGCGACGGCCTCTCCAAAAATGGCCGCCGCTTTATAGGAGACCGACACTAGAGGTACTGCCATACCTCTAGTGTCTGTCAGAAGACAACAGCGCGGCCAGCGCTACCCGGAAGTGCGGATTCGGGTAGCGCTGGCACGCTATTTAAATAGAACCCCTTGGCGATGAGCATGTACCCTGGCCCCCCCCTGCCAAAAAATCCCCATGGCAACAAGAACGAAACACCTGCCAAGAAGCATGTAACCCCTGGCAACAAGTCATATACTTCTGACAATGAACATGTAGGTAAGCAGCAGTTATATGGTATAATATGTAATTGCCATTATTATGTGTAATGGGCATTACGGTATTGGCATTATGTGTAATGGGCTTTATAGCATGTGGCATTATGTTTTATGGGCATTGCGTTGTTGGTATTATGTGTAATGGCCATTACGGTGTTGGCATTATGTGTAATGGGCATTACTGTGTTGGCATTATGTGTAGTGGGCATTACGGTGTGTGGCATTATGTTTAATTAGCATTACATAGAAACATAGAAACATAGAATTTGACGGCAGATAAGAACCATTTGGCCCATCTAGTCTGCCCCTTTTTACAGTGATGGCTTTATGTGTAATGGTCATTACGGTGTTGGCATTATGTTTAATTAGTATTACAGTGATGGCTTTATGTGTAATGGGCATTACGGTGTGTGGCATTATGTTTAATTAGCATTACAGTGATGGCTTTATGTGTAATGGGCATTACGGTGTTGGCATTATGTGTAGTGGGAATTACGGTGTGGCATTACGGTGTGTGGCATTATGTTTAATTAGCATTACAGTAATGGCTTTATGTGTAATGGGCATTACAGTGTGTGGCATTATGTGTAATGGGCATTATGGTGTGTGGCGTTTTATGTAATGGGCATTACAGTGTAAATTTTTGCAACACGCGTGTACTTTCCCCTTTTCTGTTGTATTTGTGTGTGTGTGTGTGGAGGGGGGGGATTGTTTAATCCTGGCTGCATACTAGAGGGAAGAGGGTAGGGTGGTGAAATGATAGCGATGGGCCACTTGCTTGTTTTGCCCCCCAGGCTGAAAGTTGCCAGCCAGCCCCTGAGTAGGTGCATAATGTGTAAATGAAATATAAATGCATTTCATGTTTAGACTTTTGTCCCACCCCCAGAATATCCCATTATTATTATTATTATTATTATCAGTACATGGATTTGCCAACCAAAATGGTGGCTTCAGTTTTCAATCTACTCTGTATACTGGGCATCACAATTGTCTCTTTTATTTATACTAACTCTTTCTATTCAATTCATACTGCAATTGGGCTCAGCTTTAACTACTGATAGCAAAAGACAGTTGAGAATTAAAAAACAAACAAAGGAAAAACAACTTCTAGCCCCTCAACATAACAAAAAAAAGCAAGTACAGAATTGGGTTTTTACAGTCAGTCAGGCAATATTGAGCAGAATGTCCATAGTAACAATGAGTACAGGTTCAAGAGAAGATTCAACAAGTTACTGTGAAAGATTCATTATGAGGTTGTGGCCCTTTTTTTATGCCAGATTTGTGATGGTCATGTAACATTTGGCCGATTCAGACCTACGCATAGACCAGCAAATTTGGCCCCTCTGCCGATGGTGGGGGTCTGCACATATGCAGACCCCTGCTGTGAGCGCCTTCAGCGATATTTTCAATCATATTTTCAATCACCGGGCCCTTGCACAGTGATTGACAGGCAGGGGGTGTTCCATGGTTCCAATTCAGAGAAAAACGTACAGCCGAAAAATCTAAGTTCTCGGCTACCCTTTGGCTGCATGCAGCAGAAGAATACTGTGATCTTAAGTAACCATCAAAGGATTTTTCTACTATGTGGGCGCTTGCAAGCAGATGTGTAAGTATACACATCCATTTGCAGCGTAGCCTTATTTATATATTTTTGTGTTGCCAAGTTAACAAAAGCCCAGTTCCAGGGGAGTCATAAATTGTTTGCCAATAGCAAAATGTCATATCTATTATTAAAACATTCAGGGGCTGACTGTTTGTTAGTGTCATGCCATGTAACCAGCTCCTGCAGCAATGGGATTGACAGATAAGGTGGTCTGGGGTCACCACAGCTACCACCTTTAAAATCTGGCATTGTAAGTAGGCACTCCTCAACATCACCATGGATACACAACACTCTGTCAGGATGCAGGACATTGTCAGCTCCATGAGGAACCACTTAGGCAGCGACAATGGTGAGCTCACTACCTGTATCCACCAGTGCCCAGATCTCCCAGCCTACCAACTGTACCAGCATCTGGAACTGGGTGGACTGTTCTTGGGATACACCAGCAGCCACCATGCTAACCATTGGTTGAGCCACTTTTCCTGCATTGGGCAGTCCCCGGCACATGACTAGACCGCATTCAAAGCACACCAAGGGAGGTGGACCCTTTGGCTTAACCACTGGGACCTGAGTTCTGGGCTTTAGTACTGGCACGAATCCTGACCAGGTTTTACTCAATTTTCCCAGAGTCAGGTGATCAGTTACGGGGGGGGATTCCTACCTGCACCATTTCCAGCAAATTTACTGACAATGAGTAAGCGACATGAGTAGATCCCTAAAATAAAATTTATATTGACTACTAAAAATATGGCATTTACAAAGCAAAAGTCCACAAACCAGGCTCCACCTATTTTTTATACTTACAGTAAAGGGGTGTAGACATGCTTAGATTTTGACATGTTTCTGATTAGAATTTGCTTCTAGAAGCAAAATCGAATCAAAATCGAATGGTTTTTAGATGTGTTTGATCCGCATTTGATGTGATGCACGCTCCTGTCTTGTTTATATCGAATAGAAAAATAGACTGTGCAGGCAAGACTATATTGAATCCACTCTAGTAAATCTAATGTATACACTGTGAAATTGATATTGAATACTAAAGTACAGATCTAACGCCAAATTGAATGGAAAGATCTAATGCCAAATCTAATGGAAAATCAAATCTAAAGCAAATTGAGGCGTGTTTTCAATGTGTCACTTACAGTACTATACATATACAGATTCCTTTGCACTCACACAGTTGCTTCCTGTAGCTGTTTCTTGTCTGCCCAGCCTGGATGAAGTCACTGAGATTTGGTCTCATGTCAACATGGAAAAGGTCATTATGAGTTCTTTTAAATCGACATGGACACCATATAAGAGTACCAGGGCTATGATTAAACGATTCACAATGGTTCCCATCATCGGTTCGCGGCCAGATGCTAGGGGTGCCAGTGTTTTTTGGGGTGCAGCAGCCAGAGGCAGGATCAGGGAGAGGCTGTGCCTGTCCGTATGCAGGAAGTGCGGAGAAGGAGCATGAGAAACACATCAAAGCTCTAATAATACCATCACCACATCACTGGCTGCTATGCATATAGCCCACAAATGATGGACACCCTTCATTTTATACAACAATTTTAGGTTTGAGTTTGGACACAACCCACCCAAATCTAAATCTCTCTGCCCCACCCGCAGTGCAACATGGTTTTGCCCAAGTGCCAAGATTGCCCAAGTGCAGATGCAAAGGCAAATTAAATCGTGAGATTCAAAAAAAATGTGATAAATGCAAGTCAATAGACCACTATGTTGAATATGGTGTACAGTTTTAGGCCACTCAAAGCACCTATATAAATTTTTTGGGGAGACAAGACATTTTCCCCCATACATTTCATTCCTTCAGCTGTTATCAGCATGGTGTGCATTGTAACCCTTTAAGTGCCAACATTACTGTGAGCGATCCTCAAAATATCCGCTAAAATTCAGCTACAGCGACTGTTCTTTTAGTATAAATACAAATACACCGAAGCCAATGAATTGAAGTCTTTTTAATTATTGCACCCAAAATAAGAACAGTCGCTGTCAGCGCCCGCTGTCATTTTTAATGGATATTTTGAGGATCTCTCACAGCAACGTTGGCACTCAAAGGGTTAATAAATTTAAAAAAAAAAACCTGGTTTGCGTGGCTATTTTCACACTTATTTTGACAAATTCCCTTGGCACTCAAAGGGTTAAAAAATAATACTACTAATAATTATTTTACATCATTTCTGTGTTTTGAAAAGGCTCAAGAGAGCCCCACTAATGATTTTAATCAATTCAATTATAGATTAAGTACTTTTAAAGCTTGTTAAGTTGGTGAAATGAGATGGCAGCTTGAGGTGCCGCAATATGCATATGCAAGCAACAGCATCAATTACATTCTCTCAGAAATCTGCCCCTTCTGTTGTTTTGGCTGTGTTCTTTTTTCTTTAATCGCTAACATAAGTCTAGTTTTGCTGACTTACGCCCCTGGGATTTCTTATCATGCTTATTCAGCTAACTATTTGTATAAACTGCAGAAACCTGGGCATTCTATAAAGGTATTGTGTAGCATTAGCATAGCTTTTAAAAGAAATAAATCTATATGATCTGGAGAAGACTGAGTGCCACCAAGTTTGCCAAAAATAGATGCTGAATAACATTGCTGGCATGGAATAACAGAGCCATGTCTCCTGCAATCATGAACTGTGATCCGCAATGTAATTGATGTGCCAAACACTAAGCTTCATCTTCTTTACTGGGATGCAGAATTTATGACATCTCTCAATGACTTTTATCTGGTCCAGCAGATGTGGCTTTTTGATATTGTTATACTTTAGCTTCATCGCAACGCTCCTTTGTAACGGTGATGAACTGAAATAGGATATGACTTTGACCTCGATGTCAGACCATTGTAATGGCTCATCTGACACCACTCATAATGAAGACATATTTTGTAACTGTTTTGTTTCAGTCACAGAACTGTAAGCATAAACAAACAGATAAACACAGCTTGGATAATGCAGATGCGGCAACTAACGCATATTTTGTTTCGGTCACACAACTCTAAGCAAGCATGAATAAACACATAAATATAGCTTGGATAATGCAGACACAGCAACTAACACACATTTCATCTTCCATTGTTCCTTGAAGAATAATATCTAGTTAATAATGCCAGCTGTTAAAACAGCTAAAGTATTTGAATTTTAAAATATCTAATGGAACCCACAAATATAATTAGCATACATACAATTATTTATTAAAAATGTTTTTGTTCGTGATCAATTTTGAAACTGGAAGCAAGACAGCAGCTAGCCTGAATGATATTTGACTCAACCGCTGACCTGTACTTGTGATAACTGTAGTCATCCTATACCTATCATTGGCAAATAGAGACAACCTATGAAGAGTGAAACTGGATAGATGACTGTTTATTGCTGTGGGGAGGTGAACATGGCTGTTTTCACTCTGTAAAACTTTTTGCACCAGCTAGGACTTGAAAGTCTTTGGCTCTTATCATGCCTAGACTACTGAAATTACCTCTACGTTGGTGTCCCAGCAAAAGAACTGGACCTCTTACAGATGGTACAAATTGTAACTGTCAGGCTATTAACTAACCAGTCATGTTCCAGCCACAGAACACCCATTCTCTACTCCAGTGGTTCGCAACCTCGGTCCCAATAGTTCATATGTTCACGGTCTCCAAACAGTACAGAGGTTGGGAACCACGGCTCTACTCTATTCACTGGCTCCCTGTAAGATGGCAAATAATTTTCAAGATTGGCACTCACTTGCAAAGCCTTACATGACCAGGACCCAAAGTACTTCAAGCAGTTTCTGATTACCATATACAGTATACTCGAGAATAAGTCAACCTGAATATAAGCCAAGGCACCTAATTTTACCCCTAGGAGCTAAGGAGAGGATTAGTTGGAGCAGAGGAAAGTCATAATGGAGCCAGAGCCAGTAGTAGTACTCACCAACAGCAAAATAGATAGCAGCATACTATAGGTAACAGTCAGTGGCTGGCCGTGCTGGAGCAGGAGGACTGGCAACACAGCAGGACCCACCACAAGAGAGCATGACACAGCCCACTGACTGACAGCAGCCAGCAGCTGCGATCTGATGTCTGCGCACCAGCAGCGCTCCTTGTGGCTGACAGTGACAGCTGACAGTCACTACAGTGTGTGTACTTGGGGCACGGGGGAGTCGCTGGATGACTTGTCAGTGTGAGTGAGTCATCTATCCGTCCGGTGGCAGTGACAGCCTGCACACAAGCCTGGTCCCTCCTCCATCCCTCCCCTCTCTGACAGAGTACAGGTGCCATAATGAGGGACAGCAAGATAACAGAGGAGGGGGGTAGACAGCGGTCTATGTAGGGTTTATAGGAAGGGGAGTAACATGACAGCAGTGACTGCATGTGCCACAGTGGCCGCAGCATTAGTAATTGTTTGTATGATCGCCTTGTTCGCACCACACCCTTGCATGGCCTATCGGGTGCCATATCCACGGCTGTGCCCTACAATATCACGTGCGTGTTACCGGCTTTATCTCCAAAATGGTAGCTGGTAACGTCAGTACCGGTGGCAGCAGCAGCTCCATCAGGGTCAGTGGGCAGGCACGATAATCATGCAGGAGCCGGAGATTGGTTGAAAAATGGGGAGAGAAGTAAAATGTGTAGCGGATGCTGAGCACCGGCACCACAAAAAATGTGCTGAAAACTTGGCTTACACTATTGCTGTGTATATACGGTACTTACTACTTGATTACTGCAATCTGTCAATGAAGGACTATTAACAGTACACAGAATATCACTGAATTCATCTGGGGGTCGAGCTTTCAGCTTTGTGGCTCCAACTCTCTTCCCTGCACAGTTCGAGATGCAACCACTTTAAGGATCCTTCAAATATAGACAATTCACACTATGCTTGTCTTGTAGTTATGTTGTTAAGGTCAATGTAAAGCACTTTGAGTACTATTAATTGAAAAGTGCTATATAAAGAACATTATTATTATTATTATTATTATTATTATTATTATTATTATTATTTTTAGTATTATATTTTGATTACTAACTATTGTGCGTCTTCACGTGATAAAGTGTTTGGTTTTTATCAACGGCCAATCAGCTCCTAACTGTGAAGTTACAGGCTTGGTTTGAAAAAATGACAGGTACGATCTGATTGGCCGTGATAAAAACCAGATACTTTACCAAGCTAATAAATCTACCCCTCAATCAGATAATTAGTATTTAACACAAAAAATATTTTTGGTGCTGATGGAAAAGGTAAATATTATGTTAAAATATTATGTTAATTATTTATTATCAATTAAAAACATGAACAGGGTGAGGGAGTACAATGAAGGCAATTAACAAGAACTATATTAATTATGAATTCCAGGGGTTTCAATCAGGGCCGGTGCTAGGGTGTCCGGCGCCCTCCTGCAAACCATAAATTTTGCGCCCTTTCACATTGCCATTGCAACAAGCTGCAGCCCGATTGTGGGAGTTTATGCAACATGAGATCCTATGGAGGATCTCGGGTACATGTACATGTATGCATACACCATCTCAGTGGTGTGTCCGCAAAATGTTGCAGGCACTAAAGGTGCCCATACACGCTGCGAGAATCACATACGTTATGGGCTAGATCGCGATGCGATCCGAAAGCAGTACAAAAAGTATGTGCAGCACCTACTTTTTGTACTGTGTGATGCGATGCCCGCAGGAGCACACATCGCATAGCACGCTGCTATTGCAGTGTGTATGGCCACCTTTAGGCACATAACCCAGCCCATTATTTAAAAAGTGTCTAAATTAATATAAAAAAAAATATACAATTATTAAAAAATTTGCTATAAACATGTATAATAAAAGAATCACTGTTCTTTTGCTGTTTAATTCTTGTGCAGTCCCTCCTCTTCTATCTGCGTAGGCAGGACGCTGAGGACGCCATTACACCCCTCTCGTGACTGAGGGGGACAGGAGGGGAGAGAAGGAGGAGATGGAAGAAGAGGGGAGGAGATAGAGGGGGCGGAGTGTTGAGGACTGGCACTGGCACAGCACACTGAGAAGAGGGAAGGAAGAGGAGGCAGCGCTGCTGCCTGTTCGTCATTTGATTGACAGCTGACAGGCGTAGGGAGCAATGGGTAGGGGGCGGATCTGGACATGACATGTCATCCAGGCATTCACAGACAGCGCTACATGCCTCAGCGCAAGTGTCCGTGAGTGTGAGGAAGAGGGGGCAGGTCGCAGGAGGAGGACAGTGTGTGTGCGGTGCATGGAGCTGCTCAGCCTCTCCATACTGCCGCCCGCTGTCAGACAGGCGCTGCAGGCGGCGTGCAGGAGGCAGTGACAGTGAGGGCTGAGGCAGCTTTAGCAGAGCAGGGTGGGAGACAGCGCCTTTTCAGCATGGCGCCTACCTGCTTTGCAGGAGCTGCTGAGTGGGTAGCGCCGGCCCTGGTTTCAATTTACTAAGAATCTTTTCAGCCAATTTTACCTTTATTAAGCTGGCCATACATCAGGACGACCAGCATCAGATCCGAGTCATCCAACGATTTTCCTGGCGGATTCCCAGACACACACTAGATCAGGCATGTCCAAACTATGGCCCTCCAGCTGTTGTGAAACTACAAGTCCCATCATGCATTACCACAGTTTTGCTATTAGGGAATGCTAAGACTATGGCAAGGCATGTTGGGACATGTAGTTTTGCAACAGCTAGAGGGCCACAGTATGGACATGCCTGCAATAGATCTTATGTGTGCAATTTCACATAAGATCTATCGTAAGATCATCAACTACCAGCATACTGATCATTAGCAGCATCTTCAGATCTTATGCAGCATATAAAGGCCCCTATACACTATGCGATTTTGGTCCGATTTCATCCGATTTCGGCACTTGGTGCCGATAATCGGATGAAATCGGCCCAAAATCGTATGTGTGTGATATCTGATCCGATCCGATGCGCGGTCCCATGCGCATTGGACCGGATCAGGGAGGTCGGACGGTCTGTACATACGATCACGTCCGACCTCCCTGTATGCATATGCCTGCCACCTGACAGGCATATGCATGCAGACACCGGGCGGGCAGCGGGTCCCTGAGCACCGGCTGACTGACCTGGCCGGGCGGTGGTGCGTGCGGGCAGCGGTGGTGGGGGCGGGCGGCGGGTGCGGTGAGCGCTGCTGACCTGGCCGGGCAGTGTACTTACTTACATAGCAGCAGCGGGGACGGGACGCGTAGTGGCGGCTATTATATTTTTAAAATACTTGTCAAATGACCGGCCGCTCTCTGATTGGCTGAGAGCTCTCCGGCCAATCAGAGAGCGGCCGGTCATTTGACAAGTATTTTCAAAATATAATAGCCGCCACTGCGCTGCCCGTCCCCGCTGCTGCTATGTAAGTAAGTACACTGCCCGGCCAGGTCAGCAGCGCTCACCGCACCCGCCGCCCGCCCCCACCACCGCTGGCCGCCCCCACTACCGCTGGCCGCCCCCACCACCGCTGGCCGCCCCCACCACCGCAGCTGCCGCTGCCCGCCGCCGCTGCCCGCCGCCGCTGCCCGCCCCCACTACTGCCGCTGCCGGCCCCCACTACTCCTCACCGCCCTGCAGCTCCCCGGGTTTTTTTTAACATGGGATAAATCGCATGCGATTTATCCCATGTAAAAAATGGCACATCAAGTGCCAAATTGTATGTGAGCCTCCCGGGGAGCTGCCGGGCGGCTCGCAGGTAAATTGGGTCCGACTTGTCCCTAGGACAAGTCGGCCTAATGTATGGGGGCCTTAAGATCTGTGGACCGTGCATCGTACTGAAACACCTCACAATGGCCTTTATTCAGATCTGATTGCAGTATATTGCAGTATAAATTTGTTTGGAAAATGGGCAAAACCATGTGCACTGTAGGTGGGGCAGATGTAACATGTATAGAGAGAGTTAGATTTGGGTGAGAGATTTTGTTTCTGTGCAGGGTAAATACTGGCTGCATTATTTTTACACTGCAATTTAGATTTCAGTTTCAACACACCCTACCCAAATTTAGCTCTCTCAGCACATGTTATATTTGTCCACCTGCAGTGCACATGGTTTTGCCCATTTTCCAAACAAATTTGCACTGCAATCAGATCTGAATAAGGGCCAATGTGCACTGAAAACACACATAATGCATCACATGACCCATCAAAATCGTGGGTTCAGGACTGAAGTCGTTTTGATGAATGGCCAGCTTTAGTGTTAAAGAAAAAGGAAGGGTTTTTTGATCTTTAAAAAATGGATGGTGTAACTGAGGTCATGGGTTTGATAACTGTGCGGAGTTTGTATATTCTCCCCTGCTTGTGTGAGTTTGCTCCAGGTTCTCCGTTTCCTCCCACAATCCCAAAAAATATACTGGTAGGATAATTGGCTCCCAACAAAAATAACCCTAGATTGTCTGTGCGTGCATGTACTTGTGGTAGGGAATATAGATTGTAAGCTCTACTGGGGCAGGGACTGATGTGAATGTTCAAATAGTCGGTACTTGTTTCCTAGCACGGCGCCCGTCGGGTCCCATCGCATACCTTAACTTAAGGTATGCGATGGGACCCGACTGACCCGATTTCGGGCTTTTTAACAGCTTTCCCGGCAATGTAAAAATCGGGTCCATCGCATGCCATTATAATGGCATGCGATGCGACCGATGCGACCGACCCGATTTTACATTGTATGTAATGTTAAATGGCCATTTAAAATCGGGTCCATCGCATGCCATTATAATGGCATGTGATGCGACCAATGCGATGGACCCGATTTTACATAGGAACCAATGTTAAATGGTCCCCCATACCCGATTTTTCATTGTATAGCCACCCAGATGGGTAATTTGTATGTCAAATGCCCCCCCCCCCCATTGTTAACGCCACCCCACGATGAGCGCCAACCCGAAGCGCGTCCTCCGACATTTTCATACCCCCACTATCCACGTTGGCATGGAGTTGATTTTCTATAGTGTGACGAGCGCAGCGAGCCACCGAGCCCGAAGCATGGCGAGGAGACGCGGAATATGTCTGAAGTAATGCGCGTCCCCTTGCGGGGCTCGCTGCGCTCGCCACGCTTCAGGCTCGGAGGCTCGCTGCGCTCGCCACACTATATAAGATCAACTCCACCCCGACGTGGATAGTGGGGGTATGAAAAGGTCAGAGGACGCGTACCGCCGCCCCTCGCGCCCTCACTGCGCTCGCCACGCTTCGGGTTCACGTTGATCGTGGCGTGGCTTTAACAATGGGGGGGGGCATACAATGAAAAATGGGGTCTGGGGGCAATTAACATTGGGGCCAATGTAAAATCAGGTCTCAGGGACCATTTAACATTGGTTCCAATGTAAAAAATCGGGTCGGTCGGGTCAATCACATCGCATGCAATTTGGTTGCATGGGATGTGACTGACCCGATTTTTGCAACCTGATTGCATACAATTAAAATCGGATGCGCCATGCTAGGAAACAAGTACCAAATAGTCTTTATAAAGCACTGCAGAATATGTACAGGTATGCGCTATATAAGAAACTGATAATTAATAAATAAATAAATAATCCATCAGTAAGTGCACTACAGCTCAGTTGTCATTTCCAAAAATTATACATCATTCCAATAGCAAAGATGATAGGCCAATGAACATTTGCTAGCTCTAATTTACTTTGACAAATGTGCAAATAACAAATTAGTATAAAAATGAAAACATTTTCAAGCAAAACCGTATCTTATTTGATAACAAGAGCCTCACTCCAAATATATTATCACAGGTAGGAGTCAGAAAAAGAAGAGCAAAGTGTCCCGGCCACCCCAAAGGCAGCTTCAGCATCAGCCTGGTAAGAATATTGATAGGATTTTGTTGTGCTTACACATTAAAAAAAACCCATTACTTTTACATCAAACGGGGAATGATTCCAGCAAGGCTTGCGGGATCTGATAAATCTAAAGCGCAGGCCCTGTAAACTCCGGCTCTGATACAATGTGCACAGGACCGAGCATCGGATCGGAATCTGAGCTGAAACCCAATGCGATTTGACACTTTTCAACTGATTCCTCGCCCCAATCCATCAGAAACAGATGAAAAGTGCCCAAACTGCACTGCTGTATGGGGCCTTTAGAATGTTCTCTTTCCGAAAAATTTGTTTTTATGCCCCTTTAATATTACAAATGTACACTTATAATTTTTTTTATTTGCATAGTATGGGGGGCGGCACAGTAGTCGGCCAGGTCGTGTGCACACAGACACAAAGCTAATAATACAGGCGGGCTGGGGCACAGAAACTCAGGGGCCTTCTGATCGCCGGGGCCCATCACACATGTACCCCTTGATCCCCCTGTTGCCGGCTCTGTGTGTACATCCTCATAAAGTATTAATTTGTCCCCATTGGGGTGACACAGCAGGGGCAGACAGGATGGCATTGTTAAATACTATGCGAAAAGAGCACATAATGCAAAGAAAACTGTTTAGTGAGCCCATCATTTCAGTAGGTTCCCCTGGAAAAAGCTGGCCAAGTTTTTTGAATCATACAACCTCTATTTATTAAGACTCTTCACATTATAAGATGCAGCAAGAGGAAGATGTTTTTGGAAAAACATGATTCTTTAAAAAGCTGATTCCTAAAAAAAAGCAATGTAATTAATTCAAAATTAAAAAGCAATTCATTCATACATTGTGACTCAATCATAAAAATCACTGACAATAATTGGGAAGTTAAGATAAAGAGAAAGTATACTTATGAACAGTCCTGCTTGTTCCTATTAGGGTTCCATTGGTATTGTACTCCACAAATAGGTAGGTCCAATTTTAGTGGTGTTGGATGATATGGGTGTCCATAAACCTGGTTGGGTTGATCGGCCTTGGTGGTATTCCACAGAAATGGAGGAAGGCTGTCCATATTAAAGGATTTCAAAGTAAGCAGGTGGTGGTTTCCCAAGATGGTGGTATCCAGTTACACCAAGTGTGGACCAAAGTGGAAAGTGTCGAAGTGGAAGCTGGTTCAAGCCGGGTTGGTGATGTTGGTCCCAATAAGAGTCAGCTCAAAACATGCTAACGCATTTCGTCGTCACCTGACAACTTTTTCAAAGATTCTTGGGGGGTAGCTTCCACTGCTGGACCAGTTCTGCTGTAATAAAGTTAGAAGAGCAGAAACGATCTTGGAATGCTGGCCAACTTGCAGAGAAACTGGTAAACACAATCGGACATAGATGGAGAGGCTTTAATCACTCCTACCCGACCCTCTCCTTGATGGGCTAGGAACTGGAGTTTTCCTGACATTTAGGGCAGGCATTGATCATGTGTGAATGAGTCACACAGTAGAGGCATAACTGTGTTTTGCTGCGACGTCTGCGCTCTTCAGGAGTGAGATGGGAGCAGTTAACCTCTATGGGTTCCCCTTTCATCTAAGTCACCTGTGGAGGATACAGAAGGTTGCACCTTAGCATTAGTGACTCTTCCACATGCAATGGCCTTCTCTTAGAATCGCAGGTCCACCTTTATGCACAAAGAAATAAGTTTGGCTAATTTTGACAGTAGATCTCTAGTAGCAAACTTATCTTTGATTCGGTCAAATAGGTCATGCCAGAATGTTGCATACAGGGCCACATTATTTCAGGAAAGTTCAGAGGCCAGAATTTGATACTGCCCAAAAGAACGCGATCCTTGGCGGAGGCTCATCCAAGATTCAACGGAATTCCCGTCTGACTCCGGTCCGTCCGCGTGGGCAGAACGTCATCGCCTGGCACCGGATTTCGCGAGGCTTTAAATAGCGGCTGCCGCGCCCGCCATCTTCACTCCAGTCTAGTAGTGGGTTGGGAGAGGGTGTGTTGGTGCTGCTGCTGGGGCTTAAACTTGAGCTTGAGCTTGACCTTGAACGCAATATTTTATTCGCTGGGGCTGTCTCTCTCAGTGCTGCTCCGTACTCTGTTCTCCTCTCTGCTTAGGGTGGGATCACCCTAGCAAGGAGGACAGTCTAACTGTGTACTTGTAGTACTACTGTCTCCTCTGTGCTGGGGCCTACCTCTGGTGCTGTGCTGTAATATTATATATATTATATTAATAATTAATTATAATATATATATATATATATATATATATATATATATATATATATATATATATATAGTCCACTGGTGCTGCCTGCACTGAATCTGCCAGTATTATTTACTCAGTCCACTGTTGCCACAGGCTGCAATATATAATTTAATTAAAAAATAATACCTGTGCTGCTTGTGACTGTAAAAAATAATTTCATGCTGCTGGTGCACTGACGTGTGCTACTGAGTGCCACTGCCAAGCAGTACCTAATAATAAAATTAATTATTATAAATTCTGCTGGTGCAAAACAGTCTGCTACTGGTGGTGTGTAACTACCTTTTGTGGTGACCACTGGCAGTGCTACTGCCTACCTACCTAGTAGGTTAGTTTCTCTACCTACTAGGCTGCTATATCTAATTTAATTAAAAAATAATACTTGTGCTGCGTGGGACTGTAAAAAATAATTCCATGCTGCTGGTGCACTGACGTGTGCCACTGAGTGGCACTGCCAAGCAGTACCTAATAATAAAAATAATTATTATAAATTCTGCTGGTGCATAACAGTCTGCTACTGGTGGTGTGTAACTACCTTTTGTGGTGACCACTGGCAGTGCTACTGCCTACCTACCTAGTAGGTTAGTTTATCTACCTACTAGGCTGCTATATCTAATTTAATTAAAAAATAATACTTGTGCTGCGTGGGACTGTAAAAAATAATTCCATGCTGCTGGTGCACTGACGTGTGCCACTGAGTGGCACTGCCAAGCAGTACCTAATAATGGACCCCCACGAGGGAAAATAGCTGACTGCCGTCGGGAACCCGGCCGTCAGTGTTTTAACAGTCGGGATCCCGACGTCGGGTTAATGACTGTCGGGATCTCGACTGTCGGGAGCCCGTCCGGCAGCCATCACCCATATACAGAAGAGTTCTATCAATGGAGGTTTTATTCATCCAGTTGAATTCGGCTGAGCTTACCATTTGTAAAAATGGAAAATCAGCCGAATTCAGCTGATTGTAAATTTGCTGATCACCAAATCCTGGCCATAATTAAGATCCAATGGGTGTATCAGTACCCATTTCATCTTAGTAATTTGCCCCATGCTCTCAAACAATTCTTTGGTGAACTCAATGAACTTTGGTTATCAGAACAGATTTCATGCAGCATAAAATATCCAGAACATAAGGTGGCCATACACTTCCCGATGCGGGCTGTGCGATGTGTGCTTTGAGGTGCGCGCTCCCGCGATACCTCATCGCACAGTACAAAAAGTATGTGCTGCACATACTTTTTGTACTTAGTTTTCAACACATTGCATCGCATTGCATGCACAAGGCATGCACAAGGCATGCAATGCGATGTGATGGATGCTAGTTAAGCAGAGAACGCACGCCCGCATCGGGATGTGTATGGGCGGCATTAATCCAATTTTTCCTGTATGTTAGTTACTTTCTGCCTGCTGGCCATTTGCCATGCTCCAATGCAGTAATTCGAAATGTGCTGCAGTTGAGGTTATACAAAACATCAATCCCCAGCCTGCAGACACAAAGGCAATCCTTTATCCATCGGCTTCACTGATATGGGAAGCAAGAGCCATTTATTTTCCTTCCTTATTTATTATTCACAGGGCTAACACCCACTCCTTTTCTTACAGGTTTCTAACCCACTCACCTGCTTCAACTATCTCACTGTGGGTGAGATGTACTAAGCCTCGAAAAGTTATAAAATGGAGAGTGATAAACAGGGGTGGATTGAGAACTAGACATTTTGGTGTCCTGTGCCAGAAAGGGATTAGTGCCTCCCCCCATCAGTCAAAAAAGGGACAGTGTGTGTACAATAAAATAGGGGTGTGGCACAGTGGAGAAGGGGCATGACCAAATAATAGTACCAATAACACTGAAATTGCCATTGCACACCATAGTGCCCACTGCACACTATGCCTCACACCATAATGCCCATTACACATTATGCCAAACACCATAATGTCTATTACACAATATGATACACACCGTAATGCCCATTACACAATATGACACACACCGTAATTCCCATTACACAATATGCCACACACTGTAATGCCCATTACACAATATGCCAAACACCATAATGCCCTTTGCACAATATACAGGTATAATAGACTGTAATGTCCATTACACAATATTCAACACACCGTAATGACCATTACACCGCACACCATAATGCCCATTACACAATACACCACATACTGTAATGCTCCTCACACTTCATGCCACACACAGTAATGCCCATTACACAATATGCCACACACTGTTATGCTCATTAAACATTATGACACACACCCTAATACCAATTACAAATTATACCATACACCGTAATGCCCATTACACATTGTGTCACAAACTGTAATGCCCATATCACATTATGCCACATATATTACCCCCAGTAGTGCCCCTTACATAATACACCTAATAGTGCCCCCTACAAAATGCCCCAGGTAAATGATACATATAATGTATATATGACCCAGATAAATTAAGCTACACATGCTATTATTTTTATGTGTGTCTAGGGCACGCACTGGCCATATTGTGGGGTGGGGAGGATTCCTTTTTCTGAAACCGGGCACCGAAATATCTAGTTGTCACTGGTACTAATATGTGGTCATGCCCCCTTCCCCATTAAGCCATGCCCTTAAATTCTGTGTGCAGGCCTACAGTGTACACTGTCACTATTTTCAGTATGTATGGGGGGGGGGTGTCAAAATGTCTAATTATGGCACTGCCCAGGAGTAGAAAGAAAAAAAAAACAGCTATTTATTCTGTCTTTTTTTGTTTTTGTTGTTCTCTTCAGTAATACATATTGCTATGCCCGGCAAACTTTATATATCAAGTGGAAATTCAAATAACTTGTCCAGAATGGAGAATTGCCCCTAAATGTGATGACATTACATATGTGGTATAAAAGTGGAGACTAACTGAACCAGATGACAGGAATGGTCCATTACTTATCTGACTGAAACAGTGGGGAAAGCTAAGGGACAACCAATTTTCAGGAGAAAATGTTGGGACTCTCTCCCAAGTCAGAAGTTATTTATTTATTTATTCAAAAAATGAAGGCCTCAATATAAAGACCAAATGCTGCAACCATTAAGTAGAATTATTAGCTTCATTGGGAAGCTCAAGCAATGTGTGATCTGCTGCTTCAATCCAGATGTGAACTCCCACTGATGGGAGATAGTGGTTCAGAATACGTATGCAAATAATTTAAGGCCATATACTGTACTTTGCCCTCATATCTTGGAGCATTTTGAGTTTGTGTGACAATGTTCGATTGAAAGAAAGGTACACTCATTTAAAGACAGTTTATATGAAAAAAACAAGGGCTTCCCGACAACACCGCGCCTCCAAATCTGCAGCTCGGTTTCTATCTCAGGAGCACCACTCCTCCACAATACAGATATACAAAGAAAAAGATAGAAACCAAGCGCTGATCCTATTCACAATTGGTGGGAGTAGGTTCAGGTAGGACCTTGTCTCGAACCGCCCCCAGAGTGTATTTCTTCAGCTGTAACAACCTAATGGACCACACTGACCTTAGTGATGGTCCCTATGTACACATAGCCTTTTATTTTATTCTTTTCATTCAGAGGTCATCTACTGCTTCAGAGGTTAAGGGTGGATGTACTGACCTGGGTATTGGTCCCTATGTTCACATAAGGGTTTCTTTTCGGAGCTCAGGTTCCCCCAGATCACAACACCAGTACTGATAGCAGGTTTCTTTTTCCAAAAGTTGTATTGCTCCAAATAAAAAGTAAATCCAAACCAGATAAAAATAGTATTAAAAACTGCACAGGAGCCTTCACCAGGTGGAACCAACAAAACACATTGTAATCCTCCTCACCCGGGATGAGATTGGGATGGAATGTCCGCCCAGATGGAATAAGGCAAATGTTGATCCTTCCTGGTTCTGACAGGGTCCTTCCTCAGGGTGTAATTTCACTATGGTAGTTGAGGGTTTTTATACCCTAAGGTGAGTGTTTGTGGGAGGGATCACTGCCCTTCTCCTCACTGGTTGGGCATAAAACCTGGCAACTGATCATAGTTAAAAACTGCCTTTACACAGTACAAACAATAAAATTTACATGTATAACATCTATATCAAATGCCAAAATTTCATACTTCTTACAAATTCATAAAAAAATAAACACATTTCACACACACAGTATGTTTACATTCATATAAAAACATCAAAGTCCATGACACAGTTTTCAAACATTCCCATAACTCCCGCGCACCCTCCGGGATCCTATCCCATCTGTGCCGGAAGTGACGTCTCGGCAGTGTCACTGACACGCAGACCCGGAAGTTGAGTAGCGGCTGTGAACCGCATCCCTTCCGTGTCTTATCCGTTCATCCTCCTGTGTATTAGGGGAGGATATTTGTTAATCCTCAATACTGCTGTGCATAGATGACCCTACTGTCCATAGTCCAAATGGCAATTTGTACTGCACGCAGTCGGAGGATCTCCCGGATGTTTGGACCACATGACTTCCGCTCTGTGACCCTCATCAATTTCACGGAGTGGAACGCAAGCTGCTGTCAGTGTGATAGAGCTGTCCCTCTGTGTTGTTAGTAATTGTCAGAGGCAGCGTATCATGAAAAAGATAAAAAACAATTGCATCAGTACAGCAGATCAAGGGTTCAACATATTGGAATATTTAGACAATATTTTTAGACAGCCTTATTCTAAATATATTAGAATGCTATTATGGAGCATTACCCAAAGATTAATATTATAAGTAACAATGAATTAAAAGTTAGACAATAGGTCAAGGGATGAACAGACTAGGGCACATATTGTTTTTAGACAACCATCTTTAAACATATGTTATAAAGCAGATCTCATAAAGGAAAAGCATTTGATATGGCCACTCAGAGAAACCATTTTAATTCGAAATCCACATTGAGTTCTCGTGGAACCAAGGTCCTCAATGTGTGTATCGTTTTCATCTCTGATCTGGCTAAAGCTGTGTCCCTATCCCCATTCCTCCACTGAGTGGGAATTAGTTGGATACCGCAGAAGGATATCAAGTGTTCAATCTTTTTTATCGTGTGCAGTTTTGAAATGCATGGAGACATTATGGGGGAAATTTACCAATATGAAAAACCTAGTTTTTTGTATTAGTATTTCCCCTACGACTGCATATGACTGTTTCAGTCGTATGCAAAGTCGTGTTCCAGAGGGGAATGTACAAAGCAGTCAGATACGACTGCTTTGTAACCCTCCGATGGTGTAACCATTCGTATTAGCTGGCCAGATATACGGCCGCTAATACGAATGTTTCTGGCAGTCTGCACGGATCAGTCAGATCCGTGCAGGCTGCAGAGTGTAAAAAAAAATAGAAAAATTAAATACATTTTAAAATAAACAGCGTGGGGTCCCCCCCACAGCTGTAACCAGCACCAGGCTGAAGGAGCCGGGGCCGGTAATTAAAAATCAGGGAACCCGACAAATAGGGGTCCCCCGATTTTTAACAACCAGCCCCAGGCTCCAGGTCCGGGGCTGGTTCCCAAAATACGGGGGACAAAATGACTAGGGGTCCCCCGTATTTTAAGAACCAGCCACAGGCAACACCAGCCAGCAGGGTAATGCCACAGCCGGGGGAAACTTATTATATAAGGTCCCGCGGCCAAAACATTAACCCCCTGACCGGTCAGCCCAATGAAGGGGTCTTCCCCCTCCAGGACTTACCTGACCAGCCTGAAGCCTGGTGCTGTCCCCGGTGACCCTGGGCTGTGGTCACCGGGCTGATTAAAGTGTAAAAAAAAGAATAAACTGATGTCTAATACTGGGGAACTATGAGTCCCAGCAAGCCTCCCCCGCAAGCTGGGACTTGGAGAACCACAAGTCCCAGCCTTGCGGCCCAGCAGCTCCTGATTGGCCGCTAGGCCGCAAGGCGGCAAATAGCGGCATTCGGGGGCGGAGCCGCACGATGTACACAGAGTACCGTGCGGCTCAGCTGTTCGTCTGGTTGGGCTTCTCGGTTTGTTTTTTTGCCAAGACCCCCTTGGACTACGTCGCCCTGGGACAGGTGAGTATAGTTTCCTTTCACAGCTTCCACCATGGATTTCGTCTGACCCGGACGGCAACGGCGACAGCTACGGTCGACATGGAGCCAGAAGACGACACAGGACCAGAAGACCAGGACATCAGGACCAGGGCTACCTACGGGCTGAAGATAGGTAAGTATCAGTATGTATGGGCTTTGGATGTATTAAAGTTTTATTTTAAGTTTGTGTCAGTGTGTTTTATTTAACTATTTTTAATACTGTGGAACTTCAAGACCCAGCGGGCCCTTTAATGCCCTGCAGGCTGGGACTTGGGGTTCTCAAAGTCCCAGCTTGCGAGGGAGGCTTGCTGGGACTCATAGTTCCCCAGTATTAGACAATAGTTTATTCTTTTTTTTTACACTTTAATCAGCCCGGTGACCACAGCCCAGGGTCACCGGGGACAGCACCAGGCTTCAGCCTGGTCAGATAAGTCCTGGAGGGGGGGGACCCCTTCATTGGGGGGTCCCCACTCCCCCAGGGCCCCTGGCCAGGCTGACCGGTCAGGGGGTTAATGTTTTGGCCGCGGGACCTTATATAATAAGTGTCCCCCGGCTGTGGCATTACCCTGCTGGCTGGTTTAGCCTGGGGCTGGTTCATAAAATACGGGGGACCCCTAGTCATTTTGTCCCCCGTATTTCGGGAACCAGCCCCGGACCTGGAGCCTGGGGCTGGTTGTTAAAAATCGAGGAACCCCTATTTGTCGGGTTCCCTGATTTATAATTACCGGCCCCGGCTCTTTCAGCCTGGTGCTGGTTACGGCTGTGGGGGGGGGACCCCACGCTGTTTTTTTTTTATTTATTTAATTTTTCTATTTTTTTACCCTAAAGCCTGCACGGATCTGACTGATCCGTGCAGGCTAAAGCCAAATACGACAGGAACATCAGGGTGTATTTTCCTGTCGTATTTTGGTGCCTGTTTTACACCAATTAGCAGCCGTATTATCAGTACGGCTGCTTAGTAAATCAGGAACCACCATTCTTTTGAATGGTGATTTCTGTCGTATTCTATCGATGGTGTAGACATTCGTATTTGTAAATACAAATACAAATGTCCCATCATTAGGAATACGAATTGTTGTATTTTCGGGATTGTAAATCCCGAAAATACAAATGTGTAAAAAATCGGTGTATTTCTGCCTACGAATACACCTATTTTTTACTAATCCATTTTGGTAAATTTCCCCCTATGTGTCTCCATACCTAATCTGATGTTTCTTGCATGTTCAGCAAGTCTGCTTTTAAGCATACGGGTAGTCCTCCCCACATATTGGCTCCCGCATGTGCATTCCAAAAGATAAATAACATATTTAGAATTACATGTAATAAAATTCATTATTTCATAGTTTTTCCCAGTCTGATTTGATTTGCAGTGTGTTATTTTGGATACATCACTTTTACACAATTTACACAAACAACAGGATCCACATCTATAAAATCCTTTAGATTTGATGTTATTCATAGGGTTGGGGGTATTGATGGCACTCCGTACCAAAGCATCCTTAATGTTGTTGGCCTTTGGAACACAAATCTAGGTTTTTCTTCTATTTGTTCCTTCAATAAAGGATCCTTAGCTAATATCCCCCAGTGTTTTTTTAATAATTGCTTCAGACAGTTTATAGCCTAAGGACTTTAGTTGCAGTTTTGCTAAAATGACTCTGCCTTAGAAGGTCCGCCCTGTGAATGCAATCTAATTGCGATTTCATAGTATGACGGTCAACCCCTGCATTTGCAGCCTGGCTGTAAAGGCAGTCGCACCACCAACATCTTTCGATTCACAGTGGCTGCATGTGATGTATCAGTCCAAAAGTGGTCCAGACGCCTGCATTGTCTGGACCACTCCCTCAAAATGCCACGTCAACATGACCTTCGGGATTTGATCACACTTTCAAAGATCAAGCATGCACGCCCATTTGCGTGCACACCCAAAAGCTGAAGTACAGAATTCAATACATGCCATAGTTTAGTGGTAGTGGTCCGATAGCTTGGGTGGAGGGCTGAGACGGCTGTGTGAAATCGCGTGCAGCCATTGCGACCTGAAACATGGCTGGCCTGCACCTGCACCTGGTAATGTGCAAGTGATTTTCTGTGTAGCAAAGCGGGTAAGGACCTGCCAAGTACGGTGGCCTTTCCCTTTGCAATCGGCCCTATGATTGATCAGACGAATATAAATTAAAATATATCTCTAGTAAAATAATCAACATGTACTGGCATTTTATTAAATACCATCATTTATATTCCATTTATTGTTGCAGCAGAATAATGATACTGCCTTCTGAAGCTAGACCTGTACAACAAAGCTAGACTGGAATTCAAATATGAAACACAAAGCCCTGAAATGTATACTATTCCTCTCATATTCACCAATTAAACACTTGATTTAAAATAAAAACGGCATTTAAGATAGCAGAATATTTAGATCACTCAGGTGTTCATCCTCTTGCCAAAAGAGGTAAAGTCAAGACCTCATTTGCAGCTTCCAAGATTAGTACTACAGCCTATAAAAAAAAAAAACCTGGAGCACTAGTAGTAAACAGATAAAGAAGAGCGAGGGAGCATTACTTGTTTGGGGATTTGTGCACAGAAAGTCATGTCATGGATTATTTATGTAGGATTCATATGAGCTTTCCTGGGTAAGTAGAGGTGTAAGCATGAGTAAGCCAAGTATTCTGCAAAGTCCCGCAGCACAGAACTGACATGATTTATTCATTGCCCCTGCATTTAAACAAAATATTTAAATCAATTAGCTTAGCCTTAAAGTAATCATATAACTAACAGAGCATGCAAATAGTTTTTCTACTATAAAAGTAGAAAAAGTAGATTGCTGGCAAGGTACCCAGCTGCACTATAAACACTTGTAGTGTACTTGATGGGGGTGACGGACGTCTGGATCCCGACTGTTAAAACACAGACAGACGGGTTCCTGACGGCCATAGAGGGAACCCGTCATGGGGCTTTGTTGCGCTCACCATGCTGTCTGAGCTTGGCCTATCGGGATCCCGACGTTGGGCTAATGATTGTCGGGATCCTGACTGTTGGAACCCTATACCACACCCCACGCTGGAGTAAAACAAAGCCAGTTTGTACATGGGCCTCCAAAATGTCTCTTTTCCCTCCCTGCGCTGCACTTGACGTGCCATGTACTGGGAGAGAGGAGCCATCAAGAACGTAAGCAGTGCTGCTCATGAGCCCTCAGCCCAGGTGAGCTGATTCAGGACTGCAGGGAAGGAAGGGGGATCAGAGAGCACGGAATAGGGATGCACTGTGCAAGTATTCGGAGGGGGCCTCTATACTCTCCGCCCCCGGGGATTTCCGTCTGCGAGGCAGCCTCCCTTCTCTAGCTTTAGCAAAGCAGGGGAGGCCGCACCTACTATGAGCAGCACTGCCACTCCCCAGCCCAGGTTGGGTTGCTCCTGATTCTTCCTGCATGGTGTCTCTGCAGCGCGGCTAGTCAGCAGTCTCCTCAGCACAGCAGCTCCCGGCAATGCAGCCCACACAGCTTTTACCTTCACACTGCAGGTTCCTCAGGAGATAACAGTTAGTGGAAACTCCTTTTAAAATGTTGGATCTGAGCCCTTGGTCATCTGCTGCTCTACCACTTAGGGCACCTGCTCTCCCTGAAAGCTGCCTCACATAAACAGCAGTGACAGGGAAGAAGGGTTTAAGCACCACAATAGATATTACGAGGTGGCAACTGTCACCTCCATTCTTATACAGTGTAAAGCTGGGTACACGTTATGCAATTCCGTTTATGCGGCACTGCCGATATCCTTAACGTTGTGTTGTGTATCAGCCACTAGAATAGTCCCAGTTTAGTCAGATGGGGTTGGTCAGTGATGTATTTGTATATAGCTCTTTGTGATAGCAATTTTTTATATATTAAAATTGCTATTTAAATTACAGCCACACTAGGCAAACACCACCTACAACACTTCTTGCCAAGTCCAATTTTCTGTTGCACGCGCTAGTAAAAAAAATGCTGGGCCACTTACATGTGTCTGCCCCCTAGACTGAAAGTTGCCAACCAGTCCCTGCCCTGCAGTCTCCCTAGCTGCGCTGACTGACCGGTAGTCCCGCCCTCCTCAGCTCTGGCACCGTAACTGACAGTATCTATCAATTCCTCATGCATGCAGACTATAGGGCTGCTGAGGATCTGGTGGTACAGGAGGGCTGAGTTTGCTTCACCCGCCGAAGCAAACCCAGCCCTCCTGGAGTCCTGTGTAAATCTATAAAAGCAGAAGCCAGGGAGAATCATCAGGGCGGCCATATTTACACAGCTTCCCAGTGTACGGTGGGTCAGGTCGCGTCAAAAGCATCACGCCCTCTGTGTCTAAGTCCTTCAGTTACCTCGGCCAGTTTAGTATAGGTAGTCAGTTTTGTGCTGCCAGAATAAGATATATCTATAGATATAATTAAATGTGGTTTGTTTGCATAGACGTAAACCGAAAGACAAATGTGTCTTTTGGGCGCACTCTTTAATACAGTAACAATTGTATGATCTATGTATTTATTTAAAACATAACTTTTATATCTAAGAAAAAGTAAGCACTTACAATAATTAAACACTTAGTTAAACGTTAATACGTAATCTGGGCGCATTCGCTGTTTTTACTTAATCATACAACAAATTGTTTTGGTCGGCGAAAGAATATGATTTGGGTCCCAATTAGTCTACATCATTATTTTTTGCCTTAGCATATACATTAATTAATGGGACCGGTTACCCCTGGTAGTCCTACAAGGTGACCTCGGTCAATTACTTAGTTTATATACTGGAAAAATGCTAGCTGTGCTCTCCTGGGTATCTGCTACACAGAGATATTTTCAAAAAGGTTGTCTGAGTAAGTGCTCCCACAATCGGTAGCTCTTGCGCATCTGCTGTTTAAGCACCAAGACTGTGTTACCACACCAGCTATTCACCAGGCGTCCCGTGGCCCAAAACATTACCCACCCTAACTAGTCAGCCCAGGCCGGGAGTTTTGGGGGAGGTGGGGTCACCCTCTCCAGGGCACCCCAGACCTGGGCTGAAGCCAGGGAGTATCCCCCACACCCCTGGGTGGTGGGTGCAGGGTTTGATAGCTGTTTTTTACAGTAGGCCTACAGGTTCCAGCAAGCCGGCCCCACATACTGGTACTTGGGAGAACCACAGGTACCAGCATGTGGGGCATTAAAGATTTACTGGTATCTATAAAGTAAATATTAAAATTAATACACAAACACAGGATTCAAATATTTTATTAAACTGGTTCTTTCTTCACCCATGGGCTTTTGCTGCGTTTTCACCTGGGGGCAGCAGCCTTTTAAGCTCTTTTGAATGGCCGTCACCTTCCAGGACTTGGTCTTCAGGAGCTCTTCTCTGCCTTCAAACAGCCTGCCCCATCTTGAGGCGCCTATTATAGCCAGCTCTAGGGGGTGGGACACTGACGCGGCAAGCCGTGATTGGCTGGCTGCGGCCATTCTAAATTTTTATTTATTTTTCCATTTCCCTGCAGCTGCCAATGGATGACGAGGACCCAGACCATTGTCCCTGGGAACCAATACTGCTGCAAAGACCCGGGGTGAGTGCAGCTCTGTAGAATCACATTCTGCAGATGGGCAGAGGGGGGGCATGGATTCTGTGGATGGGGGGGGGGGTTTCGGAAGGACAGCATTATTGCATCGCACATAATAGCACATGCTGCACATGACAGCAATACTGAAGCCCATGTGTCTTTATGAGACTTGCCTCTGGAAGAAATTGCACAGGATTTATACACTCAATCTGAGCTAGAAGGGCTGAATAATACAGTGCAGGCAGCTTAAGTGTTAAAGGCAAAGTAAAGCACTTACTGCAAGCACACAATACACACAATGCTAAGAAATAATGTGTAACCGTCTCAACTAACCAGCAGCTGAAAGGAGCAAACTGTTGTGACCTGACCTTAATGGAGGAGAGGCACAAGGGAGCTGGAGCCTGGAACAGAACCCAGGACTGGATCAAACAGGTGCTACTTATCTTTTTATTAGGGAAAGAGGGAGCAGAGAGAGCCAGTGCAGGAGGGAGCGCGCCACTGACCCAAGGGAGGGGCTAACGGGGAGAGAACACCTCCTCTTGCTGACGGATTCTCTGGGAAAATGGCCACCAGCACAATGCCAGTAAGGTGCTGGGGGGGAATCCAGCAACACAGCCGGGCTGCCCCGCTACTGGCGGTGTGTGCCCACTGCTTGGCTTCCCTGGTGG
This sequence comes from Crinia signifera, assembly GCF_055691185.1. Taxonomy (NCBI): domain Eukaryota; kingdom Metazoa; phylum Chordata; class Amphibia; order Anura; family Myobatrachidae; genus Crinia; species Crinia signifera. The sequence goes on along the minus strand of NC_139217.1, from coordinate 141,343,044 downwards.
TCTAGCGAGGAAATGGAGTAGCCAGACGCCAGCTGTAAGCGCAGACTGGCAACCCGCTGTGTTGGAGATGCCCAGCCGCTAGCATCGCCACCAGCAGAGACGCTGGTGGCTCCCCGAGCACAGGGAGCCATCTTACCTATCCACAGCATCTGGTTGCAGTCACCCCAGGGAATAGCCAAGGTCATACACTGATGGTGTGGTGCAGTGACCACCGGCGCCCAGGTGATGGAGCAGCAGTGCTGGTATCTGACAAACACCTAAAGGAATAATATAAAACAAAATAATATCAGGCTGCTTAATGTAGTATCTGCTATAAAAAGGTGCTCTGGCTCCTGACAGAACTAAGGGCCTTATTCTGGTTGGTTCGGATGGCTCCGAATGCGTACGGATGGCCGATGGTTGGTGTTTGTGCATGTGCAGAGGCGTATCTGCGCATGTGTGAATGCTGCGCACGTCCGAATATGGTGTGAATTCTGTACAATCTGAACAGAGGGTGGAGAGGGGCGTGAAGGGCTGTTTGGGCTCATTACCATATGTGTTCCCATGAAAACGCTGGGCGTATGTATCGTAATGCGGCCATGACGCACGTGTGGGGGGCGGACATATGACATAGCCAGATGCCAGCTGCCCGCCCATATCCCTGCTTTTGCACGGAGAAATGCCCGAGTGGTCTGGAGCACTCGGTGCTGCCTGCCCACACGGTCCAGCATTCGATGGTCATATGGGTGAATATTGGTGAACGATGAATGAGGTGCTCTCCTGCACCTGCTTCATCAATAATTACCTGACATGCAGGTCAATCCCTCAATGCCAGGTGTGCTGGCATAGTAGTGGGGGCTGGTTTTTTACACTGTCCGGGGTGCTGGGTGTAGAGCTGACATAGCTCTGTGTGTGTGTGTGTGTGTGTGTGTGTGGGCGCTGGCGACGCGTGATATTTCAGCCTGCCCATTGTGCTGGGGGTGAGTGTATTCCCCTGGCCTGGGGGGGGGGGGATACACTGGCATAAGGGGGCATGGTGGGGGTGTTTACCCTGACCAGGATTTTGGCAAAAGGGGTGTATTATCCTGCCTGGTGGGGGCTGCTTTTCGAACATGCCTGGGGTGCTAATGTAGACATGGGGGTTATTTATTTATTTATATATAGCGCAGCATATTCTGTTGTGCTTTACAATAGGAGACAGCGATACAACCAACTGGGTATTTACAGACAGTCAAAGGTATGAGGGCCCTGCTCCCAAGCTTACAATCTATATTAGCCTGCCCAGGAGCGGAAGGAGACATGGGTGGGGGTATAACCAGCCTGGCCCTGAGTCTGGTGATAACTGATCAGGGCTGGATTTCAGGGGGGTCCGGCCATTGGCCCCAAGTCACCCGCCGGGCCCTATGCACATGCCTAGGTTGCATAGTGGTAAATCCGTCCCTGCGTGGGGTGGCTGGCATATGTGGGGTGTATTACTTGGCATAGGGGACTGAGTATGTGTGTGTGGGGTTAGTACCTGGGCTGCAGACATAGGTATAGAGGGCTGGCATAGGTGTGTGAATAACTCTGCCCAATGCTGCTATGTAAGGAGGGTGGTGGAGAGATTACCCATGCATAGTGCTAGGATATGGGGGGGGGGGGAGATTACCCATGTATGGTGCTGTGATATGGGAGGGGGGGAATACCCATACATGGTGCTGTGATATGGGGGGAGATTACCCATACATGGTGCTGTGATATGGGGGGAGATTACCCATGCATGAAGCTGTGATATCGGGAGGGGGATTACTCATGCATGGTGCTGTGGCAAGGGGGGGGGGGATGGTGTGATAGGGAAGGGGGAGTGCAGCTGCCGGGTGAAATGGAGGAAGGGGGGGGCTATCAGCATTGTTTTCAATAGAACAGTCATCAATGGCAGCATAATATCTAATGGATAACCATCTATATTTTTGACTATCGATGGTCATCTAATTACCCATGGGCCAATCAGAATCATGGGCGGGACTACTCACACATCCCAGGTGAAGAGCTATGCTGCACTTTCGGGAGTAAAAAGAAAAAAGTGGTTATGCTGTGCCATCGATGGCAAAACTATATAAGATGTTGTGGTTTGCAAAAGAAGTAGCAAGTATTGTGAAAGCAAAAAAGTTGGCCTTTAAGAAATTTAAGCAGACGGAGAAGAATGAGGACAAAGAGGTGTATCTTGTTAGACAGAAGGAGGCTAAGAAGGTAATCAGATGTGCAAAAGCACAGGCTGAAGAGAAAATGGCCCAGTCAGTAAAGGGGGGGGGGGGGGGGGGGACGACTTTTTTTAGGTATATAAGTGAAAGGAGAAAAACAAAAAGTGGAATAATTAGACTGAAGGCAGAGAGTGGAAGTTTTCTTGAGGGGGACAATGTAATAGCAGATAATATTAATAATTATTTCTGCTCAGTATTCACTGCTGAAAGAGAGGGGAAGGGGCCACAGTTAAGTTGCAAGTATAGTCACAAAACTGAGGGAGAGACAAGTACATTTACAGAGGAGAAAGTCCTCACAGAACTCTCAAAACTGAAAGTGGATAAATTAATGGGGCCAGATGGGATACATCCAAGGATACTAAAAGAGCTTAAAGGGGAGCTGGTAAAACCAATAAACCATTGATGATTTTTCATCTTCGATGGTCATCCCTACTGCGCAGTATGGGAGTTAGAGGAGGCGCGTAGTGGTGAAATGGGGGGGGGGGATGCAATGCCACCAGGTGTGGGAGATGCATCTGGCATGGTATATATGGGGAGAACTGTATTTGGCAGGGGGGTATATATGGGGAACGGCACCTGGCAGGGGGGGGGTATATATGTGTGGGAACTGCACCTGGCAGAGGCAGTGATTGCACTCATTGAAAACCCATTTACAAAGTTGGGGTCCTATGCCACTCGTTCTGGGTCCCATGACACATTATCCTTTTGATAAGAGTGAGAGACAAAGAGGGTGTCAGGGAAAGAGTGAAAAAGAGTTGGAGGGGTGGTCAGAGGGGGCTTCCAGTGATCGCTTCACTTAGAAAAATTGGGGTCCTACCGGAATAAAGCCTCCTCTCCCCTTCTCCCCAGCAATGCACATGTGGGTCAGGGGTGGGGCCTCCCTTTTAAGAGTGGGTGATAGGGCACAGTGAGTAACAGAAAGAGAGAGAAGAAAGAGTGAAAGAGTGGAGGAGTGAGGGGGCATTCAGAAGAAAGAGGTGACAGTGTATATATACTTGGTGGCTCTGCTTGTCCTCCATGTCCTCTGTCCTGTTCAGCCTCCCAGCAGTGTGCAGCTCTGGCTTCCCGCGAGAGGTAGCAGACATGTCCTGGCAGTGCGCAGCTCCGGACTTCCTTTGGAGGTGGCAGGTGGGTCCCGGCGGTGCTTGGCTCAAGCTCCCATGGGAGATGGTAGGTAGGGCCTGCCGGTCTATGGCTCTGGTCTCCCACAAGAGGTGGCAGATGCAAACTCTGGAATCATGTAAAAAGAGGGAATGAGAGAAAAGAAAGCAGGGAAGAGATGAGGCGACAGACAGGATGAATGAGAGAGCAGGGGTGAAAAAAAGGAGAGAAAAGGGGAAGGAGCACAAAAGAGGACAGATGGGGTGAGAAAAAGGAGGGGAAGAGAAGGCAGGGAGGTGAGTCAGAGAAAGGATTGAGATGAGAGGGATTAAGGTAATGGCAAGCTTAAAGTGGATGAGGTGAGAGGGGACAGGCTAAGAGGGTCACAAGTTGAGATGAGAGGGAAAAGGGGACAGATAGAGAGCAAAAAAAGAGGAAAGACGGGGTGGGGTTAGACGAGGGGGGGCAGGATGAGAGGGAGTGAGCTGACGGGGTGGAGAGAAAGGGGGTGAGCTGACGGGGTGGAGAGACAGGGGGTGAGCTGACGGGGTGGAGAGACAGGGGGTGAGCTGACGGGGTGGAGAGACAGGTGGTGAGCTGACTGGGTGGAGAGACAGGGGGTGAGCTGCCGGGGTAGAGAGACAGGAGGTGAGCTGATGGGGTGGAGAGAGAGAGGGTGAGCAGGAGCACCATGGGGTGAGCTGACAGGGTGGAATGACAGGGGTTGAGGTGAGAGAGAGAGAGGGTGACAGGGTGAGCTGGTGGGGAGCAAGAGGGGGTGAGGTGGCTGGAGAAAAGGGGTGGGTAGATCGAAAAAGAGGAAAGATATGGGGTGGGGAAGTGAAATGAGAGGGGGGAGGTAAAAAGGTGAGGTGACAGGGCGAGAGGGGGTGAGGAGAGAGAGGTTGAGCTGATGAGGGGCTAGTGGGTGTGAGGCGAGAGAGGGTGAGCTTACGGGGCTAGAGGGGGTGAGGAGAGAGGGTGAGCTGATGGGGGGCTTATGGGGCTAGTGGGTGTGAGGCTGACAGGGGGGCAAGAGGAGGTAAGAAGAGAGAGGGTGAGCTGATGGGGGGCTAGTGGGTGTGAGGCAAAAGGGGGGCTAGTGGGTGTAAAGAGAGAGAGAGGGTGAGAAGGGGAGGGTGGCAGGTGTTGCCATGGGTGAGAAGTGGGGACAGCGGGTGAGATCCATGAGGGGACGAGAATCGGGGAGAGGGGGTGCAGTCGTCAGGTGGATGATGGAGTGTGTAAGGTGTGTGTGTGGGGGGGGGAGGGGTTGGTGCAGCCGTGGGTGAGAACCAGGGTGGGTGTCGTGGGCGTTCGTGGGTGTGACATGCACCCTTTAAATGTGTACCTGTCCTGCACACAACAATACCCGCGCTCCTGCTTCTTGAAAAGTCCTCTAGTCACATGGTTGTGACGTTATCTGAGGACAGCGGGTCACATGGGGGAGGAGTCGAGGACGTCATCAAAGATCACTTGCAGGAAGGAAGCTAGCCGCTACCCAGGTGCATATGAGTGTATCTACACACCACCACCTGTACATAGCTGAGCTCACAAACCCCCAGTCAGGGCAGGCACGGCAGCCGCACGGGCGGCCCAGGCTCCTCTCACACTCCCGGCACCGTAGCCACAGCCACCCCTCAGCCTAACCACCTCACGTTAAATGCAAGAGGCTTTATAGGATATGACATGTGTTGGCGCACTGCTGCCTGTGAACTGTACTTTCCCCCGTTATCACCAAATAACCCTTCAAATACCATACAATACACAAAAATGGGGATTTCCAAATCTAGGGCGCAATCAGTCAGATGTAATGGATCAGAGTATCTGCATCTTCATGTATCTCAAATCTCTTCAGAAGTATTCTCAATAATATATAGAGAAAATTAGAAAAGTCAATAATTAGATGTTGCTATCTCGATTGAAAGAGAAAAAAAGGACGTTTGAAGGAAAAGATGGATGGGCGTAACCCACTCACGGTAAGTATAGCGATGTATAGGCACGTAGCGGTTTCTTTTCTCCTTCGGATGGACTTTTTCTGGGTGAACTCCTCGTCTCCGTAGGTGAGGGTATGAAAGAAAGAATTGATCAATGTGTAGATTTGTTTTACTTTGTGCACTTTAGAACACCCCGTGAATTTAAATGGAAGTGTCAATCGTACCTTACTCACCAAGAAATGAGACAAGGTACATATGTAAAGGTTTCTTTTTTTGAACATAACATATCCCATGAAGTTCAATGATAGATGGGCATACCCCACTAACTGTAAAAAGATGTTAGTATATGCCCGTAGCGTGTTCTTTTCCTTTAAGGTTTTGCTTCATTGTGGTGTCATATTTCTCTCCATTGGTGTGAAGTGTTTAAAATAAAAACAATAAAATAATGTGTACATTTATTTATATTTTAAAGAGTAATATACCCCTAAGTGAAAGGGAGGTATATATATAAGTGAATGTGCCTCTTATTTTTATGTTAGATGAGGTATCAATGTCGTACCGTGAATCACACTCTGTTGCGTAAATGAACACCCAGAAAGGTATCTTTATGAAGGTTAGGCCTCCTCCACCACGTGCCACACATACTTATAGTATGTACCAAAGATAATCTCTGAAGGCAAAGTGTATGCGTACCCGACTCACAATTATTTAAGCCTTTCACCACATGTAGCAGTTTCTTTGCCTTCAGACAGTGCCGTCTTTCCCATTGGGCACGATGGGCAGTTGCCCGGGGGCCCTAGGACCTAGGGGCCCCCGGCCCAGCCCAATGGGAAAGATGGTGGCCGGGGGGGATCCGGGCAGGGGGATCAGGGCGGTGGCGGCAGAGGTGTAGCGAGGGCGGTGCCGGTGGAGCACCAGCTCCGGGCGATGGAAGCTATCCTGGCGCCGGAGCCGTCCCAGCACCGCCAGCTCGCCCGCTCCATCTCCCCCGCTAGCTCCCACCGCGGCTCGCTGTGTGCGGGAGACGTGATGCTATTTAAAATTCACGTCTCCCTCTGGACCGCCAGCCAATAGGCGCTTGCGGTCCAGCAGCCAATCAACTGGTGGCTGCTGGACCGCGAGCGCCTATTGGCTAGCGCGGTCCAGCGGGATATGTGAATCTTAAATAGCAGGCGCAGCAGCACACACTAGTGCACTGTTACAGCGGGGACTGGGAGTGCCTGGGCAGCGGACAGCTGGGGGGTCCCCACTGTCAGATGTCGCGCGCAGGGGCGATCCGCGGCACTGCTACCCTCTCGTGACAGCCATCACAGCCGCCGCAGCTAACATCATCATCCCGCCCACCCGGCTCCCAATGTGCTGGTAAGTTGTGGCCATCAGAAGGGGGACCATGCTCGAGCTCCAGTATAACAAACCTAAAAGAGGTCCAGACTCACCACCCTGGTGTTGGATGGTATGGGTATGTTGAGGACAGTGAAAGAGTAGGGTGTGTAATTGGGAGTGGTGTAGAGGAATAGGGAGTGAATGTGGCACAAACAGGGGGACTAGGGTGTATATGTGAGTAAAGCTTTATAGGGGGTCTGTGGGTGGAACAGGGTGTTTGTGGTGGGGATAGAGGGTTATGGGGTGTATGTTGGGGGACAGGGTGTTTGTGGTGGGGATAGAGGGACGTGGCAATGAGGTCTCTCCTCTTATATGGAATCAGTATGGGAATTCTGTAAGGGCAGTAATATGGGCAATGTTTAAGGGGCACTACGAGGGGAATTATGTGTAAGGGACATTACGCCGGAAGCTGACTGGCTGCCGCATGGAGCCAGAGAGGTGAGGGTTGGGGAGGTGACTGTGGGCTCCTGGGCAAACTAATTTGGGGGGGGGGGGTCCAGTGAACTAGGTTGCCCAGGGGCCCTTCCTAATGTTAAGACGGCCCTGCCTTCAGATGGTGATCCTTTTCTTATGGCAATATTTTTCCTCCAAATATACCAACAAAAAAGTCTCTTAAAAGGGTATATTTATTAAACAGTAGAAAAACCAGATTAAAAATCCTCCATCCCAACAATAGAAGGATCCCGAAACATCCAAATGTATCCAAGAACATCCACAGAGTAGATAATAAAAAGAAGAAAAAGAAAAAAGATTTTCTAAACATCTAAAAAAAAATTAAAAAGTTTGTATAATACATACAGTGCGTCCAATGTACATCCAAAACTAATTGGGGGGGGGGGGGGGGGGGTTTCCAGTGAACTAGGTTGCCCAGGGGCCCTTCCTAATGTTAAGACGGCCCTGCCTTCAGATGGTGATCCTTTTCTTATGGCAATATTTTTCCTCCAAATATACCAACAAAAAAGTCTCATAAAAGGGTATATTTTATAAACAGTAGAAAAACCAGATTAAAAATCCTCCATCCCAACAATAGAAGGATCCCGAAACATCCAAATGTATCCAAGAACATCCACAGAGTAGATAATAAAAAGAAGAAAAATAAAAAAGATTTTCTAAACATCTAAAAAAAAATTAAAAAGTTTGTATAATACATATACATGTATGGATGTCCAATGTACATCCAAAAAGGTGATGGCTGCTCACTATCCACAATACCTGTCGACGCGTTTCGGTGTTAGGAACACCTTTTTCACGTTAAATGTTTGCTGGCTTTGTTATGATCTTTCATGGGGTCTGTGATTGGCTGCGGTTTTTCCTTGCTCAGTTGCTATTGGCTGACCTTACCAGCAGCCGCCATGCTGCCCTGCCCTCAGTGATGTCATGATACCGGAGAGTGTGTTGACTTGTTATAATATACACTGAGCAAGATGGCGGCGGAGGCTGGCTGTCAGGGCTGGGTGCGCCGGTGATGAATGAGGGGCAGGAGAAGTCACCCAGACCGGTGAGAAAGTGTGGGGAGGTCATGGTGTTTCCGGGGGCACTCGTAATTTACCTGTCACAGTGGCCTGGGGGCGGGGGAGCCGGCATGTGTGTTTCCTGACTGAGTATGTATGTAGTGTTTCTCAGAGGCTGTGGATGTATTTGGAAGTAAGTGGCTGTGTTGTGCTCATACAATGTCCTAGTAGTAGTACGTTTATTTATAAGGCGCCGCAAAGTGTCCGCAGCGCCGTACATAGCAAACAAAAAACAAATTACAAGGTAACGTACAGGGTGTGTTGAAAAATACAGTATAAATAGGGGTATAGCTGGCAGAACTAAAATCAGCATCAGTTCAGAAGTAGGTGTCAAAATTGTCAAGGAGACTGAAGATGAAGTAGAGGAAGGGAAGAACAGGACAGGAGCACAGGTTAGGTAATGAGGTAGGGTGAGTACGTGAGGAAGGAGGACCCTACTCATAAGAGTTAACATACTAAAAATAGGTGGGTGGACGAACGAAATACAATAGGATAAGTAGGAACGGAGGGGAACGGAGGCAGGATAGGAGGATCAAAAGAGGTTAGGAGGAGGGATAGGCTAGTCGAAAAAAAAGGGTTTTGAGGGAGCGCTTGAAGGAGGTAAGGGAATCAGATAGCCTGATGGGTGGCGGGAGGTTGTTCCAGTGCAGGGGGGCAGCGCGAGAGAAATCTTGGACATCTATCACACCCCTGCTGTCACATTAAACACTGTACAGTGTGCAGGCACCACACTGACATGGCTCATGTGTGAGCAGTGCTGTGTCTTATGCTTTAAACCAGTTATGTCAGGGGCGTGGCCTGGCCGGGGAAGAGGAAAGCTGCATAATCACAGAGCTCCTGATCCCTAACCCTTAAAACCAGCATTAAATACACCCCACTAAACACCCCTTACTCATCCGCCCTCACAGTACCCCATATACAGCAGTGGGATCAGATTGAGAACGGCCGCGGAGTCGGGAGACCCGTTTTACGGGTCTCTGCGGATTGCGGCCTAGTCTCCCTTCAAGCCAGTGCCTCAATTTAACAGCCTACCCGCCGCCGGAGCTCCGCAGCGCGGATCGCGGGAAGAAGGCCCCAGGGACGGAGCCCGGACATTGCCTACACTCCCAGAGGACCCCTGGTGCTACCAGACCCCTTCCCAACCTCCTAGACCACTCACCTGGACGGTGAGAAGAGACTGGGTCCCGGACAGAGTTGGCGGCGGCCATCTTGGATCGCGGGGACACCCGCAGCAGCGCTCCCAAGCTACCCCCAAGTCCCATCTTGCAGCCCAGAATCCAGGGGCTCCCCCTGGGCTCCACAAGGCCCTCTGAGTGACCCAGCACCAGCAGAAAAGGCACCCATCGCCGCAGGAGACAGGGGACAGCAAGCGGCGCCCATATTGGTTGTGGCAGACACACACAGTAAAAAGCACTAACTGAGTGCGGCGGCCATATTGGTTGGGGCAGAGGTAAGATACACCAGCCCTGTGCAGCAGCTAGCAGCACCAGCCCACTATACTCCACAGCTCCCCCCCCCCTGCTGCAGACACACCTGGGCACTTTCACACCCCACAGCCCAGAAGGTGCTGTTTCTGTAAAGATTCCAGAGGAGGAGGAGAAGCAATACCCATATACAGTACTTAGTGATGATCCCCCCCCCCCCTAACTGACTTCCAATCCCTCTGAGGGGTACAGGCCCTGGACATCGGCACCTGCAGAGAGCGGGAGCCCATATAAGCATCCCTAATACCCCACCACTGTAAGCGTGTCAGTGTTTTTCCTCTATTGGTGGACCAGAGCTCATACTGCAGAGAAGTGAGGGTCACTGTGCTGGTTGTTGAGGTCACTTGATGTGGCAGGCTCAGTCGGAGGAAATAAGAAGTGTTTTATAATTGGGAATACGGTACGTCCCTTCCCCATGGACTGAATCTCCCACCCATGCTACTATAACACGCATGAATTCCCCCACCTTCTCTCAGAATTAAGGGAATGACATAGTCTCGTATCTGACAGCGGAGCCTTCTAACGTTAAGTTTTGAATAAGTGGAAACCTCTCATAGCCTAATAGGTCACCTAATATGCCATCCAAACGCAGCAAGACACCAAAACCAAATCCACAAATTGCCTTCTTCAAACCACCCTCCCAACACTCACGTCCTAAAGACGTGGCCCTTCCCTCTACTCCCACAACTTCTCAATACACGTCCCCCATGGCAACCCCCGTAGCCTCGCAAGTAGCATGCCCTGCTGGGGATTCCATGTCTGACGGGGACGCCTTAACTGTAGGCACAATGAAGCTGCTTCTGTCCCAATTTAAAGATGACGTTACTGCTGAATTTCGTGCCACTCTGCAAGCCTGCCAACACTCGATAGACTACCTGGGGGGTCGCACTAACCATTTGGAAACCAAGATGGAGGAAGTGGTGGGGTCACATAATTGCTTGTTGGACTCTCATGGTGAACTTGAGGCGGAGGTACGTTCATTACGGGATAAGGTAACAGATCTAGAAGATAGATTGCGACGTAATAACCTCAAGCTGCGTGGCATCCCTGAATCCGTGTCGAATAGTAGCCTGCATGACTACGCCATGAGCATCTTCAAGGAGCTCCTGCCAAACGCCTCTGCCACAGTTCTCCTTATCGATCGGATCCACCGATTACCTAAGGCCAGGGCAGCTCCAGATAATGCGCCTCGTGATGTCCTGCTGCGGATGCATTATTTCCACACAAAGGAATCCTTGCTCAAAGCTGCTAGACCATCATCTGATACCGCTACAGCCCTCGGTGAAATTCAACTCTTCGTGACCTGTCTGCAGCGACGCTCTTGAAACGCAGATCACTTAAACCCATTACAGTGCCCTCCAGAAAGCAAATATCCCTTACCGATGGGGATTCCCCACTAAACTGTTAGTGTTCCGCGAAGGCTCCAATGTCTCCATAAGCAATGTTGAAGAAGGTCTGAGGACACTCCACTCATGGAACATTACTGACCCCAGCTCTACTGGCTCCCCCAATCGCAGACTTCAGCAGGACTGGTCTGCGGTGGGTTAGGGGGTAAGCCCTGCACAGCTTCTTGTTCCAACTGTTATAGTTTTTTGCATTTTATTGTCTCAAAATCTGAGTTTACCCATACGTGGAATAGAGTGCCTTGTCAAATGTTGAGACATTTATGTTCCATCCTGTGCATTTCTGTTAAAATTTAGAAGTTGGGACGTTACCTATGCGTCCAGACTTGACCTTCAGTTGAGGACTGCTCTGGTCCTCATAGTTATAAAATTTACGAGGTTACGGATTCATTTCCCGTTAGTGTTACGTCTGTTATACTTTAGAAGGTGGGAGGTCGGCCGCTACCCCCCCCACTCAATGTACACAGCCGCCTTGGTATGGCGACTGGTAAGGATCTCAAGTGAGATCGATTTAGTTCTCTATTTACTTTTTATTTTACTTCCCTCATGTCTTCCCAATTTCTATTTGTGTCGGTTTTTTATTAAAACATCAGGTACAATTATTTGTAAACCAGAACCCCTCAACAAGGTGAAAGCCATCTTCATCCTAAAAAATGGTTAATGTAGTATCCATAAACGCAAAGGGCTTGAACTCCCCCCATAAAAGGAAGGTGGCCCTGAACTATTTTCATAAGCTTAAAGCGCAGGTTGTGGCGGTCCAAGAGACACACTTCCAAAAGCATAATCCCCCCCCCTCTTCACCAACTCCAGATATCCCCATTGTTATATGGCCAACAGTCCCACGAAAAAAGCTGGAGTAGCTATACTTATTGCCCAGAACTGTGCGTTTCAGCTCTCCTCTAGATATGAGGACCCTGAAGGGAGGTACTTGATACTTGTTGGCTACCTGGACAATGTTGAGACCACTTTGGTCTCGTGTTATACACCTAATTCTAAACAAATGGCATTCTGCAGAAATTTTTGTAGAACCCTCCAACAGCATATCAGAGGGGCCCTGATGATACTCGGGGATTTTAACATGGTTCTTGACCCCACTATTGACCGCTCACACCCCACACGCTCCCTTCATCAGTCTTTACCCCAAGACCCTTCCTCTAAGTTCTGCCAACTATTAGCCGAATATGGACTGTGTCACGGCTAAAGGGCTGGATGGAGTCGTGTGGTGCACAGAAGCCGGAGACGGACCAGGAGGAGTAGGATTGAAACGTGCAGGTTTAATAACAGATTTCATAAATGATAAACTTCACTCAAATACTTCTTTAAGTGACAGTTGGGATAAATTAAATAGTCCAGCACAATACTAATAACGGGTAGGTAAATCTGGAAACGTATACTTGGTGAGCCAGAGTACATAGAGGAAGATCCGGAAAGAGGTTGATTTGATGACAGAAGAAATGGATCCGGATGACTAAAAGATGATGGAATGAATGAGTTGTATGAAGGAGGGCAGCGGAATGCTGTGCAGGGTAATTCTGGGACACAAGCAGGGACAAGCACTAGGTAGGACTTGCAGCATTGGTGTCAGGAGAAAAACTTCCTTGTATAAAGATGCAGGGAGCAAGGCACCAGAGTCAGGAGAAAACGAGACAGGATCCGGGAATCAGCTGGGAGTTGTGAATGACTCCAAAGACTCATTGCACTGACACTAAACAGCCTAGGCAGATCCCCTATATCCCCAGGGGGCGGCTGCCATTGGCTGTCAGTGCAGGATGAGGAGGGAACCTCCACTCTGGGCCAATCCGCCTCCTGCCCTCAACCAAGATGGCGACGCCGGCCTCCCGGCGCCGCTATCTGCAAGGACGCCGCTACCCGACGCTCCCCTGCTGCCATCCCTACCCAGAGCTGCCGCCATCTGCAAACCGCAGACCGGAGCCTGCACACGCTAGCCGGCGGTGGGCGCGGACGGGTGAGTACTGTACCCGCCGCGCTCCGTCGCGGCTACGTGTGACAGACTGTTTGATGCATGGAGATCCAAGCATCCATCAGTAAGAGATTACACCTTTTATTCTCATGTACACCGGTCTTATTCTAGAATAGATATGGCATTAGTAGATAGAGTGACGCTTGCATCCATCAGCAAGATTAATATCTTGCCAATATCCTGGTCAGATCACTCCCCGCTTATGATAGTCTGGGAAGTTAGTAAACGCACGATTGCCCCGGGCTCCTGGAGATTGGGTACCCATCTTCTCACTAGACCGGACACTCGCCAGGCCATATCAGATACACTAGATCTTTATATTGACACCTCGGATACTTCTATTTTCACACATTGGTGCTCCCTGAAGGCGGTGATCCGAGGCTCTGCAATTCAAGTAGCTGCTAGACTGAAGCGTCAATATAAACAGCGCCTAGACTCGGCCGAAAGAAAAGCTGCTACGTTAGAAAAAGCCCACAAAGCAGATCCCCATAATAAATCCCTTTTTAGACGACTCCTAGATGCTCGGGATGCGGTCAACACATTTACCCTCAATGAAGTTCACCGCAACATTCAAAGGCTCAATCAGAGATACTATACCCTTGGAAACAGGGCAAGCCGCCTATTAGCCCGCAAATTAAGGGGTCGTAGAGCCAAGGAATGCATACATGCGATCTACACCTCCAAGGAAGTTAAGGTTGTTGACCCCGTCACCATAGCCGATACTTTTGCAGAATATTATTCACAACTGTACAACTTAAAGGATGACCCCAACACCCCCCAACCGACTTTAACCAACATAAACAAATTTCTAGATAAACTAGATCTCCCCTCTATTGACCTGGAGACCTGTAGAGCACTTAGTTCTCCGTGGACACTAGGTGAAGTTGAAGTCGCAATAGAATCTCTCCCCTTAGATAAAGCCCCAGGCCCAGACGGCTACCCCTCTCATTTTTTCAAAACGTTTAAACCCACCATTGCTCCGGCTCTCTTATCAGTATTTAATGAAGCCTCTCACTCCTCCTCCTTCCCAAAGGAGATGCTGGAGGCTCGAATTGTCACCATACCGAAACCAGGCAAACCGCCTACAGCGGTGCAAAATTATCGTCCCATAGCACTGTTGAACACAGATATTAAAATATTCGCTAAGATGATAGCCAATAGACTATCACCATTATTACCCAATCTAATCCACCAGGACCAAGTAGGCTTTGTGCTAGGAAGACAAGCGTCCGACAACACTCGAAGGGTTATCAACCTAATGGAACACTGTCAATCGCAAGGTTTACCACTGCTAATCCTCTCCTTAGACGCAGAAAAAGCCTTTGACAGGCTTAATTGGGGATATATGAAGGCCACCCTACGACGGTTTGGGTTTGCGGATAAAATATTACAATCTATTTTAGCATTATATTCCTTACCATCGGCCTCAGTGTTCACCAATGGCTGCTCCTCCTCCTCATTTAACATTACAAATGGAACACGCCAAGGCTGCCCCTTATCACCCTTGATGTTTGCGTTGGCCATCGAGCCACTGGCGGAGTGCATTAGATCCACACGATCTATAATGGGGCCCGAGATAGGCACAATCTCCCACAAGATCAGCCTCTTCGGTAATGATATTTTACTATGCCTGCTAGAGCCTGAAACTTCCCTTACACATTTACACCATATTCTAGACTCGTACACAGATATCTCTTATTACAAGCTAAACACGACAAAAACCGAGGCCCTTCCAATTAATTTAATTAATTAAATACAAATATTCTTGGCAATCGAAATCAATTAAATACCTAGGGGTGAATCTTTCTAGAGAAAGTGACATGATGAGCTGCAACTATGATCCATTATTTGGGGCATTTGAAAAGATTATCAAAGATTGGATGATGCAAGAGATCTCCTGGGTTGGCCGTGTAGCGGCGGCGAAAATGGTTTTACTACCCAAATTAATGTATTTATTTCGTACCATCCCCAGGCCTTTCCCTAAAACCCTGTGTAACAAATTCAACTGCCTAATATCTAAGTATATTTGGGGTGGGGCTAGACCGAGAATAGCTAGGTCGACCTTGACCGCAGCCAAAAATATGGGGGGAGTAGCATACCCGTACTTGGAGAAATATCACTCGGCATGTATGCTTAGCCAAGTCAGGGACTGGTTTTCCCAGGATGCTCCCAAACCGTGGGTATCCATAGAGCAAAATGCAGTACTTCCCTTCTCCCTATCAGACCTACCCTGGTTGCCCAATACTTTGGCTATCGGGGTAGTAAAGAGATGTAGGGCAATCCAAACGACCTTGGCGGCTTGGCCTAGCCTGATTTCCTGTACGAAGGACACGGTATTGCCTGCTCCGCAGCTGTCCCTCCACACAATAGCCCTCACCATTCAGGACCTACAGTTCAATACATGGCAGGATTTGGGCCTTCAGACCATACAGGATGTCCTCTTAGATGGGGTTGTGGCCCCCTTCTCCTACCTCCAATCTAAACACCAAATCCCGAGACAGGACTTTTATAAGTACCTTCAGCTACGGAATTGGTTACAGAAGTACTTGCCAAAAACAGCAGCACAGAATGGTCTCCCTAAAATTTTAACCTTTCTCCTCACGTCTCAATCTACAAAAGGGAACATCTCTAGGTGGTACCAGCACCTACTTAGCGTAGTGCAGAAAGCGAAGTTTCCTGCACAGATTAAATGGGAAAAAGACCTCCCCAATACTTTCAACGAAGGGATTTGGGAAGCTATCTTCCAGACATGTTTTAAGCTTTCCAGGTGTATAAATCATTCAGAAATGTATTATAAATTAATTCACAGATTATATTATACCCCGGAGCAGTTACATAAAATATGGCCTGATGTTTCATCTGGCTGCTGGAGGAACTGTGGTATGGTAGGAGATATCTTACATGCTTTTTGGCTCTGCCCAGCAATTCAACCGCTATGGAGCGAGGTATTCTCACTCACCTCAAAGGTATTGGGAGTAGAGATTCCAATGGACCCCCTTCTGGCTCTATTTCATTACCTACCCAACGAAATGGCCAGAGGAGACAAATACCTCCTGGGCCATATCCTGATAGCTACAAAAGCCTCCATAGCCCAGTTGTGGAAATCAGCAGAAATCCCCAATATATTAGCGATTGAAAATAAAGTACATAAACACTTTGTCTTTGAAACATCGGATGGCAATGGATCCACACTGACCTCCTCTATGCATACGAAGTGGCTTAAGTGGCCCATATATAGGGAAAACCCAGGCCGCCCCAATACACGATATAGTCTGGTCAATCTATCTTCCCTTAGATCACCTAGCTCGAGCTCATGTACCTCTGCCACGTAATTGATCTTCCTACTGATTTGTAATGCATTATTAAATTGATGATGTTGAATTGTATACCTGATGTATTCCCATCCCCAATCCCTCCCCGTCCAGTCTTTCTTCTTTTTTTTGTACCCCCCCAATACCCCCCCCCCCCCCTAACAGCTTTCATATGTGGTTAATATTACAATATGTTGTTACCTTATAAAAAAGAAAAAAATTTCAATAAAAATGTAATGTGGAAAAAAAAAAAACCCAGTTATGTCAGTCAGATACTTACATTTTCTACTTGCAGAGAGTTGTTATTACTTTTAGTTTATAGATCATGTTATGGGCCACCACTATGTAGACATTAGACTGTTATCACTAGTGTTTGCAGCAGAGCCCATTTAATTATCATTTACCTTGCTCATTATATAGGGCAGACACATGCTTACACTTGAAAAAAGTTCTAAATGAACTGAAACGTTGTGGAATCTTCCCGACTCTGAGTCTTCATTCATACCAGGAGTGCCGCACCTCTGCACGTCTATATTATTTATCTTGTGAGGGCACCCGGGACATTGCAGTTATCATTTGGAGTGCCAGACCACCGAAGTATATATATATATATATATATATATATATATATATATATATATATATATATATATATATATATATATATACATACACACACAGTATATATATATATATATATATATATACATACATACACACACAGTATATATATATATATATATATACACATACACAGTATATATATATATATATATACACAGTATATATATATATATATATATATATATATATATACACATACATAGTGTATATATATATATATATATATATATATATATATATACATATATATATATATATATACACAGTATATATATATATGCATACACAGTTTAATAGTTTTAGTCCCCCATAAAAATTTTTAATCATAGTCCCCCATATAAAAAGTTTAATCGTTGGTGGTATAGTGTGGCATCCCCCTCTCCCCTCAACCGTTGGTGGCACAGTGTAAAAAAAAAAAAAAAAAGAATATACTTACCAACTCCGTTGTCTTCCAGCGTCGCGTCCTCTCACTGCAGCTTCCATCTGACTGCAGAGGGCGGGCGCGGCACCCGGCAGGTCCAGGAAGCGTCTCTTCAGCTGGGCTCCGGCGGCGGCGGGGCTTCCAGGCGGCGGCGGCGGCGGGGCTTCCAGGCGGCGGCGGCGGGGCTTCCAGGTCGGTGGCAGCGGGGCTGCCGCTTCATCTGGGCGGCGTGCTCCGGCATGACAGTCGCTCAGATGGCCCTGCTCATCCCCGCGCCACACATGCGGGAGATGAGCAGGAGCTTCTGAGCGACTGTTATGAATTGACTGACCGGGCCATTCTGAATCTTGGACAGATTCAGAACGGCGGGGGCGCGCATGTAAATCGCTGTGTGGGCTATATACACAGCGATTTACATGCATTTTCAGGCATTTTCTGAGCGATTTAGTAAAATCGCTCAGAAAGTGCCTGAAAATTGTGCTGTGTGTGGGGGCCATTAGTGCAGCAGACCATACAACACACCAGGGGACAAATTAGGACATAACCACTTCTTTGGACTACGTGGCATAATTCTGCTGAAGTGCTTTGTATGGATGTCACACATTAGCATTCAAGATATAACATACTGTATGACAAGGTGTTCTTGGTGGCATCATCAATCTTCTTTTTGACATGCTGGCCATACAATAGACCAGCTTTCATCCAGCCATCCAACCTGGACTGAAAATCTGGTACTGGATTGGAGCAAATGACAATCAGCAATTTGCTCATAAATCCAGGCTTGATGCCAGGGGTATATGCTTGTTGCCAGGGGGTATTACCCCTCCTCACCGTGCCGCCAGAAAGAGGGAGTCCCATTGTGGTGAGCAGTGAACGTAGTGCCGCGGCAATGCTGGAGGTGTTGTGTGTCCATTGCGTCTGGTGCACATTCCACCGCAAGTCAAGCCCGGCTCCACCGACACACCTGATTGTGAAGCACATTTTGTATCAAATGGTCAAAACATGCTGAACTGCAGGTGGGGTAATGTCACATGTGCAGAGAGAATTAGCTTTGGGTGAGTTATTTTGTTTCTGTGCATGATAAATACCGTCTGAAAAGACACTAAATAGCAGTGTAAAAAAACACTGTACTCAAATCTGTTTCTCTATGCACATGTTACATTTGCCCCACCTGCTGTGCAGCATGGTTTTGTCCATCTGATAAAAGTGCTTTGTGATCAGGTCTGAATAACCCTCTTTGTGCGGTAATTTATTGTGCTAACGGTTGCCTATGAATGCTTCTTTTTGTGTAAGGGTGAAATAAACCGATAGTTATTACTTTGATATATTAGTGAAAATATATCTATCTACATAGTTTTGATAAATGTCTCCAATCTCTTTGGTGACGTGATGGCTGGAAAGTTCCACTCTTCTAACCCATGGCCAAATTACAGGCAAAAGTGGTGTTGTTCACTGCGATAGTCATTAGAATCTAGCAGTTTGGTAGTTTCCAGAATTTTTTTTACAAAAACGGGTTCTGTGCAGAGTTACATGAATTGGGCTACAAATTGATTCCCTAGTCTTTGGACTAAAATATCTGGCTAGGTGGGCAGAAATTCTCGTCTGATGACAAAGTCATCGCTAACACCAATGAGTACAGTATAAACAGTATAAAACATTTAAAACTAAGTGGACCAAGCGTAACTCCCTAGGGAGTTGAGAAATAAAGGTGATTCCCCCCCCCCCCCCACACACTTTTTTTTTTTTTTTGCTGCCACCCATATCAAATGACTCATATGCTGATACTGTGGAGGGAGAATCAATTGGGCATGGTACCCAACAAAACCAAAATTTTCAGTGATGAAATTATGTGTCACGAGTTTAAAAACAAAACAAAAAAACGGACCCATCCGATGGTCTCCCTTTTATCTTTACATTGTGGAGGGGGCTGCTGGGTATGTCAAGGGCTGTTGGCAGATGTAGTTCTCTCCGCTCCTGCCTCTGGGGGGGGAGTACTCATACTGAGGGAGGGGTCACTCACACACAATTTATATTCACTTCTGTAGAAGACCTGGCTCTTGATGCTGGATGAAGAAGAATGTGCTTCAGAAGGGGAGTAATTACAGACCAATTAAAAGCTAATTGGAAACTAATTAGCCGTGTGAGTGTGCGTGCGCGTGTGTCCCAACCTTTTGTTTGTTTGTTTGTTTGTTTTTTGACTCTGGGGGTGTGTGAAAAAAAAAACAGTTTTCTTTTTCCACACCTCATTTGAAATACCAGCAACGGCAGCGGGATTGATATGGAATCACGGCGTTCAAAATCCCGACCGCCGAAATCCCTAAAAGGGGGGGACGTGGATCGCACCCCCCTTGAGGGCTCGCTGCGCTCGCCATGCTAATTTATTCGGTACTTGTTTCCTAGCACGGCCACAATCGTGGGGATCGTGTACCTTTAAGTTAAGGTACACGATCCCCACGATGGACCCGATTTCCTTTGAAATCAGGTCCATTTTGCCGGCAAAGGTACAAAATCGGGGGCATCGCGTCGGTCGGGACCATTAACATTGGTCCCGACACGACCGACGCGATGCCCCCGATTTTGCCATAGGCTTCAATGTTAAAATATTTTTTAACATTGAAATCGTGAGCATCGCGTCGGTCTTGTGCCATTATAATGGCACAAGATGAGATGGACTTGATTAAGTCCATCTCACATTGAAAAAAATGTGAAAAATGTGAAATGGGCCAATATGACCCATTTCACATTATATATGGCCCCGTCGTCACCCCACGATAGACGCCAACCCGAAGCGTGGCGAGCGCAGCGAGCCCGCGAGGGGCGGCGGTGCGCGTCCTCCAACCTTTTCATTCCCCTACTATCCACGTCGGCGTGGAGTTGAGAATTTATAGTGTGGCGAGCGCAGCGAGCCACCGAGCCCGAAGCGTGGCGAGGGGACGCGTATACCTGTGAAGTTATACGCGTCCCCTCGCGGGGCTCGCTGCGCTCGCCACTATACAGTATATTCTCAACTTCACGCCCACGTGGATAGTAGGGGAATGAAAAGGTCGGAGGATGCGCACCGCCGCCCCTCGCGGGCTCGCTGCGCTCGCCACGCTTCGGGTTGGCGTCTATCGTGGGGTGGGGTTTACGTAGTAAAATTTGGGGGTCTAGGGAATATTTTACATTGAATCCAATGTAAAATCGGGTCCCAGGGACCCGATTTACATTTGATTCAATCAAAAAATCGGGTCGGTCGATGTAAATCGGTGTGGCCGTGCTAGGAAACAAGTACCATTTATTCTCCCTCTATGGGTGTCGTGGACACCCACGGAGGGAGAAAGTGTCGGGATTTCGGCAGTGGGGATTTCGGCGGTTGGGATTTCGGCGGGTTGGGATTCCGGCGTCAGGATTCCGACCGCCGGGATTTGAACTGCATCCCTCGGCAGCTAATCGCTTGTGACAGAAACAACAATTGAATAGTTCCATGGGGCATGTGAAAGTGACAAATACCAGCGCTAACCATCGAAAAATTACTAAAGTTGATATGTGTTACGAGGTACTGTAAAGCCGCGTACACAAGGGGGCGATTTGGCCAAGGTATTTTGGCTAGATAGTAAAAATCGCCTAGAAGGTTAGCCCGAATTTCCCCGTGTGAACACTGTGGGTTCCACAGCATCGCTATCACCTAGCCAAATAGACTATGCAGGCAAGTAGACGCTGCACAGTCTATTTGGCTGTACACTGGGGCTAGCGGCTGGGGATGACAGCTGGCTATCTCCGGCATCTACATCTTGATTAGTTTAGTCAAAATCTCCCAGCCCGAGTCCGTGTACACCCCTTTAGTGTGGCATACAGATTCAATTAGTTGTGCTGCAAGGGGACTTGCATCTAATTGAATCAACCCCACTTATGTTTCAAGACTTACAGGTCTTTGTCTGGAAAGCAAAATTAATGTCCAAGAATGTCCTCTTCCTTTTGACCTACCTTGTCCAAATGTTTGTAGTAAATCTCTTGATACTTTAAATTTTCTTGAAACTCTATCACACAATGTTTTTCAAAAATGTCTGTGATCTCTGGTGCAATTATGCGATAAGTTTAAAATTAGTTTTCATTAAAGAACAGTATCTACTGTGGAACTTTTTCAAACCAGAAAATGAGGGAATGTGTTTTGTTTGTTAAAACGTGTGTACACAGCTTAGTAATGTGTTTGGTCAGTAGTGACTAATGAAACTTTAAGAAAATCTTAGTGCTCAAACACGAATCAGGTATTGCCCATATTCCACGTGCACTGCAGCATCCCCCACTCATTGGTGGTTGTAAAGTTACAGCTGTATTTACACTAGTAACCTTTATTTAGGAGTGGCAGAAAACATAATTGTAGCAGGCAAGTACATCCTATAATAATTCTTATGCATAGAGACGGAGATATGGCCTTTGGCTTTATGAATTAACAAATGTCATGTGGTTTATGGGTGTCAAAAGGTTGACAGTATTTCGACACAGACAATCTGTCCACAGGTTTAAAAGATACACAGTTAAATTGTCGACATGAGCTTAGGTTTCAACTGCCTGTGCTGTGATTTTCTGTACCTGCTGCGGCTTCCAGATCCCGGTGGACATGTAAATGTGACTTTCAGGGCTGACATTAAAGTATTTCTCTCCTAGCGCCACTTTAGTGTCCAACCCTAACCAATCCACACACAGATTGTAAATGTCAACCTAATGACTACATCCCGTTTTTGTATATTTTTTTTTTCCGATGTTAACCTATTTTTCTTCTTCCTACTTCATGGCACCCTTACAATGGGTTCATCCCTCTCTCTCTCCCAATTAGACAGGTAGTTTTTTTCCCCCAGGATCTAGCTCTTCCTCTTCCCTATATAGCCGAGCACTTCCCCTGTATCCATAGGGTGGTATTCAATGAGCCTGATTCGCCATGTTTTTATGGCGAATTTGTGCTGTTTGGCGAATTTCTGACTAAAACGGTGAATCACCCTATTCAATGGGCGGTATTCAATGAGAATACCTGCGAGGTGCAGCGAATCTTTTTTAGGATTCGCTGCACATTCGCCACGTTCCGGAGCCGGCGGGCTCCGGTATTCAACGTGTCAGGGGCTCGCTGCCCCTGACTGGCGAATATGAGCTCTTGCGGCGATTGCCGCAGGGAGCCTGAGGACGGTGCCAGGCAGAGAGATGGTAGTCTCTCTGCCTGCCCCAGAACTTTGTGGGGGGTAGGTGGGCTACCCGGGTGCCAGGCAGCACAGGCTGCCCCCCGGGGGTGCCAGCAGGGGAGCGTATATTCACTACACCCGATCGTAACGATCGGGTGCAGTGAATATATGAATATGTAATGAGCGGCTCGGCTCCGGCGCCCCCTGCTGGCTGCTGTGTAAAAAAAAATATATATATTTTTTTAAAATTAAGTATATATTCATGTGCTTACAGCACATGAATAAAAATAGCATGCCACTCCTCGGAATAAAATTCCTGATTTTTTGACACCAAATGTAAAAAATATAACACTTTATTTTAAAAGTTCACATTCCACTTCACCATAAAAAGATAGCGATTGCTACTCGGTGAATCATGGTGAAAAAAACCTTGAAATGTATTCGCCATGTGGTCATTGAATAGGGCGATTCACCGTTTTAGTCAGAAATTCGCCAAACAGCACAAATTCGCCATAAAAACATGGCGAATCAGGCTCATTGAAAACCGCCCAATCAGGAGCCGCTAGGCCGCAAGGCGGCCAATAGCGGCATTCGGGGGCGGAGCCGCACGATGTAAACAAACACCGTGCGACTCCCTCAGTCATATAGTTACATAGTAGGTAAGGCTGAAAAAAGACTTGCGTCCATCTAGTTCAACCTGGTATAGATATCCATAAGTCCTCTTTCCAGGGCACTTAGAATTTGATGTTCCATCATTACAGGAAGATTTACAGGATAAAACTTCACGAGAGCTGATCAGTAACAATTTTGCTCAAGTCCAGTTTGCGGATGACTATATTTGTGAAGCATCTTTGGATGTTTTGGATTTTTCTGCCAAGTCAGTAACTTTAGGTGTGGTTGCCAGAAGGGTCTTATGGCTAAAATCATGGGCAGCAGACTACCACACTAAAAACAACCTGACCACACTCCTGTATGAAGGGGTTTTTCTTTTTGGGAGCAAATTGGATCAGATGATACAGAGGATGTCTGGGGGTAAATCGGTGAGATTACCGCAGGACAGAAGAGGAAGATTTCCTAGTTATACCCCTTTTACACCAAAACGCCGGGTGGCACCCGGATTTTTTAGACCCAGGTTCAAGCCGGGTGCGACCCGGCGTTTAGTGCAATTTACACCGGGCGGATAGCCCGGCCCGCACCCCCCCCCCTCCCCGTGCTTGGAGATGACAGGATGATGTCATCTCCAAGCGCCAATCACCGCCGCACACAGGCATCCGTTCACCTCCCTCCCCCGCCACCACTGCTGTCTGCAGGGTATAGCAGACAGCAGCGCCGGCTGTCAGTGTCAGGCTGACAACCCGTCCAACCTGCGGACGCTGCTGTCCGCAGGTTGGACGTTCCCCATTCATGTAAATGGGAGCCGGGTCATCCGACCCGGCGTTCCCATTTACACCGCCCTCTACCCAGGTCCTAGCCGTGTTCTACCCAGGTCAGGACCTGGGTAGAAGTCCCGTGTAAAGGGACACGGCGTTAGGGATTTACACCGCCGAAGATCCGGGTCTGACCCGCCGCTGACCCGGATTTTTCGGCGGTGTAAAAGGGGTATTATTCTTCCAGACAATCATTCATGCAAGCCAGGTCATATAGACCTGTTAGGAAGTTTCATGAAAGATACGCATCTGGCACGTCCAGAGCGTTTTTTCGTCAGTCCGTTAAGCGGAGAGGCGAAAATTTTGGAGCTGACCAAAAACAGTGACGATGTATATCCCGTGGAGCAAGTCCCTGTGGCAGGAAGACTGTTAAAATTTGCACACATTTGGAAGCAAACCATTTGAGGCAAATGGGTACTCGAAGTGGTTACCACAGGTTATCGACTGAAATTTATTTCCAAAGATGGTGAGATTTTTAAGTTCAAAGCTTCCTCCCTCAGGTGCAGAGAGGGAAGCTCTAATTTTGAGTTTAAGAGGGCTAGTCGACTTAGGAGCAGTCGAGGAAGTTACAAATACAGAAAAAGGGGTTCGGTTTTTTACTCTCATCCGTTTATCATAAGGATATTCAATTCTTAGGAATAGTGATAAACACAGTATCCTTTCAGATATCGCTGTCCGAAAAAAGGTGCAAAAAAATTCAGACATTGATTCTCTTAACCCCTTCCTGACAGAGCCAGTTTTTGCGTTCCTGACAGAGCCCTTTTTTTTCAAATCTGACATGTCTCACTTAAGTGGGGATAACTTTTTTTTGCTTTTACTTATCCCAGTGATTTTGAGATTGTTTTTTCGTGACACATTGTACTTCAAATTAGTGGTAAATTTGGGTCGATACAGTCTGTGTTTTTTTGTGAAAAATACCAAAATGTCGTAAAAAAATGGAAAATTTAGCAATTTGCAAAATGTTAAATTTTCTGCTTGTGAGACAAATAATCATACCACTCAAAATAGTTAATAACTAACATAGACCATATGTCTACTTTATGTTTCCATCATTATTTCAACTTCCTTTTAATTTTTTTGGACACTAGGAGGCTTACAATATGAATAGCAAATTCTCAAATTTTCAAGAAAATTTCAAACACTGATTTTTTTAGGGACCAGTTCAGTTCTGATGTGACTTTGAGGGACTTGTATGTGAGACACCCCCATAAATGATACCATTTCAAAAACTGCACCCCTCACAGTATTCAAAACAGCATTTTGGAAGTTTTTTAACCCTTTAGGTGTTTCACAGGAATTAAAACAAAGTGTAGGTGAAATTTCAAAATTTCATTTTTTTTGCAGATTTGCAATTTTAATACATTTTTCTAAGGAACACAGTACATTTTACTAGAGAAATGTGACTAAAAATTGATTCCCCCAATTCTTTTGTTTTCATAAATATCCTATATGTGGCCCTAGTGTGCACGTTGACCAAACCACAGGCTTCATAATAGAAGGAGCACCTACTTGATTTTGGAGCCTCCTTTTTATGAGATTATTTTTTAGGCACCATGTAGGTTTCTAGGCACCATAAGATGCTAAAATTTAGGAACCCCCCCACAAGTGACCCCATTTTGCAAACTACACCCCTCAGGGAATTCATCTAGGGGTATAGTGTACATTTCAAACCCCCAGGGGTTTCACCAATTTTGATACAACTGGGCAGTGAAAATGAAAAATTACATTTTTTTACACAAAAATGCAGTTCTGGCTCAAAATTTTTAATTTTCAGAAGGTATGAAGGAGACAAAGCACCCCAAAATCTGTGCCCCAATTTCTCCCGAGTACGGCAATGCCTCACATGTGACCAAAAAATACCATTTGGGTGCATGGCAGGACTCAGAAGGGAAGGAGTGATTTTTGGATTTTGCAGCTCAGATTCTGGTGGAATTTTGGTGGGTGCTATGTCGCATTAGCAAGACCCCCCAAGCACCAATACAGTGGAACCCCCCCACAAGTGACCCCATTTTGCAAACTACACCCCTCAGGGAATTCATCTAGGGGTATAGTGTACATTTCAAACCCCCAGGGGTTTCACCAATTTTGATACAAGTGGGCAGTGAAAATGAAAAATTACATTTTTTTACACAAAAATGCAGTTCTGGCTCAAAATTTTTCATTTTCAGAAGGTATGAAGGAGAAAAAGCACCCCAAACTCTGTGCCCCAATTTCTCCCGAGTACGGCAATGCCTCACATGTGACCAAAAAATACCAGTTGGGTGCATGGCAGGACTCAGAAGGGAAGGAGTGATTTTTGGATTTTGCAGCACAGATTTTGGTGGAATGAATGGTGGGTGCTATGTTGCACCAATACAGTGGAACCCCCCCACAAGTCACCCCATTTTGCAAAGTACACCCCTCAGGGAATTCATCTAGGGGTATAGTGTACATTTCAAACCCCCAGGGGTTTCACCAATTTTGATACAAGTGGGCAGTGAAAATGAAAAATTACATTTTTTTACACAAAAATGCAGTTCTGGCTCAAATTTTTTCATTTTCAGAAGGTATGAAGGAGAAAAAGCACCCTAAAATCTGTGCCCCAATTTCTCCCGAGTACGGCAATGCCTCACATGTGACCAAAAAATACCAGTTGGGTGCATGGCAGGACTCAGAAGGGAAGGAGTGATTTTTGGATTTTGCAGCTCAGATTCTGGTGGAATTTTGGTGGGTGCTATGTCGCATTAGCAAGACCCCCAAAGCACCAATACAGTGGAACCCCCCCACAAGTGACCCCATTTTGCAAACTACACCCCTCAGGGAATTCATCTAGGGGTATAGTGTACATTTCAAACCCCCAGGGGTTTCACCAATTTTGATACAAGTGGGCAGTGAAAATGAAAAATTACATTTTTTTACACAAAAATGCAGTTCTGGCTCAAAATTTTTCATTTTCAGAAGGTATGAAGGAGAAAAAGCACCCCAAAATCTGTGCCCCAATTTCTCCCGAGTACGGCAATGCCTCACATGTGACCAAAAAATACCAGTTGGGTGCATGGCAGGACTCAGAAGGGAAGGAGTGATTTTTGGATTTTGCAGCACAGATTTTGGTGGAATGAATGGTGGGTGCTATGTTGCACCAATACAGTGGAACCCCCCCACAAGTCACCCCATTTTGCAAAGTACACCCCTCAGGGAATTCATCTAGGGGTATAGTGTACATTTCAAACCCCCAGGGGTTTCACCAATTTTGATACAAGTGGGCAGTGAAAATGAAAAATTACATTTTTTTACACAAAAATGCAGTTCTGGCTCAAAATTTTTCATTTTCAGAAGGAATGAAGGAGACGAAGCACCCCAAAATCTGTGCCCCAATTTCTCCCGAGTACGGCAATGCCTCATGTGTGACCAAAAAGTGGCAGGATTCAGAAGGGAAGGAGTGATATTTGGATTTTGCAGCACAAATTCTGGTGGAATGATGGTGGGTGCTATGTCGCATTAGCAAGACCCCCAAAGCACCAATACAGTGGAACCCCCCCACAAGTGACCCCATTTTGCAAACTACACCCCTCAGGGAATTCATCTAGGGGTATAGTGTACATTTCAAACCCCCAGGGGTTTCACCAATTTTGATACAAGTGGGCAGTGAAAATGAAAAATTACATTTTTTTACACAAAAATGCAGTTCTGGCTCAAAATTTTTAATTTTCAGAAGGTATGAAGGAGAAAAAGCACCCCAAAATCTGTGCCCCAATTTCTCCCGAGTACGGCAATGCCTCACATGTGACCAAAAAATACCAGTTGGGTGCATGGCAGGACTCAGAAGGGAAGGAGTGATTTTTGGATTTTGCGGCTCAGATTCTGGTGGAATGAATGGTGGGTGCTATGTGGCATTAGCAAGACCCCCGAAGCACGGTGAAATTATGAACCTAATAATCCATAGATGTGTGGTATATTTTAGAACACTCCTTTATACATAGGCCGGGTTTTTCGGGGCAAGTGTCACACTGGAAAATAGTTTGCTTTCTTATTCCCTTTTTATAGCAAACTTTGCACCTTTTTTGTGTCCTGCCCTTTTTTCCAGTGGAGGGGATTTCATCAGGAAAATGCTGCCCTGGTACAATACGGGGGCCAGTACTAGAAGTACTGGGGCCCTCTGCCTGCTGGTTCCCAAATATTAGGCCCTTTATGACTTCCTCTTGAAAGTGCATAAATGTCCCCCTCTGGCCGGTAGAACGGAATAGCATGTAAGCGTTATACAGTGCCATCTGGATGATATACACGGCCAGCTTCTTGTACCAGATTTTTGTTTTCCGCAGGGCACTGTACGGCTTCAGTACCTGATCTGAAAGATCCACTCCGCCCATGTACCTATTGTAATCCAGGATACAATTAGGTTTTGAGGTGTGGGTACTGGTACCTCGTACAGGGACGGAGGTGGTACTGTCTCCATGAATTGTTGTCAGTATAAGGACATCCCTCTTGTCCTTATATTTGACCAACAACATATTTTCGGTGCATATTACCCTGCTTTCACCCCTTCTCATTACTTGGGCAATGTGCGTTTTTGGGAGGCCTCTTTGGTTCTTGCGCACAGTACCGCAAGCTGCTGTACCTCTTGAACCAAGGGCCTTAAACAGGGGGATGCTAGTGTAAAAGTTATCCACATAGAGGTGATAACCTTTATCCAGGAAGGGGTGCACTAAATCCCAGACAATTTTTCCACTAACACCTACGAGGGAGGGGGGGCATTCTGGCGGTTCAATTCTTGAATCCTTCCCTTCATATACCCTAAACCTGTGAGTGTACCCTGAGGTGCTTTCACACAGCTTATACATTTTTATGCCATACCTTGCCCTCTTACTGGGAAGGTACTGGCGGAATTTAACCCTTCCTTTAAAATGTATAAGGGACTCGTCTATGCAAATTAATTTATCTGGGATGTACATGTCTTCAAATTTGGCACTGAAATGATCAATGACCGGCCTGACTTTGAATAGCCGGTCAAAGGTGGGATCATCTCTGGGTGGGCACTGTGCATTATCGTTGTAATGCAAAAATTTAAGGATCGTCTCAAATCGAGCCCGGGGCATGGCCATACGGTAAAATGGGGTGCTGTACAGAACATCTGTACTCCAATATTGCCTAATTTCTGGCTTTTTTACTATGCCCATATGAAACACCAGACCCCAAAACGTCATCATCTCTACTGCATCTACAGGGGTCCACCTAGCAAATGATGACGTGGGGTTTTGAGCAATAAACTGCTGGGCATATAAATTAGTTTGGTCCACCATTAAATTTATAAAATCATCAGAGAAAAATAATTTGAAAAAGTCAATTTCTCTGAGACCTGTGGAATCAAATTGGATTCCTGGCATGGCCAAAAACTCAGGAACCTGGGGCTCAAAATTGTCTGGTGGTGGGGTCCATACGAGATCAATTATTGGGGGGGGGGTCTCAGCTGCTCTACGGGGGCGTCTTTGAGGGGGTCCCTCATCACCAGAGGAGGAAGAGGTGCTTAAGACAAAGCCTTCAAATTCCCCGCTTGCATCACTGGCTGTGTCAGAGTCAGAGGCAAGCATGGCATATGCCTCCTCCGCTGAATACATTCTTCTGGATGACTGGGATGACATTTGGGATGACATTTGGGATGCCATTTTTATTTTTGTGTTACTGGTAGTGAAATGTTTCAACACGTGTATAGTGTAGGGGGGGGTACAAACTTTATTTCAACCCGGGGGGTATGTAGTGTGTAGTGTGTATGTAGTGCAGAAAAAAAAAATACTTTATACAAAAAAAAAAAAAATTGAAGGGGTTAAAAAAAAAAAATTGAAGGGGTTAAAAAAAAAATTGAAGGGGTTAAAAAAAAAAAAAAAAAGGTCCTGCGCCAAAAATTGAGCACAGATGTTGGTCAGTAACGTCCGTCACTGAACAGCGCTCAAAGGCAACAGGAATTTGATCAAAAAAAAAAAAAATAGATCAACCCTGTGCCGAAAAAGCTGATCAGTGATGTACGTCACTGATCAGCGCACAGTGGCCACAGGACACCCACAAAATCACAGTGTGTGTAAAAATAAAATTAAAAAAAGACCCCACAGCACCCACAAAAAAAAAAAAGGTGATCAGTGATGCGACACTGATTACCAGTGAGGGGCAGCAGGTGCACAACCTTTGGTGCAACTGACAGTGCAACTGGCAGCAACTGACAGGTATATATAAAAAAAAAAAACCTCTGCACCCCCAAAAAGTTGCTGATCACCTCAGATATAGTGATCAGCACAAAAGGCGGGGGCAGCAGACACAAAATTTAGCACTCTCTATCACTCTCTGTCACTATCTCTCTCTATCTCTCTATCTCTCACTATCTATCACTCTATGACACTGCAGCAGCAGCAGTGACAGGTATATATATACATATAAAAAAAACCTGCGCCCCCAAAAAGTTGCTGATCAGTTAATTTATACTGATCAGCACAAAAGGGGGGGCAGCAGTCAGTTATATAAAAAATATATAGCACAATCTGTCACTATCTCTATCTCTCTCTCTCTATCTCTCTCTATCTCTCTCTATCTCTCTATCTATAACTATCACACTGCAGCAGCACAAAATATAGCACTCTCTGTCACTAGGCCTCTCTATCTCTCTCTATCTCTCTCTCTCTATCTCTCTCTATCTCTCTCTATCTCTCTCTATCTCTCTCTCTCTATGTCTCTATCTATAACTATATCACACTGCAGCAGCACAAAATATAGCACTCTCTGACACTATCTCTCTCTATCTCTCTCTATCTAACGCTATTACACTGCAGCAGCACAAGTTCACAACACAGGAAGTCACAAGTAACAGGATCCAGGAAGCATCCAGCACACTACAAGCAGTGATGAAGCAGTGATCAGGCAAGGTATTTGCAAGGATCAGGTAAGTATTTGGCAAGGTTCAGGTCAGTATACTGCGGCAGCTAGGCACGGTGACCGCACAGACCGGAATGGCGTCTGCAGTGCAGTCACCGTTAGTTTAAATCCCCCTCCTTGGCTGTGATTGGTCCGCCGGTCCGACGAACCAATCACGGCCTTTGGGGGCGGGCGGGGTGAGGTGGGGTGACACCAGTGTCACCCTTACACCCCGCGGTGATTGGTGCTGTACTTTACAGCACCAATCACCTCCGATCCCGTGTCACCGGCGAACGTTATTCGCCGGTGACACAGGAAAACGCTGTGAATGGCTGTTCACACTGAACAGCCAATCACAGCGATCGCCGACGGGGGGGGCTGCTTCGCAGCCCCTCCTGGGCATGCACGGACATGTCTGCTGTCAGGGACAGCAGACATGTTGAAACTGTCACCGCGTCTATAGACGCGGTGACAGTTACAAGCCATGATGTACATTTACGCCATGTGTCGGGAAGTACTTCCCGACCATGACGTAAATGTACGTCAATTGTCGGGAAGGGGTTAATTCACAAAAGCACTTTGAGGGTGGTAATGAGTGTGCTAGGGATGATGGCCTCTGCGGTGGATATCATCCCCTGGGCAAGGTGAAGGATGAGGCCGCTTCAGTGGTTTCTGTTAAGTTACACCAAAAGACAAGTCTCCCTGGATCGACAAATAAAAATTCCAGATGCAGTAAAGCATTCCCTTAGATGATGGGAGAGCGATCAGTTGAAATCAAGAAAATTGTCCTTAATGAGTCCTCGATACAAGGTAATCACTACAGATGCCAGCGACATAGGTTGGGGGGCACATGGTCTAGGAAAAACCTGTGAAGGGTTTTGGTCACCTCAAGAGGCAGAGTTCTCCTCCACAGGGAACTAAGTGTGGCAAGCTATAAAATTCTTCCGCAAGGATATCACAGGATCTCACCTACGTATCTTTTTAGAAAACGCTACAACCGCGCCATATATGAATCGTCAAGGAGGCACGCGAAGTCAAGTGTTGGTGGAAGAGGTATGAAGTATCATGACTTGGGCTGAAGAGAATCTTCAGTCGATATCAGCTCTACCAGGAGAAAACAATCAAATAGCAGACTTCCTGAGTTGCAGAAGTGTGGTACCAGGAGAATGGGAACTGAAGGATTCAGTATTTCAGTTGATAGTGCATCGATTTGGCCAACCAGAAATAGACCTGATGGCGTTGTCAACCAACAGGAAACTCCCTTATTTTTTCTCTGGGTATGCAACACAGGGGTCGTGCAGAGTGGATGCCCTATCTCAGAAATGGTGGTTTTCTCAAACATATGTCTTCCCTCCATTTTCTCTGATGCACAGGGTGTTGTGGAAAGTCAGAACAGAGAAGA
The DNA here is from genome assembly GCF_055691185.1 of Crinia signifera. NCBI lineage: Eukaryota > Metazoa > Chordata > Amphibia > Anura > Myobatrachidae > Crinia > Crinia signifera. The sequence continues at coordinate 141,310,817 of NC_139217.1, read as the reverse complement.
GCCAAGTCATACTTGTACTTCCATACTGGGCCAGGAGGGCATGGTTTTCTATGGTGGAGAGCATGGCGGTGGCAGATCTGTTGTTCCTGCCGGTATCGGCCGACCTTCTAAGTCAAGGTCCTGTGAATTGCCAAGATCCACAGAAGTTATGTTTGACAGCTTGGACATTGAGAGGCAACAGCTGAAGAGTAAAAATTTGTCCCCGGATGTCATTTAAGTTCTTCAGGCTAGGAAGAAAGTTTCATCATCTATCTATTACAGAATATGGAAGATATTTGCAAAATGGTCCAAAGGCAAGTTTGATTTTCCTAAAGCAAATACATTGCATGAGCTACAATTTCTTTGTGAGAGATTCAACAAAGGCTTGGCAGTATCTATGTTGAAAGTGCATATTTCCGCGTTAAGGCCCTTATCTGATCGCAGTATAAATTTATTCTCAAAATGGGCAAAACCATGTGCACTGCAAGTGGGGCAGATGTAACATGTATAGAGAGAGTTAGATTTGTGTGAGTTATTTTGTTTCTGTGCAGGGTAAATACTGGCTGCATTATTTTTACACTGCAATTTAGAGTTCGGTTTCAAGACATCCTACCAAAATGTAACTCTCTCTATACATGTTACATCTGCCCACCCTGCAGTGCACATGATTTTGACTGCGATCAGATCTAAATAAGGGCCTAAGTGCATTACTGGATATAAGATTTGCGGAACATAGTCTGGTGAAAAGATTTTGCCAGGCTATTAAAATAATTCTATGGTTCCTCAATGGGATTAAGTGGATTAATGTCAGTGCCTTTTGATCCATTGGATAGAGCCAACTTAAATTTTCTGACATGGAAAGTTACCTTCCTGATAGCAATTACTTCAGCCAGAAGAGTGGGTGAACTGCAGGCTTTGTGAAAGATCAATATTTTAATATATTCCCAGATAGAGTGGTTCTCAGAAGTAAGAGGCAAATTCCTTCTCAAATGGACAAAACCATGTGCACTGCAGGTGGGGCAGATATAATATGTGCAGATAGAATTCGATTAGGGTGGGGGTTTTCTTCAAAGTGAGATCTATATTGCAGTGTAGAAATAAAGAAGTCAGTTAGTATCCCTGCACCGAAACAAAATAACTCACCCAAATCTAATTCTATTTGCACCTGTTACATCTGCCCCCCTGCAGCCCACATGGTTTTGTCCATCTAAGAAGGAATTTGCCTCTAAGAGTGAACTATAATAAGGCCTATAATAAGGCCCTAAGCCTTCATTTCTGCCTAAAGTGGTGTCGTCCTTCCATGTGAATCAGGAGATAGTTTTACCTTGCTTTTGCCCTAATCCTTCAAACAAGGAGGAAGAAAATTTACATACTCTGGATGTGGTCAGGGCCATCAAAATTTATTTGGATAGGTCTAGCAGTTTTGGGCAGACTGAAGCTTTGTTTATAATTCCCCAAGGAGCAAAGAAAGGATTTGCTCCGTCAAAACAGACTATTTTGAGATGGCTCAAGGAAGTGATTTCATTTACCCACAAGAAGGTAGGACGTGTGGTACCAGAAGGTATAAAAGCAACTGGGGAAATGGCGGTTTTGTGGGCAAGAGAGGCGAAAGTTTCAGCTAAGGAAATATGCCAGACGGCTACTTGGTCATCTTTGCACACCTCCTCCAAACATTAGGCTCTGGATGTGTCCTAGGCTCGTTTTGGAGGTGAAGTGTTGCGGAAAGCAGTGGCAAATGCAGGATTTTCAGAAGGGGGTTTCCAGAGGGGCGGAGCAAAGCACGGAGATGGACACTTAGGTGACCCAGTATATGCCGGGTCAGTTAAAGTATTATAGATAGACCAAATGTATATAAATAATAATATATATATATATATATACACACACAACACACACGCACACACACACACACACACACACACATATACATACATACATACATACACGTATTATATCAACCGCTCAGCATGTAGGGCCTGGATCAGTAATTTCCACTAGTTACACCTTTACTGCACAGATGGTGGGAGAAGGGGTGGGAGAAGGGGGCATTGGGCTGAATGAAGGGGCCCTGATACATAACTTCCAGGGTGGTAGAGTATGTTTAATACGCAGTGGAGGGGTGTATAGTGGAGTGGGCTTATTATTCATAATTTTCTGGTGGGAGGACAGCTTGCTTGACTGCAGATATCTCCAGTTCCCAGAAATAGATTTCTTAGATTTTAATGGAAAACTAAAGAATCCCACCAACCAAACGGTATTGGGGACTAGGGGATCAGATTTCAGGAGGCAGAGCAATCTGCCAACGAGAATATAAAACTACATACCAGGTGTGTGGACCTGGAGCAGTAACCAGCTGCTGGAAGGCTGATATCTCTGGTTCTGGGAACAGTAGGGACAAGCTTCTAGTGTCCCTCAAAGGGGGAGAGTCCCAGCTTTTGGAATATACCCTCAGAAAAACTCTAAGTCAGACAGAACCTGAAATATCTGACTGGGAAGAGCAATTAACAGGCTTGGATGGGGACCACTGCTTTGAAGTCAGATATCTCCGGTTCCCAAGGGCCGATTTTTAAAATTCTTGTACCCATGGAAAGAGGGGACCCTCAGCTTTCAATCTAGTTCCCTTAGACTCCTGGGGGGGGTTCTGGGTACTCAGAAACCCCCCCTGCGTGCACTACTGGAAAGCCTTGGCTTGAGGTATTGTTTTACCCACCCTACTGCTTTGGTACATCCCATTGTAAGGCTGCCATGAAGTAGGAAGAAGAAAGCAACGGATTTTACTTACGATAATTCCTTTTCTTCGGAGTACATCATGGCAGCCCATATTTAGCCCTCCCTGTATATGTTTTTTCCCTAGGATCTGAGGCGGAGACATTCAAAGACTATGGATACAGTGGAGGTGCTCGGCTATATAGGGAAGAGGAAGAGGAGGAGCTAGATCCTGGGGTAAAAAACTACCTGTTTAATTGGGGGAGAGAGAGAGGGATGAACCCATTGTAAGGCTGCCATGAAGTACTCAGAAGAAAAGGAATTATCGTAAGTATAATCTGTTGCTTTCTGTAGCATCTTCAGACTTTGAGGGTTTATGAAGATATGTTAACATTTTGCAATGTGTTTATCATAATTTGGGTGGGAAACAAATAGCCTAGTAGTACTTACTGTAGTTAGAATAATGATTAGAAAGATCAATGGCAGCTTAACCTTCTTTATTGTTAATCTAGTTTGCATGCTGTAGATTTTGGTCAAATTTTTGCTGTACATTTTTTTTTTTAAACAATGATTATTGATTTGCTCCTATACTTTTGAATTGGATGATGTTAAATTCATTGCAAAAGTGACATGCATATGATTTTATTTAAAAAAAATCGGTACTTATGTAGTATCTGGGCGTCCGATTTAGAAATCGGATCGTATCGCATCGCATCGCATGCGACCAAATCGTATGCGATGCGATGGTCAAGATTTTTCCATAGGATTCAATGTTAAAATGGTCTGAGTCCATTTTAACATAGAATTCAATGGGAAAAAGGGGTCCTTTTCCTTTCCCCACTATCCAAGTGGGCATGGAGTTGGATATAAACCTGTGGCGAGCGTAGCGAGCCACCGAGCCCGAAGCGTGGCGAGCGGACACAGAATACTTTTTAAGAAATAAGTGCATATTTCCGCGTTAAGGCCCTTATCTGATCGCAGTATAAATTTATTCTCAAAATGGGCAAAACCATGTGCACTGCAAGTGGGGCAGATGTAACATGTATAGAGAGAGTTAGATTTGTGTGAGTTATTTTGTTTCTGTGCAGGGTAAATACTGGCTGCATTATTTTTACACTGCAATTTAGAGTTCGGTTTCAAGACATCCTACCAAAATGTAACTCTCTCTATACATGTTACATCTGCCCACCCTGCAGTGCACATGATTTTGACTGCGATCAGATCTAAATAAGGGCCTAAGTGCATTACTGGATATAAGATTTGCGGAACATAGTCTGGTGAAAAGATTTTGCCAGGCTATTAAAATAATTCTATGGTTCCTCAATGGGATTAAGTGGATTAATGTCAGTGCCTTTTGATCCATTGGATAGAGCCAACTTAAATTTTCTGACATGGAAAGTTACCTTCCTGATAGCAATTACTTCAGCCAGAAGAGTGGGTGAACTGCAGGCTTTGTGAAAGATCAATATTTTAATATATTCCCAGATAGAGTGGTTCTCAGAAGTAAGAGGCAAATTCCTTCTCAAATGGACAAAACCATGTGCACTGCAGGTGGGGCAGATATAATATGTGCAGATAGAATTCGATTAGGGTGGGGGTTTTCTTCAAAGTGAGATCTATATTGCAGTGTAGAAATAAAGAAGTCAGTTAGTATCCCTGCACCGAAACAAAATAACTCACCCAAATCTAATTCTATTTGCACCTGTTACATCTGCCCCCCTGCAGCCCACATGGTTTTGTCCATCTAAGAAGGAATTTGCCTCTAAGAGTGAACTATAATAAGGCCTATAATAAGGCCCTAAGCCTTCATTTCTGCCTAAAGTGGTGTCGTCCTTCCATGTGAATCAGGAGATAGTTTTACCTTGCTTTTGCCCTAATCCTTCAAACAAGGAGGAAGAAAATTTACATACTCTGGATGTGGTCAGGGCCATCAAAATTTATTTGGATAGGTCTAGCAGTTTTGGGCAGACTGAAGCTTTGTTTATAATTCCCCAAGGAGCAAAGAAAGGATTTGCTCCGTCAAAACAGACTATTTTGAGATGGCTCAAGGAAGTGATTTCATTTACCCACAAGAAGGTAGGACGTGTGGTACCAGAAGGTATAAAAGCAACTGGGGAAATGGCGGTTTTGTGGGCAAGAGAGGCGAAAGTTTCAGCTAAGGAAATATGCCAGACGGCTACTTGGTCATCTTTGCACACCTCCTCCAAACATTAGGCTCTGGATGTGTCCTAGGCTCGTTTTGGAGGTGAAGTGTTGCGGAAAGCAGTGGCAAATGCAGGATTTTCAGAAGGGGGTTTCCAGAGGGGCGGAGCAAAGCACGGAGATGGACACTTAGGTGACCCAGTATATGCCGGGTCAGTTAAAGTATTATAGATAGACCAAATGTATATAAATAATAATATATATATATATATACACACACAACACACACGCACACACACACACACACACACACACACATATACATACATACATACATACACGTATTATATCAACCGCTCAGCATGTAGGGCCTGGATCAGTAATTTCCACTAGTTACACCTTTACTGCACAGATGGTGGGAGAAGGGGTGGGAGAAGGGGGCATTGGGCTGAATGAAGGGGCCCTGATACATAACTTCCAGGGTGGTAGAGTATGTTTAATACGCAGTGGAGGGGTGTATAGTGGAGTGGGCTTATTATTCATAATTTTCTGGTGGGAGGACAGCTTGCTTGACTGCAGATATCTCCAGTTCCCAGAAATAGATTTCTTAGATTTTAATGGAAAACTAAAGAATCCCACCAACCAAACGGTATTGGGGACTAGGGGATCAGATTTCAGGAGGCAGAGCAATCTGCCAACGAGAATATAAAACTACATACCAGGTGTGTGGACCTGGAGCAGTAACCAGCTGCTGGAAGGCTGATATCTCTGGTTCTGGGAACAGTAGGGACAAGCTTCTAGTGTCCCTCAAAGGGGGAGAGTCCCAGCTTTTGGAATATACCCTCAGAAAAACTCTAAGTCAGACAGAACCTGAAATATCTGACTGGGAAGAGCAATTAACAGGCTTGGATGGGGACCACTGCTTTGAAGTCAGATATCTCCGGTTCCCAAGGGCCGATTTTTAAAATTCTTGTACCCATGGAAAGAGGGGACCCTCAGCTTTCAATCTAGTTCCCTTAGACTCCTGGGGGGGGTTCTGGGTACTCAGAAACCCCCCCTGCGTGCACTACTGGAAAGCCTTGGCTTGAGGTATTGTTTTACCCACCCTACTGCTTTGGTACATCCCATTGTAAGGCTGCCATGAAGTAGGAAGAAGAAAGCAACGGATTTTACTTACGATAATTCCTTTTCTTCGGAGTACTTCATGGCAGCCCATATTTAGCCCTCCCTGTATATGTTTTTTCCCTAGGATCTGAGGCGGAGACATTCAAAGACTATGGATACAGTGGAGGTGCTCGGCTATATAGGGAAGAGGAAGAGGAGGAGCTAGATCCTGGGGTAAAAAACTACCTGTTTAATTGGGGGAGAGAGAGAGGGATGAACCCATTGTAAGGCTGCCATGAAGTACTCAGAAGAAAAGGAATTATCGTAAGTATAATCTGTTGCTTTCTGTAGCATCTTCAGACTTTGAGGGTTTATGAAGATATGTTAACATTTTGCAATGTGTTTATCATAATTTGGGTGGGAAACAAATAGCCTAGTAGTACTTACTGTAGTTAGAATAATGATTAGAAAGATCAATGGCAGCTTAACCTTCTTTATTGTTAATCTAGTTTGCATGCTGTAGATTTTGGTCAAATTTTTGCTGTACATTTTTTTTTTTAAACAATGATTATTGATTTGCTCCTATACTTTTGAATTGGATGATGTTAAATTCATTGCAAAAGTGACATGCATATGATTTTATTTAAAAAAAATCGGTACTTATGTAGTATCTGGGCGTCCGATTTAGAAATCGGATCGTATCGCATCGCATCGCATGCGACCAAATCGTATGCGATGCGATGGTCAAGATTTTTCCATAGGATTCAATGTTAAAATGGTCTGAGTCCATTTTAACATAGAATTCAATGGGAAAAAGGGGTCCTTTTCCTTTCCCCACTATCCAAGTGGGCATGGAGTTGGATATAAACCTGTGGCGAGCGTAGCGAGCCACCGAGCCCGAAGCGTGGCGAGCGGACACAGAATACTTTTTAAGAAATAAGCGTCCCCTCGCGGGGCTCGCTTCGCTCGCCACGCTTCGGGCTTGGTGGCTCGCTGCGCTCGCCACACTATATAAAATCAACTCTATGCCCACTTGGATAGTGGGGAAATGAACAGGACCTTCTTAACATTGAATCCTATGCAAAATCGCATCGCATCGCATCGCATCTGATTGTATGCCTTAAGGTAAGGCATACAATCACAAAATCGGACGCCCAGATACTACATAAGTACCAAAAAATCAATACCTACAGGTGATAAATGACATATATTAAAATGATCAGTTATTCACTGACTTAACACACATTCTGCGTGTATTATGCAGCCACAGTTTTTCATAACCAGATTGTTTCTGTGCAAATCCTGCTTGTGAATAATCCAGTGTGTTATGCAGAATAAAAGGGCATTGCAGGGATGTTGTGTAACCAGTAGTCTGTTCCAGTGCTTGAGGAGAGTGTTTCTTTATGAATGAATGACTGACCATGGATATAATAATCATGTGATCATTGGACACAACAGAGATCTGTATTCCACTGTGCCGCTTGTGAAGTAGAGGTCACAGGCAAGCTGAATTTGGATATCTCTGGTATCATTTGATGACTGGCATTAGCTTGTGCCAGGCTTGATTGTCTTCATCACTTATTTATAACATACAGTAGCTCTTTGAGTTTTAGATTTTAACTTTTTTTATATTGCTAGGAAAGTGAGACTCCTTTAGCACTTGTAACAAAACAGCCAGTAGAGAGTAACATTTGGAATATAAAATAAAGCTGGGTACACACTATTACTATATATATATATTTTTTTACAAATGGCATACCATCTCGTGTGCATGCACAATATATAGTTTAACAATGCATGCTCTTTTTGTCTGTTAATGGCCACCTCAGTCAGGATTTGACTGCATTTACAGACGACAATCTCATCCGTGATTGCATGCTCCTGGATGTGGTTGTTGAACGATAATGTTATGATATTGCTCAATGTTTGCACTTTACAGTTTGCACAGGGAGATCAGGCCATTCAGAATTGTACCTAGCTTTAATCTGTACGTCCTTGTTTATTGGGGTTTTTTTTTCTGTTCAACCACTGCTACCCAGAACTGCAGACCTCCTGCTGTGGAACTCTGTAGTAGCTTCTTCCAAGCCCACTTATTACCGAAATGCAACAACAGGTTACCTAGCTACAGTATGACAACCAGTGGGCTGGGTGATATCTGCTCTGGACCCAACTATGGGGCAGATGTATTAAGCCTTAACAAGAGATAAATTCAAGGGTAATAAAGAGAGATAAACATCTAGCCAATCACCTGCTATCTGCCATGCTACAGGCTATGTTTGAAAAAAGTCAGTAAGGAGCTGATTGGCTGGATGTTTATCTCTCTTTATCACCCTTGCATTTATCTCTTGTTAAGGCTTAATACATCTGCCCCATTGTTAGGTTTAATTGTCAGTATTACCGCTTTCAGATCACAATTCCAGGGTTAACCCATCTTATAACTTGAATTGCGTGGTTGGTCGACCTGGGCTATTGGGTGTTTTGCCTTCACAACCCGCCTCAACCCTTTTTCTGTCCTTGTGTGTCATTGCCATAAGATTGGTAAACTAATTTAAGAAAATGTATTTAGTAAACTTGAAGCTAAGGCGTTCACAAACCTGATGCAAGTTTCCGTCATTGTTCAAGTCAAACTGCGCATGTGCAAGTTACCTGGACGTGGTGCAATAAAGCAGATGCAGATTGCTAGTTTATTGCCAGTAGGGTATATCCTTTGTATTGCAACTACACACAACACTCCAAGTTCCTGTGTACCAATTGCAGCTGTGAATCCGGTTATGGTTTAAGTGGCAGACAATGTCTAGGTCCACAGTGACTAGGTTGACACCTTGAAATAGGCGACATACCCAGCATTGACATTGTCAACACAAGCTTGACTTATGTCGTTATTGGCAAACTATTACTTTCCCACTCTATTACCACTTAGATAGTAACGTATGAAAGACCATTTTTTTTTGTGTGTGTGTGTGGGGGGGGGTGAAAAACTCTAGTTGACCGCTTTCCTGTTGACCATGTCTGTCAACAATATGAATGTGTTGACCATTTCAAGGTGTGGAACATTAGTTGTCAACCTAGTGACTGTCGACCTAGACATTGTCTTCCCAGTGACCGCACACCGTGATTCCTGACTACTCTCTAGCTTGCTTTCTCATTCTGTTGATTTATACTGTGTATATTAACCATTTCTATGTATGGAGTGTACCAGACCATGGAAAGGAACATGCAGTCTACTCATTTATGTACCACAGCTGAAAGAAATGGATTTGGCCACTTTATTGCCAAGCCCCTATGCGTTGCTTTTTATCCTCCAAATGTATCTCGCCTATAAGCTAGCACTCTACAAATCACATTTGCTGTATTGGTCATTTTACATGTTAATATTGTCAATACGCATGACATATATACTCCATATTTATCCCAGAATTGTACATCTGCACTTCTATTTGCTTACTTACTGCTGCCATATCTCCTAAAGCTCCTGCCATACTTTCCTAAACTCTCTGGGAAGCAATTCTAGCCTGTTGACAAGACAACCATGCTCCTGGCTGCAATACCTAATTCTCCTGTACAATCGGCAGCATTCATTATTTACCTGCTAAGCTGGAATTTGAATCCTCCACCTGTTGTTACTGACAGGGGTCTCTTCCATTCTGGATGACAGCTCTATTTTAGTTTTTGAGATATATTCACCCTTTTATAATAGCTAGGAACTTCCAGAAATCACAGGGGTGACTTCAGTTCAGCGCTATATGAATAGCACTGTGAAGGAGGTCACAAAGTTATGCATTTATGCGCACTGTTATACACTGTAGTACCAGCAGATGAGCAGCTTTGAGGATGGGCTTTGCATAGCGCTGCACTATGCAAAGCTATCTGCCCCCCGCTGTCGGGGCAGGGGGAAAGCCGCTCAGTGTGTATGCACTGAGCGTCTTTCCCCGCAGCGATGAACGCGATCATCGCTGTCCATGCTCGCTAGGCATAGTCGCCCAGTGTGTATGGACCTTTAGACTGGGGGATTGCTTATTAAGTTAAAACCTTCCCTGTATTTCGCACCATTTCTCTCTGCTGTTTCTGTTTTGTTACTAGATTCAGGGGATGCAAGTTTACTGTTCTGTGTTGCTATTGCTAAGCCTGAACAATTAGCATAGTGTACATGGTAACTTTTATCGATTTCTAGAAGAAGGATAGACCAGCTTACTGCATGGTAGTCATATTGCAGAGCCTGTGCAGTTGTGATATTGGGGCAGGTGTATTAAACCTGGTAAAGTGATAAAGCAGTGATTAAGAGCCAGATGTATCAAGCTTCAAAAAGTGATAAAATGGAGAGTAATAAACCGCCAACCAATCAGCTCCTACCTGTTATTTTTCAAACCCAGCCTGTGACATGGCAGATAGGAGCTGATTGGCTGGCGGTTTATCACTCTTCATTTATCACATCTTCTAGGTGTCATTTTTCGAACAGCTAATTGGCTTCCACGTTATCACTTTACCAGGCTTAAAAGATAAATGTGTGGTACAGCAGAGAGATACAATATTCATCATATTCTGTTCTGCTCTGCCTTCACGATTGCCATCCTGTCACTGGTGAGATACAATCAAGGTGAATCAATTACCATTGGAAATAGACATAAGCCCCCTACGCAACGGGCATCGCCGCCTCTGAGCTAAGAGAGGCACTTAAGCACGGATCGCTCAGCACATATCGCGGCACACCCGCGGTGTGCACTGAGCAGATTTTTGCTAGGCAAAATACTGCAATCTAGCAGGATAGAAGGTGCATGTACTGTCTATATTGCTATGGGGCATACACACAGAGTCATCCCTGCTTCATTTCTTTTTTTTTAAAAACATTTTTATTGTCTTTTTCAATTATTCAGTACATAAGAAAGAGAATAAAATATACATATACATAAATTGCGAGACATAACCGCCATATGGTAATAATTAGGTATATCTATGCAACTCTTTGTTCAAAACATCAGGTGTTATGGGGTACATATCCCGATACACCAATATACACACCATCGCCAGAAAATTGTCATACTTGTGAAACTTATTTGTATTATAGTCAGAATGTTTACGATCAATCATGGGACCAAGTCTCATGGGGACCACATGGATTCTTAGGTATATTAATCCGAATAATTCACACTTTCGGTCTCACAAAGCAGTAAATCTTACTATCTTATCTATAAGTCTAACAGGGGAAACGGGGTGGGAGAGTATTGGGAGGGTAGGGGAGGGGGGGGGGGGAGACGTCAGACAGTAGCCAAATTAAGCAAAGAGTCCTTATCTAAATTATCCGTTTGGAAGGTTCTAATGTCGTGATTCCAATCCTCTTGTTGCCAAAGAAAACGTGGGTGGCATCGCCAAATTAGTTTAATTCAGGTGGATAGTTGTCTGAGCAAGTACCAGGTCGTAGTCTCAAACATTTTTTGGATTCTATTTTGTGTTAGTTGGTCTAAGCTGCTGATGTAGAGCCCCCATTTTTTATAGAAGCGTCCTGCTCCTTTCTCAAGATCGGCTCTCAGCGCCTGTCTCTCATAGAACAGTGTGTTTAAGATATTTTGCTTTAACTCCATGATGGATGGGGAAGTCCTATGAATCCAATGTGTTAATATCAATTTTATTGCAATCGTTAGTATAATAGTAAGAGTCGGGATGATCCGGCCCTTGTTTGGACCAAGGTCCCAATCTCTAAAATATAGGAATAAGCATGCATTCGGTTGCTTTCGGAGTCTCAGAGAGTATGTAGAATTGACAAAATGTATTACCTTGTCCCAGAAGGTTCTGGTTTTTCTGCATTCCCAGAAATTGTGGAAATACGAGGCATTTGTTTTTTGACATTTATAACATCTTCCCGTATCACTGGGGACAAAATGTGCCCTCTGCACCGGGGCTATGTATGCCTTATTTAAAAATTTTTGTGTGTGTCTCTTGTAAAGCAACCGACTGCAAGTGTTTCATGGTGACTGGGAGTTTTTTAAGTATAGTAGGTAAGGGTGACAGGTCTGGGATATCTTTGGTCCATTTAGTTTGGAGTTGTTGGTATTGTGCCTCCTTATCTGTCGCTATTAGGGCAGAATATAAATATTTGATTCTATATCCCAGTATACAATCTGGCCTCAATAGATCTGAAATTGGGTCCACGTCTGCCTCCCCGTCCATTGGTTTTAGGTGTGTCTGCGCGAAGTGTCTCGACTGGAGGTACATATAGAACTGTCGGTGAGGCAGCTCAAATCTCTCCTGCAACGTTGAGAATGGGAGTATTCCACCCCCTGGGTCAAATATTTTGCGTATGCATGTGATGCCCTTGTCTCTCCAGCCGAGAAACTCCGCACCTTCCAGACCAGGGGGGAATAAGGGGTTACCCCAGAGGGTGATAAATGGTGAGGAGGTGAACCGTCTATGTACGGCCCTGTTGATTTGCCTCCAGGACCTGTAAGTCGCCTTGAACAGGATGGAATCTCTAATCGTCTTGGGGATAAGTCTTATTGGGGCGTGTAGCAGAGCTGCCGGGGAATACTGATTAAATATTTGCTTTTCCAATGTGGGGATGGTATACTCTGATTTAGAGGTAAACCAGTCAGTGATATACCTAAAGTGGGCTGCTTGTGAGAAGGCTTGTATATCAGGCATGCCGAATCCGCCATCTGATTTGCTTAGTTTAAGTCTACTAAATGGTATGCAGGCTTTTTTCCCTGCCCAAGCAAATTTGAGGTATAGGGTTTTAAGTTTCTGTAGGTCTGTGCTGTGGATTTGAAGTGGCAACATCTGTAGAAGATAGGACAGCTTAGGGAAGGCTATTGTCTTGATTACAGTGATTCTGCCTGCCAATGACAAAGGTAATTCCATCCAACCTGAGAACAATTTGTCGACCGATATAATGGAGGGGGGAATGTTAGCGTTATAGAGATCTTTCAGTTTTCTTGGGATCAGAACTCCTAGGTATTTGAGTGTGTGTGTGCATACAGTGAATTGCGAGGTGTGTTGAGATGTGTCTGGTGTTGTGGAAAGGGTTGAGAGTGGTAACAATCTGGATTTGTCATAATTTACTCGAAAGCCAGAGAAATGGGAAAAGTGTGATATAATATGTTGGATCGCTGGTATGGAGGTATTGGGTTTAGATATAAATAATAATATATCGTCCGCAAAGAGACTTAGCCTAACCTCGGAGGAGCCCACCCGCACACCTGTAAAGTCCTCAGAAGTTCTCAGTGCTATAGCTAGCGGTTCTACTGCCAGGGCAAACAGTAGGGGAGACAGGGGGCAGCCCTGCCTTGTCCCCCTAAATAGTGGTATGGGGCTAGACATATAGTTATTTGATAATATTTGGGAGGATGATCCCGAGTATAGTAGTTTGACTGTGCGGGTAAACTCCTCCGGCAGCCCGAACTTTTCCATCGTAAAGAATAAGTGGTCCCACGTAACAAAAGCCTTCTCGGCGTCTAGGGATAGTAGAGCGCAAGGCTCAGAGTTGTCTGTGGATTCCACCCACTGTATGACTGTTAATGCTTTACGCACGTTAAGTACAGAGTGCCTGCCCCATACAAATCCCGTTTGGTCGGGGTGAACCAGGGAGGGAATTTGAACTTGAGCCTGTCCGCTAGTATTTTTGTAAAAATTTTATAGTCCGTGTTAAGGAGTGAAATAGGGCGATAGGAGCTTGGGAGTAGTGGGTCTCTACCGGGTTTATGAATAATTTTAAGAATGGCTGAATTGAAGTATAGGGGGGGGGGAACCTTGTAGTATTAAATTAAATAGGGCCGCAAGTGGTTTGACAATCTTGGGAGCAAGTAATTTGTAATATTCATTGGACAGGCCGTCCGGGCCTGGTGACTTTCCTGTCTTAAGTGTCTGAATTGTGGCCAGAATCTCTTCCTCTGTAATAGGGGTTATCAGGGTATTGGATGAGTCAGTATCTAGAGTTGGGTGTGAGAGTGGTTCCCAAAATGTTGTTCTTTGTTGTTCATCTATGTGTGGGGTGGCATAGAGTGTCTCGTAAAACTCATGTAGTGTTTCAGTTATTTGTTGTCCGGAATGGATTACTGTGCCGTCTTTTCTGCGTAAGGCTTGTATGATCGAGGGGGGATGTTGTCCTGTAAGCAAGTTAGACATCAGTCGGTTAGACCTATTGCCGTATCTGTGGAATCTTGCCCGGGACAGGAAAGTGAGTTTGGACTCTAGTTGGACCAGTAGGGCATCAAAGAGTGCTTTCTGCTCAGTGTATTTGGTTTTATTTGCTAGGGTAGGAGAAGTCTGGAAATTGTGGTATGCCTCAGTAAGGCGTGACTGGGCTTCAATATATAGTTTTTGGGAATCTTTTCTGTGCTTGGCCGTGTAAGACATGATATTTCCCCTTAGGACAGGTTTGGAGGCCTGCCAAAATAGGGAGGGGGAGTCTTCCTCTGTTTGGGGATTATTGTTTGTGTAGTCCATCCAGGACGCTTCTAACATGTTGCGGAAAGATGGGGTATCTGTCAACTGGGATGGGAATCTCCACTGTTTAACTGGTCCCCTATCCACAGACGTTGCCACTGCCATCCAGCAGACACCATGGTCCGAAATTGTTATGGGTTCAAGTTCTGACCCCTCCACCCTAGGAAAAAGGGAAGAGGAAATCAGAACATAATCGATTCTCGAAAGAGTGCCATGTGCTGCCGAAAGGCAAGTGTATTCCCTTTCGATAGGGTGGCATGCCCTCCATACATCTATTAGTTGCAGCTGCGTGAGGAGGTATTGGATCCCATATTTGGGGTTAGTGCGCCTGGTAGAGGACACGGTATTTCTGTCTAAGGCAGCAGATGCCACTGAGTTAAAGTCCCCTGCTAGGATTATATTTTGGTGGGCGTAAGGAAGCAGTTTAGCCGTTAGAGTGATGAAAAATTGGCTTTGGTTTGTATTAGGTGCATAGATATTAGCCAGAATATATCTGGAATTGTTTATAGTTACATCTAGTATGGTATAGCGTCCCTCAGGGTCTACCTGTGCTGAATGAGTTGTTGTTGGAATGTTTCTTCTAATCAGTGTGACCACCCCTCTAGCTTTCGAATTGTATGGGGCTGAAGATAATACAGCCCATCCCAAGGTATTTAGTTTTAGGATCTCCGCAGGGACCAGATGGGCTTCCTGGATAAATACTATGTCTAGGGCCAGTTTGGATAGGTATAGTAATATTTTTTTACGCTTGGCAGGGGAGTGAAAGCCCCCCACAATAATCGTACCAACCTTAATGCATGTCATTTGTCAGTCGGGAGGGGAAGGCAACTTACAGGTCCTGGAGTCCACCACGTCTTCTGATCTTAACATTATGAGCTTAGTTGTGAACATGAACATTCTACGGATAAAAATTACGACATTAGACACAATCTGACACAAGAGGGGAAACAACATGAGGGTAAAAAGGGGGATTATCAAAATTATCGTGCCAGCAAGATGGCCAACGAGAGGCCCTCTCACCGTCTTCGTCTTGTTGGAGACAAACCAATAAACAGACAGACAAACAAACATATAAACACATATACAAATATAGCAATCTATAGTTAAGTAACCTCCGGGAAGTGGCAGGTGTGGCAAGATCAGGCAGGCGCCCCAAGATCCGAGCCAGCAGACCATGGGCCTCTTCTGCCTCATTAAGGTGGTACTATATGACACCTATTTAGGTGTCGATTAGGGCTTTCGCCCGCCATTCCAGACCCGGTGAATTATCAATGTATTAATTTGCTTAATCTGTACTCCTAGCAAACCTGTTTCTATTTAAACGTGGAAGGAAAAAACAAAATACTATTATCTAAATAATGTTCAGTCGGGGAAGGGGGGGAGGGGGAATTTCCCCAACCTCCCCCCCCCCCACCCCGACATTTCAGCATCAGAACAGTGTTATGCGAGTTTTCAACATCTCAATTCAATTAACTTCTAGATCTCAACAACACTTAGCATTGGATGACCGATGAACCCTAAAAGGAAAAAAGTCCTAGGCTTCATTATTTTCATCAGCAGGCTGGTCTTGGGAAAACAAAGATGGAGAGGGCGGCCCGGTGTTCTCTTCTTGTAGGAAGGACTCCGCGTCCTTTACTGTGGAGAAGTCTTTAAACGTTGAACCCGAGAACAGACGGAGCCGGGCCGGGTACATCAGGGCGAATTTTCGGTTACTCCTTGCTAGGCGTGAACATAAGGGGGCAAACTCCTTCCTCGCCCTGGCGACCTCAGCCGAGTAATCTTGAAAGATGTATAGTTTTGTATCATTCCAGGTGAGATCTCTTTTGCGTCGGGACGCTGTCCACAACGCCTCTTTATGGACAAAGTTCAAACATCGGAATATAACAGGGCGTGGGCGGGAGTCAGTTGAGGGTCTCTGCGGGCCTATTCTGTGAGCTCTTTCGACGGTCATTCCCTCACATTCCTCGGAGATTCCTAGGAGCTCAGGGAGTGTGGTCTGGATAAAGATAAAGAGGGCCTGTCCCTTCAGAGACTCAGGGAGTCCCACCACTCGCAAGTTATTCCTACGGGATCGGTTTTCAAGGTCATCTAGTTTGGCCTGGATCTGATACTGTGCTTTCTGCATAAGCGTCGTCTTATCTTTTAACTCTGCGACGTCCTGGAAAACTTCTCCCACCACTTGTTCGGTGGTGGTGAGTCTCTTAGATATCTGCTTGTACTGTGACTTTAAGTCTTGCACTGCCTGTGTCACCTTGTTTGCATGGGCCTCCATTATGGGGCTGATTGTGTCCTGGATGGCTTTCACCATAGCGGAGTATGTTATAGGGGGCTCCTGTTGTTGATGGGGAGGTGGTAGTGGGGATGCACCTGTAGATCGGGGGGGGGGTTATCGCCAGGACTAGAAAGGGCAGGGGATCCAGGGTCTGGTATCGAGGATGAGTCCTCGCTTGTGGGTAGTGGTGCAGGCATCAGAGTCTCCAGAGTGTCTGCCCCTTTCCTCCCTCTGCCAGTGTGCTGTGGCTGCTTGTTCTGGAGCTGAGTAGCCGGGGCGGGCGCCATCTTGTCCCTAGTGCTGCGACTAGAGGAGCGGTGCCTAGGGGTGTCCTCAGAAACTGGGGTCCCCTGTGTCTTATCGGGTTTGATGGTCGCCATTATAGCTGGGCTGTTATAATATTCAGCCAGGGGATGAGGGGAGTGAGATGGCTAGGTCTGTCTCTCCCAATGGCTTGGCGATGGGAGGTGGAGGGGGAGTCAGGAGGGAGCAGTAATGGTGTGTCCTCTGCTCCTAGGTTACTCACAGTCAGATGTGTCGTGGCTGGGGAGCTTAGAATCACAGGTGTGTTTCCTTCCAGGTCCCCCTGCAGTGCTGCGTGTGGGGTGCCTCCGCGTCACCGGTGTTCTAGGTGTGGGCGGTCAGGCACAATGGCGGGCGATCGCGGGGAGCTGTTCTCCAGTGCCCGTCCCATTCAGGGCTGCTGGGCTGAGGGGTTGAGGTAGGGCGATCGTCCGGGGTGCCCCGCCAGTAGTGTCCGTTCCCCCCGTCTGTGTCATCAGCGAGGCAGCCGCCGCGTCTCAGGTCACGTGGATGCGGCCGGCTGGAATCAATGGCGGCTTGCGGGAGGGAGCCGGGATCGCGGCGTCAGGGCGGCTGGAGCGTGCCTCAGGCGGATCAGGTAGGCAGCGGGGGCCGTCTTGGGGTGTTTAGCGGGGTGTTAGGCAGGTCTGCTAGGATGCCTGCGGGTCCGGTCCGGTGATGGTAAGGCTGGGAGGCACGGAGCTCTAAGCTAGAGCAGCTTGCTCCTCCAGCTCCGGAACCGGAAGTGGCCCCTGCTTCATTTCTAAGTGATCTATTCAGATCGCATAGAAATGGGGCTTAAATCGCCCCATGAGTATCTTACCTCCAACTAAACAAATCTCGCCTCCAACTAAAGTTTGTCTGTGATTCCCAAATTAAAGCATTTTAATGGCAGCCTTTCTTTCTTTCTTTCTTTTCTTAATTCCTTAATACAGCAAATCCTTTAATTACCCACACACTTTGTATAAGATTGAGTTTACTATGACATGTGATGTTTTCAGTGTAATCTTGTAGAAAATCTTCCTGTGAGAAAAAAATTAATCTTGCAGCATACTGTGTTTCTATAATCACAAATTTTTACACCTTCCCCCGCTTTTTTTTTAAATATATATTCTCTTTACAATGATTTAGCATTTGAACACTGAGATTATTTATATATCATTATTTTTATATGGTATGATTGTTTTATTCAGTACCAGGGCAGTGTTGACTATAATTGGGTACAAGGTGTGCTCACAGGTATCTGGGGCTATGGGGCTCTATACCGTACACCCTGCAACCATTTCTTTAATACTTGCCTATCTGGAGTCCCACTTCCACAGCTCCAATTCTGCACAAATCACTGGAAAAATTGACCCCTCACCAATTACCCGGAGACCTGCACATGTGCCGTAGATTCTGGCACAACTCTTGGATCTACTAGTGTTTACTCAAACATTCCTTCACTGGACTACTACAAAATGACACCCCATAAAACTAGAAATTTAAATGAAACTGAAGTGAAATGGAAGTAAGCTTTGCTCTCTGCTGATATTCCCAGTCAGGGTGGGGCAAGGTGTGCAGGTTAAATACTGTACATGAAACATATCATTTGCTGTGATGTAACCTCTCCTGTTTGAAAACTTCATTACAACTGTGTTTGGCAATAAATATAATGAAGCATTTGTGCTTCATATATAGTTCTTATTTCATTATGAAAACAGTGATGCTAAGATATGTATGAACTACAAATAACACCTGTAGGAACATCAGTGGCCAAATGTAATGGCTTCCGAGTTTGGTGGCCTTACGGGATGCTAGCCGAACTCTGAGCTTTTTTTTTAAAGCGCCAATCATTTACAAGGCATGGTTTTGCCTTGCAAATGACTCTTAACAAAATCACAGATTATGGCCAGAATCCCGCACAGCTGCGAAACTCAGAGGCTGTTACATTTGACTGAAGGTATTCTGATTGGTGACTTATAGATGTGTCTTCCTACCTGTACATCATTGCTGCAGTCAAGTTGAAATAGCCCATCTAGTCGTGTCTATTAGTGAGCGCATTTAGTCATTCTGAGCTTCTTTTTGTGTGTTTTTCCCTGAAAATGTGTCTTCACATCACTATGCGAATAAGACACACAAGCAGACTTTGATGATTGAAAAATGCTGCATGGCAATATTATGCTAGGTGTGCAACTGAGGATCCATCTGCATACAAAATACTACGTTCCTTGTTATTCAGAGAAACTCTGTAATGTAGCATTTTGTATGTGGTAACAGCTGCAGTCGCAAACAGAATTAAAAAAAAGTCTCCTTGGGTAAAACAATTCCATTCAGGTAATCGCAGTCTCCTTTCTTGCTTGAAGATAATTAAATATTTCTGTATATTACAGATTTTAAGTGTTTTACCAATTCTGCTTGTGGGGGAGATTCTCTAAGAATCTCCGCCCCCTTCGCCTCTCTTCGCATTAATAATTATTGCATATGCAGTAACATATGCGATAATTATAGCAAAGGACAGCTCTTGCGTTAAGAGCTGTCCTTAGCGGTGAGAGTCGCCGGGTCCCAGCAGGTCCTGGCGGCTCCCTCCTCCCTCACACACCTGGCGCTGCTGCTGCGCCGGGCTCTCCTCCTCCCTGCACCCGGAAGAGGATCAGTGCAGGGAGGAGGTCACAGGTCCGGGCAGCACAGCTCTGTGCTGCCCGGACACAGGTGAGGGGGCGATGCGGGGCGGCGGGGGTCCGTGCAGGGCGGCGGGGGTCGTTGTGGGGCAGCGGTGGTATGCGGTAGAAGCCCATTGGCTTCTATGGGACATCACCAGATTTTTCTGCCGATGACCCCCGCCGCTGTAACCCGGCGGGGGATGCTTACAGCATCCCAAAATGCGGTAAAAATCCCGATAACGGGGTTTTACCGCATTTTTCGCTTAGAGAATCTCCCCCATCGTCTGTTTAAATTCAGATTGTCTACTAGTATTATGATGTGTTGTGTGTTATTGTTACTGTTATTGCTAATGTTTGTGAAACCTGTTTCACTAACAGCAGAGTAAAATGACTCCGTTTGGCAGAATACCATGGAGATATAAACGGGAAGAAGAAATGTAGCCATTATATTAGTACATACGTCTTTTTTGTTTCTTGAACATCAATTTATTTCTGAAGAGTATTCTGTCATACCTGCTTGCAGCATTTGTCTGTGTATATGTGCTACATTGCTGACTGATATGGCAGAAAGTATTAATGGAATTGTACTGGTCTTGAGGCTTAATGCTTGTAATTGGCAGATCTTATGCTGGAAGCAACACATGCCGTGTGTGTTAGAACATCATTCTTGTTTGTTCATATCAAGGTCTTGTGCAACTGAATTGTGTACAATGCTTTGTTAGTTGTTTTTACTTTCTGTGGATTGTTCAGTCCACAGTCAATAGGTCGAAAAAGGTTCACATGGACAATAGATGGACAGAACTAAAAGAACGACCTGGAAGTGTTTGACACAGGAAAAAGTAGACATGAGTTTTCACTTTTTTTTTGGTGTCTGTTGACACGGACCCCCATTTAGTGTAACGCATCCCCTTGCATGGCTCTCTGCTCTTGGCACACTATTAGAATCTCAATCTATTCCAACATGGATCGTGAAGTAAGCACAAGTTGGTTTAAAAAAACAAAATGAAAAAATCCTGAAAATGTTATTTTGACCTTTTTCTATGTTGTACGTTGACATGTTGACCTTTTGATTGTGTTGAGCTTTTGTCAATGTCAACTTAGTGCATGTCAACCTTTTCCATGTGATGACGTATTGCCTGGTGACAAATCAGCTGTGGAACCAATACGTTACCAATATGTTTGGGGCACCTGGAGTAAATCCAGGAAAAATGTGGGTAGAACATACAGACTCTATTAGTATTTTTAAGCAGTACGCAACTGTGCTTCCCAAACTGCAAACATTCAGGGAGAGTAGAAAGTATGCATACATCTAGTAAGAGGAATGGCTCATTTTTGGTACCATATTCTTTTAAACAAATTCAACATATTTTATACCTATTGATGCAATGGGCTACAGTATTTCTCACTTGTAACTGTTACAAGCAAAACTTTGGCAGAGTATTGTAAACATTGAATCGAGTCTTATGGAGATCCCATCCTATTTCCTGATGGTTTGTTTTTTTTGGTATTTTCTAATTTTTTTTTTCTAGTTTATTTTATTTGAACTTTTTCCTGTTTTATATAGATACTCCAAAAGCAGAACGTTCTGTGTGGCAATGTAACACGACCTAATGAATTAACGAATTGCAGGTTTATTTTTGTTTTTGTTTGTAGTTCTTTCACTTTATTTGGGAGTGTCTTGTCAATTAACCAGATGTTCTGAAATCTGTGTGAACTTGTTTCCTCTGCTGTTCCCTTTCCTGTTTCTATATAAAGTTTGTGCTTGGTATTTTTAAACCTTCTTCAATTTTTTTTTCTTTGTTAAAGCAACATGACCTATTTCTGAAAACAAGCTATTGTGTTTAGCAGAAAGTGGGTGAGACAATTAAGTGCTGTTTATGTGATTTTTCAGTACTTGTGTAGTTTCACGGCGCCGCTTCGCTCGCCCACGCTGCGGGCTCGGTGGCTCGCTACGCTCGAGACGCTATCTAAAATCAACTCCATGCCAACATGGATAGTGGGGGTATGAACTATCCATGTTGGCATGGAGTTAAGTTAGTTTATTTTAGATAGTTTGTGGCGAGCGTAGAACCCGGAAGTAGCACGGCGCCAGCATGTACTACACAAGTACCGATTTTTCTATAGTGTATCTAGTAGCTGACTCTAGTGTTTCCCTGTGGTCAGTGTGGGAATGTTCTGTTGCATCCGTTACCTGCTGTTGGCTGTGAAATCACCAGAACAGAAAGTTATTCTCTCTGCGTATATGACATCGGAACACATTGAAGTGATCATGTTCTGTGCTTTTTATTACAGTATGCCAGCTATATCGTCAGATTTGAGGTGCCTGGCATACAGATGTAGCCATATTCATCAATTCCACAATGTGCCCAGATTGCAGTATGGATAGTGTGACTTGTGTGTTCACGAGCAAGACCTCAATTATTTCTAAGGATGGCCTGTAAGTTGCAATTAGTTGCAGCCGGTGACTAATTCAGCATGTAATGATGTCTGTGCATATGCATCAAGCTAATGACGAGTGTGTCTACAGATGTAGCCACACTCATCGTTTCTGTTGAATTGCTATCCTGGTGGCCTTGTCCCGCCATGAGAAATGTCCCGTTATGGCATACTATGGCAAAAGCATGTAATTATACTGCTCTGCTGGGTGGCAATTTCTCAACGAATATACATTGAAGTACAGTGCCACTGATGTATATGCTACTACAGAATATAATGTACTGTATGCTTGACAAGAGGCCCCAGTGCACATTACATAAAAAAAAAAAAATGTATTACAATAATATTGCGTATTGGGTGTGAACTAACTGACAGACTTCTGGTACAGTAGCCATAGTGGCCTAGAGGGTAAAGCTACAGAATGCTATTCGTTGTGTGTGGGGTTCACATCCTGCTCATCAGCAATGCATTTTTCATAATTCTATCTTTTTTTTTTGTACGTTAAAATGTATGTGTGTGTGTGTATATATATATATATATATATATATATATATATATATATGTTTTGCTTTCACTTTGCTTGTGCACTTAATTAGCAGTGTGAAAAAAATGCTTGGCCAGTTTTATATAGAGTGCATTAGTGTGAGGACTAACATGTTCAGTGACTCTGCGTCATCGTCTCCACAGCTAGGCTAATACTCCAAACCTTCATCGCTATGCTTTGGCAATGTACCAAGATGCCAACGGCCAGATCAGGAAACGGTAATAAAACCTTATTTAAGAGATGCTAACAAAAGCTTAGTCCAGCACATTCCCAGAGCCTCAAACCCCCCCCCCCCCCCCCCCCGTCACTGCAACAGACCTGCCCCTACACACTATGGGCCTTATTCTGGTTGGAGCGGCCAAACGTGCGTACGTTCCAAAACAACGTACGCTATCCGTACGCGGCCGTTGGGGTTAAGTCCACCCACAACTCAGCCGCATACGTACGGCCAGAAACAACGTCAAAGGGGAGTGGCGTACAATTGAGCGTACGCCAACGTACACGGACGGGCCAGCCCTTACACTCCGACAACTGGCGTACAACTGAGCGTACGCCACCGTTTACGGACGTCTCTCGTCCGTCTTCCCGCCGACTTCTTGCGGAAATCTGAGCGTACGCCAGCTTGCACGGACGGGTCCCTATTGTTTTCAATAGAAAACTCCGCTTATGTCACCGCTCGTGAGAGTGAGCGTACGTCCGTGTACGCTGGCATACCCTTCACATATATGGACCTGCAAATCTTGACTTTCAACTATAATTATGAAAATTAATTAATTGATTGAATTAATTAATGTGCAAAATAGTGGCCATGGGCTTAAAACATTGCTGAAACATCCTTTGTAGGTGTTAGATGTGGTTTATGTTATTGTATCATAAATACAAAACCTATGTTTGTATTAGAGTGAACACGTTGACACATGTCGACTTGTGTAGATTGAGTGTGCTACTGTGTAAAGTCTATGAAAGCACGTAGTGAATGTGTCTAACTGTTTAGCAAATACCTACCTTAGCATATATAAGCAGGTCTTACAAAGATTCTTACCTTAAATTAAACAAACCTTTAAATGTAGAGAAGTATAGAAAGATAAGCTTCCAATGTGTTTGAGTGCTGTGTGTGGCTTGCAGATAGTGAAATCATGGTTTGGACTTAATAGACTGCAGCATTGGTTATTACATTCAGGTGTATGTGTTTGGTAGTAATCAGCGTAAATTAGCAAACCCAGGCGCACGCTGGCATGCGGTATCTGTAGGGGTGGTTTGAGATGGCAGTTGGCGGCCGCCTGTTTTGTGTCCGAAATGAACGGTGCCTTAGTCGATCGTGCGGTAGTTGCACCGCTCATTTTTGGTGCACACCCCCGTGTACGCCCATATTTACGCCCATTTTCCCTCATTATTTCGGCCGCTCCCCTCATCACGCCCCTATGCCGCCCCCAATGCCCGTACACTCGCGTATAGGTTTTTTCGCACGTAGAGACCCGTCCGTAAGCGTTGTGGAGTGTTCGCGCCTGCGCATTAGCGAATGTACGCATGCGCAGATCATAAAAAACCCCGGGACGTACGCGTACGGCCCGGCCGCTCCAACCAGAATAAGGCCCTATATCAGCCTCTGGGCCAGATTCTCTAAACTTCAAAAGTGATAAAATAGAGAGTGATTAACAGCCAGCCAATCAGCTCCTACCTGCCATGTCACAGACTGTGTTTGAAAAATGTCAGACAGGAGCTGATTGGCTGGCTGTGTATCACTCTCCATTTTATCACTTCTGAAGCTTAGAGAATCTGGCCCTCTGTCCCTTAATTGTGTATGAAGGGATAGTTGAGGCCAGGCAGTAATGGGAGTTAGCAAATCTCACACAAAACAGCTCTATAACGTCAGACATAATTAGAGCAGGTTCGTTAATGTTTTAATTAACGTACTGTACAAGTACAAAATTAAAGCAGATTTTTATTAAACCTTTTTAAAAATGATTATAACCTTAACTGTATGCTGGCCCCTGCACGTTCTCAGCCGTGCAAACTTTGTATAAGGCTGGCTGAACATTTTTTTTTTGCACCCCGATATTGAGTATGCCAGCTTACAGATGTAAAGGTAAAGTAAAAAATAAATATATGTACCAGCGTACATGATATATGCTTTATTTATTTGTAGTATGTTGTAAATATATAGGATATGTGCTCCTTTTAAATATGTGAATGATAGTTTGCCTGGCGGCACCTGTTATCAATTAAGCGGCTGGTTTAAAAGTATGTGGATGTCAGGCGGTAGTCACACCCCCTGACAAAGTCCGAACCTGTGACGAAACGCGTTGGGCGTGGCTTCCTGTGATCCTGACGCCGTGACGTCCCCCTGGTCCATATCGATTGTGAGGAGAAGTTCCTAGTGAGCGGCTGCTGGAGTGTGTCCTGCCGGCGACTGATCACCGCGTGTACGGCTGTTCTATCGGTTCCTTCCTGCAGTGCTGCCCTACTCCTCCATGGCAAGCTATACCATTCATACCCCAATGTATGTCAGTATTATATAAGTAAAGTTGTGTTGATTTTATTACTGATGGTGCGCTTTATTTCATTCTCTTCCACAAGCATACTTCTGAGTATTCCCGGTTGTCCTAAAAGTGGAGCGGCACACATTGTGGGACTTTTTTTGGACATTGCTTTATTCAAGGACTTTGGACTTATAGTGCGCTGGGTATTATCTTTTTGCTTAAAAAATAAATATGTAAACATTTTAATGTGAAAAAAAAAGAAAAACAATTTTAGTGAAATAGAAAAATTAGAACGCATCTAAATGGGTTCGTACACGATGCATGGCACATAGTATGCTGTAGCCTTACCAGCTAGGCTACAATGGCTACTTTTCCATGGGCATCAGCTCATTCACACTTGATGCAGCTGAGCTCACTGTGTGAAGAGCTTTGCGAGCGTCTCCTTAAAAAAATAGAGTTTGTGTGTTTTTTTTTCTTTTATGACTTTCCGATCAGACAGTTTTGGCATCCAATGTGGCTTGGGGACATACTGTACTATACAGTAGTGTGTAGTAACAGCAGAAATTAAAGCATGAGTATGAAGTAATCTGCAACATTGCACCATGTGCAGTCTGTGTGTTTTTGTTCTATGGCAAATACATACAGTCAAAATTGTTCAGTGCACTCAGCAGCCTGCCCTTGTGTACACCGCTTAAGTCAGTATTGTTTATCATAGATTGACTGTGCAGGCAAGGCAATTTTGACTAGATCAGACTAAAGCCATGCACACACAGAGTGATTTCTTCCAGGTGATTTTGACTAGATTGTCAAAATCTCCCAGTGTGTACACAGTGGGCGATAACGATGTGCAGCGTCTCATTCTCCCAGCCAAATTTACTGTGCAGTCAAAATGTATTTGACTAGATGCTGCATGCACAGTGTATTTTGCAGCGACTCCCTTGGCTGGCAGGATCTACGTTTACAGTCAAGTGGGCATGCGCATGCTGAGCTGTCAATCTCAGTGGCAGTTTGGGCGCTCAGTGGATCACCCATACACACAGCACAATACGCCGACATATTGTGCATCAGCTGCGTTGCAGAGCCAAAGCAATATATCTGACGCCACTTGGATATATTGCTTGTACACACACTGGCCGATGGTCTATCGATATATCAGCTGTTCAATCGAACCGCCAATATGTCTGCCAATGTGTACGCAGCTTTTAGATATATCGCTATTTTGATCATTTATTCTCCTACTAATGTAACACACACAAAAATAGGTCATGTTTTGTACAAGGGTTCACAATACAATTATGATGTTCCCCAAGACACTACCATTATATTATCACTTGTTTTCTTTGTTGCTGAATCATTTTGTGTGAATGTGCTGCAGCTTGTGATCATAAATGCATCACAAGCACAGACATGTTTTTGACCTTAAATGTGGTAAATTGATTTTATTCTGTACAGAGTGTAAGGTGGTTATTCCTTTATTTTTCCCAAGTTAAAAAGACTTGAGTAAATATCACGTGTGAGCATTACATATTCCTTTCAAAGTTTACATTTTATTTTTTAAAGTCCTGAAAACCATTTTAGAAATAACTTGTCACAAGCGTGTAGTAGCTGCATCCACTCAATGTAAAATTTACAGGAAGAATTAGTAGATTATCAAAATGGATGTCATTTGTAGAGATTACTTTGGTGGTCAGTGTGGATAGTTTTCTCGCACCCACGCTTAATCCCAATGGATAGTATACTGACATACAGTACTGCTCCCGGCTCCCACTAGGCTGAGGGCGCTGCGCCCTGCCCCTTTACAAGCCAGCGAATTCCGCCCTGCCCTTTTTAAGCCGCCCTGCGCCCTGCACAGTTAATAGCCGCTCTGAGAATTAACTTTGGCCGCCCTGCGCCCTGCACAGATTATAGCCGGCGGCAGCGTGTGGACACTCCCCTATTACAGGCTCCGTAGCCTGCGCCCCATCCGATGCTGCAGCCAATCAGAAGGCAGGAGCTTGGGCAGAGTGTGGGGGTTTCGGCGCCTGCGCACTGGTCAGCTCGGCTCCGTGCTGTTTGTATTATGTTTGGGCTGGAGAGTGGATTTTAAAGATGACCGGAGCGGCTCCCCTCTACTGTGTCTGCCGGCAGCCGTACGATGTCAGCCGGTTCATGATCGAGTGCGACATCTGCAAGGACTGGTTCCACAGCAGGTGAGCGGCAGCTGGCTCAACTGGGAGTCTCCGTTGCCCCTGGTGGCCGAGGGGACGCCTGGGACAGGGAGAATAATAACAATAAGGTGGACGAGGAGAATTCAGGGCCCCGGCTGTCAGCAGGCACACCGACAGGAGTCGGCTCCTACGGCTTGCTGCAGTCCCTCACTCTGGCACTGGGGTCTGGGGTAACTGGACCTTTAGAACTTACTGCAGACCCCTAATTTGGTGGTGTCACAGATGTCACCTCCAAAGTAGTTATTGGTCTGACGTACATGTGTTTATAGGTGCTCCTCAAAGTACTGACATGTTTGGCATATGGGGTTGTAGTGTTTTTGCGTGTAAGCACCCCAAAACATATTGATATGCACCCCAAAAAGTATTGACATTATGGGGGATCATTGGTGCATCCCCCCAAAAGCTTTTGTCATGTTGGGTGGTAGGGGCATTGGTGTTCACTCCCTCCAAAAGTGTTGATAATCTGGGGTTTTACTGGTGTCCCCCAAAAGGTTCTGAAGGCCCTGGCAATTAACATGTATATAGGCAGCACTTATATGGCATAATATGTACTAGCCATTAAGCTGTGTGGTATATGTAATGGGCATTACCTAGTGCTTGGGATAACGTGTAATGGGCATTATGGTGTTTGGTATAAAGTGTAATGGACATTAGAGTGTGTGGCATAATATGTTATGGGCATGTAATATACTATGTAATGGGTGCGTGAGGCATTGCGGTGTAAGTTTTTGGTGCGCACTTACAGCGCGCACTGTCCTTAATAACCTTATTTTTAATAAGTTTGTTGAGCTCTGGCATAACATGTAATGGGAATGATGCCATGTTGTATAATAGTGTGTCGTGTAATAGGCATTATGGTGTAACTTTTTGTTGCGCACTGTCCATATTCTCCCTAATTAAAAAAAAAAAAATTGCCCAGTCATGGCATAATGTGTAATGGACATCACAGTGTGTGGCATTATGTATAACAGGCATCACAGTGTGTGGCATTATGTATAATAGGCATCACAGTGTGTGGCATTATTATGTATAATGGGCATCCCAGTGTTTGGCATTATGTGTAAAATGGGCATTCCAATGTGTGACATTACCACAGCCAGTTTAGTATAGGTAGTCAGTTTTTGTGTGTGTGTGTGTGTGTGTGTGTGTGTGTGTGTATATATATATATATATATATATATTTTTTTTTTTATGTGCCTTCCTGACTGAAAAATGTGCCCTCCCCGTGGTCAACACACTGCCCTAAAAAATGTGTAGAGTGCACTTACAGTACTGTACATATCTGTCCACATACATTAATCCTCCGCGTGCTACGAGCTCCAATACACATAACACGAAAGCTCCATGTGACTTGGTAGCACTGTGCACTTTGCATGTAACTTGTTCTGTTACAATGCATCCCCCTGCCCCTTTTTTTCATCCTTACGTCCCCCGATGACCTTCAAAATCCTCTTCAGCGGCATCTCCGGTCCCAGGGGTGCATTGCGCAGGTGCGCCGGTGACGTCAACAGCGCTCCCATGCACTCACGCAATGCACCCCTGGGACCGGAGATTCCGCTGAAGAGGATCCTAAAGGCCGCCGTGGATGCTGGAGAACACCGTAGACATTGGAGGACCATCGGGGCACCACCAGGGGACCAGGTAAGTATGGAAAAAATTAATATTCCAAAATCCAGAAAAAACCCTTATCCAAAATGCTTGTGTTCCAGAGCATTTCGGATAAGAGATACTCAACCTGTATCATTTTAATCAGCAGAAGCTGCTTGTTGTGTTCCATTGACACAATTTTGCAAATAAAACAGAGTTTACAGAACAAAATCACATGCAAAGATGCTTGATGCTACTCAGCCACGCCATGACTGACGTGACTAGAAGGGCTGATTAACATGTAAGGACGCTATGTGTATATGGGACCTCTTTACTTAATTCACAACAGTCTGACATTGTATTTATTCTTCGTAAGGGGACACCACATTTATTGAGAAAAGCCTTTCAATATAATATAAAAGTGTGTGTGTGTGTGTGTGTGTGTGGTTTCTTACAGGATAAAACAACTGACTTGCCGCGTTTTAATGTATTATGATATGGAGTTATTTTCAACCTAAGATGTGTTCCAGGAATCAGAAAGTTAAACCTAAATCATGAGCTACAATATGTGCATGGAAAGCTATTTTCTGGTCCTTGTAGAAAAGCTGTTTTTATTTAATGGCTGTTTTTGAAAAATTTACATACGAATACACTGAGCAAAGTGGAAGAAGTGAATTGTGCAAAAGAGAGCTAGAGCAGCTTTATAATAGGCACTTCTTCCCTAACTGCAAGGATTGCTTTGGGACGGGAAGCGGTCATCTATTAGAATGAACTTAGGTCTACAGTCATTAGGTCGACCCCACTAGGTCGACTGGCAGGAAGGTCGACCTGACTTAAGGTCGACATGGGCCAAGGTCGACATGACTTAAGGTCGAATTTGCATAAAGGTCGACATGAGGAAGGTCGACTGGTCATAAGGTCGACATGGGGTTTTTCACTGTTTTTTGATCCGACATGTGCCGACAGGCGGTATTTCATGCCCTACCATCCACTAGGGCGTGGAGGAGGTTATTAAAGCTGTGGCGAGCGAAGCGAGCCACCGTGCCCGAAGCATTGCGAGCGATGCGAGGGTCCGATTCTCATTGCCAACTGTGTCCATGTCGACTGTGTCGACATTCGGATAAAAAACATTAAAAAACCCATGTCGACCTTCCTCATGTCGACCTTTATGCAAATTCGACCTTAAGTCATGTCGACCTTGCCCCATGTTGACCTTAAATCAGTTCGACCTTCCTGCCGTTTGACCTA
This sequence comes from Crinia signifera, assembly GCF_055691185.1. Taxonomy (NCBI): domain Eukaryota; kingdom Metazoa; phylum Chordata; class Amphibia; order Anura; family Myobatrachidae; genus Crinia; species Crinia signifera. Next base: position 141,280,734 of record NC_139217.1, on the reverse strand, counting down.
GTAGGGTCGACCTAATGACTGTAGACCTAAGTTCATTCTGAGAGATGTACCGATTCCTTTGGGACATCCTGTTGATAAGACCATCCATAAATGCTTGTTTATGTAGTATTTGGTTCTTTTTGCTATTTATGTATTATGCTTGACTTGTGGAATACCTATGAAGAGATGGTAAATTCAATAATCTGCCATTGGTGTGATAGAAAGCTTGGGATAACCATACTATTAGACTTGCCTGATATGTGTGCATCTGGATATCGCAGTATCCCCCCTTCATTATTCTTTGGGTCTATGTGACACAAAAAAGTAGCCTGGCGAAAAATCCAGCATCATCGAAAATCACATAAATCGGCAAAATTGACGCACATTCATGTGGTTTTGATGAATTTGCAGCTGTTTTCGAACATGTCAATTCATGAAATGAAATTAGTAAAATGGCATTGGCGAAAATGTACTCAAAAAAGAGTGAAACCACCCCTGATTGAATACCGATAGGCACATTTTTGACCGCTATTTATTTCGCTTGCTGAAATCTTTTTCCAAGATTGATTACACCCCTTAAGGTCCCCATACACTGCTGCGACGTCTCGTAGCAGTGTTCAGACACCCGATACCCCTGCATCCGTTGTGATGGATCGCATGCATCCCTGCTTCTCGCCCCAGAACGGGTGGTCTGACGGCCAGCCGGTCCGTCCACCTAGTCGCGTCCGATGCACATCGGACCCGACTGCATGTCAGGGAGAGGCGATTTGGTCCGATTTAACGGGCCGATTGGTCACAATCGTCAAAAATCAGACCAAATCGCCTCAGTGTATGGGCACCTTAAGATTGGTGATCACATTTCATGTACACTCCACTTGGTAAAAGCTCCCCTTCCATGTAGGATATCTTGAAATTGCACTCTAGGGTCAACCGCACCTCTTAACTAGTGGAATCGCTAGGCCAGTGGTTGCCAAACTTTTTTGAATCAAGGCTCACTATAGTATCCAAATTTTATCCACTGCACCCCTAAGCCAAAGGCTTCTTCTTGAAAAATTAAGAAAAAAAATATTATATTGATATATCATCCTTATGGTCAGTTATGTGGTAAGGGACAATATTTGCTTCAGTTTGTCCATACATGTTATGATTAGCAGTCACAAGCTCTGGTATTGCCAATTACATTGACCATAATTAATTTGAATTGTTCCTAGACCACCAACCCGAGGCACCGCTGCAAAGGTCACACAGTTTGGGAATCTTTCCAGAGAGCTCAATATAAGCCAATTTAGTTGTGTGTTTGTACACTAGAAAGAGTGGATGTGGGTACCAGAACTGTTAAGTATGCCTTTATTGAAGGAAAATGTTTAACCTAGTTCAGATAATTTCTTCATACTTTCCTTTCATCCAAGATAGTCACTACTGTGGCTAAAAAACACTCATCAACCCATATATAAAGAGAATGCACAAATATTATGTTCTGGATAAACATTGTTCTCTATTTTTATTTATGTTAAATGGCAACCTATGTTAAAATTATTATTATTACCTATTTCACTATCATTCATATGGGATACTGAGGTCTCATTACATTGGGGAATAGAGGTCATCCGACAGGAGACAGGCACATAAATTTCTTCAACCAGGGTCTGCTGGCTCCTCCCCTTACTAGCCAGTTTTAGAAAATGTGCCCTCAGGAGAGGATGCACACTCCTCAAGCTCCAGAGTTTTTCTTCAATTTTACTTTAATTTATTTTTGGGGGGTTGCTGTTTGGGCTGCACAGCTTCCCTGCTTCATGGGAAGCTGGGGGAAGGGACAGTTTCCGGCCTGTTAAGGTACCGAACTGATCCCTGCTGCAGGTCTACTGACCTGAGAGGGTGCTTGTTACCATGGGCATTGCGCTGCAGCGCGCACACCCCTGGCTCAGCCTGAAGCCGTCGAGTGGTGAGTGTTACCCGGGGTCCCCATAGTGGGGTACCCCGGTTCATGTGTGGCAAGATGCGGCGGCGGTGTCCCTTCACAGGGACCACTGCCACTGGACCAGCAGGGCATGCTCCGATTATGTTGTTAACTATTTATTAACACAGGGCGCCAGTCTAAATATTAGTATAGCCCAGGCACCATTTGATGGCGGGGCTTAGCTCAGAGCCGGACCAGAGCCTCTCTGTGCTTCTATACACTGCTTCCTGTTCTTCTCATGCAGTGAGCGCCATTTCAGCACCAGAAATCACTCCTCAGCTGTGCAGTCTTGGGAGATAGAGATTCTGACAGCAGAGAGCAATTGTATTATATATACATGCTTGTTACTACTAGTCCTTCTATCTAGAGGACTTGGTTGTAGGGTGCAGGTGTCCCCAGGGCCGGACTGGGACCAGAAAGTGGCCCTAGCATTTAAAGCACACATGCCGCACACCGTAATGCCCATTCCACGTTATGCCGCACACTGTAATGCCCATTCCACGTTATGCCGCACACTGTAATGCCCATTCCACGTTATGCCGCACACCGTTATGCCCATTACATGTTATGCCACATTGCTACATGTAATCAATCATCCCAGTAATCCTGCCTATACTTAATGCCACCATTAGTGCACCTGACGTTACACAATGCCCCCAAAAGTGCCACTGCCACTTACATTTTTGCTGTTGGGAATGGGGGGTGCTTCCCCACTCCGCGCTGCTGCCAGTGGGGTTGGAGCAGAGGGCACCTTCTTCTCTCTGCTGAGGGGGGATGTAGTGATGGTCTATGTGATCAGCTCCCAGCGCTGTCAGGTTGGCGAAGGGCGGGATATGGAGGAGAGGCAGGCAGCTTCCGCCTCGAGTGGAACACAGGACTGCGGCTCCCTCCTGCTTGGCTTAGATATGTGGCATGGTGTGAAAAGATTAATTTTCCACCAGCAGACTTCAAACTGGAAAGGTTTCTGCATTTTTTGCAGGTGGGCCTAGACTTGAGCCTCTGCCTGGGGTCCTTAAAAGTTCAAGTGTCAGCCCTTTCTATCTTCTTTCAGAAGAAGATGGCTGCCTTTCCAGAAGTCCAGACGTCCTTACAAGGTATTCTACATATACAGCCTCCGTTTGTGCCTCCAACGGCACCTTGGAACCTAGATGTGGTTCTTGCCTACCTGAAATCATGGTTTGAACCATTGGATGCTACAGAATTGAAACGCCTCACCTGGAAGACGGTGACGTTGTTAGCTCTGGCTTCGGCCAGAAGGGTGTCTGAACTGAGCTCTCTTTCCTGCAAGAGCCATATCTGATTTTTCATCAGGATAGGGCATAGCTTAGGACAAGGCAACAGTTCCTGCCGAAAGTGGTATCAGTGTTCCATATGAACCAGCCGATTGTGGTACCTTCCAGCTTAGGAGATCAGGATATACCAGAATCCTTGGATGTGGTTAGAGCTCTGCAGGTTTACGTCAAGAAGACTGCACGTGTTCGTATGACAGAGTGTCTTTTTGTGCTTTATGATACACAAAAGAAAGGATGCCCGGCCTCCAAGCAATCTATTACTAGGTGGATCCGCTCCACCATACATCAGGCTTATGTGGCAGCACAATTGCCGGTACTGGCTTCTGAGAGCTCACTCCACAAGAGCGGTGGGTGCATCCTGAGCAGCTGCTCAGGTTGTTTCAGCATTGCAGCTTTGCTGAGCTGCCACTTGGTCAGGTCAACATACCTTTGTCAAATTTTATAAGTTTGACACTGACCAAGGATGATACCCAGTTTGGGCAAGTGGTGTTGCAACAGGCTCCGCACATACCCGCCCTTTCTGGAAGCTTTGGGACCTCCCCAATGTAATGAGACCTCAATATCCCATATGAATTATAGTGAAAATAGGATTTTCATCCCGCCCGCCTCAGTGCGGTGTTCTGATTGCAATTACTGTGATCTTGTTCCATCTGTTCTTGCAGTTTGCGAGACAGTGGCTTTAGTACTCTGTGGTACCTTACAGGTCCGTTGACCTGAGTTGGAGCGTCTGAGTTTTGGTGACCCTTTGCTCCCTACGAATCACTTGGTGATTTTGAAAGTTATTGTGTTATATGGCACAATAACGGGGTTAACTAAATGTAGTTGAGTGTTTTTGTGGTGTGCTGGTGCGAATCTCACCACATCATTTCTTCATGTTAAGTCCTACCTCGCATACGTTATCCTTCCTTCGGGCACAGTTTCTTAACTGGCTAGTAAGGGGAGATAGAGGGGAGGAGCCAGCACACCCTGGTTGAAGAAATGTAAGTGCATGTCTCCTGTCGGATGACCTCTATTCCCCAATGTAATGAGACCTCATTATCCCATATGAACTCTGTGAAAAGGATTTACCGGTAGGTATTAAAATCCTATTTTTGTGCTGTAAAGCGCTTTGAGTCCTATTAGGGGAAAAGTTCTATATATAAAATAGCATTATATGGATTGTAAATAAAGTATTTATTGGTAAATCTGTTATCTTGTTACAGGCAGTGAGTCAAAAGGCTGCTAGAAATGGAGCATAAGAATAATGATAGCATTGTCCCATCTATTACTGAGCTGGAAGGATATCTCACTGAACATAACTCCAATGTAGTATGGCTGCTTGTTGGTAAGTTGCAATTTTTAAAGTTGAGTTTTGATTCCTGTATTCCAAAAAAGTCACTGGCTGCAGTGTTTTACAGTAGTGGTAATGATCAGTAATACCCCTTTCACACCAGAAAATGCAGGGACTTACCCGGGAATACAGTCCAGGGATCAAGCAGATACATTCCCAGGTTGACCCCTTTCACACCGGCCTAGTCCCTGCATTTTCTGGTGTGAGGGAGGAGAGAATCCACCCCCCCCCCAACCCCACCTATGTGCAACATTGGGGATCCAGGCAGCGGCGGCTGTGAGCCTGTAGCGCTATTTGCTGGGCGACAGGGGCGGGATTTGCTGCTGAATTTGAAAAGACTGGCCATACGCTGATTGGCTGAATTCAGCTGCAAATTTTTGCCAAGCACAACGTGACCACGCTGCCTGACTGACAGGCGGGGGGCGTTCCGGGGTTGACACTTAGTGTTGCATTAGTGTGCCCGCACCGCCCATAGAAATGCTGGACGATCCCCAGTGAACGCAGGCATCCCCCCCCCCCGCTGATTCGCAGCAGACCGCGCAGTTGCATGCAGAGGAAAAAGTGCTACTAGTTCCCATCCGCCGCAGGGATCCTGCAGCTGAATTACCATTCACCTATTGGACCCTGCCGCACACTGCCCATTCACCTAACGGACCCCGCTGCCAGGGGAGGGGGTTAGCGGGGAATGCACTGCCTAGTACCAGAGGAGGGGGGTGGCGCAGGCCAGGTACCAGGGAATGGGTGGTATATTAGTGGTGAATTACCATTTTTTGTACCTTTTCTTAACGAGTTCAATGTGAAAGGTACAAAAGCTTGCTCTGACCCGTTAAAGAAACGTTTAAAAAACAGGGTCAACGCAGGTTTTGCAGTGGGAAAGCAGTATTGGGGGCAGATGTATTAAGCCTAAAGAAGAGATAAATTGGAGTTTCAAAAGAAGGTGAACTGATGCTGAGTGGTAACTGCACAGACACAACAAGTACTTGACAAATAATGAAGGGGCAGATGTATTAAGCCTGGAGAAAGGATAAACTGGAGATAAAGTGAAAGGAGATAAAGCACCCGCCAATCGACTCCCAACTGTCCTTTTCAAACACAGTTCATTGACTGGTACTTTGGGGTTTATTCTGATTCACTTGGAAAGGCACAATCACTCTCTAATGGACAAAACCATGTGCACTGCAGGTGGGGCTGATGTAACATGTGCAGAAAGAGTTAGATTTGAGTGGGGGGTGTACATCAAACTGATATCTATATTGCAGTGTAAAAATAAAGCAGCCAGTATTTACCCTGCACAGAAACAATAAAACACTTAAATCTAACTCTCTTTGCACATGCTAAATCAGCCCCACCTGCAGTGCACATGGTTTTATCCATTAGATTGGATTGTGCCTTTCCGAGTGAATCAGAATAACCCCCACTACCATGTCCTTTCACTTTATCTCCAGTTTATCCCTCCTTCGGGCTTAATACATCTTAATACATCCCTTAGTTATTTGCCAAGTACTTGTTGTGTCTGTGCAGTCACCACTCAGCATCAGTTCACCTTATTTTGAAACTGGATAGACCTGAAACTGTAGATCATATGAGTTTGTCAAAGAGGGTAGGGAAGGGAGTACTGTAACATACCTTAAGTCCAAATTTGAAGTTTGTATTTTATTTTCTATTTTAAATGCTTGTTGATGTTCTTCTGTGTGCTGTGCTATTGTGTGTTTCTTTATTCTTCATATCAGTCACTTTTATTGCTAGACTTTGTACATTTTTCATATCTCCTTTTATCGAAATGTGTCAGGATAAAGCTGCACAATATTTATAGTGAGTTGATTGCAAGGATGGTTTACCAGTTTATGCCAGAAACTGTCGTTCTGGCAAGAAGGCTGCTGTTACATGGTGGACATTCACCTTTGGGCTGTGTATACCCTTTCCATCATTCATCTCTATTTCAGATCCTAATCTTTGATTGTAAGTTGTGGAGACATGCAAGGAATCTTAAAGGCTGGTAGGAAATGTATCTGTAAGTCAAGTTGCTACTTGCTGGTATATGTAAGCATTTTCTAAAATGCATCCTAATAACATTTTGTATTCCTAGTGGGAATTTGACTGAAATTTATTAATAACAAATGCATCTTTTCAGTCCAAGCATTATATATGTGGGTCGTATAGCTAGGTACATGCTAAAATTTGGCCATACAGTGCTAGATTCACTGGCCACAATGATCCAGAAAACGGCTAATGTACAGATTGCACACTACTCCATAATGAATTACTTCTAAATGATCCTTTCAATTCTATATAGTCTTACTGACGGTGTATCCATACACTAGATATGTGATGTTAACAACATAGAGTGTGCACCACCCACTATATTGGGCTCTCATTTTGCACGTTTTGTACTTTCAGCCAGGCCCTGGTGCAGACTACACCCTAAATAATTATTGGGCTAATGGCACGGTATCTTTATATTGCCAGTAAAGGTGTATTGCAGTCTTGTAGCACTTTAGGATGTTATATTGGTGTGCTGGCAGCATTCATGTTACCTATACCCCTTTCACATCAGTAAATGCAAGGACTTACCTGGGAAAATGGTCCCTGGATCATGCAGGGACATTCCCGGGTTGGCCCCTTCCACACCAGCCTAGTTCCTGCGTTTTCTGGATGCAGGAGGCGGGGTGAGTGGGATGATGCTGGATCTATACCCCTTTAGTCACCTGGCAGCTTTCCCCAGCGGCGGGAGGGACGGGAGACCACAGGACTCTGCTCCCTCCACCCGGCGGCTTGCTCTCCACCAGCAGCTGCAAACTGGACTCCCCCTGACTGGAGCACTCAAACCCCCCCCCCCCCCCCTTCAGTCCTGACCACCTGAACCGGCACACGCTCCACCCCTACACAGACGGGATCCCCCAGTTCGTCACCCTGGCTGCCGCTGTCTCCCGACTCCACAGAACATCTGTGATGAGTAGAAGCCGGGAAGCTGGGCTGGTTGGCGTGCTCTTGCGTGTGCTGCAATGTGAATGTTGTTAGAAGAGTATATGAAATGTAAATATATATATATATATATATATATATATATATATATATATATATATATATATATATATATATATATATATATATATATATATATATATAAGCATTCCCACTGAACCTATGCACTAGCACACAACTCCAGAAGGACAGTGGTAACCTATATTCTCGACCAGTTTTTGACTGTATACTGGATGCTCCTCTTTCTCGAGTTTATTGATCTAGAACGGTTCTTTAAGGAGAGTATCCATCTGACAAGGGCTATTGGAACAGCCCCATCAAACAAGGGCTATCGAGACAGCCCTAATCGACCCATTGAGAGTTTTTTTCAAAAGACCTGTCTGTAGAAGTATCCCTAAAAGGTGAACATAATTGAGAATTGTGAATTGAGCATCGGGGTAAACACCCTTGAACCCACAAACCCTAAGTTATGCAATTATCCGTTCATTTACGGACTGAATAGGTCATTCGCATCGTATTACCGAAGCACCAAGATCCTGAATAAAGAGGTGAATGTACATCTGGAGTATTGGAACTCTAATGGTACCTTTGATATCCTAAGGACCTAGTACTCAAAACATCCAGTTTGAAGACACCTCCACCAAGATAGTGGTTGAAATTGTTCCTAAGCTTTTTTTGCGAACCCCTGATGAAGTCCCGTGTGGGGACGAAACGCGTTGGGATCGTTTTTAAGTGCTGTTATGAATTATACCACTGAACTTTTTATGGTCTGATTCGACCACCACTGTAGTGTGGAATCAAAGACATTTTAATAAATTTGTATTGAACTTTGGACTTTACTTGCTTATATCTTGGAATTCTGATTAAAGGCTACATAGATCTAATTATTGAAGATCACACAAAGGGGCGCCAACCCACAACTGCTATCTCTATCTATATATATATATATATATATATATATATATATATATATATATATATATATATATATATATATATATATATATATATATATATATAGAAAAAACCGTAGTGCAGGTGGCGCTGATGATTTTCAAGTCTCTAATGAGTCCAGCAATGTTAGCCCTTTAAACAAAGAGGCACAGAAGTTTCACCAAAGTCCAATGATATAGACTGCAGCTCCCTCAATTGGAAAATGACCAAGCATCCAGGGTCAGGACGTATGAATCTAGAGAAAATATAGAACAGAGGGGCGCTCCATGGTGCATGTAAACGATATATTTATTATGGAGGAACAAACACTCCTTAAAAAAGATAAAAGCAATTGCTCGTACCAATAAAAGAACAGTGTGGGCTGGTTACCACATGATAAAACAAACAATACCACGGCAAATCTGCTCCAACCGCATCTCCACTGGCATCAGGTCGACAGGGACTCGCAGACGCTGGGTTGCGCCGACAGGACTCGGAAACCGGAGGCCGGGGACACAGGCAGAAGACAGCGCCGGGACACAGTCAGCACGGGTATCACTGACCAAGCCCTAACATGTTTCGTCAGACGAAACATGTTAGGGCTTGGTCAGTGATACCCGTGCTGACTGTGTCCCGGCGCTGTCTTCTGCCTGTGTCCCCGGCCTCCGGTTTCCGAGTCCTGTCGGCGCAACCCAGCGTCTGCGAGTCCCTGTCGACCTGATGCCAGTGGAGATGCGGTTGGAGCAGATTTGCCGTGGTATTGTTTGTTTTATCATGTGGTAACCAGCCCACACTGTTCTTTTATTGGTACGAGCAATTGCTTTTATCTTTTTTAAGGAGTGTTTGTTCCTCCATAATAAATATATCGTTTACATGCACCATGGAGCGCCCCTCTGTTCTATATTTTCTCTAGATATATATATATATATATATATATATATTTCTAGAGAAAAGAGAACGGGTGCTGATAGTGCATGGATTTGTTTTAAAAACAAATTTTTATTCACAGCACAAAATGAGCAGGTGTAAATAGGTTCTTATTCACCGCAGTCATACAGCATGGGTAGCGGTGCAATGCACCTAGTGATGGAGCCGGTTATACTCTCACATTTTTCATAGATTTGCAAACATTCGCATGTACATTAATGTATAAAGTGTACTTACAGTGGTGGACTTAATGACGGATTCTCTCCAGAAGATCTGGCTGTCTCCTCCGCAGGCCCGACCACCGCCGCTCGAGCTGAGCGACTGTTCGCTGGACCCCTGTTCTGAGGCGTATTCTGCGCCGGGCCGCATTACAGGCCCGGCGCTTTTCAGCATTGCTGATATAGGGGCCCCAGGCGGCGGTTCAGTTGGACAACGCCAGGGCGGTCGCTTTTGTAAACCGACAAGGAGGCACAAGGAGCCAGAAGGTCATGGCAGAGGTCTCCAGTAATCTTCAGTAGTCAGAAAGGATGCAGGTTTAACAAGAGAGAGAAAAGTATGTCCTGATGTGGTGCGCCTACTGGGACTCGCACGAATAAAAATTAACTTTTATTAGACAATCTTTAAGATAGCGAAGTATAAAAACACACAAACAAAAAACATGTACGTGTTTAAAAAACGGCGGCTCCCTAATCCCACACTACGTTTGGGCTGTCAATGGTATTGATACAGGTATAAAGTAGCCGACACCTCTTGTAGTATTTTACTATTTTATTGAAATGTCTTGGTGTCTATCGGCTGTGATCCCCTGTGTACAGGCGCATAGCTATAGTATAGGTATGATTATAATGTGACCGTATTATGGTGCAAGCCACAATATCAGAAGTAGTATCCCTGTGTATCTGTCTGGGCTGCTGCTTGTACTGCGGATGCAGGTATGACTCTATATTCTCTAAATGAGTTGACACTGGTGTCGACCAACATGCCGGTCCACAATCATGCGTTAGTCTAGGTTATAGCTGGTCGTGGTCAGTGATGAGGTCAGATATATAAAGCTCCTCAGTTCTCCACAAACACGTGTGGGAGAGAAGTCCTCTATTGAAATATGTTGACACTGATGTCGACCAAATAACAGCCAGCAATTTGTGTCAATATATTTGGCTATAATAAAGCCAGAGTCAATTAAATGCATAAATTAAATAAGTCAGCCCCTTTGGGTAAGCCCTAGGGATAGGAAAAAACTTCTGAGGATATTCACTGTGTTATGTGTCCATTATAAGGACTACTAATAACATGCAGTGTTATAGAGGGGTTGAGACAAGCGTTATAAACACTGGGCAGTAAGTAACTGCTAGGTATGCCAGTCTCTGTGTGATCTGCACATACAATGCATAGACTGTGTTAATAACGCTTCTCTGAGCTGTTTTTGTATAGGCATAAGAAGTTGCAACAATAATGAGTAGAAGCTGCAACAGTGTAGCCAATTTAGGGTGATAATACTAGGTGTCCCTCCTGAGACTGTGGCTCGAGAGTATCACCAATAGCGCCCAATCACACCAGTGAGGTTGTCCTCACTCAGTCAGCTTCTGCGTCTAATACACATTAGCGGAGCTTCCTGTAAATAAAAGGTTACAGATCAAAATGCATCCTATCAATTAGTGTGGGAGAGAGAGCGTCACCGCTAGCCGGCGCGCGCTTCGCTGTAGCTTTTTCAAGGCCTTGAAAAAGCTACAGCGAAGCTCCGCTAATGTGTATTAGACGCAGAAGCTGATTGAGTGAGGACAACCTCACTGGTGTGATTGGGCGCTATTGGTGATACTCTCGAGCCACAGTCTCAGGAGGGACACCTAGTATTATCACCCTAAATTGGCTACACTGTTGCAGCTTCTACTCATTATTGTTGCAACTTCTTATGCCTATACAAAAACAGCTCAGAGAAGCGTTATTAACACAGTCTATGCATTGTATGTGCAGATCACACAGAGACTGGCATACCTAGCAGTTACTTACTGCCCAGTGTTTATAACGCTTGTCTCAACCCCTCTATAACACTGCATGTTATTAGTAGTCCTTATAATGGACACATAACACAGTGAATATCCTCAGAAGTTTTTTCCTATCCCTGGGGCTTACCCAAAGGGGCTGACATATTTAATTTATGCATTTAATTGACTCTGGCTTTATTATAGCCAAATATATTGACACAAATTGCTGGCTGTTATTTGGTCGACATCAGTGTCAACATATTTCAATAGAGGACTTCTCTCCCACACGTGTTTGTGGAGAACTGAGGAGCTTTATATATCTGACCTCATCACTGACCATGACCAGCTATAACCTAGACTAACGCATGATTGTGGACCGGCATGTTGGTCGACACCAGTGTCAACTCATTTAGAGAATATAGAGTCATACCTGCATCCGCAGTACAAGCAGCAGCCCAGACAGATACACAGGGATACTACTTCTGATATTGTGGCTTGCACCATAATACTGTGTCACCTTACGGTCACATTATAATCATACCTATACTATAGCTATGCGCCTGTACACAGGGGATCACAGCCGATAGACACCAAGACATTTCAATAAAATAGTAAAATACTACAAGAGGTGTCGGCTACTTTATACCTGTATCAATACCATTGACAGCCCAAACGTAGTGTGAGATTAGGGAGCCGCCGTTTTTTAAACACGTACATGTTTTTTGTTTGTGTGTTTTTATACTTCGCTATCTTAAAGATTGTCTAATAAAAGTTAATTTTTATTCGTGTGAGTCCCAGTAGGTGCACCACATCAGGACATACTTTTCTCTCTCTTGTTAAATGTGTTAATTTTGATGTCCAGAGGTAGCACCCCCCCCCCACAGTACACGTTACAAATCTTCAGTGTACATAATGCATTGGGGGTCCACCCATAATCCTCAATAATTATGAGGGTCCTGTGCGAATAGTAATCCCCTTTTGTGTGTCCAGAAAGGATGCAGGTCATTCTCACCGCCTTGTTCATTCCAGGAGTTGACAATATGGAAGCCGACTTTCTCAGTCGGAAAGACCTTCACCCGGGAGAGGTCGATCTCATGGCTTCACAAAAAAATCATCAACTCCCAAGGTACGTCGTACGGACAAAGGATCCAAACGCCATAGCTAACGACGCCCTGTCGATCCCATGGACATTCCATTTTGTGTACCTGTTTCTTCCTCTTCTGGGCCAGATTCTCAAGAAGCTGAAGAGAGAACCTGTCCAGGCGATTCTGATCGCCTCCTTCTGGCCTCGCAGAAGTTGGTTCTCAGACATACAACAACTTCTGGCGGATGACCCGGTCCACCTTCCTCAACGTCACAACCTCCTGCAACAAGGTCCATTCTACCATCAGAATCTACCTCCTCTTCATTTGACGGCGTGGCTGTTGAGACCCACGTCTTACGAGCCAGAGGGATCCCACGTTTCTTTTTTCCCCACTATTTTAAAGGGCTCGACGGCCTTCTTCGGCAGATCACTATCACCGCATCTGGTATGCTGACCATACATGCCCCGATACGGGCGTGCTTTCCGTGCTTAATTAGCACAGATCGCATTGCATTGCCTGTACACACGTTGTGCATGCAATGTGATGAAAACTAAATACAAAAAGTATGTGCAAGCACTTTTTGTACTGTGCGATGAGGTGCCACGGGAGCGCGCACCTCAAAGCACACATCGGGACAGCCCGCATCACAGTGTGTATGGGCTGCTGTATTCCTATGCAAACTGGTTTATGTCTCACGGATGGCCATTTCGCGTATTTTGACTGTCCAGACTTCTGTTGTTTCTTCAAAAGTGTCTGGATGCCGGCCTACGTTTTGGGATCACTCAAGGTACAGATCTCTGCATTGTCCATCCTTTTTTCAAAGAAAATGATTGCTTATTCCAGAAATTCAATTTTTCTTACAGGGAGTCCTCTGGTCCAACCACCCTTTATCCCACCCACTCCTCCCTGGGATCTTAACTTGGTTGTGTCCTTCCTCCAGTCTAACATGTTTGAACCTCTGGAGGAGGTGGATCTATAATTTCTGTGTTGGAAGATGGTGCTTTTCCTGGCTTTAGCATTGGCTCGTCGAGTGTCTGAACTAGGTGGACACGAGGACAGAGCGGAATTACAGACACATCCCTCTTTCCTTCAGAAGGTGGTGTCATCTTACCATGTTAACCAGCCTATTCTAGTCCCTGCCTTTCGGGGAGATTCGTCGTCTCCAGCTACATTGGACGTAGTTCGAGCTGAGTATATGTGGCAAGGACAGCGTCCATCCGCAAATTGGATTGTCTTTTTGTGTAATATGACGCATTCCTCGGAGGTTGGTCTGCGTCTAAACAGACTCTGGCGAGGTGGATATGTTTGACCAGTAGAGAGGCATATATTTATGCAGGTAAGACTCCTCCTACAGTGTTGATGGTTCACTCCGCTAAGTACATGAGTACGTCTTAGGCTGCTCGAAGGGGAGCTTCGGCTTCCTAGCTTTGCTGAGCAGCCACTTGGTCATCAGTGAACACATCTGTTCGCTTTTACCAATTTGACACTTTTGCTTCCTCTTCAGCGACTTTTGGTCGTTTGGTTTTGCAGGGTTCACAGAGCTCTTTGGAACCTCCCCGATGTGAACTCCAGTGTCCCCTGCTGCATGCGAGAGAAAAGAGGATTCTGGTACTTTCCAGTAAATCCCTTTCTCTGAATCAGCAGAGGACAATGGATGCCCTCCCAGCTCGTGTATCCTGCCTGTTATGTTTGTCGTTCAAGACTGGTTTCTGTTCATGACTGTTTTTGTTGTATGTTGTTAAAGTTTTGTCTTTATTCTGTTACCATCTCCTCTGGTAGGACAATTTCCTAACTGGGAGCTGATGGGTCTTAGAGGGGAGGAACCAGCCTTCCCTAAACAAATTAGTAGTGCCTAGCTCCCAGCAATCCCATCTCTAAAACCTGATGTGAACTCTAGTGTCCCCTGCTGATTTCAGATACAGTGATTTACCAGTAAGTACCAACATCCTCTTACTACTATACGGTTGGTTTGGTAACCTAATATATATTGAAACAGTTTTTAATATAAAGAAAATATAACCAAGGTCGCTAAATATGTCTCAGTGTGGGTAAGAGCACTCTGTGGTTCTTCTTGTCAGTTCTGAGTGTTTAATACTCCGTTACGGCCCAGCAGCATAATGTTTGTGAGAATTATTTCACAAATGTTGGCAAGAATGTTTTTTTTTTTTTTTTTTTTTAAATCTTTGTGCTGCTTTTTGTTTATGTGCAGTAATATATTTTTTTTATGTGATTTTTATCAAATGCAAATGTTTTTTCCCCTCCTGCTGTTGGAAGCATAATACTGATAGCAGCATTCATTTTTTAGATTCTAATAGGAAGTCAACTAGTCTTGTTTATGTACTATATGCGACTTATTGGGTCTCTTGTCTACAATGCCTAAATTTACTTTAGACATGATTATCAATTTTGCATGAATATAAAAAAAATAACTACATGTTTTGTCAATGTGATGATTCATTAAATAAAAATGTTTTCTCTTTACAGCTACCATCTTGTCCTGCGGATGGATTATTTATCTAACTTATTACAATTCTAGGAATGTAGGACTCATTTTAACACTGGTAATAAACAGATTGTACAAACATGGATACATCCACATTGGTAAGTACTTCTGTAGAAATAATGTTTAAATATGACTATTGCCTATTAGATTGATATATATGAGACCAGAAGAATTTCTGACCAACTTATTTTTCAGGGTTTCTGTAGTGTTGTCTTCTTAATTTTATCTATTTACAGTTTCTTATATAGCGCAGCAGATTCCATTGCGCTTTACAATGGTAGACCGTGATAAAACAAACTGGGTAACAGACAGACTTTGAGGTTAGAGGGCACTGCTGCAAGCTTACAATCTATAGGCATATAGGAGGGAAACACAAGGACAGGCACCAGTAATAGCATAGCAGTCCCAACAAGTTACAAGTCCAGAAGGGAAGCTATATAATACATAAGTGCCTCAGAGGGTTATGCATGTAGAAATTTAAATATGATGAGGCTTGCCTGAAGAGGTGAGTTTTTAGGGAACACTTGAAAGTTTGGAGGCTTGTGAAGTCTTATTGTGCGTGGAATGGCATTCCATAGGATGGGAGCAGCCCGATGAAAGTCCTGTAATAGTGAATGGGAGCTAGTGATCCGTGCAGAAGAGAGACGCATATCATGTACAGAGCGGAGTGGTCGAGATGGAAGTTATATTGTGATAAGTAAAGAGATATAAGCTGGTGCAGTATGGTTAATAGCTTTATATGTGAGTAGAAGTGTTTAATATTGAATACGTAAGATACAGGCAACCAATGAAGGGACTGGCAGAGTGGATCAGCAGACAAACTCTGCCTTATTTTAAATACATATATATTGATTACTAAGTGTTGTATACTGTATAAAGGTATACATGACCTCTGTTTGTAACTTACACCGCATCTATAACACGTTATATTGACGATTCTGTGCCCGTGCCAACCGGTTCTAGCTGCAGTATGAAAGCTCCACAGTGAAATTACTGGGTCAAGAAACTCAGTATTTCAAAAAAGGGTTCTACACGGTTCTTGGCCGATTCATTTTGCAGTGTGAAAGCTTCAGACCCGGTATTTTCAACCCATGATTTTGCAAAAGGAGGTGATGTCACCAGCCAGAATCGGGAAACAGGAAGCACTTTGGAAGGATGGTTTAAGTGTTTTTAAGTGTGTGTGTGTGTGTGTGTGTGTGTGTGTGTGTGTGTGTGGGGGGGGGGGGGGTTGTAAATCAATACATTTTAGTTTGTGTCTTTTTTTTGCCACCTCGTCAGACATAAATACTGTAATAATTTAAAGCTTAGTAGCCATATGTAGTATATTAAATCTGCTGGTTTGGTCAGTTTTTTGTTTTATGTTTCTTAGGATCATTTTCCTTCTCCGTCCTATCTGGAAAGATTATGCTACGTGAAATCTACTATATTACTGAAGACATGTCCATTAGGTATGTTATGCTTTTTGGATCTGTTACTGGTGTGTTTTTCTTGTTTGTTACACTTGCTGCTTAAACTGTAGTCATACACATGTTGAGATGTGTGCTAAACTTCTGTGCTGAGTGAGTTCCCTTGAACTTCCTGGTGTCTAGCTCACCCAAACACATAAAGTGATGTGTACTAAGCGATCTAACTTAGTGTTTTGTATGCACTTGCTAGCAGTGTTTCCTCTAAGCTGTGCGCGTGTGCGCGCGCACACAACTCGCCGAGCCCGCGCACAGACATTACAACTGAGCGCACAAAGGTTAAAATCTTGTTTTAGTGTGCCACGAGTTTAATAAGGTTGAAAATCACTGCTATAGTCTATAGTCTATATGTGTGGTGTGTGAAGTCTGTAAACATTCAAATTGCTTTATTAACTCAACAGAACTCGAAACCTAGGCCTGTATACGTTATGTGACGCACAAAAATGTACATTTCCTTCCAAAGTTGCACAGCCAATATCTTTTTCTGCACAAAGCCTTCGGAAAATTAGAGGGAACATTGCTTGCTAGGTGAAACAACAAGGTCTCAGAATAGCATAACTAAGCATAAGACAGCATAATCCGTTACACAAATCACATCTTATATACATAGAGAGAAATCCTACGTAAATACTAGAGTTATGTCTGGGGAGGAGTCGCTCAAGCTTTGTTTTATAAGATCAGCACCTTCACCGACCGTAGCAAACACTCTCCAAGGGTTCCAACAGGTTGAGGAGGTTAGTGTAGTAGGGTGATTGGGGGAACCATCTGTCTCCATTAAGAAGTGCAAATGGATTTTGCCCACCACTTTTAAGATAGGAGGGAGGTGCAGCTTGTTTCCAGGACACTGTGAGAGCAGCACAGGCTGCAATGCAGATATGGCCTGGAACATAGTGTAAGTGGGAGGGAACTGAATTAGGGAAACGGGTCAGGAGGGCTATGAGGGACAATGGCAAGATCGATAGGGATAGGACTTTGTTGAAAAGGTTGAAAATTGCTTTCCAATATGAGGTGATATTAGGGCAGGACCAGAAGATGTGAAACTGATGGCCGACCTCACCACAGAGGCGCCAACAGTATTTTGAACAGGAGAGCCAGATCATATGAAGTCTGTCCGTTGTAAGATATAGCCTATGTAATTAATTTTTTTTTTTTATTCTGTTTTTATTGAAATTGTAGAAAACCGTAATATGACATTGATTTTGTACTCAAATCCAAATAAACAATGATCAGAAATGAGTATAAACCAACAATAAACAATTTGAGTAAATACTTTGTGTGTATTCATTTAAAATGGGGGGGGGGGGAGGAGGGAGGTTGAAGTGGGAGGGGAAAAGGGGTGTGGGGCAGCGGACCACATTTGGATTTATAAAAATTCTCTATGCAGTATTACGCTGTTTGTGGGGGAGGAGTCATGGCATCCCTGGAGATACAAGTCTTGTAGTGATCTGATTCCTTATAGGTGAGCCAAGGAAGCCAGATTTCCAGAAAATCAGATATTTTATCTTTTGCCGAGAGTAGTATATCTTCCATAGACATGTAGTAGTCTAATCTAGAAAACCAGGTTTTAATCGAAGGAGGGAGGGGAGATTTTCACAGTTTAGGTATGGAGGCTCGAGCTGCATTACCCAGATGGCGAATAAGGGATTTCTTGAATTAGGAAATGGTTCAAGAGCCAAAATGCTGGGTTCGAGGGCACGTGACCGGATACTATAATTTGGGACCTTGAAATAACCTCTTTCCAGAATGGATGTAAAAGAGGACATTCCCACCAAATGTGTAAAAGCGAACCCTCGGACTTTAAACATCGCCAGCATTTGTTAGAGGAGAAGGGATGTTACACATTAATATTTTTTACTGAGTTTCTGATTGGAATGCAAACAGAACTTATTTGTGTTTTTAAGGAAAATGTTCTCCCAATCTTTCTGTCATACCCCTTTCACACTGCACTTTTAAAACGGTATATTGCCGTTTTTTTTCCATTTTAAAACGTTTAAGGCTGCAGTGTGAAAGTGCCAGAGTTGATTTACCGGTTAAAGTTAACTGGTATTTCAACATGTTTAAAAAGCAGAGTCCTACACGTTTCAAAGCCGTTTTTTAGGCAATGTGAATGGCTCTATTTGGCTTGAAACGTGTCCCTTGGGGGTTAAACGGGTTGAATGTGTGAACAGTATTAAATGTTTTTTTAAAACGGTTTTCACCTGCATTTAAATTCAGTGGCTGAGATTGCGCACAAACTTTGTTTCATGTTTTGAAACCTTGTTTTATGCACAAATAAAATATATTTGTGTTTATTTCAAGTGTTTGATGTATATGTACAACATAAATGCAAGATACCTCAAGATACATAATTGAAATATTAAAATATTCCAAATACGGAATAATCCGTTATCCAAAATTCTCCGGGTCCCGAGCATTTTGGATAAGGGATACTCATCCTGTATTAGTGTCACTTTCAGCTCTTTTTCCCCATGTTTGCGTAAAGCAAGGGGGAAGCTGAGGGTCGCTATGTTGAAGAAGTTTATATAAAGTGGAAATTGTGTGAGTAGGGTTCCCTGTGGTAATACAAAGTTTTTCAAATGAGGTGAGTTTTGGAGGGGCTTGAGCTAGTATGGCCTTCGAGCTAATAAAGTGTTGCACTTGTAAGTATTTCCAAAAGTCAGAAGATGGGATATTCCATTTGTCTCTGATCTCGGAAAATTGTTTAATTGTGGGGGGCTTTGCTAACTGGCCAACCCTGAAAAGACTGTCTGAGGCCCTATTATGAAAGTGTGATGGGCGGAAGCCTGGTTGAAAATCAGAGCTTGCTAGAAAGGATGTCAATGGACCAATTTCGGAGGATATATAGGGCTATCTTCTCAGGAGCTTCCAGGCAGAGAGAGTGGGGGACATTGTTTGGGGGGGGGGGGGGTTTGAGTTTGGGTAGCTTGGGAAGTCAAGCAGAAATCTCGGGTTACTATTGTAGGCATACACCCTCCAACTCCACTCATTGTTTGGAGGTCCTGTTTCTGGTCCAATCCAGGATCCTATTAAGGACAATTGCCTGGTAATATTGTTTTATATCAGGCAATTGGAAACCCCCTCGCTTTAGTGGCTGGGTTAGGGTAGAGCATGGGTTTCAAACACATAATAATAATGCCATGACACCACATGCTGCTCCTCCTGTATAATCATTTGTGTCATGGCATTACTTTTATTATATTATACAGGGGGAGCAGTCTGTGGTGTCATGGCATTATTATACAGGGGGAGCAGTCTGTGGTGTCATGGCATTATTATTATACAGGGGGAGCAGCCTGTGGTGGCATGGCATTCATTTTATATTATACAGGGGGAGCAGCCTCTGGTGTCATGGCATTATAATTATACAGGGGGACCTACAGATAGAACCGGCCCTTTGAGGGTGACCAAACGGCTGATGCGGCCCCCGATGAATTTGAGTTTGACACCCCTGGGATAGAGTATTTAACTCTTGGTCTTTTACGGGACCAAACAAACTGTTGGATCAGGGTTTTAACAGCGTGGTACCAAGACTCAGGGATATCTATCGGAAGGACCTATATAACAGTTTGGGAAGCGTATTAATTTTTACTACGTTTATCCTGCCTATCCATTAGAGTTGTTTATGATGCTATTTACTGTAGTCGTAGCGAATTGTTCGAATTAGTGGGTGGAAGTTCAAGAGCAGCAGTTGAGAAGGGTCTCGGGGTATTTTTATACCTAAATAGGTTATCGAGTTGCTATTCCAGGAAAAGGGAAGGAATTATACTATAATATGTGGAGGTGTAGAAATGTTGAGGACACACTTGTACTATTTATATTGATTTTAAAATTGGAAAGTCGGCCAAATGTTTCCAAATCGTGCATTAGGTGTGGAAGAGAAGTGATCGGATTTGTTGTTATTGCTAAAAGGTCATCCGAAAATAAAGCTAGTTTATAATTCTCTTCCCCTACTTTAATACCAGTGATGTTGGCATTGGCACGAATTGCTCTGGCCAGAGCCTCGATACACCATACAAAGATCAGAGGGGATAATGGGCAACCCTGCCTCGTACCGTTGCTTATGGGAATGAGGCTGGGAGGGAACCATTTACCCGGACTTTAGCTGTAGGACAATTATAGAGAGCCAAAACCTTATGTAAAGCTAGGGTACCCAAGCCAATGTGCTCCCAACACACAGCATGAATTCCCAGTCGACTCTATAAAAAGCCTTCTCTGCGTCTGTGGATAAGAGAATCATAGGGATCTGGTTGCTTAATGCTAAATGTGTGAGGCTCAACATTTTTGTGGTGTTGTATTTGGCCTCTCGGCCTGAAACAAAATCAACTTGATCATTATGTATCAATGTAGGTAGAAGCTTGTTGAGTCTATTAGCCATAAGTTTAGCGAAAATCTTGAGGTTGACGTTTTAAGAGGGAAATGGGCCTGTAGCTGTAGCACATCACGGGGTCCTTCTCAGGTTTAGGTAGTACAGTAATGTGGGCCTCAAGGGAGTGAGAGTAAAGAAGGGGAGTTCCTAGGGTAGTTAGGAGTAGGTTTAGAGTTTTAGGGCGTAAGTTAGGGGGTAACCAAAAAAGGTCCCTTAAAGGAAACGAAGTGCAGGTCATTTCTTCCAGTCCTGTCCACCCCCCCGCTGTCAGTTTGGGCAAAGAGAGGTTTAAGTTGCACCAGGAGAGCTGCCTCCTGGTACACTGCCAAGTTGGGCAGGTTTAGGCCTCTTTTCATCTTAGGTAAACACATTTTGTTGCGAGCTAGCCTAGGGGGTCAAGACGCCCATACATATTTCGTCAGGATGGAGTTATCTTTATCAAGACATTTTTTTGGAAAGGTATAGGGTATTGTACGGAAGAGGAACATCAGCTTGGGAAGTAGTGACATCTTAAAGTTAGCTATCCGGCACAGCCAGGATATCTCGTACTTAAGCCAAGATTTGGGTAAGGGTGAGATCGAGTTTAGGAGTGGGGGGGGATATTAGCCTCAAAAACTGAGGAGGTGGAGGAGGGGGGATATGAACTCCTAGGTAGCGAATTGCAGCAGATTGACAATTATATTGGTTTAGAGAGCGCAAAGTGTCAATAGAGTGGTCTAGATTCATGGGGAGGGCATCAGTCTTGGTTGTATTCAGTTTATAATATGATGCTAAGGAATATGCATTTAAAATGTTATGTACTGTAGGTGGGGAAGGGTTTCAACTGGATTCGAGACTAGTAAAAGGACGTCATCCGCAAACATGCAGAGCTTGTGGGAAACTGAACCAAACTGAAGCCCCAGGAAGTGCAGGTCTGCTTGAATCTTAGCTGGCAATGGTTCTATCGCTAGCACAAAAATAAGTGGGGGAGGGGGCAGCCCTGGCAAGTCACATTATGGATTAACAAGGGGTTGGATAGAAAGCCATTACTATAAACAAAAGCTGATGGGGAACTATAGAGAGCAAGAACAGAGGAGAGTATCCGATCTCATAGGCCAAACCTCGCGCATGTAAGTCTAGTTAAGGCGATCAAAGGCCTTCTCCGCATCTAAAGATAGTAAGAGTAGGCCCTGGTCCCCTGAAAGGAAGTCGACGAGATCGAAAATTCTACGGGTGTTGTCTGATGCTTGTCTCCCAGGGACAAATCCCTCTTGGTCTCAGTGGATCAATAAGGGGAGAAGAGCATTGAAGCGGGAGGCAATAATACCCCTTTCACATCGCACTTTTAAAACGGTAAATTGCCGTTTTTTTCCCTTTTTAAAACGTTTAAGCCTGCACTGTGAATGCACCACAGCTGATTTACCGTTTAAAGTTAACTGGCATTTCGAACCGTGTAAAAAGCAGAGTCCTACACGGTTCCTTGCCGTTTTTTGTGCAATGTGAATGTGTACAATGCTATGCATTCACGGTGCAGGCTTAAACGTTTTAAAAAGGGAAAAAAAAATGGCAATTTACCGTTTTAAAAGTGCGATGTGAAAGGGGTATAAACCGGTATTTAAAACGGTAATCTGTGGCAATGTTAAGGCTCTGACCCGTTTTAATTACCGTTTTAAATACCGGTTTTTAAAACGTGTCGGCGATGTGAAAGTGGTATAAGTTTGGCATACATTTTTACGTCACCATTTAATAAGGAGATTGGGCATTTTTTTTGTCAGAGGGAAGGGTCTTTTTCAGGTTTGGGTATGGTGATAAATTTGGGCTTCTAACATTTCTCTGGGGCTGGTACCACAGGAAGTAATTTCGTTATAGACGTTAAGAATTGTGGGAACCAGGAGGTCGTGAAAGGAGAGGTAGAAGTCGTTAATAAAACCATCAGGGCTGGGTGCCTTATTTTTGGGTAGGGATTTAATAGTAGCGAGAATTTCGGCCGGGTTCCATGGGGCATTTAGGGTTTCTAAGTGTTCATCATTAATGGAGGGTAGGTTTAGGTCGGCTAGGAAGGAGTTGTTCATTGTGAGAGTAGGTTGGGGTGTGGAAATATCAGTAGAAAGGTTGTAGAGCTGGGAGTAGAAAGAGGCAAATTGGTTAGATATTTAAGATGGGTTGGAGATCTTCGAATTAGTGGATGACTTAATATATTGGATTCTATTTCTAGCTAGTTTTACCTGCAGTTTATGGGCAAGCATTTTACCCGATCTATTACCTACCAGGTTAAACTTTTGTCTATATCAGACGGCTTGTGTTCGGGCCAATTGGAGTTTCTGGAGTTGGGATCTGACCTCAGTTAGCTTTTTTTCTGGAGAAGTTTTGAGGGTTTAGTTTTTTTGGCTTTTCCAGATCCTTTAAGTTAGATTCAAGGTCGGCTACCTTTTGATAGGGTAACTTTTTGAGCCTAGCTCCTGTCTGTATAGCCACTCCCCTGGTAACTGCCTTCATAGAGCACCAATAGTTCATGGTAGACGTGTCTGAGGGTGAATTACAGTGTTGGAACAATTTGATGGAGTCTGCGATAATCTGTTTGGACGGTCAATAAGTGGGGGGAGAGCCTCCAAGGGTGTGTGTGGGGGGGAGCTGGTGAAGAATGTTCCCAGTGAAGGGTAACTGGAGCATGGTCCGACTAGGTGATGGGAAGGATATCAATTGATTTAGCTAGTTGGAGGGTCCATTTATCTGAGAGAATATAGTCAATGTGGGAGTAGGTGTTGTGTACCGGGGAGTGGTAAGTGTATTCTCGACTTGAGGGGTTATGTACACGCCAGATATCGTACAAATCCTATTATGCTATTAAGTTCCAAAATGCTAAAGAGGTGGAAGTAAGAGGAGATGTCGGGGGAGAAGGGGCATTAGCGGACTTGTCAAGTTTAGAGTCTAGGACAAGGTTAAAATCTCCCATAAGGAGGAGGGATCTTTTAGACACTCTGAATTTCCGTGCAGAGTTTATGGAGAAAGGGTATTTGATTTGAATTGGTGGCATAAACAGAGACTAAAGTAACCAACGTATTATCTAGAGTTCCTAATTAAAATAGGAAGGCGGCCATTTTGTATCTGCTATCTGGGAGTGCAGGGGGAAAGAGAGAGAATTTTTATATAGTATGGCCACCCCATTCCTTTTGAAAGGACCATTAGCAAAATGCCGGTAGGGTATTGGCGGTCTTTGAGTACAGGGGGGCATAGGGACGAGAGGTGGGTCTCTTGGAGTGAAACAATGTCCGCTTTCTGTTTAATAAAGTATCTCAATGCTAGTCTCCGTTTATTGGGGGAGTTCAATCCTTTGACATTAAGGGATAATAATATCATTGCGAGGGTAGAAAATTAACTATAGGGGTCGCACAATATATTAACTGAACTATGTAGAAGTTGGGCAAAGGGCAGTGGGACAATATCGGCTAATCTGGGGAGGTTGGTGACCAGGGGGGATTTGGAAGGGATGTACATTAAGAAGGGGAAAAACAAAACAACAAAACATCCCATTACATTGTGACGGGTTGACTACTGCAGGGAAAGAGGCAGCTTTCCCTACACAAGAGGGGGAAACCATGTGGCCAAGCACCACCACCCATGGATATAACTGAGAAACAAACCAAAAAACAAATTGGCATTTATAGGTATAAAGGAGTATGTAAGAGGCATCGGGAAAAAGATATGGATGTAGGACTTAAAAAATACTCAAGTTGCAAACCAGTGAGCGTATACACTCCAATTCAAAACAAGAAAATGGAGATCAACTTACGGATCATAGTATAACACCGTATCAAAGATGTAAATAAGTTCAACTGGGCCAATATAGTTTGAGGAATCTGCTCCAGCCAAGGGCCACAGTTCAGGTAACCACCAATTCTGATTGAAGAGGTGAACGCTTCTTCTATCCTAAGGGGAGGGTGACAGAAACGTCCCAGTCTAGAAGGAGCTTGACACCTGCATCCAGAGAAGACACTGTGTGGGACGTGCCATCGTAGGACATAAGCTCACTGGGAAACCCCACTTATATGGAAAGCTGAAGTGATGGGAGCCAAGGCTCTTCGCTTGGCCATGGTGAGAGCGAAGAAATCTGGAAAAAAGTGGTAGGCCGCCTAGGGTATCCGAGCCAACCACCTCTCTAGCCGCTTTCAAGACACGCTCTTTCGTCTTGACGTGTACTCTCAAGAGGGTGTCTCTTGGGGGAGTGATCAGGCGATGGAGTGAGGCCTCAGGAGCCGGTAGATTCCGTCGATCATCAGCTTTTACCAAACTAGGTCAGGCAGCAGCTTGTGGAATAGTGAGAAGGCATACCCTTCCATTTCAGAGTTTGACACTGAGCACAGAATCCCACGAATTTTAATATTGTTCCGCCTGGATTGGTCCGCCATATCTGCGATCTTGTCTTTGAAGGTTTCCAGGTTGGCTATAATAAGGTCATTGTAAGAGGAAACTAATTCCTCCAGCTTTTTTTCCAAATGGTCAGTGCGCTCTCCAATAGCCCTGACATCCGACTTAACTTAGCATAACGAGTGATAATTTTTTTTTTTTTTTTTTTTTTCAATAATACATTTTTATTAGGTCAAGAAATCCAATCTTACAAGAAGGTGGTATATGCAACATAAAGCCAACTTACATAATGTATGAACATGTCAATCACACTGTACAAATGGTTAGTGGTACATTAAGAGGTAATGAAATCTAAACCTGCGCAGAGGTTTGACCTGTGTTGGTAGTAGTAAATAAGATAGAGAAAGAAGGAAGAAGGCAAGAGAGGAGAGGGAGAAAGACAGAAGAGAAGAATGGAAGAAAACAAGATTTAAAAGACAGTGGGGGGGTGGACGTGGACGTGTAGCAATAAAAACATAGCATTACAAAGATTACTTCAAGTACTGACCGTTATTCTTGCGTATGAGGAGGGGATGTCAGGGTGCTCCCGTCCCATATATCTATTCTAGCTAGAGTGAGGCCCTGCGCTTCTCTAAACTCTGCCCATTTGAGCCATTTCAGGTGGCTCGAAGCCGCTGATGAGGAGTACTTAGCATTCATTGTCTCAAAGGAAGTGGTTGTGTACTTTACTAATTACTTGGCTGGCCAAAGGTGTCTCTATCGACTTCCAAAGACGTCCAATCACTGCTTTGGTAGCTATCAGGATGTGCCTCAATATGTACAGGTCTCCTCCTGAGAGTATTTCGGTGTTGTGGAGAAGAGCTAATACTGGGTTCAGATGTACCTGGAGTTTAAGTACAGCGTTAATAAGTAAGGACACCTGACCAAAAGGGAGCAAGTAGCGGGCATTGCCAAAATATATGCAATAATGTGCCTACGCTGCCGCACTTCCTCCAGCACAAATGGGAGACATTTGGCCAGATGGCATGTAATCTAGTCGGGGTGAAATATGTTCTATGACAGAGTTTGAAAAACATTTTGGTGTGTTGGATGCATTTAGACATTCTAAATACTGAATAGAAGATAGCGTCCCATGTTTCCTCACTAAAGGATACATTAAGGTCTGCTTCCCACTTGATCTGAGCCGGTAGCTTTCCCTTTTTTGTTACAGAAATGAGGTAGTTGTACCATCGTGAGATACCCCCTTTGTGCGTCTTATTGTTTAGTTTGGAGGTGAGGACTTTGGGGGCCGGCAACATGGGAGTCGGTCCCTCTCTGTTGGCCATAAACCAGTGGCGGATTTGTAGGTATTTGTAAAACTCACTCTTAGACAGCCCAAACTTCTCTCGAAGATCGGAAAACTGCTGTAAAGAGTCCCCCTGCATTAATTGTCCCAAAGTGGCTATCCTCGCGCTAATCCACGAGTTCAAATTTAGGTTGGGAATAAATTTAGAAATGGCTTCCAGAGAGATCTCCGCA
This sequence comes from Crinia signifera, assembly GCF_055691185.1. Lineage (NCBI taxonomy): Eukaryota > Metazoa > Chordata > Amphibia > Anura > Myobatrachidae > Crinia > Crinia signifera. The sequence goes on along the minus strand of NC_139217.1, from coordinate 141,254,073 downwards.
TTTGGCAAGCTTAGCCCTCCCATACCGACAAGCACCTCAGACCACACCTCCAATGTCGCCTTTGTTGCTGAGCTTAGCTCCGATTTGTTCGGGATAGCCCGTATTGGGACCCATAGTAGATCTACCAGCGGGATATTAAAAGCTAACGATTGCTCCATGACTACCCACAGTTTCGGGGACTTGGAGTCATACCAATCTCCGGCCTGACTTAATAGGCACGCAGCTTGATACTTCTCCACATCCGGGAACCCCCCTCCCCCCAGGACCTTTTGGATGCCGCGAGCCTGCCCATCCACGAAATTTCATGCAGAGACCATTCCGTAATTAGTTTTTGGAAAGAGCTGACTAACGGCGAGAAATTACACTCCATCAGGTGGGTATCCCTAGTCACTAACACTCCCAGGTACTTAATTGCTCTCCCTTGCCATGCGTAGCGATACTGATCTTTCAGTCGAGCCACCTCTGCCTCGGGGATGTTCAGTGGGAGGCCCTCTGTCTTGGTAGTGTTAAGTTTAACCGAGGAGTACTCTTCTAATATTTCATGTAGCACGGGCAGGGATGAGTCTAATTTTTGGACGCAAAGGAGGACGTCGTCCGCAAACAGACAGATTTTATGTAGGCTTTCCCCTATAACCGGCCCATCTATTCTTTTATCCGACCTGATCTTCTCTGCAAGGGGCTTTATAGCGAATACAAATATTAGAGGGGATAGGGGACATCCCTGTCTAGTACCATTTGTTATCTGGAAACTATTAGAGATGCATCCGTTCACAAACACTCTCGCGGATGGGTGTGAATAAAGAGCAAATATAGAGTCCAACATTTTTCCTTGAATTCCAAAACGCACAAGTACCTCCCTCAGGTATCCCCAATGAAGCCTGTCGAATGCTTTCTCCGCGTCTAGCGAAAGCAATAACAACGGAGAATGGGCACGCTCACACACTTCAACTACATTTAAAACTCTACGTCTGTTGTCTGGAGCCTGTCTGCCTGGTATGAAACCTACCTGGTCAACCTTTACCAGGGAGGGGAGTAGAGGGGCCAACCTATTAGCAATCAATTTTGCGAATAATTTCAAATCCGTATTTAATTAAGCAATGGGTCTATAGTTCTGGACCGCTGTAGTAGGCTTCCCAGGCTTAGGAATAGTGACTATCCTGGCCTCGAAGAATTTCACCTGGAAATTCCCCTGTCTGGGAGGCCTTATTGAAAACTTGCAATAGGATCGGGCTTAACTCTGACTTAAAACATTTGTAGAAATTGGATGGGTACCCATCAGGACGGGGGCTTTGTTGTTGAGTCCATCTATCGCAGTCTCTACCTCTGATAAGGACCAGGGGGCGTTAAGGGCTTGACAGGCTTCGGGCTGTAACCCAGGGAGGTTAATTTCATCTAGAAAGGAGGTAATGCCGGCCTCTGATGGCTGAGGGGTGTGTGGATCCGCCTTTAGATTATACAATTTAGCATAGTAATCCGCAAAACTGTCTGCTACTTGGAAGGGGTCAGTAACTCTAGCTCCCTTAGCATTTATCAAAAGGTCAATTCTTGCCTAGGCTCTTCTGCCTCTCAGTTTTCTGGCAAGCAATCTGCCCGCCTTGTTACCAAAGAGGTAGAAACTCTGATTTAGTTTGGAGATATTTTTTTGTACCTCTCTAAATGATGATGCATTGATCTTCTCTCTAACTTGCGCAAGTGATTTATATATGGACTCATCAGAGGGGTTGTCTTTGTGGGCTACTTCTAGTCTGGCTAGCTCTTCCTCTGCCGCTAGCATCTCCCTTGCCTCCACTTTCTTTGCTCTAGCTGCAATCTGTATTGCAGTACCTCTCACTACAGCCTTCAGGGCGCACCAGTGTGTGAGTATCCCAGTATCGCCCGGGTCATTGATAGTAATATACATGGACAGGGCATCTCTGATAGAGTTCTTAGAGTCAATTTGAGTCAGGGCAGAGCCGCCTAGCCGCCATGGGCCCGGGGGGGTCTTGAATGAGATTAGATCCCAAATCAGACATATCGGGGCATGATTGGACCAGGTGATAGGGAGTATGTCAGCTTTACAAATGGAAGCCAGGGTCCACTTGTCGGATAGGGCAAGATCTATCCTCGAGTATGACCGGTGGGGATGGGAGAAAAAGGAGTAATCCCTCACACCTGGGTGTCTAGCACGCCATACATCATATAGGTCGAATTCTTTAATGAGCTGCTTGAATTTCTTGGAGTGGTCAGGGGAATGAGATATTCTATGACCTGGAGAGTGAGATTTGTCCATAATTGGGTCAGGAACCATGTTGAAGTCCCCTAACAATAATAGTGAAGCCTTAGCATACTACTGTACGGTAGTGAGTAGTGTTCTAATAAATGTAATCTGTCTGGTGTTGGGGGCGTAGCAGGAGGCCAAAGTGGTTTCAACTCCATCCAGATTGCCCACTAATATTAGGAATCTACCCTCTGGATCGGCGTACTGTGAGGTAACATTAAAAGAACAATTAGCAGACACAAGTATAGCGACGCCCGCCTTTTTATGGGGGCCATTTGCCGTATAACACTGGGGGAATCTATAATTGAAGAATCTAGGTGGTGCCGATTTAATAAAGTGGGTCTCCTGTATGGCAACAACATGAGCTTTCTGCTTATGAAAATAGGCCATTGCTAATTTCCTTTTTTGGGGCGAGTTCAAACCCTTAGCGTTCAGGGATATAATATTAATCATTTATAGAACTTCTAAAACCAGTAGATGATCGCGTATGATAACCTTTGAATATAAAAAAAAACCACAACACAGTCATGATAAAGAGCTACTCTGTGAAGACGTACATGGGGACAAGACACATGAGGGAAAAAAGAGATAAAGGAGAGTAAAAAGGCAGAAAGAAGAGACAGACTGGCGACCCCAGGAGGGGTCGTAGTGAGGGGCCTGTCCAAGGCCACCTCAACCATGTTATATACTTTGGGGGGTAGTGGATTTAGGCCCAACCACCCCTCAAATAAAAACACGTACAAATATAGTAAAGCAACTTGAAGTCCTACATCTATGAAAAACTCAACCTTAGCATAAAATATGGGCTAAAACGAGCCTGAGCCCACGCATGGCCTAGGTAACACTGAAAGAACTCTGTATGCGGGGGCCCGACCCACTTCAAGATATAATTGACAGTCACACAGATGGGCACATTAGGGGCACGCCGGACCGTCCAAATCAGGCTTGTGAAGGGCCTACAGACAAACAGTAAATAACCATGAAATTGTAAACAAACTGTAGAGGATGTATACTTCCCTCCGAGCCGTCAAACTGTTCCCCGCCACCTACAGGCTTAGGAAAAACTGGCTAGTCTTCCGTGGACGGTAATGGTGGCCGGGGGGAGAGCGTCCAATGGGAGTGTATGTAAGCGCAGCCGCGCTTTCAGGCAGCTTAGAGAGCCAAAGCTCCATAGATCCTGGTCTACTCCGGGGCTACTCGACCAACGACCAGTCCTGCTGAAGTCGCCGGTTCGGGGAGGCATCCGGGGAGATATCCTGCAACCTCCAACTGGACACAAGTTTCATGCCGTCTTCCACAGAAGAAACTGCGATAGTGGAGCCTTCTCGTTGTATTAACAGGCGGGTCGGGAAGCCCCATCGGTATATTATATTAGCTTTACGGAGGGCCGTTGTGACCGGCATAAAAGAACGTCTTTTGAGAAGGGTATCTCTTGAGAGGTCTCCAAACAACTGAAGGGATCCCATGGCCGCAGCAGAGTCAGCAGAGGGTCTTGCAGCTTTGAGTAGGGCTTCTTTTATGTGAAAAAAGTGCACTCTCATTAAGACATCCCTAGGGACCCCCTCTGGGGCAGACCTCGCCTTGGGCAACCTGTGTATGCAGTCCAGCAGGAGGTCAGCAGGGGGCACTGAAGGCAGCAGCTTTTTAAAGATGTTAACCACATAGTCATGGAGGCTACTGTTGGAGATATTCTCTGTCATTCCTCGCATTTTGAGGTTATTCCTCCTTGATCTGTCTTCCATGTTGACCAGCTTCTCACGTAGGGCTGCCACCTCTTCTTCCAGCGCCGAGTGAGAGTCTATGAGGGCGTTGTGGGAGCCGACAATTTCGCCCATTTTGGTTTCTAGCTCATTCGTGCGGTCTCCCAGTTCATCAATAGAGCGTTGGCAGGTCTGTAGGGATGTTCTGATTTCAGATGACACCTCTTCCTTCATTTGATTGAGCAGCAGTTTAAGGGTCCCAACTGTTAATGCTGCGTCGTCTGCAACCTCCGGCCTGCCTGTTGGCTCTTGTTCAACCACCAGGGGGGAGGGGGAGGTATCTGGTACCGGTGTGTGGGTGGGTGGAGAAGATGATGTAGAAGGGGTCCCCGGCTTACCCCCTTGGTTTCTGGGGGACGGCTTGAAAAATGGAACTTGGGAGACTGGTTTGGATACCTTATTTCATTTAGAAGACATGATCGATGGTCGTATCGTGGAAGCTATACACAGTCACAATAGGGGGCAAACAGAGGTCGCTGTCTACTCTTATTCTGTAGGCTCAGGACTTATAGCTCAGACTCATCGGGAGGACAGAAGCTGCTCATTCAGCTGCATTATGATGTGAGGGGTGGGTTGGGGTCCTTCAGGGTACAAAAATCAATTGCTCATATTGTGAGGGCAGGTGAGCTGCCAGTTTTACTAGGGATGGTGGCCACAGATCTTGGCTAGGGCTTATTGGTGTTGAGGGGTGCAAGACAACTGAGCCTGTAGGGCTAATGTGTAAGTGAGTTGTCCAGGCTGGGGGTTAAAATGGCGTTGGTGGTACAGCTGCTGCTGGGGATAGGAGTATCGCTGTTGGGGGGCTGGTTAAACAAGGGTCCCACCGCTGGGTACTCACTCCCGTGGCTGGAACCGGGTTGAATGGTGGGCGTGTGGGGGCGAGCAGCGGGACTCCCGAGGGTCTTCTGCTGCTGGTAGTGGCTGGGGGGGTGCTCCCGGGTGTCTCCGGAGCCTCAGAGTCCCCGCACTGCGCTCTGTCACCTCCCGGCGTCCGGCCTTTCAAAGTCGAGGCCCCGGCTTCAGCCCCACTGCTAGGCCGCAACTTGCGGCGGCGCATAAGAGCGCTCTCCGGCTCTGTAGGAGGGTCTGCGGCAGTCGGGACACAGGGGGGCTCCGATGGGTAGCCGGCTGGGTGAAAGATTGGGCTGACTGGCAGCGGGTGGGCGAGATAGGACAGGAGCTGCAGTGGAACACGTCCTCCCTGTTGGATTGCCAGGCCACGCCCCCGATAATTTAGTTTTAAGTGTAGCAAGTGCTTGATAGTGTCTTCACAGTCAGAGGAGCGTCCGAGTCAGGATCAAACTTGGGGACTGTAGGGGAGGATTGCAAGGTTTTCGCCATGGGTGTTTCAATCAGAGACTTCCCAACTACTTTAGACAACTGGAGACAGATGCAGGTTTCTGAGAAGGGAAGGTCACCTGTGGTGGGAGAATGCCTTTAGATCTTTTTGACGGCATACTGATATATCACAATATTCAGAGTGAGAAGGCATGGAAGGCAACCTGAGAAATTGCAGAGGTTTATTGGGTAAGCCTCAGAGTCATGGGTGGTGGGAGTGCAGCTTGCAAATAACAACATCATAACAATTAATGGAGCAGCATTTATATAGGTGCAGTAAATAGGTTGAAGCGTAGGCACAATAGAGTGCATTATAGGTAGGTGCCAGATAGAGTAAGGCAGCCCCTGAGATGGGCAGAGGGAGGGGAAACGCCTTGCAAATTAGAGGTGCTGGGGTACAGTGGTGCGGGGGTAGTAAAGCAGCGCAGAGTATGGGCTAAATCTTGTTACTCCTCAGGTGGAGGTGGGTATCCACATGCCCAGCAGCAGAGGGAGGGGAGCGCCCACAACCGTAGCAAAGGGTCACAGCAGGACGGGGATCCCTGCACTGCCTGGCGCGCCAGAACTCTGGGCCACCCACAGCCCTGCAGACAACAGTGCACACTCTAGAGGTGCTGGGGTTCAGTGGCACAGGGGGTGGGAAAACAGCACAGAGTATGGGCTAAACCTTATTACCCCTCTGGTGGATGGGGTATCTGCATGACCAGCAGCAGAGGGAGGGGGCCCCTGCACTGCCCGACACCTCGGGCCGCCCGCAGCACTTCAGAGAGTTCACACTAAGGGCAGTATTCAATGAGGCTGATTTGCCATGTTTTATGGCGATTTTGTGCTATTTTCGCGCTATGAGGCGATTTTTTTTTTACTAAAACTGTGAATCACCCTATTCAATGACCAGATGGCGAATACTTTTCAAGGTTTTTATCGCCATGATTCACCGAGAATCGCTATCTTTTTATGGTGAAGTGGAATGTGAACTTTTAAAATAAAGTGTTTTGTTTTTTACATTTGGTGTAAAAAAATCAGGAATTTTATTCTGAGGAGGAGCATGCTATTTTTATTCATGTGCTGTAAGCACATGAATATATATTTAATTTTAAAAAAATATATATATTTTTTTTACACAGAGCAGGGGGCCGGGCGCTGAGCCGCTCATTAGATATTCATATATTCACTGCACCCGATCATTACATATGCACGATCGGGTGTAGTGAATACCCGGTCCCCTGGTCCCCGGAGCCCACCTCCCCCCCACAAACGTTCTGGGGCAGGCAGGGAGACTTCCATCTCCCTGCCTGCCGCTGTCCTCAGGCTCCCTGCGGCATCGCCGCAGGAGTTAAAATTCGCCGGTCAGGGGCAGTGAGCCCCTGACTTGTTGAATACTGGAGCCGGCGAGACTCCGGATCGCGACGGGCAGTGGCGAATGTGCAGCGAATCCTAAACAGGGGGGAGAGCGGGGGGCCCAAAGAGCAGCATGGGTAGTCCGGAGGGTGGGTGGCTGTCCTCAGGAGAGCTTGGTAAGGGTGCTGCTAGCTGAGATGGCTGCCAAGCCACGTCCCCTGACTAGATTTTTACCAAATGTGCTGCTGATCTGAGCCGGCATTGGTAACGTGTGGTACCGTGCATCGTTAGGACCTGTGCACATGGAGAGATTTGTGCTTAACTTCTAGGAGATCTAGACAGATTGCTCAGAAAATAGCCAAAAATCACCCCATATGAATGTCACTAATTTAACGGGAGGCTGCTGGTGTGGATTTTATTGTAATGTGACCACAGCAGCAGGGCTTCCAGTAATTTGATGTCACATCTTGCAAGGGAGTTGGAATGTCCAGTAGCTGTTTTTTACCCTGGCAAACCACAGGAACTTGTGGATTGTCTCTTGGTTTATTAATGATGAGAGCTTAATGGTTCTGTTGCCCACCCCTTCTCCTGTGCACGTCTCCATCATGGCCAGTGATTTTTCACTTTGCCACTGTCATTGTACTGGAAAATACACCAGCCGGGACTTTTATCCTCCACTCTCCTGAGTCTCTGATATCCTTCCCATACTCCACAGCTCCCATGTGGGTGATCAGCCACCACTTTTTATACACTGCCTTTTATCACACCTAAATGACAATGCAAAAGCCCCAACCTCTGTAATAGAGCGTAGTGGTTTTTGATTTTTTTTTTTTTTATGCCCAAAAAATGTTTGGAAACAAACTTTTCTTGAACTAATTTATTTATAGAAAACGGCAATTTTAAAGAATAGTATGACATTTTTGCTAGTTCAATGGCAGGGGTGACCCTCCTACAGTCCGGATTCCGAAGGTCGTTTCTCCGACATCAGAAATCAGACTGTCAGGAGCCTGACGGGGCAACCGTATTCAAGACCCTTATGGGCTTGGTGGCTCACGCTATTCTATTCTCCCTCTATAGGGGTCGTAGAACCCCACAAAGAAAAATAGGCCATGTAAGTCGGGATTCCGATGTCAGAGAAATGACCGTCGGAATTCCGACTATGGGTGAATCATCTGACACCCAAATTAATAATGTATTTCTTTCAAGTACATTACATGAGTAACCCTAACCGTACAGTGTCAGACTTTGGATAACATTTCAATAGAGAATATGAAAATCCTTAATCTACAGCGTTATTTGACATTAAAGTGAGATAAGGGAAGTACAACACAGGCAAAGGGTTTTAAATGTGAGAAAATGTAGATCTTGAATGGGAAAGCAGTCGGTAGTTAGGTTCCCACAGCATAGGATCGCTGTTTTGTAGACCCTCCTTTTTAGTCCAAACAGGTTTTAAATGCTTTGTTCCATTTAGTTCACTTTGCTTAATTGCCTGTGGACTTCGGGTCTAGGTAATGCAGCTCTGAAAACAGTACACCAAGAAATCCTTACTTTATGCCAGGGACTGGTATTGTTTGTAGTCAGGCGGCAGTGAAAACGTATTATAGTAGTGGCACACCTTTGTTTGGTTTTCTCCTTTGTACACTTAATATGTGGCAGTAACGCAGTAAAAAGGCTGTATAAGGGGGCAATATTCCAGCTCTATGGTCCTCTTGGATGTAAGGAAATTGCAGTAAATTAAAAACAAAAACTTTCCCACCGCTTAACCCCTTCCCGACACATGACGTATATATACGTCATGAGTCGGTTGCGGGGGGAATCAAGCCAGCTCACGGAGTGAGCTGGCTTGAAAGAGAGCAGGTAATGGCTGTATATTTCAGCCAGGTACCTGCTCTCACGGCCACGAGCGGCGAGTTCGCCGATCGTGGCCGTTTAACCCTTTAAGCACCGCGGGCAAAGCGCCCGCAGTGCTTAAATAGCTGATCGGAGGGGGGGCGCCCCCCTCCGGGGCCGATCGGGGCCCCCCGCGGCGAGATCGGAGGGTGCCGATCGGTTGCCATGGCAGCCAGGGGTCTAATGTAGACCCCTGTGCTGGCCATGTCAGCATACCTATTACATCCTGCCTGAGGCAGGATGTAATAGGAAGTGCTGAAAATCACTATGTTCAGCCATAGAGCTCTATGGCTGAACCTAGTACAGGCGATCGCGCCCCCTAGTGGTCAAGTACACTAGGGGGCCTTGTAGTAAAACTAAAAAAAAAAAAAAAAAATAAGTTTAAAAATAAAAAAATATTAAAAGTTCAAATCACCCCCCTTTCCCCATTTCACAAATAAAAATAAATAAAAAATAAAAAAATTAAACATATTTGGTATTGCCGCGTTCCTAAAAGTCCGATCTATTAAAATATAACATTAGTTATCCCACACGGTTAAAGGCGTAAACGGAAAAACATTCCTAACGCCAAAACTACGTTTTTTTGGTCGCATCGCCTACCCAAAAAAATGTAACTAAAAGAGATCAGAAAGTCGCACATATCCCATAATGGTATTAATTAAAAAGTACACTTCAGCCCGCAAAAAATGAGCCCTCACCCAGGTCCGTAGGTGGAAAAATCAAAAAGTTATAAGCCGCAGAACATGGCGACGCGACGCAAATTAGAAAAAACGTAAAATTTTAATTTTTTTTTTTAGTGGTAAAACGTAACGAAAACTATATAAGTTTGGTATCACCGGAATCATAACGACCCATAGAATAAAGATAACCCATCATTTTAAACGAACTATGAACTCCAAAAAAAACGTAACCAGCGCAAAATTGTGGAATTGCGTTTTTTTTCCTTTTTACCCCACGTTGAATTATTTCCTGATTCCCCAGAATATTATACGGTATAGTAAATGGTACCATTAAAAAGTACAACTTGTCCCGCAAAAAAAAGCCCTCATGTGTCTATATAGCCGGAAAATTAAAAAAGTTACGCTTATTTGAACGCGAGGAGGAAAAAAAAAAAAAATTAACAAAAAACTCCCGGTCGGGAAAGGGTTAAGACACCTTTTATGTTATGCCTTTAAAATAAATGTTTGTCTATATATATATATATGTGTGTGTTGTGTGTGTGTGTGTGTGTGTGTGTGTGTGTATATATATATATATATATATACACACACTTTTGATCTTTTTAAACTAGATCGCGTCTAGTTAAAAATGCATGCGATGTGCTAATGCACTCTGTGTTTTGAGCTAGATTCGAACCATGTATGGGCACTTTTAGGCTGATACTTTTGTTTAAATCAAAGCATTAGGTAAACTGAATTAATACCAAAGTGGAACAAAGTAATGTTTTGACTAATTAAAATATTTCTGGATTAGTTGTATGATAGCTTTGTGCGGTGTTTCTTATTTGGGACTGAGCCACCTTGGCATGGTGCCTAGTCTTGCTTCATGTAATCATATATTGATAAGATTATATCGCACTGGTTTTGAGCTCCACAATACTTTTACCTTGTGCTGAAGGTCCTAATATTGTCTGTACTTGTTCGAAGACCCATAGTGATGTGTTGTTGGGAATAAAGTGACTGACCGGGTAATTAGAATCAATTTCCTATTTTTATTGTAGAATACAAGATGGATTTATTATATTTCGTTGGTGGAAAATGTACAACCCAAAACAAAAACAACATGGTAAGTTGGATTAAATATAATAATTGTTAATAAGCATATTTTCCTTTATCCCTTTATCCTTTTTGGTTTTCGATTTTGAGTGAATACTTTGTACTGATCACCATCTGTCAGTAAGTTTAAAATAAAGCTGAAATGCTATAGAAGAGAAAAGGAAATTCAGATATCCCCCCCCATCATCCACAAATGCTGCCAAGACCGGCCCTTGAGCCTGGTGCTGGTTTTAGAAATACCAGGGAACCCCAACTTTTTTGGCCCCCTGAGTTTCGAAAACCAGGATCAGTTCTTTGAGCCCGGGGCTGATTTATAGTGGTGGGGTTGGGGGACCCCACGCCATTTTTTTTTTTTGTTACATTTGTATTATCATGGCGCCCATCGCATCTTATACCACTAAATAAGGTATGCGATGCGATTTTCGCGTGAAAAAGGCAAAATGTACAATTAAATATCGCATTGCATGCCAGCAAATGGCATGCGATGTTTAATTGTACAAGCACCCTGATGGGTGCATACAATGTTAAATGCCCCCCATTGTCAACGCGACCCCCACTATGAACGACAACCCGGAGTGTGGCGAGCTGCGGCGGTACGCGTCCTCCGACCTTTTCATACCCCCACTATCCACGTCGGCATGGAGTTGATTTTAGATAGTATGGCGAGCCCCGCAAAATACGAGCCTGAAGCATGGCGATCAGACGCGGAATACATGTAAAATCATCTCGCTGCGCTCGCCACGCTTCGGGTTCGGTGGCTCCCTGCGCTCGCCACGCGATCTAAAATCATCTCCATGCCGACGTGGATAGTGGGGGTATGAAAAGGTCGGAGGACGCGTACCGCCGCTCCTCGCCGGCTCACTGCGCTCGCCACGCTTCAGGTTGGCGTTGATGGTGGGGGTGCATTTAACATTGAAAGCACTAATAAGGGTGCTTGTACAATTAAAAATCTGATCGCATCGCATGTGGTTATATCGCATGTGATGCGATGTGATGTACTAAGATCAACATCGTGGGCGCCGTGATAATACAGAAGTACCAATTTTTATATTTTTTATTTATTTATTTTTTATTTATTTTTTTTTTACAAAGGGCAGCATTGCACAGCCCAGACTGATCCATGCGATGCTACCACTTCGTAAGTTTTGGGCGGCTGTATGTACAAATACTATACGAACCGGTCTGCACATGAACGGCTACGACGTCGGAAAATACGAGTGAGAATAATAAGACGGCTTTGTAAATTTGACATATTGTTCATTCGTATTGTCGGGTCATACACTGCCAATCCTGTTCGTACGACCGTATTTGGCAGCGTTACAAAGTTCCCTCCCTTAATATGTCGGTCCACAATGAAAACACGACCTTAGCAAGGAAATATGGAAAATATGCACTGTTAGCATGCCCTGAGATTTTGTTTTGTATGAGCACTTCAGTTATGTCAAGTTTATTATTTAGCAAGTAGACTTTGACATTTGGGCTATTTAACATCAAATCATTTATTTGCTGTTTCTATGCTGTTTAAAATATGTTTTAAACATGTTTATTATTATTATATATTGGATTGTCATTATATGTTGTATGTATTGAAGGTTCTACATTAGAAGTCCTTGCTTACCAATAAATAACATTATACAGTATTTCAGATAAAGTATACATTAATTAAATATTTACACCTACCTACATAAAATAGAACATTGAAACCTAAAAATAATTTTGTGTTCGTTCAGTCATAAATAACAGCAGAGTTGTTGACCTCTCAAGTGCTGCAGTCGCCAGTATGAAGTGTTTACTTTGGATAATTGTCTGTGGTTTTAACCACCATCTGGTCATGAAAAACATTTGTCAGAGATTAGAACAAAAGCACTACAAGAGTAAACTTCAAGTTCAGGTTTTATGAAAGTATTTTTTCTTGCACTTGTGATACAGTACACTATTACACACACATGCCTTTCAGATATACTGACCGCAACCAATATATCATGTGTGCAGTGTCTGTATTGGGGAAGATGCAAGTTTTACCTGTACACACATTCTAGTACATTTTTTTTAATATTTTTTTTAGTGCATCTGTTGATGCCTTTTGATGCACAAAATTATTAAAAATGTATAAAATAACCTTTAAGCTTTGGCGGAAATTCCATTAGCTGCGATAATTTACAGCGGACTAATTGATCCCTTGAGATTATTTAGCTATCCCCCAAGGCAGCCCACAAGCTTCCTTTAAAAGGAATTTAATTGAAGATATAGGTCTGGAAACTGATCCTTGTCATTACGCCCATTGACTCGCCCTCCACCTGTCTTTTTGCTTTTTTTTCACCTTTTCCTTCTCATTCACCCCCCAACCTCTGTATTCCATACCTCCTCTCCATAGGCCACCCGTCTTTTTTGTTCTTCTGTCTTTATTTATTTTCTTGGATTTCTTGGATTCTCTGATGGTGCCCCCATGTCAGAGGGGTACTTTAGCTGGAGGAAACGGATTCGGTAGTTGTTTCCCAGCACGGTGCCCACTAAGCAAATAGCTTAGTGAGCTATTCTGCGTAGGAAAATGCGATGTCCATATTAAGTGCACAGGACTGCTTATACAATGAAATATCACATAGGATCGCATGGCACCAAATGCGATGCGATATTTCATTGTATAAGCACCCATGCCATGTGATGTGATGGGTGCTTACTATGCCATTGCGTCACCCCCACTATCCACGCCACCCCGAAGCATGGAGAGCGGCGGCAGAACGCGTCCTCCAACCTTTTCATACCCCCACTATCCACGTCGGCGTGGCGTGCGGACGCGGAATACATGTGAAGTAATGCGCATCCCCTCGCGGGGCTTGCTGCACTCGCCACGCTACGGGCTCGCTGCGCTCGCAACACTATATAAATTCAACTCCGCACCAGCGTGGATAGTGGGGGTATGAAAAGGTCTGAGGACGGGTTCTGCAGCCCCTCTATGATCCAGGGAATCTTGGGTGGAAAATCTGTGAGACTACCTCAAGATAAAATAAAAAGATTTCCCATTCCTACTTCTAGCAAACAGTCTTAACGAGAGGCGAAAAGTTATCATCCAGGACGCCCTTACTTCCGTAGAGGGAATTTGAATATGACTCGCCAGTCCTTTCGTCAGTCATACAGAAGAGGTTCAAAATTATGACCGTGGAGCTACAGTGAAAATAGGGGCAATCAACATTGTAGAAAATGGCTATCAAATAGAATTCTTAAGAAAACTATGGAAGAACTGATTTATCAGGTCCAGAGTTCCAGAGAAAGTGGTGGAGAAGCAGACCCTCTGCATGAAAATTCAGCAATTACTGGAGATAGGAGCAGTAGAGCATGTTCCAGAAGATCAAATACGTCAAGATTATTATTTGAATCTTTTTCTCGTAGAAAAAAAGCACAAGTGGTTTCAGGACCATTCTGGACCTGATGGAGTTGAAAATGTATATAAGAAGGACAAAGTTCAGAATGGAGACGATAAGTTCAATCCTTATGGGGCAGAGGCAAGGAGACTTCTTGGCGTCCATCGACTTAAAAGATGCCTATTATCATGTTGCAACAGGACAAGAGGACAGGAATTTTCTCAGGTTCTCTCTTCAAGAACATTTTCAGTTCACCTGTCTCCCCTTTGGACTCAAAACATCTCCGAGAGTTTTTATGAAAGATCCTGGTAATGCTGATAGCAGAACTGAGGAAGCAGGGAGTAAAAGTTTGGCCTTACCTGGACGATCTGTTGCTGTCAGGAAGATCAATAAGAGATGTTCAACTCAGTATCAAGATCACAATAGAATTCTTACAGGATCATGATTGGGTAATCAACCAAGAGAAAAGTCAGCTGGTACCGTCTCAGATAATCAAGTTTCTAGAAGTTCTTATAGACACGGAAAGCTTCTCAGTAAGATTATCAAGGGACCATTGTCTGAAGATTCAGGACCTGGCACAAATGTTTTTGCTGCAGGGGAATGTTCCCTAAATTCTGGCCTACAACTCCTAGGAATGATGGCATAGTGTATCCATATCATCCCCTGGGCTCAGTGGTACATGAGGAGCCTTCAGTGGCAACTCTACCCATATATAAAGAACAAAACCAGTGACAGATTTCAAATTCAACTGAATATCAAGATGAAAGATTCCCTGAGGTGGTGGAAAATCTTATAGTCTTTCCATTTTGCCCGAGAAGGGCCTGTTTTACGACTGATGAAGATGTCTATTCAATTCCGTGGGAATTGGCAGTAATACCAGATGTCTTGAGACAGGGTCCTGTAATTCATCCAGATCCAAAAACCTTTTGTCTAAAGGTATGGCGATTTGAGCTACATAGAAACACCACAATCTGTCTGGACAGGTAACTGAGTTACTTTTGAAAGCAAGGAAAGAGGTCTCATTGTTGGTGTATTACAAAACATGGAATAAATTAATTTCATGGGGAAAAATTGAGAGAGATTTCTTCAATATTTCTGCGGCTAAAGTGTTGCAGTTTTTGTATGACGGATTTGAGTTGGGACTGCCAGTAGCTACATTTAAGTCTCAAATTGCAACACTTCGTGTACTGCTAGACAGGCGACTGGCAGAAGAGAAACTTTTAACCGGAATGAGGTCATGGGTTCGATCTCCAAAATGGCTCTAACAGTGCAGAGTTTGCATATTCTCCCTGTGCTTGTGTGGGTTTACTCCGGGTACTCCTGTTTCCTCCCACAATCCAAAAATATACAGATAGGTTAATTGTCTTCCAACAAAATTAACCCTAGAATGTCTGTGTGCATGTGTACATGTGGTAGGGAATATAGATTGTAAGCTCCACTGGTACAGGGACTGATGTGAATGTTCAAATGTTCTCTGTAAAGCGCTGCGTAATATGTATGCGCTATATAAGAAACTGATAATAAATTGTAAAGAAATTCTGTAGAGCTATCAAAAGGATACGCCCACCGGTAAAATCATTGGTAGCTCCATGGGATTTGAATTTGTTACTCAAGGTTTTGATGCATCAACCATTTGAGCCAATGGAAGACCTCACTCTTGAATGTCTCACATTTATTTCTAGTGGCGATTACATCAGCCAGGAGGGTGAGCGAAATTCAAGCGCTCTGGATAAAGGAAGCTTATATGGTAATATTCCATGATAGTCATCCTAAGAACTCATCCAGACCTTATGCCTAAAGTCATATCTGCATATTTCATATTAATCAAGAGATCTCATTGCCAAGTTTCTTCCCTAACCCAATAGATGAAGAACAAAAGGCTTGTCACATGTTGGACCTGGTACGAGCAGTTTCTATGTACATTAATCGAACCAAGGATTGGAGAAAATCTGATCATCTGTTTATCATTCCTGAGGGGCCAAATAAAGGATTGGCGCCCACAAAACAGACCATTTCAAGATGGATTTGAGATGTGATTGAATTTACCTATAAGCATGAAGGCAAAGTTCCACCTCCAGTCACCAAGGCAAATTCAACCAGGGCATTGTCCACATCTTGGGCTAGAAGGGCTAATGCGTCGGTGACGGAAATCTGTCAGGCAGCAACGTGGTTCTCAGTCCATATTTTCACCAATCATTATGCCTTGAATGTGTCTACAGCCCACTTTGGGAGTCATGTACTACAAGAGGCATTGTCCATAAGATAATCCTCTAGAATAAATTGATATATTGCATTCATATTGGCTCCCTCCCAATTTTGTTCAGCTTGGGTATGTCCCACTGTCATGGCTGCCATGGGGATCGTAGAATAAATCCTAGAGATCCCATGGCAGCCATTGGTTTCCCTCCCGTTGTGTTGTGTCAGTGTTTTTCAGGGACTTTACTGCAGAGACACTGAAAAGACAGAGGGGAGGAAGGAGCAAGCTATTATACCCAAGGTGGGCTGTCCCTGAAAAAAGTCCTGTCTAATCTGGTAGGAAGAGGAGAATATCCCACTGTCATGGCTGCCATGGGATCTCTAGGGGAAAAAGGCATTATCGGTAAGTATAATTTTCAATATTTCAAAATGATGGCAGATCGCTATCCATACGCATACTGTGCAAATGTAAGTCTGACCCTACTGGACATCTGCGACAGTCTGCATTCTTTTGGACAGTCCCTGAATGACAGGTGTCCACCCACTAATGCCAGCTCCCTGTTGGTCAACATCCGGTCAAATTGCTTTATGATCCATACACAATTTCTGCCGCTATTCAGCCATGCGATTTGATCCATATCGTGCAATAATCTCTCCAGACAGAATCTTGTTACATCTGTTAAGAGTCTTTTCACACAGGGTCTTTGTCGTCCTTTGCGGTTTAATGTTGCAACTCATAAGGATTTATAAAAAAAAATTTTTGGGAGGAGCATTTATCTATAGTTTATAATATCTGTTATTCTGATACTTGCTATTTGTTGTGGCTTAAGAAAATGTTTGGAATTCTTTTAACATTCTTGGTTTAAGGCCGATCCTCCCATCCTGTCAGCTTGGCTCAACATGTGCAGAAAGGACTTGCACAGTATCTAGCATGCGAATATGTATACTGCATGTGGCTGATTGGTCAGATGTTTTACTGTATGTATTTGCTGGAAGATGGCACATCCATTTTAGATGTTATGTTTTGTATTAAAATAACATCAATAATCATATAAAGTACTGTAGAAGTTAATGTTGTATATCAGGCCTGGCCAACCTGCATCTCTCCAGCTGTTGTGAAACTACACCTCCCAGCATGCCTTGCCACAGTTTTAGCATTCCCTAATAGCAAAACTGTAGCAAGGCATGCTGAGACCTAAGGCCCCCCCATACACTAGTCCGATTCCGACGGATCTGGACGTGAAATCGGACCAAATCGGCTGTGTGACATGCCATCGGGTCCGATGTGTGGTCCCATGCACATCAGACCCAGACCCTGTGGCACATCAGATGTCTTGCAATCTGACCCATCAGTGGCACAACGCGGGTCCGATCCTAGATGTGCGCTAGCGGTGAAGCACCGCTGGCACACACCTATGTGCGTGCAGCTGGTAGTGATGGACGGTGGGATGTGGCTGCTGAATATTTTGAAATGACTGGCCAGATGTTGATTGGCTGAGAGAATTATCTCAGCAAATCAAATGGGAGGCCGCTGATTGGGTGAAAGATTTCTCTCAGCCAATCAGTGTCCAGCCATTCATTTCAAAATATTCAGCAGCCGCATCCTGCCCCACCACCCGGCAAAATGCAGCTACAAGCTCCCAGCCGCCGCTGCTCGGACAGACCCCGCTTCCCTCCACTACAAGCTGCCTGCCCCTAGATTACATGCAATAAATTGCATGCGATTTATTGCATGTAGAAATGGCACATCAAGCGCCAAATTGCATGTGATCCTCCCGGGGTCTCAGGTGCAAACCGGCCCAGTGTATGGGGGGGGGGGGCTTTTATAGTTTCTAAATGGCTGGAGCGCCATAGGTTGGCCAGACCTGTTGTATATAGTATAATATGATGTCCTAAAACTTTTATTTCTAATCCACCTAGATGTGCTGGTGCCTCCTATCACATTTTGTCAGGCCTTGCTTTGGTTAATTATACGCTACTGTAATATAATATTTTGATAAAAATATTAAGCTTTGTGACAAAGTGTGTACTTTCTAAAAAAATATTATACTGCATTCATGTAGTCTGCCCTAAACACATGTACATGCACACTCACATGCAGTACACAGCAATGAGCTGGTAAACCTACCAGTATATATTTGGATTGTGGGAAGAAAACCCACACAGGCATTGGGGGATTCTACCGCCGCATACAGTGGGAATCAAATCTTCAGTGCTGTAAGAAATAATGCCAAACCATTATGCCAACCATACTGCCCTGTGGAAAGCCATTCTCATTCTACTTATTTTAGACACTTGTCTGTATTTGGGTACTTGTGAGTTATCCGGGCTGCCGATTTTTTCATCGCGCCCGAAATCATGGGCATCGCGTCGGTCGTGGCCGTTATAAGGGGCTGCGACGCGATGCCCACGATTTCCCATAGACAGCAATGTTAAAATAAAATGACAATGTGAAATTGGCCAATATGGCCATTTCACATTGGATATGTTTTAAAAAAAAAAAGGTTTCATGGCCCCCCACCACCGTTAACGCCACCCCGCTATTGAGACCAACCCGAAGCGTGGCGAGCGCAGCGAGCCCGCGAGGGGCGGCGGTACGCGTCCTCCGACCTTTTCATACCCCTACTATCCACTAGGGCGTGGAGTGAGAATAGAATAGTGTGGCGAGCGCAGCGAGGCGACGCGGACACCTGTGAAGCCCGCAAGGGGATGCGGATACCTGTGAAGGTATCCGCGTGCCCTCGCGGGGCTCGCCACGCTTCGGGCCTCGGTGGCTCGCTGCGCTCGCCACACTATTCTATTCTCACTCCACGCCCTAGTGGATAGTAGGGGTATGAAAAGGTCGGAGGACGCGTACCGCCGCCCCTCGCGGGCTTGTTGCGCTCGCCACGCTTCGGGTTGGTCTCAATAGCGGGGTGGCGTTAACGGTGGTGGGGGGGCCATGAAACCTTTTTTTTTTAAAACATATCCAATGTGAAATGGCCATATTGGCCAATTTCACATTGTCATTTTATTTTAACATTACTGTCTATGGGAAATCGGGTCCATCGCGTCTTTTAACATTACTGTCTATGGGAAATCGCGGGCATCGCGTCGCGGTCCCTTATAACGATGCACCCGATTTGGGGCTAAATCGCGGGCATCGCGTCGGTCGGGTGTCCTTAAGTTAACTAAACTTAAGGACAAAATCGGCAGCCTGGATAACTCACAAGTACCTGTATTTGTTCTCACTCCTGACTCCTGTTAATTTGCTTTGGGAGCTAGAAAAAACAATTAATCTTTTCCGTGTCACTATAATATGGATATAACCAGAGAAATATAAAATATGGAGTTCAGTCCATTATTTTGTTTATTTATTACTTAATGACCAATACCTACTGGCAAGATACAATAAACATCAGTAAGACAGTGACTACTTTAATAATGTGGAAATAAAACTGTGACCTGAACAGTACAGGTGGAATGGAGGGCGTAGAACATTCGTGTTCTGATGACCTCTGTAGGCTTTCAGACCAGAAGTGATAAAATATGAAGCATTTTCTCGAGAACACACTTGTATATGTATGCGCACACAACTGACTTATTGGCTGAAGGCATTTTGTTGTATTTTATGAAACACTAATTATTGTACATTATATGCAACCTGTCAGATTTGTTTTACATAATTTAGGATTACTCTTTTAATGAGGCCTAATGGCTTCCCAAGAGAATCAAATCTTAGAAAAAACCTCAATCATCATCTTGTTAGTGATCGCTTGTAAGGGTCCCATGTGGGCTGTAGTCTGCTTTAATTTTCCATGTATAATTGATCAGAGTCTCTTGGAGCAGATACTACTAATTAATAGCCTAACTTTCTGTTCTCCTCTATTAAGTGTTTTACTTTCCTATTGTACAGTAGTGTGCGTATATTGGCATAAGGCAATGTTTTCAATATAAATTGTCTCCATATTTTTCTGCTTCTCATAAACATCTGTGGTAAAGGCAGTTTATTTCCTCCTGTTAGTAGAACTGTAGGCTAGGCTGAGGAACAGATGAGAGCATACAAATAAATGTCAGGCACAACAGGGTGGCCGTGTGGGTTTTTGTAGTCCATTTGTTTTGTCTTTTCCAGAACAACCAGACTATTTGGCATTGTTGCTGACCGGTATAATATGATGATTATTATCATTATTATTATTATTATTATGATTACTATTATAATAGGTATTAACTGTTATGTTCTAGTTAGGTTTCTTTATAACTTAGATTATGAACTTTTGTATTTTTTGTCTGTCTTATGTTCTTAATTTTAATTTAGATCAGTCAATATAATTGAATACATTTCTCTTTGTTTTCTTTTTTTTGTGGTTGTTCTTATGCATCACTTTCTATAGTTTTGATAACTAGCTGATCGCAAATTCTTGACTTATTTTTTGAGATCTTGGTGCAAAACAAAATCTTTTCCTATGTGTATATCCCTCTTTATTTTAAACAATTCCTGGTCTGAATAAATGCTATTGCAAGAACTATGTAGTACAGTACTGTACTTAAATTAAGAAATATGTTAATAAAGACAGCTTAAACCCTTTCTAAATTCCCTGTTTCTCTTTTCTTGTTAGATCCCAAAGCAGAAACCAGGCTATACATTACAGTAAATGATTTTGAATTCCATGTTTACAACCGATCTGATCTTTATGGGCACCTCGAGGAGCTTTTTGGCTTAGACCCTACCATATTTCCTCCCAGGAAAGATGATGATAAGGTTCGGGAGAATGGAAAAGAAAAAGTGCAGTCTGAACTTGAAAGGTATTTTCGTTTATTAACTGAAGAGAGATTTTTTTAAAAATGTTACTTGCAGGAAATCTCTGCTTTTCCTGCGGTAATTGGTGCTTGTCAGTCTTTCATCCTTTCAAACTTAAATGAAAATTTTATTTTAAAAAACAGAAAAGAATGTGCCAAGTTATGTACTCTGCCCAAACCTTTAATATGGCTGCTCCTATTCAGTCATACAAAATCGTTGAGCACCTTTCTATGTAAGAATAAGTTACTTCCACATTCATTGAACATAAATACAAAATTATGTGATGCAGCTTATTACACTATTCAAGTTAGTTTAATATTTAATGGCCAATGTTTGGAATATGAACAGTTAATAATCATGTAATTCTGTAAAATGAATAGCTGAACATTTTGAATTGTGACTTCACGTTAAAGTAACTCTATCACCTATTTAATTGTGGGCTCTTGCCTTTATCAAGTTTTTTTTTCTGTAAAAAAAGGTTTTCATTTTCTCTTTCAGTGGAAAAGTTAAAACGGAATCTGCAGATCCGTCCTCATCTTGGAGATCTCTCATACCAGTAATTAAAGTCAATATCAGCACAGTAAGTAAAATATAGCAATATAAAGACCGTATCTGTCTCTACAATGGTTACAAAGACAGACCGTGACAGATGTCAAATACTTCTACATGGAACTTCCCAATATTTTGTTAGCTTCAAAACCAGACAGGCAAGATACCGGTTGTGGAAGATCCAAAATGATGAGAAAGGAGGATAGAAGTACAGTATATGCTATGGAATGTAAACTCTAATATTTTTTGAGATGTGTACTGAACAAAGAGGAGGGTGCATTTTACCTATATAGTGTAAGATTTGACATCTTGCTAAAGCTACTGTATACCATTATAGTGATAAGGCAATATGTAATAATCAGTACATTATATGTACTCTAATACAATGTCCTCAATTGATCCTATGCCTCAGAGTAGTTTCCCCATTTAACATATTAAATTGTAGTTCAATACATGACAGACAGCTTGTGTGTGCATTTATCTTAAACCTGGTTGTCCTGTGCTGCTTGGCGCAATAAAAGCGGATGCACTGCAGTTCAGTTAATTCACTGGTCATCAGACTAGAGCAGGGGTTCCCAAACTTTTTTGAATCACGGCGCCCTAGAGCTTCAAAATATTTTCAAGTCACCCCTAGGCCAAATACTTCTTATCGAGAAATTCTGAAAAGAAAATATTAAAGTACATTGGGTTTATATGTCACAGTTATCTGGTGAGGGACAGGATCCTTCTATTTGTCCACATATATTATGATTGGCAGCCACCAGCACTGGTTTTGCCTATTACATTGACCATTCATAATATGAATTGATCCTGGTCCACCAACCCAGGGCACCCCTGCAAGTGTCCTGAGGCACCCCAGGGTGCCTAGGCACACAGTTTGGGAACCACTGGGCTAGAGTGTAACTGAGTACTAGAACTCACTGACCCCACATTGAAAACAGGCACTTAGATTAGCCATACTTATTATTGGTTAGAGCAAGTGGCCCCTAATCTCCTGCAAATTTCAGCCAAGACTTCACTTTAGGTGAAAGACACTGATTTCCAAGACATACCAGCATGCCAGTACCTCCTTCTGCTGTTGAAATCCATAATGCGTGGGCTTGGCTGCCTCTTCTGTTTTGTTGGTCACTAGCCCTTTGAATGTGTGAGACCTCTGTCCAGTGCCAGCATCATCATTAAGTGGAATCCCTGGGGTCCTTCTTCCTCTTTTGCGATTGGTATATGTGACTCTTGGAGGCTGGTTGTAGCAGGGTATCTGGGCTTTTTCTTCACTATTGAAGAAAAAGCCCAGATCACTACACTCCCAATTTGTAAAGTACAGGGTGCAGTTCAGCATTCAAAAAACATGTACAAAATACACAAGTCTAGGTTCCCCGACAAAGCAATACACGGGGTAAAAATTTTGGACCATGAATAAAGAGAAAAAAACTGTCACACAGTTAGAATAGAGGCAGCTGATTATTAATCTAATTAAAATACTGCTGTTTTACGGTTAAAATGTTAGTCATATATGTTCATTCAATATGGTCCTCAATCAGGTCATAAGAGCTGCTGCTTTTACATTTTTCAATATCTCTCCTCCCTTTTTGAGATGACCTAATCTATCGATCTTGCAAAAGTAAATCATAAATCTATCTATCTATCATAAAATCTCTAGTGTCCATGAGTCTCTGAAACACTGGCATCTGCTGGCAGAGAGTGAGGCTACATCTTTCTCTACCTTCATGCACAAACACAGAAGGTAGCAGACTAGCTTTAGAAGCTTTTGCTTAGAGTGTGCTTATTAGTATGTATATATGTTATACGTACTGTATGTACAGTTTGTATATGTGTGTGTGTGTATATGTGTGTATATATATATATATATATATATATATATATATATATATATATATATATATATAGTATGTGCTATTAACCCTTAGAGTCCCAACATATGTGAGAGATGTTAAAAATATCCACTAAAAATGCCATCTCTCACATTTGTTATATAAATTCAAATAAAAAAAGTGTGAAAAAGATTATATCTACTATATAAGGTAAACATTACAGGTCATCATGATGAATAAAAATGTTTTCTTGCCAATTTTCACACTCATCACTGGGCACTCAAAGGGTTAATCAAAGTCTATTAGAGAAGTTAATTGTTCCCCTCCTTATAAGATGGTCTTCAATATCTACTGGAATACCACCACCTCATGAATGCTTACATCTGGAAAAGAAGATCATGCAGACAAAGGCTTTTTATATGGTGTAGGTCAGGCATTACCAATCTTGGTCACACTAACAGCGTTGAATTTAGGGAATGTGCAACATCCACACATTTATTTAAAACTGCAAGACTAGATTAAAAGTAATAATAATACATTTCATGCACAGGCATATATACACTTAGATGAAAAACCTAGGTATGCTCACCAATGAAGTTGTATAATGGGTTATCTGTGTCTAGGAGAGCAGGTTTAAGTGCTGCACCATTTCAATCTAAATGTATTTATTTTCAAGGTGGTGCTGCACTCCTTTGTGTGCTATTAATTCCTAAAGAAGTATTTTCTCTTGGGATGGGAGGGGTAACAGCAATAATGTCCAAACTTGATGTTGAACACAATATATGGATGTAAAAATGAAATTTATTGTACTAGGCCCATATATGTATAACTGCCTCTTTCCTACGCAAAGTGGGACGCATTAAATATTATATTATTAAATACAACCTATAGGTTCCTAATACTAAAGCATTTAAGAGTTCCAAATAATATCAGTCCTAATTCTTTAGTTTGGCTTTAGTTTGACAGGTAGCTCTGAAATGTGTGATGTCTGATCAATTTATTCTGGTGACAGGCCACAGCTGGAACATTTAATGGAAGAAAAAGAAGAAAATACTTAGGGGAAAGTGACATATCTATAGCCAAAATAACAATTTATAATACATCTAATTGCCTGACAAAGTGCCATGAATTTCAGACCGTGTGTAGTTGATAATGTATGAGCTTGATATGACACTATATTTTATGTTTAATATTTTAGTGTACTGAAATGCCTATTTTCCCGTAGTATGGTTTCTGATTTTGAGCACTTGATATCTACTGGGGCCAACTGCAGTATAGTCCATTTGATCGGGAGACTTGTCATTTTTTTTTATTAGAAACATAACTTGTAGTTGGGATTAAACCTTTCCCATGTCAAGATCCAGGATCTGTTGTATCTAAAAGTGAGTTGTCATTCTGCCACTTGGGACTTGTGAATATATGTTTTAGAATGAAGAGTTTGACAAGTACATTCCTATCCAACTGGCATTGTCATATTAGTTTAATCACACTGGGCAATGACATGCTGGCAGACTGGCATAAAAGAAACTTGGTTTAATATTTTGAGTTGCAAAACAAATATTAAAAGCCGTAATCTGTATAAAGAAACAAACATTGACTTCTATACAGTTGGACATAATGCATTATTTGTACAAATTGCTGTTGTTTTCTTTTTAACATATGTGCGTCGCATATACTTGCGGTAAGGCATTTTGCACTTACATACGCTGCACTAAGATAAGACAGGACGTGTCTGCACATCCAAAATCCAGTGTGTTTTGTGCCAAATGTGTCCCATGCTGACCATTTTGGTCTTATTTCCTTTTGAAGTATTAAATTAGACTTTAATAGTTAATGTACTGGGTTTTTTTTTTTTGTGGATACATTTTTCTGTAACGTTTACATTGCTATCACTCTGATGTCTCATCTGCTGGTGTAAACAAGGCACATATACTACTGTTTTGGTGTAGAGCAGTGCATGCATGTTGCATATATGTGGTCAAATATAAAAAAATGCACCTCTCTCCAGGCCTTATTTTGTGTTTGAGATTTATATGCACATTCTGTCCAAATCTATACAAAGCACAAATGTTTCAGAAATTCTAAAAACTGGATTTTTGAACTCCCAGTAAATCCCTGGATTTTTTTTAGTCCCAGTAAATCGCTTCCTCTCAGTCCACACACCCCCCCCCCCCCTTGGTATTTAGTACAACTTCAGAAGCAGCCTCAAACTAATGGTGATAAACAAAATATAGGTTACAAGTAATCAAGAGCCAACAAGCAAAGAAACAACATACAGGTGGGAGCGCAGTTAATTTCAGAAGGATTTAAGGGGCAGGTACAAAATTATTATTTTTTTCATCCAATCTGATGGACACTGGACCATGAACCCCTTATGTAAGTGTATACTCAGGAAAATCTGAACGGTAAACTTTCCGATTTGAAACGATCAACCTTGATTGTGAGCACTGGAAATTAAGAAAGTGGGACCAAGCTTTCACTGGCGTATTGGCTTTTGTGAAAAAGCCACATAGGACCAGATACACAAAACTTTAAAAAAGTGATAAACAACCAGCTAATCCACTCCTAAATGCCATGTCACAGAGTGGTTTTGATACATTTCAGTTTTGAGCTGACAGGCTGGTATTTTATCACTTTTTTTAGTATATTTACTAAATGCCAATTATGATAAATTTTTATTTATCCCTATTTGAACTATTCAGATCACTGGAAATCTTTTTTACTCGATGTTCGACTTCAAGGGCTAGAACACCTCAATTACTAATCTTTCAAAATTAAGTAAAAAATAAATATATTTTAGTACTTTAAATGTGTGCTTTATCCCTGAAAGCCCAACATCAGTAAATATTGATCTGAAAGTGATAAATATAAAAAAAATTGAACTTTAGGAGACTACTAGTACTGCAAAAGCCATAACCTCCCAAATAAATGGGAGAACCGATACACCACAGTGCCAGACCACACAGAAAACCTAAGCCAGCAGTGCAGGATCCTGAAAGATAAAGCACCATAAAAACAAATAACAAGGAGACATCCATTTGAAAAGCTGGAATGTAAGTTGATTCAGGACACAACCACTGCAAAAACCAAACCAAGGGGCAGAAAACAGAACCAGACATTAGTTCAGAATAAGCGCCCTTAGAAGGAGATGTTATGGAATCCCAAAACATAGGGCCTGAAAGCAGCATGTATGAACAGTAAGAGAATCTGAACCATGGAGGACTTCTACCCAGTGCTTGTGCAACAAAAGTTTATATACATCCTGCCTTGTGACACAACGAAAGGCAGTCAGATGCTGAACTCCCTCTTAAAAGTGTAGAGCAGAGGTTACCAACCAGGATCCTAGAGTCCCTCCCAATGGTCCAGGTTAAAGTACATCCATGCTTGACCACACATGACTTAATTAGTAACCCAGTGAATTTAATTTAACCATCAGTGCTGAGCCATGGATATACTTTAAACGTGGATTGTTGTTGTGCTTGGAGGACCATGTTTGAGAACCTCTGGAGAGAAAAACCTGAAACCTTAGGAAATAGACATTTGATCCTGTATGCCATCTATGGCCTCAATACACCAATGTTGTAGTCTGCACATAGAGAAGCCTAGATTCATGCTCCAGAAGCACACACATGGAACAGGCTCGGTACCAAGGCAATGTATAAAGCAGCTGAGATTCCAACTCCACAATCAGAAACCTTTAGCAAAGTTGGAAACAATTGGCCAGTGCTAGTCCACATAATGGGTCCCAGAACAGAGCAGTAATAACCAGCCCATCAAGATTATCAACTCCAGAAAAACCAAGGACTCAATACCACTTACCGTCCATGGAAAAAAGTACACCAAGTACCCGTAGAAATGAGCACAAACACTAGGTGGGAAGAACTCTCCCATATCCACTGCTCGTTTTTTCTCAAAAAAAGCACCACCATGAGTCTAAGCAGTTCTAGGGAATAGTAATAATAATAATAATAATAATAATAATAATAATAATAATTATTATTATTATTATTACATTTTAGAAGGTGCATAAAAAAGTGGTTTGCAGCGCCAGACATATGGCACACAGAAAAATACAGAGGACACTGAACTAAACATTACAGTAACTGAATAACTAAAACCAAGCACAGGTAACACTTAGCAGCACAAGTCTCTATACACAATAGAGCTGAGATTTGTCCATGTACTACCAGGGGTGGGTTGTTGGAGAAGATGAACGGTACTTGTGTATTATAGCGGCGCCCCCGATGTGCATCGCGCGATGTTTATATTGCGTCGCATCTCATGGCATGCATCGCGTAGCATGCGATGCAACGCGATTTTTGCCCCCTATGCGATGAAAGTTCGTATAAGCACCCTAAAGGGTGCTTACAATGTGAAATGCACCCCCACGCCCCCCCCCCCCACTATAAACGTGAACCCGAAGCGTGGCGAGCGCAGCGGTACGCGTCCTCCGACCCTTTCATACCCCCACTATCCACGTCGGCGTGGAGTTGAGAATAGAAAGTTTGGCGAGCGCAGTGAGCCACCGAGCCCGAAGCGTGGCGAGCGCACGCGGATACCTTCACAGGTATCGGAGTCCCCTCGCAGGCTTCACAGGTATCCGCGTCCCCTCGCGGGGCTCGCCAAGCTTTGGGCTCGGTGGCTCGCCACACTTTCTATTCTCAACTCCAAGCCGACGTGGATAGTGGGGGTATGAAAAGGTCGGAGGACACGTACCGCCGCCCCTCGCGGGCTCGCTGGGCTCGCCAGGCTTAGGGTTCACGTTTATAGTGGGGGGGTGGCGTGGGGGTGCATTTCAAATTGTAAGCACCCATTAGGGTGCTTATACAACGTTTAATCGCGTCGCATCGCATTGTATGGCATTGTATGCCATGTACAATGTCATACAATTTTTAAATTGTATGACATTGTACAGCATCGCGCGATATCGCGTCGTATCGCATACCATCGTATGCCTTATGGTATGCGATACGATGGGCGCCGCCAAAATACACAAGTACCAGATGAACTATTTCAAGTGAGAAGAAATGCGGGTGTAGACATTCGCTGAGCAGGAGCTGTAATTAAAGTGCGAGAGAATAGGTCTGTGAAAATAGGAGGGATGAGGGCTCTGCTCCAAGGAGTTCACAATCTAGAGAGGGAGAGCAGGTGACACCAGGTACAGACAAGGAGACCTAAAGATGGTAATAGCGAACCTAATAGGCTACCCCCTCCAGGATGTAGACATGGTTAAAAAACTGGCAATTAAATGCTGGCCACAGCTACAGGTACTGTAGGTCCACAGGGAAAGGTCAGAGGAATCCTGTTAGGGTGACATTCCCCTCCTGTCTGAGGACAACTACAGTGTAAGAAGCAGCCCCAGGTAAATCATTGCTAAAGCCTGCAAAATCAGAGTAGTAATGGCCAAAGCTTAAGGGCACTTGAACCGAGTCATACCCAGATAGACCCGATAACTATGAAAAGCCACACAATTCTGGTACTTTGAAAGCTCAGCTGGAAAGGAAAAAATACACAATTATTTAATAAAAGACTCTTTAGGCAGTCCTAATGAAAACAGCCCAGCTTTCATGGGCTCTGAACAAACGCTGACAACCATTCGGTGCCAGCTCTAACTGTCCTTTTATGCAATCTATGATCCAGTGTCCCCCAGATTATATGAAAGAGAAATAATAGTTGCCTTGTATAAATGATCTAAAATAAACATGAGGAGTGGCCTATTCCAGCTGAGATGCTGTGGACCTTTGAGCAGGCAAACATTTGGTTTCAGTTATTGCTGCTAAATGTGGCACAACCTGTTACGTTTCGGGGGCAATTACATTTTCACGTGGGTGATACAAGTGTTGGATAACCCTTTTTTTTCTTTAATAAAAGCCATACATAAAAAAAAAAAAAAAGTATATTGTGTTTACTTGAGTTTTCTTCAATTACAATAAAAATACCACTACAGTAGGTATGAATGTCTCTGCGTATGATAAGCCCCTGGAACTCACATCAATATTTAATGTGAACACTGAAGGTGTTTTATTTTGAAGTACAGTTATAGCCAAGTTCTTCTGTTCTTCTTGAGAAATGGCCGATAGTGCTCCACTTGGCACAGTCAGCCGCATCCACGACTTGGATACGCTACACTACTAATTCTTTTCAATGAGCCGCAGGTGCAACTTGGACACCACGAGCACAGCGGCGGGTGCAAACCTTTCACCACACAGGTTGCACATGGGACTTGGCCCCTCGATGAGCACGGCTTTATCTGTATCCTATATATTACTGGCTAGTCTAATATGTTTATAATCTCTCTTATAATTATTGTTTTTAAATGAATGTAAAAGGGTAAAAGTTAAAATAGCCAATTTTATTTGTGAATTGTGTGCTCCTTTTCAAATAATGGGATCAACTTTAATTGTAGGGACGCTTGGCCTTTGGAAATCATTACCAGCCTCAAACCTTGTGTGTAAATTTTGATGATGCATTCCTCACATACACCACAAAGCCCCCATCGAGTCATCTGGACCAGTTCATGCACATCCTAAAAGGAAAACTGGAGAATGTCAGGGTGATGCTAGTCCCCAGTCCGAGATATGTTGGTCTTCAGAACGACGAGTATGTATTTTTAATTTTATTTATTTTTGACCTGTAAAAGAAGTACATTACACCGGATTACATAATTATAATGGTGCCCATATACTTGTGTGATTTTTGCCTTTTTTCCCCGCAAGATTTTGATGCATTTGGCCGACTTAAGTCATGTAAAAAGTGTCAAATCGTATGTCTATTCCTTTAGATCCAAAACAAGGTCCAGGTCTGGAGATTATCATGGCTGCCACAAGGATTTGTGGTATCCCGTAGCGATGAATGGGATTGCGTGTGATACATCCAAATGCAAAAGGACCGCATACAATCCAGCTGCCGGGGTATCACATGTGATACCTTGCACTAGTGTATGGGGCCTTAAATATTTTCAAGGAAAAGTTCATAATTTTTTTTATTTTTATTCTTTTTAGCATTGGAATAACACGCTGTAGACTGCATTGTAATAGGTATACATTTGTATAGGTAAAACATAATAATCACATGTTGTATGTGATTTTGGTCTTTTGGTAGTTTAAAGGACAAATCATTATAAAATACAAATGTTTGTCAAAAAGAAACAAATAGATTTGTAAAAGGTGCCATGCAGATGCTACCTTTCTGTTTTCAGCCATGTCAAGCTTTGAGGTGCTCACGGGATACTGATGGCCAGAATCCCAATGCATCCCAGGGATAGGCACGATAGGAAGGTTTAGGTTTCAGGAGGGGCAAGAAGGGTCAGGCAGCGAGAGGGGTAGGTTAGATTTAGAGGTAGGGAGATAATACCAGGATGTATCAGGATTCTGACTGTTGGGACTCTGACTGCCAGGATTTCACTGCAATGTTCTTCAGTGAGTTTGGATGCCAAATCTTTGCAAAGATTGCATCCTAGAGGTTGTTCCCACACTTGGGGCCAGATTCTCTAAGCTTCGAAAAGTTATAAAATGGAGAGGGATAAACAGCCAGCCAGTCAGCTCCTGTCTGACATTTTTCAAACACAGTCTGGGACATGGCAGGTAGGAGCTGATTGGCTGGCTGTTTATCCCTCTCCATTTTATCACTTTTGAATCTTAGAGAATCTGGCCCTTGGTGATAAGTTGTCCCATGCTGTATCACTAGCCCAGACAGTCCGCACAATGGTGAAGCCAGCAAGATTTCATTTTTATCCATCTGATGTTTAGATTAGTGCCGTGATTACTGATGGTTTTATTCATTATTGTATGTAAAGTAGTACAATCACTTCCTAATGATAAAAAAAGTTAAGTACAAACTGTAAAATTGCTAATATGTGTGTGGATCCGACGTGTTTCCAATTACGAATCCATGTAGGTTGTTAATGAAATGCCAAATATTCTTTCCTTGCAAGATATGCCCTTTTTAGTCTGTAATAACTGACCAGTTGATCCCATTTAGTTATCATTGGCTACCTTTTTCAGACTGAAGTTAATACAGTAAAGATGCAATTGGTGACAGGACAGAAGCGCTCAGTGAATATAAGACCATTTTTAATGTTAACAGACAAAAAACACTGCAATCAATAAAAGAGGAACACTTCTTAGATGTAGGGAGGCAGTCTTACCCAGTAGGTGTGGAGTGCAGTCTTATAATGCAGCCTGCTAGGCTCCAAAAAGTTTCTCCCAGTCAGGCTTCTCTGGTCCTGAGTCACTGTAGCAACCAATGCAATTTCAGCCTCCTTTGGCCCTTTCTCAAGGCTAGTGAATACATTGTATCTAGTACCCTCTGCTGCTAAATATTTCATGTTAGTAATGCTATGTTCAAATTCATTGTCGGACTGGGGCATGAAGGGCCCACCTGGGAATGTTGTTATAGGGACCCACTGTAGGGGGTATGGCCAGTCTCTAGAGGGGTGTGGCCAGCTATCACAGACGTTTGGCAAACCTTTAAAGTAAATAGTACAGTAAATTCTGCTTGTGCATGCATGATAATGTACCACATTAGTAACCACAGTGCTCGGTAGAAGATATACTGTACCATAGTCTTTTGCAGTATAATGTAACATTTGTATAATGTAGAATTCATGTGTAGTATAGAACCTGATCCCTATATTTGGCGGTGGGGCCCAATGGGGGTTTTCCCTTTACCCCTGTGGGCCAGTCCGACACTGTTCAAATTCCCAGTGTGACTAGCCACCTGCACTGGGATTTTGAAGCATTGTACCGTATATAGTAAAAAAAATGCAAACATTGGAGATGGTACAGGCTATTTAGTTTGTTAAAATGTAAAACTATTCAAATCTGAAAATACATCTGTATGTGGATTATTCACAATGAGTACCAGACACCAAAAAGGTAATTCACATCTAATGGTACAGAATGAATGACTGTCTTTGAAATATAGGGCACACATGTCAGAAAACTGCGGCAAACATTGGTCGGTGTCCAATTAGGTGGAATTGTTTACAGAAGCTAATCTATATGCTGGGGGAGTGGGGGGGTATTCAATTAGCACTGATACCCAGCACTTATCATGGATTATGATACTCCCCACTGTTGGATTTCTTACAATTACCTTTTTTACATAGGTTTAAAAGTATATTTTCTAAAGGAGATTATGTACATGATGACCACAGTAAATTGTGCAGTTTTTGTAGAACTAGAGGGACATAACCTAACTTTGCATAGTATAGTACACACTTCTAGCATAAACCATTTTCTCTTACTGTAAGTGCTGATTTGGGGAATAACTGTACAGCCACTTCACTTAGCAGTGGAATTTGTATGAAAGAAAAATATCTCACACTGAGCGTTCCGCATTTTGTATGCTTTAATCAGTTGCATATAGTGTGAGACTAAAGATGCATCTCTAATTCATTCCTAGAAAAGCACTTGTATCCTTAAGAAACACATTTCAAAAATAAACTAGCTGTCAATCATGTGCACTTTTCTTTTTTTAATGTTATAATCGGCTCCGTTTTCCCTCAACACTTAAGTATACTGGAACATGCCAAAAAAGCATGATAAATAAAGCTAAAATTTAGGGCACTTGAAAGTAGAGAATTCAAACTAGGTCTTTACAGAACCCTGGAGAAATGAGAGAGAACCTGTAAAATTCCTCGCTGTAAGGCCTTTCAGCTGCTTGCGTCTAGTAATAGGACAGTCATAAATGTTCCATTTCTAATCAAATTGAGAGACAACAAGTCTTTCTTTTCTAGATCCTGTGTTTTCTGAGCATAACAGGAAATGTATTATTTTAATCTGATAAATAATAAGGCACATGGATAATTTAAATGATGTAATCTGGCAGATCTGAGTCTTTATGCATTTAATTTACTTCTATACTGTGCGTTGCTGAACATTTTCGTTTGCACATAGGCTTCTGTTTTAGGTTAATTTCCTAGAGGAACAGAACATCCAAATCCTTTTTTCTCATAACATTAAAGGTTTTATCCTCCAGCAGAAGATATCACTGGATTGTATTGCCATGGTTCCTTTGCACATTGAACCTCTGCCAGGTCTGCTTCATTGCAATCATGGATAGCAAATGAAGATTAAAATATCTAATGCGTGGTCAAGTTAAATTTCCTGTGCTCATTTTTTTTGTTTCCTGTTTTAAGGCCTCCGAGACTCATGGGAGAAGGATTTGTGGTCATGCAGTCTAATGATGTTGACATCTACTACTACATGGATGAGCCAGGTAATCTGCAGCAAGATGATAAAAATAGCTGGCTGATGCAAGTAATTGGATCCATGGTTAATTCATTACTTTCATGGTTTGATGTCAGTATGTGTTCCTCGGTCTCTCTTGTCCAGTGTGTTCCACTGATGTATTTGATCAACATCAACATGACAGTTGTGACCTGTTGCACTTTTTTCGGTTTGTTCATCTTAGCCTACGGAGAATGTGAAAACGTACCTGACCTGTGTTTCAGTTGGTCCTGTATTTTGCAAAAAAGACTACAAATTGTTGTTTTACTGTGCCTTATAAATGTATCCCCACACACACACACACACGCAAACACACCATTACTTGATTTATGAATGTTGGTTTGTTTGTTACTGAAATCTTCTTAAAGTCCTCTCCTGAATTTCCAGTTTTCAGTAAACCTTTGATCTGATTTCATTAGAATATTGACTTTAGCCTTTGTAATGAAGCTCATGTTGCAAAAGCCGAATTCAGACCCTTCTTCCCCCTCATTACAAAACAAAAAGCCAACTTCCTAGTTAAAAATAAGAACTTAGATCTGTAGGGGGTGCCCAACTTAAATTACTTCCCATTCTGTGGCCTCTTGTCTCTGTGGCGGCCAGATTACAGCTTCCTGCAGTCTGGTAAGTGGATAGTTTCAGCGCTACACCAGTCCGTGTTGGGAGACGTCCCACCAGTACCATGCACAAATGATCATACGAGCAACAGGGTCATTACAGATGCTTGTCATACCCTGGCAGTAAGTGTGCATGCTGCATTGTTGTGTCTGGCAGTCAAGAGACAGCTCAAGAATGCTGCAGACCTGCTCTAATTGTATTACAACATAGAATTGTCTGAGATTGCAGGTGGTCCCAAATCTATAAAATGATACAGGTCAGGGTGGCATGGTAGCAACATCTTCCTGTTCACATGCAGAATATAATACAAAGGGCTCATAGTTCTACACATACGATCTCAAAGTACTGAACATCTGGCAACTTCTCTGTTTGTTTTTGAAGGGCTTGTCCCAGAAGATACAGGGGAAAATGTTGAAGGACAAAGCAACACAGAAGATGCAAAGCTGCAGGACTTGCCACCTTGTTGGGGATTAGACATTGTCTGTGGAAAAGGAACAGATTTTAACTATGGGCCATGGGCAGACAGGCAGAGGTACAGTACATGTAATATCTCTCCTATAAACATCAAAAGCATTGCTTTGCATGTCAGTGTTTTAGCAGATTCGTTATGAAATGCCGGCGGTTGGAATCCCAGCATTTTTTTGTGTAAGCTCATAATGCTGCAGAGGGCAGGTGTCTGTGTGAAAAAATAAGGATTTGTCCCATATCTTATACTTTTGTTTGCTGTGGTTTCATTGTACGAACATTTAAAGGATAACTCAATCTAAAGGATCAATTTGAACTAGTAATTCTGCTAGCCTTTTCCAAGCTGCTCTCCGTTCAGCTCACAGATAAATTCCTCTCTCCTGTCTGGCTGAGTGTTCAGTCAGTTCACTGTTTGCTTGTGTTGTTGGTGACCCATTCCCCTGCATTGATACATTGTAATTTAAATACAGAAGCTATTCTTTATCAGCCACCTATCTTCTAAGACCCCCATCCATTATTGCGAGGTATCACATACGGTACCTCGCATACAATACCCCACCAACTCACCGGGTACCTCCTGGGCGGTTGGATTGTTAACAGTCAGTACATATGATGTATTGTTGGTGATCCCAGTCATGGCTGCAGGATCTGATAGATCCTTATAGCAGCCACTGAGCTTTATGATTGTGATGTGCATGGGAACGCACCGCGTAATGCAACCACAGGACATGCATTGTGACTTTTCATGTGATCCATCACAACAGTTTGGCGGAATCGCATAAAAAGTGCCCATATCGCACTAGTTGATGGGGGCCTTAACTTCATCCTTTACCTGTCCCCAAGTCCTTCTACTTGCTTGCTGGTAGTGTACAAACTCATGGGCCCATACATGGTGTAATTATTGTATGCGTTTTGGACTAGATCGCATCTCATACGCTTTGCGATGCAATGCAATCTAGTACAAAAAGTAAGTACAGCACATACTTTTTGTGCTGTGTTGTGATGTGCGTGGGACCATAAATATGATCACATCCATTGTTCCTGTACAATTAAATAATACTTTTCCTTTGTTCTGGCAGGGAGTGCTTGTGGAAATTTTTCTTCCCACCAGATTATCAGGTTCTGAAGGTTTCAGATATCCCGCAGCCTGGGAAACCTCGGCAGATCCAGGCATTTGAATTAAGAATGAACATCATTGCAAATGCCACAATTGATCTGCTTTTTACCAAAAACAAAGTGAGTGCTAATATTAACCACCCTGATATAGGTTGCTGTACTATAAAAAGTGAGTTTTGCTGTAAGTGTTTGTGCAGGATGCAGTTTTGAAAGACCTGATAAATTATTAGGTTACCATTGCTAGAAATATGAGGCCTTTAATATGTATGACTGATGTTGGACTCTACTGCAAGTCTCAGAGAGCTTTATGTTGGTGAAGTCACCTGTCATATAATAATTAGATAACGCGCAGGCTTTGCTGTACTTCCCATCCCCTTGGGTACATTGTGCTGTGAGATCACTGAACCAGACGCAAGTCTCAGCATGTCTGCTAGAGCTGTATGGAAATATTATTCTGTGTGTGTGCGCGCAAGATTCTAAAAGGCTTTTTATCCACATTTCTTAAAAAAAATAAAATGTAAGAAGTGAGGATAAAATCTGCTACTATGGAAAAATAACTATTAACATGTCTTTGCTGAGTACACACTGTACAGGCAGCCATTTTCTAGGCTGAGGCAATTTGTGATTTATATGGCATTGAGGATGCTGATTGTTAATGGATTGGTAAAGTGAATATGTTTGATCACTTAATGACCTCAGACAACTGGTTCCTCTGTAGTGCTTAATGAGCAACTGTTTTAATCTTATCCTATCGGTGTTTGCAATCACTTGTAAATCTGTCCCATAGACACAACTGACTTTGAAAGGAATACCTTGTTAAATTAGAGGGGAGTAAGTTTTGGGGGGCTGATGTAGTATAATGTGTAATGATATGGACAAAGGAAAGGTACACATAGTGGGGTATTCAATTCCCTGACGCCGATGGGAGAAATAGCGGGGACTGCCTACTCAATGTTGTCTTTCCCAACAGCATTAAACAGGCATCCCGGCAAAACAAGCCCGACTTTATGCACAGAGCGGGTCGTGTATTGTGGCGCTCACGGCTGGATCCTGACGATCCACGGCCGTTTCTCGCAGCCACACCCCCTTTTCGACAAGATACAGTCGACGGGACCGTGAATGGGACCGGGGCACGACTGTTGGGCCGGCCCGACAGTTGTGACCCAGGTTTGAATACCCCTAATAGGGGTGCAGTGTCCCAAGAAAAAGGTTTATGACACAGCAAGGGTCAATAGCAATATTTATTAATACATCAAGAGCATCCCGTCCCGAGGAAGGAGTTACTCTCCGAAACACGTTAATTTGGGGGAATTTGATTGCAGTTTGCACCTGGACAGAACTAGTACTTTTCAAGCCCAGAATTTGCTGAAATATAAGCTCTGTACAACCCGGGACCCATATTGCACTCGCAAGCAAAGCCCACCTCAGCACCGTTTCAGGGTCACACACACCTTTTTGTTTCTAAACCGGGATTTGGCTGAAATTCTGTGATTTGGATGCTACTCTCAGTATCTGTGTTTGTTTTTGATGTATTAATAAATATTGTTATTTGACTTTCGTTGTCAAACAGGGTCATAAACATCTTTCTTGGGACACCAAGCTCCTATGTGACCTTTTCTTTGTCCATTGTATACACTTTGTTTTATTCTTTTTGGTGCACCCTGATTTATTGCACAGTCTACACACCACTCACTTTCACCTTGATAATGTGTAATATTGCCATTTGTGGAATTATGAAATTATATTTGCATGCGTTTTCCAGAAATCTTTATTTTGTACAATTTCTTATTGTATCAGCGGTACACATCAGAACAATGTCATGAAGGACAGAAAGAACCTTCATTCCATTATTCATTACACTACACAATAGTGCTAGCGATATTGCACCGGATTAAGACATGTTAGCAAGGCTGCAATTTTTTTGCAGATGGACAAAACCATGCTGCACTGCAGGTGGGGCAGATGTAACATGTGCAGAGAGTTAGATTTGGGTGGGGTATGTTAAAACTGAAATCAAAATTGCAGTGTAAGAATAAAGCAGACAATATTTACCCTGCAAACAAACAAAACAACTAAACCAAATCTAACTCTCTCTGCATATGGTCTATCTGCCCCACCTGCAGTGCAGCATGGTTGTGTACTTCTGCAAGAATTGCAGCCTTGCTAACAGGGCTGAATCTGGCCCATCATCCGGTTCATTGAGCGGCGTCACTGACCGGAAGATATTGCTGACTGCTGTCTAAGTTCATAGATTTGGGTGCACACACACACATTGAGCAGAGATCACTCCACTGTGCATCCAGCTTAGGAGGTTTATTGGTTGACGATAACTATGTATATGTTGTACTCTGAGTTATGAACTGTTTGGAATTGATTTGAAATGACTTTACTTATAAAGTTTACAGCGGGAATACTTTTTGATTATACCTTGGTACAGCTAATGTTTTTATTATACAGGAAACAAATGCTGTACATGTGAACGTGTGGGCAGGATCTTATTTGGAAGTAAACATCCCTCTGATTGTCACAGACACTGGTAAGATGTTTTCCTTTTAGAAGTTAGTTACTGGCCAGCTATTTAATGCATTGATAATTTGTATAAAATGTGCGTCAGTCACTGGTTTCCCCATGGCAGCTAGAGCGTTACTTTTCTTCCTTTATAATGGCCTACCTTGCGTTTGTTTGGAATTCTGCAATAGCTTCTCTGCAGAACTTTTTGATCTCCCAAAAATATATGAAATCTATGAAAAGATCATAACTGGCAAGTTTTTTTTTATTGAGTATTTCTAAATGATCATTTGTTGTAATGGTGTGTACACACAGGGGTGACTATGGCTGGTTTGCAAAAGCAAACTCCTTCTCATACCCTCCAACATGACCCATTGCATTCGGTACACAATGCTCTGTTCCTGGACATCCTTTGTAATGTATGATGGTCATCACCTGTGTTGAAACACCCTTCTCGTCAATTACCTAGTTCCACACAGGTGCTGGCAATCATACATTACCTGGAAAGTCCAGGAGCAGAGCATTGTGTACCAAATGCAATGGGTCATGTTGGAGGGTATGCCTTCTTTAATTGACAAAACCATGCTGCACTGCAGGTGGGGCTGATGTAACATGGGCAGAGAGAGTTACATTTGGGTGGGGTGTGTTCAAATTGAAATCTAAATTGCAGTGTATGAATAAAGCAGGCAGTATTTACCCTGTAACTCGCTCTGCACATGTTACATCTGCCCCACCTGCAGTGCACATGGTTTTGTCCATTAAAGAAGGAGTTTGCTTTTACAAACCAACCAGAATCAGGGTCGCAGTGCGATTTTTGGCTTCAATTTTTACTATGTAGTCAAAATAGGATAGTAAGTTAGGCAAAATCTCAGTGTTTAGGAGGCTTGTGATACAGATGCGCGGCTCTGTGGTGTCCATATCGCAAGGGAAAATAGACTCTGCAGACAAGTCTATTTTGACTTGTCTGTGGTATGCAATTGGCCTAGGGCCCAATAGCAAGATAGTTAAAATTGCCAATGCAGTTAGTCAAAATCACATAGTCAATGTAGGATAGTCAAAATCACCCATTAGTCTGAATCGCACCTTGTGTACACACCTTAAGAGTTTGGTATTTAAATTCAATATAAGGGGCTTGGATTATTTTCTGAAAAGACCTGGGCAATTATCACCCAGATTTCTTTAAGATGCATTTTATATAATAATGGTTTATTAAGCTGCAGTTCTTGCAGAGAACTTACTTAGAGATGTCAACAGTAAATCTTATGTCCACAAGCGTAATGATTTCCACTAACAAACATACAAATTAATTGCGTTTTGTATAATAATTTTAATGTCCTGGATTCAGGTGACCCTTTTTTGGGGATATTTATTTAGACAGGGGACTTATTAGCTGGATGTATTTCTCGGTAAAGAATTTGAATCCATTCAGTTACTGCTGTAATGGCCATTGGTGCTCTTGAAATCCAAGTTAAGTGCAACCTCCAGGCTTACTTCCATGGTAACTGCACCTTTGCATGCATTGGTCACATGGCATATAATGGATTATGGGGCTTATTGTAGCATTTTTAATGTTACAGACCAGGGGTGGAGAACCATTTTTGTGCCAAGGGCCGTTTGTATGGGGAAAAAATACTTGGCGGCCATATGTAAAAATGTCTCTTCTCTCGCGATAATTCCCCTATACTTGACGCCCGGCAAAAGCCGCAGGGCGGGTGGGCGGGCCACTCAAACAGGCTAGGGGGCCGCATACGGCCCCCGGGCCTGAGGTTCCCCACCCATGTTATAGACCCTGAAGTTTAAAAGCTCTGGTAAGTCCTGCAGCTAACTG
Source organism: Crinia signifera (assembly GCF_055691185.1). NCBI lineage: Eukaryota > Metazoa > Chordata > Amphibia > Anura > Myobatrachidae > Crinia > Crinia signifera. Next base: position 141,214,238 of record NC_139217.1, on the reverse strand, counting down.
TTTGTTTTTTTCTGTTTGTGACCATTTTAAAAAGAACATGTAGTACAGTAAGTACTGCTTTTGTGCTTTTGTTTTATCTATAGGCTATTCAACCACAATTAAAGGACAGCTGTTACATGTTGATACAACCACTAGTATGCAGTTCAGGACTCTTCTTGAAGCCGAAATGCTTGCAGTAAGTGTAAATTATCTAATCATTTGCTTTTGTTTACATAATTTTTTTGTTGCAGATGTGGCCAAAACATAGATAACGAGTTGAACGTGGTCACTCACCCAGCTGATTTTTACTGGCTATATTCACCAATTTAAAGCAGCTGAAACTGCAGCTGTGACAGTGCAGCCAATAGAATCAGGCTGGTTTTTATTGATTGAGGTGGTTACTTGTGACACCTCCATTCCGCTAGTGTGGGCCGCAGTATTACAGTTTGGTGAAGGAGAGAGAATGAAGGCAGAAGGTGCTGTGTAGCGCATGCTGGCATACTGAAACAAAGACTGGCAGGCACTGGGGTAACCACAGTTGGGTGCTTGGACAAATCATGTTTTGGAGTCACAGAGGCTACTGCTGTTGGACTGGCATGGCTGAGGGACTGGAAACTACTCTCTGTGACAGGTCAGTCTTTATGTGGAAGGCTGGAAAATTGAGTATCATTTTTAGATTTTATGAGGACAAAATATATATATATATATATATATATATCTATATATATATATATATATATATATATATATATATATATATATATATATATAATATATTTTCCTGTGGAGGCCAAAGTGTGACTTCAGCAGAACAGTCCCTATGCCCTGTGCAGTGAGACCAAACAATGCCCAGTTAGAGGACATAATCAAATATGCAAAAATAGCAAACCGTGACATAAGTATCGGTGGCAGAAAACCACAGATTTGGTTTAATCTAATCTCAGATGGTTTAAAAGAAGGAAAAGCACATGAGGGGAAAGGGCCCTTGTGAGAGTTTACATTCTAAAAGGGGAGGGGCGGGCAGACAGGTTTGTCACAGATAGGGTAGGCAGTGAGCGTGGAACAGTGTGTTGGGATGATTGGCTAGGTTTGGGTCTTGACCGCTCATTTGAAGTTTTGTGAGATGTGGAGTTCCTGAGTGAGAAAGGGAGAGAATTCCAGAGAAAGAGAGCAGCCCGTGAAAGATCTTGGAGGTAGGAGTGGGAGGAAGTAATCAGTTGGCAGGAGAGGTGGCATGCATTATTGGAGTGAAGAGGATGCGTGGGAGCGTAAAGGGAGATGTAAATGCGAGAGGAGTGGGTGAAGGACTTGGGAGTGTGAGAAGCTTGAATTGGACTCTGAAAGTGAAGGCAGGGAAGGGCTTGTAGCATAAGGGGGAGGATGTTGTTTTAACTATATTATTACTACGAATACATATTTTGCTATGAAACCCGAAATAAATAAATTCAACCACTAAAATAGTTTACCTGAAACTGTGCAAATAATGTTTCATATATAAAAATTCCTGTACAATAAATGATTTAAAGTTAAAGTAATATTAAAGCCCCTATTCAAACAAATGCTTAAACTCATTTTTAGAATATACAAGGATCTGTGCAATGATGATTTACCTGTTAGACTTAATCTTGTGCCATACTGTATGCCTGTTCTAACACTCATTCTGTTCATTCTTCCCGTAGTTTCACATTAATGCCAGCTACCCTAGGGTGTGGAATATGCCCCAGACATGGCAGTGTGAACTTGAAGTTTACAAGGCAACTTACCACTTTATATTTGCTCAGAAAAACTTTTTCACAGGTAAATATATAATGACTTTTAAAAAGTATACAGCAACGCCAGATTTGGTGATCTTGAATGTTATCTATTTATCTAGCTTGTTATGGACACATGAGCAATCAGCGGTTTACACTTATCTTTTTGTAGTAGTATAAGCAGCGCCGTGACATTTTAAATCAATGTTTGTGAAATTATTGGGACTAGCAATAACTGAACCTATGAATGCATGTCCATGTTAATGCTGACGGTCTGAGGACTGTACCACAACCAAAAAAACTTAAGAAACTAATGTCCATCTTTTCATGTCAACTCTTCCATGTCAACCTATACATTGTCTGTGAGCTATACTACACCCCGTTCACACTGCCTGCATGAAACTAAATTGTTAGGGGCAGTACGGACGGTGTAATGGTTAGCATTACTGCCTCACAGCACTGAGGTCATGGGTTCGATTCCCACCATGGCCCTAACTGTGCGGAGTTTGTATATTCTCCCCGTGCTTGTGTGGCTTTCCTCCGGGTACTCAGATTTCCTCCCACAATCCAAAAATATACTGGTAGGTTATTTGGCTCCTAACAAAATTAACCCTAGAATGTCTGTGTGTGCGTGTACATGTGGTAGGGAATATAGGGGCAGATGTATTAAGCCTTAACAAGAGATAAATGCAGGTGTGATAAGGAGAGATAAACGTCCAGCCAATCACCTGCTAACTGCCATGTTACAGGCTGTGTTTGAAAAAAGACAGTAAGGAGCTGATTGGCTGGACGTTTATCTCTCCTTATCACCCTTGCATTTATCTCTTGTTAAGGCTTAATACATCTGCCCCATAGATTGTAAGCTCCATGGGGCAGGGACTGATGTGAATTTTGAAATATTCTCTGTAAAGCGCTGCGGAATATGTGTGCGCTGTATAAGAAACTTAAAAATAATAATAATAAATAAATATTTAGCCGTATGTCGAGTTGTATGCATTATGTGACCACTCTACCCATATCTATACACAGCATTTGCACCAGCCCTACACCTTGTGCAAGCAATCCATCTGAAGCCACACATCTCTCAGCAGCTGCACAAATTAAAATTCTGTTTTCACATCGCCAAGACACAGTTATTCAGTTTATTCTGCATGCAGATTCCCTATTGCCTCCAAGTTGAGCCCATTCACTCACAAATGCAGAGGTGACTGAGCTGCATTAAATTCACAATCAAGCATAGAGCACATCTGCAGAGCACCTGCCATGATACCTTTGCAACCTACTGCAAAATGGTCCAGTGTACAATTTGTATCCGCACGTTTTAGTCTAATTACCTGGTACACGGTTTTAAGATGCCAGTGAGTGTATAAGAATTATTTTATCAAATGAAATATAATTGAACTTTGTAATGTGTTTCTCTTTAAAAACATTTGTTCCGTAGATTTTTTTAGTTTTCCTTTTGTGAGATTTGTGTTAAGTCGAATTTGCTTTTAACAAATACAAAGAAGTAAAAAGACTCTAGGGGGTAAATGTACTAAAGTGTGAGTTAACTCTCCCACTGGTTCTAAGTTCCCTACTGTGGATCCTTCAGAACTTTGACCAGATAATCTGCATGTCGAGCTAGATCTGTCGGATGACTCAAGTAGTGTTCTATGGACCCCTCCTGATTGCTTTTCTCTCCATAAATTGATTGGGATTTTAGAATTGAGAAATGTTGTCCATAGCAACCAATCAGATTCCAGCTATTATACACTAGAAGCTGATAAATAAATGATGAGTAGGATATGATTGGTTGCTATAGGCAACATCTCTCTAAAAACTAACACTAGTACATTTACCCCTTGGTTCCTGCTCCCTTTTTCTGAGTCTTGCTGTATTGTCTAACTCCTGGCACCGGTTTTGTTTTAGATCTGATTCAAGATTGGTCAAGCGACAGCGCACCAGATCTGTTTTCATTTGTCCCATATACTTGGAACTTAAAGATTATGTTCCATCAATTTGAAATGATCTGGGCAGCAAATCAACACAACTGGATAGATTGTTCAACTAAGCAGCAAGAAAATGGTGAGATTCTTTCTGTCCCACACAAACAGATACAGTGGGTGTTTCATGTATTTGGAGGGGGGGGCACTGAACTGCACACTCTAATACCACACACAGTGAGAGGTACTTCTATCCTAAGACTTCTTGTTCCACATAGAAAATGGAGATATTGCAGGTGCACACACTAAGCATTGCTGATCATAATAATTATAATAAACTGTTTAATTTAACATAGAGCACCAATGAGGCAGAGCGTCTGGGTTACCTTAGTATTATGATGAGCTGATGTAGCTGAGCTGCTTTGGGCCATCATATTATATTATAACACTATTATCTAGCTCTTTAATCAGTTATTGTATTGTTTTTCAACCAATGTAACTCCTTTTAACACCCCAATTATTTCCTTTAACCTATGTAACCCCCTCAAAAGCGTTGCATTAATAAAAATACTACTTTTCATTAGTACGGTGCCTTACAGAAGTTGGTCTGGGGGGTTCCCATGCCTTGGACTCAAGCCTTAGAATGGTAGGGACCCTCCTGGTGTTGAGGTCACCTGGAAGGGTTGGGTGGGCTGATATTGTGACTTTATTTCCCCCCCCCCTAAAATACTGTTTCCCAGTGCCATAATTACAGCCCAAGTTTTAAGGATATCCGTGCATTGGTTTAGATCAGGGCTGGGCAACACCGGCCCTCCAGATGTTGATGAACTACACATCCCAGCATGCCTTGCATCAGTTTCAGCATGGCCACATAGCAAAACTAATGCAAAGCATCCTGGGATCTGTAGTTCATTAGCATCTGGAGGGCCGGTGTTGCCCAGCCCTGGTTTAGATGGTTAAGACCTGCACTGTAATGGCGAAAACTATGCAATAAACAATATAATGACATTAGGTGATGAACAGAGTATCACCTTGGTAAAAGCATCGCTGTGGGTGGTGAAGGAAGATATAAAAATATTTTGTGGAAATTTTGTACGTGTTTTGTTTTGAAATATATCAGTAAAAATATATTTTGCTTGGGACTTTCCTTTCCTCAACATACAGATTACCATCAGGAATCCAGTGCACCAAGAAATGTTTTCTTTTCCCTTTTTTTTTCTAAACGATGTCTAATTTGAGACAGGGAGCAACACCCCTAATTTATAAAAGGGGAAAGCACAATGACATAGAGCAACAAGGAACACCAATATTCCAAGTGCTAGAAATACACACAAACATCCTTGAAAGATATTAGTGCGGTCCGAACAATCCCTCATCCTCCTTCCCCCTTCTTCTAAATGAACAGATTCCCATCACCATAAGAGGTGTTTTCCTTTGTATGATAAGCAGTTGTGAAGGGTGCAGAAATCCTCTGATACTTAACTTTTTCCTGTGCTAACAAAATAATGAACAGGTTACCATTATAGTGTATATATATACAATATAAATATTGTGTGCTGTGTTTTTATTTTACTTTTCTCAAGTTTTAAATATGTTCTAAATATGTTTTGTATGGATTTTTCTTACATTCTTGAATCTTTTGTTCTTCTAGTGTATCTGGCTGCCTGTGGAGAAACATTAAACATTGAATTTGCACTGCCATTTACCGATTTTATACCAACTACATGCAATACCAGGTTTTCCCTCAGAGTAAGTTTAATTTTTTTTTTTTTTTTATTTCCATGCACCTAGGGGAGTGAATTAACCTTCTGGGGGTCGCCCCTATTATATGTGACAGGTGTGAGGTGCCGTTACTTCAGCATTTAAATGAACGCCAAGGGAACCTCGTCTCACTATTCGTCGGCTAGTTTCAGCCCGAAAACAGCACTTGTGTCAATTCCAGCCACCCGTAAAGTGCCCTTGCGATTTGTACATGCAAATTCATTAGGATAGACCCCTCTGTTTGGCTGTCTTCATAGGCTTGGGCACATCTTATGCAGTGGGAGCTGCAGCAGAATAAATTGTTCTCAGCCATAGTGATCACCATCAGACAATCATACATGTAAATCATTATTTCTCTTGATTATTATTGGGTTGGCATCATTCAACACTGTAATTAAGTGTCCATACAAATATATGGCAAACAACACATTTTGGTTCAAGTCTGCTAAGAACCGTTGATAATTATAAAGCTTTCCATGCAGGCCATAAGGTGAAATAATTATGATTTTAATATATTGTATAAGTCCATGTGGTGATTTGACAGATATGTTCGAATTGTACGCATTCATATCTTACAGTTCTGCTAAATTATCTTTTGTGGTGTAAGTTTGTTGTTTGAGTTCATTCTTTTGTTTTATGTAAGAAGTGATTTTGCGTTGTATTTATGTATTGTTACTGTGCTCATTAGTGCCATATTTACAGTTGGCCATTGTGCAAACAGTGCTGCACTTTGTGGTTTCTGAGTTCAGCAAGAACTGTTAAAATATAATGAAATTATATTAATTTGTATGTTTGTAGTGTTATGGTTTTTTTTATGTAACTTATGCGCAGAATTCTACATTTTTCTTTATTAGTGTTAATGAAATGTATACATTGGGCGGTATTCAATGAGCCTGATTCGCCAGGTTTTTATGTCGAATTTGTGCTGTTTGGCGAATTTCTGTCAAAAACGGTGAATCACCCTATTCAATGACCACATGCGGAATACATTTGAAGGTTTTTTTCGCCATAATTCACCGAGTAACAATCGCTATCTTTTTATGGTGAAGTGGAATGTGAACTTTTAAAATAAAGTGTTTTGTTTTTTACATTTGGTGTCAAAAAATCAGGAATTTTATTCTGAGGAGGGGCATGCTATTTTTATTCATGTGCTGTAAGCACATGAATATATATTTAATTTTAAAAATATATATTTTTTTTTTACACAGCATCCAGCAGGTGGCGCCAGAGCGGAGCCGCTCATTACATATTCATATATTCACTGCACGATCATTACGATCCTGTGTAGTGAATATACGCTCGCCTGCTGGCACCCCCGGGGGGGCAGCCTGTGCTGCCTGGCACCCGGGGAGCACACCTAACCCCCCACAAAGGTCTGGGCTAGGCAGAGAGACTACCATCTCTCTGCCTGGCACCGTCCTGAGGCTCCCTGCGGCAATCGCCGCAGGAGCTCATATTCGCCAGTCAGGGGCTCGCTGCCCCTGACTCGTTGAATACCGGAGCCCGCCGGCTCCGGAACGTGGAGAATGTGCAGCGAATCCAAAAAAGGATTCGCTGTACCTCGCAGGTATTCACATTGAATACCGCCCATAGTGTACAGTTGTACAAACAGAAAAGACAGTGATTTTGTCCTTTTATACAGTATACCTTTATTTGTTTTACAACAGCGTACTCTGTAACACATTGGGCCAGATTCTCTAAGCTTTAAAAGTGATACAATTGAGAGTGATAAACAGCCAGCCAATCAGCTCCTGTCTGACATTTTTCAAACACAGTCTGTGACATGGCAGGTAGGAGCTGATTGGCTGGTTGTTTATCACTCTCCATTTTATCACTTTTGAAGCTTAGAGAATCTGGCCCATTGACATTACAGCAATTCCTATAAAACAAGGTTAGGTAATCACTAACAAGCAAGCATTTTCCTTTTACCTATTTGAATGTATATTGATGTAAAAGATGTACATGAACAGTAATATATTTAGATTGGTATTTAGGTTGGTTTAGCTCCTTATATTTACTCAGGCTGTTTATATTTTAGGGAGGAGATGTGGACCTCCATTTGTTCTTACCTGACTGCCATCCCAGTAAATACTCCCTGCTTACATTGGTGAAAGACTGTCACTTAAACAAAACTGGTCCCGACTCCTGCAGCTCAGCAGAAAACCACAGCGGCCAGAAGCACTGCAAACCGAAGTGGAGAAATGTAACACAAACAGGGTAACTGTCCATATACTGTAGCACGGAGCTCACACTTGCTTTTGTTATGCTTCCTTATTTTTTGAGCGATGTGCTGGTTACATACATCTGTTCTGTCCTTCTCTTACTTTATGTCTAACATCTTCACTGGTTGTTTTATATGCTGAGAAAGCAGCCACTTTGCTCCTATTACACAACTATAAAAGTACAGTAATTACTATAGTTAATACTTATATTTTCCTGAACCATAAGGTCCGGGTGGATAGAGTGCTGGACTGTCCCATCTGTAATCTTGATCATCGATTATACCTGGCATCCAATTTATCCCCAAAAGACAGATGAGCAACTGAAACAGTCATGTAAGCGGTTTTATTTTTGTATATACAGGTTGAGTATCCCGTATCCGAGTATCCGTTATCCGAATTATTCCGAAAACCATACATTCCAGAAAGTGAAAAAAAAAAACTGGGGACATTTGTAACAGCACTACTGGTGACATGACATGTAACTGGCACTATATATGTGCAAGAAAATGATTGCTTGGCATTCAAATTCAATATCTGAGATAGTACACAAATTTTGTTTCTTGTTTTGAAACCTTGTTTTTTGAACAAATAAAATATATTTGTGTATTTTATGTGGTAATAAAATATATTTGTGTGTATTTTATGTCTTTATACAGCATACAGGCAAGATACTTCAAAATACATCATTGAAATATTAAAATATTCCGAAATACGGAATAATCCGTTATCCAAAATTCTCCTGGTCCCGAGCATTTTGGATACGGGATACTCAACCTGTATTATTATTATTATTGCGCTCATGACAATTGTATAGATTTCTGTGCTGTCTGAAAGCAAGCTTTGTGACTTTTTTTTCTAAAAATTTCTGTCTTTATTAAAATCCATGCAAATGTAACTCTTTCATTGCCAGTGTCAGAAATGGAGGAATCTATGCTCTCAATGCTGCGGCCTTGTCAGAGAACATCAGAGAGAGTTACCTCTCCCACTGCTTCTAGCCGGCCTACTGTGGATCCCTCAGAACTGCCTCCAGATAAGCTGCATGTTGAGCTGGAGCTGTCACCAGACTCTCAAGTAGTGTTCTATGGACCCGTTCTGATGGCTTTCCTCTCCATAAAGGTATCAAGTTTTTTATGTTAATAATCTTATCTAATTTGCAACACGTGAGACTTTTAATTGAACCTTTTGGTTCTGTCTTATTTGACAATCACCTGCATACAGTTTCCTCTATGAGGAAACAATAAATATATCGTATAGCAACACGTTTGAGCAGTGATGTGCACAGCATTTCCTTCATAAAACAGATCATCCAAGATAAAGTATGTTCTCTAAATATGGAAGGTACTTAATACGGTATAAAATAAATGCTTGGAGCATCTCATTCCTCTAGCTTATCTCATAATAACATAATTGGCTATAAGCTTACATTTGTCTTTACTGAAAGCGGCATCTTCCGTGTGCTATGTTATGGTCCGTGCCAACTGTAGATCCATCATGTCATAATGCATTCTGTACATGTCTGTCTACTCTGGTGCCAGGTAATGGATACTTTCTTGTGGCTTTCTTATCTCAAAGCTGTGCGTACTGCAGTGCATATTTTACTGATGGCATATTACACCAAGTTCTGTACTCTTATTTTACCATCTAATTATTTATAGAATTCTAGAAATGTATTACTTGAAGAACATTTCTGTTCAAGTTGCCACTGAACTATTTTTGGCGGCGGGGTGGGAGGTTCACTGTTTTGTGGTATAAGGACTCTATGGCGGTTTCTTTTTAACCATGTAATATTAATTAAAAGCATTATTTGTGTTGTCTGCCAATCTTTTTTGTTGCACTCAACAGGGAACAATTGCTGCTTTTTTAATATTTCTGAATACATTTTTAAGACTGGAATTGAAGTCAGCGGGTTTGCAGCGATAAGCTTTATTAGAGCCGGGTTCGCTGCTTTTGCAGTATCGAGCTGTAAGACCGTTCTGTCTAAATGACTTTATTTTCCCATTGACTTCTGTTCTATTTCAAAACTACAGCTGTTTACAATATTTTGAAAAGCTGGTTCACACTAAAATAGCTCCCTACCACAGGGCAATATCTGATTGATCTCCTGAAGACCTGTGGCGCTATTGTAGAATAAGTTTCTAATTAATTATTTTTGAAGGTCAGGCCAGCATTGGCATATGTGACATCATTGGCTTAGTCATGTAAAGAAAGGGAATCAAGATCAAGCATTTCCCTTGCAGTCTTGAAGTACTGCAGCACCACAGTGAAGGTTTGTTACGGACTTCAGTAGAAGTGCCCGATGGGATTTGTTATACAGAGAGTAAAGGTTGGCCATGCTCTGTTCTTAGTCATAATCCTTTATGCCTCCATTCCCATACTGTGTGTCTACTTTGAGTGCAGTTTTGTGCAGAATGAAAATGCATTTGTGCTGTTGGGACCTGGTGAATGGATAATCCTTGTTTCTGACTTAAGTCACATGTTAATGTTCTATAGTACACGGAGTGTAGCCCCGGCATCCTTTAAGTCTTTAGTCTATCGAAGCTGAAGAGACTTCAGACAGGACATGTATCACAAGCTATCCTGAAGCAGTTCCGTAATGATTTGTTTCTACAAAGTACCACCGTAGGACATGAGTTTATATCCATGTATTCCCTTGTTTATTGATTTATTGTGTAATAGATGATGACACCTCTCTCCGCTACACTTCACAAAAGACACAATGACAAGCACTGATTAACCATTGCAATGCACATTACATTATACCGTACTATAAACTATAGCTACTGAGAATTTCTCATAGCCTTAAATGTTACTTGACTGCATCCCCTGTATAAGATAGGCTAGTCTTTATTATGAGGAGCTTGCCCTGTGTAATTTGCGTACGAACATGCAGGTCTTTGAATCCTATTCTCTTTTAAAGTTCAGAGTAGTAATAATTTTATTTGCAGTCTGTTTTATGCAATGTGCAAGCTTTATTTAAAACAAAATGTTAGTCACGTACTTCTAAATCTATTTCTACTTTACTCTGCCTACTTTTCTTTTACATTGTAATGTTCTTATTCCTCTCCCCTTCTAGATTGCATTAATAAACCCCTTAATTGACCCTTCAAATTACATCTATTATCGTTCCATTTTGGCACTTTGTTGTGATCTGCGGCATACCACTTAAAGCTGAATTATTTTAAATGTTGTATCCAAAACCTAGCAGAGGATTGGGTGTGGTTTACACAGAAAGCCTCCTTTCTTTGCTGCCTTGTTTCTTTGTTGGAGTCTGGATGGCTGACACAATGTCTAAGTTGACTGTGAATAGGTCGATACCAAAAGGTTGACAAGAATTTTTCAGGATTTATTTAATTTTTTGGACTATCATACTTTACCATCCATATATACTCCTATTAGGAATGGATACAGCATACTATTTGGTGGTTCATGTCCGCTCAGTTTTCAACTGTCAACCAGAAGTGAAAAGCTCATGGCGACCTTTACTATGTCAACCTTTTGTTTGTGTTGACCTTTTTGTCAATGTTATCCTTGTACATGTAAATGTAGACATTGTCTGTGAGCTTTACCTTGCTGATATCGGAGCGGTTTAATCTCTTTCCTGACAAATCAAGAACTTTTTAGAGGCATATTTAAAGTATCTGGGATTTTTTTCCCCATATGTTTTATTTGTTACTGTCATTATTTTTATTTTATTTTTTAATTGACATTTAAAGTTTTTTTTTTATTCTTTTAATCCAAGTAGAATCCTGGATTTGTGTGCCTAGGGTGGAAGAGTTTTTTCTTTTGTTTATTAATAATTTAATATATACACATGATTAAGGCATACAGTAAGTGATCGATTGTGTGGTGGTCGCACTGTGTAATCTGGATCTACATATTGAATAAAAGTGCTAAGAGGCCTCACAAGCTGAACACTGATATTTTTAGTTAGGAGCCTGGTTTTCAGCTTTTCTATAAAGAAAGTAGTTATTTTGCCACTCAATTACAGACTGCGGCTCCTCTGTCTTCATCAAATGGATGTGCGCAGAGCTGTTCACATCTGTTCTTCTGCTCTGCTTTTATCCATACCACTTTCATACAAATATCCATTGTCATTATGAGTGCTCCACTTAGCCCCACCGTTCTGTCCCACACACCTTTACTGAACATTGCATATGTGTAAATGCACCATTGCCGCCAACTTCTGCCTATTCAGCTGCATGTGACATTGTGACTGAGATATGTGTGACTTGGAATCACTGTAGATGTGCTGACTGTTGTTAAGCATGCAGAGCTTTAAAGCACAAAATACCTTTCTGCAAAATGGACTTGTCTACATCTGTCTGCTCTGCATAACCTACTTTAAAAAGCAACTTACTGCATGGGGACTTGTTTAATCAAGGTATTTCATGTATATTATTCTGCCTTTGGGGCATTTTCCACTATCTGTGGGACTAGCATGATGCTTTTAGTTCTGAGTTAATTGGCCAGAACTATTCAATTATGTCCTGCAGTAATCCCCATGGCTAATGCACGGTAAGGCATAGATACTGCTATGTCGTTAGTGCGGGCACTAAGCCAATGACTTACCCCTTAGATTTCTGTGCTTTCTGAGGTGCAAGCAGAAATCCACATTGCGCTATGCAACGCCGTCCTCCCCCCTCCGTCGGCTTCGGGCAGGGGGAAAGCCACTTCGTGTGTATGGACCTTATTTGATTATGCCCCTTTGATTTTAAACTTGTGTGAAATAGTAGCGAGTTCTATAATACGTGTATAGCTACCTGAAAAGCTGTACGTGTTGGAGAACTTAGTAGCACCTTCCACTCACTGCACAGAAATAAACTCATGTCTGTGTAGATATAGTTACAGATAGGCGTAAGCACAATTTATTCATTTTCTGTTCCTTTCTTGTCTTTGGAACTTACTAGATAAAGTTAAGAGAATCCTTTCTTATATTTATAGATTTTTTTATTAAATGTTTAACCAAATATTGTACTCTTTCCATGTTAATCATACATTGTGAGACGCATGGTGGCACAGTGTTTAGCATTGCATAGCACTGAATCATGGGTTACATTTCAACCAGCCTATCTGTGTTAGGTTTGCATGTTCTTCTTGTGTCTGGGTACTCCAATCATGGTGGTAGGTTACTTGGTTTGTGACAAATCATAAACAAAACTGTGTTTGTGTGTGTGTGACTTGTGCTAGGAAATATTCATTGTAGGCACCACTGGAGCCAGGCACTGATGTGAGTGCCCAAATAACTCTGTAAAATACTACATAATGTGCTATCAATATGTTCTAACAAAACAAAGGAGTTGGGAAGCAATTGTAATTTGGCATTTAAAAAAGAAAACAAAAAACTATTAAATCTCATAAATGTAATTTAAAAATACTGAAAACAGGGAATTAAACCCTTCTGTTGTCCCATTTACCTGGTATGGAACTATTCACCACATTCCCTTTTTATGTTGAGAGATTTCTATTCTACCGTATCAGCTGGAATTGTAGTGGATATACATTGAGTCTCTGTGAAAGGAATATTCTGTAGCATCATCTTTGCAGCACAAATTTACAGGGAATTATTATTATTGCCCCACCGGTACATATGATCCGCAAACCTGCAGCTAATGGAATCCCTTGGTTTCGGTCTACCATCAAAAGCCCTACCACCAGTACAGTGCTTAGGCTCAGTGATATCCATCATTTGGTCTTACAATGTATTCCCTTGCTTGGTCCATTCTCTTTTCATTCCCACGTGTAATAAGTACTTGGTATGTTTTATTAGATTTTAATGATGGACATTGTTTATATAGTTATCTGTGTGTTCTCTTACACTCTTTCTTTCTGAACTTTGTTAGGAAAATTACTTTGGAGAAGATGACATGTACACGGACTTTGAAGAAGTCATCTCCAGCCCTGTGTTGTCATTGTCCACATCATCCAGCTCTGGATGGACTTCAGTAGGGATGGAGAACGACAAAAGGGACCGTGATCATGCAGCTAAATCCGTCCATCCACTCACTCTGAGGCCATGGGATATTACTGTATTGCTCAATGTTTACAAAGTCCATGCCAAACTACCAGTAGTAAGTCTGTGGTAACATATTCCTAAACGTTAGCTGATGGAAAGAAAAGACCTGTGTGGGACCACTGCTAATGGAATTGCTTTTGCATTTTTTATTAACACTTGTTATTGAGATGTACGACAGTATCATTCATATTGTGTTGTCTTGCTTGTCTTCACTTTTTTCATAATACCCATTCTTGTATGGATCTATATTCCGAATCTCATAGCTGGTTTAGGTCTGCATTTTCTTTGAGCTCATTTATGTAAAATATTGTAGACTTTGTAATGAGTCTACACAAGGCAACATGATTAGTTCTTAATCATATGTTAAGTTGCATTGTTAGGAATATTGGTTTAGCCCACAATATGGCCACGCCCCTGTACATAGGCGGATGTGTTGTTGCGCTTTCGGTTACTTTTCTTATGACCATACTGTTGTATGGGAATGTGTGAATGCAAAGATTTCGTTTTAGTAATGTCACTTAAATGTTTACTATATCTATGGACTGGCACTGTTCTCCATTTATTTAACTAATATTATTTAATGTATCTTATGTTGACAGCACTGTGGCAATGATGGACCAGAATGTCCAACTGTATTTCTAGAGAGACTCTGCTTTGAGATGAAGAAAACCTACAGAGAGACATTTCTCCAGCTCGTCCTGTCCCCTGTATACATTTTTGTGAATGACAACTATCAGGTATTTACAGGCTGTTTCTAACTATTTTACCAGGATTTTTTTTTTACTATATATTGAGGTATATTATTTGATGCTGGTCTTGGGGGACCGCCTTCTGTCATTTGCTCTGCGTTGGATGGAAACCACGACCGACGATCGAGTCAGAGGTGTGATCTCACATGGATATGCTCTGACGTTATGGCGGTGTCCTCCAGTACAAATTAGCTTAGGGAGGGGAACATGATTTATTACAATTTTAGAATGTTGCATATTTAGCATGAGCATTTAGTAGCGAAAGGGTTACAGCACAAGAATTGTAGTAAGGGTTCACTATGGAATTCATACATTCTAATACAATGAAGCAAGTTTATCTGTACTGTAAAGGGTGGTGTTATGTGGAGCAGTGCTGTGTATTCTTTTTCTACCAGAACACAGCAGAGAATGTGACACTAATTGGCAAAGCATCTTATTATCAACTGTGAATTAAAAATTGGAAAATGTTTTATTCACATTTTAAAAAAAAAAACTAAAAAATTCACACTCAAAATGCAATAAACAATCAATTGTCAAGTTCAGGCCGTTCACGGTATACAGTACACAGATTAAAAACTATACACTTACAAAGCAACCCAATTAGTGCCTTCTAATGCTTTGTGGCCTGGAGATAAAAGTATAGTAGCATCTAGAGACATGCAGGAAAGTAATTATTTGCTGTGAGAGTGGTATCTCTATTAGTCTTTCCTAAATGGGGTCAGTGAAAAAACATTACAAACCCCTTGTTCTCTCAGACAGGGCATTGATTTCTATCTGCTGTAACAATTTCATTGTACTTTTGTAGTTTAAAAGATCATGCTGAAAATGTACTGTATGTAAAATAAGTCCTTATCTGAAAATGCAGTTAAAAGCTAGCAAAGTAAAAAAAGGTTTCTTAATTGAAGCTTTGAGTGCTCTGTGTTGTTCTCCTGATATATATATATATATATATATATATATATATATATATATATATATATATATATATATATATATATATATATATAAATGAACGGGAACTCTCTTCCCCTTTAAAGCTGGGCATACACTACTGTGATTGTTTTTGCAGCAGTGTATGCCCAGCCGATCCCAGTCGGCAGGGTCACATGTGATCCATTACATGCGGTCCTTTATACTTGTGATGGTTCGCATACCCAACAGACAATCATAAATCTGCACGTACAGGACATACACAATTTAATACCACTTTTATACCACCAAGGCGAGTTGCACCCAGGATTTTGGCCTCATCTCCAAGCTGTGTAGACTTTTAGACTGGCGTTGTGACCCGGCATAATGCCGGGAAGGTGATGTCACCGCATGCGGGGCCTAAACGGGGCTGGGAGATGAGAGTATCTCTCAGCTCCAGCTTTTCCATTGCAGTGAATGGGTCCCGGGTCCCGGGTCACATCGACCTGGGTTACCCGTTAACACTGCACTGAACTTGTGTTTAGCCCTGAGTGCTTGCTGGGTGGATGACCTTTTACACCGCCTGCAGACCAGGGATTTTGCATGCTCCTGTGCAATAGCCCAGGTCTGCAGGGCTGGTATAAAAGCAGTGACGTGCGGTGAGGTTAGTGGTTGGTGAGGCACTGGCTTGGTGGAGCGAGCGACAACGGGGTCTGTGGGGAGCGTTGGGTCCGGGTTGCTTCTGCGCTGACAGGCAGGTGCAGGAGCTGCCTGTCTGCAGAGACCGGCAGAGCAGCTCCTGCTTGACAGCGCAGAAGCAACCCAGACGCAGTGCTTGCCACAGACCCCGCCGTTGCTCACTCCACCAAGGCACCACAGGGTCTGCCCATTTGTCTACCCACATACCTCTTTTCCTTAAAAGAACACTTGTGGCCAAATGTACTAGCCAGAGTTCAGTGGCTGTGTGGGCTGTGTGGGATGCCGGCTGAAGTCTGAGGTTTTTTTTTAAAAGGCAATCATGGTTTTTCCTTGTAAATGTCTGCCTCTTTAAAACAACCTCTGAGTTCAGCCGGCATCTCAAACAGCCACTGAACTCCAGCTAGTACATTTGGCCCATATACTTTAATTTAGTTAGAAACTTTCAATAAAAGCACACTTATTTTACAGAAACACACAGATACAGGCACACCTATCACTTTACACATACACACACCTCTATCACTTTACACAAACCTCTGTCACTGTACACAAAATCACACGTCTGTTATGCTGCTTTCCCACTGCCAAACCTGCTTTGACCCGTTTTTTCAAACTGTTCTTTAAACGGGTCAAAGCAGGTTTAACCCCTTTCCCACTGCATGTAGTAAACGGTATATTACTGGTTAATTACCGGTTTTGTACCTTTCACACTGAACCCCTTGTGAAAGCTACAAAACGGTAATTAACCAGTAATATACCCCCCCTCCCCTGTGCCCACCCTCCCCTGATACTTACCTGCGTGGGGGATCCGGGCAGCGGGGTTCACGCTCTTCTGGGGAGGCATCTGGTCCGGCATGGGCACAGTACTTGGGGTCCCTCAGGATGCTGGGCAGTGGGGACGCTCCGGGGACCATCCCACATGTACACGGTGCTGTGGGTGCTGGTGGTGCAGCAGGGTCATTTCGCGGTCCATTCGGGGTCCATAAGGCGTTGGGGCAGTCCCTGCAGCTGATGGGAACTAATAGTTCCCACTATGCGCATGTCTACTGAGCGCCGTGCATATCAATTAGCCGCTAATTACATATGCGCATATGTAATTAGCGGCTCATTGATATGCACGGTACTCATTAGATATGCGCATATTAGTTCTATTAGTTCCCATCAGCTGCAGGGACTGCCCCGACGCCGTATGGACACCGAATGGACCGCAAAATGACCCTGCTGCACCACCAGCACCGTGTACATGTGAGATGGTCCCCAGAGCGTCCCCACTGCCCAGCATCCTGAGGGACCCGAATTACAGTGTGCCCATGCCGGACTGACAGGGAGGGGTACTGTCAGTCAGGCTGACAGTACCCCTCCCCGACACCACCTCCCGGCGCACTTACCGATCCTGGTGCTTTGGTAGGGCTGCTGTGCACTCCTGTTTCTTTATTGCAGGCGGGAGGAGCGGCTAACTGAGCAGCCAGCGCCGGGGATGTGTAAGTTGCTGCCGTGCGCTGATGCTGCCGACCCCGCCGGCGGGGAGACGGGGATGGGAGGGAGCAGCAGCCGCAGACAGACAGGGCAGTGCCCTGCCTCTGCTATGGCAGGGCTCCGCTTGGTGCAGGGGGATCCTTGCTGTGCCCACGCCCCCCCCCCCCCCCCCCCAAATGACAGGGTGGCCTGGACCAATAGCAAGTGCACCCCCTGCACCCTTTATCGTTACAAGCGGCACCTATAGAAGAGCCTCGGCGATAGTGAGGGACGTGCTTTCTGCCTGTATGAAAGCACGCCCCTGTCACTGAGGAGGTGCCACTGTCCCCAATCACATCTGCCGCAGTGACAGGGGCGTGCTTTCATGTAGGCAGAAAGCACATCCTTTTCACTGAGGCACCGCTATAGGTGCCGTATATGCACCTTTTTTTAATGGGCTTTTGCAGCCGGGTGCTCAGCCCCTCCCACTGCCCTCTCCCTGTCTCTAATACTATACTACAGACAGCGGGAGGCACCGCACTTGGTGCCTCCTAAACTAATAAAAATAAAGAAAAATGGAGTAAAAATGATTATTATAATAATAATACAAAGCATATACTTATTTTTTGTATTATTTTATTATATTAATCATTAATGACAGGGGAGGCACTGCCTCACCTGCCTCCCCTGACTGCACGTCCCTGTATAAAAGTGGTAATAGAAATAAGCTTGATAATGAAATATAGAGTGTTTTAAGCAAAACATTTACAAAACTTACTGCAAATGCTGCAGAACACCCTGTATTCATCACAAGTGTGATAATAACACAATTAACAGAACTTTCATACAATGTAGTATGCCACTATATCAGAGGAAACAATAATATAATTAATTTTGTGTCCACTTGGGTGCACAGGAGGCATTACAGTGGGTATAGGCTAGATGAAGAGGCAAGCACCAAAAGGTTAATTTTGAATTCCTTCAAGGCCTAGTCTCCTGTCCCATATACTCCACTCCCAGCCCCGTCAGATTTCTTTTGGTGTCTCAGTAGGAGCAGGCATCTTTTTTTAAAGGGGGGCTGCTTTTCAGCCCCGATTTTGATTTTGTTTTGCAACTACAGTATGAGCAGCAGTGTAATGGATACATAGTGTCCTGCATGACCGCTCTGACACTTGGGGCCTCAGACGTCAGCACTGAGGAGCGGGTCAGTGATGTCTGTCTGTAGTGTGGGACTCCTACTGTTCCCTTACACCTCATTTATCACAAATTCTGTATTCTATGCATGTTTGGATATAGTACTGTGCCAGAGACGACATATAATCCAAGGGGAAGAAGGCGCCTGCTCCTGAGCCTCACACTTGTCGGGTATGTCTCAATTTTCTCTCTTCACAGGATCTGGTGGATGCCACCTCTGCAAAGTTTGCGTCTCCGCTCCTCCACTAGAGTCCCCTAATACTGCAGTACCCCCACCAGAGCTGGCCTGGTTGGCCACATTGACGCAGGTAATGGAGCAATTTGTTGATCGCTCTGCTGCCCCACCATCTACCCCTCCGGTGATGGTATCCCCTAGCACTACTATAGGGGCTGCAGGCCCGGCTTATGGTAGAACCGCCATGGATGCACTCCCTTGCACAATCTGTTCATAGCTTGTAGCAGTTCTCTGTTTCTGTGCAGCAGCTCCTGGAATTGAACGGGTGTCCCATGCACCCTCACGCCTTGCGTGAAAGCTCTACTCCTGCCTCAGAAGGGTATTCTGTGCCATAGTCTCTCTCTGACCAGTAGGATAGTGGAGTCTAATTTTTTCCCCACTGTTCAGTTACTGCTACAGTCCGATAACATGGCGGTGGTTGCTTACATCAACTGCCAGGGGGGGGGGGGGGGAACATGCAGTCTGGGTGAAATGCAGGTGATCAACAGGATTTTTCACTGAGTGGAATGACAATTGGGAAGTAGACTCTCAGTCATCACATGCTGGTCACACGGTGAGGTCTTCTGGACATAGACCTCATGGCATCTTGTCACAATTGAGAACTGCCAAGATACGTCTCTCAAACTCCATACCCAATGCATTCCTGGTGTTACCTCTCACGGCCCTGGGGACCTTTTCCTCATTTTTCCAAGCTACTCAGGATAATTCGGAAGTTCAAATGGAAAGGTGGCACAATAATCATGGTGGGTGCAGATTGGCCATGTTGCTTGTGGTACACAAACCCCTCACTCTATCGATCAATGCGCTCTGGCAGCTCACAAGCTGTACAGATTTTTTGTCCTGGGGTCCCTGTCGGCATCACGACTCAGTTGCCCTGCTTTGGCTTCTGAGACATTCTGAGAATGCAGGGGTTTTCTTGACTGGTCATCAGGACTATTCCATGAGCCAGGAAGACTTCCTCTGCCAGAATCTATCATAGAGTGTGGAAGACCTACTTATCATGGTGTGGATCCAGCGGCCTTAGCCCTAGCATTTCCTGGTTGTTGGTATCCTTCAATTGTTTAGATTGTCCACCCTTAAGGTTCTTTCTGTTCTTTTTCTGCCTTGCTGGTCTTCAAGATGTTTCTCCAAGGAGTCTTTCATGTCCAGCCTCCTTTTGTGGCTTGCTTGGGACCGCTCTCTTGTACTTTGAGCCCTCAAAGCAGCTCCCTTTTGAACCATTGGATTTGGTTGACCTTCATTGGCTTTCGTGGAGGATACTGTTTCTAATAGCCATTTCCTCTGCTTGGAGAGTCTCAGATCTTAGTGCCTTGTCTTGGTGCTCACTCTTACTGGTGTTCCATTTGGACAGAGAAGTCCTCCGTACTAGCTTGGGTTTCCTATCAAAGTTTGCCTCATGTTTTCATCTGATCCATGAGATTATTGTTACGGTTAGGCACGATGGGCCTCAAGGGGAGGCCCCCTTGGACCTTGTGCAGGCTCCTTGCATCTATGTTGACTGGACTAGGGATAACTGCAGATGTTATTCCCTGTTTGTGTTGATGGATTCTTATTAACGGGCTGGATGGCTTCTAAGCAGACCTTGGCAAGGTGGCTCTGACAGTTCACCATTCCTACCCCTGCAGGAGTTATGGCTCATTCTGCTCAGGTTGTTTATGCTTCTATGGCAGACTGTAAAACCTCCTCTGCCCCCTAGTGGATGAAAAAGAAAACAGGATTTATGGTCTTCATTTTAATTGCTTTTCTGTGAGTCCAAAGGGGGCACAAGATGCCCACCCTGATGCGCACCGGTCTTGCGGGAATATTTTTCCATGATAGTGGTGTGTGGTCATTTTCTCTCCCGGTGTTCCTGGAGTTTCCTGAATGATGAGTTCGTTCTTCCTTCCTTCCTTCCTTCCTTCCTTCCTTCCTTCCTTCCTTCCTTCCTTCCTTCCTTCCTTCCTTCCTTCCTTCCTTCGCTCCTGCCTTGGGCCTTTTACTAAAACTAGCGGGGTTGGGGGTGGGGTATAGGGGACTGTAAGACTAAGGCCTTATGTATGGGAATTTAAAATGTACTTTTTTGGTGCATACCTCCAGCCAGCCTATATCCACTGTAATGCCTTCTGTGGACTCAAAGAAAAGGATGAACCCTATTTTTGCTTATACTATGTGGGACATTTTCTAAATAATTGTAGGTTTTAAATTACTATTGACTTACTGATGTATTATGTTTACATTAGTTTTGTTGAAATTCCCACTCTGATTGATGTTACATTTAGTGATGCTTCAGGTGTATAGTTTTCTTGCCTTTAATCAGTTCTTTGTGTTGTGTGACACATATAGCTTATGGAATTCTTTTGTACTAAGAGTATCGGTATTTCAGATTAATTGATGTTTCCGTTGCAGCTCCAAGTTAGAAGCTGTGCTGTCATCATATGTCCATTCTACTTAATAATGATAATAGATTATTCACACTGATTGGTCTTAAATGTGATGGATTAACTGATCTTGGGCCAAAATGTACTGTAATTATCACACACAGATGCACTCATGCACATAGCTTTAATGCACAACACTCTGTGTCAGGAGGATGTGACCACAATATAAAAAAAAAATTAAACTGTGCAAACGACTAGTACACTGCAAATGGAATTCTATGAAAAATTAGGAAATGTTGCTTATTATTATTATTATTTCATTTATAAGGCACCACAAGTGTTTCGCAGTGCCGTACATAAATAACAAAAATAGAGTACAAATAAAGAGCGCCACAGTTCAATACACATTACAGATTAAATATAAATAGTGAGGACTCAATCAACATACTATAAGAGGCTTGAGGCCAATGATGGAGATGAGTATGCAGACGAAGATGGTCACTGAGTGTTTGCGTATAGGAAAGCTGTGAGTGAAATGTGAAGAGAAGAGGGCTTTAACAGGAGGGAAGAGGGCCTAAAATATGCTTATACATATTGCAGGCCAAGTGCATCAAAGTCTTCCCAGTACTACACTGTCCCTCAAAAATGTAAACCTGAAATGTGGTCTGCCTCCTTCTACACTAGATATCACATGTTTTTTTTTTTTTTTATAAACTTTTTATTGAGACATTGTATACATAAAAGAGGTATTATACAATAAACATTGTACAGTATTTGATATATAATACATTTTTGAACAATGTACAAGAGTCTGGTGTCATAAATCCAACCGTCATAACTTTTATATAAACAGATTTGGCCATCTATCTGTTATATGCCGTAGTCAAGTATCAATCAAGAGGGACAGGGGGGTCTTGGGCAGCCATCCTAGTGAGGTACCATGTGGTCGATTTTAAACTTGCATGTATCATTTTTCTTGTATTAGGCGGTAGGGTGGGTATGTAGGAGTCCCACAGAAGGAAAAACTTTTCTACATATTTGTTTCTGTTGACAATAGATATCACATGTTAAGCACAAGCTATACCAGTGGTTCACCCTCCCTAAGATACCATAACAGTCTATGTATTAAGACCTGGACAGAGATAAGGTACCAGACAACCAGCTCCTGTGTGTCATTTTAAAAACACAGCCTTTAACATGGCAGTTAGGAGCTGATTGGCTTGTACTATACCTCTGTCCACTTTGTTGCTCTCCAATGCTTAATAAATAGACCATTATGTCACATCTTGTGTTGTTAAATAGTCTTTATGTTCCCTGCAGAGGCCGTCAGTAGATGGGATGCTCCGAGAAGGGCACATCAGCCTCTCTGGATTACAGCTCCGCGCACATGCAATGTTCTCTGCAGAAGGCCTACCTTTAGGTACTGATACACTGGAGTATGCGTGGCTGATTGATGTGCAGGCTTGTTCTCTTACTGCGATGGTCACTGCACCGCAAGTAAGTACACTTATTATCTGTAACTGTCTTGTTCAGATTTATTTTTTCACTGATGTAGCACATGTCCGCATCTTAAATTAAAGAGCAATTAGTCTGTAATAGCAAACCTCTCATGAAAAGGTTCGAGCTATCCTTATATTTGTATATTATGTACAGAATGGAGTACTCAATATTGGTTCAGTGCTTTTTCAGCAGAATTTGTCTGTAATCATTGTGATGCTTTCCAAGGGGAAAGCCGTTTCTGTCATGCTTATTTGGGGGGAAAACATTTCTAATCGTAAAGACCGAAATATAAATATGAAATAGTCTGCCTGCTTGAACCTATGAATAATCTGTTCTGGAGCGATAGCCTTTTGTTTGCAATACAAATGGACTTAAGGTTTAATTATTATTTCCTTCTAGTTTGTTTGCATAGTGCATTTTAATGGGTCTAAATGAAATTGTGCAATAAAAAAGCATTCTGCCAAAGGAAAAGAACATGTTTAGGTTCAATCAAGTAATAGCTTCACATGCCCCGTTCTGCTTTATAAAGATTCCAGCCTTGCTGATGGAATATTGAATATCGTATAAGCAGACAGAGCCAGCTAATTAAATGGTGCTGCAGAAATATCACAGCTGTGCACTTTTTCCTCAAATTGACTGAAAGAAAATGAAAATAGATTTAGGAGTATATGGGATGGGGAAAAGTAACCCACCTTATCTTATTAATTGCAAGTTTTGCATTGGGTGGTCCAACTAATGTTGATACAAAGGAAATATAAAACGGAGGACTATTAAGAATCAGGGATATATTTGTAGCCTAGCTACATCCAGTGTACCTGATGTTAACAAATGATGTGAGCTGTTAACGTGGGCTGAGTTAGAATGTATAACAATGTGTTCTAACAGAAGGAGTAGATTAAATAACCGCAACAATAAATGTCCTTGTAATTGGCAAGCTGTGCCAGTATGTTCTTGGGTTTTGTAGTATTGTCATTACTGATTATGTTTATGTAGTCCTTACTATATTAGTAACCTATTGTCTTTGCAGCTGGCATGCCTGCTGGACTGGGGGCAGACCTTTGTGTACCATGTCATGTGTAATGAGTTCCAGATGGAGAGGCCGAAATCTGTGGTGATCTGCCAGCACGGTATTGATCGGCGGTTCTGTAATGCTAAGGTTGGTATGCTTTATAATTTCTAGGGCTTTTTTAATGTCCTTTAATGAACTGGTGTGGTTGAAAAATATGATATGATAGTTTTCTTTTTCTTATTTTACTTGCTATGTTTTGGGTATGGATTAAGAAGACATATCTGTTAAAATATAAGCAAAGAAGCACAGCAGGTGGTGATGGCTGTCAATCCATAAATTTGATTAAGGCCACAAAGACAAATTCCTTAGGGCTTGTTGGCAGAAGCATACAGTATGTTCTCTTTCCCTCTGTTCTTCCTTAATCTATGATTTAGGGAGATAAATCGAAATGAATAATAATCAGCTCTAGACTTTATTGATCCCTATAAGGACACACATTTTATGTTCACTTGGTCAAAAAGTGTAACTCAGACCTCTGAACAAAACAAAAGAAGTTTTGATGTTGAAAAACTTCATTCATATTGATTTCATCCATATATGTATTGCTGCTAATAACCACTCCACTATATAATGATCTTTTCACTTGCTGATGGTTTTAGGTTAAATGTTACCCAAGATCTGGGTACTTTGGGCAGTATTCAATGTGAAATTTTCTCCGTGCATGGTGAGAGATTTTTTCTCTCGCCATGCACTCTCCGTGTTCCGGAGCCTCCTGCTCCCCCTATTCAACGTGTTAAAGACTCGCCGCCACTCGCGGCGAGTCTTAACCCCTGCAGCGGACGAGCGTCCGCGGCAGGGAGCTGTCAGGGAGCCGGGGGACGTAGCAGCCAAGAGAGATTAAAGTCTCTCTTGGCTGCTGCAGGGGATATGGGGAGGGGAGCAGGGCTCCCCTGGACCCAGGCAGCACAGGCTGCCCCCCCTATAGCCAGCGGGGGACCCAGTATTCACTGTACCCGAACGTGCATCGGGTGCAGTGAATATATGAATATCTAATGAGCGGCTCGAGCGCTCCGGCCCCCTGCTGGCTGCACTGTGTAAAAAAAAAAATGTAAAAAAATATTTTTTTTAAAATTAAATATATATTCATGTGCTATAGGCACATGAATAAAAATAACATGGCCCTTCACAGAAAAAAAAACCTGATTTTTTGACACCAAAATTAAAAAAAACACCCTTTTAGTTTAAAAGTTCACATTCCTGCTCTCCATCAAAAGATGGAGAATTTCTACACGGAGAGAGACGGCGAGAATCACTTAGAAAGACGGAGAATATTTCACATTGAATAGGGTGGCTCGCCTTTGGAGAAAAAAACCTCTCTCCACCGCGTGAAAAGCACAAACTCTCCAGAAATCACAGCGAATTTTTCTCATTGAATACTGCCCTTTGTCTGTAAATTTTTTTAAATGTTAACAAAAATGGGGATTCTTTTGCTGACATAAGAGTTAGGAAGGGACATTAACAACTTAAGGTCCAAGTGAAATACCTGCCATATTATAAACAAGATATGTGGTGCGTAATGGTTTAGTCATATATCTCCTATATTTAACATTGCTTCTTGGTTTTGTCCACAAAGCTGAGCTGTTACCCAGGGCCGTGTCTACCAGCCGATGATCTGAAATATCGAATGACTCGTCTTTCAGTTGATGGGGCAGATATTTACTTTGTGGAACATGGCTGTGCTACAAACATTAAAGTACGTATTTATAAACATATTTAAATCATTTGATTGCAAAAGCCATTACAAATTCTTATGAACAAGTTTGTACGTAAATATGTCCTAAAGTTTTACCGGCTGTGGGCAGAAAAATTGTTACAGGTTACATTGTATAAAGACCATAATTCTTATTCTTATTGATTTAGTATGGATACGGAGTGCGTAAAAGGTTTCATAGTTTTAGGGTAGGAACTAAATCTCTGTATATTGTGGAACTGCAGCTGTACAGTTGTGAGAAGCCATCATTTGAGACTGTACACTGGTTCTCTAGTGATGTATTTGGAATGTGCAGTACAGTAGGTCACTGATAGAGTATTAAATAGGATTGGTGATTAGCATCCGCTTTAAGGAGGCTTTAGTAATAAAAAAATAAATAAACCAACTGGATTTCTTTTGAGCTCTTAATTTTATATATTTGGCAATGCATTTCCGGTGTGCCTTTTTAGGTAGTATATTATTTCCCCATTTTATTTCTCTGCGATCTTTTTTCAGATGGGTGCTATTCGACTTGCAAATTGCAATCTCCATAATCAAGCTGTAGGTGAAGGCATAAGTGCAGCTATTCAGGATGTGCAGCTGAGACAGTACATTGAGCAGTTGGACAGTAGCAGATCGGGACTCCAGCCTGCAGTATTGCGCAGAGCCTACTGGCTGGAAACAGGCTCTTTGATGTTAGGACTAATCACAGCAGATGTAGCACTAGCTGCTGATCATTCGTCCAAACATGAGGTGCAAAGGCATTTTTTAGAAACTCATGACAATAGGACTAAAAGGTAAGTGGCAATTGCTTTAGGCCTGCACATTTTATGTTATTTGTGCAGCGAAGTTGGGGACACTGGACTGTGTAATTGCATTTTGTGCTGAAGTTTTGTGCTTAAACTACTGTAACCTTAATACTCTGGCTTCTACCCTTTGCAACCCCATAATGCAAATCTTTTGCAGCCCTTCTTCTGATTACTTTATGTATTTTTCTTGTAATACTGTGTTTTTCAGCTTTGTTTAGAAATAGGTGTATTTACATAGTAAGCGCAGTGGCTGCAGGGAGCGGTTTTCAGCTTGCCAAGGGCAATTCTCTTTATAGAAGTGTGCTAGACACAAACTGGGCATACAAAGTGCTTTACCCTAACATAGGGAGTATAGTAGAGTGGGGGCACAGTTTGTATTTGCTGAACTTCCCTACTCATGACTGCAGCTGTAGTAAAGAAATGTTTACTGCATAATAGACAGGGTTGCCTACCCTCCCGGAATGGCCTGGAGGGTCCAGAAAATCGGGTCCCCTCCCGGCCTTCCCAAAAGGGGGGCAGCCCTCCTGCATTTCCCTCAATCTCCCGCGAGTGACCTGTGTGTTTGTTTCTTGCATCTGGGGATTTGTTCCCCCTGTGTCTGGTATACATAATCTGGCCAATATTGATTCTTTGCAGATTTAACACCCAGGGCCAGATTCTCTAAGCTTCAAAAGTGATAAATTGAGAGTGATGAACAGCCAGCCAATGAGCTCCTGTCTGACATTTTTCAAACACACTCTGTGGCATGGCAGGTAGGAGCTGATTGGCTGGCTGTTTATCACCCTCCATTTTATCACTTTTTAAGTTTAGAGAATCTGGCCCCTAGTGTTGGGTTAATAATTTTGGCAAGGTTATAATACTCTTCCCCTTTTTGCAATAATATCCGATCATTATTAATTCCAGGGCCTACCATTCTGTATAGCCACGCTCAACTTGTTTGTACCAAGATTGTCAGTGATGGCGATCTTGCTGGACAAAGAAGGTATCCCAATCATACCTTATTTAAACAATCTGCTCAGAAATTCAACTTAACAAAATTTGATTTCTTCAGAATCATGTCTGGAGTCTGAATTTCAGGTTTTCACCTAATACCTTGTCTGCACCTTCAGTTTGTGGAGATGTTCTTCGACACCTGACCCTGCAGAACTTGATCATGACTGTACAGTCAGTTCCTTGTCCGTTGATCTTGTTGTGCATGAAATTGTTGGGCACACTGGTCTCCACCTTTTGAGGACATTGTATGCTGGTTTCCACTCTCTCTGGAATTCCAGTGAGAAATTCTCCTAAATTGGATAGGATACTCAGCATTCTACTCCAGTTTCTCATTCTGCTCTACAGCAGTTGTCCATCTATCCAGAGGTTTTCCAACAGTTTGGAAGTGGGGCTTAAGGCATTTGGATCTCATGGCCTTTTGTCACAACTTCGGTTTCCCACAGTTTTGTGCGTGATCCAGAAACCCACTGGCTTTTTGCAGTATATTCCATGACTGCTCTGTTGGATTTTTAACTAGCCTATTGATTTCCACTGTCCCCAAGATTGCCTTGCATCAAGATTGAAGCGCATCTAGGATCAACAGGTGTCCAAAACTTTGTCCAGACCTGCTACATCAAAGTACGTGTCTAACGAGGACCTTCCTTGGTTGGCCATTATAGCTTGGCTTTTGAGACTGAGGTTTTCTTGGTAGTTTGAACTATACTGTCCATCACACAATTACAACAGAAGAGGGAGTATAGAAATTCTACATCTTATGATGTCAACAGAAAAGGGTTAATTCCGCAAAGGTTCGGCGTTCTCACTTTTTTGTAGACTGGTTTAAAACTTTGATCACTTGACAGTACAGATTTCAATTCTATCCGTTTTTTTCCAGAAGCATTTGGCTCTTCTTCCAAAGGTTCAAAGCTTTTAGACTCCTTCGGAGCGTTTAGATTTAGCAAATCTTCAGTTTGTTACTTGAAAATTGGTGTTTCTTATGGCTATTTGCTCAGCTCAGTGTGTTTCCAAGTTGGGTGCTTCATATTGCAAGCTGCCTTTTCTCATTTTTCCATGACGATACAGCATTTCTCTCTCATTCTCTCTGAATGTTTCCTACATTTTGGCTGAAAGTTGTTTCAGCTCTCCACTTAAACCAGGAAATAGTTATTCTAGTTTTCATTTCTTTGACAACTTCCCAAGACCAATATGATGATATGGGTCTGCTAGACTTAATCTAAGCTCTGCATATTTTCTTGGACAAAATGTTCTACTTGTTCTTGTCGACATATTTCAGTTTAGTTGTGGTGACCTTCTGGGGAACACAATGTATTAGCTAAACAGGTCTATTGTGAAACTACCTGGTCCTCTGTCTACACATTTGCTTGTTTTTAACTTTTTCATGTACTTGCCTCTTTTGAAGCCCAGTCTGGTTTGGCAGTCTGGAGTGTTCTCTCCCCTGAAGGCATTGTTGAACATCCCATGGTTGAAGATCACCCTGCCTTGCTATCAAATAAAATTCTATTGCTACAGGATTTCCTTGATTTATCCTGTGAATTATTAATAAAATATTTGGTGAGGTCTTGTCGACTGTTGCATGCTGCGCAATATCAGGACTTATTTTTTAAACTACAACCTAGAGCTTACTACTCGCCCCATTGCCAACATATAGCCGGAATTCCATTTCCTGGCACCTGTCCTCATTGTGGAACATGACGTTCCACATGACGTTTTTGGCTACAAGTTTGTAATTATGTTCTAGAACACTTAGTTAACTATTAACTATATACCATTTAATGCAGAATGGGTGGCATTTGGGATTATCCCTGACTCTCTCAAAGAGTGGCGAGGGGTTGTAGAAAGATATTTCTTGGGATTTATGTGGCTGCATTTAAAACTATTTTGCATGGCTGAATCTCTCCCCTAACCTTATCTTTAACGCTTTTCAAAACCAAACTTCATCATATTTTTCAAATGGATTAGTTTGAAACAACGTTCGATAGGGAAAAACGCACCTCCATATTTTTTGAGACATGGGAAAGTTTGTCCACCCTTCCTCTAAAATATCAAAAAAGGATTGAAGCCACGATCAAAAACACTGAATGGTATGAAACAAGGTGGCTGTTGGGTAACCCCCCTATTGTCTTCAACTCCTAGGCTTGAGTTTGGCCCATAGGCTCCGGGCACCCAACTCTATTTAGTTAAATGATTTATCAAAAATAAACATACTAAGCATTTTTATTTTGTAATACACAATGTACTTTATTTCAATGTGATACTGTAATTACATATCCAAAGTTGGAAAGTACAACCAGCATATTTCTCGATGTATTCACTAATCAGTGTTATTACTGCTTGTTACTTTTCATTTATATACTTTATTGTACCGCATAAAAAATGTAACTGTTTACTTGGAATGCAGTCTTCAATAAAAGTTTTATACAAAAAAAAAAAAATTAAATACTATTTTCGGTCACTTACAGTTGGCCCATATTCTCAAAAAAAAAAAAAATGGGCACAGATGATCTGTGTTAGGACTGGCCCATTTTTTTTTTTAACTCAAAACTTATGCTAATAACCTTAATTTTACTTTTGAATTGTAGAGTTTATTGTTATTGATTCACAATTATCAGTCCACCACAAACCAATACATTGTGTTTTTATGTATTATTCCTGATGTGTGTTGGTCATGAAGGAACGGATATCTAGATGGCTCTCATCACAGACCATGTCTAGGTAAACAATCAATAGGTCAACACAAGCAACTGGTCACCACATTTGAGTTGAATTTTTAAATTTAAAAAAAAAATGTTGGACATATATTATATTATTTACCATCCACATGGACTTTGATAAGCAATGGTGAAGTGTGCTGGGTGCAACTTGGCCCCTGGCATTGATGCATGGTGACTGAAGCAAGCCACACTAATTGGGGGTCCACAAGCTCAGGTGTTGACATTGACATAACAATTTTAAATACTCATGTTGACCTTTTGCCACTGCTGACCTAGTGCATGTTGACATTTTTGTCTGTCATCCTCCTGCTTGTCAACCCTTTGGTGTTGTCCTACTGACTGTCTCACATTGAGCCAATGAAACCAGGGCTGCCAGGGATCCCTGGCATATTGTATAAGCAGCTAATGAATTTTTGAATCCATATAAAAATGAACTTTCGGTACTTGTTTCTTATCACGGCCACAATCGCGGGCATCGTGTGCCTTAACTTTATGCGACGCGACGCGATGCCCACGATTTCCCCATAGGCTTCAATGTTAAAATATTTAACATTGAAGCCTATGCGATGGACCCGATTTGTCCATAGGCTTCAATGTTAAATTATTTTAGCATTGAAACTGAGTCCATTTAACATAGTAAAAAATGGGAAAAGGCCGAATAAGGGCCATTTCTCATTGGCTATGGCCCCGTCATGTGTGTAAAAAATAATGGCCCCCCATTGTGGCCGCCACCCCCACGATTAATGCAAACCCGAAGCGTGGCGAGCGCAGCGGTACGCGTCCTCCGACCTTTTCATTACCCTACTATCCACGTCGGCGTGGAGTTGAGAATAGAGTAGTGTGGCGAGCGCAGCGAGCCACCGAGCCCAAAGCGTGGCGAGCGCACGCTGATACCTGTGAAGCCCGCGAGGGGACGCAGGGATCTGTGAAGGTATCAGCTGCGCTCGCCACACTAATCTATTCTCAATTCCACGCCGACGTGGATAGTGGGGGAATGAAAAGGTCGGAGGACGCGCACCGCCGCCCCTCGCGGGTTCGCGTCAATCGTGGGGGTGGCGGCCACAATGGGGGGCCATTATTTTTTACACGCATGACGGGGCCATACCCAATGAGAAATGGCCCATATTGTCCCTTTTACCATTTTTTACTATGTTAAATGGACTCAGTTTCAATGTTAAAAAAAATTTAACATTGAAGCCTATGGACACGATGTACCCGATTTCTCCATAGGCTTCAATGTTAAATTATTTTAACATTGAAGCCTATGGAGAAATCGGGTACATCGCGTCGGTCGCGTCGTGTGCGTTTTGGTTTGCACCCGACGCGACCGACACGATTTTATTCCGACACGACCACCACGATAGAAATCTGCTAGGAAACTACCAAACTTTCTTCTCTGAGGGTAAGCATCAAATGGACCGTGATATATTGGATTGTAATTTTTCACTAACAAATACATTTGTGTGTATGATAGATTGTGGTTCCTGTGGCCTGATGACACTCCTAAAAACCGAAGAAGCAGGAATAAGTGTGGCTGCCTGGGAGGCTGCAGATTCTTTGGTGGCACTGCCACAGGACTTGACTTTTTCCGGCTGGAGGAGCTGACCCCATCTAGCAGCTCAGCATTTTCCAATACCAGTGTAGAGTCTGATATGTTCTATGGCCAATCTTTATTGCAACCTACTGAGTGGATTATAACTAAAGAGACACCAAAAGCAGTAGAAGGTAATATTAAATAGCTTTTATACTGTATACAGCAGAAACCACCTTATTATACTTTCATTTTATTTTTCTGGTTTTATCTGTTTAAATGCAGTTTAATATTCAATATTTGTTTTCCAACACATCCCTCGGTCAATTACAGTATTAAACCTCTTCACAGCGTTTGCCTTTCTGCCTCTTCTTAAATGGGTCCATTATTTATAGGAGTAAAATAAATTTGTCAGCTAACATGATGGTCAGACGTGTACCTTTTTTAAAATCAATCCCTGAGTTTTATAAAGAAATAGTAGTTCCCTGTTTTCATGGCAGCACTGCTATGTTTCATTCATTTTAGTTTTACCTTTTCTTTTTTTTTTAAAAACCTGAATCTTCCCAACGGACATGTTAATAAGATAATCTGTTGTTCAGTTAAGGCAAATGTCACTAGAAGAAAAGAATGGGACTCTAGATCTGTAGTGATAGAAATTGAAAGAAAAGCACAGCACCTGAGTCTTCAAGTTCCACTACGTTCTCACAGTTCCTCATCTTCTGAGGAGAACAGCAGTTGCAGTGCTGCGCTCCCCCTGCTGGCAGGTGAGAAAGACAGTCCGTCTTCTGTCGCCGAGGACGGCCTAATACAAGTCGATTATCCACCAAGAGCAAAGTCGCAGGAATCCCATGGAAGGTAACTGCTTCATTATCACCCCTATGATCTGATTGTCTGCAGTTACGTCAATACTTTGTTTTTTTCTTTCATTGGTAATTATTCAGGTACACTGTTAGATTATGTTGCTTTATTTTACTCCCAAATAATAATCATAATTGAAAAAAATCACTGATCAAGGCATTGATAGAAATGAGACTTATACAGTGAGGTATATGCTGTTTACTCGCACCTGTCCAATTTTATGCCAACTATATGTTAGAAATAGTAAAGATAATATAATGTATTAGGGAAAGGCTCTTTAGTAGGGGGAAATTTACTAAGATGGGAGATCTATTTCGCATGGGATGTTGCTATGGAAACCAATTAGATACTTTCTAGAAGATAATAGATTGTATCTAATTGGTTGCCCATAGCAACATCCCATGTGAAATATAACTCCCATTTTAGTACATTTGCCCCAGTAGTGGTAATTCAAGAAATTATTCCTGTACTGCTAAATTTTTGCTTCATTCAACATTATTTCTCCTTCATACTTCATGGCAGCCATTACATTGGGTTCATCCCTCTCTCCTCTCCAATTAGACAGGTAGTTTTTTCCCCAGGATCCAGCCCCTCCTCTTCCTTCTCTATATAACCTGGCACCTCCCTGTTAACCATAGTCTTTTTCCTGTCTCCTTCTGTCTGTGACAGGTAGTTAGTTAGTTTTATTTCTTTATTTTTCAAATATATGCCCGGTAGGCTGGTTATGCTGCCGGGGGGCCTGGGTGGTCAGGCTGGCGGTGCCTTAAGCCTATGTGTCCAGGGCCGGTGGCAAGGACTTTGGAGCCTGCGGCTGGTTTTCAGCCTTACGGCGATTCTTCCCCCCCCCCTCCCTATGGCGTCTCGGCTAGGTGAGTAGTGCTGTGGACTAGATGTTTGTTACCTGTGGTCCTCGGCGCC
Organism: Crinia signifera; assembly: GCF_055691185.1. NCBI lineage: Eukaryota > Metazoa > Chordata > Amphibia > Anura > Myobatrachidae > Crinia > Crinia signifera. The sequence goes on along the minus strand of NC_139217.1, from coordinate 141,180,913 downwards.
ATTCTGACAAACGTGCTCCCCGGCAGCTCCGGTGCTCTGCTCGCGGCGAGTACGCTGGCGTCACTTCCGGCGGATGCACGCGGCGTGCGGGTCACGGTCGCGTGCGTTCCAAATAGCCGGAAGTACGCGCCTGTCTGTAGGACTTCCGGCAGGGGGGAGGAGACGCCGTGACTGCTCGTGCAGCAGCCATTTAAAGCGCCTGGTCGGTGTTACAGGCGCTGGGTTGCTTACCTGTCAGGCTTGCAGGGGAAGTTGAACATGGAGGGTGCCTCTCCAAAAACGGTTACACCGCTGCCCAGGTAAGTCCTTTTTTTTTAGGACAGTTATATTATTTTGCTAGTCAGATAGTTAGTATACTTTCTTTTTCTTTATAGTGTGCCTCCAGTGCCCAAGAAAAAAGTGGCTAAAACTAAGAATACTAAAGTCTGTCCAGGCTGTGATAGAACCTTTGTTGGAGAGACAGTACTTTGTTTAGACTGTTTAACAAAGAAGGATGTTGGAATGAATATATCAGCACAGTTATCAGAAATGAGAGATTGGATGAAAAAGAATTTTGTTTCTAAAGATGAATATACTGGGAATAAGAGATCCAGGTCACAGACTAGTCTTGATAAAGATGATGATGAGTCTGTGCATGATTATATGGATAAGGATATGTCTGGCGGATCGTCAGCAGAGTCAGGCGAAGTGCTGGAGGATGAACGCCTGTTTAACGTAGAGTTAGTGGAGACAGTTCTGAAGAACCTTTATAGAACGCTCAATTATAAGCAACCCGTGAAGTCTGAATTCGATGCTTTATTTGAAGACAGATCAAAAAAGGGAAGGTCTTTCCCGGTGCATAAAGTTGTGAAAGACATTCTAACTAAGGAATGGCTTAGTGTGGATAAAAGAGTAGGCTCAATAAAGAGAATACAGAAAATGTTTCCTATTGAAGACGAAGAATTTATTAAATGGTGTAACATTCCTAAAGTTGATGCGGCTGTGTCGGAAGTGACTACTCGTACTACTATTCCGCTTGAGGATGGGGCATCACTTAAGGACGCGATGGATAAAAGGATGGAAAGTGCATTGAAGAGATTGCATATTTCCTCCTCAGTCTCGCCGAAGTCGGGAGTAGCCATGGCCTCACTTTCCCGGGCACTCAGGATCTGGTGTTCGGCCTTACAAGAAGATCTACAAGAAAAAGTCTCCCGTGATCAAATCAGCAAGAGTCTAACCCAAATACAGCTTGCGGTGGACTATATGTGTGAAGCCTCTTTAGATAGTTTAGATTTTGCGGCAAAATCTCTATCCTCAGGGGTTGTGGCTCGTAGGGCCTTATGGCTTAAATCATGGGCGGCAGATTCCCATTCAAAAAACAAACTGGCGACGTTGCCTTATGAAGGTGCCTTTCTTTTCGGCAGTCGCTTGGATCAGATGATTCAAAGGATGTCAGGCGGTAAATCGGTAAGATTACCACAAGACAGAAGAGGGCGGTTTTCCTCATTTTCTACAAGACAAGCCTATAGACAAGCCAGGTCATACAGACCGGGTAGGTCGGTCCGAGACAGATACACTCAAGGGACATCCAGGGCCTTTTTTCGCCAATACATTAAGAAAAAAGGTGAAAATTCTGGAGCCGTGCAGAAACAGTGACGGTGGTCCCGTGGTGGAGCAAGTCCCGGTAGCAGGAAGGCTATTGGTGTTTGCTCACATCTGGGAACAGACCGTTCGAGACAGATGGGTTCTGGAGGTGGTCGAGACTGGCTATCATCTAGAATTCATGTCAAAACCAAGAGTAGCAAAGTTTTGTGTTTCAGAGCTCCCAGTTTCCAAGTTAGAAAGGGAAGCTCTAACTTTAAGTTTAAAAGGGCTCATCACCTCGGGAGCAGTGGTGAGAGTCCCAGACGGAGAGAAAGGGTCCGGTTTTTATTCCCGTCTGTTCATTGTCAGCAAAAGTTCTGGAGGTTACAGAACTATATTAGATTTAAGAAGGTTAAATTTGCGCATAAAAAAGAGAAAATTTCATATGGAGACCACAAGGTCTATTCTGATGGGTATAAGAAAGAACGACTATATGGTCTCCATCGACTTAAGAGACGCCTATTTCCATATTCCCATTTTCCCAGACGACAGAAAATATCTAAGGTTCTGCGTCGGTCACGATCATTACCTATTCACTTGTCTGCCCTTCGGCCTCACCTCATCACCTCGAGTCTTTACCAAGGTGTTGGTGGTATTGATAGAAGAGCTGAGAAAAAAGAAGATCATGATATGGGCATATCTCGACGATCTTTTGATTGTGGCACAATCAGAGGAAGAAGTGATGGCAGCAAGAGATTACACCATTCAGTTTCTTCAAGAACACGGGTGGCTAGTAAACTGGCAGAAAAGCTGTTTAAAACCAACGCAAAATCTTCAGTTTTTAGGAGTACTAGTAGACACCGTTCGGTTTCAGATGTCTCTTTCCGAAAAGAGGTGCGAGAAAATCCAACAATTGACTTCTATGATATACAAAGAAGATCGCATACCGCTAAGGTCAGCAATTAGCCTTTTGGGTATGATGGCCTCTACGGTGGACATAGTCCCATGGGCGAGATGGAGGATGAGGCCTCTGCAGTGGTTCCTTCTAGATTATACAAGAAGGCAAGTACCTCTGGAAAGAAGAATAAGGATTTCAGATTCAGTAAAAAATTCTCTGGTATGGTGGGAAGCCAATCAACTAAAGCCAAGGAAGTCTTCACTAGCAAGTCCCCAATACAAGGTGATTACCACAGATGCCAGTGCCGTGGGTTGGGGTGCTCACGGTCTGGGCAAAACATGTCAAGGTCTGTGGTCTCCCCGCGAATCAGAGTTTTCCTCCAATCACAAAGAATTAAGAGCCGTATGGAAGGCAATGAGGTTCTTCAACGAAGATGTCAAGGGTGCACACCTGCGTATTTTCTCGGACAACGCTACAACCGTCTCTTACGTCAACAGACAAGGAGGTACACAGAGTCATGTGCTGTTGGGAGAAGTGCAAAGCATCATGTGTTGGGCCGAGGAAAATCTGCAGTCAGTGTCAGCGTTGCATGTATCAGGGGAAAGCAATCAGCTTGCGGATTATCTAAGCCGCACAAGTATAGTCCCAGGCGAGTGGGAACTGAAGGAGTCAGTTTTCCAAAAGATAGTGGAGCAGTTTGGCCAGCCAGAGGTGGATCTCATGGCTTCAGCAGTCAACAAGAAGCTTCCACAATTTTACTCTCGGTACCCGACTTGGGAGTCAAGTGGAGTGGACGCCCTGTCTCAGAGATGGGAATTTCACCTGGGGTACGTTTTTCCTCCAATTTCTCTCATTCACAGGACATTGTGGAAGATCAGAACGGAGGGGGTCCAAGTCATAGCCGTGTTACCCTACTGGCCGAGGAGGGCTTGGTTCCCCATGTTGGAAAGCATGGCGATTGCAGATCCAGTATTCCTTCCGGTGACACAGGATTTGCTCAGGCAGGGCCCAGTCAATTGTCAAGAGCCTCACAAATTGAATTTAGCGGCCTGGAAATTGAGAGGCAACAGTTGAGAAGCAAAAATTTATCGCCAGAAGTAATCGAGGTACTTCTCCAAGCAAGGAAGAAGGTATCATCAGACGTTTACTACAGAGTATGGCGAGTATTCGCGAGCTGGTCGGAAGGCAAATTCGATTTCCCTAAAGCAAGTATACCCCAAGTTTTACAGTTTCTCTGTGATGGTCTTAATAAAGGGCTTTCGGTTGCTACACTCAAGGTTCAGATCTCTGCGTTGAGTGTGCTACTGGACAAGAAACTGGCAGAGCATAGTTTGATAAGAAGATTTTGTCAAGCTATTAAGAAGATTCGGCCTAGAGTTAGGTCAATAGTCCCCCAGTGGGATCTTAATTTAGTTCTAAATGGACTTATGGAGGCTCCGTTTAAGCCATTGGACAGAGCTAATTTGAAATTCCTGACGTGGAAAATTTTATTTTTAGTAGCGATAACGTCAGCAAAGAGAGTGGGGGAAATTCATGCACTGTGTATCAAAGAACAGTATTTGAAAATTTTTCCGGATCGGGTGGTACTGAGGACCAGACCATCCTTCCTACCCAAGGTGGTTTCCTCATTTAATTTGAGTCAAGAGATTATTTTGCCTTGTTTTTTCCAAAATCCTCTGACAAAAAAAGAGGAAAGATTACATACGTTAGATGTCTTGAGGGCTATCAAGATATATCTGCACAGAACGGCTGGGTTCAGGAAGTCAGAAGCATTATTCGTGATTCCCCAGGGGGCGAAGAAAGGATTAGCTCAGGGCTGGGCAACACCGGCCCTCCAGATGTTAGTGAACTATACATCCCAGGATGCTTTGCATTAGTTTTGCAATGTGGCCATGCTGAAACTGATGCAAGGCATGCTGGGATGTGTAGTTCATCAGCATCTGGAGGGCCGGTGTTGCCCAGCCCTGGATTAGCTCCATCGAAGCAATCAATTTCAAGGTGGCTGAGAGAAGTAATTGCATTTACCTACAAGAAAGTGGGTCGTGTGGTACCGGAAGGCATTAAGGCTCACTCAACAAGGGCAATGGCGGTTTCATGGGCGAGAGGCCAAAGTTTCAGCCAAGGAGATTTGTCAAGCAGCCACGTGGTCTTCTTTACATACCTTCTCCAGGCATTATGCGTTGGATGTCTTAAGTCCTAATTTCGGGAGTGAGATTCTTAAACAAGTCTTGGCTTGAGGTATAGTATAAGCCCACCCTACTGCTTTGGTACATCCCAATGTAATGGCTGCCATGAAGTATGAAGGAGAAAGCAAGGATTATACTCACGGTAATACCTTTTCTTCGGAATACTTCATGGCAGCCCAACAATTTTCTGCCCTCCCTATTTGTGTTTTTTCCCTAGGATCGGGACGGAGACAGTCAAAGACTATGGTTAACAGGGAGGTGCCAGGTTATATAGAGAAGGAAGAGGAGGGGCTGGATCCTGGGGAAAAAACTACCTGTCTAATTGGAGAGGAGAGAGGGATGAACCCAATGTAATGGCTGCCATGAAGTATTCCGAAGAAAAGGTATTATCGTGAGTATAATCCTTGCTTTTGCTGTAGTCATTTCTCATCTGTATTCTCAGTCTTCCTTCTGCACAGTAAAATGCATGGGCCATCAGTCACACCACTGAAACTATAGACCAGGCATTCCCAACCACGGTCCTCAAGGCACACCAACAGTGCAGGTTTTTGTGATATCCAGGCTTCAGCACAGATGGTTTAATCAGAATCACTCAGGTACTAATTAAGTCACCTGTGCTCAAGCCTGGCTATCACTAAAACCTGCACTGTTGGTGTGCCTTGAGGACCGTGGTTGGGAATGCCTGCTGTAGACTATAAGGTTCTGTGAATTTACTGACACTGTACAGAGTTGCCAAAGTATGAAATTGCAACATAAAAATATAACTGAAGGTTGACATTCAACTGTATCACTGGTTAGCATCTAGCATGTCAAAACCAGTTTGATTGTTTGCTTGTGTCAGCATGCCAAGCTATCAATGGCTGACAGACTTTGTAGGGACTTACAGTTCTAAAACTGTGTTGTGTTTAACCATTTCACTAGTACCAGAATAACCCAGGGTTTATAATGTGATGCGCCCAGACTGGTATAGTCTTTTCTCAATTACCGCTTTTGCAGTGGGAGTCATTGATCATTGTCCTCTTGCTTTAACTATAACAAACCAAGACTAGAACTAGTTTGGCTTAGTTATGTGATGGAGTCATGCCAGAGTTCTGTGTTTCATTTATTTACTAAACCTTTCAAGTCAAGTCTAATGCTGTGTCATCAGGAACACATATCTTTTTAAGCATGCATTGGTGACACATAAATGATAAGCATTCTATGAGTAAGTCTAGGCCATCACTCTTGGAGACTGCCACACACATGTGCATGCCCCCTACTGTACCCAACGTGCACTGTCCCATCTCCACTCTGCCACTCCAGGCATAATAGGCACAGTAAACAAATCCAATAATTGATATGCTTTGGTTTTAGTGTTCCTGTTGAAGCATCCACAAGTAGTCCTGTTTCGCCAAACTCTCAAGACAGATCTGCTATCAACTCTCCGCTCCGGTCCCCTCTGAAGCGTCAGGCATCGGTATGTTCAACAAGACTCGGAAGCACAAAGAGTCTCTCCGCTGCCTTTTATGGGGACAAGCCACCAGCTCCTGTTGGAGTTCAGTTTAGTAGTGATGTCTCGCGCAGTGATGAGAATGTCCTGGATTCTCCAAAGCAAAGGAGAAGTTTTGGCTCCTTCCCATACACTCCATCGGCAGATTCCAACTCTTTCCATCAATACCGTTCAATGGACTCCAGCATGTCAATGGCAGATAGTGAAGCTTATTTTTCTGCAGCTGAAGAGTTTGAACCTATAAGTAGTGATGAAGGCCCTGGTACATATCCTGGGAGAAAAAGACGAAAAAAGCAGACTCAAAAAATTGATTACAGCAGAGGATCCATTTACCACAGCGTAGAAGGTCCTTTGAATGCTAATGCACATGGCGAAACCAGGCTAGATCCGAGGATGCTACCAATCAGAAATCATGCTTCTCAGGCTTCATTTGTCTCTGCACTGGGAGGGGAAGAGGAGCCTATGGAATATGTCTACCCAATGGAAACCGAAAAGCGCTCTGAAAATGAACAAACTACTCAGCAACCTATAATGTCCTGTTACCAGAACTACCTTAGCCAATTCCAGGTTTTTAACTGGTCTGTAAAGCACCCAACAAATAAAAGGACTTCAAAATCATCTTTGCACCGGCCATTAGATTTGGACACACCAACTAGTGAAGAGAGCTCAACTTCTTATGAGCAGCTCTGTGTTCCAACTTTCAAAGTAAGTTTGAACATATTGGGTTCTTGACGTGTAGTTTGGGCTTTTTGTGTGTGTATTTTTTTTGTTTTTTTATAGATTAGTTTCAGAATATGTGATGATACACTGGGTTCAGATTGGCTAGTGAGTCAGTGGTTAGAAATTGATTGTTCATTTATTTTATTTCTTACAAATGCAAGCACAAATGGTACATATCAATTTAGGGCTAACAATGTTGTGAACATCCTGATTTTCATGTTAATCCATGTGTAGATATGGCATGGCCATTATAAGCGGCAAATCTTTTCACTTGAAATGGAGACTGGCCAATACAGAGGTCTTCATATACGGTTACTGCAGTCACACCAAACCTCCCTTCTCGGTGCGCCAAGTTCCATGCTATTCGGCATATGCTGAATGTCCTTTTGCTTGTGTAATCGCAATGCAATATGACTAAACCATTTCATGAGACTGCACCATTTGTTTATGTGTGTTTGAAGCTTTACACAAATTGCTACAATGTGGTAGTTATTCCTTCTTTTTCATGCTAAGTTCTGTTGTGCTTTGTATACAGATTCAGTTGGGGTATTTAACAAAAGCTCAGGGGTCTATTTTTTTTTCCCTGGAAGGAAGAGGAAAAAGAAACCCCTCTCTATACCCAATAGCACTTTAACAGACCATTTTTTAAGCTGGGTACACTAGATGACTTTGAACTATTTTGCTGATTCCAACAGATAGGAAAGACATAATGTTTATCTTCCATGACCTTGTATAGTAAAGCTATACAAGGAGAACACAGGACACAAACATTTGGATGGAAAATAATTTTCAGCATTAATCTCACATTTATTACTACACTGTTTTATCTGGTCAACATGTAGGAGCCGTTCTCACACTCCTGCTCACCTGGGCAGCGGACATGTGTAGTGTCACAGTGCACCTTTGTTTTATGCAGGGCAATCAGTCCCGGTGGAGTATGCAGTGATATTGTTGCCCACCTTCTATACCACACATCAGGGCCCCCAATTCAAAGCATGACAACACAACATTGTGCCCAAATCATAGAAAGAGACACATCAGTGGCCCCAATTCACAGTAAAACGCACAAAAGAACCCCCAATGGAATTGTATTGCATGCCATATAATAGCATCAACAATTCAAAGACTGATGCCCTCAATTCATAATAAGTCACACTTCAGTACCGCCAATTTATAGGAGGACACTCAGTAGGACCTCTGATTCATAGTAAGCCACTCAGTAAGGACCCCCAGGTCATTGTATGTCAAACAGTAGGACCCACAATTTATAATATACTATACAGTAGAATCCTAAATAGCAATCTTCTGTAGGTGTATAAGCGTTATTAGTTGTGCTGCAGTGAAGGGCCACTTAGTCAGCTGCTTACCTCCTGCCAGCTTACTTTAGGTGGTATCTGTGTATTCTTATTTCCAAGTTTGTGATGGGAGAGCACCCAAAGAACTTACAAGCTCTTGTCTGGTTATATTAGCTTTGTGCGCTGACAGCAGCCGACAGAAAGCAATTTGAGGCTGCCCTAAAGACCTAGGCATTTGCCAGCAGTGAAAAGCTCACAGTTGGATGGGAGCGGTGTGTCAGGTCTGGTGAGCAATGCAAATGATGGTGGTTGTAAGCGAGATTAACAAATATCTTCCCTTTTGCCTGCATCCAAGGGGTTGGTTTGTGACAGGACACCCCCTGACCATCGCTGTGCCTGCTTCAAAGATTCTCTCATTTGTGGGACTATGTTTAGGCTTGTCTTGCTTTGAGAAAAAGTGCTTGAGCAAGGTACAGACCTGCATTTTAAAAAGCAACATAACTACTTACTATGGGTCTGCCTAACAGAGCCTCGCCTCAGCTTTGGGCACTCTGCATCCACAATCCCTCTGCACGGTTTGGTGCTGTGTCAGATGTAACCAGATACCCATCCCAGTGGTATCTCATGTGGTTGTTGTCCCAAGGATGTAACTTTTGCATAACCTTCACATCCTCCACATGGAGTATCCCCGAGATATCCCAGAAAATAAGTTTTAAAGAAATAGCTGAAAATGCAGCTCACCAAGACACGTGGGTGGCTTTATTATCCACTTAATCTAAACTATGCTCCCTAGCAGCCACCAGGGTATAGAGCAAGGGTTTCTGTTTTAAAGTTCCCAGGTTTTTCAGCACTGCATCTACTGTATACCGCATGATCTTCTACAGTGTCTCCCATTGCCGGCCTGATAGATTGGTTTCCCACCATTTAGTCTTTTGGCTTGCACACTAATTACTACAGTAATACTAATTAGTATTACTAATTAGTAGCAACTCCTTCTTAAATAAGATTTTCTGTCAGCAGTGTGAATGTTGTTTATTATCTTTGCCCATGGATATCACCTAAAAGCTACGCACTGGATGCAGTTAGCAGAACCATATTACGTTATATCTGCTGTAATGAACAGATCTGCTTTATGACACATTTACCTTGGCTTACAAATGACATGTGTAATGTGAGTAATGATACCTACTCGCTGGCTGTGCAATTCTCTGTCTACATGCTGTGTAAGTGCAAATAAGCACCGTGTTACTGAAACTTATTGAATCTCTTTGCTTGAAGGTTGTGAAACAAGGTCTTTCAGCCAATGCCTTACTGGACAGAGGGATGCAGCTTATGGGCAATTCCTCCAGGTGAGTCCTCAGAGACTGCTTGTGTGTACTTCACCTCTCTTTATGGACCATAAAATACACTATACATACTAATCTTTAAGCAGAACTGAAGAGCCTTCACATACAGTAATCAAAACCTAGACCGGATAATAAGCACCCTATCTAGTCTGCTCCTTTTTTGTTTTACTTGTCTAACCTCAAACCCTGTTTGATCCGTAGTCTTTGTGAGGATAATTTTTTTTATCCCATGCATATTTACATGGCTCTGCTGTATTGGCCTTTACCACCTCTGATGGGAGGCTTTTCTAATTATCCACTACCCCTTCTGTGAAGTACTTTTTCCTCAAATTTCCCCTGAACCGATCTCCCAGATACTTATCTCAACACCCTGACTGTCCCCATGTCCTAACACTTTACTTCTCTTTAAATAATGTATCCCTTCTGTATCCTAAAACCCCTTTAGTCTTTCTGGGTAAGTGTTTTTTTTTTTTTTTTGTGGTAGGCCATGCACCATTTTAGTTGCCTAGCATTGTACAGATGGAGCCATGTCCATCTATGCCACTCTCGGCACACCCCAAATTACGTGCGTGTGGGACGCTCACGCCCCGTTCAAAGCAATGGATGCTCTCTCGGCGTACGTCTCAAGACGGGTCGGTCAGGCTGCATAGGTTGACGTGGCTTCATCTGTATAATTTCTAATGTATTGTTATCCTGCTGGAAATGGGGCCCCCAGAACTGAACACAGTATTCTTGATGAGGTCATAGCAATAAAAGGGTATACTTATCCTTGAAGCTACGTTTTCAACACTTCAGAACTTGACATTGAACGTGCATTTTGTATATATTACCTCAAACAAAAGGGTTGGCACTGAAATCAAGCTATTGATATTTAATATGGAACTTTGTCTGACTTCATTGGTAATTATGCAGTCATTACTCCAAATACTGCAGTATACTGTAAAAGGGTCATGGTGGGACTAGAATAACAATGATAAAGATCCTAATGAGAAAGCATAAGATGAAAACATGTAAATTCATACAGATACTTTATCCATACAATGTTCGAAAATCAAATAAAAAAAAATCTGATTTCTATTCGCTATTGAGTAAATTCAATATAGCTATTGAATTCCTATTACAGGGTGAGCATCCCTTATCCAAATATCTCTTATCCATAGTTTCCATAATGTCATTTTTTGTTGCTAAAAGCACTACTGGGACATCTGTAACTGGCACTACTGAGGATATGTAACTAGCACTAAATATGTGCAAGAAAATTATTGATTGGCATTCAAATTCAGTACCTGAGATAGAACACAAGCTTTGTTTAATTTTTTGAAACCTTGTTTCATGCACAAAAAAGATATATGTTTATGTATTTCATGTGTTTGATGTGTTCATACGACATATAAATGCAAGATGCCTCACGATACCTCATGGAAATCTAAAAATATTCTGAAATATGGAATAATCCGTTATCCAAAATTCTTCTGGTCCCAAGGATTTTGGATAAGGGATACTCAACCTGTATTAATAATAATGTTGCATACAGTACCTATACTTTTTTTTTCTGGTTTCCTGCTAATTCGTGGAAGGGTTAGCTTCATCCTATGTAACTTGTAACTACTGACGTGAGTATAAGTCATATCTATAGGATTCCCTTAGTGCCCAAAAATGTATCCAGTTTTGATTTTTAAATTCATCAACAGTAGTTGCTGTAACCACCCACATCAGCACTGAGTGGTTGGCTTAAAAAACAGCTATTTCAGACTTGTAGGTAGTGATGAGGTTATTCGGTATTTTGCTCTAAAGGTCATACAGTTTTTCTTACAACACACTGGTGGTTGGATGGTAAACCGGTGCCCTGTACTTTTGGCCAATACTGACTGAATTTGTTATTTATCATGCAGAATCAGAGGGGTACTTCCACAATATTCCCCCCCCATGGTTAGGGGAGTCAGGGCACACAAGGGTTTAAGTCTGGGTTGGATATTTTTTTTTAGAATTTGCTCAAAATGCTTTCCGTTATTTTGGAACTGGAACCTAAAATTGTGTAATAATTGGGTCCTAGAGAAATCGAAAGCACTTATTTTTCTATCACTCAGCAGAGCTGATCGCCACTGCATTAAGATGCTCTGGGGTAGATTTATTACTAGGCGATCAGGGGAATCTGCGCTATCCTATCACACCCGCCGAGCGTTTACTCTAACGCCGGCGGTGTGGGGCAGGAGGCATAGCGCAGGGGCGATATTTTGCACTGCGCCCCTGCCAGATTTATGAACGGTCAGCATCACTGACCGTTCTGCTGCCTGCAGCTGTCGACTTCGCCAGCTGCAGGCGGCGATGCCCTATACCTAACAGCAGGGACATCGCTGTCCCTGCTGCTGGCGCTGAGCTGCGCTGGGATCTCGCGAGACTAGCGAGATCCCGCGCATGCGCAGTGAGCCGGCCGGGGGGGAAGGAGACGGCGCATCAGTATTAACTGATGCGCTGTCTCCAGGAGGGATATCGCCGGAGGGGGGAGTTAGCGCTCCCCCACTCCGGCGGCAAGATCTTAATAGATCTTGTCGGTGTCCCCTCCTGCTTCGCCTCGCTAATGAGGCGAAGCAGGAACTGTTATAGCGACGCGATAGGCACCGCTATAATAAATCTACCCCTCTGTGTTTCTCAACTTCCCCACTAGAAGTTACTACCTTAAACTATACATCTACAAACTATACATCTACAAGCATACATCTTAAACTATACATTCTTTTTTATTTTATTTACAATTTGTTATTGAGGCATAATGTAGTGACAATACAAGAACAATAGTCAATCACATAGGTTTCCAAAAACAACAATGTTATATACGTACATGCAATTGATATAATAAACCATGCAAATAATAAATTGCGAGATAAATCTACATATCGTTTGTCACAATTACATAAAAAGAAGTGTCTCTGGAGCCTGGGGATGTAGAGTAAAAGTAATCATAATAAATTTACTGACAGATCATTTTCCGCTGTTGTAGTAAGGTATCATGCAGAATTTTGCAAACCGTGGTGAATTTGTTGTCTAATTGAGAGACTGTGGAAATAGGGTTACAACAAAGAGAAAAAGTGAGATACTTTATTTTATTTTTGTAGCAATGTTGCAATGTTTCCAGCCAGTCTAAACTATACATTCTTACAATTCTAAACTTTACATTCTTACAATGTTTATATTTTTATACAAAAGGCAGACTTTGCTGGACATTCAAGTCTAAAGGTCCATACACACTGGGCGACTATGCCCAGTGTGAATGCACAGCGATGATTGCATTCATCGCTGGGGGGAAAGCCGCTCAGTGCGTACACACTGAGCGGCTTTCCCCCGGTGCTGACAGAGGGGGGGAGGATGGTGTTACAAAGTGGAGTGCTATGCAAAGCTGTCCTGAAAGCCGGTCATCTGCTGGTTTAACCGGAGATTTTGCAGGAGCGCTCAGCAACACTCACCACTCATCGCCGGGACATACACACTGGGCGGCTTTGAGCTGAAAGCCGCTCAAACCTGCTGTTTTGAGCAACTTTCAGCTCAAAGTCACCCAGTGTGTATGGGCCTTAAGTGACTTTAACCCACTACAGTGTCACTCAATGTGATACAGTGCAATTTCATTTTGTATCTTTTCCTGACAAGTAAATAGCTTGTAATGACTGAATAACCTATACGGTGCCAAGTTCGCTAGTGCAGGATGCTGGCCGAACCGGGATGGATTTTTTAAAGCCGCAATCATTTACAAGGTATGGATTTGTCTTGTAAATAATTGCTGTAAAAGGTCCATTTCCGACACTATTACATATGGCCCATGTTCTTATTTGTTAAAATAAGTTTTTTCCCCCCATATGTTTCTTCATTTTTAGTACCCCATACACTCCCCTGGAGAAGAAAGCCACAGAAAATACAGATGATGAGACACTAACAGAAGAATGGACTCTAGATCAGCCGGTTTCTCATACACGGACCACAGCCATTGTAGAAGTCAAAGGAACAGTAGATATTGTTCTTAGTCCCCTTGTAGCAGAAGCATTAGACAGGTATGCTTCTCTGGCAAAAGCTTATGATATGTCTGCATTTAAAGCAGAATGTGTTTAGGAAATGGGCTGATATTTGGATTGATAAACTAAAAAGTTTAATAATTTTGTATTAATGGTTATTTAAGTAATTCCATATCCAATACATTTTTCCTATAATATATATTGCTTCTTTCCTAATGCTTATGATATGAAACCAGGTATTTTATTCATTTGCATGCAGCGTATGGTGATTCATTTTTATTATTGAAATATTCCCAAGTTTAATAATAAATGCAAATATGATCAAGGCTTTTATTTTTTTTATTTGTTTTATACAAAATGATATAATCCTGATGTTCCAATTAACATTTATTAAATATGCTGTAAATGCAAAAATGCAACCAATACGTTAATCAAGTTTATTGCTGACAAGTTTATTTATGACAAATGTTTGATCTTATACATAATTAGTACTGTTATTTATGTGTACATTTAATCATTTGATTGGTAAACCTAAATTTGACTATCCCCAGGTATATAGAGGCAATGGTACATTTCACCAGCACGAGACACCCAGCTGCCATTGTTGATGACCTACACACGAAGGTGCTAAAAGAAGCTGTACAGAACAGCAAAGCCACTTTTTCAGAAAATGTAAGATTTCTTTTCTTGATTCTCGGTGCTATGAATTCTAGTCCAAATTAATAGTCTAGGTCAGTGGTTCCCAAACTGTGTGCCGTGGCTCCCTGGGGTGCCTCGGGACACTTGCAGGGGTGCCTCGGGTTGGTCGTCCAGGACCAATTCAAATTATTTATGATCAATTATTTCTGGACAAAACCAGTGCTGGTGGCTGTCAATCATAAAATGTGTACAATCAGAACCAAATCCTGCCCTTTACCACATAACTGGACCTAAGAAGCAAATATAAACACAATCTACTTAATTTGATATATATTTTTGGGGGCCTAGGGGTGCCTTGGAAAAATTCTGATACTCTAGGGTGCCGTGATTAGAAAAAGATTGGGAACCCCTGGTCTAGGTGCATGCTTAAAAGGCGGTATCTGGACTGGTCATAGACAGACTCATTATAGACAGTCATATGGTCGACCACTAATGGTCTACATTCACAAGGTTGACATGGTCAAAAGGTTGACATGCATTTTTTTTACTACATTTTCAACCGACATATGCCGACAGGCGTTATTTCATGCCCCACCATCCACTAGGGTGTGGCGGGAGAATAAAATAGTGGGCCGAGCACGAAGCATGGCGAGCACAGCAAGGATATAAATTCAACATGTTTGTCAGCTTTCTAAAGAATCATATACCCTCTATAGGCTATGGGAGCATACTAAATGCCTTTCACACCTGTGGTATAATTAATTTAGAGCCAGTTTAACCTGCAGAGGTGTATTAGCTACTCCTCTCAATTCAAGAGGGACTAAACTTATATAGCATTTTTAAACTAAAAAAAAAAAAAAAATTATATATGAACATGTATGCACAAAAAAGGGATCATTTTCTATTTCATAGTTTTACACAGATAGATTCTCAACACTTATGGTGAAGATCGATACTCTAAGCTTTAAATTATAGGTCTTTATTTAATCTAAAGCATTATTTTAATTTTACCCCATAAATGTCTGGAATACTTGGGTATACCGCTATCCCCACAAATGGAGACTTCAGTAAACGCAATTACTAATCACTCTTCCACAAAAACTAATAGTGAATCTATAATACATAATTAACTCATATACTGCTATTTACCAGATTGTATACATAAGAGGCTGACAATAGTAACGTTTTAAGACAACACAATATAAATGTGAAAAGAGACTAAAAAATAAAAGTTTAAATAAAACAAAATTTAATAAAAAAAAGCTGAAAATTCAAGATCTATATTTTTGTTAAGACCTTGTGGTTTAAGGGACTGCATCTTCAAAATCCAGGCTGCCTCTTGCCTGCGTAAAGTCCTAAATCTTTCCCCAAGTTACACACATTGCATTTTGTAGGCTTACATCTGAAGAAACCTTTTACAAGCAGACCTGTTGGCATTCCAGACTCACTTTTAATAGGGTCCTCTTAATGAAGCTAGGTGCAAATTAATTATGCAGATTTCTCTATCTTACATAAGGGATAATGGGGATTCACTTAGTACTATGGGTATAGATGGGGTCCTAAAGACCCTGTGCACATAAAACTTCAAACAGGGTGTGCTGCCTCCCATCTATGCCCCCTCCCACAACTCAGTTTAGAAAAATGTGCCCTCAGGAGAGGATGCAGCTCCAGAGAATTTTCTTCATTATGTTAAACTTTTATTTGGGCATATTGCTTGTACATGCAGCATGCCTGCGATGTGGGAGCTTAGGGGGGTGGCGGATATCGACCTCTTCAGGTGCTGCTCCGATCCACGCTTAGTGTACTGCCTGGCTTTTCACCACGGTTCACACGCCTGCCACTTGCTGCACACTCCTAACGTGTCTGAATACATATGAATGGTGAGCAGAAGCCAGGGACCCCACTAGGGGGGTAGCCCGGTTAATTTGTGCGGCACACGCGCAGGGGGAGTACGGACCCTCTCTGGGGGGGGGTCCCATAACCCCCCCTGTGCACACTGGCAGCTTTTTAGTAAACAATGACCTTCGGGCATGGTTTTACATGTTATATATATTGCGAGTATAAATATTCTTAGTAGCTCCAGTGCCATTACAGGGCAGGGGGCGGAGGTACCTCATTACTTTTTCTTTACACAGAAAAAGGCTAGTGTCACCTTTCCTGATTTGGATATCTTTTTCAGAAAAGATTGGGTATCCCCGGATAAAAAATTCCAGATTCCCAAGCATCTAGTCTTTACCTTCCCCTTTGCTCCAGAGGGCGGAGGGGTCAGGGAAATCCCACCAGCAGTGGATGCCTCGGTTTCACGTCTGTCAAAAAAGACAGTCGTGCCAGTTCCTGGGGCGGCCGCCTTGAAAGATCCGGCCGATTAGATTTTAACATGCCCTCAATCTTTCTATTTACACTGCTGCAAGTGCATCCCAGAGATCTATTATTGCAGGCCGCTGGGTGACTCATACCATTCACTCATGGGCTGGTCAAATTCAAGAAGGCCTGGCTGGGGCAAAGACCCTGGTTGATACTGTATTACAATCCTGGTTATACACATTCATACCACGCATTTCCTTTGTGATACCTTTTAAGGAGGTCAACGTCATTAGCGCCAGGACCTCCACTTTGGCAGTTTCAGCACGCAGATCCTTATGGCTGTGTATGTGGATAGCTTATATTGAATACAAAAAGTGTAGGTGGCACTTCGCTTTACGGGGGAGTGGTTGTTTGGAGGGGAATTGGATGCTTGGATTTCTAAAGCCATGGCTGAAAAATCCACCTTCCTCCCCTCAGCAACTCCGCCTGTCAGACGGTCCTCTCCGAACCCCTTTCTTGCAGTCCTTTCATGGTAGCATGTTTAGGAGTAAGCTCAGGGGCGCCTCCAATGCCAGTAGGTGAAAACAGCATAGATCCACTGCGACCAGCTCTCGGGAGCAGATTACTGGCTCTGCCACCTCCAAATCTTCAGCCTGACACCGTACCTCAGTCCCTGGGGGAACTAGAGGTGGGGGCGCGGTTGATGTTCTTCAGTCACATCTGCCGTCTTTTCTACCAGGATTCCTGGTTAGGGAATTTTGTTTCCCAGGTGTACAAGGAGGGGAGGTACTGACTCTGGACCAGGTCTCAGTCTATCTCCTCCCGCCAGGAGTTTTCAATTGGATCTCCGGCACAAATGGTTGGGCTCCCATTTGCACATGCATCAGCTTATACGTATAACCCCCAGGCCAGAGATTCTCTGGCGTTGGAGTTTTCTGTCGTCTCAACTGTTGGAGGGACGATAGTTTGGGATAAAAAATTAGGTCCTGTTAACGACGGATGCAAGCCTGAAAAGCTGGAGAGCTGTAACCCAAGTGGTACAGTTTCAGGGCAGGTGGTCAAGCCACAAGTCTCCTTCCCATCAACATCCTGGAACTTCTGGTGATTTACAAGGCTCTGATTCAGGCCTCCCATCTGCTCCTGTCAGGCAATTCAGATGCAGCCTGACAGTGCTACGGCTGTAGCGTATGTCAATTGTCAAGGAAGGACAAAAAGCAGGGCCTGCATGCGGGAGGTTCCATGATCCTTCTCTGGGGAAAAAAAACACGCAAGGGCCATATTGTCCTTATTCATTCCAGGTATGGAAATCTGGGAGGCAGACTTTCTCAGTCACCATGACCTACCCCAGGGGAGTGGAGTCTCCTTCACGGACAGGTGGGGTTGTACGGACATAGATCTGATGGTTTCCCGGGTCAACAAGAAGCTGCAGCTTTACTGCGCCATGACCAGGGACCCTCAAGCGGTGGCGGTGGACTCAGTCGACGCCTTGGTCATACCTGCTGGTATACTTATTCCCACCAATTCCATTGCTGTCCCGAGTACTCTGCAAGATCAGAAGGGTGCAAGCAATTCTGATTGCCCCAGACTGGCCTCGAAGGGCGTGGTATGTCGGCTTGGAGGTTGAGCGGCTGATCTTATCCAGGTAATCCCTACCATGATTCAGGCTAGAAAGCCGGTGACGTCCAGACACTATCATCGGATCTGGAAGAGATATATGTCATGGTGTGAAGGGAGATATTATTCTTCTCTGGTTCTCCGACTGGAGCGGTTCCTCCGGTTTCTGCAGGCTGGAGTCGATATAGGGCTTCATCAAGGTGCAGATATAAGACTTGTCCATCTTCTTTCAGAAGAAGTTGACGTTGGTTCCGGAGGTTCAGACGTTTTTACAAGGTGTTCTGCACATGTAGCCTCCTTTTGTACTGCACACGGCTCTGTGGGACTTGTCGGTGTTATTGACCTTCTTCCAGTCCTCCTGGTTTGAGCCATTGGACTCTGTTGAGGATAAGTTCCTTATGTGGAAAGTGGTCATGCTTGTGGCCTTGACCTCGGCTAGAAGGGTCTACGAATTGGGGGCTTTGTCATGAAAGTCCCCCTTCTTGAAGCTTTTCGAGAACAGATCAGAGCTCAGGACTCCACCAGTTTTTGCCGAAGGGGGTTTCAGTGTTTAACCTTAACCAGCCGATTTGTGGTTCCAGTTCGGTCTGGTTCCTCGGACATTCCTAAATCTTTGGATGTTGTCCGTGCTTTATCTTATAAGGATGGCTGGGACTAAAAAGTCTGATTCCTTTTTGCTCACATAAGGGGTTGCCCTGCTTCTAAGCAGTCTATTGCTTGCTGGATACGATTGACTATTCAGCAAGCTTATTCTTAGGTGGCTTTGCCTGTTCCGAATTCTGTTAAGGCTCACTCAACTAGATATGTGGGCTCTTCCTGGGCGGCTGCCCGTGGAGTCTCAGCCATTCAACTTTGCCGAGCTGTTACTTGTTCTGGGAAGAACGCTTTTGTTAAGTTCTACATGTTTGATACCCTGGTCAAAGAGAATATCCAGTTTGGTGGATGGTGATTTGGCAGGTGATGCTGCAACAGTTAAACTACATTCCTGCCCGTTCTGGAAGCTTTGGGATTTCCCCATAGTACTAAGTGAATCCCCGGTTTTATGGATGATATAGAAATTTGGATTTTATATACCTACCATTAAATCCTTTTCTCTGAGTTCATAAGGGATACCGGGGCCCCTCCTCAGTGGTTTGCCATTCTGCAGGTGGAATTGAAACTTGTAATAACTTGCAAGACAACAGTTTTATTGTTTTCAGTTATGAATGTTGTGTTGATTTGTTTGTCTCACCAATTGTATCTTAAGTTTCCTTCTCTCAAGTATGTCTTCCTCCTTTGGGCACAGTTTTACCTGAGCTGTGGAAGGGTGCATAGAGGGGACTGTACTATGTTACCCTGTTTGTAGTTTTATGTGCACAGGCTCCTTTGGACCCCATCTATACCCATAGTATTAAGTGAATCCCCAGTATCCCTTATGGACTCCGAGAAAAGGATTTACTGGTAGGTATGTAAATTCCTATTTTTTTTCCTTCTTAAGGCCCATACACACTAGACAATATTGGTCACAATATCGTTCAGAAAGGGCTTAATGAACGATATTGTGAACAATATCGTCCAGTGTGTGTGCTGTGCATAATTAACTATGCGCACTCCCGCGCATTGTTAACGACCCCTTACCTTGTCCTGCATGCCAGATTAGGGAGGTCATAGTTAATGACAGCCATTCTGCAGTAGCACCATCGTCGCTCCCCTGCTGTGGTCGCCCCCTTGTGTGCGGCATCAGCAAGTGTGTATGGCCCTTTAAAGACTTTTGCAGGTCGGCTCCCAAATTTCTATCTATATCTAAGTATAGGGTCATTTAACAAGATTTGACAATTTGCTAATGCAGAGGTTGACCAGATGATTAGATATAGGTTTTACTTGTTTGTTTATTTGTTCAAAATTGTCAGCATTTGTGATTTGATATTCATGTATATGTACGAACAGCTTGATCACCAATTCATTTATATTAATTTTATTAAATCATTTGTCTATAACCGGTTGTTGTTTTTTTGTTTGCAACTCCGTATTTTTTACTGTATTTAATATTCTATGAAATAGTGATTGTAAGCGGATGGAAAATACTGTAGCCAGGTGTATAACATAACAATGTTTTGTATATGAAGTCATCATTCAAGTGTGTGTTGTTTTTGTGAGCCTTTACTGGAAACCTTTTTATATGTGTATTTGTAGTTTGCCACAATACATTTTGTAATTTCAATGTAACATTTATAGTTTTCCCTTTTTAGTGTTTTCATGAGGAACGGCGCTGTAAGCTTTGCATTAAGGATATAAATAATGGATGTGCGGATCGTGGAAAGGTTATTGCATCCCTCATAAATCTGTGATAACGAAAGCAATATTTTGTATTCATTGCTAGCTTATAGCTGAGGTTACTGTTAGTGAATGATAAATATGGATAGATTACTGTATATTTTAATGGGCTTGATAGATGGTGAGAAGAAAATGGCTGTACAAATTGGTGTTTGTTTTCTGATTTTCAAGCAGTCCTCAAAGCAAGATAATAAACTATCCAAACCTGAGAATCATGTTAAAGGAAGCACAAATCAAACACAGACCAAGACTGCTGTACCTCAGGATAATGTGAAAATCAAGGGACTCCAAGCCAATGTCTCAATACCCAAGGTACATTATTTATTTGTGTTAGTGCAGATCTTGAATTAGATTTCTTCTCAAAGCTGTAATTAAATATTACCTTTTTAATTATTATCATAACTTAAGTAATAGTCCACCTGCAGAAAAATTCCCAAGACATGGGATGTTCTTCATGTTAATCCATTAAATCAGTATTTTCCTAACCCAGTCCTGATGAACGCCTAAGGCCGGTTTCACACACTCCGGCTCCTGCCGGACGGTGAAATACCGCACGGCCAGGGAGCCGTGCCGCACACAGTAGTTTATCATGGAGGGGATGGCCACAGCCCAGCAGCCGTCCCTTCCAGTGGCGGGATCCGGCTGCAGCCGTGCGGCCGGGCCGTGGCCGTCCCGTGTGAATGGACACAATAGTGTCCATTCACAACTAATGTGTGCGGCACGGCTCCCTGGCCGTGCGGGATTTCACCGTCCGGCAGGAGCCGGAGTGTGTGAAACCGGCCTAACTGTGCATGTTTTCCAGATTTACTAGTTGGTGCACAGGTGTATTAGTTAATGGCTGTCACATCTGGGGGCGCAGTTGAGGTCGGGTCTTATGCTTTCTGGCTCTGACTCCTATGGGTAAATTTACTAAGATAGGAGTTATATTTCAGATGGGATGTTGCTATGGGCAACCAAACAGAATCTAAGTATTTATTTAGCACCTTCTAGAAGAAAATAGACTGATTGGTTGCAACATCCCATCTGTCATAGAACTCCCATCTTCGTAAATAAACCCCTATGTAACTAGCCTTCCTGCACCCGTATGTTCACTCTAAAATCCTTCAAAGATAGACTGTTGTAAATGCAAATGTAAAACCCCTTTTAGTTTATTGGGAGAAAAGTGCTATAATAAATGTTATAATGCTTGTGCTGTTATTTATTTTGCTTGTGATATTGAGGAGATGCAATGTCATCAATGTATTTTCTTGAACTCCCAGTCAAACTATATATGGCATACACACTGTGCAATATTGCAAAACATATAGTCAGTGGCCACATCAAAAGCGTGCATGTTCAGGATATACATAATTAAGAGACTGGTGTAAGAGACATATATTTTCTGGACTGATTTTAGGAAGGTGCTACACTGTATATACTTGTACACTTTACTGATGTAAACTGTTGAGGCTACTCTTTTTTTTTTTTTAATGAACATTCCTGTCGTATTTCAGGTGAATCTATGTTTGTTACAAGCGTCAGTTGAGGAGTCTTCCAATTCAGCTGCAAATAAAAGTGTCACTCACGTATCTTTAATTGCCCTTTGCTTTGATAGGATTGCCACTCAAGTCCGTATGAACAGGTAACTTATCATGAATCTTGAATAAATATAGCTTACAGGCTGATGTGTAGGAGAAGTTATTTACATTAATAAAATCATGCTATTATTAAAACAGAACTCAACTGCTTGTCTAGCCATTTAATATCTTAGATCCTCCATGTCCGTTCAACAAATATCAATGTGCCATTTTCAGGCTCTCCGGAGTCCTTTCCCCTGATAGTCTTAGTTTTCTACAACATAACTCCTCTTATTTCATATGGGCAGATGGGAAGCGGTCATCTATTAGAATGAACTTAGGTCTACAGTCATTAGGTCAACCCCACTAGGTCGACTGGCAGGAAGGTCGACCTGACTTAAGGTCGAATTTGCATAAAGGTCGACATGAGGAAAGTCGACTGGTCATAAGGTCGACATGGGGTTTTTCACTGTTTTTTGAGCCGACATGTGCCGACAGGCGGTATTTCATGCCCTACCATCCACTAGGGCGTGGAGGAGGTTATTAAAGCTGTGGCGAGCGAAGCGAGCCACCGTGCCCGAAGCATCGCGAGCGAAGCGAGCGATGCGAGGGTCCGATTCTCATTGCCAACTGTGTCCATGTCGACTGTGTCGACATTCGGATAAAAAAAAAACCAGTGAAAATCCCATGTCGACCTTATGACCAGTCGACCTTCCTCATGTCGACCTTTATGCAAATTCGACCTTAAGTCATGTCGACCTTGGCCCATGTCGACCTTAAGTCAGGTCGACCTTCCTGCCAGTCGACCTAGTGGGGTCGACCTAATGACTGTAGACCTAAGTTCATTCTGGTAGATGTACCGATTCCGGGCAGATAGACTGCCCTGCATGGAGACAGAGTACTTCAGGGATAGTCTTAGAGTGGCAGGCTAGTCATCCCGGATTTTGAACTGTACTATGTGGCAAATGCAGGTCGGTCTGTTACAACCTTCCTCTGGCTACTTTGGTCACAGCATCCCAAACCTCTTTCTTGTATCTCCTTTCTTGACAATCTAGGATTGTGGTAATCAAAGTGATTGTTTCATCCTTCCATTCCCCCTATTGTTCCAATATACAGTATTTCTGACTTCTCTCCTTGTACAGTATGTCTGACTTTCACTTTCTGCACAAGCAAGTTCCATAAGATGTTGAAATGTTCTCACCCACCTGAGATAATTTCCCCTTATAGTCAGACATTCAATCCATATTTATCATAGAAAATAATAACTTCTGTCAGTTCCTCCAGCATAGACCTTTTCATGCCATTGTTACACAGCATATCTACAACTTTAGAAGCCTTATACCTTAGATGCTCTTCAATTAAATAGCGAATTTCCCCTATATATTCGAGTTAATCCCCTCCCCCATATCTATATGTGATATCCCTGTATTGGCTTAGGAGGCTGTGCAGGGAGAGCAGTTGGAAGATGTAGACTGGACAGAGATACGCAAAGACGCTGCCTATGGTTCAGTTTCTGTTGGGACAAAATAAATAGTGTAGTATTTTCTGTATAGGTGGTACTATGTATAATGCATCAACATAATCAACCAGCAAAATGAAAAGTCCATGTAAAAATGAATCCCCTTCTACACACACTCACTCTCTCTCTCTCTCTCTCTCTCTCTCTCTCTCTCTCTCTCTCTCTCTCTCTCTCTCTCTCTCTCTCTCTCTCTCTCTCTCTCTCTCTCTCTCTCTCTCTCTCTCTCTCTCTCCTTTCTTTCGATCTCTCTTCCTTTTTGTCTTTCTCCTTTTTTTCTTTCTCTTTCTTTCCTCCCTTCTTTCCTTCCTTCTCGATATATTTGGCCACCCCATCTTTTGCAACATAGCCACATCAGTGTGGCGAAAACAAATTTTCAGTAAGAATAGATGCCTGACACTAGCAGGAATCTCCCGCTGCATGAGGTCACATCTGTAGCTTGTTAAATATGTGGATAGCATTTTACCTGTGTATTTAATTTCCCTTACACTTTTTCTTGAAGGGGGGTGGTGGAAGAAACTCCAAACAACCCAGACACTGGTCGACCATCTGTGAACTTCGAGAAATATGCCAATGCCACAAAGATGCAGCCACAGTCTTCAGGATCATTAAGATCCAATGCTGGGGCTGAAAAAGGGAAAGAAATTGCTGCCAAGTTAAACGTGCATCGGGTACATGGTCAGCTCAGAGGTCTAGATACATCAGGTGAGATGATTATCATGCACTAGAGTACAATTACAGTGGGTTCTAACAATATAAACAATTGTGGATATCTACATTTTGTGGTATGTGTTGCCTCATGTTCATAGCCAGAACTATGTGAGCCCCACAGAAACATATTGAAGGGTCTCTTGTCCCAATGCTTCTAGGGACCCTTCTCCACAGCAGAGGTTATGCCCTATAATTGTTCCCTGGTTCATTTTCCGAACCGTAATAATGAAATTGTTCATGTTATGTCACACTATAGGGCTGCCAGTACACATTATGCCACACAGTACCCCCAATTCGCATTATGCCATGATGCCCCCAGTACATATTACACCACATTGCAGTGTCCCCAGTTTGAAGGGCCCTATGTACCACCCAATGGTATCAAGTGTATATAACCCACCAGGGGCGTATTAATAGAGGACAGTGCATGTATGCAGGCTCCATCCCGGCACCCTTCCCTTTAGCGCGTAGCAAAGAAGGCAGTAGGCACTAGGAGGCTGGAATTTTGTACCAGACTATGGTGTGGTGGTCGCTTTTATGGTGATTTGTACAGCGCTGCTGTAGCCAACGTAGGACTCCAGTGGCTGAGTATTAAAGAGAGGGTGCAGGGAGCACCTATTACAGATGCACAACTGTAACACATGTAATTTTGTCAGAGAAGTTCTCTCAGCTCTGGGGCCCTATAGCAGCTGGGAATGAAAAATGTAGTGGGTAATAAACATGAAAAATAGCTAAAAATATCAATTGAACTATTCATTAATAGCAGTGTATGTAAAGGCCCTTGAAAATAAATGGGTAAGAGATTACAAGGAAATAGAAGTAAAGGTTCTTCATCGCCTCTTGGTATGGCCTAGTAGGGCTCTATATTTGCATGTATGGCGGTTTAAATAAATACAATTGTCCAGCTTTAAGTTCCCCTCTGGACATGGTAGTTGTGCTGGAAGTTCTAAATAGGTGGTGAGTCCAATTGCAGGTGTTGTGGAAGTTTTCTAGATGAAGTTGTTCCTGACTAGGTCTGACAGGTCTCCCTGCGGAAGTGGCAGTTTTATATTATTGCCAAAGGCTTTGTTTATCTAAGCCCAAATATGGCTGCTGATTCATACATGCAATGCTCTGTTATCCCAACAACTTCATTGGAGGATGAGGAACCGTTACTGACATTTGCTTGTAATCTCAGCAGACTTGCTTATTTTCAAAGGCCTTTCCATGTGCTGCTATTAATGATTTGTTCAAATGTTTATTACATGTTAAATGTTGCATGCATTTTATCCAATGTAGCTAATCATTTAAGATTTAGGACTAGGGCAGGGCCGGTACTTGGATTTTCGTCACAAGTGCTAAGGCACCTCTTCCTACATGCACATATGGATATAGAGCTGTCTCTGCACCCCCCTAACATCCAGCACCCAGGCATGCGACCCCCTAATCCCCTCCCATTATCTGATTGCGGCCCTGCTTGGTGCCATTTGTGAGTTGATTCTTTTGTTTATTGTTTATCCTTTCCAGGTGGACTCAAGCTGTGTACACACGCGGGCGATAGGGGCTGAAATCGCTGGGAATATGGTCGCTGAGCGACCATATTGCCAGTGATTGGAGTGTGCACCAGCGATAAATTGCCCGGTGCGCGCTCCCATTTTCAGCCCCGCTCCTCCGACCAGCGACTTCCACTGCCTTCTCCCCCGGCAGTGTGACATTTTCATCTGCGACCATCTCTGGTCGCAGATGAAAACGGGACACTGAGCAATATATTGCTAGCAATATATTGCCAGCGATCATATTGCCCCGTGTGTACGCACCCTAACTCCTTCTAATATGACTACCTGGATAGAAACATCCATTGTTTTATATTACCCAGACAGATGATAGTGCTGTGTATGTAACTACCATATGATCCCAGTTAAAATATAGCTATTTTACTATTCTGCAGAAACATGTCTATTAGCATTTTCTCTTCCATGGTAGCTTCTGTAAGAGCTATCTTTGTCTTGCATCTCTTTTTCTATCCGCCTGCCCTAGTATAATGACGCATACATATTTGTGATTACAAAACCTTTGCTGTCCTTGCTATAGTGCTATCTAACAGGAACACATGGAATTGAGCATTTTCATGATTTCGGTGCTGTTTCCTGAAACTTATACAGCATTGGGCAGGGTGTAGTGAATATATTTGAAGCTAAATTGTCAATATACTGCATCTGTTTTGCTATGTGGGTGACTGCATAGTTTTCCTGTGCACTGCAAATAAATGTTATTGTGCCTGCTACCTTGCAGATAAGGATTGTGTGACCTTGTAATTATATTTTTTCTTTTTGTTATCAGACATGGGAACTTGTGCAATCACGACTATTCCCTTTGAGAAATCAAAGGTTCTCTTCACCCTTGAAGAATTAGATGATTTTACATTTGTGGATGAAACTGAGCAGCCTCCAGCTACTGATGTAACACGCATTGGTCCAAGCCAAGAAAAGTGGGGATGGATAATGTTTGAATGTGGAATAGAAAATCTTGTTGTAAAAGGTATTTTTTTCTCCAATGAATTATGTGGCATAGTTCATCTTATAAGACCCCACATATCTTTATTTTCTGTATAATTATAGACCGTTTTAAACAGCAGTGACTGTATTATAAGTGCTAGCTGGCTTCTAACTGAATTTCACAAGACAGCCCTACGGAAGGCACCCTAGGCAATAATTACGGCACTACTGGTTTCTGCATATAATCCAGTTTCTTATGGGCAGTGGGCCTGATTCAGAGTTGATCACAATAGCAAAATCCGGTACCGTACTTGTTTAGTTTCACGGCGGCAGCATGGCCGCACGCTACTTCCCGGTCTGTGTCCCCTTGCGGGGCTCGGTGGCTAGCTACGCTCGCCACACTATCTAAAATCAACTCCACGCCAACGTGGATAGTGGGGGTATAAACTATTCACGTTGGCATGGAGTTTATTTTAGAAAGTGTGGGGGACGCCGACCCGGAAGTAGCGTGCGGCCATGCTGCTGCCGTGAAACTAAAGAAGTACCCAAAATCCTTTCTAAAATGGGCAAAACCATGTGCATTGAAGGTGAAGCAAATGCAACATGCATAGATTGAGTTAGATATAGGTGGGGTGTTTTGAAACTGAAATCTAAATTGCAGTATAAAAATAAAGCAGCCAGTATTTACCCTGCACAGAAGCTTGGGCCTTTTTCTCCTCCATACCGATCTCCTAGCTGCCTAGTTATTGTACAAAAAAGCTTCCTGCTTCTCGAGCTGGATTGTTGAGTATATTTGCCCTTAGCAGCACATATCCAACCTATCTGAGGGATACTGCTGTGGACACCGAGGTCTTGCTCTCTGCATCAGAGGTGGGTGCTAGAACAGAAAAAAAAAAACCATTAGAGGCCCTCCCAAACTCTTGGGTAGATATTGTACACCTTAGCTGCCTTCAAGACATATGTCCTCCCATTTCCTTTTGCTGCCTAGAACCAGGATGGGTTTTCTTCCTTTCGTCTTCAAAGAAAAGCCAGAGGTCAGATGTTCTTTAGATTCCAGGGTGCTTCCAATATCTAAACCCTGAGGTAAACAACTCCGGGCTTCTGGGAAGCTTAATTTCATACCAGTCATCAAACCTGATTCATGAAGTGCGGCCTTCATCCTGGGGACCCCAGGGTACGAGGCCGGCTGTCATTGTTTGCAGAGGTTTGGCCAGGGACCTTGATGGATGCATGGGTCAGGTGCATCTTATCCCAGGGCTGTGATCTGACCTTTTGGACATGTCCTCTAATGAGATTATTTTCCAGGATTTCCAGAAGCTCCTAAAAGGCAGAGGATCTCAGGGAGCCAGTTTTCTTCCTCTCGCCTCTTGTCTCAACAAGGTAGGGTGTACACCACAGACCTCTTGGCTAGTACAGACAACAGCAGCTTGTTCTGGCTTTTTCTCAGCCTCAGGGCAACTGGTAGATTTGGGTTCCCGGGTTTTCAATGGAAGATATTTGTTCCACTATCCTATTTGTCTCCCATCAATGCTTGCTCAGGTTTGCAATCCTCAATAATTTTTACCAGTGTCAGGCATTACAGCTTTGGGCTGTCCTCTACTCCTTGTGCCTTTATTAAGAAAATGGCATTAATATTTGCACATCTGCCTGCTTTTTCATAGGATCATGACCCTTCCCTTTCTCCCGCACTTGCTACTCAGTTGCTTGATGTATTGTCAACTCATATTTTCGTTGGATGATCAATTCCTGGAAAGTCCTACTTAACAGCTTCTCTGGAAAAGTTGGATTTAGGAGTGCGGATGTATTCTCACACTTAATGGGTCTCTCCTCCCACAGGACAAAACCATTCCCTGCGGTTCAAAATTTGTTTCTTCCTGGCTCTTTGCGAAGTGCCCGTTCATTCTTGTGGGCAGCTTCTGGGGTTCATGGTCTCTTCACTCAACAAAATGGAGTATGTTGTTTCCTTCCTGCCATCTTTAGAGTGAATGGAGAAAATTGTAGCTGTTGAGGCATCTGTCTTGACAGCTAAAGGCTTCTCCAGGAGGGATATTCCAACCATGCTCAATGCCGTTTGCCCACTGCCCATAAGAAACTGGATTATATGCATGACTCGGATTTTTTACGGAGTTTGGCAGACATGTTTTACATGGTGTACTTCCAGGGATTTAACCCCTGGACATTCAGAGTTTCTAGTCTTCTTTCTGTTTAGCAGTCAGCATTGGACTTGGTACTTCATCCTGCCTCCCAAAAAAAGTTCAGATCTCTCTCTATCCTTTTTCTTCACCAACTTGCCTTGTCAGATGTAAAGACTTTTTCACATGGTGTCCTAATACATACAGGTGCAGTTTGTTCCTGCAGTTGCTCATTGGGACTGATCAGTGGTTCTTTGGGCTCTACAGTCTGTTATGTTTAAACCCCTGGAATCTGTATCTTTTTTTTGTTGTACATGGAAGACCGCTTGATTTCCGTTGTTTCTCCCTTGAGTGCCGTATCTTGACTTCTCTCATATTTCATGATTATTAGACAGATCTCCACACTCTGTGGGGTAAGTTTACTAAGATGCGAGTTCTATTGAGGATGGGATGTTGCCCAGAGCACTTACTAAATTAGCACCTTCTAGATGATGATAAGATATAATCTGATTGGTTGCCATGGCAACATCCAATCCTTAATATTTTAATTCTGATCCTGACCACTTAAAGGGCCTTAGGAGCAGTGGCGTAACTAAGTTGGGCGCCCGCCGCCGCCACGACAAGCACCCCCAATCCCCTGCCGCCCATGCAAACCCCCCCCCCCCCCCCAATCCCCTGCAGCCTTACCTATCGCGCTGGTCCCGGCGGCTCCGTTCTTCTTCTGCTGAGGACCACCACAAAATGGCCGCCCCATACAGCAGACAGTTTCAGAGAACTGTTTGCTATATGGGGGCGGCCATTTTGTGGTGGTCCTCAGCAGAAGAACGGAGCCGCCGGGACCAGCGAGATAGGTAAGTCTGCGGGGGATTGGGGGGGGGGGGGGTGTGTGTAACTATTGCACCGCAGCCCACGGCGCCCCCACATGCACAGCGCCCCCCCCGCGGTGGCGGGGCTGCGGTGCTATAGTTACGCCGCTGCTTAGGAGGAGGGAGTGAGAGCAAACTGAAAAGATGTTTGCTCCTGGAATAACCATGTTAGAATTCAAGGAGGTAGAAATGCATTTTCTTTACAAATTGTGCCCTGTCTTTTTATCAGATAAAGTGTACTTTACCTTTTACCTGGATATCTTTTGCTGCATGAATAGTTTAACGAATTTCACTACATCCTTAACTCTACTGCAGAACTCAGTAAATGCAGACGGTACACCTGCTCAGAAAAATGTGTTTCCAGCGAGTATGGAGTGGTTGTGGTTTCCAGTGGACCGTTGCTTTTAACCTTAAGGTCTTCTCCACAGTTCTTTTGAGGGCACATGTAATCATTAGTGATTTGTAAACCCGGTTACATAATTACACTTGAAGTCAAGTTATGTTTGTGAATGCTAATCCCATGTCTTTATGTAAGACAAATACAACATATTGTTTCTTTGTGTGGTATGTTTACAGTTAATATTCATTTGCTATTTACAGGTGGGCGGCAGTCTGGTGCTATCTTATACAACTCTTTTGGCATGATGGGTACATCTAGCACCAATGAGCGTAGTGGACTGCTGAAGTCTAATGACTCATCTGATTCACCAACTGGAAGTGGCTACAGCACTGATGTGTCTGATGATCACATTCCATGTGATGGTGTAAGTCCATCTTCAGATATCAATGGAAACTCAGTGTCTGATGAACAGGTAATACCATACCTTACTTGCTAGATTGTTTGCTTGTACATATTTAAAATATTTGAATATAAGCAGTATATCAGCTTTTCCATGTGTTTATATAATGTATATTAGAATTGACTGGCGGTGGGCTACCTTTTACCTTTAATTCACTTTTTAATCATGCTCTCTCTACTAATTTACTGTAATGATGCTGGCTATTGTGACAATTATTTGATTCCACAAAATAAGGATTTATTCCACTTTCAACCAACTGGGCGACACTGCATAGCTAGCTTTTAGTTAGGTTTTATTAGGGGATAGTGAGACGCTAGGCTGTGGGGAGGGGATAGTGAGACACTAGGCTGTGGGGCAGGGATCGTGAGATGCTAGGCTGTATGGAGGGGATAGTGAGACGCTAGGCTGTATGGTGGGGATAGTGAGACACGCTAGGCTGTGGGGAGGGGATAGTGAGACACTAGGCTGTGGGGCAGGGATCGTGAGATGCTAGGCTGTATGGAGGGGATAGTGAGACGCTAGGCTGTATGGTGGGGATAGTGAGACACGCTAGGCTGTGGGGAGGGGATAGTGAGACCCTAGGCTGTGGAGAGGGGATAGTGAAATGCTAGGCTGTGGAGAGGGGATAGTGAGACGCTAGGTGGTGGGGAGGGGATAGAGAGACACTAGGTGGTGGGGAGGGGATAGAGAGACACTAGGTGGTGGGGAGGGGATAGAGAGACACTAGGTGGTGGGGAGGGGATAGTGAAACACTAGGTGGTGGGGAGGGGATAGTGAAACACTAGGTGGTGGGGAGGGGATAGTGAAACACTAGGTGGTGGGGAGGGGATAGTGAAACACTAGGTGGTGGGGAGGGGATAGTGAAACACTAGGTGGTGGGGAGGGGATAGTGAAACACTAGGTGGTGGGGAGGGGATAGTGAAACACTAGGTGGTGGGGAGGGGATAGTGAAACACTAGGTGGTGGAGACGGGATAGTGAAACACTAGGTGGTGGAGACGGGATAGAGAGACACTAGGTGGTGGGGATGGGGATAGTGAGACACCAGACGGTGGGGATGGGGATAGTGAGACACCAGACAGTGGGGAGAAAGACACTAGGGTATAGGGTGGGGCCAGATAGTGAGACGCAGGGCAGTAGTTACACTCTATAGTAAGCAACACCAATAATCACCAATTACATACAGTATATAGATATGACAAATTATTTAAAATGCTATACAAGTGGGGTAATTACATTTACATAGCCATAAACATTTCCTTCCCTGCCTGCAGCTGCTCCTC
Organism: Crinia signifera; assembly: GCF_055691185.1. Lineage (NCBI taxonomy): Eukaryota > Metazoa > Chordata > Amphibia > Anura > Myobatrachidae > Crinia > Crinia signifera. Next base: position 141,149,208 of record NC_139217.1, on the reverse strand, counting down.
TTAAATCTCCTGGTCAGGCTGCCATTATACAGAGAGAGGCTCTGAACTCTCAAGTAATGCTGGCAGACCAGGAGGGACTTACCACCTCAGCCCGCCATTTGCGGTCACTGGGTGTCCCCGCTGGGCAATGGTCATCTCCCCTAGGTGCTGTTTAAGTAGAAGTGGCCCTGACTGTAGAAGAGTATTCTGCCTCTGAGGCTCTGCTGACCAACCGCGATCACCCGGACACCCCCAACCCCCCTCACGCCCTAGCCAGCATCAGTTGTCACACCCCCACCCCCCCCCCCCGACAGCTGGTGCCGCAGTCACCCAGAACCCCCAACCGGCTGCTGCCCGACATCAGCGGTCATCCGGACCCACCCCCTGCGTGCCACTACCTGGCATTAGTGGTTTCAAGTATGTGGTATTGTAGAATGTGCTTCATTTCTGCTTTGAGTTGATCAAAATCTGTTTCTGTCTATAGTTTTTTTTTCTACAGATGCTGCCAATTAGTTAACTTTGTGTTTTACTTTAAAGGATGAAGGTGTTGAGTCAGATGATTTGAAAAAAGATCTCCCACTGATGCCCCCTCCTCCAGACTCAAGCAGCATGAAGCTCAATATTAAGGAGATTTGGTTTAGTTTCGCAGCCCCCACAAATGTACGCTCTCCAGCTCTTACATTTTCCAGGTTAGTTCAGCTATTTTGAGGATATGGTAGATTTTAAAAGCTACTGTGCCTTAACTGCTTTCACATTGGTGTATAATAGGTTTAACTTCAAGTAACACTAGGTAAACATATTTACACATTCAATAAGTAAAGCATTCATATTGTCTTCACTCGGTTAACATAGTTTCTAAGGGGTGTGGTCTAAGAAAGAGAATGTGACTAGGTCAACATCATAGGGCTGACAAGGTGAAAATGTTAGCGTGAAAATGGTCAAAATAAGTTTTTGGGGATTTTTGGGTGTTATTATGTATGTTTAGCCAAATACATGTTCCCTTGCAGGCTCTCTTCACTCCCCATGTTTTGACCACAGTGGCTTGCTCCGCTTTGCTTGCCACAACTTACTTTTATAAGTAATCGTATACAAGGATAGTAAAATAAGCAAAAAAAAAATGTCAACCATTCCTTCTGTACCTGTCGAACTAACATCCACCACCCTTTCTAAGTTTCCTTATTTGGTGATGTAACTGTATGAAGACTATGGCTGGGACTCCATTATGCCGGTTAAATTACTGTTGGTGAAAAAAAACGGAGGTAGCCTCTAGCTTTGACACTCCGTTTTTCTCCCGATAGACTTGTGTTAGTGTTAATGTAGTTTGTTAATTGGTGGTAACAGACTGAATTAGTGATAAGTTCAGAGATTGTAATGGGGCTTATGCAAGGTGCGATGGGAGCTTCTAGCATTGCTCAGATCACACAGTGCTGCACCAGCGATGTGTGCTAAGTGATCTGTCACAGCCCAGGTTCTCAATAGAGAGAACATGGTTGACCTATCTAGCATAGCGTTAGCGACGCTATTGGTATGAGGCATACACACAGTGATTGGTGCTTTCTAGTCAGATCTCTTAGAAAATATGCAAAAATCGCTGTGTGTGTAGGCCCCATTTGCAAATCACTGCACTAGTTAAATTTACAGTTTTCAGTCCACTGTGGGCAGTTAAAAAATATATACATGATAACTTCTGGCTTTTGAGTTAATTGTAAAGTCCGAGGGGTTGAATTAGCAGACAATCTACTGCTGTTTATTAAATACCAGCCTGTGCCTGTTGTGATATTGTCTTAAAAAGCTAATGAGTGGCTGCCTACTGGATTGTAATTTATTCAATGTCAACTATATGTAGATGTTGAAAATTATGTCGATTTTTTTTTTTTATTATTCAGGCAATTAAACCTCCTTAGCACTGCAACTCCAGCAGTTGGTGCATGGTTAGTCCCAATTGACCAGTTAAAATCATCTCTGAACAAGCTGGAGACAGAGGGAACGCTAAGAATATGCGCTGTAATGGGCTGCATCATGACTGAAGCATTAGAGGTGAGTAGAGTGATCCATGCAGGGTGGTTTTTTTACAGTTGTTTGATTGTGTGAGGTCTCTTGGTGATACATTTTCTAAAGGTTGATTTCAGTTGGGTTTTAAATTAATTAAAGATTTCTCTAAATAGATCAGCATCGATGATGTGTTTCAGAAGCGAAACCACACATTTACTATAACGTCGAAAAAATCAATCTAACAAATTCATCTGTTAGTTAATGTGTGGTTTAGTGCCCCTAAATCAAGACTTCGTCTAGATAAATTTGATATGAGCCTTGAGTATTTTTACCCCTTGGTGTCTCTTCTATGGCTCCAGTCGATTAAGTTCTAGAAGAATATTTTAGTTTTACTTTTTTTATGTAAGTATGTGTATATTTTACTGCATTTTATGCAACACACACTCACTTAGGGCCTAATTCCGATGTGGTTGGAGAGTGCTGCGCTGATGCGTACTTGGAAGCAGCAGTGATACTTATATGGCAGTGCAGCAGGAGGTGTTAAGGTGATGCTTCCTGCTTTCCATGCTACATCCTAGGATGCAGCGTCAGATCACCTGCTACAACATGGGGTCACGCAAGCCAGCTGCTGCATGAGCCCGGGGAATCGCCATCTTCTGCTACTGATGTTGAAGGACCCGTACTTCATATGCTAAATTACCAAACATCAGTGTTTGTGAAGCTCCTGTTTTAGAACCTATATCAGACCCTTAGTCATTAACTTACAAAAAATTGTGATGCAAAATGACACATTTGCTTAAAACAAAATGATTATACTGTTTTTAATTGTACTCCACATTTTAGTATTAATGCAGTATATTTTTGTTACAGAATAAAAGTATCCACTTTCCTCTGCGGAGCAAGTACAATAGACTCACTAAACAAGCACGCTTTCTGCAAGAAAATCCGTCCTGTCTACTGTGTAACTTACTGCATCACTACTTACATCAAGCCAATTATTCCACCATTGAAGACGCCACATTAGTGAGTTTTAAGAGTCCTCCTTTCTTTCATGATTGTGGACCTGATTCAGAAAAATATGCAATGACAACATTTTTCTGTCACTGAGCATGTGCCACAATGGTCATGCAGCCTGGTTGAGACGGTTTGTGGAAGGTAATGGGGGAGTGGCACCTTTTCTAGCTTGCGACTGCAATCCTGTATGCAGCTGCAGTGGCTTACTCCCTGTGTCCATACTGTTCTACCATAGGGCTACTCAGAACTTCAATAATCGACTGTTCTGTGTCTGATGTACCATCTTGTATGTAGCTGCTGGAATATGCAAAACAGTCAGTGGGCATCTCAATACTTGTCCAGATGGCTCTGTAATTTTTTATATTTTTCTGTCATCATCTGGTGTATACTGGGACTGTGTGGAGCTATGGGACCAAAAGAGTTAAAGGTTGAAGCAGCAGGATTGGTAACTGTACCGATATCGTCCATATAGTTACCGACAAATCAGCCAATGTGTACCCATCTTAAGGGAGATTGTAGAGACTGTGTGTGTGTGTGTGTGTGTGTGTGTGTGTGTGTGTGGGGGGGGGGGGGTATCAATTTAATTATGCCCCTTGGTTTAGGTCTCTGGATCTTCCCTGTAGTCCAGTCAGGTCCCATAGTAGTTTGTTTCACTCTTATTTCACTATCTCGCCTGCCTGAGTTTTTTTTTTCCATTGACTGCTTTCTAATCCAGAGAAAAAAAGGGGAGACACGCACTAGGCGAGTCGAGCAGCGCTTAACACAATGAATAATACCAATAGGTAAAAAAGTAACAATTTTACTGTTAAAAAATTGCATACAAATAATACAATAATACAAATAAATAAAAAGAAATAAGGTGGGGAAATAAACGTAAATTGGAATTAATGTAACCAATAATAAGGGATAAAATTGAAGAATATGAATCCTCGCCTCAATGGACACAGCTGTGGAGTCTATGGTTCACTTATTGAGAATCAGGTAAGTGCACATTACCAGAATGAACAATGATGTCCCACGAAAATTGTAGCAAGACTGGGAGTCCTCACGATGTAGATGGCCAGGTGGAATGGCCACTGGAGGAAAACAGATGAATTCGGATGGAATCAGTCCTCTAACTGAACAGCGAGAGAAGATGTAAATTCTTGGTCTCAAATCGCCGGAGGATCCAAGACGAATTGTCCAGTGGGTGTTGCTGTGGAGGGTTATGGCTTCCGTGTCTAAGTAACTCACACTGGTGTGGATGTTTGTAACCAGGAGTTGCTAACCACGGTGTCCGCCATTTGAAGAAACCACAATGGGGATTAAGGATGGTAGCGTCCACATGTAGTGAGATGTCCACAGTGAAGTCCAGAGGCTGAGGAAAGTCATCTAACGCGTTTCACTGCGTCCTGCAGCTTTATCAAAGGTGTCTTTTTTCTCTTTCAAAAAAGTGGGGAGTGACTACCCCCACACTTGAGCAGCTGCTTTTATTGGAGGATCAGCTCTACATCAGGCGCCTGATTATTCCTTGTGAATAACTTTCTTTCTGCTTTCTAATCCATCCTGCAGATTAGTTTTGAAAATTGACCTACATTAGTTTTCGGTTTTGTATCAAAATATCTTGCTGTCATGCCTCCATTTCTAGAGTATGCTTCATTGGTTCAGAAGACTGGAATTCCCTTTTTCTGTGTTTTTAGGGCAAGACCTCTCTTTACATTTGTAATCCCTTAGGTCTGCTTCTTTTCAAGTTCTGTAAAAGGTTCTTAGAAATGCAGTTGCAGGTCACTAGCTTGATCATTCCTCCACTCCTCTTCCTACCTGTCTTTGGGCTTTGTTCGTATTAACTGGCTGCTGGAGGCAGGCGTTGGAGTATTGGGTAGAAGGAGCCTGTTCTTGCTGCTTCATTTTGTAACTCTTTTTTTGTGCTGGTTCCCATAACCCCACCCTATACCCACCATCCCATTGTACACCATGGATTCAGAAAAAAATTATTTTACAGGTAAATAAAAAAATAATTTTTTTGCAGTCACTGTGAGCACATTTGCAGCTGCTAATGCATTTGTGCACATCACTGAATCAGGCACATTGTACCTGAAGTGGTATTTCTGCTGTTTTGTGTCTGTGTTGCTAATAAATGTCATGGTCGTGTTGTGTATACAAAATTTGTGTAATGCAATTGTAAACTGTATGGAATACCTGTATCTGGTAGCCAGGAATATAGGATCACATAGCAAATTACGTATACACATAATAAATGTGAGCTAAAGCCGATGGCTTAAGTCATTATTGTGTCCGATTTTATTGACATTGCAGGATAACGTAATAGAGTGAAGTATAAAGGTGGGTACACACTACATGATATACTGTGCATATTGTCTAGTGTGTACTAACGATGACCACTCCTGCAGGTCGTTAACTACCTTCCCCCTGTCGTCTCATGCAAGATATCAAGGACTGCATGCAGGGGCGGATTTAGGGATGAGGGCGCCCCTAGGCACAACAATAATGTTTACTAAGTAGGACAGTTTATAGGGGCAATATCTGCATGTCCTATCCATTTACACTATATTTAAGATGGAATATAGTACAGTACAGTGGATATTTTGCAGTTATTGGTACATTTTTGGCTGACCGTACTATCACAGGCTTCCAAGTGCCGCCCCCAAACATGTGCCGCCCCAAGGCCGGTGCCTCACGTGCCTAATGGGAAATTCGGCTCTGTCTGCATGTTCAGCGGGGCCAGGTGATATTGTTAACAATTTTGTTCAGTCTGTGTGCCCTGTGTCATTGTATCCAGGAGCCCTCCCGATATCATTAGCGATATCGGCAGTGAAGATTATCGTATAGTTTGTCCCTAGCTTAAGCCTAGCTAATAAACCAAACTATTTACCTGGTATTTATTGTCAAAGAAAAATTCAATCTGAATTATTGGGTAAAAGAGGTAGAGTGTTCCAAACTGAATTTGTTATATTTGTCTTACAGAGTGATGGCCTTCCTGCCCTGGTCACATTAAAGAAAGGGCTTGTTGCTCTTGCCAGGCAGTGGATGAATTTTATTGTTGTTACACCTGCATTTAAAGGGGTCCGATTGCTCAGACCAGCCCAGACACTGAAGCCACCTAACTCCGTTAGGAGAGATGAGGATGATTTGAATGGATTAGAGAATGGAGGAGCTTTGCAAAGTGACACCAGTGCAGATGGTGCAGAGTTTGAGTTTGATGCAGGTATGGAAACATGAGTTCATTAAAATGAATGTAATTCACGTATTGACTTGTAGTATAATGGTTGCCATGGTGACCATTGCCCAGTTAGAGGAGATAGCATCTTATTGTATATCATTAACCCCAGTGGGTTTGAGGCCTTGTAAAAGGCTCTACATTTACTATCCTTGGATAAGGTGAATTTCTCCAAGGAGATCTTGTTGCATTCACAGAATTTAAGTAAAAGCATTGATGTAGCCTTTTAGTCTTTTCTGCCAAATAGTATGATATCTCCCATAAATAGCTAAAGTATTTGTATTTGAAAGAGTTTTTTATTTTTAATGGTATTCCCTATTAGATTAGCAATTTTTCACTTTAGCCCTTTTATGGCAAAATAAGCACTAGTTGTATTTGTGAGCTGGAGGTTTTAGTATTCACCTGCAGTGTTCAGTCTCCCCGCCTCTTGAAAACCTGCCGCTGCCATATGAGTTAATAAAAGACTGATGTAGACTATGGTCTCCAATCTAGAATATGGTTCCAAATGAGCCCCTTCTGAGCAATTTCCAAGCCCCATCTTCCTGCTCCCCACACAAATAAAACACTGAGATAAATTAATCCATCTAACCTGGCCAAACTTGGCTACATGGATGTAGGATGCTCTGTGCTGATAAAGTGTGTTGGATCCTGCAGAAGAGTGTGGAGTGTAGAAGTAAATGATTTAGATTATGGTGACTCTTTTTATACCTGCCTATACTTCAGCTCTTGTTCAGCAAATATATAGCAGGTATGCAATAGGAGATCTATTCCACTTACTGTTTAGTTTAATTCTAGTAATGCAACATAAATTTATATAAGAAAAAAAAAAAGCCAACAAAAGAAATACACATCCAGTTAGCTAATGTAATATACACGGAATAGTCTCTCACATTCCTTTTAACTACAGTTTTAGTGTACAATACCATGTTGGCAGCAGGCAGGGACAGGTGTAGCCATGGCTCATGGGGGCATGCAATCGGTTAGGAGGGCCGGGCCTTGTGAAACGCCCCCTTCTATTTGGGAGCCTACCATGAATGGTCGGGGGGGGGGGGGGGGGGTTGATGGTGGTGAAATAGAATGGCCACTGCCTCTACTGGCATTTGGCCTCCTACCACTTTAATCAATCTAGATTACTTTACAAATATCTTTCGCTACAGGTGTCAGTGACATTTAATATTAAACTTAAACCCATATTTTTTTTTTTATATAGGAAATGAACAAGATGATGTCTGCAATTTTATTATTTCGCATGTCTAGTCTTACAGATTTGTTTGTAATTTACGAATATAATTTTTTAAATGCATTTACTATATTGTAGCTACTATCAGTGAACATACTATGCTGCTCGAAGGGACCAATACCCGGCCTCCCCCTGCAGGTGTTTCTTCTGGGCCTGTCAGTGGGGCTGAAATTATGAGGAAGCTATCCAAGTCTCATGCCCACAATGATTCTGCTCTAAAGATTAAAGTAAGTTTCTGCGCTTTTTCTGGTCTGTACTGCAAAGTACCTGTCATCCACTTATATGTGTTCAAATTAAGGTCTAGTAGTTTTGTTCCGTGATTAATTTTGAGTTTGTTTTATGCCTATAAAAATATGATCTCCTCACCAAGGCAGGTATATAATTATCTAGGAGGAAAGGTTTTTAAGCTCGCAATCCGTGCAATCATCTGCGCTAATTCTTTTACCCCGACTGCTGCACTAAAAAAGGTGGAAATGGCATTTTCATAAGAGAGCTTTTCTTCTGGCAGCCACAGAAAGTGGCTGGGGTTCCCCTTGTGTTTAAACTAAGCAGAACTCATATACTGACAACACTGGGGCAGATGTACGAAGCAGCGCTACTGTATGTGCTTTTTGCAGATAGCGCTCCTTAATGCCGGCAATTAACGCTTCTTACAAATGTATGAAGCTGCAGCTTACGGGCAGAGATTATCGTTTTCTGCATTAACATTTTAACGTTAACTGCATTGTCCTCTTGCCATTACCCTAATGTATCATCCGTGTGCAGGATGATAACGAGTCGTTATTTCTATGGTGTCTACTTCTGCAGCTCCTTACTGGCGCTACTGTTATTTTTCTTTATTTGTGTGTATTTACATACCCTCCAACATGACCCTTTCCATTAGGCACAAAATGCTTCTGGGCTTCTTCCTTAATTTAATATTGCCTTCACCTTTGCTGGAACACCGTTATCATCACTGAATTAGTTCAACACCGGTGACTGCAGTTATCAATTAAGAAAGAAGTCCAGAAACAGTGCATTTTGTACCTAATGGAATGGGTCTTGTTGGAGGGTATGCATTTATCAATAAAGTAAAAAAAAAAAAAAAAAAAGTAATACTATAAGTGCGGCTGAGAGTTGTGCAGGAAGCGGAGGGAGGAGGCAGCCGGGGAGCAGAGACGCTGGGCAGGGTTGTATTTTGTGTAGCAGCTGCAGCGCATTCACCAGCAGGTCTGCCTCCTGCACCACTGCTTTCCCCGCCTGTCAGACGTGCAGTCTGCCGGAAGCATGTGGTCCTTACTATACCCCGGAGCACTGTCCTGGGACGGCAGCCTGGAGGAGCTGCGCATTTAAAAAAAAAAAAAAAAAGTCTCTCCCCCGGACTGGGCTAGCGTTGTCCCTGCAGTGGGATAAGGCAATGCTAGCCCTGGGGGGAGGGGAATTACAGGGGACAGCCCCGCCAAGCGTTACTCAGCAGGCTGTCCCTAGCGCACATAGCTGTCAACGACATCACCTGTGATTAACACTTTCAACCCACAGATTGTTAAAATATGTGAACTCCATCAGCACCATTTTATAGGTGGACCATTTTTAAAGGAAAAGATACTGACTTTGCGCAGATTTAATGGTTTTGTATTGTGATGGGTAGTATGCTTGTTTTATGGCTTGATGGATTTGTTTGACAACCACTTAGGTGCTGTGATTTAGTCACACTTGTGACTGTTTTCAGTCAACATTTCAACAAAACAGATGTAATGAGGTGTAGGTGTACAGGGGTGTAGAGGTCTCGTCAGTAATCCTTATTCCAAGGATTTTTGTTCCTTCTGCATTGTAATTATGGTCATTTTTTGTTGTACAGGGGACCCACCCATACCAGTCTTTGAGTTATACAAGCGGAGACACAGCAAACGATTCTCCTGCGCACATCAGCAGGTCTGGAATGCCTGTTAAAGAAAGTCCAAGGAAAGAGAGTCTTCTGAGCTACCTGACTGGGAGTTTCCCTAGCCTGCATAATCTTCTGGAGGGGACACCCCAACGAAGTGCTACAGCTGTTAAAAGCAGTTCTCTAACAAGGACAGGTATTAATTGTTTCTTTTTTAAATGGAGTTTAAGGTATATTCCACAGATAAGTATATACTAATATAGATTTTATTTGTTGACTGCTAATATCCCTCCTCCAGAATGAAGGAATGTACATTTTTGTACTGTTTTTTTTTAATGTTAGATATTTTGTGTCCAGAACTCCTGTATATAGGACACCGCTGTCCTGATGTTCATCTCAAGCAAAGTATAATTAGACCTAGGGCGACACCTCTCAAAGTAAAGAGGGTTTACCTCCTCTCGCAGCATTACTAAATTAGAGGTAGCGGCATGATCCACTTTTGTGGCGGGCATTGAATCACACCTAACTTTTTCACATTACAGATGGTAAAATGAAATACTACATTTTGTGCACTTAACCATCTGAGCCATTCACCTCCCAATGAGTGTGTTCCGTGATAGTATATTTCACACTTGCAGCACCGGTATAATTATCTTACATATTAGCTTTGTACATATTAGCTGGTAAACGTAAGTAATTCTCTCATGAGGCAGAACAAATCAAGGCGGAATTCCTCAAATCTCCAGTCTACAGTTCCAGCAGAGGGTAACTCTCTACTTACAGCTGCAGTGAGTGGCAGGGCTGCTCTTTCCTGCATTACTGGGTAAAGGTTGAGTAGTTTACCATCTTTAGCATGTTATCGACATCCTTCTATATTTATAATGTATGTGTATCAGTGGCAAAGTTGTCCATAATAACCAGCAGCTAGTTATCATTCATCTAGTACATTTGATGATATGGTAACTAGAAGGGGTTTGGCTGCTATGGGTAATCGCTCCACCTGGCCTTCTCTTAAAGTTTTTATACATCTCCCCTTTGGTCTTTTCTGTTGAGAATGCTGAAAAGTTCTCCACAAAGATCAAAATGGCACACTGATACTTTTAAAGTAATGTTGACATCCTGTCCTTGTACTTAAACTCTACTAATAACAAAATATGTCAAGATGTTTTGAACAAAGCTTTTCCACTTTGGGTGGATTATCCAAAGTTAAACCTGATTTTAAAATATTGCTTACTGGAAGCCATTGGTCTCTGCTGGCAGGATGTTTTCTGGTGCACTATCTTCGCTCTTGCCAGTTATGTTTGTGTGTTGATCACTGACAACACCAGACATCACTGCCCATGCACCAGATGTCATACGAATTGAAAAAAGCCCCAGGTGAGCAATGGGATATCTGGTTTAATTTGGATTATGCCATTGAGAAGTGGTTTTAGCCGTTACATTCATTTGTGAAAAGGGGATTTTTGTCTCTTCCTCTGAGGCTGAAATCAAGGAAAACAGAATGATCAAGCATGGTCTCCTCTATGTAGAAACAATGAAAAGAACACAACAAGAGAACACAGAACCAGATCCTTTTTAGACTTTGGATGAAAATAATTAAGGAAAATGTAATACCTTGGGTTAAAAAAAAACAAATTTGTTCCTGTTATTGTCCTGGGGAGAGTACATTTGTGACGGTAGCATAAGTTGGATAAATTGATCGGAATTACCAAAAACGTAATTAAGATGAATTTATCCAGATTATGCTACACGCACAGTAATACCGGTGATTGCAAACAGCCATGTGCTCTCTTTTTCTGCAAGACACTGGAAATAGAACTCATGAGGGACAGAGATGGAGAAGTTTATATTTCCCATGTTAATGACCATTGAAATAATCCATTATACTGTATTTCCTTCTCCTTGACTGCTGCTACAGAAAACCAAAGCCGGTTAAAGGTTTGCTTGTGTGCTTCCAGAGGATTTACGTCTTCAAATTGTTACTCTGGTTTAAATGAAAACAAAACTAAATGGTGTAATTTTTTTATTTTTATTTATAATGTGTAAATATTTGTTTGGCCACTTACACAATACATCTGTCTTTCCAAAATCACCAACACGTGTTTTTTATAACATTGCATTGTGTGTACCTTGTGTCTGTCCACACGATCACCTTTGTGTGCGCAGGAAAACAGCAGCTCTTTTATCTGTCACATTCATTTTGTGCTACTTGTTGTGTTGCATATGATAAGGAGACTTTTAAAAAAAAATTGGAAAACCTAAGTGATAGGGAAGAGTTTCATAATTTTAATACAATTACGGTTTCCATTATCAATGAATTATTAAATAGAATGATATATTGCTTCCTTTTACCAATCATTAAATCATAAAGTTCATTAGTTGATTTTGTACCCATTATGGCCCCTGTACACTATGTAATATAGTCTCTATTAAACTCGCCTCTAGAATCTATTTAAAAGCTATGGAATTTTTTATTTTTTTGGCCTTTGAGAGCGTAAGTCTTTGTAGTGTTATTTTACTGTAATAGGGATTGGGTGGCACTGCAATTTGGCCTATATATTGCTCTCCACAATTTAGCATTTATAGTAAAATTTTCATTTTAGGCCACATTTTATACCGCAGGTAATTATGTATTATTTTCTTTTTGGACATAAGAATTACCTGAAACCTCTCCTGATTTATTAATACAGGGAATCCTGTGGCCACAGAAATGTTGTCAGAACATCCTTTATTGTCTGAACCATCCTCTGTGAGCTTCTATAACTGGATGTCAAATGCAGTGGGTAATAGAGGCAGTGTGGTACACGAGTCACCCCTGATCAAGTCTGGAAACAACAGCCTTCCAACAGGTATTGGCACCCAGGTTCTTTTGGAATGTTGTGTAGGAAAAATCTTTCCTGAAGGCTGTGAAAATAGAAAACCTAATAAATTCTCACCTGGTAAACTAAATCAAGTCTGTTTTTTAATCCTATGATTTTGACGTTGTCATGCCATATATGTTCTCTGTGGCAATATGACAAAATTGAGACTCGTAATTGCACTACTTCTATCGTCTAACACAAAGCTAGGAGGTATTTAATAACACTAATTTATTTAAGTGTCTTATTGGTGGCTCCACTTTTTAACCCAAGTCCTGGTTCCTTACATTCTGCAGGAAATGGTTCATAAGTCTGTTTTTTCTGTGATCATTGTCACATTTCTTCATATATACATTCATACATATTTTTACATTTGTCATGCTATCAAGACATACCATATTCTGTGTACACTTTGTAGTCTTATGTCTTTGGCATATATTCAATGCCGCGGGCGAGCGGTGACTGCGAGCAGGACTTTTTGCTCGCAGTCACCGCTCACCCTGTCAGTATTCAACTGACCCCCCCTCATTCGCAAATTCCCCCTCGCTCCGTTTTTTGAGCGAGGGGGAATTTGCGAATGTGCCCCCAAAAGCTGCGAGAGCCGAGGCTAATTACAGCGAGTTTGCTGCACTAGCCGCGGCTCTCGCAGTTTAGGGGAATCCTCGCAGCTCTGTGACTGCGAGGATTCCCCCGGAACGTTGCATAGTGCGAGCGGCCGGCGCGGGGGTTAAACTGCGAGGATCACTGGTTTTCTGTGATCCTCGCAGTTTAACCCCCTCGCCGGCCGCTCGCACCGGCATTGAATACTGCACTTTGAGTGCAGTTTAGGAAGAACTAATCTTTTTGTTTCGAAAGCTGTAATTGTAGTTCCAGATCTTGGCCGGATCTTTTGTGTGACATTTTTTTTTTAAATCATAAACTGCATTAGTTAAATGATTTTAAAGTAGCAGACTGCCTACATATAAAAAAAAACTCCTAACAAATCATGAACGAGCATCATGTGTAAAGTGTAACGTACTCAGCATGAGTATGGTTATGTCTCTCAAAATACGTCTTGTCCTTACTCTGAAGCACTGAGTGTTATACATTTAGAAGAAACTGTGCCCATTATGTCACTTGCTTTGTGATTCAACTGCTGAAATAAGAAATAGAGTGTTACTGTTGAATAAAAACATATGTTGATCCAGTGTTATAAAGGTTTCAGGTTTTTTTTTTCTTTTAGCTGATTCCATAAAACCGTATTCTAGATAAAGCAGGTTTTTGAAGAAAAACATTATGGTAAAAATGTTATCTGCAATTACCTCGCATATCCTGACCACTATTAACCGCTAAGCAATCCAGTAGCTTAAGATGGCATTTAAGACCCATACACACTACTCGATTCTGAGCTCAGTTTTACCGTTTTGAGCTACTTTGTGCTCAAAATCTTCTATTGTGAATGCATCTTTATTCCCTGCTTACTCCTTAGATATAGTACTATAAAACTGCCCCATTCTTTTTGATGTTGGTGTTTCCTGGTAAGAATCACAACTGGAACAATACACTTTCCGTCTGTATTTCCATTTTTTTTTTCTTTACAGCTTAGGAACATATATCTTTGTGTTTTCCAGGAACTACACATAACCTGCCTACTATCCCCTCTGCGTCTGACTTTAACACTGTGCTATCAAGTGATCAGAACACACTGGAGGGAACACAGTCTCAACACAGCACGAGCCAGGAAGATATAGCTGGTATAGAAGAGGGCAACCAAGGATTCCCTGCAGTTCAGCTTGCAGATGCACAGGTCGGCATAAGAGTTTATTTGAATTATTATCAAAGTACAAGTACACTTCATTCTTTCTTATGGCAGTATTCAATGAGGCCAATTCGCCATGTTTCATGGTGAATTTTCACTTTGGAAGGTGAATTTTTGTGTCAGAAAGTGAATCACCCTATTCAACGTGCACTTTTCACCGTCTGCGAACAGTGAATGACGGACAATTCGCCGTCTGATAGTCTCCGCAATTCGCTGTGGTTTTTTAATGTGATTCGCCGTGAGTGTATTCAAGGAGAAGATGGCAAACTGCTTTCTAAGTGATTTTCGCCGTGTGTCACCGTGTAGCAATCGCCATCTTTTCATGGTGAAGTGGAATGTAAACTTTTAAAATTATAGTTTTTTTTTTTGTTTTTTTTATTTGGTGTAAAAAAAATCAGGAATTTTATTCTTTGAAGGGGCATGTTCTTTTTATTCATGTGCTTACAGCACATGAATATATATTTAATTTAAAAAAATATATTTTTTTTTACACATAACAGCCAGCAGCGGGGCCCAGAGCCGCTCATTACATATTCATATATTCACTGCTCCCGATCATTACATATGCACGATCGGGAGCAGTGTTAGCGGCTCTTACCCGGTCCCCTGCTAGTTCTCCCGGGGGGCAGCTTGTGCTGCCTGGGTCCCGGGGAACTCTCCTCCCACCCACATACATTCTGGGGCAGGCAGGGAGACTTCCATCTACCTGCCTGCCGCCGTCCCCCAGCTCCCTGCGGCGTCCGCCGCAGGGGTTAACATTTGCCATCGGGCAGCGAGCCCCTGCGGCATTGAATAGTGTGTCAGCGAGGGCTGGCAGTGAATGCTCCAGCCCTCCGGAACACGGCGACTGTGCAGCGAATCCTGAACAGGATTCGCTGCACAGCGCGAATTAAGTCATTGAATACTGCCCTTAAATTTAACCCCTTCCCCTCTTATTGACATAAGCATTTTACTTGTACATAAAAGCATGTAAATGAATATGGCTCTGAAACCAATTCATTCTCCTAACCCCAGTGGTTCCCAAACACTTTTGAATCATGGCACCTAGAGTATCAGAATCTTTTTTTTTTTTTATGGCACCCCTAGGCAAATTAAATAAAATTAAGTAAATCGTTTTTATATATCACCCTTATACGGCCTACACACATGCTGATATTAAGGCGTTTTCTTTGCACTTTGCTTAGTTTGGCAAAGTCGCTTAGAAAATGCCCCTACATCGGTGTGTGTGTGTAGGGGCTATAGCGGCAGCAATGCTTGTCCCTGTGCGTCGCTGGCTGAGATTGATGAACAGTGTCCATCAATATCGGCATCGCCAGGGTTCTCTCACCGGAGAACACTGGCGCTGTCCGCTCGCTCCGCACACAGAGCTGACAGCTCGCTGTGTGTGGGCGGTCAGCTCTGTGTGCTGAGCAACAGAGTAGCAGAATGGCCCGACCTAGCATAGCTAGGTCGCCCTTCACACATCGGCATGTGTGTAGGGCCCATTAGGTTCAGTTATGTGATGAGGGACAGTTTCTGTTTGTTCACATACAGTTGGTTACTATTGGAAGCCACAAGAAGTTGTTTTTCCTATTACATTTCCCATAACCAAGGTCACCCCTGAGAGCGCCACGGCACACAGTTTGGGAACCACTGACCTAACCCAATAACCACTTCTGATAATGCCTGCAGCCTGTTTATGCAGTGTGCTCTATTTTCATGTACTCCCTCTGAGAGCAAGTGATTACTTCTGCATGTCACTTACTGTATATAGTGTGTTGTACTGACAATTGATGATTGCTTTGACTCTGTGTCCTTAATAAAACCTATTTACAGTTTATGGTGCTACTGCTCCTGTTACCTTGTAAACAACACCACATATATTTTTGAATTATTACTGTAGTACAGTATAATATTTAGCGATTATATTTAATTTGGTAATACATAGACTTCCTATTTATTATAGGTGATATTTAAGCCGCTGTTGAGTCATACAGGTATCCAGTCACAAGATGTTGTCCCCCTCAGCTACAGGATGTACTTTGGGGAACATTTGTCCTTCTCTGGCACCTTGGACTGCCTTAGAGCAGACATAGTTGATTCTGACACATCCAAAGAAAGGAGGAGCAAAAGAGCAAAAAGGTCTGCATTTTGTTACATTCCAATGGTACATTACTTGATTCTTCTGTACTATGGGCCTGATTAAGTGCTGGCTGCAACCTCTGACATTTGCGATTAGATCTGAATTAGGCCTTATATATAAGGTATTAACTTGCGTAAAAGTGACAATGTGATGAGCTTTTTTATTTTTTTTCACTAATGTTAACTATTGTCCATACCAAACGTAAATTTTGTACAACATTATTTTCTTAGGCAAGGAGCCATCAATTTACCACCCCTTGAATTTAAGCCAGCTCTGATGCTAGAAACATTCAGCATCAATGCAGTGATAATGGAAAAGTCTATGTGCACACCTCAGAACTCCACCAGTGCCCTATCCTTTCATGATCTCAGCAAGAGATACTACAATACTTTCCACTGCAACTTTACCATTTCTTGCCAGTCCATCAGCCAGCATGTGGACATGGCCTTGGTTCGGCTTATACATCAGTTCAGTACGATGATTGATGATATCAAAGCAACACAGACCGATATCAAGCTCAGCAGATACACAGCTGGCTCAGCATCTCCGACACCTACGTTCAAGACAAGAAAACACAGAGATTTCCGTTCCTCTGACTTTAGCCGCAGCTCTCGGGGAAGTCTAAATGCTGGCAATAGAGTAAATAACATGAAGAGCAAACGAGCCAACAACGATGCCAACAAAAAGGAGCCCCGGAACAAGAACTCTATTGGCAGATCAGAGAGGAGAACCTCAAAGGTTTCTCGGAAGGGCTCTAAAGATGCTGCAGATCACATGACTATCCATATGGATGACTCAGATTCCATTACTGTATCTGAGCAAAGTGAGCCCTCTGCAGAGTGCTGGCAAAACATGTATAAACTGCTTAATTTCTACTCTCTCATCTCTGACCCCACTGGGTTTTTGGAAAAATCCTCGGAACCCCTTGGTCCAGCAGGTACAAAAACACATTACAAAAACATTTTTTCTGGTACTCTTGTATATTGTGCGCTTAAATAAATAGGAAATTGATATCCTTAAATCTATATCCTTATATCTATATGAACATCTTTTGATTGTGAACATGTAGGTTACTAAAGACAGTTTGTCTTTTGTAGAATACACAATATTATACATTATTGTGTAATATTTATGTATGAAAACCTTTTTTTTTGTTTTAAATATTGAGGAATATATTTTTTTTGCCCTCAAATGTATAGGAGGGCGCAGTCCATCGGAGCCCACCTGCAGGGTGGTATTTGAGAATGAACAGGACAATAACAGCTTGAACAGAAGTCAGAGAAAGCGCAGCCTTGTCACAGCTGAGCCTCAGCACGTCACCTTGATTGTTTTTGGAATTGGTATGGTGAATCGCACCCATCTAGAAGCTGACATTGGGGGTCTGACAATGGAATCTGAGCTCAAGCGGATTCATGGAAGCTTTACACTAAAGGAGAAAATGAAAGGTAATTTAAGTATACTCAGCATGCAGTGTACAAGCTGTACTACTTGTGACCTTCATTAAATAATTATTCTATACATATAGTGTTTTCCCACACTTGTTATACTTATTGATGTCGTTATTTATTAGGATAAAGTCTGATACACAATAACATCATTAACATTGTTTTTGTTTTAGTCTTGTCAATAGAAGTTTGCGTATAAGAGAGAGAGGGTAGGGATTGTCACAGGTGTGGTGCACCAAAAGAGAAATTAATTGACTCTTAAAACATACCTTTTAATAGGTTCTTTTAAAAACTGCGAAATATACAAACTAACATAAAACATAGAACAGTGAGTACAGTGATTATTAAAAAATGCGCGTGCGGTATTTGCATGCGCACGCGTATTTTTTAATAATCACTGTACTCACTGTTCTATGTTTTATGTTAGTTTGTATATTTTGCAGTTTTTAAAAGAACCTATTAAAAGGTATGTTTTAAGAGTCAATTAATTTCTCTTTTGGTGCACCACACCTGTGACAATCCCTACCCTCTCTCTCTTATACTCTGCCTCATTATTGTCCGTGGTCGCACACCCCTGCTTCTCTACTTGATACTCTACGATATCAATACTTACAGGGGGCCTATTTCAACACTGTACATCTCTGTGTTTAAGTCTTGTGCGATTGAACCCCCAAAAAACCCGACCTCAATAGAAGTTTGCACTTTATGTAGATTTTGCGGTGTGACCGAGTTGGGAAAGTTCAAATAAAAGAGGAAAGTTTGCTCTGTAGTGCTGAAACAGCACTTGGTTACCAGTGCCGATTCTCTCAGTGTAGTAATTCATGTTGCATATATACAGTACATTGCCTATTATTTAGCTGGGACTTCTTTTTATAAAACAAGAAAAGCCCAATGTAGAAATAATTTCAAAAGCTTTTAGGGATGCATTATAACGTTATATTCCTGTAATAATCAAGTGTTGTCATGAATAGATGTAAAATAAATCCTTATATATGGTCAGCGGTCAGCGGTCAGGTCGAATGCAGAATAGTGATGTCACCGCATAAGATCAACTTCCGGATTTGTCACTAGGCCCGTGAGGCACGGGCCTAGGGGCGGCACCTATCAATGGCGGCACCTATCAATGGCGGCAACTGCCAGGCATGTCGTCACTCAGTTTGTCAGTCTGACACTGACTTTTACAGAGCAGCCGCTCGCTGCCGCTCCTCGGTGCAGGGAGGAGCTCTCTAGCCTCCCTGCGTCCCCACAGCTATGCTGTCGGCTGCCACTGTACCTTTCCTTGTCCCTCTCTGGGCAGCCTAAAGTCCCGCCCTCCTTCCAAGCAGAGCATAGAGCAGTATGCCTGCCCTGCTCACACACTGATAGAATCCAGAGCCCATCCACACAAACTGTCAAACACTACTGTTACCTAATAGTAGTGTTACTTTATGTTCCTTGCAAGGGGCAAGGAACTATTATACCCTGCAGTGCACTCAGGTTACGGAGCCCTCCCTCCTCTCATCATGCTGCTGCTACAGGGAGCTAACGGAATGTGTCTTAAGCACTTTACCTGTTTGCATCCCTGCTATTTAACAGTAAGTGCTAATAAATTGTCAAAAATTGTGCCTAGGGGGCGGCCTGACCCCTAAATTTGCCCCTGATCAGACACACCGTTTTGGTCAAAAAGAAACCATTTTTTTGTACATAGTGGTCTAAATAAGACACTTACGGAATTTTTAAACATAAAAATCACTTTGGCTGGAAGGACGGTTTACTCTTGAGAGCATCAACACCTTTATGAGAGATTAGAAACCAAAACCTATGTAACAGAGCCCCCCTATCTAACCATTTCAACAGTTATACTATTAACCTGGCATCAGTCAGTATTTATATTGTAATGTAATGCAACTTTTCCAAGCTTCTCAGTAACTGGAGTTAAGACCCCTCACTTCTTGCTTTTAACCACAGCTTAGTTGAAATGCAAATTGAAATCTCCCTACTGTGCAGGGAGATAGACAAATTGTTACCGCTGAACATATTGTTCCATACTGCAGCAAGTGTGCTGAAAAGCTGCAAGAAAGTGTTTAGTATTCAATATCAGGGGTACAGCTGTCGAGCAAGCTTGACAGCCGTGCCCCTGTCCCGTTCTCGCTTTGCTTGACTTGAGCTCAGCGGTCGGGATTCAATGTCCCGGCCGCCGACCATCGAGAAAGGGGCGTGGCCACGAGCTGAGGATGGAAATAGACGAGCTCCGGCAGGGAGCTCGACTATTTCCAGCTTTTCTTGGCAGAAGGAGCCCGACAGCTTGTGCTGTCGGGCTCCTTCTACCGAGAACCCCTGTTCAATGCTGTCAGGGAAGACAGCATTGAATAGGGCCCCGCAGCCATCTCCCCCGTCGGGAGATGGCTGCGGGAGCACGACACACATTGAATACCCCCCTAAAACTTTGTATTGACTTCCCAAATATCTTGTATTCACGTGATATAAAAACTTTGGTACTCTTTACCTAGAAGGGAGCCAGCGATTGAAATCGCGGTGATCGGGGGTAAAAATCGCGGTAATCGCGGGTAAATCGGGATGGCCGCGATGACCGCGATTTTCCCATAGGGAACAATGTTAAAACGGCAGATTGACCGCGATTTTACTGTTGAATGCCTCAATGGACCCGATTTGGGGCCAAATAGGCCAAATTAACCCTTAAATGTCCCCCAAAATTTTTAACGCCACCCCACGATCCACGCCAACCCGAAGCGTGGCGAGCGCAGCGAGCCCACGAGGGGCGGCGGTACGCGTCCTCCGACCTTTTCATGCCCTACTATCCACTAGGGCGTGGTGTGAGAATATAATAGTGTGGCGAGCGCAGCGAGCCCGAAGCGTGGCGAGCGCAGCGTGCCCCGCGAGGGGACGCGGATACCTTCACAGGTAGACGCGTCCCCTCGCGGGCTTCACAGGTGTCCGCGTCGCCACGGACACCTGTGAAGCCCGCGAGGGGACGCGCATAACTGTGAAGGTATCCGCGTCCCCTCGCGGGGCGCGCTGCGCTCGCCACGCTTCGGGCTCGGTGGCTCGCTGCGCTCGCCACACTATTATATACTCACACCACGCCCTAGTGGATAGTAGGGCATGAAAAGGTCGGAGGACGCGTACCGCCGCCCCTCGTGGGCTCGCTGCGCTCGCCACGCTTCGGGTTGGCGTGGATCGTGGGGTGGCGTTAAAAATTTGGGGGGACATTTAAGGGTTAATGGGCTCTGTGGCCCATTTAACAATGATTCCTATGGCCAAATCGGGTGGATTGA
Source organism: Crinia signifera (assembly GCF_055691185.1). Lineage (NCBI taxonomy): Eukaryota > Metazoa > Chordata > Amphibia > Anura > Myobatrachidae > Crinia > Crinia signifera. The sequence continues at coordinate 141,128,407 of NC_139217.1, read as the reverse complement.
GCCATTTAAGAGTAAAATCGGGTCCATCGCGCCTTTTAACATTGATTCCTATGGGAAATCGGGAGCATCGCGTCGCGGGCATCGCGGGTACATTTATGGCCGGACGCGACCGACACGATTTCCATGTTTAACATGGGTTTCAATGGGAAATCGCGGGCATCGCGTCGGTCGCGTCGCGGCCATACATAAATGTACCCGCGATGCCCGCGACGGGCGCCCTTCTAGGTAAAGAGTACCAAAACTTTTGCCACTGTTTCTTCTACAGGCTTGTTTATTGTACAATAAGAAGGTAACTGGCTATAATACATTCTTTTCTGCTTAACATATGTATGAATGTATATAATTGCTGAAATAATGCACAAAGTACCTTTTTGGGTGGGTGTTGATCAGAATTTTCTTTATTCAATGTTTAAATTAGCTAATTTAGAAGATCACATTTATTCTGGATACACACTCAGATTATCTGGTTAGAATAAAAATTCTTTTTTTTTCTGGGATCAAATGACAATTGACTGATCCCAAACTTGGGAAACTGACAAAAATGGTAATTCAGACAAACCGGTTAAATAATTTTATGCAAATTATTGTTTTTGGCCATTTTCCAGCTTTTGGGAGCAAATAGTTGTTTTAATTTGTATCCAGATATTTCCAGCTTTTTGTTCCATCTAGCCAATTTGTAAAATAATCTTAGAGTGTATCCAGTTTACATGTAGCATAATCTTCAATATAGACCCACGACCAGTCTAGTCTAGGCAAAGATTTGTCTAACAGGACTCCGAAGCTAAATTGGATGAAATAAGTTTATATTATTCGACTTGGACTAATTAGAATATGTATGTGTCTGTTATCGCAAAATTTGAACACATATATAGAGTGGGAAAGTGAGGAGTTGTTTTTTTATTTTTTATAAAAAGCATATTTTGCATACAATTTAATAACCATTATTAATGTACGAACATTATATGTATTTTAGATGTTTTGCATCAGAAAATGACTGAAACGTGTGCCACAGCTCATATTGGGGGTGTAAATATTGTTCTTCTAGAGGGCATTACACCAAATATTCAGTAAGTTTGCTTTTTCATCTTTTATTTATGTTTTTTTCATTACAGGTTTTGTATTTGTAATGTTTTATATTGTGATTGATGTGCAAATAGGGGTACAAATCAGCCATGGAAAGCTGCACTGTCTCCTAGATTAAATATTTGAATGCAGTGCCCCTTTCTCTAGTTCCACAGACTGCGATAGAAGTGGAAAAAGCAGATTACAGAGGAGGGAACTAGACCCCATTAATAATAAAGTATATATGACTTTTATGCTGGTGGGGTATACTGTCATTAGGTCGACACATATTTGGTCGACATGCATTTCGTGGACCACTAAAAGTCAACAGATGAAATATGTCAACATTCCTAAATTCGACAGGGTTGGAAATTTGACACAAGTTTAAGGTCGACAATGGCAAGGTCGACATGAGTTTTTCACTTTTTTTTTTAAGAGCCGACGTGTGCTGACGGGGCGGTATTTCATGCCCTACCATCTACTTAGGGCATGGAGGGAGAATAGAATAGTGTGCCCGAAGCATCGGTACACTTTGGCCTTGACTATGTCGACACAGTCTGGACATCAAAAACATGAAAACTCATGTCGACCTAATGCTTGTGTCGACCTTCCAACCCTGTCACCCTTAGCCATGTCGACCAATTTCATGTGGTGACCTAAGCCATGTCGAGCTTGTGGTCAATGCAATGCATGTTTACCTTATATGGGTCGACCTAATGACCCATACCCACTGGGGGCACAGGGACAGTGGGTGTGGGTAGTATTTGGCTCTGTTCATCACCCTTGAAATCACATGGTGTGCTTACATATTACAGGGACATATGTCACTACCATAGTGCGTTCTGTTCTTTATACTTTTCTCTATATGCGTGACTGATCAACTCCAGACATTGGCATTTATTTAAGCATTGTTTGTGATCAGTGTGAGCGGAGTTCACTCATTGTAAAGTTGTCACTTATGTTTTAGTTTGTATGGTAAATGCCCAGTGTAATGGTGTGTGCATGCAGTGTGATCCGATATCCATTTGATATGGGCTGCTGGCCGGGTGCCAGCATTGGACCAGGGAGGTATACAGCCCTGGTCTAGAGTAAGCGGACTGGAGGACCAGCAACAGCCAGCAGCAAGTGAATTTGGGTGTCTTTTGAAGGAGGCTTTTACTAGATTGTAGGGCAGCTTTAAATTCATACACTGAAAGTTTACTTACTGCATATTTTCATTCCACCAGTTAAGGTAAAGTTTCTATGTCTGCATTTATAATTGCCTTTCTTGCACAGTGTATTAATTCTTGGCAGCAATGCTAAAAGTCTTTATGTGTATTTTCTAAGGATATGGGTCATTAAGTCGACCAACATTATGTCGACATGCAAAGGGTCGACCACTGAAGGTAGACACATAAAATAGGTTGACATGGGTGGAAGGTCGTCAATGGCTAGATCAACAATGAAAAGGTTGACGTGGGTTTTTCACTTTTTTGTCCCTATGTAGATATAGTCGACATGGACATCTTCAAAGAGTAACATGCTCTCTCTGCGCTCGCCAGGCATGCAGGCATTATTCTATCCCCCCTCCACGCCCTAGTGGATTGTAGGGCATGAAATACCACCTCTAAGCACATTGGCTCAAAAAAAAGGGAAAAATCCATGTCGGCATGTTGACCGAGCTGGTGTCGACCTTCCAGCCATGTCAATCTATTTCATGTGTCGACTTAAGACGTTTCATCTTTCAGTGCTAGACCCTATGCATGTCAATTTTTGCTGTGTCGATCTAACAACCGTATACCATTTCCGAAGTGTTTTCTTTCTCTGGCTGAATGAACAGCTTTACGGCTTGATAACAAGTGATGGTTTACATCAGATTCAAATGAAATTAAAATTTCCTTTAAGTAAATTTTTTCAAAAATATGTTTTGGTTTATGGGGGAGTTTGTTTAGTGGCAAGGATCATTGCACCTGAGTACATGCATAAATAAATTCCACATGCAGATTCCACATTAAGCAGATGATATGTTATCTGAACCGTATTCCCTTCCAGGATTTTCTTTAGTACTTTCAGTATTCTTAACCCTTTGAGTGTCAATTGAGTTTGACAAAATAGGTGTGACAGTCGCCAGGCAAACCTTTTTATTCATCATAAAGACCTATGTTTACTGTATATTGGAAATATGATCTTTTTTACACAACCCTTTTTACTTGAATTCATATAACAAATGAGAGCGACACTGGCATTTTCAGCAGATGTTTTGCGCATCTCTCACATGCTGGCACTCAAAGGGTTAAGCACCCTTGCTTTTTTACTTTGAATGCTCTTGTTTTGCACTGTAAGAGATTGTAACCTTTGTGGGACATGCAATACATATAGCGGTCACACTCTTGTGGATGTGTGACCATGGTGTCTCGGTGTACAAAGTTGATGAATGCATTTCTGTATATATAAATGGGAATGCTTTAAAACAGGCATGTCCAAACTATGGCCCTCCAGCTGTTGTGAAACTACACACCCCAGCATGCTTTGCAATAGTTTTACCATTCCCTACTAGCAAAGATGTGGCAAGGCATTATGGGACTTGTAGTTTCACAACAGCTGGAGGGCCATAGTTTGGACATGGCTGCTTTAAAACATCTGTCGTAGTGCCTTGTGACCTTATATTGTTGCTTTCTTAGGTCAGTGCTTACAGAAATGGTTCCCAAACTGTGTGCGCCTTGGTCCAGGACCAATTCTAATTATTTATGGTCAATGTAATAGGCCAGGGGTTCCCAAACTTTTTTGAATCACGGCACCCTAAAACATCAAAATGTTTTCAAGGCACCCCTAGGTCAAATGTTTCTTATTGAGAAATTCAGGAAAAAATATTAAATTAAGTGCAATGTGTTTATATGTCACAGTTATCTGGTGAGGGACAGGATTTGCTTCTGTTTGTCCAAATATATTATGATTGCCAGCCACAAGCACTGGTTTTGCCTGTTACATTGCACATAACTAATGTGAATTGATCCTGGTCTACCAACCCAAGGCACCCCTGTAAGTGTCCTGAGGCACCCCGGGGTGCCTAGGCACACAGTTTGGGAACCACTGTTATAGGCAATAAACTATTGCTTGTGGCCGCCATTCATAAAATATGTGGACAGGCAGGAGCAAATCTTACCCTTCACCAGATAATAATTAACCTAAGGATGACCTATAAATACAGTTTTCTTTAATATTTATTTCTGAATTTCTCAATAAGAAACTTTTGGCCTAGGGGTGCCAAAAAAGAAAATTCTGTAGTTTGGGAGCCACTGGCTTACAGTGTATTGCGGGTCCCACTATCTGCATGCAAATATAACCATTAACAGATTCTGTTTTATGTCATAACTAAGAACCTTTCTTCATGTATTCAATAACTTGCTAAATTGTGCTTTATAGCCTTCAGTATGACAATAAGTATTGAGCACATTTCTGCAGTAAAATGCATTAAAGTGGAAATACTACTGTAGTTTATTAATTTGTGATAATCTGAACAGGTTTAGGGGGGTATTCAATGTCAGGGACACGGCTGTCGAGCTAGCGCGACAGCCGTGCCCCTGTCCCATTCTCGCTTTGCTCGCCTGGAGCTCGGCAGTCGGGATTCAATGTCCGGAGCGGTGAGAAGGGGGCGTGGCCGCGAGCTGAGGATGGAAAAAGACAAGCTTCGGCCGGGAGCTCGCCTATTTCCGGCTTTTCTCGGCAGAAGGAGCCCGACAGCTTGTGATGTCGGACTCCTTCTGCCGAGAACCCCTGTTAAATGCTGTCGGGAAAGACAGCATTGTACAGGGCCCCGCAGCCATCTCCCCCGTCGGGTGATGGCTGCGGGAGCACGACACCCATTGAATACCCCCTTAATGTATTAAGAATCGTGACATCATATAGCTAATAGTTGTTCCAAATAGAAAAAAGTTACCCTTACATGAACCAATCAAATTATAATTTGTTCTTTTATACTATTTTAAGGGAAATTAATAAAAAACCAACTACTGATACCCTTTTTTTTACCAACTACTGATACTTATTTTACACATACAGTAAGTGTATTTGGAACTGAAAAACTCAATTCCAGCATCTGACACACCTGTGTCAATCCTTTTCCCTGGGAAGAAAATGTGGGTGCATTTACAGTACTGCTTAGGGCTGCAACCAAAAATCTATAAATATGGTACTGAAAGAAACAGCGAGGAATGAGCGTTCAGGTGACTTGCTGATATTTACATGCACCCTTCTCATGGGAATAGGAATGACCCCACTGAGGAATTTGATGGGGAAATGTAAGCTTGTGGCCTTAATTTTCCCACCTTCGGTCATATTGTCGGGTTTGCAAGATTTAACAAACCAGTTTTGCAAGACTGTTTATTCTTTTGATTTTGTTTTTGTTTTCTTCTTGCTTTCTCTTGAACTTTCATCTTTAGACTGGAGGATTTCCCTACATCTCCAACAAGCACAGCCAAACAAGAGTTTCTGTATGTCCTGATAATTACTTGTTCAGTGGTTGTGACCTTGTGTTGTGTTTCTATTATCTCCTACAGAGATTGTATTTCTGTGGCATGTAATGGTTTGGCCTGCTTTTTTTTATTTTTATAAAAACAAATGCAGTGAGCCACTTACCCAGGGCTAATTTCCCTAGCTTCTAAGTATTTTGATTCGTTAGGGTAATTTTTATACCTGAAATATTTGAAGTTATGTATAATACCCCTTTTACACCGCACAAATAATCCAGCAATCCGACTTGGGTGAAAGAAGTGTTTTACGGACCCGGGTTGATGGGCAGTGTGAGCGAGTAACCCGTCCTGTTCACTTCTATGGAGTAGGCAGTGTTACCTTAGTGCTGCCTCCTCCCCGCCCGTGCCTGACACTCCGCCCTGCCCCCCAGATGACGTCCGCAACCAGGCAGTTAGCATAAATGCCAGATCGCTCCCAGGATGGACAGGTGTCCAAATCCCAGGTGCGACCTGGCATTTGCGATGTGAAAGTCATATTAGTGTTTTTTGAGCTGCTAAAGCAGAACTAGAATTTAATAGCCAACCACTTGAGTGAATTTTAAAAGATGGTCCCATCAGATCATCTGTGCAGAATGTAAATGAGTATTTTTGCTAAAGAAAGCCTCATTTACATTATTATTATTTGCATTCTAAGAATTGTCATACGGGACACTTTACCGCACCCAGCGAATTTACATATTCATGACGACACAGGTATTTATTGGGCTGCCAAATACCACGCAGGTTGGTCCTGACAAAGGTCATTAGCGAAGCGTACGCCGACCGTACACTTCGTGGTTTACCCCCCTCTCCCCTTCCCACTGAAATGTATATTTTTATCTGTCTAGTTTAAAAATACCAGTGCAAGTACGAACGGTCTCCGGACCAAACAGTCTGTGAGGCTGAGAGGCGCAGTGGGTGATGTTTCGCACTGCGACCTCGGTACTCCGGCACACAGTCAAACTACACGGTAACTCCGTACAGAGTACCATGTTTCCTCACCTAACCGGCGACTGCAATACTCGGCCGTGTATCGGGTATCTAGGCGCATGCTGATATTAATCAGATGCTGTATCGGAACCTTTATGATTACATCTGCCATATCTCCACTGGGTGGGGGTTATAGTTGAATTTTCTCAACGTAGTGGGTTACCTTAAATTATTAAAGGTGACCTTAATAATATCGCACTGACTACTTAATGCATTAGCCCCTTCTTTGGAGCTTAATTAATTGAGACAGCTCTCTAGCATTACTTGAAATCACTATTAAAGTGAACACATGCATTCATTGGGAGTGGGTGGGGGGGGGGTCCACGTTGTGAGGGTAGTAATATCCTTTTTATTACATGTCAAATGTCTGTGTCTTTTTGTGTCTTTTATTTTGCTACATTTTAACATTAAACTAATAACGGTTATATTTTAATATCCAATTCTCTTTTGGTGCACCACACAGAGACACTCTTATGTTTCTTTGACTTTCTCAAGTCTGCTACACAGTTACAGTAGCTTAATCTACAATTTTAATAGACACTTTAATTGTAGCAGTCTCGCTATGATTAGGCATTGTTTACTTGGAATTTATCTGCAATTCTTTAAAAAAGAAAGACATACAGGTTATCAATGACCAGTATTTTAGCACATTGCATTAAATGCTTTTCTAGAAGACCTATTGGTATTGTAGAAACCAACCATGCTACTTCCATCAATGTCACTAGATAATAAAAAGCCTGTGATCATTGCAGTCAGTGTGCCAGGTATAGCGAGCCTGCAGCTAATTTCACTCTGGGGATGTTGGACTCCGATTAAGTATTGAAACCTTTTCAGTGTGTATCAAAGCTTCTAAGGTAGAATTCCCTTGTTCTATATCCATTCCCTGAAATGTTTACTTTTCCGCTAATGCGTTATATTAGTAGAACCGATAATCATTCTTGTTTTAACAATGTCTAAATATTAAACTGCACAGAGCATCATCTATATACATGTCTAGTGTCTGAGTGTGTGTCTCCAAAACACTGCCATCTGTTGGGAGCAAGTGAAACTACATCTCGCTCACACACATGCACAAACACAGAGGCAATCACAAGGTAGCAGACTAGCTTTCGAAGCATTTGCTTCGAGCGGGCTTACTAGTATTTAATCATTCATACATCCAATACTGTTCACTGTGAATCTTTATTTCCTGTATCTTGTCGTTTCTGTAAGCTTAAACAAAAGCATGAGTGTAGATAAAGCATGTACTGTAGATGTGCTTACGTGTCTTATTTCACATTTTGCTAATTGGGTAGATGAATACATGTGTTAAATCTATTTTTTTATATTTTTCCAGGACAGTGGTCAAGTGCAGCATTGCAAAATCCCAGGCTCTTTATAGTGCCCAAAGAGGCCTGAGGACAAGCAACGCTGCGGTGTTCAAGGTTGGAGCAATCAGCATAAACATCCCACAGCACCCAGCAACACTGCACAGCATGATGGTGCGCAGCTCGCACCAACTCTCCAAGCAGATCTCCGACCTCATCCGGCAGCCGTCCACTGTGTGAGTCACAATATGCACATTACACATTTAATTTTGATCATATGAGGCCCCCTAGGAGTTGTTTAGTGGCACAGTGTATGCTTTCATTAAAGAAACCAGAGATGTTACACACAAACAGCTGACTCTAGGAATGTATCGGAAGCTAATTGAGTATAACGCCCCGTACACATGAGGTGCAGTGTGCTGAGCTATCTACTTAAACACAGATAGATCAGCATAGAATGCTCGGCACACCTAGTTGCACACATTTGGTGCACTAGCAATGTGTGCTGAGCCACCTAGTAAAGCACAGATTGATCAGCACAGAATGCTTGGCACACAGCATTGCACACATGTGGTGCACCAGGAATGTGTGCTGAGCAGTCTTTGCGGACCAGTGTTCTCTGGAGAGAACACTGGTAATTACTTGATTTTGACTGCATGAAGTGAAGATCTAGTCAGGTAATAGTGACGCGTGAGAACTCCCAACACTGTTACTGGGGGGTATACAAACTGGGCAATGTGTGCTTCATTTCTAAGCGATCTAGTCAGATCGCTTAGAAATTGTCCTAAAATCACCCAGTGTGTATGGGCCTTTAGAAATAAAGCTGATATCGCCCCATGTGTATGGCCCATTCGATTCTTTGCATTATTTGTTCATAAACTTTGCATACCTCCTGTTGTGTTGTATTCCGATGTGTATACTGTAAAAAGAATAATACAGGTTGAGTATCCCTTATCCAAAATTCTTGGGACCAGAAGATTTTTGGATAACGGATTATTCCTTATTTCAGAATATTTTTATATTTCAATTATATATTTTGGGATATCTTGCATTTATGTTGTATAACACCATCAAACACATGAAATACACACAAATATATTTTATTTGTGTGTAAAACAAGGTTTCGAAACATGGAACATAGTTTGTGTACTATCTCAGGTTCTGACTTTAAATGCCAAGCAATCATTTTCTTACTCATATTTAGTGCCAGTTATATATCATATCGTCAGTAGTGGCAGTTATATATCATATCCTCAGTACTGCCGTTATAGATGTCCCCAGCAGTGCTTTAAAAAAAAAATATCCACTTTCTGGAATGTATGGTTTTCGGAATAATTTGGATAATGGATACTCAACGTGTACATATTACTTTTTGTTATGTTTCTAATAAAGGTGGCAATCTGCTGCATAGTTGATTTTTTGTTGTTGCCATATTACTTAGAGAATCTGGCCTTGGCTATCCTTTTTTTTGCCTCTTTTTCATAACTAGTTTGCAAGTTTATAGTTTATGTATAACTATAAACACTATAGTACATAGTACGGGGCAGATTTATTAAGCTCGGTGAAGTGATAAAGTGTCTGATTTTTATCACCGCCCAATCATCTCCTAACTGGGAAGTTACAGGCTTGGCTTGAAAAATGACAGGTAGGAGCTGTTTGGCCGGTGATAAAGACCAGACACTTTATCACGTCACGAGCTTAATAAATCTACCCCATAGTTTGAGAAAGGTTACCATAGCAACTCGCGTCTAGCAGGTCTTGAGCCATAGGAGCTGTTGTCCGTTAATGGCATAATTTAGAAAATGTTGTGCCTCCAGATTTGTTCATTACAGTTGGATCTCTTTCACAGGGTGCCACCTCCTAAAGAAGATGTTGCAACACCTTTACTTTCTGAGAAGACCCCCACAAGTGTAAACCAAACTCCAATTGAAACCAATGTATTTCCCCAACTCCCAGAGGGCCTGGAGAAGAAACCTATTGTCCTTAAGTTCAGCGCAATGCTGGATGGTATTGCTATAGGAGCTGCACTTTTACCATCACTTAAAGCTGAATATAAAATGGGAAGAATGAGAAGTCATGGCATGACAGGTAAGTGTCATGCTATATGTTATTTAGATATACAAACGGGCAAAGTGTAATAGGTTGCAGAAAGTGAGATGAATCGACAAAACGTTGGCCCTTTCTATAACCTGCAGACTGTTATTTGAGTGTTTCTGCCTTTATTTCCTTTTTTAGCTACCACTACTTTGTAAATAGTCCATATATTAACGATAATAGTATTCTTCATAGAAACCTAGAATTTGACAGCAAATAAGAGCCTTTTGGTCCATCTAGTCTGCCCTTTTCATATATTATTCAGAAGTGCTTTGTTATCATAATTACTCCTATATTTTAGATATTACTAGGGAGCATATGCCAGTATACAAAACAAGTTAAGCCCTTTACTACTTATGCCCTCTCTGTGGATCAAAGTAGGAATATTGATCCTGAACTCTTCCTAAAGCCAGAGTACAGCTGTGTCTCCAAACACGCAGGTTTGCTGCAACTGTGTCCGCGAACAAGGAAGCGCGCATGGTGGTGCTGGCATAGAAAATACATAGGGCTGAGGCTAGTCACAGCACAGCATTTTAAGGTTCACCTGTGGAATGCAGCCGTGCCACGGGTGCAATGAGTGTGACAAGCCTTGGTAAACGTGTCTCCATAATGGAGAACCTTTAACTGTCCACCACTTCACCAAAGGCCTCATTATAGCACTTTACAAAGCTCTTCTGTGTATCTTAAATGCATAGAAACACACAAAAATGTATATTTTCACCAGGCTTGAGGCAAACAGAAGATTTTTTATTTGTAACCTCAAAAGAACATCACCGTAGATATATATATCTCCTATGGCAGAATTGTTACAACCTTTTTTAAGATTACAGGGATTCGTATACAATAAGTAACAAAGTCACAATTTCTGGAAATGTGATTATTACTTTTTGATTATGCCTTGTTGAAATCATGAATAAGGTCCTTGTTATAATCACCATTTTGTTCCTGCGATGAGGTAATAAATCTCCAAACCGGTTTGCAACAAGTCTGGTGACTTCCCGCTCATTTCCTATTTTTGTATATAAGATTTGTATCTGGAATCCTCTGTGAATTCTCCTTACAGTACAGTAGCTGTTGAAAGTGGATGATGTGAATGCGGATACCTCAGTGACATAGATACAGATCTGTTGTGACTGTATTGCCACTGAAGGTCGACAGGGCTTAAGTTGACACCTGAAATAGGGTGATAGGGTCCGAAGGTCGACACAAGCATTAGGTCGACTCGGTAGACATGGATACCATCTAAGTGTACAGATGGAGCGCCCGTGGTTCTTGCAGGGCTGGTGGTCAGATCGCAAACCGCCAGTTTCCGGAAGGGGACGCGTGCACGTCCCCTTGCTACGAAGCTCGCTGCCGGTCCCCACTGCCTGATCCCTGCTGCCCGATTCCCCCCCCCCCCCCTAACCCTGCCCGTCTCCCTGAAGCCAAGATGGGCAGGGTTTTGCGTCCCCCGCCGCCCGGAAAACTGGGAACTGGGATGCGCATATGTGTGGAACGCTCGCACATCCCAGTCAGATGGAGTGCCATCTCACCAGCGGGGGCAATCTGGCGAGCCCCGGCGCTGGCTGAGATCAGGGGATGTGGTACAGATGCCCTCTGTATCACATCACCTCGCTGCACACACCATGCTTTGGGCACGGAGCCTCGATGCTTCCGGGAAACTATTTTATTCCCCCACCACACCGTAGTGGATGGCAGTGCATGAAATATCGCCTGTTGGCATGTCGGCTCAAAAAAACACACGTGAAAAATGCATATCAACCTTTTGAGTGTCAACCTTCAGTGGTTAAGCCAATGCAAGTCGACCTGAATAGGGCCGTTCTAATGACCGTATACCATCGTTAGTAACTTGGTGTGCCAACTATTTTATTATGAAGCTATTAAACAATGAAATGTGTCTTGGATGTTTATTGCAGGTGCCCAAACAAGGTTTACATTTGAGCTGCCAAATCACAGATTGCGATTCACATCAAAGGTATCATCTACAGACATGTCAACTATTCCCCCCTCAGCCAATCTCAATCTTCCTCCAGTCACCATGCATGGGAAATACATAATGGAAGAACATGACACTTACTCAGATCAGGCCTGGAGTATGGATGACCTTCCTGCCAAGCAGGGTTATTATCTCCAAGGGAACTATTTACGCTGCATGGCAGAGGTGAGACTTACTGTATAAGCTTCTTATGCCATTGGGGCTGTTACTGGTGTTTCCAACATTCACTCTCCTCTACACATATGGGAAGAGCTTGACATACAGTTTGAGCACAGAACAAGTTGATCAGTTTCTCATTTTAGCTAAGCAGTTACTGTATATAGGGACAATGATCTACTTACTGGTAGATTATAGTTATTAAGTGCCGGATTTTTGGGTAAGCCACAAATCTGACCAATGCCTTATAGATTTTGGCATGAAAATACTGACTGTATACAGTGGAGAAGTGCAAATACCAATGTATAATTTCTAGTATCTGTATTTTTTCTTTGTGTGCTGACCTAGCACCACTTGTCATTATGTACAGTATCTTGTATTCCATTATCTGTGCAATTACTCAGTAAACCATGTTACTTATATTTTCAGACTACCTCTTAAGTGCTCATTCTTACATGAGCTTGGAGACCTATTTTTATATAATTTGGGATTGAATTAAGCACTACTGTATGCCAGTTTGCTTATTATATTGCGTGACCTTTCTTCGTATTGCGACCTTTCATTTGTGTAACTTCTGCTCATTTTGCCACCAGTTCTAGTTAAGCCCCTGTCTTTTGCAGATTATGGGGGGTATGCAACCTGCCGCCGCTATTTCCGACATGGGAAATTGCGGCGGCTCCCTATTCAATGCTGTCATTAATGACAGCATTGATGCAGGATCACGGCAGAACGGGCCTGACCTCAGAAGCCGTCGGGCCCGTTCTGCCGATAACGGCCGTGGATTGTCGTTATCTGGGCCGCAGATCGACAATCCACTGCTGTTTTCGTGGCCACGCCCCCTTTGCGCCCATCGGCAGACGGGACATTGCGGTCTGACCGCAAACGGGCCTGGATCATGGCTGTCGGCGGGTATTGACAGCCTTGATCCCACATTGCATACCCCCTATAAATGTTAGAAAATCCAGATGGCCAGTTTAATCATGTTTGGTACTGTAGTGACCTATAGGGTTAGGGAGAGAGCAAACTGGCTCCTAATGTCCGAGATCAGGATTTACACCTACAGTAATGATGTATAAACAAACGGGTTGGGATCATTGGGTCTACAACAACTAGGTCAACATGGGCTAGGTCGACAGTCAAAAGGAAGACATGGGGTTTTTCACTTTTTTTTTTACCTGAATGTCGACATGGACACACGCTATGCTCGGCACACTGATTTATTCTCCCAACAGGCCCTAGTGGATGGTAGGGCATGAAAAACCGCCTGTCGGCACATGTCGGCTCAAAAAACAGTGAAAAACCCCATGTCGACCTTTTGACTGTCGACCTAATGCTTGTGTCGTCACAATGTCATGTCGACCTAGACCCATGTCGACCTTGCTGCATGTCGAGCTAGTGGTGTCGACCCAATGCTTGTCGACCTAGTTATTGTAGACCTAATGACCGTATCCCAAACAAACAGGGTCTCTGCTCAGGAGCGGGAGGGGGGGGCTTGTTGGGTGGGATGTGTCATGATATGAGTTTCTGGAAACATTTTTCAATATAGCCTAGCCAACATCAATAGGGTCTACATTTCTACTCTTCGAATCATTTTACTTCTGAGATCATCTCTTTCCACCATCACACTAGAAGATATATACTGCTGCAAGAGGTCAAACCCTTTCATAATTTTTGTCTCTTCCAGTCACACACATTTCCCAACAAGTCAAGGCAGGGTTTTTTTTTTATTTTTTAAATCCCTAATATTACCTAACTGTATCCAACTTTCCCAGGGTATATAATGCAGCAATGTCATCACAAACAGGCTGTGACTAAGGATATTGGACTTTAATTAGATATTCCTGCATACAATTTGGTAAATGATCAAGGTAAAGAAGATCTTACTACATAGCTTGTAGTTATACTATGGTTCCCTAAGCCTGGTGAGATCTGCTCCTTTCACTATACAGTGCAGCCCACAGTAGGTTTATCAAGGTTTTAAAAGAGCATAAAATTGGGTACTTGTTTCCTAGCACGGCCACAATCTTAAGTAATCGTGTCCCTTAATTAAGGGACACGATTACCCCGATGGACCCGATTTCTTTTGAAATCAGGTCCATTTTGCCGGCTAGGAAACAAAAATCGGGTGCATCGCGTCGGTCGGGACCATTAACATTGGTCCCGACGCGACCGACGCGATGCCCCCGATATTTCCATTGACTTCAATGTTAAAAAAAAATTTTAACATTGAAATCTTGTCGGGAAGTTAAAATATCGGGGGCATCGCGTCGGTCGTGACCATTAACATTGATCCCGACGCGATGCACCCGATTTTTGCATAGGATTCAATGTTAAAAAAATTTTTAACATTGAAATGGTGTAAAAATGTCAAAAAATGTGAAATGGCGAGCGGACGCGGATATCTTCACAGTTATACGCGTCCCTTCGCGGGCTTCACAGGTGTCCGTGGCGACGCGGACAGCTGTGAAGCCCGAGAAGGGACGCGTTTACCTGTGAAGGTATCCGCGTCCCCTCGCGGGGCTCGCTGCGCTCGCCACGCTTCGGGCTCGGTGGCTCGCTGCGCTCGCCACACTATTCTATTCTCACTCCACGCCCTAGTGGATAGTAGGGCATGAAAAGGTCGGAGGACGCGTACCGCCGCCCCTCGCGGGCTCGCTGCGCTCGCCACGCTTCGGGTTGCCGTCTATCGTGGGGTGGGGTTTACGCGCTTGAATTTGGGGGGGTTGGGAATTTTTTTCATTCAATCCAATGTAAAATTGGGTCCCAGGGACCCAATTTACATTGGATTTAATGAAAAAATCGGGTGAAAAATCGGTCGGTCGCGTCGATCGCATCGCATGCGACCAAATCGCATGCGATGCGATCGACCCGATTTTTTTCAGCACGATCACCCCGATCTTAATCGGTGTGGCCGTGCTAGGAAACAAGTACCTAAAAGTGTATAGGCAGTATCTGTTTAATCGCATCGTATCCCTATGATCAATATTGATGGCGTAGACGATGCAATGCTGGACACACATTTAATGTTCCTCCTCGGCTAATAAGGTTACCCAAATTCAGTGTGGAATCTGGAAAACAGAAACTGTTGTTTCAGTGTTTTAACCCTTTATAATATTTTAACCCTTTATAATATTTGGTTGAAATGTTCTTTAGTAGTACTTCTGTGTATTTCATTTTGTATTTCCTCATTTTTGTATTAGTCAAACAGCATGACACTAAAACTAATCAATCCCCAATGACAGGTCGGATCATTTGAACACAATCTCACCACTGATCTTCTGAACCACCTAGTTTTCGTACAGAAGGTATTCATGAAAGAGGTCAACGAAGTTATACAGAAAGTCTCAGGTTTGTGGATGATCGACTAACTTGAACATGTTAATTATAGTGAATAATCCTATAATACTATTTATCTAAAGCACATGAAACACCAAGCTCATTATGTTTTGAGTATAAAAGTAGGCACAAAATGAATTTCATGCATCATGTACAATTAGTGAAGCACTAAGTCTTATTAAGCACCCATGCCATTACTCTAGCACCCATGCCATTACTCTAGCACCCATGCCATTACTCTAGCACCCATGCCATTACTCTAGCACCCATGCCATTACTCTAGCAGCCATGCCATTACTCTAGCACCCATGCCATTACTCTAGCACCCATGCCATTACTCTAAAAACAAAGTTTATCCTGGCTAATCTGTAAGGAAGTCTTTTAATGGGAGGCTTCGGGCCATATTTAGGAAGACATTGGAGGACAGCATACTGGTTTCAGATGCTAGATATTGTTGTGCAAAATGTGGTAACATACAATAGCAGAAGATATTCATAAACCTATAACCATAATTTTAAGGTTTATTTGCTAAATAATGTTCGAGCCATAAACTGAGATATAAAGCCATAAGAAATATGAAGATTCTCCTGTCTCTACTTCCACTGCCCAATACACAGAGTGTGGTATACATCCCTATACATGGAGCTAAATGGTGGTTTTTAACTCTTGTTAATGTTCATTCATTTTATTTGCATTACTGCTGTAATCAATGTAACTAAACTGGGTCTGTTGTAATGATTTATTTAACAAGTGGGTTACAAAGAAATCAGATGTGAATCGCATGCTATTCTTTTACTGGTAGATTTCTAATAGTACATACAGTATACTGTATGTGCTCTTATACTGTACTATACTGTCGTTTTATGTCTTAAAAAATCATTTAAAACAAATAACTGCCTTTATTGCTCTTGTTAATGTTGCATCCATATTATGTATACAATTTTTAGTAAAAATGAATGTAAAATGACATATTATTATACTCTCCACTATAACTTCAGGTGGAGAGCAGCCAATTCCACTCTGGAATGAACATGATGGTACATCAGATGGAGAAAAACCAAAAATCCTTCTCTATTCCCTGAATCTGCGTTTTAAGGTGTGTATTTTAAACCATTAATTTGTTTGTTCTTCTACATCCAGAAGATTTTTGTCAATTGCTCGCCCTAGGCAATGATGTACAATGGGAAGCCTTGAATAGGCCAAATCTGGCGAGTAATTGTTCCTGTTCCAAAAAATCAGTGGATGAAGGGCTTTTACGCAAAGGTGTTTCTTGTCCAAAAGCTGGATGTATTGTTTCAAACTATTTTCAACCAACACATGTTTGGCCTCCATAGACCTCCTCAAAATCTAAGGGGATAACCATGTGTTGGCACCAGTCTTGCACATGGAAGGTGTTGCAAAGTCACCATGACTGCACAGTTCAGTTGTTGCAGGAGTACAGGTGCATTCTGGTACCCTGTAAATGCTGGCTATATCTGGGCTTGATCTTCAGTCCCAGACTCCAGCTATTGGTCCACAGATTCCTTGCCTTGAAGTATCTGTTCTCCTGGTCTCCTCCTTTTAGCCCATCCAGTACGCCAGGTTCTACTCCAAATAATTTTTGTGTGAATTCTTGCGGGGTTGTTCTGGGTCCAGCAGCCACCTTTGGTCTCCGCTGCTCAGCCTTTCACTGTCAGTCCTTGCGTTGGCGTATTAATGCCAGACAATCTCTGAATGTGCCGGTATCTGTGACCACCAATGGGATTTCTGAGTTGTGTGGTGATGACTCTGCATCTTTGTTTGCAGTGCCTTTAGTTCCTTCAGGAGTCTGTCTTTCCCATTAAAGTTTTGAAGCTCAGAACCATTAATTTTATACAGACGGATATCGGTCAATTCTATGGGCTGCCCAGTGTAGAAACAATTGGACAATGCCACAATGGTGGTACATGTGTGCCATCAAGGGAGCCTATAGTGCCAAAACAATGGCATATATAGGCCTGATTGATTTTTGGCTGGTGCAGTGGCATTGTTGCCAGTAATATCTAGAATATTTATACTGTTGGTTGGCAGTTAGGATGCGGACAACCAAGAAGGGGTAGTGGTGTCTTCACCTAGAGGGCTATTGCTTAATTACATTGTGGTTCTACCAGAGGATGATATTATGGCCTCCATAACTGCAAGATTCCAATGACTTGTACCCAGTCCACGGACCTGAGCATTTTGCATAAGATGCCTATGACGCTTTCTTGAAAGATCAGCCTGAGATATTTTTTTTCTCAGTGTTGCCACATTTTGTCATACATCTGGTCTCAGGGGGATACCAGTGATCTGGTGGTTCGTAAATGACCCCGGAGATACTTGTACGCAGATGGTCTCTCACATAAGGTGCCAGTGGAAGGGGTCTAATGATGCAGCAGAGAGGAGGGCTTGCATTGTGTGGCGTGCTGCAAGGGGGAGGGGGGAGACTAGTGGCAGTGTGGGGCTCACTGCAAGGGGGTGAGACGAGCATCGGCTGAAGTGGCTCTGCAAGAGATCTGCTCAGCCTGTGCTGTGGGGAGGGTGGTGCTCTGCGAAGGAGAAACCACCGATAATCCAGCAATTAAAAATGTTAAATTTTTAGGTCTTCTCTCATTGTAAATAAATACATGTATTTTGTTTTTTATTAATTTTGTCTTCCTCAAAGAAATGCAGTTTCTATTTTATTTAAAGGTTTTTCTTCTACGGTCATACAGACCATGTTGTGAGACCAGGGGACCTATTTATTGCTTTCCTTCAGGATGGCTGGGAGTTAGGTGTTTGTGTAATGTCAATCTTATGTATTTGGCTACACCTAGTGTTGCCACGGGAGTTGGGGTTGCGGTTCCCTGTTACTGCTGTTTTTGTTTAACATGGCTACTTGAAACTAGCATGCAGCATCTGTCCTCGTTTATTACATCTGAAACATGGTGTCAGAAGTTCCTGAGTCCACAAATGATGCTGATTATTGGTGGTGCAGCAGCTCAGGCTTATGTGAAAACCTGCAGAGACAAGACCAGGATAAGGATTGCATCGATATCAAGTGGATTGAATCATCATTGTGTCAAACTTTTCTGCCTTTGCTGGAGTGGAAGCTCAGCAACAGATGAGATGAGTGGCAATTTGTGCACTAATTGGGAGAACTTTAGAGCAGAGTTTGAGGACTTTTCTTTAGCCACAGGCCTTACTGATAAATCAGCTCAGGTGCAAGCAGCCACACTTAGGCGAGTGATGGGCAGTGAGTGTCGCCATGTGTATAAGCACAACCTGATCCTTACTGCAGTGCAGCAAACAGATGTAAAGGCAATCCTGGATGCATTGGAAGCATACTTTAAGCCTGCAAAAAAAAATGTGATTTATGAAAGTTATATTTTTGGCTGCAGTAAGCAAGAGGAAGGTGAATCCATTGATAAGTTTGTTACCCGGCTGAGAGAAAAGGCAGCAACGTGTGAGTATGGCACATTAAAAGATGAACTTATACGAGACAAATTAGTATTGGGCATAAACTGTGAAAGCACACGTCGCCGTCTCTTAAGAGAGCGGAATTTAGATCTGTCAGCAGCTATAGAAATGTGTCGCACAGCAGAGCTCACTGACCAGAGAATCAGGGCAATGGACAGACAGACTGATAATGTAAATGCATTACAGCAGGCGGAAGGTACTGGATACAAATCAGCAGCAGAGCTCACCAGCAGCCAGATACACAGCCTGTAAATATTGTGGTAATAGGCACAGGCAAGGGAAAGAGCAGTGTCCAGCATTTGAGAAAACCTGCAGCTCATGTGGTGTTACCTATCACTTTGCTAAATTGTGTCTGTCAAGCAAGCACTGGAATACAGCAGGAAGAGTGCACACAGTAGAAGACTCACCTGGAGCTGAGACACAGACTGCTGATTTAATTTACACAACAGAATGCATTGGGACTGTAAGATCAACAGGCCAGAAGTGGTTTGCACATCTGACTAGATGTGCAAGAAGAGGCAACCTTGTCAATTAGACTCAGGGGCAAAATGCAATGTTATGAGTCTGGAAGATAAGATGAAATTGGCTCCTAGAGTTCCATTACTGCCAAGTGACACTAAACTGAAGCTGTATTCTGGAGAGCTAATGAGATCATTGGGACGGTTCAGAACAGAATGTGTTAGTGGATGTACCCACATGCTTACTTTTGAAATTGTGGAGGCCAATCAGAAACCATTATTATCAGGTTCCACATGTGAGCGCTTGGGGTTGATGCAGTTTACTATTCCTGCTGAGCTACATAAGATGGAACATGACTTGTCTGGACTATTGAGGAAAGAGCAATGAATAGATGCCTATGATGATATGTTCAAGGGACCAGTGAAATCTGTTCCTGGGGAAGTACATTTTGAACTTGATCCAAGTGTTCCGCCATTCCAATGTGCTCCACGCAATGTGCCTATAGCCCTTAAGCCAAGATTAAAAGCTTTACTAGATCAATATGAACTAGATGGGCGTATTGCACCTGTGACTGAACCAGCTGACTGGATTAGCAATATGGTCATTGTGGCAAAGCCTGACAAGCTAACAATCTATTTTGATCCTAAAATTTTAAATCAAGCACTGCGAAGGTCTCATTACATTATGCCGACATTGGAGGATGTGTTATATATGCTGACCAAAGCAAAGATCTTCACATTGGTGGATGCACGTGATGCATTTCTGCAATGCAAGCTGGATGAAAAAAGTAGATATAGGACCAGACCACCTTTTGGACCCCATGGTGCAGGAAAAGAGGGCTTAAACTCCCATTTGGAGTTTCTGTAGCACCTGAGGTTTACCAACGAAAACAACATGAATTGCTGATTGGACTGAGCAGCATTGAGCCGATAGCAGATGATATCCTTGTAGTTGGCTGTGGTGAGACTGAAAAGGAAGCAGAGGCTGATCATGACCGCAAATTGCTAGCACTTTTGGATCGTTGCCGACAAGTGAAATTAAGACTTAGTGTGAAGAAGCTACAATTTAAGTTGAAAGAGGTTCATTTTCATGGTTATATTCTGTCCTTTTAAAGGTTTGAAAGTTGATCCTGAAAAAGTTACAGCGGTCTTAGAAATGCCAAAGCCCACTGATGTAAAATCTGTGCAATGCTTGATTGGGTTTTTGACATATTTAGCCACATTTATGCCTTGCCTCTCAGAGGTATTTTAACCCCTGCGCAGACTTCTGGACAGAGATACAATATGGCACTGGCTTCCGAAGCATGACAAGGCAGTGGAGTAAATAAAGCATTTGTTGCCATGGGAGTTGGGGGTGCAGTTCCCTGTTACTGCTGTTCTTGTTTAACATGGCTACTTAAAACTAGAATGCAGTGTCTGTCCTTATTTATTACATCTGAAACATTAGGCTTCCACCTGAGTTGCATGCCTTCTGCACTTTTTGTTAGTGCAGGATGGCTCTCCTCTCACAGGTTTGTACCTATTTGCGAATCATTCTGTGTTTTCAGCCTCCTTTTTTGTCCCTTCGGTGTCTACTTGAAATCTAAATCTGATCCTGTTAACACTTCAAAAGGGCTCAACTGTATTTGATCTTTTGGAGTCAGTTGAGCTGAAGATTTTAATTTAAAACTTTTTTTTTCTGATGGTCATTGTGTTTGTGCAGCATGTTTCATAGCTTGAGACCTTGTCTTGCAAACTCACCTTTACTTGTCTTACATGAGGATCAGGCGGTATCTGCCAGCAGTCTCAACAATGCTGTCATTCTCTACTTTATCTGAATGATGCAAAAGGGTTCCCTTGAGTACAGATTTGACATAAGGGAAAAGAAAGTCACATTGTGCTAGGTGTGGCGAGTAGGGAGGGTGTCCTAGCACTGCAATCTATTTCTCTGGCAAAAGCTGCTTCACAGAGAGAGCCGTGTGGGCTGGTTCATTGTCCTGATGAAGGGGTAACCATATTTCAGTGTTTTCAATTTCTTTTACCGTTTCTGCTGTTTGTATTCTACGTTCAGTCATTTTCAATGATTATCTCAATTTATTCATCATTTTCATTTGTTTTTGGCCTTCCAGGACCTTTTTTGCCTCATATATGCGGTTATCTGTAATAGAAATATGCAAAACTTAAAACTAGAACAGTGTTAATCACTTGCTTTTAGCATTGTTATTCTGTGTATTTGAATCGTATTTTATTTGATTTTATACTTTTAGGGCATCCAAGTGACAGCTACAACTCCGTCCATGAGAGCAGTCAGGTTTGAGACTGGACTTATTGAGCTGGAGTTGTCAAACCGGATTCAGACAAAAGCCATGCCGGGAAGCAGTAGTTATCTGAAGCTTTTTGGAAAATGTCAGGTTGACTTGAATTTGGCACTCGGACAAATTGTAAAACATCAGGTAATTATATGTGAAATTAAGTATGTCTTACCCAAAGGAATAAATCTATTTTTCATGTGATTTTTTTTGCTTATCTTACATTGGAATTCCAACTAAAGAACACATGTTCAGTAAAAAGTTTCTTGATGTCTTAAAGTAGAAACTTACAAACTCCTAAAACTCATGTTGACCTTTTCATTTGTCGACCTTATGGTAGTGGCGACCTAGGCATGGTCTGTGATCTATACCATACCTTTTGGAAATAAGTAACTGACAATTAACCCTGTTCATATAAGAAATTAACTTTAGAACCCTAGTAAGTAACTAGAGCAAAACTCCAAAGTTAAGAAAAGGGGACTGTAATCATGCCTTTCTTCTTTCTCTACCACCCTCAGTAATGCCCCTGATGAAGTCGCAAGAAGAAACACATTGGGTGTTTTTCTAAATAAATGCTTATACTCTACAAAGGATCATGCGCCTTACTTGAATATATGCTGCCATGGGATACATGAAGACAAATATTGTGATAGATTTTAATATTTAATATGTTATTAAAATTGTTGGGTTGTACCATTAGTAATTTTTCCATTATAAATAATATGGAGAGAAAGCTTCAGAGGGCACTGAGAGTTAGTAAATGTAGACAACTGTATATAAAAAGTATTTAATAAAAAACGCCCTTAGGGCATAACACTGTGTATACAATTTTCAATACAATTCAATAGTGCATCAGCATGGAATTCTTTAGGAAGTTTGATGGTTACAATCACCGAGTTTGCGTACAAGGCCCAACGTGTTTCATCATTTCCATGACTTATATGGGGCAGTAAAACAGCGATTTGGTTGAAAGTTTACACTGTAAATCATAATACATCATTGTGAATTGCGATATATATGAAACTAAATAAAACGCATTTTATGTAAAGAGTATACAAGAGAGATGGACAGGTGTTGGGAGAGGAAGAGAAAACAGGCGAAATTATTTTTTTCTAACTATTCAATTCATGAAAGTCCGATTGAGGCATTTTTACATTTTTTTAGAAAAATTAATTAATTGACTTTCTTGTCAGGGGTGTGGGTTATCACAACAATTAAGAATCGGTCCAATGCAGGTACATCCAAGTTAATTGTATAAAATCCTAAAACAAGTTTTATAAAGTTCTAATTCTAAGTTGTATATTGTTAAATAAAAATTCCAAATATTTTTGTTCAATACTTCTACATACCACCAGTGTTGGTTCCTCAAAAACTCTTGTTTAATCTGTTCTGATAAGCTGGTGCTCTGTGACCAAATTCAATGTCAGCAACCAAATCTATCAATAAAGAATTGATGGCCATGATATCTCAGTATGTATTCTATATCTATATAAATATATAGGAATACAAAAAATATAAATGATCTCATTACATAGTAAGAAGGGCAATTTATGTAACCGTTTGTTACATACATTTTTGTAGTGGACATCCCTTTTTTGAGCCCCTGGGGTTGGGATTGGACCCAATCAAGCCACCTTGCATTGGTTTTATCCAAATCGGTCCAAATGCATACCGGACAAACAGACGACAAATATGTAAGATATCTGTTGGTACTTGTGAGTTATCCGGGCTGCCGATTTTTTCATCGCGCCCGAAATCGGGGGCATCGCGTCGGTCGTGGCCGTTATAAGGAGCCGCGACGCGATGCCCACGATTTCCCATAGACAGTAATGTTAAAAGACGCGATGGACCCGATTTCCGACACGATTTCCCATAGACAGTAATGTTAAAAGACGCGATGGACCCGATTTCCCATAGACAGCAATGTTAAAATAAAATTACAATGTGAAATTGGCCAATATGTTTTTAAAAAAAATGTTTCATGGCCCCCCACCACCGTTAACGCCACCCCGCTATTGACGCCAACCCGAAGCGTGGCGAGCGCAGCGAGCCCGCGAGGGGCGGCGGTACGCGTCCTCCGACCTTTTCATGCCCTACTATCCACTAGGACGTGGAGTGAGAATAGAATAGTGTGGCGAGCGCAGCGAGCCACCGAGCCCGAAGCGTGGCGAGCGCACGCGGACACCTTCACAGGTATCCGCGTGCCCTTGCGGGCTTCACAGGTGTCCGCGTCCCCTCGCTGCGCTCGCCACGCTTCGGGCTCGGTGGCTCGCTGCGCTCGCCACACTATTCTATTCTCACTCCACGCCCTAGTGGATAGTAGGGCATGAAAAGGTCGGAGGACGCGTACCGCTGCCCCTCGCGGGCTCGCTACGCTCGCCACGCTTCGGGTTGGCGTCAATAGCGGGGTGGCGTTAACGGTGGTGGGGGGCCATGAAACATTTTTTTTAAAAACATATTGCCCAATTTCACATTGTAATTTTATTTTAACATTGCTGTCTATGGGAAATCGGGTCCATCGCGTCTTTTAACATTACTGTCTATGGGAAATCGTGGGCATCGCGTCGCGGCCCCTTATAACGGCCACGACCGACGCGATGCCCCCGATATCGTGTCTTTTAACATTACTGTCTATGGGAAATCGGGGGCATCGCGTCGCGGCCCCTTATAACGGCCACGACCGACGCGATGCCCCCGATTTGGAGCTAAATCGTGGGCATCGCGTCGGTCGGGTGTCCTTAAGTTAACCAAACTTAAGGACAAAATCGGCAGCCCGGATAACTCACAAGTACCTATCTGTTATATAATATAGGTTAAATTAGTGAAAATGTACAAGTTCAGATGGTTTTCCATCACGTAGCTCTCAAAATAATGACAACATTGTACCCTTGTAAAAAAAAGTTAGGATGTAAGTGAGCATCAATGATCATCATTATCTTAAAGATACCGATGCTGTATTGAGTGAGTAAATTCAGGTTACATCATTTAATATTTCATAATTAATAAATGGCTTTATCTCTAGCAAGCTCTATCCTAAGCTAACTTTGCTTATAAACATAAATATAATTTCTAATATCTAGATGTTTTCTGTGATTTACATGAACAGTATGTATTTGTTTAATAATTCACAATTTGTTGTTCATTGTATTTTATGTCTGTGAGTTATTTTAATTATTTTAATTCTGCTGTGACCCATACAGGTTTATGAAGAGGCTGGATCAGATTTTCATCAAGTTGCTTATTTTAAAACCCGCATTGGCTTGCGTAATGCGTTCCAGGAGGAGATTAGTGGCTCAGCAGGGAGAGAAGCTGTGCTTATTACTCTGAGTAGGCCCATTGTCTATGCGCAACCTGTAGCCTTTGACAGAGGTATTAGTAGCTGCCTTTTTATCTTTTCTAAACTTCTAAAAATCCCTTTAAGGCTCTAAAAATACTGAGAGTACAATATATCTGGTGTATGAATGCAGAAACATAAATAATAGGTGTTTTTTATTTTGCTACTTTTAAAATTAAACCAATGTGATTTATTTACATTTTCTTCCAAAACATGCTATACTTTCTGATATAGGACTTATCAATCTCATTGATAAGTATAATGGGGGCTGTTAGTGAAGAGGCCGTCTGTGAACTGGAGTGGGCAAACTCTTTATTCTCAGCCAACAGGTGCTGCCGGTGACTCAAGCCTCACAGCCTGCTCCGAAGCCAGCTTGGCTTCGGTTTAACAGTCAGTACAGGGTTTAGGTCAGGTGTTTAATTTCCTGCAACAGACTCTGGGACAGTCTATCCATTGTAAGATGCTAAGACAGGAGTCTTCCCTATCTTCTTAGATAGAGGAATCCCAGTCAGAGGAGCCCTCAGCTAAGCCCAGGAGGAGGACACATCCGATAACTTTGAGGATCCATACGCTCAGTGCAAATTAAGGATGCAGATGCTCCTCCTTCCTCAGAGGTCCCTCTTTTTAAATGCAAAAAGAAGGAACCTGCAGGGTTTTCCCCATCTACTCAATTGACTGATCTGATCTTTTCCAGGAGGCATCGTAACACCCAAATATAAAAATTCCAGGGTCCATGCGATTGTCTTCCTTCTTTCCTTTGGCAGAGGATATTACCAGTCCTAATTGGTAGTGGGAGACTACACATTCAGTTCCGAGCCCTTCCATTCGGCCTTTCCACAGCACATCGTGGCTTCATGAAGGTGATGGCGGTCATGTCGGCAACTCTACACCAATAGGGTGTCAGTATTCACCCTTACTTGGATGACCTCCTTCTGCTAGCATAACACAGGCCCTTCTCAGCTCCCATGGTTGAATGATCAACTGGCACAATTCCAGCACTGTTCCATCGGCCACCATGCTTCATCTGGGTGCCCTGTTGGCCCATAGAGTCTTACTTCCAGATGAAAAAAGGTCAGATCTTCACACTAAGGTTCATTCTTTCCTTAAACACTGCAGGGTCTCCGTTCATTTCTGGATGTGCATTTTGGGAAAACTGGTGTCCTCATTTGAAATGGTGGAGTTCGGTCATGTTGATTCCAGACAGTTGCAACTGGAGCTACTTCCCCAATGAAATCGCTCACACCTCTTACTCAAGTCGCAGACCGTCATCCTATCCCACGAAGTTCGCTTGTCTCTCTTGTGGTGGCTCAAGTTGTCCCACTTAAGCACTGGACGCTCCTTTGCCACACACAATTGGGTTCTGTTGAGTACAGATGCCAGCCTTCGGGGCTGGGGAGCGGTGGTACAGGACAAATCCTTTCAGGGATGGTGGGCGGCTCTATCCCAATTCATTATACGTGCATACAGTATATTTAGCTTTAGAGCTATGTAAAGCTGGGAACATACTTTGGTATATACCATTCCAATGCAGATCGGAACAATATATAGTATTGTACACCTTGTATATTGCGCATCCACAATTCGTTGTTCCCACATGTCATTTATTAGATTGTCTTATTGGACGGCAATGCAATATATTTTATATTTTACATGCAATATGCAATTATAAATGTTGCCGTTGAGTGATATATCGTATAGTGTTTACAGTAGTGCGATGTATCATTACATTGTGCTGCACAGTCGCTGGGTCACATTTGGTTCTAGTGTTTTTTGTTTGTTTTGTTTTTGCATAGTGTGCATTGTCAAAACATTGAAATCACCATGATTTCATGATTTTACATATTTTAATATTTACTTTTATGGAAGTTTTCGTTATATTTTCCAGTAAAAACATTATTGTAACCATAGACATAACAAGATTGTTACAAAACATGTTTTCACATACAGTATTTTAATGAATTTTAAAGCAATGTGAATTTTACTGTTTACTACTGAAAGTTTGACCATCTTTTATTATTATATTTTTTTTTTTAAAGCGGTGCTGTTTTGGCTGAATTATAAGGCTGCATATGATAACTGGAATGAGCAGCGACTGGCACTAAACAAGGATATTCACATGGCAACAAAAGAAGTGGTGGACATGCTGCCAGGAATTCAGCAGACCTCTGCCCAGGCTCTGGGAACCCTCTTCCTCCAGCTCACAGTCAATGACCTGGGTATATGTCTACCCATCACTAATGCACCACAGGTATTATACGGAGCAATGTTATTCTTCTGTAGCCTTTATTTTTAATTACAGGCATTTGTTAATTTGCAATATTGTAACTGCACAAATTATAATCCTTTAGTGCACACTGATCTTGATTCTGAGTTGCGCCACTGTTTGACCACTGGATGTTTGCATGTGAAATAAGCATCTATGTACGTGCATATGAATTGTGTATGACAGTTCAAGTTGCAAATACGATACTATTGAAGGCAGCTTCTATAACCGCTTATCTGGGTACTATGCAGTTCCATAGATTTGTGAGTGGATGGTTGCATAGAACATACCATTGCAGTAGGCACCTGGAATTGCAAACACATTACTTGTAACTCAGAATTAGGCCAATTTGTCCTCTCGTTTGCCTTACATATTTCTAGAGATCCATTAGCTATCATTATACTAATTGTGTTCTATTTTCTCCTCTTAGCAGGCAAATCACACAGCAGATTTTGATATGGGCTCTGCAGTGGTACTGACTATTGAGAGTACACTGATCACTGCCTGCTCTTCTGAGTCTTTGGTGAGCAAAGGACACTTTAAGAACTTCTGCATTCGCTTTGCAGACGGCTTTGAAACCACATGGGATGACTGGAAGCCAGAAATCAGGACAGATCTGGTCATAAATGCCTGTATGTACATTATTTTCTGCATTATGTTTATTTTAAATTTCATTCCTTTTTTATTTCTTTCAAAGATTTTTTTTATTGAAGCAATCAGTGCCGTAGCTATTAATTATGCGCCCCTCTGCCAAATATGTTGTATATGTAAGATTCATGCAAACTTGATATTGATATGTATTTTCATCTTGCTATTATTTTTCCATTTCCCACTACTTCACTAAGGAGTTATAGACATATGTGTCTTACAGTATTTGTGTTAATGTCTATTAAATATGACCAAAGAAACAATAAGTGAAAAGCGCAGGTTACGTATTATGTCCGTAACCTGCGTACCCTTTATACCTAGCTACGTGCGAACAAAACGTAGCGCAGCGTAGCGTACCTTTATTGTGTATTACACACCAAAGAACCAATACCTTAATACGAGATCCTTTCGCAGTACTTTGACTCTAATCTGCGAATATACCTTTTTGGACAGTGTCCGTAATATACCTTATCGCTATGCGAATAACAGACACAACCACAGTATAGAAGTAAGGAGATAGAAACTCCGTAAAAGGATGTATTTAAGTCCCTAATGGACAAAAGGGGGTTACAGGAATAGAAAGTACAGGTATAACAAGTAATACAATAGTCTAACAATGAGTATAATAATCAGGCTCTGCTAGGGGAAGAAAAACAGATACAGGATACAATCATAATCAGCCACATTACATAAAAGGGGAATACGAATGTTTACCTTTAGGGTAAATAGCGCAGCGCAGTCCGGTCGGAGCTCACTATGTTCAGGTTTGAACTATAGTCCGGTCAATGGTCAGGGAAAGGAAGATGTGCCGAAGTGACCGAGGCCGCCCTGGGTCACCTATCTTATAGGGTCAGAAGGGGGAGGTCAAAGGCCATTCCTATTGGTCAGGGTTCGTATGTCAAGTCCTCTGTGATTGGGGCAAAGTAATACAACTGGTTTGCAAAGGTGCAGGGGGAAGGTGAACTTTGGAGTCCTTTGTCTGTTGGTATCGTCGTCAGGGGTTGTAAATAGCAGTAGAACCGGTTACAACTAGATTCCTTTGTTATACACTTTTTAACAGAAACTGTCTTGGGAATTATGGATTTTGTCCATAACTATCGGACCGTATGGATTGCGATTTATTCGCAATGACCGGAATACTGCGCATAAGAAACGGAACGGAACGGTACTAAACATTATACAGACGGATGTATGCAATGCTAACTAAGCTATGTGTGGTGCTCTAAACCTTTAACTATATTTTCTCCTTCATCCACTAGGTGTCACTGGAGTTACACTGGGGGAATAGAAGGCGACCACAGGGAGCATGGGCACTTTAAAATAATTAATCAGTGTGACCAACTCCTCCCCTTCTACTTCCCCTCCCAGGCAGTCTTAGATCGTGCCCAAAAGGGAGCAGGTCACATTTGGCTCATCTGGGCTTTTTGATAATTAGGGCATAAAGCAGCAAGTTTTGCCTTTGAGGACAGGCAGATAGTTGCTGCTACTATCTGCCTGCGACGTGGGAGCCTGCCGGAGGGAGCCGGCTGCTGCTTAAAGGTTTGCGCCCGGCTCCCTGGCTGACAGAGACCACCGTTTCTGGAGCTGTAACGGGCGCCGCTCACACGCAGCGTGCACCCGATCCTCCCCCAGCCCCACCGCCGACGGCATGGCCGCAGCACTGTGAGTATTACCCTGCCTTCCTATTAGAGGAAGGTCAGGGACACAAACGGCGGTGCAGCAGAGGGTTTTTTAAACCTGGCGCCATTATGGGTGACGGAGCTGCCAGACGGGGGGCGGAGTTACCGCGCGGTACTTCCCAGCAGGCCTTGGCATACCCCAGCGTTCCTGCAAGTCGCGGCGGCCATCTTGGACATTTGGCGCCGTTTGAACACGCTGCTGGAGGCTCCACAGTTGCGCTGCAGATCTATCCTGACTGCAGTTGGGCGATTCCTGTCCCCTGGTGACCGTCCTGCTGAACGCTCTATCCGGTCTGTGAGTTACAGTGGGGATTAGAGCTAGGTGGAGACAGTTTGGGCTGTGTCTCAAAATTAGAGCTATAGCGCTCCTAGGTATATGCCATAGCGCTGTACAAAGCTCTGTGACAGCTCTTTTACTTTCACTGTCTCTCCCTTCCAGCATAAAATATTGCTGCCTATCCTATACCTACTATCTGTGATCAGTCTGGTAGTGTGTGGTGATTGCTGGGTGTTCTGTTGAACCATGGCAGGGGGTAGCTCCAAGAGGGTTACTTGCAAGAAGTGTGCTGTAAAATTTACACCTTCTAAGGAGGGAGACTCTGTATGTGATAAATGCGCTGCTTTACCCCCAGCTCCAGAGTCCCCCGTTCATACCCCTGTTTGGGCATCACAATTAGCTGATGTGATGTCTCATTTAGCTTGCGAGCTCTCTGCAGCTCAAAAGGACAGAGAGACTTCCAGAACTCAACAGGCTTCCTTGACTTCTGCTGTGCAGAGCTTAACAAAGGCCTTGACACCAGCAGAGGGCGCCATTGCTTCATCTTCTAGGCAAAATCCCCCTACCTTACTCAGGAAAAGGGTATTACAGCCCTCTGGGGATTCTGGGGAGTATGATGATATGCCTGATCTGGAGGAGGGCGAATTTGCCCTTCCTGATGATGATGAGGAGGATGAGGAGGAGGATGAGGAGGAGGAGGAGGAGGAGGATGAGGAGGAGGAGGAGGAGGAGGATGAGGAGGATGAGGAGGAGGAACCTGAGGCTCAGGCGTTAGTTACGCAAGAGCCGGCCCCAGCCACTCCAGGCCTGGAGGACCTTATACATATGGTAAAGGTTGCCTGCAAGGTGTCAGATGACACAGACATTCCTGCTCGTCCTTCTTTCTTTGGAAAGAGACAAAGGCAGTCACCCACCTTCCCCCCAGCGGAGGAGTTGGATGAACATATATTGCAGGCTTGGAATCATCCTGATAAAAAATTCCAGGTACCTCAGAGGTTTCTGGCTGCTTATCCTCTTCCACCAGAGGGTAGAAAGAGGGTCGAGATTCCTCCAGTAGTGGACTCTTCAGTCTCACGACTGTCCAAAAAGACGGTTCTCCCGGTGCCGGGTGCTACCACTCTTAAGGATACTTCTGACCGTAAGTTGGAGGTAACCCTTAAGAACATTTTTTCAGCAGCTGGAATTATTCAGCGTCCGGCCCAGGTCGGGTGCTGGGTAAATAAAGCCATGGGGGTATGGGCTTCTCAGATCCTAACAGAGGTCCGTGAGGGCTCTGATCCTGCTTCTATTGTTCAGCTGGCTGAACAGATCCAGGAGGCATCCAATTATTTAATAGACGCCTCTTCTGACGTCTGCATGGTTGCAGCCAAGGTTTCGGCCTTATCTATATCAGCTCGCAGAGCTCTCTGGTTACGCCAATGGTAGGCTGACGCGGAGTCCAAGCGTGCTGTGGAGGCCCTGGCGTTCAATGGGGAGGTTCTTTTAGGGCAAGAGCTCGACAAGTGGATCTCCCAAGCAACGGGGGGTAAGTCCCACTTCCTTCCCTCAGCGGCTCCTCCAACTACACGCAGGACCCCTCAAAGGCCCTCCTTTCGGTCCTTTCGGCCTACGACCAGATTCAGAGGTCGTTCCAGAGGCGGAGCTCCATCTAGAGGCTCCAGAGGACGAGGCAGAGGCGCCTCGGCAGCTGTCCAGGAGCCCAAGTCCTCCAAGCCAGCCGCATGACTGTCCACGGTCTCATCTGGGGGATCCCAGAGTCGGGGCCCGACTGCTGTCCTTCTCTCACATCTGTCTGCAGTCTTGTCAGGACTCGTGGGTAAGGGATCTGGTGACCCAGGGTTACAAAATCCATTTCAGGTTAGTCCCTCCAAACAGGTTTTTCAAGACCGGTCTCCCAGTCTCAGGAGACAAGGCGCAACTTCTGTTGTCAGCAATCAACAAGCTGCGGACAACGGGAGTTGTGATACCAGTACCCAAGGATCAGCGTACTCAGGGATACTACTCCAGTCTGTTCCTTGTGCCGAAGCCGGATGGCTCGGTAAGGCCTATACTAAATCTAAAGGATTTGAATCCGTTTCTACAAGCGGTCAAATTCAAGATGGAGTCCCTGCAGTCGGTGATTCAGGGACTGGAACTGGTATCCTTGGATATCAGGGACGCATACCTGCACATCCCCATCTGGCCTCCTCACCAGGCCTTCCTCCGGTTCGCTATACAGGAACAACACTGGCAGTTCCAGGGCCTGCCGTTCGGTCTCTCATCGGCCCCCAGGGTCTTCACCAAGGTGATGGCGGTGATGATGGAGGTCCTCAGGGCACAGGGGATTACCATCATCCCCTACTTGGACGATCTTCTTCTGAAGAATCGTTCGAGGGAGGCCCTGTTGTCCAACATACGGCTCACCCAGGAGACTCTCATCAGTCATGGGTGGATTCTGAACTTTGCAAAGTCTCAGCTACAGCCGTCCCAACGTCTTCTCTTTTTGGGAATGATTCTGGACACCCAGCAAATGAAGGTTTTTCTACCACCCGACAAAGTTCAGTCCCTGCAGGTCCTGGTCAGGTCGGTCTTGCGACGGCCACAGGTAACGGTGCACCTTTGCACCAGACTCTTGGGGAAGATGGTGTCCTCCTTCGAGGCGGTACAATATGGCCGCTTCCACTCGCGCCAATTCCAGTTGTCTCTCCTTCACCAGTGGTCAGGGTCTCACCTGCATCTTCAGCAGCGGGTGACCCTGTCTCCTCGAGCCCGTCTGTCTCTGCTGTGGTGGCTCAACTCCGAAAACCTGCAAAGGGGCAGGAGGTTCGGCATATGGGAGTGGACTCTCCTCACCACAGACGCCAGCCTTCGAGTCTGGGGGGCGGTAACGCTGGAACACCAGTTCCAGGGTTTATGGACGAGGCAGGAGAGCTTACTCTCCATCAATGTGCTGGAACTCAGAGCAGTCTACTATGCTCTTCTGCAGGCGGGACACCTGCTGCGGAGCAGAGCAATCAGAGTTCAGTCCGACAACGCCACAGCCGTCGCCTACATAAACAAACAGGGCGGCACTCGGAGCAAGGCGGCGATGAAGGAAGTAAGCAGGATCATCATCTGGGCTCAGAACCATGCTCAGGCCTTGTCAGCGGTGTTCATCCCCGGAGTAGACAATTGGGAGGCCGACTTTCTAAGTCGGCAACATGCCCACCAGGGGGAGTGGTGCCTCAACCCTCAGGTATTTCAGTCCCTAATACATCGTTGGGGGTGTCCGCAGGCAGATCTGATGGCGTCCCGCCACAACTTCCAGCTCCCAACATACTTCGCGCGGACTCAAGATCCTCAGGCCGCAGGGGTGGACGCTCTGGTCGCCCCTTGGCCGTTCCAGTTCGTTTACCTCTTTCCTCCCTTTCCGCTGATACCTCGGGTATTACAGCGCATTCGCAGGGAGGGGGTAACAGTGCTTCTGATAGCGCCGGATTGGCCCCGGCGCTCGTGGTACACCAACCTGACGGATCTTCTAATCGACGAGCCGTGGCCGCTACCTCTTCAAGAGGACCTCCTCAGTCAGGGTCCCTTCATCTACCCAGATTTAGGACGTCTACATTTGACGGCGTGGCTGCTGAGAGGTCCATCTTGAGACATGCAGGTATCCCTAGAGCGGTGATACCTACAATGATGAGGGCCAGGAAGGAAGTCACCTCCAGACACTATCATCTTATTTGGAGATCCTATGTGGCGTGGTGCGAAAGACGCAGAGTGTCCTCTACTCTGTTTAAGAAGGCTCGGTTGCTCCTGTTTTTACAGGAGGGGTTAAACTCTGGACTTAGACTGAATACACTTAAGGTGCAGGTTTCAGCACTTTCAGTTTTTTTCCAGAAACGTATTGCTCTTATTCCGGAAGTCCACACTTTTTTCCAGGGGGTGCTGAGGCTTCAGCCCCCTATTCGTCCGCCTACGGCTCCCTGGGACCTAGAGTTGGTCCTCAGATATTTGAGGTCATCGATATTTGAGCCGTTAGAAGAGGTGGATCTTCGATATCTCACTTGGAAGGTGGTTCTTCTTTTGGCTCTGGCCTCGGCCAGACGCGTTTCGGAACTGGGGGCGCTTTCTTGTTGCTCACCGTTCCTCCAGTTTCACCCGGACAGAGCGGAGCTCCGTACCAGTCTCTCCTTCCTTCCAAAGGTGGTCTCAGCGTTCCACGTGAACCAACCCATAGTGGTTCCAGCATTCACAGAGGCTTCACCTGAGGATAGGTCCTTGGATGTGGTGAGGGCCCTGCGGATTTATGTCTCTCGCACGGCCTCTCTTCGCAAGACGGATGTCTTGTTTGTTACCTACGACCCAGTGCGTCGTGGATGGCCAGCTTCAAAGCAAACGCTGGCCAGATGGATCCGTCTGACAATTCGTCAGGCATACCTTGCTGAGGCTCAGACGCCTCCTACTAACATAGGTGCGCACTCCACCAGATCGGTGGGTCCTTCATGGGCGGCTGCCCGTGGGGTCTCCTTGCAACAGCTCTGTCGTGCTGCGACATGGTCAGGTCGGCACACCTTTGTGCGCTTTTATAGGTTTGATACCTTTGCGGCACCAGCTTCTCAGTTTGGCCGCTCTGTTTTAAGGGGATCTCAGCGCTCACCCACCCGGGTTGAAAGCTCTGGGACGTCCCCAGTGTAACTCCAGTGACACCTAGTGGATGAAGCAGAAACAGGGATTTTGTACTTACCGTAAATCCTTTTCTCCGAGTCCACAGGTGTCACTGGACGCCCACCTCAGCGCTGTTCTCCACCTGTTATGTTCAGTGTTAGGTTCCTTGTGGGTAACCTCTGGAGTTTTCCCTTGTCAGGGTTATTTAAACATGGTTATTACACACCTGTCTCGTCTGGGTTGACTCTGTGTGTGTGTTTGTTTTTTCATATATATATATATTCTTTTTCTACTATACGTATTGAATGATGTTATGTTGTGATGAACCTCCTCTCGGATGTGTGTTATATCTTTCTGCTCCCTTTCGGGCACGATCTTTATGGGAGGGGAAGTAGAAGGGGAGGAGTTGGTCACACTGATTAATTATTTTAAAGTGCCCATGCTCCCTGTGGTCGCCTTCTATTCCCCCAGTGTAACTCCAGTGACACCTGTGGACTCGGAGAAAAGGATTTACGGTAAGTACAAAATCCCTGTTTATTTAGTGTCAGTATGTTATTATGAATTTATGTGTAATAGTATGGCTGCGCTTCTGGTCCACTTTGTCACACAGACTCGGGTATGGAAACTTTATTTGCGCAACTCTGCGAACCAATATGGCGGCCATACTATCCTAAAATGGCGTGTATGCAACTCGACTTTAACAGTCCACCCTTTAACAGTAAATATAAAACTGTTACAGTACAAACATTTTACATAACAATACAGAAATTCATAATCCCAACAGAGAAATTGGGATCCGTGAATTAAACATATAAGGGGAGTAAACCATCTGCTCTTTGGCCGATCCTGGATCATGGATAAACGATGGGCCGCATTTATCGAACAATCTACTCAGGGTGACGAAGGATAATGTACAAATCTTGGGATAAAAATAAAAACAGGGGAGGTTACACTATATACAATTGTTTTTCAGATATGGCATCCTTTGGTAGGTATTGTTTGTGACAACAGACCCTTGAACTCTTTGTTGTCTCTCTTTTTGGTATGCTTTTAAGTATGCTGGTATTATCACTATCAAACATCCGGTCCTGGGTAATGTGTCAAGTTTATAGATTCTACCTTGACCTAAACTGGGACGGGTAACACACTCTCAGAACTCTGTATCGTCTGTCCAATGCCTGGCAGCAGTGTGGCGGCGGTATCCTTGACTTTGAAGATAAGAACGGATAGTGGGGGGGAGACAAGAATAGGACCCACAACAATAGAGAAAACTGAGAAAGGAAACATTTGTTAGTGATCCTTCCAACCTGTTACCAGTGGGGTGTGTCACAGTCCCTTTTGTAGCTTGTACAGGTTGCTTGACCTTAGCTGCTCTCCAGTCCTCCCGAAATGGTGCCTCTTAGCGATTTCTTTCTTTCGCCCTCGAGTGTAAGGACCTTCTGGGTTTCTGGTCTTTTGGCAGTAGGACGAACGTACCCGAATCTCTCTCTCTGCGACTTTGTTATTGAGGTAGTGCTGGTCAACAAGACTTGGGGTGGTTCTTTCCAAAGGTCTATCAAGCAACCTGTATATGGCAAAGCAGGGGAAACAACAACATCTCCTGGTTCATGGTTATGACAGTTCACAACAGGTGTCAACAAAGTCCTTTTGCTGCAGTTTTCCAGGTGTGGATACATCACTTGCATTACTTTTTTCCGTGGTGAGGTCTGGGATCTCCTTGTGGGATTACCATAACGTGTGGCTGCCCGCCAAGCAATGTTTTGATGGGGACAAATGAGGTGGAGTTTTGAGAGTGATTCTACTACTACAAAAAGAGATTGTGGGGTGTACCATCAGTCCCTAAAAGGTTCACACATGACTTAAAATCTTTCATATAAACTTGCATACTCAGGGGTGTTTCTGGGCTGCCATATCTATACACACAAACGTCAACACATATATATATATATAAAAAAAAAATAAGTAAATAAATAACTAGAATGCTTCTAGAGTGGACTGTACAAAGCCAATTTTGTATTACCTGCAGAGGATCCTGCTGGAGGAGGGATGTGGAGATGGCTCTGTGGGAACAGCCGTTGCAGTTTCTTTCCCCCAGACAAGTAAGGCATGATCCTGTCGTCTTACCTGTCTGTGGGCACACCAGTAATTTCGGACTAATTTTCCACATACCTTCCCTGTCAAGACAAGTCAGGCCATGGGCTATCTCTGCCCTGACAGTTTGGCATGTTCTCAGAGTCACTGGTTTTCCTTGTCCATCTTTCTTCTCCTGTCCACATCCCTTCGGCTTCCAGACTGCTTCTCCTGCAGGGGACACAAATCTTGTATTTCTATGTGAATACACTGACATTTACAGGGGGAACACAAACATTATCCGCAGAGCGCATGGCTCACCCAGCTGCCTTGCCAGCATGTCCATTATCAAGTGACACTGAATCCTTATCGAAGGTGTGGGCTTTACACTTGATAACAGCCACTCTGTCCGGCAGCTGTGTGACTGTCAGGAATCTTTTAAACTTACAACGCTTGCGCCACTGGAGTGCCAGCTACTGAAACAAAACATCTCTGAGGCGCCATAGGGCCTAAGATCTTCTGCATTACCCCAACAAACGTACTTGGAGTCGGCATTAATATTGGCTGTTTTTCTCTCAGCCCGCAGTACTACTAATGAGACTGCTGTTGCTGAGTGAGACGTCCAATGGGTTCAGCCTCTACTATGCCTTTTCCATCTATTACGGTATAGCCAGTGTACAATTTGGGCATGCGGCAAAGGTCTGATTCAAACATGTCATGCAATTATATTCGTCTCGGCTCCCACTAAATTCCACCATTCCAGCAACCTCAGCACCAATCCACCCTTTGTGCCTTGGAGGGCACACCTGGTAAGAGTGTTGCTGGGTTTACAATATTACCCATTTTACTGGTAACATTTATAGAATTCATCAATGCAAGTTCCCATTTAGTGAACTTGGCTGATGAATATTTTTCCACATGTTTAGGCAGAATTTTAGGAGTGTCCAGACTATATGAGGAGCATAAACAGTTAGAACACACCCCAACACCACATTCTCAGTTTTGTTTACCAGTAGTGCTATGGCAACTACACTGTGTAGACAAGTAGGAAGTGCTCAAGTAATAGGGTTTAATTGTACACTGCAGTACGACATTGGTCAGGCTGGCATCACCAGGTTTCTTACGTCACTATATCTGTCGCCCCCTCAGCAGGTCTAATATTCTAAATCACATGGTCTCTTGTGTCAGTCATACCCATGGCAAAAGGCTGTAATCAGGCCTTTTTCTTCTTCTTTACTATCCACATCTGTCTGTGAAGACATGGGTTTTGTGATTGCACCTATTTATATGTAAATGCGTTTTACAACCCTTTTCATTCTGTTGAAGGGGAATGCTTTGTGCACTACTTGGACTGCTTTTCACAAGATGGTGGCTGTGGTTGCCCTGGGTAACATAAAGAGCAATGCTTAAAGTTACTGGGACTTTGTTCAAGATTTACTGAAAAATATATATATTGACTACTCGCTTTATGGGGTACCGCATATTCACAATAGGTATTTCTCTGCTGGGAGTGCGACAGATTTTTCGAACTATTTTTCTATGTTTTGTGGGTTTATGGTTACTAATGTGTCCCAGATTCCCCCCCCCCCCCCCCCCTTGTTCAGGCGCAACCGCAATCCGTCCTGAGATACCTTATGTCCTGCCTCAGGAGGATACACCAGAAGTTGTCTATCGCCATCTGCTGGTGTTGTGGATGAGGAAAGGACATAACAATAGATCATTAACCCATTGTATTGGTATTTACCCATTGGTGGGCCGTAAGGACAGTGTGCGATCTTGCAAGACCCGGGGGAGGGGCTTGGTGGCTCTCTGAGGTTTCTGGAACAGAAGAGTAGGGGAAGGAGAAAAAAATTGGAAAAAGAGAGAGAGAAAAACTCAAAAAAAAAGTAGAAAATATTAATGACTGTAATGTGTACATTTATTTTCAACAGGAAATTTTTCTTTTATTTGGATGACACCAGGATTTAGCACTATGGGGGAATTGGCTCTCAACTATTTGGTTCTTACCCTTTTCAACTCCTGTTCTGATTTGTAAGCCCTCCCTTTCTTTCTCTTTCCCAGTGTGAATGTAACTATGGGCTGTGTCTAGGGGTATTTAGCTAAAAGTTCTCTTTTGGGAACTTTGTTATTTCACTGGGTATTTTTCCAGCTCAACCTCAGATTTCAAATGGTGAAGCTGTACTTTGGGGCGCTATACTTTCTGTTTTTAACAGGGTTTCTATTGAAGCTATTGTTGCCATTAATCCTGTGTCCTTCCCATCTTTAGTTCAAAGGGAACTCGGTATTTGTGCTGTAGTTTTTAGCTACCTTAGATGGGTTAAAAAAAAAAATCTATAACAGTACAGTGCAGCATTAGTCATGGGGGTATATCTAACAATTTTGCATCTAGTTCGTGCATACTGGTCCTGTTGTTTCTAAGTTATGAATTCTCTGGAGTCCAGCAGCAGACATAACTTATATTTCAAGGTAGTTCTGTAATTTGAAGGTCAATCGTAGCCGCTGCAGTCAATAAGACAGAGCATTTGATAAGCAAGGGCCCGATTATGATCTCTATTTGTTTCACCAATGGGTAATGCTGCACCTTTCCTGTTACCCCAATTGTAACTGCTAATTGCTTGGCACAACCTAGACCAGGAGGGAATGTTGTTAACGGGTTTGATACAAAAAAAACTGTTACCTTTAAACCATTCCACTTACCCATATCTGAGGCTCCTCCCTCAGATATTGTCTTATGTTACCTGGTTGTGGGGTGTATGTGTGTCCTACTCCCTGTTTGCATATATGTGTCATGCTTAGGGCGGCGTTGGCTACTAGGTGGGGCTATGGCTATGTGTTGAGATCTACCTGTCTTCTCCCATTGTGTCTCCCAGTTACTTAAATATGTGTTATATTTCCTATGGTTACTTACCCTGCAATGTCTGGCTATGTGTCCTTTGTTTCCACATTTGAAACATACCGTTTGGTTTTGTCTTACCGTGTCTTGCCTTGGGTGTGGTATGTTATAGGTTGGATCCTTACTAAAAGTGTGACTATCGGCTGTTATCAGTTGCTGCATGCCGTTTGTCTGTCTTTCTGTTTTAAATCGTTTGTCCAGATCAATAGCAGATTTCCTTAAAGTATGTATTGTCATCTGTCTGCAGTTGGGGTGAATAGCTTCTATGTTGGTTCTCAAATTTTCCCTAAGACCTTGTATCAGCACAGAGACAATCCCTCCCTTAAGATGTATGTTGTCCCTGGGGTCGGGGATACCAGAGTGTTTTGGCAACGCCTGTAAAGCACGGTTGAAATAATCGCTGGCAGACTCACCATCTTTTTGTTTGATGGTGAACATCAGAGTATTTTCAACCGTCGCGGGGAAACATACACCCAATTGTATATTTATTAGGCGTATATTTTCCTGGTTGCCCCGCTCCCTTACAAATTTCTGACACTTTGCCAGATCTTTGCTGGGATCAGGGAAATTTTTGATGATTGAATGACGTTCCAATCGTGTCCACGTATTGTGCATGTCACTATCCTTTACAGGCATTACCTCATCCCTGTCTCCCCGTCCACAAGGAGGTTCCACTGTGTGCAGAGGGTGAATCTGTATCCCCCCTGCACCATTGGACAACATCCCAGGAACAACTATCTCTGTGCTGTGTTGTGTGTACTTACCTGTGTCTCCAATCGTGTTCCTGGCATCAGCCATCTCCTCGACCAGAATGGCAGCAGCAGCTTGGGCTGTCTCAACCTCTCTCTCCTTTCCGCTAGCTTCGCAAGGGATGGCTGATGTCAGGAATCCCCCCTGTGGATCTGTATCTTGCTTATAGGGGGTAAAAACAGTACACAAGTTATTCATTTTCAGGTTATTTTTGGTTTCACTTCGGACTTGAATTGTTCCCTTTTTTACAGATTGGTGAGTGGAATCATTCGTATTCCTGTGGCTGATTATACTTGCATCTGACAGATAACTATGTTCCTTTTTGATTATACTTTCCTTCTGCCACAATTTTAGATATTCATTCTGTTCAACTCTTTCCTCGAGTGACAAGAGCAAACATTTCTGATCTCTAACTGCTGATAAGACTTCTGGATCGAAACCACCAACACTGGGAAATTCTAACTTGCTGCCTTGTGTCAATCCCTTTCAATTTCTTTTTGTAAACAACTGCTCGTTCACTGTGCTCCAACACATTATGGAAGCTGTCGACCCTTTGGGTCGACTAGATTCCTCCCTAACTGACTCGGTATCCCTGTGTGACCCGTTATTGCCCATAATTACAGGAATAAACGTTCACAGCTAGCAGAAACCGGAGGGCCGTTTATCAGTGAGTCACTCCCAAATCACTCCTTCTCCACAAAATGGCACTATTCCGCAATCAAGCGTGAAGCCCACTATGCGAAGTAATGTACTCAATCACCAAGTCTTTCAACTAGTAGCGCACTACTAGCCAACTTGCAAGGTGCGGCAATTTTTCCAGGACACAGCAAAACTTGTTTTTCCTGTACCCCCAAAAACTGGTATTTCTAAAGCAGCTGATCGGATCACTGGGTTCCAATTTAGCTTCTTGTACCCTCCCAGTGGATCAAAATAGGTAGTTCCACGGAAGGGGCAGTTCCTATGGGCACGCCCTCACGTGCAGCTTGTCCTACACCGGACTACGATTCCTGTCCTACCCTGGACTGCGCTTGAGTCGTGTCGTCACACACCCGTTCACCTCAGTTTTGTTTCACACTGGATGCTAGTTACACCTTGGTCTTATGCTTATATTTGAAATATTTCTGTACAGAAAAGTCTTCCCAGGTTGGTAGTTTCTCACCAGATACTTATGCAGGTATAAATCCCTTTTAAATAGCTATAGGAATCTATTAAAATAATGCTTGAGTTGCTTGTTTATGAGAAAAAGAACAATAAAAGAAAAACTTATTTTCTCTTATTAATCACCGCTTTATCCACAGTATGTTACTATACTGTTTTAAATAAAGCTAGTGATCAATACTGTTCACCTTTGAGTTCCTATGTGTGCTGCATGTGCAGTGCCAATGAACAGCTACGTGTGTACGTGCGTTGTTCACAGGCCGCCGATGAATCGGCCACCCACGTGTTCTATAGTGTATTTGCAAGGTTGCGCTCGGGTTTCGCTATACGCAGTAATTGCGCCTAAATGTGGAATAAATCCCTTACCTTCGTCCGAGAGTTACGTATCAAGATGCGAAATAAATCCCGCACTTAATCCGTAAATCTCGTACAAAGATGCGAAAATTTCCCGATGTGAGCACGTGCGCGCGCACCTTGCGTAATACACAATAGACACTTTACGTTACTGTAAAAGGCCCAGAACTTATCGCCACGTGGCGGAGTCCCTGGCCCTGCAGTAACTAACACTAAAAGTTATAGTTTTGCACAGAGGGGATCCTCTATGTACTATAATAAAATACAGGCCTTTGTCTCCACGTGTGCGAACTTTATCGCACGTGGCACATATATTGTAATGAACAAGCAACTCAAGACACTATACACCGTTAAACTACTTGTGGCAGGCAGAAGTACAGTTTACTAAACACTTAAATATGCTTTAAAACACGTGGTTTAATGTTTCCCTGGATTTCACTTATTGTACTTCGAGTTCAACGCTAGCACTTCTCGAACCCCGCACCGCCGCGGACCTGGCCTTTCCGGCAATGGATAATAAATACTTTCACCCTTTTGCTGGTATAGGTCAAGCCGCGCGCCTGGTACTGAGCTCTAGAATGTGAAACGGCCGGATGAGCCCTCAATTGTTAATGTCTATTAAATATGACCAAAGAAACAATAAGTGAAAAGCGCAGGTTACGTATTATGTCCGTAACCTGCGTACCCTTTATACCTAGCTACGTGCGAACAAAACGTAGCGCAGCGTAGCGTACCTTTATTGTGTATTACACACCAAAGAACCAATACCTTAATACGAGATCCTTTCGCAGTACTTTGACTCTAATCTGCGAATATACCTTTTTGGACAGTGTCCGTAATATACCTTATCGCTGTGCGAATAACAGACACAACCACAGTATAGAAGTAAGGAGATAGAAACTCCGTAAAAGGATGTATTTAAGTCCCTAATGGACAAAAGGGGGTTACAGGAATAGAAAATACAGGTATAACAAGTAATACAATAGTCTAACAATGAGTATAATAATCAGGCTCTGCTAGGGGAAGAAAAACAGATACAGGATACAATCATAATCAGCCACATTACATAAAAGGGGAATACGAATGTTTACCTTCAGGGGAAATAGCGCAGCGCAGTCCGGTCGGAGCTCACTATGTTCAGGTTTGAACTATAGTCCGGTCAATGGTCAGGGAAAGGAAGATGTGCCGAAGTGACCGAGGCCGCCCTGGGTCACCTATCTTATAGGGTCAGAAGGGGGAGGTCAAAGGCCATTCCTATTGGTCAGGGTTCGTATGTCAAGTCCTCTGTGATTGGGGCAAAGTAATACAACTGGTTTGCAAAGGTGCAGGGGGAAGGTGAACTTTGGAGTCCTTTGTCTGTTGGTATCGTCGTCAGGGGTTGTAAATAGCAGTAGAACCGGTTACAACTAGATTCCTTTGTTATACACTTTTTAACAGAAACTGTCTTGGGAATTATGGATTTTGTCCATAACTATCGGACCGTATGGATTGCGATTTATTCGCAATGACCGGAATACTGCGCATAAGAAACGGAACGTAACGTTACTAAACATTATACAGACGGATGTATGCAATGCTAACTAAGCTATGTGTGGTGCTCTAAACCTTTAACTATATTTTATTTAGTGTCAGTATGTTATTATGAATTTATGTGTAATAGTATGGCTGCGCTTCTGGTCCACTTTGTCACACAGACTCGGGTATGGAAACTTTATTTGCGCAACTCTGCGAACCAAAATGGCGGC
Organism: Crinia signifera; assembly: GCF_055691185.1. Lineage (NCBI taxonomy): Eukaryota > Metazoa > Chordata > Amphibia > Anura > Myobatrachidae > Crinia > Crinia signifera. The sequence continues at coordinate 141,084,983 of NC_139217.1, read as the reverse complement.
CATACTATCCTAAAATGGCGTGTATGCAACGCGACTTTAACAATTTGGTACTTATGTATTATCTGGGCTCCCATGTTAAATGCACCCCATTTTTTCATACCCCTACTATCCAACTACGCATGAAGTTGATTTTATATAGTGTGGCGAGCGCAGCGAGCCACCATGCCCGAAGCGTGGCGAGCGGACGCGGTCTCATAAGAAAAACGGGAGCCCAGATATTACATAAGTACCCAGTATTTTAGTGGTCATTGTGTATTGGGATTCTCCAGTTTCCTCACATAATGTGTTATATCTATGCCCTAGGTGTGGTGCCAGATGGAACTTATGAAGTATGCTCTAGGACTACAGGACAGGCTTCTGCAGGTGGGATTACTTTTGTTTTGAGATGTATAGCAAAAAATAATTATTTTTGTCTAGATTGCTCTTTTTCCTTTGGATTTAAATCAGGTAGATATTGCAGAGTGGTGTTTTAATCAAAAGAGATAAACATTTTTGTTTGGATAATAGAAAGCAGCAGTGCAGGCACATGGACCCTGAATGTATTATGGAAGATGTGTGGTATCGATGTACACATGGACCCAAACATTGGGAAAAGGCTTAATGCTCTTGGTAATACTCTAACCACGCTGACCGGGGAAGAAGACATTGATGACATTGCTGATCTAAATTCTGTGAACATGGCTGACCTCTCGGATGAAGATGAAGTTGACAGCATGTCTCCCACAGTCCATACAGTAAGTGGCATGTATTTTATGAATGTTTTATCTGACTTCTTATTGTGCTGTAGCTAACTGTTTGCCATAGGCTTGCAGCCATTTAGTAAGAAGGCCGGTGCTGAAGGATAATATGTAATAGGGCCTACACACGTAGAGTTTCCTGGGCATTTTAAGTGATCCTACTAGATTGCTTAGAAAAGGCCCTGACATTGCTCTGTGTGTAGGGGCTTAGTGATAGCTGATGGTGTCGGCTCCAGTGTTCTCACTGAGCGATCTAGCATCACTCGGAATGCTAATTTCCATGTGTGCAGGCCCCATAAGACATCACTGTGCACATATATGACCTATTTGTACGTTTGGAGTGAAGAGTAGGAGCGGTAGTTTGCAGACAATCATACAGTAGTTTAGGCAGCAGACTAGTGAACTGTATGAATTACTGAGCTTTGTTTTGTCTCCCCATTTGTACCAATTGTTTTACGTTTCAGATGCACGTTTTATGCTACAGCATATAAATTCTGGATTCAGTTTGCAGCACATAGTGGGGTAGTGTGTTTCCTCCATGCCGCTTGGCTAAACATAGATTGAGGCTTTGGTGGAGGTGGGTGGTGGGGTGGAGTCAGCTTTTAGTGTTTTTGTGCCTAACCTCCATTGCCCACATTGTAACCCAGAGGTAATGACGTACCACCCCCCTGATGGAATCCGAGGAAGAGAATTTACAGTTAGTACATAATCCTTTTTTCATGGATGGTAACTACTACCATCAGTATATGCTTAGTGAATGAGATAATAAACCATACATGTGCTTCCTTACATAGACAGCACTGTTCTAGCAGATATTGATTTGACGGTACTCTTTACTTAGAAGGGCGCCCATCTCGGCCATCTCGGGCATTGAATGCACTAAAAAATCAGGTGCGATGCGACAGACGAGATGCCCGAGATTTCCCATAGGGAACAATGTTAAATGTCTCAATTGACCCGATTTTCCTGTTCAATGCCTCAATTGACCCAATTTTTCCATAGGAAACAATGTTAAATGGGCCACAGAGGCCAAATAGGCACCCTGAAGTGAATAATGGCCACCCGAATTGTTAACGCCACCCCACGATCAACGTCAACCCGAAGCGTGGCGAGCGGCGGCGGTACGCGTCCTACGACCTTTTCATACCCCCACTATCCACGTCGGCGTGGAGTTGAGAATAGAAAGTGTGGCGAGCGCAGCGAGCCACCGAGCCCGAAGCGTGGCGAGCGGCCGCGGATACCTGCACAGGTATCCGCGTCCCCTCGCGGGCTTCACAGCTGTCCGCGTACCCTCGCGGGGCTCGCTGCGCTCGCCACGCTTCGGGCTCGGTGGCTCGCTGCGCTCGCCACACTTTCTATTCTCAACTCCACGCCGACGTGGATAGTGGGGGTATGAAAAGGTCGTAGGACGCGTACCGCCGCCCCTCGCGGGCTCGCTGTGCTCGCCACGCATCGGGTTGACGTTGATCGTGGGGTGGCGTTAACAATTCGGGTGGCCATTATACACTTCAGGGTGCCTATTTGGCCTCTGTGGCCCATTTAACATTGTTTCCTATGGAAAAATCGGGTCTATTGAGGCATTGAACAGAAAAATTGGGTCAATTGAGACATTTAACATTGTTCCCTATGGGAAATCTCGGGCATCTCGTTGGTTGATCGCACCCGATTTTTTAGTGCATTCAATGCCCGAGATGGCCGAGATTTTTTACTAACGATGCCCACGATCAAAATCGTGGGCGCCCTTCTAAGTAAAGAGTACCGATTTGACTATGCCTCTACAAATTAGTTTCTACCTGGAGTTCTCCATTTAGCATATAACAGATTTGTAGGTTACAGTATTTAATGGATCAGATGCATTTATACAAGTAATTAAGGACAACTGGAAACTTATTTTTTGCCAAAGAAAAGCTTAATTTACAGATACATAAATTGTACCCACTGGATACTCTTGATACAGGTTTATTCTAGGACTCTGTGACCTGTAAGGGAGTTGGTAATGACCGTTCCCTTTAGCATTTAGCTTTTCCTTGTTTTACATATTTCTGATATCATGGGGGCAGATGTATTAAGCCTTAACAAGAGATAAATGCAAGGGTGATAGAGAGCTAAACATCCAGCCAATCAGCTTCTTACTGACTTTTTTCAAACAGCCTGTAACATGGCAGTTAGGAGCTGATTGGCTGGACGTTTATCTCTCTTTATCACCCTTGCGTTTATCTCTTGTTAAGGCTTAATACATCTGCCCCATTATTTGAAAACTTTGCAAGATAGAACTAACCATAACGTTTACTGTTCAGAATTCAGAAGCAGTTTGTGTAAATGGAGAAAGCTTCAAACTTACTCTTGGTCAGCGACTTGTAAATCACCTTCTTGGCCTGAACCCAGAATGGCATCGTTACTCAGTCCCTACAGATTATGTCTCTGGTTTAGAAAGGTCTGACTCCGGTTCTGTCCGTTCACATGCAGCTGCAAGCAGGTCTCGCTCATGGGCAAATGTATGTAAAAGTGAACAGTCTTCAAATTAACCCACCTGCGATCATTGGTGAATTTCACAAGGAACTAAATCTACATTAATCAGTGATTAATGCATGCCTAACAAACAGGGATATGGTTTAATTAATTGAGGTGGTGATTAACTCTTTTGAGTCTGTAATTAATAAGCTCTGTGCTTCTAGGAGACAGTTGACCACCGGCGACCAGGGCAACTTGGCAGTCAGAATGTGGATTCAAGAGGACGGAAATTTGTGAAGCGTTTAGTTGATATACGAGAGCTTAATGAACAAGCCAAAGTTATTGATGATCTTAAGTGAGTGACTATACCATGTGCATAGAGTGCGGTCCACCAACATTCTTTATTATGCATTTGTTGTTCACTACCATATGTACCATATATTTCTTTATTTGTTCTCCTGTGTTATAAATCTCATAGTACAGCACTATGATTATGTATAATACTATATGAATACAGATATAGCCACGTCCATCCATCCCTCAGCTTGGATGGAGCGACTAGTGTGCCCGCGAATGAGATGCTTGCATGAGCAAGCCATTCATTCCTGTGGTCGAATACTGCTGCACGACATGATGCATATAAACGTGTATACGCATCACGGCAAAAATAAGCATGGCTACATCTGTACATCTCAATGTTGAAGGTCTATTTAGTGAAACGGGAGGTGTGGGCACACTCGAATTGTAAAAGTGAAATAGCAGTTTTTAGGCCATATGCTGTGGAGACTCCTTCATCAGCATGTGACAGAGCAGCACCATCTAGTAGCTGGATGGTTGGGATGCATGTATGTATGAGACTATACGAATCCGTATTAAAATTCTCGCTGAGTGACCTCCAAGACAATTTTCAGTATATTTTTCTAGTCCGTTTTTCTATATTGATCTAAAGAATATATACAAATGGGGCCGCTCTCAGCGCTGCCGCCAGACCGCCATGCGCAGGTTTCTGACGGCTGGTGGACAGGGACAGGGCATGGACGTGCATGCACCCCATTCTGGTTCAGGGTGGTGAATGGCACGATGGGAGCCACTCTGATGAGAGGGGCTCCATCTGTATATTTTGTTGAAAGTATTTGTTAAAATCTGAAATTAGAATGTACATTTTAATAATGAGCAATTATTATTTAAAAGGAAACTTGGAGCTAGCGAAGGAACGATAAACCAGGAAATTCAACGGTATCAACACCTTGAGTCTGTGGCAGTTAATGACATTCGCAGGGATGTCCGAAAGAAGCTGCGCAGGTCCAGCATGAGGGTGAGTTACTGCTGATCATCTTAGGTGTCATATAAATATAATACATTTTAAATATTATTTGAAACTAATCATTGTCATGGTTTTGTTTCTTTTACTTTTTTTATGTTATTTTTTTAATTTAAGGCAGCTTCCTTGAAAGATAAGTGGGGTCTTGGGTACAAACCAAGCTACAGCCGTTCCAAGAGCATTACCGCATCTGGGAGACCACCTTTGAAACGAACAGAAAGAGCTAGGTACATTTTTATATATTATATTCTTATTTTTTTGTGTATGATTCTTACAGCTATACAAGAAATGTAGGTGCCAATGGGCTGTATAATTGGTTGTAAAGTCAATACCCCCTAATTCTGTACTGTACAATCTTCTTATTTCACATCTTGGTTAGTGTTCCCTAATGTGTCATGATATTGATTTGAAAAAGTATTGCACGGAAGGAAACATGTCTTGTAGAGTCCAGGCACAACTGATGCATTAATTCCTGATATTTTACTTGTTGCATATTTTGCCAGCCCCCTTAGTACCCAGGATAAATATCTATAAACAAACCTGCTTTCTTTTGTTGATATTCAGTTCAAGGTTAGATGGTGAAGAACTCCCTGAAATACGGGTTGAAGCTGCTTCTCCTGCTGGTCCCAGGGTGACCTTCAACATTCAGGACAGTGTAAGTGTAGTACATAGCTTAATACAATTGCTTGTGCTCTGGCGGTAATCATCCCTGCAGTGCTTCTACAATAACATAAATACTTGTTGGACCTTTTTAGAGTAACCGTTAATTACAGACTTAGGAGTGAATTTTGTCAGATGCAATAATTTACTGTGGGGAGGAAAAGGGTAGTAGGGTTCTTGTTTAGTTTCACGGTGGCAGCATGGCCGCCCGCTACTTCCGGGTTCGGCGCTCGGAAAACGATCTAAAATAAAGTCCATGCCAGTGTGAATTGGTTCATACCCCCACTATCCACGTTGGCATGGAGTTGATTGTAGATAGCGTGGCGAGCGTACCGAGCCCGTAGCATGGGTGAGCGAAGCGAGCCCCGCAAGGGGACACAGACGCTGCTGCTGTGAAATTAAACAAGTACTGGTAGTAGTCCCGGACTTTAATTCCAATGGATATTCTATTAGAGCCCATTCTCTTCACCTGATAAATTACCTCACTAAGGCCCTTAAATTGCAGTACAAATTTGTTCTCAAAAAGGGCAAAACCATGTGCACTGCAGGTGCGGCACATGTAACATGTATAGAGAGTTAGATTTGGGTGTGTTCTTTTATTTCTGTGCAGGGTAAATACTGGCTGCATTATTTTTACACTGCAATTTAGATATAAGTTTCCACACACCCCACCCAAATTTAACTCTCTCTGCACCTGTTACATCTCCCCCACCTGCAAATGGTTTTGACTATTTTGAGAACAAATTTGTACTGTGATCAGATCTGAATAAGGGCCTAAATCCCATAGAATCTGGGATATGTTCCTGGACCTGTAGATTACCGCATCCGCAACACCTGCAATCAGCCCATTTAACATAGATTTCTTTTCAGGCTCAGAGAGATATTTTCATTAACTGCAGCATGCATGCTATTGCCGTCTCTAAATAGCCCTGCTGCCTCAATTATCCTGCAATAAATTAACGCATCTAATTGAATTCCTAAATGAACAATGAATAATTCATGTGCAGTGTTCACCCCAGAAAATATTGCCAGCAGGTATTAAGAAATAGTTGGGTCTGTATAAACTGGCTGGATACAGTATTTTTTTTTAAAGACTTTTTTAGATACTGCCCACTTTCTGGCTGAACACAGAATATGTTGGTATGTCAAAAAAATCAGGGTGGCTCGTTTGATAAATTGATCCTTTTGATAACACTGGAACATAGTTTATAATATGCAGAGTAAGTTAGTGTAATATTCCCTTGTTCTAAAATGTGTAACCCTTACAAGATGCCTCTTCACATTGGAATAGGTGAATAATGGAATAGGTGGAATAATCCTTAAATTGCAGATGACTCACACATGACTGCACAAAGACATATTACTATTTGATAAAATAATTAGGAAAAATTAGCATTTATACCTATATAGATTGTTGAGATGGATACACATCTAAATATTTATCTGTCCAATGTTTTTGGTAGGAACAAAAATATGGTAAAATCTGGAAGCATATGGCAATCAATTATTTGCTCTCAAATGCTGGAAAACAGACAAAAATGATTGTTTGGGGTGAGTTTGTTAAATCAAATGGATTTAACACATATTCTGAATGACCATTATCTTTTTTCCAGTGTTTGGTAGCAAATGATTGACTGTCAATTGCTCCTATACATTAACATATCTTTGTTCTCGCCAGATAGATAGGATAGATACATCTTTGGTGTGTACCCAGCATTATAGTGTGAGTTGTGTATGAATTTTTCAGTTGTGCTTTTTCAGTTGCTTGAGTATGACTATTATCTAAAATTAACTATTTTTTTCTTCCTTTCAATAAATGAAGTTGAATAATACAGTTTTAGGATTAAAACGCCAATCTCGCTATTCTTGGGAGGAAGGGTATTTCAAGGTATTTGTAAATGAAAAGCTATCTTGCAAATCTACGCCAACTTCATGCAGATGTTAATTACTCTTTCCCTTTGTTACTTGAAGCTTAAACAGAATGTCCATCAACTGGTTCCATAAAAAGAAAAACATGCAAAAAGGAGGGGGGAGGACATTTTCATGATTATGCTCATCCTAAATTCTCTTGGTATTTCAAGAGAAACACGTGGTGAAATATTTTCTATTAAATTCACAATTAGAATGTTCTATATACTTATAGAAAGACCCAAACGGTCCTAAGCCATTTCTTTTAAGTCCTTTTTAATGGCCTATTATACTGCCTTTTATTGTTCATTTTGGTAAAATTTCTTTAAAGAATTGACAAACACTACACTGTAAAATTTAGGCCGGCTACACATCAGAACAATGTGTAGATGGCCGATAAGATGGGTAACGTGACCCTGCATGGGTAAGTGCATACAAACTTGCACGATGCAGATGGCAATGGTGTGATCTAATATGCAATGCAGCATTCGGCAGCATGGGATCGTTACCATATCTTCTAGTTGACCATGCTGCAGGGCCAACCCGAAGACCAAGATGACACCTGTGACGGAAAAAGTGCAAAAATCAGGCATACATTCTTAATATGCCTAATTTGCCATTCTGGTATGCTCGGAAGTGACAAAACGGGCTGGTATCGTTCTAGTGCATACCCACACAACTATTTTAAATAGCAGAAAACCCAAATAATGCCCCCTCCAGTTTATTGGGCAAAATAAGAGATCTCTGGGACCTGTGACCAAGGACATATCTGTACAGTTTTCTGTATACGTATGCATGAATAATTTCTTTTCACTAATAGACCTTGTTAAATTTTCAGGTGGTGTTAATTAATCATATCATCTTGTGCGGCTTCAGTGCTATTTGTTTATTGTCTTTTGGTGGCTGGGTGTCCATCCCTACCTGCTGCTCAATACTACATCAGTTCATCACATCTGTCCCATTATACCTGCTAATCTTTGTTATAAGGGAAACATTTTGGGCCTTTTCTATCTGCTTTTTCAGCCTGGCAAGAATTCTCACCAGTGTACACAGAATATAACAAATTTAAATATTTTCCTTATAACTCTGTGCATTCTGCTTCTTCTTTTTTTGTTTGTTTGTTTTTTGTTTTTCTTTTGAAACAGTTTCCAGAGGAGGTAGATGGGGATTTGTTGTCAGTTACCATTGATGGTCCATCTCATTACTCATCCATTAGTGATGGTTCACATTCCGTGTTCAGTTCCCCCAACACACCAGCAGTGTTTTCACCAAGCATTCCTTTCCAGACTGAAGAAAAAAGAGAAGACAGTTCTTCCTCAACATCAGAGGAGTCCGATAAAGAGGAACAGCATGACATAGAAAAAATGTATATTTACAGAAAACCTCCGTAAGTGATCTCTCTTCATTAACCGTAAACAATGTAAAACTAAACCGCTTGTACTCTGCTTGTCGTAAAAATAAAAAATACACTTTTCGGTACTCTTTACCTAGAACGGCGCCCATCGCGACCATCGTATGCACTAAAAAACGGGTACGATGCGATGGCCGCGATTTCCCATAGGGATCAATGTTAAAAGTCAGATTGGACGCGATTTTAGTGTTAAATGCCTCAATGCCCGCGATTTATACATAGGAAACAATGTTAAATGGGCCACAGAGCCCTAATAGTCCCCCTGAAGTCTTAAATGGCCCCCACAATTTTTAACGCCACCCCACGATCAACGTGAACCCGAAGCGTGGCGAGCGCAGCGAGCCCGTGAGGGGCGGCGGTACGCGTCCTCCGACCTTTTCATACCCCCACTATCCACGTCGGCGTGGAGTTGAGAATAGAATAGTGTGGCGAGCCACCGAGCCCGAAGCGCGGCGAGCGCACGCGGATACCTTCACAGGTAAACGCGTCCCTTCGCGGGCTTCACAGGTATCCGCGTCCCCTCGCGGGGCTCGCTGCGCTCGCCACACTATTCTATTCTCAGCTCCACGCCGACGTGGATAGTGGGGGTATGAAAAGGTCGGAGGACGCGTACCGCCGCCCCTCGCGGGCTCGCTGCGCTCGCCACGCTTCGGGTTCACGTTGATCGTGGGGTGGCGTTAAAAATTGTGGGGGCCATTTTAGACTTCAGGGGGACTATTAGGGCTCTGTGGCCCATTTAACATTGTTTCCTATGTATAAATCGCGGGCATTGAGGCATTTAACACTAAAATCGTGTCCAATCTGACTTTTAACATTGATCCCTATGGGAAAATCGCGGGCATCGCGTCGCACCCGTTTTTTATGTGCATGCGATGCCCGCGATTTTTTGCCCGCGATGCCAAACGCTTGCGCCATTCTAGGTAAAGAGTACCCACTTTTCTTTTCAAAGCCAACCAGTGTCTTGCTATTTATGTTTTTAGACCGAGCACTCGAAAGAAATCCTCTGGTTTTGCTGCAGTACATCAACTGTTCACCGAGCGTTGGCCTGCTGCAGCTTCAAGCCGAAACGTGTCCAGCACCGCTACTGAAAGAAATATAGACTTTGAGCTAGATATAAGAGTGGAAATAGACTCAGGAAAATGTGTTTTACACCCCACAACACCCCAGCAAGAACATGATGATATAAGCTTAAGAAGGTACAGATTTATTTATTATTCATTCATTAACCCTTTTCTTATATAGGGCAGACATTTCTCTTATATAGAGCAGCACTGTTCGCAAGATTAAAATCTATAGGTAAATAGGTGTTATCTCAGTGGCGTAAGTTCGTCCCAATCGCCGGAGGCGAGATACATTTTAATGCCCCCTGTCCGGTAGATGGATAGATAAAGCGAGCAGTGAGGCAGCCCTTACAGCAATTTTAATAATATGACTAGCCGGCTTTGGTATAGAAAATGATAAGAGCTGTGCAGAGCGGGGCTTTGCCTATTGTTTTTATCGGCAAAGCCCCACACGATCTAGGTAAGCCAGTGCAAGCACTGGCTTTCCTTTTGGGCGATAGCGACACGCAGGACCACACATCGCCGTCGTTGCAGGGCAAACACATGGAGCAATCTGTGCTCCTTTTTTAAGGGATCTCTTAGAAAAGTAGCTGAAATCACCCCATGTGTATGCCTAAGGCTGCAGGAGGGAAGGTTAAGGTCGGGAAAGGATAGGGTGAAAAAAAAAAAAAGGAATTAACGCAAGGTTAATTCGGAGCACTTATGTGTTGTTCCACCCATAAAAAGCAGCTGCTAAAAGGGATTAGTCAGCTCCCTAAATGGAAGACAAGTAGAAAGGTGGTAGGCAGCTCAAAATAAATTATTCTAAAAAATGAATCAATGATATAACAATTTTAATAGCACAATAAAACCTAATAAACAATTAAAAAACACATAAAATAAGACACTGGTAAATCACGGGGTTTAGACATCATATGTTTTTGTAACCTGCACTGAACCAGGCATGGGTCCCTCGTTGGAAAGTCTGTGTTTTTTAACTGTTTATTAGGTTTTATTGTGCTATTAAAATTGTTATATCATTGATTCATTTGCTACAAAGGATAGGGTAAGGCTGTGGGAGGGGAGGTTAAGGTGAGGCTGCAGGAGGGGAAAGGTTAGGGGATAGGTTAGGCTAAGGCTGCAGAAGGGTAGCAGGTTATCTGTCTCTGGCTGTAACCCACTCCCTGCTCCTAACCTGCATTTTATAAGCTCCATTAATGTGTAATCTGACCTGCGTGAGCCATAGGCAGGGGAAGTGATAGGGGAGGATCTCCTGGCTGTGGCTGATGGTAGCTGCTCACAGTTTGTGGGGCTCCTGTTCCGGGATACGGTCATTAGGTCTACAGTAACTAGGTCGACATGGGTCAAGGTCGACTGTTTTTTGAGCAGGCAGAGAGAGGGGGAATGCAGAGAGAGAGAACATGCAAAGAGAGAGGAGGAACCCAAAGAGGGGGAACGCTGAGAGTGAGAGTGAGGGAACGCTGAGAGTGAGAGTGAGGGAACGCTGAGAGTGAGGGTGGGGGAACGCGCAGAGAGTGAGGGTGGGGGAACGCGCAGAGAGTGAGGGTGGGGGAACGCGCAGAGAGTGAGGGTGGGGGAACGCGCAGAGAGAGTGAGGGAATGCGGAAGTGCGGAACGCAGAGAGAGAAAGAATCCATGACTCATTCTCTCCACATGCCCTATTCTCTATTAGAAAGATTCGCCCCCAACACCCACCTGCCCCTTGCCACTTTCAGCAGGAGCAGGGGATGTACGCGGAGTACAGAAGTGCTCACTGTATGTGTGGGGGCTGCAGTCCAGAAAGGTACTGTACTGTCTGCTTTCTTCATGCAGCCGTGCCGACTCAAGGTACCCATAGACGGTCCGTTCCCGGACCGTCCGTTTTGTACTATGCGATGCGCGCTCCCGCGCATCACATAGTACGGTACAAAAAGTATGTGCTGCACATACTTTTTGTACTAGCTAAACATCGTATCGGATCGCAGTGCATGCACTAGGCATGCGATCCGATACGATGCATGCTAATTAAGACCCAAACGGATCCGTTTAACGGACCGTGTATGGGCCCCATCAGAGTGATATGTACTCCCAAGGTCCTCTGGTGGAGGGGGTGTGGCTACTGCGCTTTACCCGGCCAGTAGGCGCACAGGATGGTCCAGCCTGGAAGGATTATAAACGGCCCGCCGGAGGGGGGTTTTAGGTGGGCCAATCCGCCCCTGGGTGTGTGCTCAGCGGAGCCGGAGGCAATGGAAGAGATGTGCCCCTCTGGAGCTGATGCCCGGCGGCAGATCACTCAATTGCCTCCAGCAGTTCCGCCCCTGTGTTATCTGCTGTATAGTGGCCCACCAAATCGCCAAGATTCATGGTGGGCTTTATCATAGTGACCCAACAATGATGGCCAGGGTCAGGATGATGGTAAAAGGAGAGAGAAAATAAGTGATGATATGTTTGAAGTGTATTAATTGGCTAGGAACATTTATAAATGTTATGTGGGTGGTTCTGGAATTTTCTTAGAGTGGTGAGTTTTCAGGGAGTGGGTGCAGCCTGAAGAAAGTCTTACTGTACAATAGTGAATAGGAGCGAATAATGAGTGTGGTTGAGAGATGTATATCTTGTGAAGAGACGTACATTGGTGTAGTTTGGTTGTATGGCCTTGTGTGTAAGTTAAATAATTTTACATTGAATACAGTACTGTACAGAGCCGTTTTGAGGACTGTGAACCCACATTACATATTATAAAATATGTACTGTGGGTTTTTTTTTGTGATAGAATATGAAATGAATTTGAATTTAAAATGCTAAAACAGATATTGTAGTTCACTCATCATGCCAGTGAGTAGTGAACATACAGATGGAGCCGGCCTCTTTCTTGCAGGGGCTGGCTATTCCATCGCCAGCAGCCGGCTCTCTCCAGGGGCGCACGAGACGCTCGCGTGCGCCCCGTGGCTACGGTACTTTGCCTGCCGCCTTCCCCGGTGCCCCTCGCCGTCCCCCCTATCCCTGCCCATCTCCCTGAAGTTGAGACGGGCAGGGACCCACAGAGGTGCCGTCCGGAAACTGGGATGCATGTGCGTGTGAGACGCACGCGCATCCCAGTCAGATGGAGCTCCTCTGCATCGGCGATCGCCAGCGCAGGCATGCTGGCGATCCCCGGGCAAGAACTAGAGGCGCTCCATCTGTAGTAATAAATCAATTAGGATTTTTCAGGTGCCAGATGACCTCCCGACAGTCGGGATTCTGACGGTCAGTAGACCTACATCGGAATCCGACTGTTAAAAGCACGACAGCCATGATCCTGACTTACAGGGGTATTCCGGTAGTTGGGATTCCGACTTCGGTCTAATGATCGTCGGAAGCCCCATACCACACCCGATTTTTCTGTGACTGAAAACTACATACAACCCTAAAGACAAATGCAGTAATGTCAATGCACTCACCTAGAGCATAAAACCTTTTTGCAGGAGCTATGACAGAAGTTCCAGAAGTCTTGATCAAGAATCCCCATCTAAAAAGAAAAAACTTCAAAATAATTATGCATCTACAACTCACTTGCTGGCTGGAAAGAAAGTGCCATCATCTCTACCATCTAAATCAAGTGACTCTGAAACCACAGTATTTTATATACCTGGGGTAGATGTGAAGGTAAGATTCAAACTATAGAATATCTAGAAGTGTTTTGTGTTAGATTTTTTTTTGTAGAACACAAATGTACACATTTGTAGAATTTTATGGGGCAAATAAAAGCCTTTTTTCTCCCCATAAGCCCATGTAACTGTTATTTTTATTTTAAACTGTCACTATTTTGCCAGTTGCAGCCATAAAAACAAGAAACAGCAGTTATGTTTTGGTTTATTTCAATCGTTGCCAGGTGTCTGACAATGAATATAATTAATTTAAACTATGCTTTATCCCTTTGGGTGGTATGCCTGGAAATTTTTCGGGGTCAGCGGGCTGTCCCGGAAATTTTCTGGGCATACCACTATGCATTAGGTGTGCGCCAGTGGTGCCTCCAGCTGTGCATCACCTCTAGCCCCCCCCCTGCTGCTTCCCCAGCCGCCAGCCTTAATTCACTTTACAGCAGTGACGAAGGCGGCAGACTCGGGGGGACTCGGGAGCGATCAGGAGTTCAGGCGCATGAGCCCTCCCGAGCCTGAGCAGGGGAGCTCAGCCTCCAGCGTACAAATGCAGGAGCGGAGGTGGGGGGCTACGTTCTATGGTGGGTTTTGCCGGGGCAGGACAAACCTGCTCTGGTAGCTTTGTCCTGCCCCAGCAAAACCCACCACCCATGGGGTTAAGGTCCACTCCTTTTATTCATTGGCAAAGACCCGTGAGCTCAGCTTTCAACAAGGAACATTTCTCTCACAGTCAAGGCAGTTCTCGATGTTTTGGGCGTCGCAGTGCCCTTTGTCATGACCAAAATGGTATTGTACTATGATTACCGAAATGTCGATAAATTCCTCTTAACTAATGATGGATTAAAGGATTTTTGTCTGTCTACACTATATAAAAGCCTGGTGAGTTTGGCAATTTCACTGTGGATCTGCATCCCAGCAGGATGCTGTATATTTATATTAAATTTGTGAGTACAGTTTTTGATATATATTAAAAAACTCTTTTTGAAACCAAATCGGTTCAGAGGTTTCAGTCACCTGATACTGCAATTACGCACATTCATCTCCACCATTATTTTTTTTGTATGGGTGCACGTTTTGCAAGTTTAGTTGGTATTTTTATTTGCATGGTATTTATATTTGCATCAGATCAATGTTAATAAAGGATTTTATTAGTTTTTGTCGTTTTCTGTAATGTCCTCTGTAGTGGTGATCACAGATTAAATTTCTCCAAATATAATCCGTATTGTAAAAATCATAGGCACATTGGGATTTTTTGCGTATTTACTCATGGAAGCTTTTGCTTTTATCATTGTTATTTTAGTTGTCTAATTTTATGCAATATGTAAACGTAGTTATTTATTAGGAGCACAATTAGAATTGTTCTTGTTTTGTTTATATTTGCTTTGTTTTCCATTAGTTGCATTACAACTCGAAAACACTAAAGACTGAATCACCCAATGCCTCAAGAGGATCATCTTTGCCAAGAACGCTGTCAAAAGAATCAAAGCTGTATGGTATGAAAGATACTGCAACATCTCCTATATCTAGTACTGTCCACAACAAGCCTAACACCTTGTTACCACCCCCACCCCCACCTATCCCCTCAGGTACTAACTAATAACTGAACTTTTGTAACGTGTTTCACCTGTACTAATTCTATAGACACGTGGAAAGCTGTTCTGTATGTAGCATCTTACATTTTTACGTAGACCTTCCATAGAATTACTTTCTATTTTTGTGATATTAATATTCTATTTAACTTAATACCATTTTTAGCCTTCTTCCATTTTAGTTACTGATAATACAAAAGAAAATCACCTAAACAAATGTAAATAAATGCTAATCTCAAACCATGTTAGTGGTAGGTAACCTATACCTTTACATGTTATCCTCTAAAGGGTTTACATTGTGATTATTTTGGCTCCAAAAGTCATATACAGTACTCTGCCATACTCCAAGAGGTTTTATGCAGTCATGTCATTGTGTTTTACTATGCAATATACTACTACTGTCACCAACTGGTGTGGGCTTATGTGTCAGCAGCGCTACTATTTTTGGCAGCTGGTGTGGCCATTATGTATAAGCAGTGCTACTACTGTCGGCAATTGTGGACATTTTATATAAGCAGCGATACCACTGTGGGCATGTGCAGGAGTACTTGGGGCATTACGTATAGCATAATGTGTGTCGTGTCATATGGGCATTATGGTGTGTGACATAATGTGTAATGGGCATTACAGTGTGCTGCATATTGTGTAAGGGGCATCATGATGTGTGGCATAATGTATAATGGGCATTACTGTGTGTGCTATAATGTGTAATTGGCATTACGGTGTGTAGCATAATGTGTAATGGGCATTACGGTGTTATTGGTACTTTCATATGGCCACGCTCCTTCCCCATGAAGCCATGCTCCTACATTTTTTCTGTGCGCTTTCGGCACGCACTCTTCCTGTTTTGCCTGTGGTGGAAGGGCAGTCATAAATTCCCTTACTGGCACAGGGCACCAAAATGTCTAGTTAAGGCACTGGTGCTGTATAATGTGAATAAGATTGTGCTACTGTGTGGTGTAATTTGAAATAGGAGTACTATTGTGTGGCCACGCCCCTTCCTTGGGAGACCACATGTCTTTCTTTTGGTGTACACTGTACCTTTGTAAAGTATGGGAGGGCGCAAATTTATAGTTTGTAGGAGGGTGCGGAACACCCTAACACCAGCCCTGCCTGCTGCATTGAGCAGCATGGAGTCATTCATTGTTTCCTTTCATCCTTTGTGTGCCTATATTTCTTTGAGAGATGTGCAAAATATTTTCTAAAAATGCCAGCGTCGCTCACATTTGTTATATAAATTCAATTACAAAATGTTGTAAATAAATAAAAATAAAAATGTTTGCTTGCAAATTTTCCCACCTATTTTGACATATTCACTTTGTACTCAAAGGGTTAAAGTAATATTTTCCCTTAGCCACCATGTTTTAATCCAGAACATTTACAAACATGAATTAAATGTGCAAGTATTACATATTGTAATGTCCTATGAGGCAATGAGGTGTTACTAAAATACTGTATGTTCATGTTTCATGGCAGTGATTCCAAAATGCGGCCGTCAAGGCACCCTATCGATCAAGGTTT
This sequence comes from Crinia signifera, assembly GCF_055691185.1. Classification (NCBI taxonomy): domain Eukaryota; kingdom Metazoa; phylum Chordata; class Amphibia; order Anura; family Myobatrachidae; genus Crinia; species Crinia signifera. The sequence continues at coordinate 141,068,710 of NC_139217.1, read as the reverse complement.
TAAGTATAACGATGCTTGGCCTCAGGTGACATAATTTAATTCCTCAATTTGATTTAACCATCTGTGTTAAGCCATGGATATATTTAAAACCTGGACCATTGGGGTGCCTTAAGGACTGCATTTAAGAACCTCTGGTTTACAGTGATGTTAAGGGGTATATTCAATGCCGCTCGGCCAAGTGGTTTGTACGGTAAGGATGTTTTTTTATTTAGCGAGGAAAAACCATCCTCTCTATCCAGCAGCTTGCCGTATTCTGCTTTCTGGGGAAATCCTCGCTGTCAGAGGGCGGCGAGGATTCACCTAAATAGCGAGCCTCGTCTTTTGAAAGGCCACACTACCTATTTCCACCTTGCTTCAGGGAACAAGCGGAAATGGCGAGTGCGGGGAGTGAGTTGAATGCTGACGGCGAGCTATCGGCATTGCTTACCTTATAGCTTGTTGTCAGCCGCTCACCCCCCCCCCCCCGCATTGAATGTACCCCTCAGACTGCAATGCTGCCTAACAGCTCTTCTAGTTGACCATTTTTCTAGATTCTGAGGTTTCCTATGCTCTCCTCTTTTGCTGTTATGCTCTAAACTGTGATGACAGACTCTGTAGCCTAGTTCACATTGCAGTCGGTGTACATTAGGTGTGGTCAGATATTGTTAATGCTTCAAAGAAGCAGTACCATGTTTACCTTGCCTATATGGATATGAGGTTATACACAATGGCAAGACATGCATATGTCTTTCATATGATATATTCAGATTGAGTAAATTCCTATATGCCTTATAATCTAAAGATATCATGCCCTTCTTAATTAAACCATATGCAAAATTACACTTTGAATATTGCAGCCAAAGGAAAGGGAAGTGGTGGAGTGAAAACCGCAAAGTTGTATGCTTGGGTGTCCCTGCAGTCTCTTCCCGAAGAAATGGTCATCAGTCCAAACCTGCTGGATTTTCTAGAGAAAGCCCTGGAAACAATTCCCATCACTCCAGTTGACAGAAACTATGCAGGTGAACATTGATTTTCATAAATATTGCTCTGCTGCCAAACCAGATATGACACTGCATGTACAGTGTATGATTTGAACAATATGTTGAATATATTAGTTAGCTGAAATTGGGCATCTCCCCAGATGCCACTTGCAGTCCCCAGATGCCACTTGCAGTCCCCTGCCAGGCTCCGCACACTGAAGAGTTGCTGAGCACTGCTTATGTCTCTGGAGCATGAAGCCATGTACGTGTTATTTGTAGCACAGGAATACAGTATGTGTTTGCCTTTTAGCCAAATGAATACTTATTTGCCTGTTTTCTATGAAGACATTTGTTTTACTAGAAACATGGCAGTGTATATAGTATTGATTTGCAGATCTTTAAGTATCTTGGTCAGGCATCTATTTTTTATTAAATTACACATTGGTTATAACAGTTGTTCTCAACCTTTCTTAAATCACAGCACCCTAGATTATCAGCATTTTTCTCATGGCACCCCTAGGGTAAAAGTTTATTATTGATATATTTGGGGATAAAATGCTAAAGTAAATGTTGCCTACTTGTCATCTGTCGGTTCAGCTATGTGGTGGTGTACAATTGTGCTTCTGATTGTTAACTTGCTTTTATGATTGGCTTATGATAAAACAGTTCTTTCCTATTACTTTGCTCTAAAATGGAGGTTTAGGAATAGGGGGGAATTTCTTACCAGAACACTGGAGGGTCAGATAACTGCAAAGAAGTGATTGTTATATGAGCTGCTGCAGCCATCAGGAGCAGTTAAGGGACCAGTGGGCCACCAGGGACAATGTGTTGACTTTCTAACATGTTGGCGTTTTATCTTTCTGTACATGATGAATGTCACCATTATGACTAGACATATCATACCACATCCCTTCAATACCTGATGCTGTGCAAGCCTAAAGAGCAAGCTGCTTAAATGTAGTAGCTCACGTGTGAACATCCAGTGGTAGATCACGACCAACTTAACAAAAACAAACTTGTGATGACTTCTGGGGTCTCAGAAGCCCAGCTCCTAGCTGTCACCCATGTACTGTGGGAAGCTTAGGAACTGCTGCAGACTCCGTAGCTGTGGAGAGGGAGGGATCAGGTTGTGACCTCTACCTCAGATCTGCGTCACACTGCTACATACTGCTGAGGGCAAGATTCAGACCTTCTCACAGCCAGCGTCCAGTTAAGGAGCTAGAGTGAAATCCCACCTTGTGAATTCATGTGCTCACACTGCGAATGCATGTGTACGGCTAGATATCCAACCGCAGTCATGTGAATATGTTGAAAAGCCATCACAATGGGCTCACCATCAAATGATTTTTACACAAGTCATCGCAAGTGCCGTGTGTAGCCCTGGACTTAGTGATGCGATGGATAAATGCATATTTGGCATGAAGCTGACGTCACACACCCTTCCCTAAAACCCTTGGGCATGCCTGCGTTTTCCCTGACACTTCCAGCATTTTTCTGGCACGCCTACCGTTTGTTGCCACTGCCATGAAACAGCCAGTTACCACCCTTAAATGTCTACTTCCTGTCAATCACCTTGCAAACTGCACCACTAATGCTAGCAATCCTGCATGCAACTGTGACTGCCGTCATACATTTAGGTCCATGTGTGTGCAGTAAGAGTTCTCTGGGGTTTTCGTGCATGCACATTAGTAAAAATTGCTCAAGTGCACAAACATCGGGAAAGTGCCCACCTCTGAATCAGGCCCTGTGATGGCATTTTGTGTAGCCTGGCTCACAGAACATCGCTGCCCAGGAAACAAATATTGTTTGATGTAGACAGGATTATTTAATCTTTTTAATGTTTGCATTATTATCGGTGCTACTGTTTGATGTGGACATTCTTATTAAAGCGATTTGACCACCTTGATGCCTGCTTATGGTTAGAAAGAAGTACATTCAGCCCTGATTATTTCAATCTTGTTGATGCCATGCAATGCATGCCATCTCATCAATACAGTAGAATTCAGTGCGTTGATGCCAGTAGATCCCACTAAATAATTGAACGAAAAGTTGATCCCAGCTCATAAAAATGCAGCCTCCCCTGGTATATACAGTATAACAAATGTGCACAAAGACAGATGCTGAGATGGAGTATGGGAGCTAATATGGATAGTGCTCTGCCACCCACCATTAGTAGAGCAAGTATGCTGAAAAAACAAAGTCCTGCCTAATAATTGGATACCAAGATGCTTGGTGCTTCGTTATGTATAACACAACTTTTAGTATACTGTGAATAGATGTATGTGGATACATTTGTGATTTGGCTGGGATGATGTGATTTTTAGATGTCTGTCCCTGATTGGGGTTGGAGTTGTATACATTTAGTGACCGTTTTATATATTCCATGTTTTTCTCTTCAGTGAGTACTCAGGAAGAAGATATTGGACAGTTTGATATACAGGATCCGCTAGAGGAGTCCACTACCTCATTAGTGTCCTCTTCTACATCAGCCTACTCTTCTTTCCCTGTTGATGTGGTTGTGTATGTTAGAGTTCAGGTATGTCGTTTGTAGCATTTATGTCTATGATTTAGTGTACTGTACATTTAGGCTGCTATATACATAATAAATCTGTTAAACTATGTACTCTTTGGATGCCACATTTGTTTATAGTTTTGTAGTCTCTTATGCTACCCATACGCTTGTGTGATTGCATTCAACGTGATATCAGGTTCAATTTCCCTTGAAGCTCATCTTTCTATAAATCGCATCGAAAATGCTTTTTTGGCATACAATTGTGCATACAATCATCCAATTTATCAAATGCCCATTGCGATAAAAAAAATTGGGCAGGATCGAATGCAATTGCATCGAATGCTGTAAAAAACAAATCAGATTATCGAACAGATCTGTGCACAGGGGGTGAAATAGGAGTGGCCAAGAAGTGACCAGAAATCTTCAGGAATTGAAAGTCGCATTTAGAAAAATCGAATGCGCACATAACAGCAATAGCGCACGTACAATTTGATAAATATTATGTGCAGAACATAAGATCATGAGACGCGAGATTCAACCGGCGTCGCATGGTACACAAAATGTGCATACAATCATTCTATTTATCGAACAGAGGTGGTTAAAATCGAATGATTGCATACAAAATCTCACAAGTGTATGGGCAGCATTTTTCTTTATGTCAGTATTCTATATGAGTATTTTTAGTTCTGACTATCAATGTATACAGGGTACTTGTTTCCTAGCACGGCGCCACCGATTTTGATTGTAAGCATCGGGTCGGAAAATTTGCGTCGATCCCATCGCATGCCAACCAAATCACATGCGATGCGATCAACCCGATTTTTACATTGGAATCAATGTGAAATGGTCCCTGAGACCATATTTTGCATTGATTTTAATGTAAAATGCCCCAAAACACCCCATTTTCATAGAAAACCCCCCTGATGTTTCAAATGCCCCCCATTGTTAACGCCACCCCGGTATTGACGCCAACCCGAAGCGTGGCGAGCGCAGCGGTACGCATCCTCCGACCTTTTCATACCCCTACTATCCACTTCGGCGTGGAGTTGAGAATAGAAAGTGTGGCGAGCGCAGCAAGCCACCGCGCCCGAAAGCGTGGCGAGCGCACGCGGATACCTTCACAGGTATCCTCGTCCCCTCGCAGGCTTCACAGGTATCCGCATCCCCTCGCGGGCTTCACAGGTATCTGCGTCCCCTTGCGGGGCTCGCCACGCTTCGGGCTCGGTGGCTCACTGCGCTCGTCACACTTTCTATTCTCTACTCCACGCCGACATGGATAGTAGGGGTATGAAAAGGTCGGAGGACGCGTACCGCCGCTCCTCGCGGACTCGCTGCGCTCACCACGCTTCGGGTTGGCGTCAATACCGGGGTGACGTTAAAATTGGGGGGGGGGTATTAACCATACTTTTTACACATATTCAATGTGAAATGGGCCATATTGGCCCATTTCACATTGTCACCTATTTAAAATCCGGTTGATCGACCCGATTTTCACTTTAAATTAATTTAACATTGTTCCCTATGGGAAAATCGCGTTGATCGCATCGCATTACCGGCAATTGAGCTTGTTAAAGTCAGAAAATTGAGTCCATCGCGTCCATCGCATGCCTTAAGTACCTTAACTTAAGGCATGTGATGAACCCCGACGGGCGCCGAGCTAGGAAACAAGTACCGTATACAGTACATATACTTTTTCTCTGCACGGTTCACTGACCATTCTCTAAAAATAAATCCAGCTACTTGTGTATATATTTTTTCATAGCATTTCCATTTAATAAATGACACGCTAGTGTACTAGACACTTGATTCAGACTCCTGAGAGTTTATTTACGAAGCTGGGAGTTCTATTTCACATGGGATGTTGCTATGGGCAACAAATCAGATTCTATATATTATCTTCTAGAAGGTGCTAAATAAATAAGAAATAGATTCTGGTTGGTTGCACAACATCCTATCTGAATTAGAACTCCCATCTTAGTTAATAAACCCCCTGCAGTTACACAGTGCAGGCATGTAAATACTGTTGTCCAATAGAACATGCTGTATGAATTTTACCGAGAGGATTCATGGAGCAATTCTGTTTGTTGAGCATGGAGAACATCCTTCAGTAGTGAAAATGTTGTACATTTTTTTAATTATTTTAATAACCCTACAACCCCAGCCTGAACCCCTAACTGCCCCCAATCTTCCCACAACCTAGCCCTTATACTTACAGTAAGGTGGCTACACATTAGCCGACATGCAAACAATACAATAACGCAAAGGATTTCCCTTGAACTGCATGGAACTCCTGGACATACATTATAGTGAAACCAATTTCGTTAAATATCATTCAGTGGCCACATCCACGGGAATGCTTATATTGATTACATCTTCATCTTTTTACTGCGTTTACGGATGACAGAGGGGGTCGATAACGATCCATGGTAGCGTGCATAATTAACAAGTTACTGCATACAAATATAGCAGACATGCTCACAGATATTGTTGCGATAATCGGCTAATGTGTACCCAGCTGTGGCAATAGGAGTTATCTGCATTTTGGCCCATCTCATTGGGATGACTGCATCCCCCTTAATGATTCTGTAATACTCCTGCTAAATAATCTATAAATGTCAAGGGTGGCAAATCTGAGAATAGCAATGTAACTTAAGTTCATCTAAGCCAGGCATTCCCAACCACGGTCCTCAAGGCACACCAACAGTGCAGGTTTTAGTGATATCCAGGCTTCAGCACAGGTGGTTTAATCAGAATTCCTTGGCTACTAATTAAGTCACCTGTGCTCAAGCCTGGATATTACTAAAACCTGCACTGTTGGTGTGCCTTGAGGACCGTGGTTGGGAATGCCTGATCTAAGTCATGAGAAGCTACAGCATGAATATATGAGTTATACCAATCATAGCACTTGCAGCTCAGGAATTCTCTATAATTCAGCCTTTCTATCACGTCTTCCTTTTTAGCCTTCCCAGATCAAGTTTAGCTGTCTGCCAGTTTCACGTGTAGAATGCATGCTGAAGCTACCATCACTGGACCTGGTTTTCTCCTCCAACCGAAGTGAGCTAGAGACACTGGGCGCAACACACCCCTCAGATGTTAGTGTTGGAAATCTCTCCTCACCCAGTGGATTAAAGGGAAACTTGAGCAAATCAAGCATGACAGGTACACAGTATACCCATTTGTTTTTGTGCAGTCTTCACATTTACGTATAGCCACATGTTTTATGTTTGTTTTTTTATGTATTTTGGTGTTAGAGTGGGGTACACAATGTTATATATTGTAAATTTTGCATGGTAACCGCAGTTGCATGCTCCCAGCTGACATCAGTGGGGAGTTGTCCCGTCTGATGTGCTGCGTCAATCGGGAAGGCCCTGCTGTTAATGGCGTACACGTGAACATGGCAGGAACAATATAAAGCGCTGTTATACACCGGATTGTGCAGGGTGTATGGTCACACAACATATTGGCCATCTGTCCTTAGGCTCTCTGGGACACGTTGCCCTGATGTCTATCGAGCCCTCGTTAACTTGTCTTAATAAAACACATTTGTGTACTGTAGTATTTAGAGTAGTATTGAAACCTGTTGCAATCTTGTGAATACTGTTTTATTTATTTGACTCTCTATTCAGATTTAAAGTCGTCCTCCAAGATGTAATATAGGTGTTGCATATCAGTCTTGATAGCCCTCACTTTTATGTATATACTGTACAGTAATTTGTGCTTTTTAGTGACATTTAAGTTCATGTTTTCATTTTGCATAAGGATGATGATTTTTTGCAGGGTCGTCGCCGGGGCTGGGCAGCCCTCTAGGAAGGACCCGACATAGCAGTAGCCAATCGGATCTTACCAGCTCTAGCAGCAACTCATCAGGCCTCAGCTTTACAGCATGCATGTCAGATTTTTCGCTCTATGTATTTCATCCTTATGGAGCTGGGAAGCAGAAATCTACAGTCTCTGGGCTGGCTCCAGGCTCCAGTGGCTTAGGTATGATGATTCAATAAATACAGTGTATAGTATTCCTCTATACTGTCTCAACCTGCTACTGTCTGTCCCAGTTTTTCCCATATATATATATTTATATACATTTCAAGTTGTGCTCAGTGAGTCACATAAAAGAGAATTTTTAGTGATATTTTGTTCATAGACCTTGGTGGTAAATGAGAACAAACTTGTCATAAGTGTCCTGCCAGGACTCTTCCCCACTCATGCTGGGTTAGCAGATTGCCAAGCCAAAGACTTGTGAGCTGAAATACACTAATAATTAGCAAATGTAATACAGTATTAATAATTCTTGCACCAAGTGCTTGTGTGGGATCATATGGATGTCTTGATAAAGGTCTCCTATCTATCTGTCTATCATTACACTGCTAAAGATGGAGCCAGCCTCATCTAGCCTCCGCTATGTCGCAGGTGCAACATGCATGGAGTAATGCACGCACTCACTTGTGACTCATTGAAAAATACATTTATAGCATTGTGTGAGGAAATCAGAACGAACGTGTCCTTCAGGAGATTGGTCCACTATTCTAATCACATGCCAAATTACAAATAACTATTTTTGCAGACAAAATAGATAAAACAAGTTTTCTATATACAGTAGTGACAATATGCATAAAATGTAACTTATAGTCAAACTGGAGCATAAAATACATTTATATTGCATTCTCCGTAAAGTATGTAAATAGTCAAGTAATATCAATGTCTTTTTTCTCATAATTTTCATATAGTCATCAAAAAAAACATTGTTTCATTACAAAGGAAATATAGCTGACATCCTCATTTGAATAACAAATAGTGACATCAAATAATAAAACATACAAAATAAAAAGAATCCGTAAAACAAAAGAAAAAAGGGGAAGGCGGGGAAAGGGGATAACCTATGTCCTCCAAGGGAGGTAGTCTCAATCTTATACATCATAACAATTATACCTGACCTGATCCTCCAAAAGCAGGGGGGGGGGGGGGGGGGGGGGTGTGATACTAGTGCAGTTTATTAAAGAGTGTTGCTTGTTTTATTGTGTACTTATTAATATTATTGTTATTATTATTGATTGCCTGATCTAGTATAAAGTTCAGCGATGTCACTCTGTCTCCTCCTGAGCTCACTGTGTCTGTGGCATTTGCTGTGTGAGTGACTGCTGTAGTTCAGTAGAAATGTCCTGCTATTATGCGCCTTGTAATGTAATGGTTAGTGGACCAATGTTCCATTTTAATTCCCTCACACTATGGGCAGTATTAAATGATAAATTATGCAATGTGCAGCTAATCCTGTTTAGGATTCGCTGCACATTCGCAGTGTGCCGGAGGGCTGGAGCATTCACTGACAGCCCCCCCTGTCACCCTATTAAACGCCGCAGGGGCTCGCGGCGTTTTCATTCATGATTCACCATACATACTTGATGAACTACGATTCAGCTATGTGATTGCAAAGTGTTAATATTGCTTTCCCCATATGTCCAGCAGTGAAATGGTACTGTTATTCTTTGATACCAGCTACTCTGAATGCCACAAATAACAATGACACCACCTAATGAAGAATCAAGTGTACAGATGTGCCTTGGCTCATATGCACATGTTGCATCTTTACATTCAAGACAAAATCAGACTTAACGTGTTTTCCTTTACCGGTCCCAGGAAATGCTTCAGCAAGTGTATTTCTTAATTGTAGGTCACGTGGATGAAGAGCTTACATCTGTGACCGGCCGAAAGGACTCCCTCAGCATTAACCTGGAGTTTGTCAAAGTCAGTTTGTCCAGAATGAGACGCTCTGGGGGAGCTTCGTTCTTTGAAAGTATGTCTGCGAACAAGACAGCAAGTAAAATGGACACCACTTTAATAAATATCTCAGGTATTAATTGTTTTTGGAGTGAACACTCTAGTTTTAGACTCTGTCAGTATGCTGATTGTCTCTTTTTTTCATCAGCTGTCTGTGATATAGGTTCTGCTTCCTTCAAGTATGACATGCGTCGCCTTAGTGAAATTTTGGCATTTCCAAGGGCATGGTATAGAAGGAGTATTGCTCGACGTCTCTTTCTTGGTGATCAAACCATCAATTTACCAGGTAAGGTGACATGGCTATAATAGAACTATTTTAACAAAATAAAAGTTACTGTCTGCATTCAGCTAGCCGCGAAAACATATATGTGACTCAGTAGGCAAAAACCATATTCGCAGCTTTTTGCTGATCATTTACAAACCTGCCTTAAGTTAAAGCAGGTTTCAATGGAAAGTAACATGGCTTTTAGGGCCTTATTCTAGTTAACTCTTTCTGACAAAATCCTTCTTAGATGCAAAAAACCTGTGCAGAGAGAGTTAGATTTGGGTGAGTTATTTTGTTTCTGTGCAGGGTAAATACTGGCTGCTTTATTTCTACACTGAAATATAGATCTCACTTTGAAGTAAAACCCACCCAAATCTAATTCTCTCTGCACAAGTTACATCTGCCCCACCTGCAGTGCACATAGTTTTGTCCACCTAAGAAGGATTTTGTCAGAGTGAACTAGAATGATGCCGCCCATACACGTCCCGATACGGGCGTGCGTTCCGTGCTTAACTAGCACGGATCACATCACATTGCATTGCCTGTGCATGCGTTGTGCATGCGATGCAATGTGATGAAAACTAAGTACAAAAAGTATGTGCAGCACATACTTTTTGTACTGTGCGATGAGGTGCCGCGGGAGTGCGCACCTCAAAGCACACATCGGACCCGCCGGGATCGCAGCGTGTATGGGCTGCTTAAGGCCCTTAGTTCACAGCTCTGGGGTAGGTAGGAATTTGGGGAAAAGATTAAAGGTGCATACACGTGTATGCATAGTGATGATGGGAAAAATTGCTGGGCTTAAAATCCCTCAGGGTATACACACAGACACCATTTTATATAGGGCACACACGTACTCATTAGTCTCTGCTCTGGTGGAGTTTACAGTCTATATTCCCTGTGACATACTGTACACACACACACACACATATACATTTTTGGAATGTGGGAGGAAACCGGAGTTCCCGCAACCCACCCAAGCATTGGGAGAATGCTACACATTGTACCCAGTGGTGTCACTAGCTGGGTTTTTCCCGCACCAGGACGTCACCCTCAAAAGGGGTGACGACACAATGCTGTCTCTTCTGCCATGAGGAGCATGGTGCTGCAGTGTTGTAGACTGGGTACATACTAAATTATATACTGTAGTTAATTATTTCTTTTGACCGGGCTGGTACTTTCTGAGTAAACTATATAGTACATACACATTAAAAGAACTTGTTAATGATATTGTCCAGTGACCACCTCCAGGAGGAAGATGATGTTGACCTGCGGAAGTGTGCATTGTTAACTGTAGACAAAAAAAGAAAAAGAAAGCAGCGCTTAGAATGATAGAATTAGGTGAATCAATTTTGAGTTATACATTTTAATATGACATAATATAGTTATCAATATAAAATATAAATTGTATAACTTACCCGGTAATTATTAAGAGGGTCAAAGTTCATCTCGGGCTAATAATGCATTTGTGATATGGTTAAGTGTATTTTTTTGTATATATGATGTTTGGGTCTCCGTTAGAATTTATTGCATATATTGAATATAAATGTATCTAAAATAGGTGAATCAATCAATTATGCTAATGATCCCTAGAGGACTCTGGGTATAAATATGAGTCCATGACTCGCAGCAGCACACCTTGGTAAAGCTGGCATTTGGACCAGTGAAACGCGTTGGTGCTCCTCCAGATCCTGACCATCATTGTTGGATTTACCCGCCGATTCATCTGACCACTTGGTCCCTCAAAATTGGATGTCTTTGGTTCAAATTTCCTGGCACAAATGGATACAACATGCTGTAAGGTTGCAGGTGGGCTTCAGTCATCATTAACCACTCCCTCAGACAGCTTCCAGGATATATCATGCCGTGTGGACTCCACTAAAATCGGGACTGCTGCTATTGTGGACAATGCAGTTTATATACTAACCCAACCGTGGGTCATTTCATCGAAATTACGCCATCTGGAAATTACTGCCGCTGTTTTTATGTATACTTTTATTGGTTTATTTAAGCGCCTTGAGTCCTGTTGGAGAAAGTGCGCTATATAAATTAAACTTACTAACTTACTTTATATCAATAACTATATAATGTCATATTAAAATTTAATTTTATTAATCTAAATTGATTCACCTATTTCTATCATTTTGAGGCGCTGCTTTCTCTTACTTTTCTGTCTATTGTGCACCAGGGGACTGACCATCCCCTAACTAGCAGCTGCTTTTACGTTAGTAAAGCACAGCAGACAGTATTATCTTTAGGGGCAGCCAGCATCTTCAACGGATGCTGGACACACTCCCAGAGAGGACACACTCGCATGCGGTGGGAGTGTCAATGTAGAGTGTGCACCAGGTGTTATCACACCTCCTGGTGACATCACTGATTACACCATCCATGTTGCTTATTATGTGTTTAGTAATGCTTACACATACTGTGTATTTAAAATGTGGGATGTTTTGTCATTCTTTGCTTCATTTTAAAGTATTTGCAGCACTTGTTTAGTGGCAGATAAATTGTTTTCTATTTTCCCATAGCCTCTGGGCCTGCAACTCCTGATTCTGTAGAAGGAGTGAACCAGCATCTTTCTCCTGAATCTTCTCGTAAAGCATATTGTCGGACATGGGATCAGTCCAGTCAGTCAGCCTCATTCAGTCATATGGCACAGTCACCCAATGTTTTCAATGAGCACACTCCAAGCAAAAGCATGTCTCCTGTGGCGGCCATACACTCCTTAAAATCGCCTGCAGTGACTAGATCTAGAAGTGTCTCTGACTCCTCGGTGCCACGCAGAGGTGTGTACTTTTGTAAGGCTGTAAAGCTAGAGAATAATACAATTTGTATTTGCTTTATATCATTGTCTGTACTGAAGCTATGTGTCTTATGATTCTGCATTATTTTGCCTTTAATTACTATTTAAACATTTTCAAAACGCTCTATTCTAACATAGAATACAAATGAAAAGTAATAAAAATGCAGCGAATGCTGCAGCCCTCCTGAACCCTGCGAATGTGCAGCGAATCCTAAACAGGATTCGCTGCACATGGAGAACACACACATTGAATACTCCCCATAGGGTGGCCATTCTCGGGATCAGGATCGGTGGAATCCCGGGATTTAGCCCTAAAATTGCCTGGATTTCAGTCCCGGGATTTAGAGATCTAATGCTAGGCAGCATCTGAGTACCCACTCACCAATCTAGGAATTCAGCATTTGCTCCTCTTTTAACTTTCGATTTAATCCCAGGGAATCATCTAGGGCAGAGGTATTCAACATGGTTATCTGGCTGATAGGTCCACAGTATATGTCAACATTCATTAGGTCGACATGACAATGGTTAAGTTTTCCCCATGTTCTTCCAATATTTGCTTCATTTATTATGCATGTGGACATCTAGTGGGAATAGCAACCTGTGGCTAGCGAAGCAGGCATCCTTGCCTGGAGCATGGTGAGCTTCATAGAACATTTGTTGACCATTGTTATGTCGACATTTTGTACCTGTTGACCATATGTTGACAATCTACCAAGACATTGTAAATTAATTATACCACACCCTTCAAATTGCAGCACCCGAAAAGCTGTAAAATTGCATATACCAGATGTTACTCTTTGTACCGGCATTGGTCCATAATTTAGTGTCTAGAATGGTAAAGGTAGGATAGGAGTGTTCTAGTGTAGTGCACAAATGTAGTGCTAACAGTTCATGCACTAAATTGAACCTTTTGTTTGTTTGTAGCCCACATATGACTGCAGAATAATAATTCTCAGAGTTAGCTATTCCATGGAGAATCAGTAGATGGTGTACTAATGTTCAAACAGACTGTGCTACGGATGGGTATTCTGTGTGTAACTGCGGATGCAGCTGCCTACGAAATGCTAAAGTGTTTTACAGGAACACACTAGCGTAGCCCTTCATATGCCGATACTGCCGCAGTTTCACAAACAGAATGGCATCCTGCATATCATTTTGTCGCCGTTCTGCAAAAAAGTTGCACGCAGACGCTCAGTGGCACAGAGTTTATGTGTTATGTGTAACTCAACATGTAGCACATGGGGGATAGATGTATGTGGACACCTTTTGTATGCTAGCATTAGCAATAGGAGTGCTTTTATCACCAAAGTAGTTTTTGTTAATCTCCTTGCTTATATACCTGAATGTGTAAAAAAGAAAAGGTATAGTGCGTATTCATTCAACAATGCAAACACTGTAATTGTGCCATGTGCACAATATTGAATTATTTAGTACGATTGTTTTTTTTTTGTACATTTAGCGTTTTATTTAGCTTTTTCTCATAAAAAGTTTGTCCTTCTTTCTCTCATTCAGATTCAGTCACAAAGTCCTTAACACCTTCATTCAGTAAAGCCAGTAAACCATCGAGCCAGCTGGGGTCCCCATGGGAAACACTGGTTGTGTTTGCAATAAACCTAAAACAGCTGAATGTTCAAATGAATATGAGCAATGTTATGGGAAATACCACGTAAGTTATTAATCTACTCAGTTATTTATATAGCTCATGCATATTCTGCAGCACTTTTCTGGAAATATTTGGCCAGTCACATTATTCTTTGCCCCAGTGTAGCTTACTATCTATAGTCCATAGCACAAACACACGCAATAGGTGTTTTATTTTGTCAGTAGCCATATTGTTGGTTTGTGAGCGGAAACCCACACAAGTGAACAGTGAAAATATAAAAAAACTGGGACTTGATTCCTAGCACGGCGCCCATCGCATACCATACTTAGTGGTGTGCGATGCAATGCGATATTCATGTTAAATTAACAGGAGTGCTTGTACAATGAAATATCGCAAAGCATTGCATGCCAGCAAATGGCATGCGATGCGATTTTTAATTGTAAAAGCACCCTGATGGGTGCTTACAATGTTAAATGCACCCCCATTGTCAATGCCACCTCCACTATCAACGCCAACCCGAAGTGTGGCGATCACAGCGGTACGCGTCCTTCGACCTTTTCATACCCCCACTATCCACGCCGGGTGGAGTTGATTGTAGATAGTGTGGCGAGCCACCAAGCCTGAAGCTTGGCGAGGGGACGCAGAATACGAGCCCAAAGCGTGGCGAGCCCTGCGGAATACATGTAAAGTAATCCACGCTTCGGGCTCGGTGGCTCGCTGCACTCACCACACTATCTAAAATCAACTCCACGCCGATGTGGATAGTGGGGGTAAAAAAAGGTCGGAGGACACGTACCACCACCCCTCGCGGGCTCGCTGCGCTCGCCACGCTTCGGGTTGGCATTGATAGTGGGGTTGGCGTTGCCAATGGGGGTGCATTTAACATTGAAAGCACCCGTCAGGGTGCTTGTACAATTAAAAATCAAATCGCATTGCATTGCATGCCGCTATATTGCATGCCATGCGATTGTATAAGATGTACTAAGATCAAAATATTGGGCGCCGTGCTAGGTAACAAGTACCAAAAAATGTACATGGTTAGTGCCGTGGAGGGTATTGCACCCAAAAGTCAGAGCAGTGAGGCAGAAATACTAACATTTCACAGTCTGTGCTGCCCACTGGAAATATTTTCTATTTCTACTGTGGGAATCTTATATTTCTGTGTGGTCCAGTCATTTGCTAATCCATATGGGCTACACTGTATATTCTGATATCTCTTCCCATAATAAACACTGAAAGGAATGTACAATGCAATGTTATTACCACTATAAGCGGGACGTAGAATCTAGGATAACCAACCTGCACAAATAAAATGATTTACTTTGAATATGTGGAAGAAAGACAGAAAATTTAAAGTGCAACATTAAGAAATTCAGTGAAAACACATTAGTTCACTGTCATTGTTTTAGTGGAGAAAGTCCTAGTCTACTGTAACATGTTCTGCATCTATGTAATATCTTGCTCTATAATCTGTTGAAGGTCAGACAGGCAGAGTAATTAAATAAAGCATGTATGTTTAGATTTATTGCTAAACTTTCTGATCATAGCGCCTCTCTGTAATTGTGTGATGCCTACGAGTAGATTAATATTACTGTAACAGCCTTAAATGTGCTCATTGGATTGTTGTCAGATGGACCACAAGTGGCCTGAAAAGCCAAGGGCGCTTGTCTGTGGGGAGTAACAGAGACCGGGAAATCAGCATGTCTGTGGGGCTAGGAAGGTCTCAGCTGGACTCTAGAGGTGGAGTTGTTGGTGGAACAATAGATGTTAACACGTTGGAAATGGTTGGTAAGTAGGACTACAAAAGTGAATATGGCTACGTCTTGGCATACATCATTTGTTCACACAGTGAATTGTAAATTAATATGTTTGTTGTTATCCATTTATTTTCCTAAGTGTATTGCATTTGTATTCAGTACAGTGTGTTTTTACTTAACATTCCATGTTTGTCTATAATACATGAGTGATGTGAATGCTAGTACTAACATATTTGCATGATCTTTGTCAACTGTTTACATCACAAGTCATCAAGTAAGAATAGCCTTTATTATAGTGCCCATGTCAACACCATGATGTAACAGTTTCGTAGACATGCGGACGATGTGGCCTTCGGAAATTACATTATGACCAAGCTGACACGATGAATGTCAACAACCTATACCCAACTTTATTGCATGTCATCCATTACAGAGGGATGATTTGTAATACTATTTTACCTAGCACCTGCTGTCACTCACAGCCTAGGACCCAGCCCTGTTAGATTTTTCTTACATGACACACCTGTGTAAGGCTGACACTTACACCTCCCTTGTATACTCCTTTCACCGCTAGAGTTGCAGTTTCTACATCACCTAGTATTCATACCATCTGTATAGCATTAGCTTAGAACCCATGTATCACAGGAAGCACTCAGCTGTTGTTGGGTACCTTAATATATTTACTACACCAAATAGCCCCTCATAGCACACCATGTCCTGTGAGACTTCCTCCTTTGTATTTTTTTTTTCCCTGAAAATGCATCGGAGTGCTCACTGATCTGACATGTGATACTTGTATGTCTATGCGCGACGCTCTGCATCTGAATTCAAATTTTTATGATTGAGCATTCGCTGCTTTTTTCCATGCCAAGTTTGATTGTGCTTTATATCCAGACTCCGTTACACACAGATATACAAGTGTCCTACATCAAATGAACCAGCAGTGTAGTAACATCGAATTTGTGACCTAAAATGCTTTTGTGGCAAAAACAAAGATGCTCAGGGAATTGCACAGGACCTACCAGCTAACTCATGCCAGGTATCTCCTCCTGCTTGGCGTATTGAGGCTAGATGTTCTCGGACACTTGTAATGTTCTTTTGTACTTTAACTGTACGTTACCTTGTAATTTGTTTTTTTTGTTTGCTATGTACGGCGCTGCGGACACTTTGCGACGCCTTATAAAATAAACATACTACTACTACTACTACTGTAAGTCTATAGGGAGTATACGTGTGTTAAACTACTGTGGATAATTGTCCAGGCAGGGGCTATCCAATTAGTCCCTGATAAGCCAGTATGCGCCTCAGGCAGGCAAAACCAAATTCCCAAAACAGTCCGGTTTCCAAGCAAAAGTGGAGCTGCGGTGCCTGATACACAGGTTTCACTGAACCTGTGTGTTTTTGGGAGTAAATGTATTTATTTTTTTATTTTTTTCCAACTCACCCATTGGATATTCAGAAAACAAACATTTGAGAAACATTAGAAAAAAATGATAGCTTTTTGCTCCCGATGTTTCTTCAGGGCTTATTGGATACCTCCTATATTTGGCTTCCTTGTCATAACTTTTAATTTTACATTAATTACAGTTTACATATGAAATGTGTTTTTTTCCGTTTAGCTCATATTTCAGAGCATCCCAACCAGCAACCCAGTCATAAGATCCAGATAACAATGGGCTCTACTGAAGCACGTGTTGATTACATGGGATCCAGTATCCTTATGGGGATCTTCAGCAATGCTGACCTAAAGTTACAGGATGAATGGAATGTCAATTTGTTTGCCCCACTAGACACCAGCATTTCTGACAAAAGGTATGCAGCAATCATAAGTGAGTGTATATGTGTTTTTTGTAGAACTGTGTCACACACAATGGCGGATCTCGAAAAATATGACAAGGGGGGCACCACAATAAGTGGGCAGGGTGGGTGGGGGATATTGCGCTTGGTCACAAAACAAGAGGAGTGGTCTTACAGGGAATGCTTTACCTTCAAGTCACACCCTAATTTTCATTCCTTGTGGGGCATGGAGTACAGTTTTAGTGGGTTACATGGTGAGCGTGCTGGATGGGTCTGGTAGGGGACAGGGTGAGTGTGCAGAGACCAGTTTGGTAGGAGACCGGGTTAGGGACAGGTCTAGTAGGGGGCAGGCTGAGTGTGAGGGGACTGGTTTGGTGGGTGACAGAGTGTGTGTGTGTGTGTGTTTGGCCTGCTATAAACTGAGTTTTTTGTTAAATTACACCCCCCCCCCCCTTTTTTTTTTTTTTTCGTTTTATTGGAATAGTGTAAACTCTGTCTTAGTTTCTTCTCTCATTTTTTTGTAATAGTCCCATTTTGTTGTCATTGATTACATGCAATTGCAAATAATTACCAACTCGGTGACCAGAACGCATACAGACTGTTGGGGCCTAGATCATACAATTCCTTTTGAGAAAAAAAAAACTAGGACATTAAATTTAGGGTCTTACAATGAATTGTACAATGATTCCGCCTATTAAAATGTCTGTAGAAGTCATTCTGTTTTTAATTCATTACTTTGATTTACTAGTGATGAGAGTTGACAGTACAGTTGTCACCAACAATTCTACCCGATAAACGGAAATAATTGGCAAAATGATGACACTATTAAGTCAGTATCCTGAAAGTAGTCACACGTGAATTGAAAACGAAGGTTACCTCCCTCAGCAGTCACCAAATCATACATTTTTTTTTTTTGATGATCATTATTTGCTCCTTTTTAGCATTCTACAAATGTTACTCATATGTAAGGCATATTATTTATTAAACCTATAATGTGTTCTTTGTCTTAGTGTTATATTTATCCATGGAGACCTGCAGTGGGACATATTTCAAGTTATGATCTCCCGGTCAACTACTCCAGACCTCATTAAAATAGGAATGAAGCTGCAAGAATTCTTCACTCAACAGTTTGACACAAGCAAGCGTGCATTATCCACTTGGGGGCCTGTTCCATACCTTCCACCCAAAGCAGTGGTGACCAATGTGGAAAAGAATTCACGAGAGCAATGTATGAATTATTACTATCATTGTTAGCTTTGCATTTATTTCAGACCGTATGGCAAAAAAGTAATGTACACAAGTTACAGTTTTAAAGTACAGAAAATCAGCAATTTCTTGCACGGTACAGCAGCTGTATACTCTTTCTTAAGTACCCTCATCCTTTCAGACTCTATTCCAGCATCCACATCTTCAGACAAACCCTTAAACCCACCTCATGACTCATTACTCTGACCTTCTACCTACTTTTTACAGAACCCTCTTATTTTATCCTAGAACTATCCCCGCCATCATTGTGTTTTTGTCCACTATCGACACCAGTGTATGTTTCTGTCTCTCTGCCAACTTGTTGGGTAAAGGTCATTGAGTATCAATTTACTTCCAGTATCTAACCACCATGTGACTTTTCACTGCTTTTACTAGTGCTATTTTACTCTCCATTTACAGATTTAACTTTGTTTAATGATCGTCGAGTAATAAGCCAATAAACGTGTTTTCCAACTAGTGCCTATATTTCCGGCAGTCAGCACTTGGATTGAATAGGTCGACTGAATTTCACTGGAAATTGGCACAAATTGAATACACCCTATGTTCCCTACTAAATGTGCACATGCATACATACTAGGTTAAACCCAATTAGCCAAATAGAATGTTTCTTTGCGGATGGTAGCCAGAGCAGCCAAAGAAAATTCACACAAACATGATTATTGAAACATTATGGGCCTTATTCTAGTTCACTCTTTCTGACAAATCCTTCTTAGATGGACAAAACCATGTGCACTGCAGGGGGGCAGATGTAAAATGTGCAGAGAGAATCAGATTTGGGTGAGTTATTTTATTTCTGTGCAGGGTGGATACTGGCTGCTTTATTTTTACACTGCGATATAGATCTCACTTTGAAGTAAAACCCC
The DNA here is from genome assembly GCF_055691185.1 of Crinia signifera. Lineage (NCBI taxonomy): Eukaryota > Metazoa > Chordata > Amphibia > Anura > Myobatrachidae > Crinia > Crinia signifera. Next base: position 141,049,110 of record NC_139217.1, on the reverse strand, counting down.
ACCCAAATCGAATTCTCTCTGCACAAGTTACATCTGCCCCACCTGCAGTGCACATGGTTTTGTCAGTCTAACAAGGATTTTGTCAGAAAGAGTGAACTAGAATAAGGCCCTATATGTCTGTTTTTTAGAGTTTCACTTATTATTCTTTATTCCCATTACCAGATTTTTGTTCCAACTAGTTCAGTGGTTCCCAACCCTGGTCCTCAAGTCCCTAAACAGTGCACGTTTTCCAGGTCACCCGGCAGGTGCACTCATTATTCAGGCACTTTAAAAAAGATCCACAGGTGGAGCTAATTATAGCACTTGCGATTCTGTGTGGAGATCTGCAAAACATGCACTGTTGGGGGGTACTTGAGGACCAGGGTTAGGAACCACTGAACTAGTTGGTTGGTTGGAAAGATAATCTTTGTAGCCAGCTTTACTGTTCAGATTTTAAGACGTTCTATGCTTTATAAAAGGTGATAGAATAAGCACATCTGTGCTCAAGCTTAGATATCTTAAATACTTTTTTTGGGCTATTGGGTTGCCTGAAAAAAAAATTATGGTACTTCTTTACTTTCACGGCGCCAGCATGGCGCCGCGCGTACTTCCGGGTTACGCTCGCCACTAACTAAGTAAAATAAACTAAGTTAACGCCATGCCAATATGGATAGTTCATACCTCCACTATCCATGTTGGCATGGAGTTGATTTTAATTAGCGTGGTGAGCGTAGCGAGCCACCGAGCCCACAGCGTGGGCGAGCGAAGCGAGCCCCGCAAGGGGACTCTGACGCGCGGCGCCATGCTGGCGCCGTGAAAGTACAGAAGTACCAAAATTATTGTAAAAAACACACAAGTTCAGAAACCTGTGTGTTTTTGTAAGAAACCACCCCAGTTTTCCCCGAATATGGGACTGTTTTCAGGGATTTCACATCGCTTGTAGAATGTAGGAGAAACATAGTCCCTGATAAACCACAGCTCATGCAAGCTTATCGGGTATAAGTGAATAGCCCCCAGTCAAAGCAAATACCCGCTTTCAGTGCTTGCGTACCCACCTAAAGCTGACTACCATGACTATATTCATCTGTTGTTTTTGAGGGGGCGATTCAGTTGTTATCGCTACACCCCTGCCGGCATGTAGTCACAAACAAACATTTTTCATCTCGGCTTGTACTTATTTTAGGTGTTTTATGTGGCAAAACACAGTAATTCTAGGCATGAACGTTGCACAAAAACAATGAGTACAATTCTAGAACACCCCCTTTTAAAGTTATGGGTGATATGCAATTGTGTGCCCATTAAACAATTGAATTGCCTCCTCACACTCTTAAATTAAATCTAAGACAACCTTTGCTCTTTCGTAACGTTGACTGATGGTACAACACACGAGCCTGGCTGCACACCGCAGTAGGAATGTGTGATGACGTTCATTTAAATGTGACAAAAGGACATGTCCAAATGAACAACAACATAATTGAGTGTTTTCTTTTTATATGTTCTAGTATTGGATGCAGCTCACCACCGTCACTGGCCTAATGTACTCAAGATAATATCTGGCTGCCACATATCCTTGTTTCCGATCCCTTTGCCAGAAGACACTGTTCAGTTAGGAGGCTCCATGAGCCTTCATGGTAACCACATGACATTAGCTTGTTTCCATGGGCCCAATTTCCGTTCAAAGTCTTGGGCATTGTTTCACTTGGAAGAGCCAAATATTGCATTTTGGACTGAGGCACAAAAAATATGGGAGGAAGGTAAATAGTTTTCATTTAATATACGTTATATAATTCTGAAACATAGTGAATGTACATGTGTAAAGGTTAATTTAGTTTTTTTTTAATTATAAGGGGTCAATTGCTGCTTTTAAAATGATTTGTTAAGGTGGCCATACACTAGTGCGATTTGGCCTGATTCCGATGGATTGGGCTGAGAAATTAAGTGAAATCAGGCAAATTGCCTGTGTTTTATATCAATGCGTGGTCCCATGCGCATCAGATTGGAGCCCCTAGATTGCAAGTGCTGCACGTAGTATCTTTTGCATCAAACAGCCCCTGGCAGCACTTGCTGGGATCGAATGCGATATATCGCATGCAAAAGGACCACATACAATATATAGCATACGATACTGCCACCTGGGAAGCTCTTGGGTGGCTCAAGAGGGATCGGCTGGCTCTACACTGCTGTGAGAAGTCGCAGCAGTGTATGGCCACCTTTATTCTCGCATAAAACTTGCTGAGAGTTTTGGGAGCACTTAGCAGCTATCGGAGTGACAAGTATCTCACGCTAAGAGTTGTATACCAGACAAAGGAGCTAAAACAAAAGATGACCTACATTGCTCAAATGAGTGTCTGCTAGAGAACTCGGTGACACTATGATCATGTGGTCAGTGCTAATACCTGTACTTCTAACTACTTCGGTTTTAGAGCTATATATATATATATATATATATATATATATATATTTTTTTTTATATAACTATTTTTATAGTTCAAAAAGATGGTGATGCAGTGGTTAACAAAAATTGGTCATTATAATTGGTCTTGATAATTATATAGTGTTAGACGTTGACACATACCTCCCAACTTCTGTCCGCCGCGCGAGCGCCCGAAAAGGGGGCGTGGTGTATGCAAATGAGGGTGCGGCTTATGCTAATTAGCCGCAACCTCATTTTCATACGAGAATAGACGCTGTGCGCATGCGCACAGCGTCTATTCTACTAGATTGGGGGTCTCCCAACTGCCACCCCCCGCAGCGGGACAATGCCTGCCGCGGGTGCGACAGCGGGACAGAACCCGAAAATCGGGACTGTCCCTCTAAAATCGTGACAGTTGGGAGGTATGGTTGACATGTACTATGAGCATGGCATTTGTTTTTACCCAAAGTGCCAAAACCATATGTTTAATTGGGCACAGGCATAGTACTAGTATATAGATATAAAACTGAAACCTAAATCTATCAGAGTTGTACAGAATTGGGAATTTATCATTGTTGATGACTAACCTAGTGCATTGTTTTTAAGATGCCTGAAAACTTATTCTTTCGTTTTATTGATTTTATAAGGTGCAATTGAGCACTCTACATACATTGTACAAACTTTGGATTTTCACCTTGGTCACAACACAATGGTCACCAAGCCCTGTGGAGCTCTAGAAAGTCCTATGGCAACGATCACCAAAATCACACGAAGGCGTCATGAAAATCCACCACACGGGGTAGCCAGCGTGAAGGAATGGTTTAATTACGTCACTGCTATGAGAAATGAAGGTCTGTTTCTGATTGTTTTCTGTGTGTTTTATATGGTGTTTGTGTGTGTGTGTCCTTTTTATATTATGCATACAAAAAGCTACATTGCTTCTGTTGAAGATAAATGTTAGAGACCATTATGGTGAGATTAAAAGGAACAAATAGAATACTTTGTTGGTTTCCTCTCCATACTATATACAGGGTTCGCAAAAACGCGCTATAGCGCGTATTTTACCCCAAAACAGTCCCAGGGGACTCAGTTGTCAAAACTAAAGGGGTCCCCGAGGACGCGCTGTGCAGATTCTGTACCTGTGACTGTGAGCCGCTGCGAGCCAATCACTGCAGCGGCCGCCGGGACCCAATCATTGTACAGTGGCCGCCTGGCAGCCAATCACTGTACATTTTACAGGTTGCTGCTGCTGCGCACCCTAAAGCCGCGTGCCCTGCAATTTGAGAGTCACTGTGCGTCCCCGGGCCGCCCCCCGCCATGTAAGTCCAATACGCTTCTGAAAGCGCGGGGGGGATGACAGGATGGGATGCGGCTGTAACAGCCGCTCTCAGCAGAGTAGGTGTCGGTGAGCGGGCTGTCAGGATGACGGGGGACTGGATGTGGCTAAAACAACTCAGAGCAGCGTGTCAGCTATTCCAGCCACATCCAGTCCCCCGCCGCGCTGATAGCCCGCTCACCTACTCTGCTGAGCAGCATGTCGCTTTTCCAGCCCTTGGGTAATGACCCCCCCTCCGTGGCAAAAAGCAACGAACCTAAAATGCCAACCCCCTTCCCACCTCATGGCAACCAGCATAAAACGCCCTCTACCCTGTGGCAACCAGCATAAAATGCCCCCCCCCAGCATGTAACCCCTGCAAGGAGCATATAACCCCTAGCAACAAGCATGTAGGTAAGCAGCACTTATGTGCTATAATATACAGTATACTTGTCATAAAAGTGTGTACTATAATGTGTACTGGGCATATTGGTGTGTTCTATAATGTGTACTGGGCATATCGGTGTGTTCTATAATGTGTACTGGGCATAATGGTGTGTACTGGGCATAACGGTGTGTACTGTAATGTGTACTGGGCATAACGGTGTGTACTGTAATGTGTACTGGGCATAACGGCGTGTACTGTAATGTGTACTGGGCATAACGGTGTGTACTGTAATGTGTACTGGGCAGAGGCATACCTAGATAATCGTGGGCCCCATAGCAAAAGATAGTAAGGGCCCCCTATTTAGCAACTGATGGTGATAAATGTATGTAAAACATATACTTAGACGGCAAAGATGGGCCCCCTTCAGCTCTGGGCCCCATAGCAGCTGCACCCCTTGCACCTATGGTAGTTACGCCTTTGGTACTGGGCATAACGGCGTGTACTGTAATGTGTACTGGGCATAACGGCGTGTACTGTAATGTGTACTGGGCATAACGGTGTGTACTGTAATGTGTACTGGGCATAACGGTGTGTGTTGTAATGTGAATTGGTACTACTATGTGACCACACCACTTCCCCCAAAAATAAATGGCCTAAATTTTTAGCACTGTCCCTTTTTTCAGGTTTATATAGTTTCTAGTATACACTGTATGTATCTTTATGCGAGTGGGCCAATTGATACTCCCCCCCCCCCCCCCCGACCCACATGTGCCATGCTGGGGAGAAGGGGAGAGGAGGCTTTATTCCGTTGGGACCCAGAAAAGGTCCGGTAGGACCCCAATTTTTAGAAGTGAAGGGTCCCCGGGCCCCACTTTTTTGGATGGTTTTAGCGAACACTGATATACACAGTGTATTTTTTATTTTTGCCCGCAATTTCAACACACACATTTGTATACATTATTGCATGTATTAATGGAAGACCATTATATGATCAACCTGTTGCACTTTTTTAATAGAAACATTATATAATCAACTTGTTGTGATATTTTAATAGTGGATCATTATATAAGCAACATGTTGCACTTACTAATAAAAGGCCATTACATAATCAACATGTAAAGCTGTGTACACACTGGCCAATATATTCATCGAACGGCCGATATACACTAGTTTGCAGGAATCTATGATCTGCAAACTCTCTTTGTTCTAGGGAATAGGATTGCCACCTAGCAACAGCTGGAGGCTTACACCATAACCCACCAGCTGTTGCTAGGTGGCAAGCCTCCCGACGAACAAACACTAGTTTGCAGGAATCTATGATCTGCAAACTCTCTTTGTTCTAGGGAATAGGATTGCCACCTAGCAACAGCTGGTGGGTTATGGTGTAAGCCTCCAGCTGTTGCTAGGTGGCAAGCCTCCCGACGAACAAATATTGATGCACCTTCGAGCAATGTGTACGAGTGATATATCTGAACGGCGCCGTTCACTGATCTATTGCATCGGCTCTGCAACACAGCCGATGCCCGATTATATCTAGAGATATATCCGTGCATTGTGCTGTGTGTGCGGGCGATCAGTTGATCGGTCCTACAGCCATGTCAGGAGCCGCTGGTGATTGACAGCTCAGAGAGTGGGCGCATGCAAATGATGAAATTTACTAATGTACTAGTTTTGAATAGAAAGTAATAATGTACGAGTGGCTTAAATCAAGGTAGTTGAAGACAATTGTATTTTATGTTTATTTGTAGAGCTGAACTTGCTTCGAAATGTTGATGCAAATAATCCAGAGAGCAGCACAGCAGTAAAAAATGAAAGTTTATTGAGTGGCTTTCGCGGAGCATCCAGTTACAACCATGAAACAGAAACCATCTTTGCTTTGCCCAGAATGCAACTTGATTTTAAATCAATACATGTACAAGAGCCACAAGAACCAGCACTGCAAGGTACAGTACAAATTTATTCCAGCAACAGGTGATTTTTCTTTAGGAATTTGGACAATTTCCTGTATTGCCTATTTGCCCATAATTACTAAAATTACAGTTTGCGGTGACTGATTTTTGCTTTTGAAATGTACAAAAAACTTTAAAATATTAGTTTTGATATTAGTATATTAACTGATGTTGATGGGCTGTGCAGTACTTTTGAATGCTCTGACAGAACAAGACCTAGATTTCGTGGTAAAATAAAGTAGCAGGACATAGTCATTTTTCAGTTATTCAAGAGCATACAGTATGTACATTAATAATTTGTTCTGCAGATGTTGACAGCAAACCAAAGGTGGAGTGCAGCGTGGTGACAGAGTTTACAGATCACATCTGTGTCACAATGGATGCCGAGCTCATTATATTTTTGCATGATCTGGTGTCTGCATATCTGAAGGAGAAAGAGAAAGGTAAAGAAATACACAAAGTGATATATAATACTGTGTAATAATTCAACTATTTCATCATCATACTAAGAAGTTACCTGTTTAAATGCCATCTGATTTGTACATAAATATGTAAATATAGTAAACCAAAATTTGGTCACCAGTCTGTTTTAAAATCTAAAAGGGAAACAGCTACTGTGTGTTTATTTTATGCATTACTATGTATTTCTTGAATTAACATACAATATTCGTTTTTGCGGTGCTGCACCCTCCCCCCTTATAGAAAGTCATAATATGTACATAATATTTTCCCTGTCACTGCAAAATGTTTATGGTGTCACTGGTACTATAAGTACACTTATAATATTGCCTAATTTTGTTTTGTTTTTACTCTCTTTTGCTCTCTACAGTATTAATTGGTATCTCACATTTGCTTGTTGAATGTGTCATTTGATGAGCAGCACAGTGGTTTGCATTTATTTCTCACAGTAGTGGTAGTCATTAGGCCAAGTCTTGGCCATAGCCCTATACAGGGCTATTTTTGTGCAGTCTCTAGCAGGAACTGAGGCCCTTATTCTAGTTCACTCTTTCTGACAAAATATTTCTTAGATGGACAAAACCATGAGCACTGCAGGTGAGGCAGATGTTACTTGTGCAGAGATAATTAGATTTGGGTGGGGTTTTACACCTGCCTCACCTGCAGTGCTCATGGTTTTGTCCATCTAAGAAATATTTTGTCAGAAAGAGTGAACTAGAATAAGGGACACAGTTCCTGCTAGAGCCTGCTGAAAAATAGCCCTGGCCCTATATATGTGTTTGTATGATGATCCTGTGTATATGCGAATTTCCTCATGATGTTCCAGTTTTCTTCCACGTTCCAAAAATGTATTTGAACTGACTTCTGACAGAATGGACCCTAGAGTGGGGATATGGTCATTGGGTCGCCAGCATGTTGGTCGACAGTCATTAGGTCGACATGCAGGAAGGTCACCATGGGTAAGGTCAAAAAGGTTGTTAGGTCGACAGTCAAAAGGTCAACATGGGGTTTTTAAAAAAAATGTTGAGCCGACATATGCCGACCATCCACTAGGGTGCAGCGAGCCATGCGAGGAGACGCGGTGCTATGTTTCAGTGTCCATGTCAACTGTGTCGACATTCAGGACAATTTTTTTTTTATCCCTATGTCAACCTACCTGCATGTCGCCCTAAATGTGTGTCGACCAACATTGTGGTGACCTAATGATCCATACCCCTAGAGTGAATGTGTTTGTATAGGAGGAAGTTTGGTACTTGTTTCCTAGCACGGCCACAAATCTTGGCCATCGGGGGTAATTTGAGTGGCCTGCGACGCGACCGACGCGATGCCCCCGATTTTTCCATTGAAAAATCGGGTCGGCCGCGTCGTGTGCACCTAAAAATGCTAAAATGGTCCAGACGCGATGCCCCCGATTTCCCCATAGGGAACAATGTTAAATGCCTCAATTTACCCGCGATGACCACGATTTCTCATAGGAAACAATGTTAAATGGATCAATTTACCCAAATCAGCATAGGAACAATAGTAAATGGGCCAAAAACACCCCTGAACATTTAAATGTCCCCCCAAAAGTAGTTGACGCCACCCCGCCATCAACGTGAACCCGAAGCGTGGCGAGCGCAGCGGTACGCGTCCTCCGACCTTTTCATGCCCTACTATCCACTAGGGCGTGGAGTGAGAATAGAATAGTGTGGCGAGCGCAGCGAGGGGACGCGGATACCTTCACAGGTAAACGCGTCCCTTCGCGGGCTTCCCAGGTGTCCGCGTCGCCATGGACACCTGGGAAGCCCGCGAGGGGACGCGTATAACTGTGAAGGTATCCGCGTCCCCTCGCGGGGCTCGCCACGCTTCGGGCTCGGTGGCTCGCTGCGCTCGCCACACTATTCTATTCTCACTCCACGCCCTAGTGGATAGTAGGGCATGAAAAGGTTGGAGGACGCGTACCGCTGCGCTCGCCACGCTTCGGGTTCACGTTGATGGCGGGGTGGCGTCAATAACTTTTGGGGGGACATTTCAATGTTCAGGGGTGTTTTTGGGCCATTTACCATTGTTCCCTATGATAATTTGGCTAAATTGAGCCATTTCACATTGTTTCCTATGGGAAATCGTGGTCATCGCGGGTAAATTGAGGCATTTAACATTGTTCTCTATGGGGAAATCGCGGGCATCGCGTCTGGCCATCGCACCTGATTTTTTTAGAGGCCGCGATGGCCCCGATTTTACCCCCGATGACCGCGATTCTGATCGGTGTGGCCGTGCTAGGAAACAAGTACCGGAAGTTTAGACTGTAATATCCAATGGGGTAGGAACTCATGTGAACATATATCACATTATTCTCTGCAATATGTATGCTACTGTATATAGAAAGAGAAAGGGTACCCCAAATATGCGCACTCTATATAGAATGGAGCAGCACCTCTGAGAGGTCCCCTGTTAGACGGGACCTGGGGTTTAGAAATGCAACAATGGGTGTTCAGGGGGCGCTCCCCAATAAGACAGCAATTTTTGATAAAAACATATCAATTTAATAACACTTCAAAATGTCCATTTGGATCAGCACAATGATTCTTTTGTTCACAGTTGTGAGAAACACAAGTGGCCCCTACTACTGTATGTATATATATATATATATATATGTATATATATATATATATATATATATCTCTATCTCTATTCAGTTGTCACATGGTGATTCAGGATGTATATTGCTTGTGTAACTCCCATCTAGGTATCCTGCCACCCCGAATCTTCACCACTCGCTCAGGGCAGAGGAGTCCGGTGATACAATCTGATGATCGCTCTTCTGAAAAAGAAAAAGAGGAGGGCACTAATTACACTTATGTGGACTGGAGGGAATTCATGTGCAATACTTGGCATCTGGAGCCTACGCTCAGGTATTCATTCACACTTCATTGCATTTTATTCATCTGTCAAATCTGCTTTTAAATATTTTTAACTAATTGTTATGAAATCCATTAGTGAATATACAGGTTGAGTATCCCGTATCCGAATATCCGTTATCCGAATTATTCCGAAAACCGTACATTCTAGAAAGTGTAATTTTTTTATTTATTTTGTTGCTAAAAACTCACTGGGGACATTTGTAACAGCACTACTCAGGACATGATATGTAACAGCACTACTCAGGACATGATATGTAACAGCACTACTCAGGACATGATATGTAACAGCACTACTCAGGACATGATATGTAACAGCACTACTCAGGACATGATATGTAACAGCACTACTGAGGACATGATATGTAACCGCACTACTGAGGACATGATATGTAACAGCACTACTGAGGACATGATATGTAACAGCACTACTGAGGACATGATATGTAACAGCACTACTGAGGACATGATATGTAACAGCACTACTGATGACATGATATGTAACAGCACTACTGAGGACATGATATGTAACAGCACTACTGGGGACATGATATGTAACAGCACTACTGGGGACATGACATGTAACAGCACTACTGAGGACATGATATGTAACAGCACTACTGAGGACATGATATGTAACAGCACTACTGGGGACATGATATGTAACAGCACTACTGAGGACATGATATGTAACAGCACTACTGGGGACATGACATGTAACAGCACTACTGAGGACATGATATGTAACAGCACTACTGAGGACATGATATGTAACAGCACTACTGATGACATGATATGTAACAGCACTACTGAGGACATGATATGTAACAGCACTACTGGGGACATGACATGTAACAGCACTACTGAGGACATGATATGTAACAGCACTACTGAGGACATGATATGTAACAGCACTACTGGGGACATGATATGTAACAGCACTACTGAGGACATGATATGTAACAGCACTACTGGGGACATGATATGTAACAGCACTACTGAGGACATGATATGTAACAGCACTACTGATGACATGATATGTAACGCACTACTGAGGACATGATATGTAACAGCACTACTGAGGACATGATATGTAACAGCACTACTGGGGACATGACATGTAACAGCACTACTGAGGACATGATATGTAACAGCACTACTGAGGACATGATATGTAACAGCACTACTGGGGACATGATATGTAACAGCACTACTGAGGACATGATATGTAACAGCACTACTGGGGACATGCTATGTAACAGCACTACTGGGGACATGATATGTAACTGCCACTATATATGTACAAGAAAAGGATTGCTTAGCATTCAAATTCAATATCTGAGATAGTAGTACATAGATTTTGTTTTATGTTTTGAAACCTTGTTTTTTGAACAAATACAATCTATTTGTGTGCATTTCATGTGGTTGATGTGTTTATACAGCATAAATGCAAGATACTTCCAAATACATCAAATAAAATTAAATATTCATTAAAATATTCCAAAATATGGAATAATCCATTATCCAAAATTCTCCTGGTCCTGAGCATTTTGGATACGGGATACTCAGCCTGTACTAAATATTGTGAGGCATGTCAATATTTGTGACTTTAATGTATGTTTTTCCACTTAGTATGCAGTCATAGAGGCCCATTTATCATTTAATATTTGTGGCTAAATCCCCGAAAGCACCAAATATTAAGTATCACCTCAATGTATCAGGAGGGACCGCAGTAGGAATCTCTGATCCTTGCTAGGATCCCTTCTGCACCGCCGCAGGCTGAATCCTACATAGGTTACTATGGGGGATGCAAAACTTTCCAATGTATTAATTTTTAACTAATTGTTATGAAATCCATTAGTGAATTTACAGGTTGAGTATCCCGTATCCGAATATCCGTTATCCGAATTATTCCAAAAACCGTACATTCTAGAAAGTGTAATTTTTTTATTTATTTTGTTGCTAAAAACTCACTGGGGACATTTGTAACAGCACTACTGAGGACATGATATGTAACAGCACTACTGAGGACATGATATGTAACAGCACTACTGAGGACATGATATGTAACAGCACTACTGAGGACATGATATGTAACAGCACTACTGAGGACATGATATGTAACAGCACTACTGAGGACATGATATGTAACAGCACTACTGGGGACATGATATGTAACAGCACTACTGGGGACATGACATGTAACAGCACTACTGAGGACATGACATGTAACAGCACTACTGAGGACATGACATGTAACAGCACTACTGAGGACATGACATGTAACAGCACTACTGAGGACATGATATGTAACAGCACTACTGAGGACATGATATGTAACAGCACTACTGGGGACATGATATGTAACAGCACTACTGGGGACATGATATGTAACAGCACTACTGGGGACATGATATGTAACTGCCACTATATATGTACAAGAAAAGGATTGCTTAGCATTCAAATTCAATATCTGAGATAGTAGTACATAGATTTTGCTTTATGTTTTGAAACCTTGTTTTTTGAACAAATACAATCTATTTGTGTGCATTTCATGTGGTTGATGTGTTTATACAGCATAAATGCAAGATACTTCCAAATACATCAAATAAAATTAAATATTCATTAAAATATTCCAAAATATGGAATAATCCATTATCCAAAATTCTCCTGGTCCTGAGCATTTTGGATACGGGATACTCAGCCTGTACTAAATATTGTGAGGCATGTCAATATTTGTGACTTTAATGTATGTTTTTCCACTTAGTATGCAGTCATAGAGGCCCATTTATCATTTAATATTTGTGGCTAAATCCCCGAAAGCACCAAATATTAAGTATCACCTCAATGTATCAGGAGGGACCGCAGTAGGAATCTCTGATCCTTGCTAGGATCCCTTCTGCACCGCCGCAGGCTGAATCCTACATACAGATGGCGCCGGGCTCATCTTTCCAGGGGATGGCGATGGCGACGCCATTCGCCATTCCCTGCTCCGGCGCCATCTGTGTGTCGGAAGGGGACGCGCGCGCACGAGGTGTGCGCGCGTCCCCTTCCGACGGTGCTGCCGTCCTCGTCCGACGGGCGCCCGGTGCCCACACCGGGCGCCCGCACCCCCCCACAGCCGCTTCGGGTCCCCCCAGCCCCCCTCGAGCGGGAGGCGGACAGTATTGCGTCCGCCTCGCCCGCCGGCCGCCCGGATACTGAGACGCACGTGCGTGGGGGACGCACGCGCGTCTCAGTCAGATGGCGCGCCGTGCTGCTGGCGGATCGCCAGCGGCATGCTGCTGGCGATTCGCCAGCAAGCATAAGGCCTGCCCCATCTGTAGGTTACTATGGGGGATGCAAAACTTTCCAATGTATTAATTTTTAACTAATTGTTATGAAATCCATTAGTGAATATACAGGTTGAGTATCCCGTATCCGAATATCCGTTATCCGAATTATTCCAAAAACCGTACATTCTAGAAAGTGTAATTTTTTTATTTATTTTGTTGCTAAAAACTCACTGGGGACATTTGTAACAGCACTACTGAGGACATGATATGTAACAGCACTACTGAGGACATGATATGTAACAGCACTACTGAGGACATGATATGTAACAGCACTACTGAGGACATGATATGTAACAGCATTACTGAGGACATGATATGTAACAGCACTACTGAGGACATGATATGTAACAGCACTACTGAGGACATGATATGTAACAGCACTACTGAGGACATGATATGTAACAGCACTACTGGGGACATGATATGTAACAGCACTACTGGGGACATGACATGTAACAGCACTACTGGGGACATGACATGTAACAGCACTACTGAGGACATGACATGTAACAGCACTACTGAGGACATGACATGTAACAGCACTACTGGGGACATGACATGTAACAGCACTACTGGGGACATGATATGTAACAGCACTACTGGGGACATGATATGTAACAGCACTACTGGGGACATGATATGTAACAGCACTACTGGGGACATGATATGTAACAGCACTACTGGGGACATGATATGTAACAGCACTACTGGGGACATGATATGTAACAGCACTACTGGGGACATGATATGTAACAGCACTACTGGGGACATGATATGTAACAGCACTACTGGGGACATGATATGTAACTGCCACTATATATGTACAAGAAAAGGATTGCTTAGCATTCAAATTCAATATCTGAGATAGTAGTACATAGATTTTGTTTTATGTTTTGAAACCTTGTTTTTTGAACAAATACAATCTATTTGTGTGCATTTCATGTGGTTGATGTGTTTATACAGCATAAATGCAAGATACTTCCAAATACATCAAATAAAATTAAATATTCATTAAAATATTCCAAAATATGGAATAATCCATTATCCAAAATTCTCCTGGTCCTGAGCATTTTGGATACGGGATACTCAGCCTGTACTAAATATTGTGAGGCATGTCAATATTTGTGACTTTAATGTATGTTTTTCCACTTAGTATGCAGTCATAGAGGCCCATTTATCATTTAATATTTGTGGCTAAATCCCCGAAAGCACCAAATATTAACTATCACCTCAATGTATCAGGAGGGACCGCAGTAGGAATCTCTGATCCTTGCTAGGATCCCTCCTGCACCGCCGCAGGCTGAATCCTACATAGGTTACTATGGGGGATGCAAAACTTTACAATGTATTAACATTGAGCAGCATCGCATTGCATCCCTGGGCTATCACCATTGACTGGCAGTGCGGTCAGCGCTAACCAGGCATGCGCAGGCTACCGGCTGAGCACATCGCAGGGACAGGCTCCTTTCAGAGCTCTGTCCTTGCATGTGTGGGATGATACATCCCTGAGATAGGATCACATATTACAATATTATATTGTAATATTCCGCCCATATCACATTTTAAATGTAATCCTTAATAAATGGGCCCCAGAATGTGGGCATTCAGAATGATACGGAAGTATTTCAACAGCTGATAGATTAGGGTTAGGCTGCAGGGAGGGTACGGGTTAGATTAATGTTCGGGTTAGGCAGCGGATTGGGTTACAGATGTGTCCTAAGGAAATGAATGATCTAGAAAAAACGATTTCTAGAATAAGTAAATGCACAGCTGGAACAGCAGTCATTCGGATATGCACCTACTTTTTGATACTTTAGGCAGCCAGTAACTTGTTTTATACCTAGCAGTATATTGTTTGTATGATCACCAAAGTACATGATGAAACTCTCACACTGCCCCAGTGTATCCTTTCTTATTCTGTCTTTCCTCCTTAGGCTGATATCTTGGACCGGAAGGAAAATTGATCCAGTGGGAGTAGATTACATTCTTCAAAAGTTAGGTTTCCACCACGCCAGGACCACTATTCCAAAATGGCTTCAGCGTGGAGTAATGGATCCGCTTGATAAGGTCCTCTCAGTCCTCATCAAAAAGCTGGGGTCTGCTTTACAGGACGAGAAGGAAAAGAAAGGAAAGGACAAAGAGGAGCACTGAACTTTTTTCAAGAATGTGAACAAAATGTCAAAAAGATCAAAGCAAATTAGTTGCAATTGTTTTTTTATTATACAGGAAAAGGTTTTAACCAATATGTGGAAGTGACAATTTTGTGCTTCTTTTTAAAAACAAAAACTGCTATGATCTCTCATCCCTGGGAGTTGTGTTAGCTACATTTCTTCCTATGGTCACATCCCATGGCCTTTGTTGTGATTTGACATGCCTTTGCCACATTTCTATCACTACATAAAGATAACGTAGTTTCCGTTACTTCTGGCTGAGGGTAGTAACCCTTGACTGTATTTTTCCTCATTCACTGCATACAGTACATCTCAGATATGACTCAGGGATGAGAGGGATCCATTAATTCCTTTGTGAATGTAACTGTTTACTGTGGTGCATGCTGCCATTCCGAAAAGGATGAAGCATGGCATGCTTATGTATATTTTGGACTGAAAATAGGGATTCAACACTGTAAATTTCTGCGGTTTGTTAATACATTTTTATTAAGTGCAATATGTTTTATTTCCTGTTATAACTGCAGAATGTTAACTGTGAATGTTTATTTTTTTTCCCGCTGGCCATAACAATAAATTGTTGACAATGTGAATCCATTATTTAAATGAACCATTACTTACATATTGTAGCACAGTGATTTTCAACCTTTTTACCTTGCGGCACACTAAATAAAATTTAAAAAATTGGCAAGGCACATCATGAGATCCCCACAGGACAAAACACATTGGCCCCCACAGGAAAAAAAACATATTGTCCCCATATAAAAAAACAATCACACGGGGTCCCCACAGGTAACAAAAATAAAATACATTGGCCCTTTACATGAAAAGAAGAGACCAGTAAATAACAGTTGAACTGGTGGTGGATGTAAACTGGTTTGGGCATCTCTAGATCTGGGGGCACACTTGAGAACGACTCAAGGCACACTAGTGTGCCACGGAACAGTGGTTGAAAAACACTGCTGTAGCACCTGCATTTTTAATGGGGCTCTGCTCAAGCTTCCAGTCGATGCCATCTCTTTTGTTTTGGTTTGTTTTAAGTTACACAACCTGTTTTGTTGCATTGTTATCCATATGTTAACCACTCAAGCAATGCTAATATTCAGTGAAAGCAGACATGGCATTAATAGAAAGGTATTTATACATTCTATATGGGGGTGGGTGCTGGACAGCAGACCCTATTTCTTAACATAATAAGAGGCGCTACCAGGCTATAAAGATTAATGTTGGAGATATTTTTGTGTTTTTTGGCATGCGGAGAAGAGAATTGGTAGTACTAGTTTGAGGGACATACAACCAGAATATAAATTAGGTTCACTCCTTTTATTTATCTGGAAAAAGGAATATGCCCCTCCAGGAGGTACTCTTTAAAAGAAATAATATATATTTTTGGTGGATATCATATAAAAACGATACTGTATCTTTTACATTCTCGTCTTGTGTGTATGGTGCTTAACTTTACCTACTGTATATGAGCATTGCACAAGTGCATTGGTGGATCAAATCTGTTTGATTTATGTCATTGGTGACCATAAATCTCAACATTGACTACTCAGGCAGCCCCTGGCTGGTATATAGCATTCTTACAATATTGCCACTGTGGCTGCTGTGCTGGTTAAAAGATTGCAAGATGTATGTTGAAACATGCCCATAACATTTTTGTACCATGACCTGGACATTTGCTCTTTTATTTTAAGAATTTGACCACCTAATGTCCACCCATGGATCTCAGAAGCTCTCTCAAGTAATAGCAACATTGTATGCAAATGAATGTGGCAGCAACCCCCCCCCCCCCCCCCCCACACACACACACACACACACTCACAGAGTTCACGTTTTCCAGGTATGTATTTCGCCGCATTTTAAAAATCTACAGATTACTTGGAAAACATGAAATGTGTGAGGTCCTGAGGATCGAGTTTGAGTACCTCTGGAGTAGGCAGCATTCCCTCATGGCTTAAACTCCCATTTTCATCACTCCTGGAGCCTCAGAGATGCTGGGCTGTGATGCTAGATTCTACACTGTGATAGGAACCAAGTGTGCAACTCCCGGTCCTGTCTGTGAGGAGGAGCTGGCATTTTGGTGCCACCTGGCACACCCTAGTGACACCACTGATCATGCAACATGCTTACACTATAAAACTGTCATTGTGATGTCAGCTTTGCTGTAACTTGCTGCTTGGTAAAAAAAAAAAAACTCAGGAGAGAGAGAGGAAGGGAGAGACGGTGAGAATTAGGGAGTTTAGGTGGTTATACAGGGTGGGCATGATTTAGGGATGGAAGGGAGGGAAAGTGGACAAGAGGGGAATGTAATTGGGTGGTATTTCAGGATGAAGCATAGGAGGGAAACAAAGTGGGAATAGATGAAGAGGGGAATGGTGAGACTCTTATGCCACACCTACACAGAGTGATAAACTGTGCGTTTTGAACTAGATTGCATCACATCTAGTTCAAAATGCACACTTTGAGCTAAAGCACCTTGCATTTTGAACTGGATGCGATCTAGTTCAAAAAGTACAGGCAGCACATATAATTTATGTGCTGTCCTTCGCTGGGAGAGGAAGCAAACAGAAGAAAAATGGGGATACATTTTTGGGGGATGGATGGATGGATTCTTAAAAATCTGATAGATGATAAAAAACAAAGTCAATAACCTGGATAAAAAGTGTAAAATTGCTTGCCATATTGGCAGGTATTCAATGCTGTTTGCGAGTGGTGACAGCGAGCAGGGCTTCCTGCTCGCTGTCACCACTCACCCTGACAGCATTCAACGCAGCCTCCGCATCCGCCAATTCCCCCTCGCTCCGTTTTTTAAACGAGGGGGAATTGGCGGATGCGGCTCCAGAAGTAGCGAGACCCGCGGCTAAAAACTGCGAGTTTTCTGCAGCAGCCGCGGGTCTCGCTGTTTTGGGGAATTCTCGCCGTCCTGTGACGGCGAGGATTTCCCCAGTACGTTGAATAGTATGCGGGGGTTAAACAGCGAGGATCGCTGGTTTTCAGCAATCCTCGCTGTTTAACCCCCTCGCCGGCCGCTCGCTGCGGCATTGAATACCCCTCAAAGCTGTAAGTGGGTCAGCTGCGTCTCCTGTTTTGACATCTCTTAGAAAGCATGTTTTGCCCTTTATGCATGGCCAGTTAGCATGATGGTGTAGTTTGGCCTAGGATTGGGTTTTTACCTAGGTTTGAACTTTGTCAGGGTCCAAAGACTGTCCCACTCTCCTGCATAATATACCAGGCTTACCAAGCTATCTCTTTAAACTGGGACACCCATTAATTGCACAGGTTCTGTAGCAGGCTTAATTCAAGCCTACAATTCATATAGTTTTAATAAGCTAAAGAACCAATGTAATTTATGAGAGTCTTGGTTTAAAAGGGTAGTTTGGTAAACCTATAATAGACAAACATGGTTACATACTATGAACACACTGTCTCACTCTCATACATAATATACTATCATCTACATATCTATATACAGTAATATGTGAGAGAGTGCGTGTGTGTATGTCCATTTGCCCATTAGGCACAGCCAGTTTTGTACATAGCACCACCAAATTTGTCATGGAGGTGTAGTGTGACCAGGATTAACTTTTGTCTGTTTGTACTTTGACAGGGCTATGGAGGTGTACATGATGGCCACAAACCATGCTGGGGAGTCTCTGATTTAAAATGTTAGTTTTAAGCTTAGTAAACATATCTGCATATCTAGTGTGTACTTCTCCATACATGCTGCCCGATCTGTTAGGACTGACATCCCAAATTTGCATGCGCCTGCCCATTAAGCTGTCAATCACCGGTGGCTCCTGGCATGGCTGTACACACAGCACGATGAGCCAGTACATTGGGCATCGGCTATGTTGCACAGCCGACACAATATCTGTGAATGACTCCATTCATATAGATAGATATATATATTTATCTAAGAAAAGATAGAGGTGCGCTAGGTTGAAGTTTCACCCAAAATGTATACATGTTGATAAAACAATATATATAAAATATTTTTTATTTTATACAGCAATATAAAAACAATTGATGTTCACACAGTATTCACATCACAATTAGTCTGATACCACTTTCAACAAGTCTTTTCCTAAAATTCCTACGCGTTTTGTCCCGGAGGGACTTCTTCAGGGGTAACAAGGTATCAATCAACAATTATCCTATCTCCAATGGTTGACGAACCCCAAAAAAGGGGTGAGCGTCAACACCACAGGGAAGAAATGGTCTGTCAAGGTATCATCATCTCAGGACCAATAAATAAACATATCCAACTGATGTCTTCACCAAACTGACATTCGGTAAGAGGTGTGAGGTAATCCCATCAGTCAGAGAGTTTGCTCTCTGATTGATGGGATTACCTCACACCTTGGAAGGTCGACAATGGCAACAGTCAAAAGGTCGACATGAGGTTTTTTGTGTTTTTTTTTGTCTCGAATGTCGACATGGATACCATCAAGGTGTACAATGTCCCCTCACTTGGCTCGCTGCCCTCGCTATGATTCAGGCATGGCACCTCGGTGTGCTTGGCACACTATTTTATTTTCCCTCCATGCCCTAGTGGATGATAGGGCATAAAATACTGAGGGGCAGATTTATTAAGCTTGGAGAAGAGATAAACTGGAGATAAAGCGGAGAAAAGGTAAAAGGAGATAAAGCACCAGCCAATCAACTCCTAACTGTCTTTTTCAAACACAGCTGATTGGCTGGTGCTTTATCTCCTTTTACATTTTCTCCGCTTTATCTCCAGTTTATCTCTTCTCCAAGTTTAATAAATCTGCCCCTCACTGTCGGCACATGTTGTCTAAAAAGAAAAAACGGTACTTGTTTCCTAGCACGGCGCCCGTCGTAGGTGATCGCATACCTTAACTTAAGGTATGCGATGGACGCGACCAACGTGATTTTAGGGCTATGTTTAGCCTTTTCCCCGACAATGAAAAAATCGCGTCCATCGCATGCCTTAAGTTAAGGCATGCGATGCGACCGATACGATGGACCCGATTTTACATAGGGAACAATGTTAAATGGGCCAATGGACCAGATTTTTTATTGTATACCCACCCTTATGGGTATTTTACATGACAAATGCCCCTCCATTGTTAACGCCACCCCACGATGAACGCCAACCCGAAGCGTGGCGAGCGCAGCGGTACGCGTCCGCCGACCTTTTCATACCCCCACTATCCACGTCGGCGTGGAGTTGATTTTATATAGTGTGGCGAGCCCCGCGAGGGGGTGTGTAATATCTGTGAAGTAATGCACGTCCCCTCGCGGGGCTCGCTGCGTTTGCTGCGCTCGCCACACTATATAAAATCAACACCACGCCAACGTGGATAGTGGGGGTATGAAAAGGTCGGAGGACGCGTACTGCCGCCCCTCGCGGGCTCGCCACACTTCGGGTTGGCATTCATCGTGGGGTGTGTTAACAATGGGGGGCATTTGACCCATCAGGGTTGGGAAACAATAAAAATTGGGGTCTGGGGGGCATTTAACATTGGGGACAATGTAAAATCGGGGCTCAGGGACCATTTTACATTGATTCCAATGGAAAAATCACGTTGATCGCATCGCATGCGATTTGGTTGCATGTGATGCGATTGACGCGATTTTTGGGGTCCCGATGGATACAATTTTTATCGCTGATGCCGTGCAAGGAAACAAGTACCGAAAAAAAATTTAAAAACTCATGTTGACATTTTGACTGTGGCCTTGCCATTGTCGAAGTAATGCTTGTGTCGACCTTCCAACACTGTCGACCTAAGCCATGTGGACCTAATGACCGTATACCGAGAAAATATTGCTGAGACTTTAGGACAAGGTGATCTTAAGCAGCCCATACACGCTGCTATGATGGTGTGCTTTCCGTGCTGTACTAGCACGGATCACATTGCATTGCCTGTGCACACGTTGTGCATGCAATGCGATGCAATGTGATGAAACCTAAGTACAAAAAGTATGTGCAATGTACTGTGCGATGAGGTGCCGCGGGAGCGCGCACCTCAAAGAACACATCGGAAAAGCACGCATAGCAGCGTGTATGGGCAGCATTAGAAAGTATGGGAGTCACTGCTTTAAGTACTTTTTATAGTGAATGACTTATCTAATGCTGTGTACACACTGGTAAATTCACGCAGCTGCTCATATTGTTAACTATATCAGCGGTGCTATGGGAGAATGATATTGACCGTACACACTGGCCAATATCATTCAAGATAACGGTAAGTGACATCAGCGGCCATCCGCACCTTACATGCAGTCCAACCTGCTGCCTGTCCAACCTCTGACTCTGCCTCCCTCCACCTGTCAGGGAATTGGGTTGTGTGTGCGATACATCGCATGTGAAAGGACCACATTCAATCCTGATGCCCTGGAAAGTCTCAGGTTGCTCAGTGGGGGGTGGGTCCGATGGCCATACACTGCTGAGATACATCGCAGTAGTGTATGGCCACCTTTACTCAGGGATGGCCTTTGTACATCGATGAGTCATAATCATTGAAGGTGTATGGCTGACAGTAAATACTTTTGCTGTTGACGGGGAGTACCAGATGGTTTCCCTACACATTTTAAAAAAAAATGTTAATATGTACAAGTGTCACAAAATGGAGCATAGTCCTGCTCCTGGCACCCGTGAAGCCTCGTCCCCAGGTTCTGCTTGTCCCTTGGCACAGTCAGTCCAAAAAATATACATGACCATGTGCTGGTGAAACCATAGATGGTTAACCAATTAATTGGTTGTATCCATCGATGGTCACTTACAATCTTGTCATTGATATTGGTAACCCATACTTGCCTACCTGACCCTCGCCATAGGGAGAAAATGCTTTGTTCCTGGACTTCCCTGGTAATGTATTATTGCTATCACCTGGGCTTAGGGATAGCCATCGTTGCCATTGCCATCAATAGTGCTAAACTATGCAATGGATATCCATTGTATTTGATCCATTGTATTTGATTGATTGGCCTATGGGCCAATCAAAACAAGGGGTGGGGGCCTTGTGGGTGTTAGGGGCGGAGCTATGTGTGTCCTGGCACTTTGGGGGGGAAAAAAGCAAAACATTCTTTTGCTGTTCCATCAATGGAGGGAAACCATCTGGTTCTCCCCATCGATGGCAAAAGTATTCAAAATCGGCCATGAACCATAGATGATTTTGAATCATCGATGGTTGATGGCCATCCCTACCTGGGCAAGTTAATTGATAAGAAAGGTGTTTCACAGGTGATGGCAATCATACATTACCAAGGAAGTCCAGGAACAGAGCATTTTGTCCTTCATGGAGAGGGTCAAGTAAGGGAAGTAAGTATGTGGTAACCAGCGATTACAACTACAACTCTGTACAGCCCTACTTTACTTTCACTCTCTATGAACTACTGTAGGTGGCGCAGCGCAGAGAGCTACAGCCTCTGGATAGCGTCATGGGAAGCCTCAAGTCACGTGTGCAGTTCCTTTGCAGTGATTGGACGAGGCGAGCAGCTCCGCCTCTCTGTCCCGAGGAGCTCGTGTTTTTTGGAGGAGCTGCGTGGCAACTTCGGTAATGTGCGCCGCTGTGTGTATGTGTGTAACGTGTTACGGTTACCGGTTCTCCCCCAGGTACAGAGGTACCGGTTGGTAGTACATTGCGTTTGTCCCGACCTGTTAAGCTGTAAGTGTGGCATCGTATTAACATTCTACATTGCATACCCTCCAACATGAGCCATTGCATTCGGTACACCATGCTCTGCTCCTGGACGTCCCCGGTAATGTAGGATTGCCAGCACCTGTGTGGATCTAGGTAATTGACGAGAAGGGTGTTTCAACACAGGTGATGACAATCATACATTACCAGGGACGTCCAGGAGCAGAGCATGGTGTACCGAATGCAATGGGTCATTCAGCCTGCGCTCCCCGGCTGACCGGTGGCTCCTGTGTCTGCGGAGTCTGTCTGTCTGTCTGCCTGCCTGATGCCGGGTTCGGGAGAGAAGGAGCGCCGCGTTATGTAGCAGGTGGAGGGTCTGGTAGGCCTGTGTCCTGTCATTTCCGAAGTGCCGTAAAATTTAGCTTATCTATGGCTTTATGAAGTAAAAACGAAATGGGCAAGCAAACCATGATATATCAATTGTGGGCACAGAGGCACTTTCTGGGTATAGCCTGAAAGATTAAGGCTAGATCCTCGTGAGCTAAAGTTAGTTGCTGAATCCTAGTGGGCTAAAGGACCTTTCACGCTTAGGGTGAGGAACAATGCCAGTGGCCTTTAGTAACCAGGATGGCAAGCATCGATTTGGGATCTCTTCTTTGGACCTTGCTCCTCCTCCTGTGCTGCCATCTCACGTAGCAGGTTATTTCAAGGAAATAGACCTAGGCCATGAGCTTAAAGACTGAAACTCTTTAAGGGGACTTCACAAGGGACAGCACTGGAGCTGGCAGATGGGGACAGTTAAGTGTGGCACCATGCTTGCAAGGATCTGCATGTTCTTGGCTTTACACCGCTGTTGTGAAGATCACCAGCAGTACCTGTTGTGTTGATGCTAGGTGTCCCTGTTTTGTACCCAAGGCCACTAGGACAGCTTTAGAGCAGGATACCGTTTACAGTTGTGCAGCCATTTCCCTGGGGTTCACATCAGAGGAGAGACAGGCTCCTCTTGTTAGCCTTCCTCCACCCCTGGGGTCAATCCCTACAGCAGGCATTCCTAACCACGGTCCTCAAGGCACACCAACAGTGCAGGTTTTAGTGATATCCAGGCTTCAGCACAGGTGACTTGATTAGTACCTCAGTTATTTTGATTAAACCATCTGTGCTGAAGCCTGGATATCACTAAAACCTGCACTGTTGGTGTGCCTTGAGGACCGTGGTTGGTAAAGCCTGCCCTACAGACTAGGGATGGACATTGCATTGCTACCATCTGTTTTTGTTTTAATGGTATTAGTTTTACCATTTGATGCCAGCATTTTGATGTGTGCCCTTAATCAGATGGTAAACATTTGATGGCCTTCTGTTGAACCCGCCAGCCAGGCTGAAGATGTTTTCGCTGCGCAAAATTTTGCGTATGCACCAATCAATTGATGGTGGGCTACCAATGTCCATCCCTACTGCAGACAGCAGGCCTCTTGCAGAGAAATGGTGGGTGGCCATTTTACAATGTGCTGGCCCCAGCTTGGACTATTGTATACCTCAATAAAGCTGGTCAGCTTATACATTTAGCTTCTTCCTGCTTTGACGGAAGCTGATTTGTTGAGCGCATTTGCTCGTTTATTTTATGCTTGAATTTTCTGTGTGCAAGGTAAATTGTAGCAATATCTTTTTAAATTTGACTAATCGCTACTGTTGCAGTGAGCTCTAGTTTTCTATTCTATAATTAAAACAAACAGGGCTGCCATCTGAAATTGTGGGGCCCAGGACTGACAAAATTGTCAGGGCCCCCCACCACCACCTAATGTTACACACAATATTTTAGATATTTTTCCCGCAATCCGCTAGTCGGCACCATCAATTTCATTTTTAACAATGACAATGGTGGGGGGGGGGGGTGGTGTATCTGCAACATAATTTTTAAGTGTACACCCCCCTTATTTGCACCTTTGGTTACAGCCTTGTAGAGCCCCTTAGACACACTGCACCAGTATTCCGCACACCGTAATGCCCATTACATATTACACCGCACACCGTAATGCCCATTACATATTACACCGCACACCGTAATGCCCATTACATATTACACCGCACACCGTAATGCCCATTACATATTACGCCACACACCGTAATGCCCGTTACATATTACGCCACACACCGTAATGCCCGTTACATAATACGCCACACACCGCAATGCCCGTTACATAATACGCCACACACCGCAATGCCCGTTACATAATACGCTGCCATGGTGGGGAATAAATGCCTACCGGTTGCCCAGGGGGAGTTTCTTGCATGTTGCCATGGAGAAATACAAGGCTGTTGCCCTGAGCAATTCCTTGCTCGTTGCCATGGGGGAATAAATGCCCGTTGCCGGGGTGGGGGGGGGGGGAGGGGGAGGTGTTTACTTGATTGCTCGCTATCTGGGCTGCGCCCTGCAAGCAATTCCTACTTACTCATCTGCCATAGGACAAGCTTCTCATGTCTGTCTGGTGAATTCCCTATCACAGTGGATCTAGCAACACTACCACAGACCATTAAATGTGCACTTCAGGCGAGGTGGAGCAGAGAAGTGGGAAGGGTGTGGGTTGTTAGGTCTGCATCAACTGGGTCGACAAACATTGGGTCGACAGGCAGCAAGGTGGGCAAGGGTGACAGTCAAAAGGTTGACATGGGGTTTTTCCCTTTTTTTGGCCCGAATGTCGACAGTCGATATGGACACAGTTTGAAGTGCACTACATCCCCTTGCATCGCTCACTATGCTTCGGGCACGGTGCCTTGCTACGCTCAGCACACTATTTTATTCTCCCACCATGCCCTAGTGGATGGTAGGGCATGAAATACCGCCTGTCGGCTCAAAAAAACAGTGAAAAACCCCATGTCGACCTAGCACATGTTGACATAATGCTTGTGTCAACCTAATGACCTGCCGATCTAAACCCATGTCGACCTAGTGGTGTCGATCCAATGCTTGTCAACCTAGTTGTAGTAGACCTAATGAGCGTATCCCAGTGGCAAGGGTTTAAAGATGCCCAGGAATTGCCTGCAAGTCAAAGTACAGTAAATGGGGTGTGTCCATGTGATAACCTGCCCGTATTCTAAGGCACTTGATTTAGGTTCTTCTGAGGTATGTACAATTACAAATGGAAAGCTGTCTCAGCACTGACCTTTACACCTGTATTCTAAAAGTATCTCTATTATCCGCTTTTTCAATTATGACGCAAGACTCAAAGCATGTACATTTATGTTCTTTCTAAACACATAATAAAAAACGGAATAAAATACAATATAAAGAATTACAATAAAAATAGCTTATAAAGCTGCCATCCCTACTCTTTAAAAGAAAGGAAAAAACAATGTTTGTGCAGTAGCAGCAAGATTTATGCAAAAACGATTTGGTCAGTAGCATATAACAGTATATAGTATAGAACAGTGGTAGCCAACCCTAGCCCTCCAGAGCTACCAACAGTTCACATTTTCCAGACAACCTAGCAGCTGCACTCATTAATCACTGACACATTTTAAAAGATACACAGATGGAGTTAATTAGCTCACTTGTGATTCTGTGAGGAGACCTGCAAAACATGCACTGTTGGTAGCTCTCGAGGACTAGGGTTGGCTACCCCAGGTATAGAGGTAGTACTATATTTACTGGTAATACTTGGTTCATTCCATATGAGGTGGTATTCAGTAAATATAGAGAGCAGATTCAAAATACCAACTGGAGTTGGTTGCCTTTCAGTAGGTTATAATTATAGAGCGCCACCTGGCTAGGATGGCATCTGTGGCTGGGATGCGAGTTCAGCTTTCCTCACAAGTCGACTGGAATGGAGCTTCAGCGTCTGCAGGCTGGATATATTAGTGGCTGCCATCCATCTAGTTGAAAGATGCGGCGTACGTAAGCTCAACTGCGGTTTCGACTGTCTGTCTGCTGGGCCAGTGTGTAAACTGGGCTGGCTCTCCTTTAGCAGGGTGGGGGGGGGGGGGGGGGGGGGGGGGGGCGGCGGGCGGCGGCGGCGGCATCTGCAGGCTGAGTAACTTCTAACTTCTGTCTGTAGCGGGGGTGTTTACGGAACGGAACCCAGCTGGGAGGTAAAGTGTACAACTTGCTGCAGCCGGTCAGACCGGAAACCAGAGGGCGTTGATGCGTTTCGTCTCCAAGCAACGGAAGCTTTTTCAACATCTCTGGTTTAGGTTGCACTTTTTAAAAGGGTCTCAATAGCTCATTATGTAAATCACCTGTTAAGTTCAATTAATTCATTAGTTATACATTGTCTATTAATGTCTGCATTTAGATCCCACTGCTACCATTAATGAGTGATTATTGTTTTTCCTTGCATGTCATACCACTTTCTTACAGATCTCCAGGTTCTGAGTCATTAGACCTGTATTTGCTTCTTTGTACCCTCAATGATTAGAAATTACCACTAATAGTTTGCACTATAGAATATCCATGATGCTGCATGTGCACAAAAGAGGCTTTACTGCACAGTAGGCACAAACTGAATTAGTGCCAGGCAAAGCTATACACTGTGCATGTGCTGCATCAAAAATACTGATTATTGAAGGAGGGTTTAAGCAGTTTATCGGCTAATGCTTCTGCAGCGGACCTTTATACACACCTTTACCATCGTTGTCCTCTTCAACTAGAATCAAGTGATCAGTCCATGGATTGTTCAGGTGTGTGCCCATGTTTACTCATTAGAGGTTGTTAATGATTATTTTTATTTTGCAGACAAAATGGCGGGCCTTGGTTGCTGGAATCAAACCTCTAAGGTGCCCAGTTTTGCTCAGATGCTTAAAAAAAATTTACATCTTCAAGTGCCATGTCCTGCTGTAAGCAAGGCATCCACACCTTCGCTGTGTAGTGATACACTGGATGGGACTTCCAAAGTGACTCCAGTTACAGGTTAGCACTCTTAATTTGTAATCTAGCAATTTATACTATCCTCATGGTCTAACATAATAAATATCATATATCTCTAATCATCTAATCTTTAGTACAATGGGACTGAGGCACTCAGACAATAATGAAAATAATAATGACTGTATTGAAAAGAAACGGCCACCCCTTGCCATGGGATAAGGCACGCCTCATTCCCGGCAATAGGTGTCCACGGTGGCTAGCATGCCAGATCCAGCGTCTGGCAGTGCGCCATCAACTACGGTGCTGACCCCATCTGTATTAGCGGCAGTGATTTCGGAGTCCACCCCTGTCCTCGGCACAATACACAGCAGAGGTTACAAATCAATCCAGCATGTATAAATGTGCTGTGATTTGGATACTCACTAAGGATGCCAGCTTCCGCGGGTGGGGAGCAGTGACCAGCCAACAGTCTTTTCAGGGAAATCGCCTGGCCGTGAAAATCCTGGTTTGGTCAGTGTACATAGCATTTTTCGGTACTTGTGAGTTATCCGGGCTGCCGATTTTGTCCTTAAGTTTAGTTAACTTAAGGACACCCGACCGACGCGATGCCCGCGATTTAGCCCAAATCGGGGGCATCGCGTCGGTCGTGGCCGTTATAAGGGGCCGCGACGCGATGCCCGCGATTTCCCATAGACAGTAATGTTAAAAGACACGATGGACCCGATATCCCATTGACAGTAATGTTAAAAGACGCGATGGACCCGATTTCCCATAGACAGCAATGTTAAAATAAAATGACAATCCATCGTGTCTTTTAACATTACTGTCTATGGGAAATCGCGGGCATCGCGTCGCGGCTCCTTATAACGGCCACGACCGACGCGATGCCCACGATTTCGGGCGCGATTAAAAAAAATCGGCAGCCCGGATAACTCACAAGTACCCATTTTTCAAGTGCAGGACCATCTCTTCCACCTGTTCAAGTCCAGTCCGACAACGGGATTGCGAGGGGTGCACCAAAAGTCTGGCCACTTCATCTCTCGCCCATATTGGTAATTTTCATCCCTGGAGTCCCTAAACTAATCCCTGTGAATCCTTTATGGCCCCTGAAGAGTTTCCATCTTATAATGTGAGACTGATTCTTGTGTACCATTCTTCCTTCTCATGCCTCAGTTATGTCCACAAAAATTAGCTGGTCCGTGGCTGGGGGCAGGGTAAAGGAGAACAGGGACCAAGGCATCCTGGGATATAACAGTTTGGTGCCTGGTATGGTCTGACCACCTGCACCCTAAGGTAATCCCTGTGGACCCTATGGACTTTGAAGAAAAAGTGTGTCTACCATATCCTTTTTTTATTATACTGCCAATGAAATCCCTTTCTCTGATTGTATGGGAGACTAAACGCCTTCACTGCACTGCTCTGTTTTGTTCTGTATTGTTGCATGTTCTGAAACTAGAAAGGCAATCGTTTTGTAGATCTTTCACGGTTTGGAAGAATTATGATTTGGTACCATTGCAGGGAATTCCCCTCAGGATTTAGCACCAGCTTTCCTCAGAACCTACTAAACAGTCTTGGCTCCCATAGGGGGTTATGTTTTGGTCTTTTCAATGTACAGTACTTTCAAAAGGAGGAGTTCTTGAGCAGGGGCATGCAAAGAAGTGGCAACTCGGTAACCCCCCTGCACCGCTGACTTTTCATTGTCAGAGCGGTTTCACACTCAGCAGGAGGGCACAGGTTTGGAGACTTTATGCTCCAGCTAGGCTTAGCGGCCCCTGACAGTCAGCAGGAGTCTACACGTGGAGGGACCTTTGACAGGGAGGCACACTCAGATACTGGCTGTAGCTCTCCTCCTGCAGCGTGAGTTGCGGTTGGCAGGCATGTTAGCACTGATTTGAGGTTTGGGGGTGGGATTAGGTGAGGAAGCAGGATCGGGTCCTCCTAGACTCTTCTGTTAGAGGATGGACAGGTGAGAGATTCAGGACGGCTGGGGCAGGTGAGTAGCTGGGTGGACGGGTTTCTGATACAAAGAATCATGGCAGAGGCAGCACGGACGGGACTCTAGCACTCAGCATTAGAGGCCCCATCCACTGACTACAGGTGACAAACCAGGCAGGCAGGGGGGCTGGAGTGGTCTTTGGAGTCCAGCCATCACACAATTATGTATTTTGTGGTCTCTGGTTTTCATTTAAATTCAAGATTCAGTCATTCCGTCTTTTGGCGGGTATTAAACATCGGGCAAATTTTTCGACAGGTGAAAAATCTGTTTGCACATTTTTTGGGGTGCCGAATATTGAACTCTCCCTATTTGACACCAGTGCCAATTTATTTTGCCGGGGGGGGGCAAATCATCGGCAAAAACCGCATGGTGCTGTCAAATTGTGGCAGATTCTTATTTTGGTGAATTCATGCCCATTTTCACCCATCCCTATTCGGAAAAACAAAGTAAGAAAACAGAATTGGGCGAAAATGTCTGATCTTACACTAATTTTCAAATTTATTGCAGATTTTTTTTTGCCTGCCCAGGATTTAATATCCCCCTTTTCTCTTTGCAACATGGTAAATGGAGAAAGGGTTTGCAGGGTATAGAAGCTTAGTTGTCCAAAATTAACTTAAGTGCCCAGCTCTTCCACCCTCAGCACAAAATAAAGTTGGCAGTGTCCCTCCGATTTATTGGAAAAAATGGATTTAATGTCAGAATTACATTGGTGTAAAAGTTAGCCATAAATGTATTATGCTCTACAGTCAGGGTAGAAAGTAATTAAACATCACAGGATTTCATCAATTAGTTTCATGATTTTTGTTGAATGTAGAAATACTGTATTGAAAAAAGCATATTTCCATTTTCTCCAGGTGTCTTTCCAGAACCATATTTATCCAAAGTAGTTTTTCCTGCACCAACAAATTCTTTACCAATAAAAAAAGTCCCAAGGGAGTTCATTGTGAAATACAGGCGTGGTGAGCTGAATCCAGTTTCTGCGTTACATCAGTTTGTGCAAATGCAGCGTATGGAACTTGATCTGAAAGAGACTGTAACTACAGGTAAGATTAAACCGGCAATGAAAAAAATCTGGCTATTAGACATGTTATTTATTCATATGCATAGCTTCATTAGTAGGTAAATAGTTGAATACTGCATGTTAGACTGTAATTTGCTTTTTATGTCACCTTTTTTCCCCCCAGTAATTGTATTAGTAAAGCCAATACAAGAAAAGGACAATTTTATAATCAGAAGTATTAGTCTGGGAGCATGATCAATCTCAGTTCTCAAGTTTAATAATAATCTTGTCTTCCATAATAACCCTTTTTTTCTGTAATAAGGAAATAAATGTAAAACAATAAATTGGTTGTAGCAAGAGTGCTGTTCCCCTTTGTTGAAGTGTGTTTTGTTATTCTCGGTCACGATTTTAATGGTTTGTACACACGGTGAGATTTGGCATGAGATTTTGACTATATAGTCAAAATCGCATGTAGATTGCGTGCAGATCGCACAGGTGTTTTTTAACCTTGCTCCCACACAGCACAAATCGAAGCCAGGTAGGGCTGCATTGACTATATAGTACAGATCTGTCTTTTGGCTTGCCGTTCAATTCGATCCCAATGAGATCCAATCACATCGGGATGAAATAGCATGGCAGTCGACCGTGTGTACACACCAAAAGTCTTGTTACTTTGCTGTTAACATTCAATCACAGAGATATTGGTGGAATTCACTTTCTATACTAGGCTGGAAACTTCTTTGTTTTCTGCACACAACAGAACAAGGTTTCCTCCGCATTTGATACAACCCACTGTTTCAGGTCTTTATATGACCTAAAGATTTGCACAGGTTTCCTCATAAAATAGAGGTAAAGCATGTTTATGGCTGCACATTAGCAATTGTGATTTTACTAAGCAGTAACCTTTCCAGTGAAGTGTCTCCCGATATAAAAAGTTATTTAGCAAATGTGATCAAACTTGGAGCATGGGACATACTGTGGCCTGGTGCATCCGCTGCATTTTTTTTCATGGCTGGATCTCGTGAAATTTTGGGATACTTTCAAACCACTTTGTGGAAACCAATTTTGTATGCTGGTTGAAATAGCCAGGGTACAGAACACCGCAAACTAATATGGAAGTCAGATTATTTATTTAACTCAAAGTATACTTTATTATGCAAACTGGCTGCGCCATTCTCTGACGCTACTCAACTATTAATAAGTAAATGTCCAGAAATATGATCAATAAATAATATTTATGTTACTAGATGAATAAACTGCATTAATGGTTAAACAATGTATGATGAAAACAATATTGCAATCATTACATTTTGAATACCACCATCCTCAATGCAAATGTTTAAGCTCCATGTTATGTGACTAAAAGGACAGCAGCCATTTTCCTTAACTAACAATAGGTCATCGCACGGAAGCGGCCATTTTGGGGTAGACCATACACAGCACTCTGTCGGCCATCTTGCCTAACAAACTGACAATAGGTCACCGCCTAACCTCATGGTTGCAAAAAGAAACCATATCACACTGACCTTCCATACAATGATATTCTTCAGCACAATATAACATTCTATGATAACACTGAACTGGCTGCACATCCAACCTTTACAATCCTTTACTTTTCTCTCTCAGGTTCAGCAACCATGTTAAGCCTACAACATATACATCTGTTATTGAGCTTTAATGTATTCACTAAATATTGTGCCCCTAAATGGCACTATGCAATCCAGGCCTTGCTATACAAAAATCCATTCCATTTGCTTTAATATCTATAATCACATAGGGCTGAAACAACGGATACTAACTCATTGCAATGCACACTGTTTCTAAAACCCAACTATCTGCCATCTTCCTCAAACTCACTTAGCTAAACATTATGCATTAATTCACAAACTGCTACTCTTCACATAACCATTGTAACACTATAAAGTGATAATACATTTACAGTTCATGTCACAGATCTTACCTACACTCAGGCCTAACCATGAACACAATGGGATACCATTATGCAACAGAGGGAAGTCTAGGCCCAAACCCATTACATCATGGGAACAAAGATCTTTAGGCTGCAGTTTGAACACATGGAAATAAATAAGATAATATTCAATAATAAAACCCTGCTAGGTTCCTAGTGATTACCATTGTAAAAAGCACACTATTTCTATAGAATCACTGGAAATTCGTTCACAGGCTAAATTCTTGCAAAACACCAAGCGGCAACTCTGCTCACAGTCTGCACTTATTACAGAGTGTGTCCACCATAATTATCAGGCTAACCATAGCAAATTATCTTATCCATGGCTAACCATTATTGAAGCTAAATTACATCTTTCCTTTATCTCTCTGGTAACACTTCATAGTACAATGCTCCTATGTAAAGCCATATGCTATATCTTAACCCCTTCCCGACATTTGACGTATATATACGTCATGGCCGGGAAGTACTTCCCGACACATGACGTATATATACGTCATGACTTCTAACTGTCACTGCGTCTAGAGACGCAGTGACAGAGGGACGATGTCTGCTGTCCCTGACAGCAGACATGTCCCTGCATGCCCAGGGGGGGCTGCGATGCCGCCCCCCCGTCGGCGATCGCTGTGATTGGCTGTTCAGTGTGAACAGCCATTCACAGCGTTTTCTGTGTCACCGGCGAATAACGTTCGCCGGTGACACAGGGATCGGAGGTGATTGGTGCTGTAAAGTACAGCACCAATCACCGCGGGGTGTAAGGGTGACACTGGTGTCACCCCACCTCACCCCGCCCGCCCCCAAAGGCCGTGATTGGTCCGTCGGTCCGACGGACCAATCACAGCCATGGAGGGGGGTTTAAACTAACGGTGTCTGCACTGCAGACGCCATTCCGGTCTGGAATTGCGTGCAGTGCGGTCACCGTACCCAGCTGCCGTGATATACTGACCAGAACCCCTCTAAATACTTACCTGATCACTGCCTGGATCTTGCTTATTCTTGTGACATCCTGTGACATCCTGTGCTGTGTTGTGCGAGTTATTAGATAGAGGGAGATAGAGGGAGATAGAGGCCTAGTGACAGAGAGTGCTATATTTTGTGCTGCTGCAGTGTGATAGAGCTATAGATAGAGAGATAGTGACAGATTGTGCTATATATTTTTTATATAACTGACTGCTGCCCCCCCTTTTGTGCTGATCAGTATAAATTAACTGATCAGCAACTTTTTGGGGGCGCAGGGTTTTTTTTTAGATATATATACCTGTCAGTGCTGCTGCTGCAGTGTCATAGAGTGAGAGATAGAGAGATAGAGACAGAGAGTGATAGAGACTGCTATATTTTGTGTCTGCTGCCCCCCTTTTGTGCACCCCCAGCAACTTTTTGGGGGTGCAGGGGTTATTTTTCATATATATAACTGTCAGTGCTGCTGCTGCAGTGTCATAGAGTGATAGATAGTGAGAGATAGTGTCAGAGTGATAGAGAGTGCTAAATTTTGTGTCTGCTGCCCCCCGCCTTTTGTGCTGATCACTATATCTGAGGTGATCAGCAACTTTTTGGGGGTGCAGAGGTTTTTTTTTTTTTTTATATATATACCTGCCAGTTGCACTGTCAGTTGCACCAAAGGTTGTGAACCTGCTGCCCCTCACTGGTAATCAGTGTCGCATCACTGATCACCTTTTTTTTTTTTTTGTGGGTGCTGTGGGGTCTTTTTTTAATTTTTTTTTTACACACACTGTGATTTTGTGGGTGTCCTGTGGCCACTGTGCGCTGATCAGTGACGTACATCACTGATCATCTTTTTCGGCACAGGGTTGATCTATTTTTTTTTTTTGATCAAATTCCTGTTGCCTTTGAGCGCTGTTCAGTGACGGACGTTACTGACCAACATCTGTGCTCAATTTTTGGCGCAGGACCTTTTTTTTTTTTTTTTTAACCCCTTCAATTTTTTTTTTTTGTATAAAGTATTTTGTTTTTTTCTGCACTACATACACACTACACACTACATACCCCCCGGGTTGAAATAAAGTTTGTACCCCCCCCTACACTATACACGTGTTGAAACATTTCACTACCAGTAACACAAAAATAAAAATGGCATCCCAAATGTCATCCCAGTCATCCAGAAGAATGTATTCAGCGGAGGAGGCATATGCCATGCTTGCCTCTGACTCTGACACAGCCAGTGATGCAAGCGGGGAATTTGAAGGATTCGTCTTAAGCTCCTCTTCCTCCTCTGGTGATGAGGGACCCCCTCAAAGACGCCCCCGTAGAGCAGCTGAGACCCACCCCCCAATAATTGATCTCGTATGGACCCCACCACCAGACAATTTTGAGCCCCAGGTTCCTGAGTTTTTGGCCATGCCAGGAATCCAATTTGATTCCACAGGTCTCAGAGAAATTGACTTTTTCAAATTATTTTTCTCTGATGATTTTATAAATTTAATGGTGGACCAAACTAATTTATATGCCCAGCAGTTTATTGCTCAAAACCCCACGTCATCATTTGCTAGGTGGACCCCTGTAGATGCAGTAGAGATGATGACGTTTTGGGGTCTGGTGTTTCATATGGGCATAGTAAAAAAGCCAGAAATTAGGCAATATTGGAGTACAGATGTTCTGTACAGCACCCCATTTTACCGTATGGCCATGCCCCGGGCTCGATTTGAGACGATCCTTAAATTTTTGCATTACAACGATAATGCACAGTGCCCACCCAGAGATGATCCCACCTTTGACCGGCTATTCAAAGTCAGGCCGGTCATTGATCATTTCAGTGCCAAATTTGCAGAGATGTACATCCCAGATAAATTCATTTGCATAGACGAGTCCCTTATACATTTTAAAGGAAGGGTTAAATTCCGCCAGTACCTTCCCAGTAAGAGGGCAAGGTATGGCATAAAAATGTATAAGCTGTGTGAAAGCACCTCAGGGTACACCCACATGTTTAGGGTATATGAAGGGAAGGATTCAAGAATTGAACCGCCAGAATGCCCCCCCCCTCCCTCGTAGGTGTTAGTGGAAAAATTGTCTGGGATTTAGTGCACCCCTTCCTGGATAAAGGTTATCACCTCTATGTGGATAACTTTTACACTAGCATCCCCCTGTTTAAGGCCCTTGGTTCAAGAGGTACAGCAGCTTGCGGTACTGTGCGCAAGAACCAAAGAGGCCTCCCAAAAACGCACATTGCCCAAGTAATGAGAAGGGGTGAAAGCAGGGGAATATGCACCGAAAATATGTTGTTGGTCAAATATAAGGACAAGAGGGATGTCCTTATACTGACAACAATTCACGGAGACAGTACCACCTACCACCTCCGTCCCTGTACGAGGTACCAGTACCCACACCTCAAAACCTAATTGTATCCTGGATTACAATAGGTACATGGGCGGAGTGGATCTTTCAGATCAGGTACTGAAGCCGTACAGTGCCCTGCGGAAAACAAAAATCTGGTACAAGAAGCTGGCCGTGTATATCATCCAGATGGCACTGTATAACGCTTACGTGCTATTCCGTTCTACCGGCCAGAGGGGGACATTTATGCACTTTCAAGAGGAAGTCATAAAGGGCCTAGTATTTGGGAACCAGCAGGCAGAGGGCCCCAGTACTTCTAGTACTGGCCCCCGTATTGTACCAGGGCAGCATTTTCCGAACGAAATCCCCTCCACTGCAAGAAAGGGCAGGACACAAAAAAGGTGCAAAGTTTGCTATAAAAAGGGAATAAAAAAGGAAACTATTTTCCACTGTGAAACTTGCCCCGACAAACCCGGCCTATGTATAAAGGAGTGTTTTAAAATATACCACACATCTATGGATTATTAGGTTCACCATTTCACCGTGCTTCGGGGGTCTTGCTAATGCCACATAGCACCCACCAACATTCCACCAGAATCTGAGCTGCAAAATCCAAAAATCACTCCTTCCCGTCCTGCCATGCACCCAACTGGTATTTTTTGGTCACATATGAGGCATTGCCATACTCGGGAGAAATTGGGGCACAGATTTTGGGGTGCTTTTTCTCCTTCATACCTTCTGAAAATGAAAAATTTTGAGCCAGAACTGCATTTTTGTGTAAAAAATGTAATTTTTCATTTTCACTGCCCAGTTGTATCAAAATTGGTGAAACCCCTGGGGGTTTGAAATGTACACTATACCCCTAGATGAATTCCCTGAGGGGTGTAGTTTGCAAAATGGGGTCACTTGTGGGGTGGTTCCACTGTATTGGTGCTTTGGGGGTCTTGCTAATGCGACATAGCACCCACCAACATTCCACCACCAAAAATCACTCCTTCCCTTCTGAGTCCTGCCATGCACCCAACTGGTATTTTTTGGTCACATATGAGGCATTGCCATACTCGGGAGAAATTGGGGCACAGATTTTGGGGTGCTTTTTCTCCTTCATACCTTATGAAAATGAAAAATTTTGAGCCAGAACTGCATTTTTGTGTAAAAAATGTAATTTTTCATTTTCACTGCCCAGTTGTATCAAAATTGGTGAAACCCCTGGGGGTTTGAAATGTACACTATACCCCTAGATGAATTCCCTGAGGGGTGTAGTTTGCAAAATGGGGTCACTTGTGGGGGGGTTCCACTGTATTGGTGCTTGGGGGGTCTTGCTAATGCAACATAGCACCCACCAACATTCCACCAGAATCTGAGCTGCAAAATCCAAAAATCACTCCTTCCTTTCTGAGTCCTGCCATGCACCCAAATGGTATTTTTTGGTCACATGTGAGGCATTGCCGTACTCCGGAGAAATTGGGGCACAGATTTTGGGGTGCTTTGTCTCCTTCATTCCTTGTGAAAATGAAAAATTGAGCCAGAACTGCATTTTTGTGTAAAAATTTTAATTTTTCATTTTCACTGCCCAGTTGTACCACAATTGGTGAAACCCCTGGGGGTTTGAAATGTACACTATACCCCTAGATGAATTCCCTGAGGGGTGTAGTTTGCAAAATGGGGTCACTTGTGGGGGGGTTCCTAAATTTTAGCATCTTATGGTGCCTAGAAACCTACATGGTGCCTAAAAAATAATCTCATAAAAAGGAGGCTCCAAAATCAAGTAGGTGCTCCTTCTATTATGAAGCCTGTGGTTTGGTCAACGTGCACACTAGGGCCACATATAGGATATTTATGAAAACAAAAGAATTGGGGGAATCAATTTTTAGTCACATTTCTCTAGTAAAATGTACTGTGTTCCTTAGAAAAATGTATTAAAATTGCAAATCTGCAAAAAAAATGAAATTTTGAAATTTCACCTACACTTTGTTTTAATTCCTGTGAAACACCTAAAGGGTTAACAAACTTCCAAAATGCTGTTTTGAATACTGTGAGGGGTGCAGTTTTTGAAATGGTATCATTTATGGGGGTGTCTCACATACAAGTCCCTCAAAGTCACATCAGAACTGAACTGGTCCCTAAAAAAATCAGTGTTTGAAATTTTCTTGAAAATTTGAGAATTTGCTATTCATATTGTAAGCCTCCTAGTGTCCAAAAAAATTAAAAGGAAGTTGAAATAATGATGGAAACATAAAGTAGACATATGGTCTATGTTAGTTATTAACTATTTTGAGTGGTATGATTATTTGTCTCACAAGCAGAAAATTTAACATTTTGCAAATTGCTAAATTTTCCATTTTTTTTTTTACGACATTTTGGTATTTTTCACAAAAAAACACAGACTGTATCGACCCAAATTTACCACTAATTTGAAGTACAATGTGTCACGAAAAAACAATCTCAAAATCACTGGGATAAGTAAAAGCAAAAAAAAGTTATCCCCACTTAAGTGATACATGTCAGATTTGAAAAAAAGGGCTCTGTCAGGAACGCAAAAACTGGCTCTGTCAGGAAGGGGTTAAAGTCCTGGTACACAATTCAATCAAATATATTTATCAGGTATTCATGTCTCATCCAGGCATATCTTGTTCCATCTTCCGGAGTAGGTCAGCGCACACATACACTGACTGTGTTTCAACCTTGTGTTTTAAACAGATGTGTGGTGGAGGAGTGGAGGGGAAGTTATATCCTGTCCAATTGTCTTAGTAGCACCATTCTCCTAAACAGGTTTTTATAGCCACACCCCTTACCACTGGATCTGAGATATCCTGTAATAAACTAATAATGGCTATAAAATGTGTCTGCAATGTGATATAACATTCTAATAACGGTCATCTGATAGCTAATCATGTGCATTTAGAGACTAAACATCGATGGTATGAGAATTAATATACTACGTTGCCCTGGGTGCATTTGGACTTTGACACTAAGGATTGAATGTCTGCTGACATTTAACCCTTTTGAGTGGCAACATCTGTGAAAGATGTGCAAAAAATGCCAGCGTTGCTCACATTTGTTAGATAAATAAAAATAAAAATGTTGTGTACAAAAAAAGATTATATTTCCTATACAGGTTGAGTATGCCTTATCCAAAATGCTAGGTGCCAGAAGAATTATGGATAACGGATTATTCCCTATTTTGGATTATTTTTGAGTGCCAGTTACATGTTATTTCCCTAGTAGTGCCAGCTACAGATGTACCCAGTAGGTTTTTATAGTTATATTATATAATATGTACATGTACATTTTGGAGACTGCTTTTCGTAATAATTTGGATAAGGGATACTCAACCTGTATAAGGTAAACAGTGCAGGTCATTATGACAAATAAAAATGTTTGCTTGCCAATTTTCACACGTATTTTGACAAATTCACTTTTTTACTCAAGATAATTCACACTTTTCTAATAAACAGGCAGAGGATGATGTTGTGCAGCACAGATTTAGGTATATTCAATGCTGCTTTGGTGAGCAGTGCCTATTACTTACCGTCATACGCCTTCACCTGCTGTTTCTAATAACCAAAATGGAAATGGCAAGTACACCCGTGAAAACAGCGAGGCTTGCTGCATTAGGTTTGGGGGAATCCTAGCCGTCCTCTGATGGTGGTGATTTGTCCGGAACATAGAATAGGGCGAGGGGGTTAGACGCGAGGATGGTTTGTTTATTGTGACCCTCGCTGAAAACCAGCCCATACAAACCACCTTGCCGGACGCATTGATTATACCCTATGGTGTAATAGTTAGTATTACTGCCTTCCTGTATTAGCGTAGTTTTCCTCCCACAATCCAATAATTTACTGGTAGGTCAATGATCTCCCCTTAATTTCCACTGTACGTACGACGATTGAAATTTCCATTGGAGCAGGGTTTCGTAAATCATTTATAGATGCACAAATTGAGTCCACTCCAATATGAAATATTTTCCATTAGAGCTAGGTCTATAATTAAAATATTTATGCTGTTGTAAAGGAAGAACAAAATAGAAGTCTATCTTGTGTACAGTGCAGCCCAGAATCAAATCAAATGCATTAGCATAGTTTCACAAGTAGGTGGTGCATACCAAGACATCGGTAGTGCCTTTGTTCTGAGTAGCTAGCTTCCCTCCTGTTGAGGCAAAGGTGCAACATTCTAGAAGTACCCACGCATTTAGATTCCTACCACCTGTAGGGCAAGTAGGAGTCACCTTTCAGTCCCTATCTGCTTCAATAGCTACGCTAGTGGCTGATGGGCATGGTGTTGTGTCTTTGACAGTGTCTGGCAGATTGACCTTCAGTTCTGCTACCTATAGAAAAGGGTTTGTCTCTGGTGCCGCACATTGCAATGGGCCCATACCTAAAATGGTGATGTCCATTGCCTCATGCTTCACTTCTTTGCATCTTTCCTTCTGGAGGCCTAGCATGGCCCTCAGGTTTCGTTCCTGGTGAGCCGACACGGGTTCTAGGTAGGCTTTGGGTCTCTTTCTTTAGGTTTGATCCTTTTTGTCCAAAGTTGGACAGAATAGTCCCTACGATGACCCTCGGGCAGCTTTCCTTCCTTCTGTTGCAACCCCACAGTCCAGAGGGATGCCAATATATCTAAAGTTCATTCCTTTTCTCAATTTTTGTTTCGATGTTGGGAACCCTGGTCCACAAGGTGGTGGACAATCAAGCCACATTCGGGAGCAGATCTCCAGACCTGGGGAATTGGAAAGTGGCAGACAGGAACCATTACAGATGACTGGGTCAGAGGTACCATTTTCCAGGAATACACTCTGACTTTTTTTTAATTATAGAATATATAGAGCAACCTTCGATATAAAGGTTTCTGCCGGAGTATGTTACCAGCACTGGCTGAGGTTAAAGTGCTTGAGCATCACTTCCAATTTCTGGCATTGTCACTTTGACGGTCCACGGTTATGTGTATTTTCATGCGGCTTTGTCACGTCTCAGATATGAACCTACTGTAGCTGAGTGTCCTACTTATCCTGGCTCAGTTACTTATCTTCTTGGGGTACACATCTGTCCCACGGTAGTTCTTTGCTTTCTCAAACAGATGATCAATGGGAAGTATTCCTCCTTGACTGTGTTTCAGTAGATGAACTCTGGAATCCTGCAAGGCTCCTGATTTAACATTGGGTGTTTTTTCTCCTGGCTAAGAGCCTACAGGTGATGTCCCCAAATGGGTTCAGTATACTCTTATGTATAGTTACTGTGCTTTCTAGTTCCAATTTAACATCGCTGATATCTTCAGACAATAAATTTGGTGGTGCAGCATTTCCCAAAAAACTGACTGGAGCGTGCAGGAGATGCTTGCGGTGGCCCGCAAAATTGCTGGACACTTTTGCCATTCTGCCACTGGAGGCTGGAGCAGCAGAAAAAACTCCTCAACCTGCCCTTCCATCGCCTCCAAACAAGAGGTGATGCGCTGGAACTCCACCCTCTATATGCTGCAGAGGATGGAGGAGCAGCTAAAGGCCTTTCAAGCCTACAC
This sequence comes from Crinia signifera, assembly GCF_055691185.1. Lineage (NCBI taxonomy): Eukaryota > Metazoa > Chordata > Amphibia > Anura > Myobatrachidae > Crinia > Crinia signifera. The sequence goes on along the minus strand of NC_139217.1, from coordinate 141,007,975 downwards.
GCCCACCTACAATCTAGGCAGAGGAGCGGGGATGCACCTGACAAGCGCTGTGGAGGTTGATTTCAGTGTACAAGGTTTTCCAGCCATTTGAACTTGCCACACGTGAAGTCAGCTCCGACACTGCCAGCTTGAGTCAGGAGATTCCCCTGATCAGGCTGTTTCAGAAGCAGCTGGAGTAACTGAAGGAGGAGCTAAAGCAATGCCATTCCGCAAAGCGTGTAGCTCTTGTGGATGAAGCCCTCCATACACTTTGCCAGGATACAACGTGGTTAGTCAGAGAAATACATTCTGGCCACCGTGCTCGATCCTCGGTTTAAAGCGTATGTTGTGTCTTTGTTTCTGTCAGACACAAGTCTACAAAGGAGCAAAGACCTGCTGGTCAGGACCTGTGGCTGCAAAGAAACAGCTGATATTTCCGACACAACCCGCTGGCGGGTATGCAGGGCAGGCAGGAGGGAGTTTGTTCCGGACTATTGCTGCATTGGATGCTGTCACCATTGAAAAAATGGTGGAGGATTACTTTGGTGACAGCATCCAAGTAGACATGTCACAGTCCATACCTCTACTGGCAGGAAAAAAAGAGGCAGTTTGGAGGCCCCTGTACAAGCAATTGCCTCCAGAGACTACAGAGGTACCTGTGATTGTGGAGTCCAGCGGGGATGAATTGATCTGTGTTGATGAGGCACACTGAAGGGAGTTGAGGAATCGGAACATAAGGAAGACATCTTGTCTCTATAGAGCCAACTTTGTACAGGGAGAGGTGACTTGCTTCTTGTTTTTTGTGGGGTCCAAACAAACCAGTCATTTCAGCCACAGTTGTAGGGCAGAATATATCCTGGCACCAAATGTTATGACCATGTGCTTGAATTTCCTATCTCTTCCCTCTTGTATTATACACCATATACCCCAGACCTGGCTCTCGGCGATAGTGTTCCCGCAAATAAAGCACAAGATGTGTGAGACTTGTTTTGAACCACCAGAAGCTTCAGTGTAGATCTTCATACAGCATGTAGAAGACCTACCTGCTTCATACTGGTCCAGTTTCTTCACCATGTGGTTTGACAACTTGCAACTTTGCATATACTCTTAATACTTTTATAGCTATGGGGAGTGACAGTTACGTGTGGTACAGCAACACAGGTATAGTTGAATGAGGTCTTTCACACCTAGCTGCTGCCTTGCGCACAAAGGTTTTCTAGGTATCGAAATGGAATTTCTTTTTGGGCTGTTGTGTTATTTCGTACACATTGTAATCATTTAATTCAGGATGGAAAAGGTTAATAAAGCCCTCAGTTGCAAAGGGGATACTATCACAACTGGAACTGTCTTGGGTGTCAGCAGATGCTGTTTTAAAGTTGATCTATACAACTTCTTAATAATAAAACAAAATTATTAAGTTGTCCAATGAGCAGCAGGCCGCAAAGGACATTTTAAAGTTTATGGTTAAAATTAAAACCTTATTTGTATTGCTTTGCCAAAGTTTAACCTAAGTTTTATACATATTGAACTTCCATTGTGATCATACCTATTTTCTTATGTCTTTAGGAAACGTATTTGGTGCATACTTTGCGTTTTGTGCAGTCGTTGATGGAATTGAGTACAAAACTGGAATGGGACAGAATAAAAAAGAAGCAAAAGCAAATGCGTCAAAACTTGCACTAGATGAGCTTCTTCAATATGAGGACTCCGAACACCAAGGTACTAACCAGAGATACTTCTACTTTCTTAGGAGAGACTCATGAATTGATTTATGCACAATAAGTGGAAATCAAACCAGTTTGATATTTCTGGAGCAAAATGCCTCTAGATTTAATCTGTTTGTAGTGTTGTATAAGCACCTTTCATGGCTTGATTCTCCATTCTATTTATGCTATATTTAGATCAAGAATGCCCAACATTTTTATATATTTTCCAACTTTTGACATTTAACCTCAAAATGTGGTTTTATTTGCTCTTGGAGAGCCTGCAGAAATAATGGTCCACTTGAAGATGCTGTTGAAACAAGTTTTATTTTAGGCAATCCGAAATATATATGGTTTCTGTACTTGTGTTAATTGCTTTGCTTACAAATTCATTGTTAAAGTGAATAAATGGAAATTGGAGCACTACCATTGCATCCTAGACACTGTAAGCATAATAAAAAAACATTTAATACCAATAACATAAACATATATGAAAAAACAAAAATTTACAAATAACATTCGTAAATAAATATCAATAGTTCTACTGTGCATATATAGAATAAAAAAGCCTCATTAGGTTAAAAGTCAATGCCGGTTTCATTTGATGGAGGATGAAAACCCAACAGTGTATCAGAATTAGAGGGCTCCAGTAAATAAAACAAGGTAAGAGATGCCTGTTCATCTCAAACGCAGCTGGTACTTACCAAAGCTTCGGGTATTGGGGATGTCATGCAGAGGATATCGTCCACAGCTCGTGACTCCTGGCTAGATTCTGCTTGACGTTAAATCGGCTAGTGCTCTGTCTGTGTGGAGCAATACTGGTTAACCCCTTGTAAGCTGTTAAGTACAGTACTGGCCAAAAGTCCATGGTGGAAAATAGGCCTAGACAGTAGTGCACAAGAGTGGCAACAAGTGGTATAGTTGTATCCTCAACCCGTTTCTCTGCAACTTGCAGCTTTTTAAAAAGGCAAATCACACAAAATGGTCATAAAAGGTGTTTATTCTGTTCTCAAGGCCCCATACACTATGCAATTTGGTCCCGATTCCAATGGAACGGGCTGTGAAATCGGACCAAATCGCATGTGTATGACATCCAATCCGATGCGCGGTCCCATGCATATCGGAGTCTGAGGTGGGATGGGCTGCACATAAGCTAAATCTTATGTGCAGCGGGGGGACGCAGAGAGGCGGGCAGGCTATACTGCGAGCCGACTCAAAAAGGCGGGCGTGGGGGGTGCGGCTGGCGACCAAATTAGGACACTGATTGGCTGACAGAGCAATCAGTGACTTCACATTCCTTTGTATGGGGTTTTTTTGTGTGCAGCTCAGCTCCTGTTGGGAGAGTAATTGCTGATTGTATCTGCCGAGATTGTATCTGTCTTGAAAAAGTTCCCTGTACACAAAGGGTTACGAAACGCGTTGACGCAAAATCTTGCTTCATGGTGGTTCTCCTGTCTGTTGGAACAAGCTCTGCTGCATTACACTATACACAGAGCATCTACCCTGAAGTGCTTCTGAGCACCGGGCACAAGCGACTTCAGAGAGACTCATTGCCCGGTCCCTGGAACGTGAGCGTGGCGGCTCATAGAAACAAGCTCATAAACCGAAGGTATTTACCGGCTTTCCACCACCACACACCCTCTTTTCTACTAGAAAGGAATCTAGGACGCGAGGGCATGAGTATAGATTAGAAGAAAAAAGATTTCATTCAGCTAGTAGAAAGAATTTCTTTACGGTCAGAACAATCAAACTCTGGAACTCTCTTCCCAGAGAGGTGGTAACGGCTGGCTCATTAAATGTGTTCAAGGCAAAGTTGGACAAACATTTACTGGAGAAAAACATCCATGGGTACAAATAAGAAATATAAATTGTCTGTAAAATACCAGAACCTACCAAATCAGCAATGGATATCTACACCAGGTTGAACTAGATGGACGCAAGTCTTTTTTCAGCCTTACCTACTATGTAACCACAAACAGCCGACGGACCAAACTCCTTATCCCGCTCACCCAGGACTGGACTCAACTTTTAGTAAGTGAGCACATTGACCACAACTGACATTTTTAGGGTGGACACAAGGTCCATGTTCTGATTCACATACTGCAACTCAGCCCCTTTCAAAATACAGAATATCTGCGTGTTTTGCTCACATGCTAAGAAGGACGGGCTGTCTGCGCTTCATCTAAACTATATATTTGGACTTACATATATTTTTATCTATTTGCCGCAAATTAAAGCACTTATACCAGTGCATAATTAACAACAGGAGACCTCCATTGCATTTCCCTTCCTATATTTAATAATCATCCAGATATTTACATAATTTATTGGCTGTTACATTTACTGTATTTTATACTTTATGCAACTTTTTAAATAATATGTATTGTAATTTTTTGTTCATTTTTATTATAAAATTGCTACATTTATAGCAGTGTGTCCGAACTCCTTTCTTCTCGGCAGATACAATCAGCAATTACTCTCCCAACAGCGCATTAACATCCAATTGTATTTGTTCTGTCTTCCTTCTTTGTAAGTCCAGGTTAACTCACTGGATGGATGCAGTAGTTGGTTAGAGGATTTACGAATAATTCAGAATTACTTTCTGGTGTATCTAATTATATATTTGACATTTCATTGAGCGCCGGGTTCTCTGTAACCTGGTGGAGATTATTCTTCATCAAGAATTACACTGCCTTTTTTCAGCTCCGCTCCTGGCATACCCTGCACGGTTCACCATGAACCCCCCTGCCCGGCTCCCCCTGGGGAGTTGCATGTGAAAAAATTTAGCACATGCAAAACTTGGCACATTAAGTGCCTAATAGTGTGTAAGCCCTGCCTTACACTTGTTTGCTTGATTTTATTTTTATGTTTTTTTAGTCCAAATCAGTCTTGAAAACTTAGGAGGTATTCAATCCCGGATCAAGACTGTCGGTCCGTCCCGACAGCCGTGACCCTGGCCTCTTTTCATTTTGCTCGGCCGCATATTGCCAGGCGGGATAAAATTTCCCTCTGCCGATCAGTGAAAATGGGGCGTGTCCACGTAAACGGCCATGGTTTGACAAGTTCCTGCCGTGATCACTACAATTCATGCCCGTTCTAGGCAAACTGGGCCCGACCTTTAAAGAGAGGTCGGGCCCGGTTTGCCTAGGGCCGGCTTCAGTCGTTCTGACTCTTTAATGCTGTCGGGCAAGACCGCATTGAATAGGTACCCGCAGCTATTTCCCCTGTTGGAAATAGCAACAGGGATTCAATACCCCCAAAGGCTTTTAACCCACAGTTGTCTTTTATGAGGCATTTTAGCTTGTTCTGTTTTTTAGTTTTTTCATTTTGCAGTTTTAAACCTGAGAAGATGTCATGATGTACAATAATAACATAAAAAATATATTCAGCTAGTCTTAAGGCCCTTCCAACAGATGGGAGAACGTTTCTGCTTATGCAATTCTTGTTCCTCCTACTCTTCCCAACCACAGCACGGCAGAAACTGCTGCAGCAGCCAGAGCAGGTCCCCAACTATCCACCTACCCTACCTAACAGCATGTAATGAAGATCCCAAAACCCTCAATGAATCAGCAAACAATCAAGAGAAAAAAATAACTGACTGGGGATCGATCTCACATGGATTTCACAATAGCTACAGTGTTTTGATTCACAGACCACTCTGCCTATGAGTCGCTTCTTAATTTCAGTTTGTCAAAAGTTTTGTCAAGTAAAAATGTTTTTCATTTAATGGACCCTTATAGGCATTTTAAGGGTCCACTTAAGGGAGTCTGTTTATTGTATTGTATTAGGAAAGTCCAAAGCTTTCCAACAACATCAGAATGCATGAAAACAACAAATAGCATGGATACTTATGACAGCACCCTGAAGGGCTTGTCTGATTTAAACCCATCTTCGAACTTAGGTCATCCCTTTAAGATAAGGTAGTGTGTGAATACTGTGTATTCACCGATATTTTACATCAATGGTTTAGCAATATTTATAGCTACCGAAGAACCAAGGTGTTCAACTAAATAACAGTAATCCGATATCTAGAAGGTCTATATCCGTGGTCTCCAACCTGTAGCTCGCGAGCTACCAGTAGCTCACTGTCATAATTTAAGTAGCTCGTCTAGCTGCAGCACTGCTGAGACTTAGGTCGCTGTGGTATCTGAAGCTTCATTGCTTTCTGGAGCAGATGTCCTTGGCATTCACCTCTGCTCCCGTGGGTTCCCACTGCCACCTGCAGACATCTGCTGAGACTCCCTACTCACTGGTCACTTACAGTAAATGGCAGTTCCTTGGCTGTAGCTGTGGTAGTCTGGTCTCTTCAACATGGTTACCCCCATCTTGCCGATGCCAGCATAACCGCTGGTCCCGTCTCTAACTATGTTGGTGGGTACACATATTGGGCCCAACTCAGACTTGATCGCAGGGCAGATTCTCAAAATGGTCAAAACTATGTGCATTGTAGATGGGGCAGATGTAACGTGCAGGGTGTGCTCAAACTGAAATCTAAATTGTAGTGTAAATAATGCAGCCAGTATTTACTCTGCACAGAAACCATGTAACCCAACAAAAATCTAACTCTGCACATTTTACATCTGACCCACCTGCAGTGCACAAAGTTTGCCCATTTAGAGAACAAATTTGTCCTGCGATCGTGTTTAAATTAGGCCTATTGTATAGTGTGTGCCAAGCCTTACGCTTCTGCAGCTGGTTGGGTAGACTGATTTGCTCTTTAATTCTGATCCTTTTACAGCCCTTTAGTTAAGTTTATATCTGTACTGTTTATTTTCACATTGCAGCAGGTGCTTAATTATTTGGGCACATTTAAGCAGTGAGTTGCAGATAAACTGGGGGAGTTCAGGGATGATATTTCCATATTCATCATTTATAGACGTGGAACAGGCAGTGGCTTCCATACTGGCATTGGCGATTGAACTGTCCCCAATTACAGTTCTATTTGAGGGGGCTAGCATGATTTGCCAACATGGATGGAGGACTGTATCATAACCTGAAATTTGATGAAATACTGGAGCACCAGGTAGAATTCAACTGTTGAATCTCCAGAATAGTCATGTCCTGGCTTCCTCCAGTTGTCACTTGTCTCCTTATGCGCCATGCAATGTCAGGAAATAAATACAGATGACCGTCGGAGGTCAGATAAGTATACACCCCACAGCTTGACCCTAACACTACGTGCTAGTACACCTGTACCCCTCTACCTAACCTTTATTCCCCTCTACTAAGTTCCTAACTACCTCCCTGCAGTGTAACCTTAACCTCTCCCACCTAAGTCCCCCATAGTGCTTAAACCAATAGGCATGCTGCATATACTTTTAATCCGCAGAAGCTGCTTGTGCATCCTATTCATTCATTTTGCGAATAAAGCGTTTAAATGGAAAAAGTATGCAAATGTCCTCTCTGCTACCAAGTTGCACGGCTCTTACATTCTATGTTTAACGCAACTTGTATCACACAGAGGATATTGTATGATGACCGATCTCTAAAAGCCAATTTTACAGGTCTCCTTACTATCAGAAATGAATTAATTAGCTCCACCTGTGGATCTTTTAAAATGTCAACTAGTAATGATTACAACTGTGAACCAAGTAGGTGGTCCTTGAGGACTGAGTTTGTGAAACATTTGTCTAGTCCGTGGCTTTTAGTTTATCTTCCATCACAATGTCTATTATTCTGTATTTTCTCTTATGATCCTCTCTCTGTGTTTTGGGCTTTTTAATTTATATGCTGCTTTAACATCACTGGAGCCTCTGCTTATGATGCATGGGCATGTTTGAGGAGCTGCTATGCAGCCCTTGTAGATTTAAGTTTAACTTTTATTTTTGTGCTTTTTTTTTTAATTATATTTTTAGGTCTGTGTTCTGCTTGTATAAGTGCATATATTCAGAGCCAGCCTTATCCAATTTGATGCCCTAGGCAAGATTTTTGTTGGTGCCCCATAGCAGATGATGCCACCACCAAACTTAAACATAAACCAGTATGTTAGACACCAAAAATAACATACTGGTTTAGGACAGCCCTCCATCTTGCTTTTTCCCAGGCAGCCCATCTTGCTCTCCTGCACAGCCAGCCACAAAACCCAGTCAGGGCCCGCAGCCGCACAGGTACCCCGCCCGGTGCCGTTCAGGCCTGCACGCTAACACTGCTGGATCAGAGCAGAGGTATAACTTTGTGGGCCCCATAGCAGAATCTTTTCACTACTGGGAAATTGAGTTAACATGCCGATACTTGGGATCATGGCATCAGGATGCCAACATTAAAGTCCTGACTGCCAACATTACCTCCAGCCAGAATCCTGGCACACAGGGTTTATTCACAACCCCCACAGTGAGGAATAGAACTTTGTGGTGAGCAAAGCAAGCCAATGTGCCGGCACTTCGGTATGTTCACCCTTGCCGGCATTCTGGCGGCCAGGATCTTGCTGTTGGGATTGTGACTGCAGGATTCCGGCTGCCATCAAATCATACTGACCCCACTACAATGCCCCTTAGGAGGATAGGAGATAGTTGACGGACAAAGAGGGTGTCAGGAGTAGAGGGAGAGAAAGGGATGAGAGGGGGAGAGAGTGAGAAGGAATCGGGGACAGAGGGAGGGTTTCAGAGGCAGTAGGGAGGAGTAAGAGAGAAAGTGCCTGGGAGGGAGAGAAATGAGGGAACAAGAGAGGGTGTCAGTGTGAGAGTGTGTCAAGGAGAGATTAAAAAAAGTGTCACTGTGAGAGAGTATCAGGGAGCGAGAGACAGACAGACGGATGAGGCTATGGCCAAAAGGACGGTTGGACAAAGCACCATATGGGAACATAGAAGGATGGGTGGCGGTGAAGGGGAATAGATGGATGGATGGGTGTGGGTGAGGGGAGTGTAGATGGACAAAGAGATGGGCCGAGAATCAAATGGAGGCATAGACTTACAGACAGGTGGACAAAGCACCATATGGGGGCATAGACGGATGGGTGTGGGGGGCAAAGATGGATAGGTGAAGGTATAGACGGTGACTGTAGGGGAGGAGCATAGATGACTATTTTGCAGAGAATCATATGGGGGCATAGATGGATACAGCGCTGAGGTCATGGGTTTGGTCCCCACCATGGCTCTAACTGTGCAGAATTTGTATATTCCCCGTGCTTGCATGGATTTACTCCGGGTACTCCGGTTTCCTCCCACAACCCAAAAATATACAGGTAGCTTAATTGGCTTCCAACAAAAATTAACCGTAGATTGTCTGTGTGCGTGTACATGTGGTAGAGAATATAGAGCGTAAGCTCCACTGAGGCAGGGACTGATGTTCAAATATTCTCTCTGTAAAGCGCTGCGGAATATGTGTGCTCTATATAAGAAACTGTTATTAATAATAAATAATAATAATAATAATACAGAGATAGTTTGGAATACAAAATCAGCCCAGAAAATTTCCTGGTGGCATGACAACACACACATAGCACTGTACACACAATTTAATGTATCACTGAGGCCCCAGCACAATAACAAAACGTATACACACACACTAGTATATGCAAAACATTCAGTAATGATGTTACCAGGCAGAGGGCAGATGGGTTCAAATTCTCCTACCGGATACTCCCATACTGACCGCACCATCCCTGCCACAGCTGTGCACAGGGGCGCAGATTTAATTTTTTTTTCCGGGTACTCTCCAAACATTCTAAACACAAGTGTTGCCTACAGTATGTACAACACTTAGACCATACTCTATACTTGAAAACTTATCCCAATAGTCGTTTTAAATGTTTAAAAGAGGCGCACATCTATTGAATATAGTATTTTCTGAGAAAAATGTCTAACATACTGTACAGTATTGTAAAGTAGTTCTTGTGCTATAGTGCATTCCATTGGAGACTTCACGCACGTGCACAATGCAGATTCTTTTGCTATAGCATTGCATTAGACATCTGACGCATGCGCAGCAGTGATTTTAAAGAAACATCTGGTGGATGATCACCGGTATTACAGTCATCGTGTAACTCCATACGCCATGCCGTGAGACTTATTGCGCTGCAGGTAGCGACTAGGCACGCTGTGACAAGTTGTCAGGACAGATGCCATAGGCAGCATAGATGAGGGTGTCTCTCTAGATAGATGGATAGATATAGAGATATATAATTTTTTTTTTTTTTTTTTATCCCATACTTTTATTAATATTAAGCATACAATGAGGAAGGCAGAAGTAGGGACCAGACAGAGCATTTATGAGAGCATAAATGACAATGGAGAGGGTCCGAAAACAGGGAGAGACGTCAATCATGAAAATTGAATGCAAACATTAAAGGGCTTTAACATTAACCCCTTCCCGACATTTGACGTACATGTACGTCATGGTCGGGAAGTACTTCCCGACATTTGACGTACATGTACGTCATGGCTTTAAACTGTCACTGCGTCTATAGACGCAGTGACAGTTAGGTGATGTCTGCTGTCCCTGACAGCAGACATCCCCCCTCGCCGCCCAGGGGGGGCAGGGGTGCCCCCCCCCGGTCGGCGATCGCTGTGATTGGCTGTTCAAATCTGAACAGCCATTCACAGCGTTTCCTGTGTTACCGGCGGCTAAGCCGCTCGGTAACACAGGGATCGGTGGTGATCGGTGCTGTCAAGTACAGCACCGATCACCACCGATGTGCAGCCCCCCCCCCTCGCACCCGCCGGGCACTCACCCGGCAGCAGCAGCAGCTCCCCCGGCTCCCCCGGCAGTGTCAGGAGCGCACGCAGCGCTGCCCTCCTCCCCCCTCCCCCCCGCAGCAGCAGCAGCAGCATCAAGCTGCAAAAAAAGTTAAATATTAGTAAAATTAAAAATATATGTACTGAATATATATATATATATATATATATATATATATATATATATATATATATATATATATATATATATATATATATATATACACACACACACACACACACACACACACACACACACACACACACACACACACACACACACACACACACATATAGAAAGATATTCCCGACATATGACGTATATATACGTCATGGTCGGGAGGTACTTCCCGACCGAAGTCGTACATATACGTCATGGTTTTAAACTGTCACCGCGTCTATAGACGCGGTGACAGTTTGGAGATGTCTGCTGTCCCTGACAGCAGACATCCCCCCTCGCGGCGATCGCTGCGATTGGCTGTTCAAATGTGAACAGCCAATTGCAGCGTTTTCTGTGTTACCGGCGGCTAAGCCGCTCGGTAACACAGTGATCGGTGGTGATCGGTGCTGTTAAGTACAGCACCGATCACCACCGATCGCCAGCCCCCCCCATCCCACCCGGCAGCCCCCCCTCCCTCCCACCCACCCGGCTGCCGCAGCGCCAGCACCCCTCCCAACCCCCCACCAGCCGCAGCGCCAGCCCCCCTCCCAAAGCTGGTGACCAAAATGGGGTCACATGTGGGGGGGTTCCACTGTATTGGTGCTTCGGGGGTCTTGCTAATGCGACATAGCACCCACCATTCATTCCACCACCAAATATCACTCCTTTCCTTCTGAGTCCTGCCATGCACCCAACTGGTATTTTTTGGTCACATGTGAGGCATTGCCGTACTCGGGAGAAATTGGGGCACAGATTTTGGGGTGCTTTGTCTCCTTCATTCCTTGTGAAAATGAAAAATTTTGAGCCAGATCTGCATTTTTGTGTAAAAAATTACATTTTTTTACACAAAAATGCAGTTCTGGCTCAAAATTTTTCATTTTCACAAGGAATGAAGGAGACAAAGCACCCCAAAATCTGTGCCCCAATTTCTCCCGAGTACGGCAATGCCTCACATGTGACCAAAAAATACCAGTTGGGTGCATGGCAGGACTCAGAAGGGAAGGAGTGATGTTTGGATTTTGCAGCACAGATTCTGGTTGAATGACCCCCGAAACACCCATACAGTGGAACCCCCCCACAAGTGACCCCATTTTGCAAACTACACCCTTCAGGGAATTCATCTAGGGGTATAGTGTACATTTCAAACCCCCAGGGGTTTCACCAATTTTGATACAACTGAGCTGTGAAAATGAAAAATATTTTTTTTTTCATTTTCACAGCCCAGTTGTACCACAATTGGTGAAACCCCTGGGGGTTTGAAATGTACACTATACCCCTAGATGAATTCCCTGAAGGGTGTAGTTTGCAAAATGGGGTCACTTGTGGGGGGGTTCCTAACTTTTAGCATCTTATGGTGCCTAGAAACCTACATGGTGCCTAAAAAATAATCTCATAAAAAGGAGGCTCCAAAATCAAGTAGGTGCTCCTTCTATTATGAAGCCTGTGGTTTGGTCAACGTGCACACTAGGGCCACATATAGGATATTTATGAAAACAAAAGAATTGGGGGAATCAATTTTTAGTCACATTTCTCTAGTAAAATCTGCTGTGTTCCTTAGAAAAATGTATTAAAATTAAAAATCTGCAAAAAAAATGAAATTTTGAAATTTCACCTACACTTTGTTTTAATTCCTGTGACACCTAAAGGGTTAACAAACTTCCAAAATGCTGTTTTGAATACTGTGAGGGGTGCAGTTTTTGAAATGGCATCATTTTTGGGGGTGTCTCACATACAAGTCCCTCAAAGTCACATCAGAACTGAACTGGTCCCTAAAAAAATCAGTGTTTGAAATTTTCTTGAAAATTTGAGAATTTGCTATTCATATTTTAAGCCTCCTAGTGTCCAAAAAAATGAAAATGAGGTTGAAATAATGATGGCAACATAAAGTATACATATGGTCTATGTTAGTTATTAACTATTTTGAGTGGTAAGATTATTTGTCTCACAAGCAGAAAATTTAACATTTTGCAAATCGCAAAATTTTCCATTTTTTTCCGACATTTTGGTATTTTTCACAAAAAAACACAGACTGTATCGACGAAAATTTACCACTAACTTGAAGTACAATGTGTCACGAAAAAACAATCTCAAAATCACTGGGATAAGTAAAAGCAAAAAAAAGTTATCCCCACTTAAGTGATACATGTCAGATTTGAAAAAAAGGGCTCTGTCAGGAATGCAAAAACTGGCTCTGTCAGGAAGGGGTTAAAGAAACAGTGGCAACAAATATAGCCATAGTATCAAGATTTATATGTGGATGAGAGGAGAGTATAACTGGAGAATGAGAGATAATGTTGGTGGTAGGAAGGACAGAGGAGGAAGGGAGAGGAGATCCAGCAGCGAGTGGGGACTACTAGTATATACTTTAAAATAATTTTCTCTGATAGCGACACTAATTGAGCATTTTGAGATTGTCAGCCGGATTGTGTCCCATAATTTCTCATCCAGATGTTCACCCCGATCTGATTCCCAGGCTTGTTCATGTGGTTCTAGAATGGGAGGATCAGCTATCAAGATATAATTGTATAACAGTACCAATATTTACAAATTTACCATTTTATTTCCTCCCTTCACTTTGCTCCATCACACCAAACTCCTACATCAATTGAAAAGTACTGCATTCATAAACCTACCCACAAAGGGACTATTTAAGGGTAGTGGGGATCCCATGCTTTTCTTGTAGATCTGCAAAAGATTTGGGAGTCGAATTTGCCAAGATTTGGTGAACTCTGGTAATACCCGCAGAGATCCAGGGGTCGGCCATCGAAGGGTACAGACCTGGAGGGAATCATGGGTTTTTCCACAGGGGGGTGAGGAGATGAGGCTAGCTTAAATTTTTTTTTTATTAAGTTCTCCCAAATATGGAGAGTCAGTTCTACAGAGGGTCAGGGGGAGGAGTAATGTGAATGATTCTTGCGCGGTAGCCAAGGAAGGGATGAGATTGACGACGTACCAACAAAATCCCTTTCTAAGTGAACTCATCTCTTAGTGTTTGGGGGGGGGGGGTTGCGAAGCTATGAGTTGGCTAAGACTAGTTGCATTAAAATAGCGTTGGATGATAGGTAAGCCAAGGCCTCCTGATTTGAACATATGGATCGAATTTTGTATTCTAGGTTTTTTATAGTTCCAAATGAATTTGCATATGGTGGATTGGAGGTTGCTTAGTACAGAAGAAGGGACTTGAATTGGAAGGGTTTGGAATAAATACAGTAATTTAGGGAGTGTATTCATTTTCATGGCATTTATACGACCTACCCAAGAGAGTAAATAAGTTTGCCATTGTTGTAAATTTGTGAATTGATCTAAACAGAGGGGGATAGTTGACAGGATAGAGAGACTCCTAGGATTTCGTAATTTGGACCCTTAGGTATTTTAGAGAGCATTTTCTCCAAGTAAAGTCGAAATTTGTTTGTAGAAGTTTTCTAGAATGATTGGATAAATGTAGTGGTAGGGCCTCCGACTTTGTGTTGTTGATTTTATAGCCTAAGATAGTGCCGTAATTGTAAAGTTCGAGAAATAAATTTGGAAGAGAAATTAAGGGTTTAGTTAATGTTAGGAGAATATTGTCGGCAAATGGAGACATGGTATATTGGGAGTGTTTAATCTTAACACCTGTGATGTCGACGTGGGGCAGATACGACAGGCTAAAGGCTCAATTATGAGAACAAAAATGAGGGGAGAGAGGGGGCAGCCTTGTCTCTTTCCATTATTAATTGGGAAAGAGTCGAATACAAGACCTCCAACCAAGACTGTGGCTGAGGGGTTGCGATTATAATGCTTGAATGGCCTTAAGGAACTTGCCCCTGAAGCCATATTGATGCAGGCTCTAGCATAAAAGCCCAGGAGACCCTGTCAAAGGCCTTTTCTGCATCCAAGGCAAGCACCAGTGAGGGAAGCCTATTGACAGTGATGTGATGTATGATATTAATAGTGCGCCTCATATTGTCTAATGCCTGCCTGGATGGTACAAAGCCAACCTGGTCGGTATGGATTAGGGAAGGGAGAATTAATCTATTAGCCAAAACTTTAGCAAAGAGTTTCAGGTCTGTGTTGATTAGAGAAATGGGGCGATAGCTAGTAACAGGCTAAGGGTCCTTGTTCGATTTTGGGATGACTGTGATTGTGGCTTTAGTTGTATTTGGGTGAAAAGTGTTGCCATCTAATATTTGGTTAAACTTTTTAGTTAAATGGGGGAATTAAAGAGGACTTAAATGTTTTATAATAATATATAGGAAAGCCGTCCGGCCCAGGTGCTTTTGATGTTTTTTGCGTTTGAAGCGCTGATAGTACCTCTTCTTCGGTTATAGAACTCCCAAGGGCAAGTGAGGTGTCATGGTCTATGTTAGGAAGGTTTCAAGAGGATATATAGTCTTAGTCCGTGTGGAATTTGAGGTCATTGTATTTGGAGTGTCTGCAAGGTTATAAAGGTGTTTATAGTATGATTTTAAAAGATCATTGATCTTAGTCTGATTATATTGAGGTATACCTTTATCGTCCTTTATAGCTGAGATGGCAGTCAGGGCCCTACGGGATTTCAGTCTGTTTGCTAACAGAGTATCTGCTTTATTACTT
This sequence comes from Crinia signifera, assembly GCF_055691185.1. Lineage (NCBI taxonomy): Eukaryota > Metazoa > Chordata > Amphibia > Anura > Myobatrachidae > Crinia > Crinia signifera. The sequence goes on along the minus strand of NC_139217.1, from coordinate 140,992,889 downwards.
TTATCATATAAGCATCGCAGTGACCTTTCTGTCCTCTGTCAATACCTAATTAGTATCAAACTGATGGATAATAAGTGAAGTGCGCAGTTTACGTAAACTTACAACCTTTTACTCCTAGCTACGGGTGAACTAAAGTGTAGCGAACCTTATTAGTGTTGCACACACCATATAACGATAACCTGATGGCGGTATCTACTTCACAGTACTTAGATATAAGTAAATACACCAGGTATAAATTCCTGTAAACCTTTCCCCTTACTGCGAATAATACACAAGACAGTATAAGTTCCGGAATAAGGGTACAAAGTCCTTAACCGTATATTTGAGTCCCTAGCGGACAACAGAGGTTTTCAGAAAGATATGTAAGCAAATAACAGGATATACACATTTCTTATATAATACAAAATAATATCTAATAAAAAAGGGGGAAAAGAACAGATACAAATACAATCAGCCACAGTGCAAAAATACAAATCCAAGGAAATGACCAGTTACCGTCTTTCAACACGTGGGTGCAGCTCTGTTCCGAGTATCCTGTATTCTATCCTGAGTACAGTTCAAGATTGAAGAAAGTAGCAGAAGAAAGATATTATGCTGTGTTCATCATCATATAGTGTCCAAGCAAAAAGGGACAGTGAAGTTCTTCATTGGCCAGGAGGTTAGATTTCGCTATTCCTTGATTGGTCCAGATAAATGCACAGTTGTTTTTTTGTCTCAGGTCAGCGTCATAGGGTTGGAACTCAAGCTGTAAAAACCTGTTATGTCCGGAATTTCCCAATTACACTGTCCTCATGGCAATGTGACCATTAAATATGTATTTGTTCCATAACTTTCAGCTGTTACAAGTTGCATACTTTAAACCAGAACTGGAGCGCTGCGCATGAGAGATGGAACACACAGATGCGAAATATGTATAGAAAAGATTGTGTTTTACCATTTAAACTATGTGCTGCGAATTAAAACCAAATTATCTATATTTTATTTGTGAGTGTGGGATATGAATTTATGTGTAGTAGTATGGCTGTGCACGTGGTTCGCGTTTATTATTTCACCTGATTTCTATATTCCATTTGTGAAATTCTGCGAACCAAGATGGTGGCCATACCATTCTATTGTGGTGTATATGCAACTCGACTTTGACACCTCTCAGCCAACAAAGCATTTAGCGAAGCCCTAGCAGAGGTAAGTTGGATGTATAGTGTGCGAGAAGGGTTTTGTTTGTGTTGTGTTTTGAGTTTATAAACTTCCTCGGGAAGAGATGTCAGTTTTTGTTTATGTTCTTTGTTTCTGTGAGATGCATAACTGATAATATGGCCCCGAATCACAGCTTTACGAGCCTCCCAGATCAGGTGTGTACAATGATGGTCATTAATATTAATAGAAAAGTAATCTGTGATGGCTGAGTTTAATTTTTCTTGGAAGCAGGGAATTTTTAAAAGGGTCTCATTCAGTCGCCAGGACGGGCAAGAGACCAGAGAATCAAAAAAATCAAACAGCGGTTAGGATTGAATGATCGGACCATGTGTTGGGGGTGATGGCGGAACTCGAGATATGCTTGGTGACGGAGGTGCAGCAAAAAAAACACATATCTATGCGAGAATATGATTGGTGCGGGATAGAGAAAAAAGTGTAATCTCTCGAGGAGGGATTTAAAGCTCTCCAGACGTCAAACAAGCCTGATTCCCTAATATGTCTATTTAGTAAACGGGAAGAGTTGGATTTTGCTGTTAATCATGATAGCAACCCCATTATGTTTGGTTTTTCTAGGAACCGTTTGGAGTTGAGGGATGGGTGGGAATTGGCTTTAAAATGGGTTTCTTGGATCAGGACAATCCCTGCTTTAATCTTTTGGATGGAGCGAAACCGGTTAGAATGTGTTTGAGGTGTGTTAAGCCCCTTAACGTTCCAGGATGCCATAATTAAGGACATCTCCAAAAGAAGGTGGAGTTATTATTCAGGTCTGAAGGTACAGGTGGTGAGACCCACCTGCTGCTGGGGAAGGTGGTGGGGACAATCAAAGGGTAGGAAATTATGGAAGGAAGGAGCTGAGTGGCAGATCCTCTCGACCAGCAGAGGAAAACACACCCAGGGTTCTGGACTTATGGGTCCGATTTGATTCAACTCAGGAGTATAACCGAGCTACCTCAATTGAGTATTGGGGGGATTAGATAATAAAAGGGAGGGAGTGCTTTCAGGGAGTCGGAATTGAAGAAGGATCTATCATGGGTCTCCACACTGTGGCCCTCCAGATGTTGTGAAACTACATGTTCCAACATGCATTGCCACATTTTTTCCTATAAGAGCATGCCAAAACTGTCAGGGCATGCTGGGACATGTAGTTCCACAACATCTGGAGGGCCACAGTTTGAAGAAACATGATCTAGATCAGTGGTTCCCAACCTTTTTTCTCTCCCGTACCCCTTGATTAGGCTTTTCATTGATGAGTACCCCCTCCTCTCAATTTAAAATATAGACAGTACTTATGAGTGCAAGTGAGCGGTATGCATATCCTTATGCATGTCCTTATATTAAGGAGTAGCGGACAGGAATCGTGCCCTTCTGTGTCTGGCCGCTGGCTGTGTATTGTCTCCACAGCAGGTTGTCCCGGAAAATTCCGGGCATACCACTAATATAGAATAGGTGCGCGCCAGTGGTGTCCAGGTGTGCACCACTGGCGCAGAACCTGCTCTGGTAGGTTTGTTCTGTCCCAGCAACTCACCACTCAAGGGTTTAATATAAAGCTATTTCTTGTAGACCTCTAATATAATTGAATCTGTTTATTTATGATTACTTGCCTTTTAGTTTGTTCATTTTTGTGTAATTGCAGCTCAACCTTCAATAAGTAACAATGTGTGCGCGAATGGAGGTCCTCCCTTATTGCCAGTGGAACCAAATGTGTCAAGCGAGCCTTCAAACTGTTCAAGAAAACGAGTTGGTGCGTTTTTCTTATTATTGCTTAAGCCAAACCCTACAAAATATCTATAAATCTCTTCCATAAGGTATTTTTTCTTGATTTGATAGACATATGAGATAAAGAAAGGATGACTGTTAGCCAACAATTAACATTTCACTGAATTATGTGCCCTTACTTTTTTTTTTTTTTCCTTTCAATATTTTCTGTAAAGCTTATGGTCAACTATTTTGTTTTTCAGATAAACGCTCTTTTGTTCATGAGCAGATATGTTCCTTAATAAAGGAGAAGGTTAATGAACTGCTGTCTAAATATCCTGAGTATGAAAGTTGCAACAGTTCTTTGGCTACATTTGTGATGGAAAAGGGTAAGACCAGTCAAACTCAACATTGTTTAAAACCTGCAGATATAATTTTATTTTCATGAGGCTCCATTTTTACATTCACTGTGGATCTGCTACGCAGTTTGAGTCTACCATATCATGAATGCGTTGAACTAGAATTATATTTGATTAAAAGTTTTCTGCATTATGAATAGTGGAGACAACTTGGGGATGGGCAGTAGTTTTATACAGTACATGAAACAAAGTTTGGGATACTGGATTTTTAGATATGGGAGACGGACTGTTTTGAAAGCTCACTCTGGGGTAGATGTATTATAGCTAACCCTTCCTGATTCCCCTCATTAATGAAGCAGGAGGGGAGACCTACAAGATGTATTAACATCTTGCCTGCAGAAGCCCAATCTCTGAACTGGAACTGAGCAGTGGGGATCGGCAACAGCTGTGCAGCAGTGGTAAGCTGCCTCCTGAGTGGCTTTGCCAGATGGTGCACCCACAGTGCAGATGCGCTGTGGACAACGCAACACTGGCACACACCTAGTTACGTCCCTGATAGACATTTCACATTGTGAACAGTTGCAGGAGTTCGGTACCCCCTTCCTCTGCTGCCGCTTCATGCTACAGTGTTAGAGGGAGCTGTAAGGACCCAGCGGAGGAGAGCAGCTGAGGCCCCGTGAGCGGGTTCCATCTGGGACGCCAGGGAGAACAAGCTTAAATAGGGTTTATATGGACTGTTAGAGGCGCTCCCCTGAGGAGAGAGAGCTGAGGGGCACAGAGGAGACTGGTGGCTCTAGGCTGCATGACGATGGCTCAGGCGCAGTTCTTTCAGGGTAGAGAGAGAGGAGGGAAGCACAAGTCCTGAGGACAGAGAAGAGTAGCGCTGTCATGACAGTTACCGATCGGCTTTTGTTGGATACCTGTGAACAGCTCAAGGTCTCCACTAGGGATGCCAATCCCGGGGCATTTTTTCAATCCCGGGATTCGGGATTGAAAAATGCTCAATCCCGGGATTCCCGGGATCCCGGGATTGGCTTCCCTAATAATAAAAAACACCCTGGCCGCCCGAGCGCTGGGTGGGTGGGCGGGTGTCAGGGACCGCTGGGTGGGCGGGTGGTTGTCAGGGACCGCTGGGTGGGTGGGGGGGGTGGGTGGTTGTCAGGGACCGGTGGGTGGGGGGGGTGGGTGGTTGTCAGGGACCGGTGGGTGGGGGGGGTGGGTGGTTGTCAGGGACCGCTGGGTGGGCGGGTGGTTGTCAGGGACCGCTGGGTGGGTGGGGGGGGTGGGTGGTTGTCAGGGACCGGTGGGTGGGGGGGGTGGGTGGTTGTCAGGGACCGGTGGGTGGGGGGGGTGGGTGGTTGTCAGGGACCGCTGGGTGGGTGGTTGGTAGGGAGCGCTGGGTGCCCGTGAGCGCTGGCTGGGTGGGCGGGCGGGTGGCCGGCCGTGAGTGCTGGGTGGGAGGGCGGGTGGCCGGCCGTCAGCGCTGGGTGGGTGGCCGGGAGCGCTGGGCGGGCGGGCAGCCGTGGATGTGCGGCTGTGCCGTGTGCCCTGCGCAGCGTGACCTCGCAGCGTGACCTCGTCACGCTGCGCACTGCGGGGTATGGGGAAGCCGGGCAGCGTCTGAGTGCTCAGACGCTGCCCGGCATTAAACTGCGCATGCGCAGTTTAATCCCGAAATCCCGGGATTGGAAATTCCAATCCCGGGATCGAAATCCCGGCGTTTTGGGGGCCAAATCCCGGGATCCCGCCGATCCCGATCCCGGGATTGGCCACCCTAGTCTCCACGGTGTTCGTTCTCCCCGCCGGTGATCATGCGGCAGCATGGAGGTGTTTGTCAGAGGCTTCCTCTCCACTCTTCTGGCCAGATGATAGCCCAGAGGTGAGGCCAAGGCAGCGGTTGTCTGGGTAGTGTTACCAGGTGGTGCACATTCAGTGCAAACCCACTGTTTGCAAGGCACCACTGACACATCTATTTAAGGCCCTGTTGTTGTTTTACTACACGGGCTGTTGCAAAACATTCAGAACATACATGTGTAGGGAAGCACTGGGCATTTAGTGTAACTGACAAATATGTGCATTGTCTGTATAAGTGGCACTACTACTGTGGGCATTGTCCATACATGTGACACTACTACCGTGGGCATTGTCTGTGTATGTGGATTTGCTGCTGTGGGCATTTTGTGAGGATGCGGTCATTTGGTCTACAGCATTATGGTTGGCAGTCAAAAGGTCGACATAGGGTTTTTTACTGTTTTTTTTTTTTTTTAGCCAACATGTGCCGACAGACGGTATTTCATGCCCTACCATCCACTAGGGCGTGGTGGGAGAATAAAATAGTGTGCCAAGCGTAGCAAGGCACCGTGCCCGACGCGCAGCTAGGGGATGCGGTGGACTTTAGACTGTGTCCATGAAGACTGTTGACATACAGGTAAAAAAAAGTGAAAAACACCATGTTGACCTTTTGACTGTCGACCTACGCAATGTCGAACTAATGACCAAAATGCAGCCTGTGAAGGATCTATGCTAGATACACTCTCTGGAGAGGGTCTACCTGTGGGAGGCAAATATATTCTCCTTCCAGAAATTGCTCTTGTTTATCTGCAGTATTTATCCATATTGATTGGTCGCAAAAGAAGAACACCAAAAAGGCATTTTAGCCTGTTCAAATTTTGAAGCTGGTACAGCAGTAGTGGACTGAAATAACTTGATCCCACTCATTAACCACATCTTTGAACATTACCCCTGAGGAAGTCACTATGACGAAACGCGTTGGGTGTTCGTTTTCCTTCCACTGTACTGCAATCATGACAAATGAATGAGACAAAGTTTTATATTGTATTTTTATTGCACTTTTATATTAAATTTGTCTAAGACAATACAGCCTGTAATTATTACAGTAATAAGAATTTGGTGGTGGAGGTTTTGAAATTCTAGCACACTATCTCTTGTGCTATCCATTTCTCTTTTACCAACTGACAGGGGGGACACATAGTTGCTGCTCATATATTAGCGCATTGAAGGTTTTTTTTTGTACATTAATGACCACAATGTCGAACTAATGACCTGTCAAACTAATTACCTTTTCCCATGTCGACCTAATGACTGTCGACCATAATGCTGTAGACCAAATGATCCCAACCCATTTTGTGTAATAAGCAACACTACTGCTGAGGGTATGCATTATGGTCCTGATGCAGGTACCATTGCATATGCGGATCCCAGCACAGTTGCCTATGGTTGGGAAACTGCATAGGTATGGTACTGTGATCATATAGCGATCACTTTATTAAACTGTGAATGCCTCTGTCTGAGTGACCAGCAAAGGTGTTCGCAGGAATGGACGGCGTGGCAAGCATTTTCAGAAATCTGGGAGATTTAATGGTCACTATTACTGTGGGTTTTAGGTTTATAATAGCAGCTCCTACTGTGAGCAGTATATGTATAGTGGGCACTCCTAATGTGGGTATTATGTTTATAATGTCTGCTCCTACTGTGGGCCTTATGTGTATATTGACCACCACTACTGTGGGTTTTAGGTTTATAATGTCCGCTCCTACTGTGAGCAGTATATGTTTAGTGGGCGCTCCTAATGTGGGTATTATGTTTCTAATGTCCGCTCTTACTGTGGGCCTTATGTGTATATTGACCACCACCACTACTGTGGGTTTTAGGTTTATAATGGGCACTCCTACTGTGAGCAGTATATGTTTAGTGGGCGCTCCTAATGTGGGTATTATGTTTCTAATATCCGCTCCTACTGTGGGCCTTATGTGTATATTGAACACCACCACTACTGTGGAAATAAGGTGTATAGGTGGCACTAGGGATGCCAATCCCGGGGCATTTTTTCAATCCCGGGATTGAAAAATGCTCATTCCCGGGATCCCGGGATTGGCATCCCCACCCAAAAAAAAAAAAAAAAAAACATTTTTAGCATAGGACCCACCCCGGCCGACCCGCACATCTACTTACATTAGGGTGCGGGCGGGCGGCCGGGAGTGGGTTTGGAGGTGCACGGTGCCTCCCGGCAAGTGCACCTCCATAGAAGACAGCAGGCGGGCGGCGGAGAAGAGGCGGGCGGAGTCAGGCCAGCGTGCTGGCGGGCGGCGGAGAAGAGGCGGGTAGGCGGTCACTGGTGACGTGTGGCCTGCGCAGCGTGACCTCTACTGTCACGCTACGCAGGCCGCACGCCGGGTCAGGTTACGGGAACAGCCGGGCAGCGTCTGAGCGAGTGCTCAGACGCTGCCCGGCATTAGACTGCGCATGCGCAGTCTAATCCCGGGATTGGATTCTCCAATCCCGGGATTGAAATCCCAGACTTTTTTAGGCCAAATCCCAGGATCCCGTTGATCCTGGGATTGGCCACACTAGGTGGCACCACTATGTAGTGTAATTTGAAATGTGGGTACTATTGTGTCTCCATACCCCTTCCTTGAGAGACTACCTTTTTTGTGAAGAGAGACCTCACTCTTGTAAGTAGGGTGTTCGTCATCCCTCTTAAATGATCATCAGCCCTGGTTACAATATTTTCATGTCCCTTCATCCACTTTCTGTCCAGATAGAGCTGCCCGGTGTGCTGTCATTGTGAAATGGAAATGTCTAGGACAGGGGTGGCCAAAGTGTCGATCGCGATCTACCAGTAGCTCGCGGAGCTCCAGCTGGTAGATCGCGACCATCCTCTGTACTGTCAGCCTGTAAGGATCAAATATGGTTTGAGGTACCATGTTTAAAAAAGGGGCAGACTTGATGGGCCAAGTGGTTCTTATCTGCCGTCAAATTCTATGTTTCTATGTAATTAGATGTTGTGCGTGGGCGCACGGGTGACGTCACCCACGCACATGTGAGGAGCCTGCCTGATCCTGTCAGCGGCAGTGGTGGGAAGCAGTGAACCTTAGAAAAGCCAAAGAAGTTGCTCCCAGCGCCGGGACCCTGTCAGAACAAATATGAGAAACTCACGGACGGGTCCCCCTGCTGCAGGAAAGCTTAAATCTCTGGCAGGGTAGATTGAGGCAACTGAGGTTCCGGCTTCACAGGGGTCATCAGGCAGCAACTAGCAGAGCCAGGCACCTCCTAGCTCCGTGACCCAAGCATACCAGCTGCAGGACTACAAGGCGTGCAGGTAGGGCTCTCCAGAAGTGGGATTAATGCAAATTTAGCCTGTTTCTTATTGGCTGAGGCTCTCACCTGTGTTGCAGCTGGAGAGCTGGATTGATGGGGGAAATGGGTGCAGGGCCAGCTAGGTTAAGAGTGCTGCCAATGTTGGGAACAAGACTGGTAGGCATGATGGTAACACCACATTAAGGCTGTTTCTGGGCTTGGGAGCTGTTCTGATTTTTTTTTTTTTTTTTTTTTTTTTTTTTAATGGGGGCAATGTTTTTTTCCCCCTGTGTTAGGCAATGTTCACTTCTGTGGAGTGCGATGTGTGATTTCAGCGAGACTGTCCCTACACCCAATGCGATGAGGCCACGCCCATATTATTATACCACACCCCCTTATTATTCCACCCAGGTAGATCACGAAAACTTTTCAGCTTTCAAAGTAGATCGCCGACTCAGTCTGGCCACCCCTGGTCTAGGAACAACCACAGCTCTACATGGTGCATAAGAATTTCTTTGGTTCCAAATCGCTGCATGCAAAGTCAGCCAAAACCTTTTAGCTAGTCTCCTGATTTGGATTTGTATTGCTGTTAAGCATCCACACAAGCATGAGATCACCATATCCAATGTCAGTCTTTTAGGTCATGGAATTAGCTGTTCCATTTTCTGGAAATACATATAGCAACTACAAAATGTAAGATTATTTCAGAACTGAAAACATGAATGCTATATTGTGTGAAAAGCTAAAGTTTTAAAATTAATTTTTGTATATTTTTTTTTTTTAAATCTTTTTATAGATGGCCAACAATGGGAAGTGGTTGCTATAGGAACTGGAGAGTCTAACTTTGGACAGAGCTCTCAGAATGATGGGCGAATTCTTCATGACTCACATGCTATAGTTTCTGCAAGACGTTCGTTATTAAGGTATTATTTCTACAAGTGTATTTATCACTTTCACACTACTGCCAAAGGTCTGTCGTCTTGTCCTACAATTCACTAGATCAGTTTAATTCAATTTGATCCTCATTTCTTGATTTAAAGATGTAGCCACGTCCTCTATCCTCCCTATGACACATAGTTCGATACAGAATGCACACTATGCCTGGTTGCAGGGCGGCACATTGTGGGTTAGTGTAGTGAATGGAGTTGCTGGCAAGTGTAATACTCATGTTCATACACTAGATGTCTCTTTTGAAAATCACCATTGTGCATGAGCGTGTTCAATGGAATACAGTATGGTAAATGCAATATACAGGTGTGGCGGCAGACACCTAGTGATAACATGTTTTACAGATTAGTGCTTTTCTGGAATTATGTTTCTTTCTTTTTTTTCCTTTTTATGTAATGCCCCGCCCCTTTTGTAGCTCCTCCCACATCACAGCCCACTTTCTGCCCCTGCCCACAGTTCCTGAACATATTTTCCTAAAAATAGCACTGTCTAACAGCAAGTTCGTCCAACCATCATAGTACAGTTTGGTGATGAATAATGACTTTTCCAGCATGATATGGAGCACGTTGCCATCAGAAAAAAATAATTAAGTGGCTCAGAACAAAACATCAAAATTGGGTACTTATGTTAGTTGGGCGCCCACTAAGCTATTTGCTTAGTTTTCCGCGTCCCCTCGCGGGGCTCGATATGCTTCGGGCTCGCTGTGCTCGCCACACTATATAAAATCAACTCCATGCCGACATGGATAGTGGAGGTATGAGCGTACTAACTATAGTGGGCGCCCAACTAACATAAAAGTACCCAAAATTCTGCTTCCATGGCCAGTAAACTTCCCAGCTATTTAAATCAATGTATAAATGTTCACTATAATGTTTTCTCTCCCCAGGTATTTTTACAGACAGCTTCTCCTTTTCTATAGTGGAAACACTGCTATGATGAAAAAATCTATTTTCTGCAGAGACCCAGCAACCACTTTCCTTTCTCTTAAACAAAATTTGAATCTCTATCTATATATGAATCAACTTCCGAAAGGAGCTGCCCAAATAAATTCACAACTGTAAGTGTTATAATTATTGGTTGTATAGGTTTAAAGAGTTTGCTTCACTTATAAAATTTGCCTTTTGTAGGTGGAACCAAATTAACTATTGGTGTGGCCAAGTAGGCAGTACAGATGTGTCCTCATACATCTAACCTCAATACGACACAGTGAAAATTGCCTGGATAATGTGAGCTGATAGGTCATTTGTAACAGCTAGCTTTTTTTTATTATTATTATTTTGGTTAACAATACATCTTATTCGCAACACATTGCAACTAGTATGCCCCAGGAGACTGCTGAATAATTTGCTATGTGGCTGCTGCATCAGAATACTTAGTCACACACATATATCATTGTCTCATCAAATTAATCAGCACAGTCCACTGATTCTTCCTACCCAAAAGATTATATTTGGTACAACTGCAGCAAAGGTGTATGAGGATACCTCTGTTTACAGTAGTAATAAAAAAGCTAAAATTCATATTTGTTTTGCTGAACTGTACCAAAAATCTTGAGCATTTTAATGAATGTCAGATTTCCCTGCCTGGCTCCCACACTTCTTATCTTCTGACATCTCCACCATCATCATGGGTGGTGATCGCTATTAACAGCCCACTTTCTCCTTAAGCCTTTAAACTCCTCTCTAACCTGCTTTCTCGGCCTCTCCCAATGCTCCTCCTCCTGACTCCTCTACTCACAAGGAGGGCCACTGCCTTGATCTTGTATTCACTAGGCTATGCACTGTTTCTGAATTCACCAACGCCCCATTCTCTCTCTCTCGGATTACAACCCTATCAATTTCTCATCCTTCTCCATTTCTCAAAACTCTATAATGCCAAAATCATACAAGCCTCCTCTAACCCACAGAAAAACTAATGCTATTGATTTTCAACAACTTTCTACCACTCTGCAACTGCGCTAACCCATTTCTACACTTGCCTGTCCTGACACAGTTGTAACCCATCTGAACCAGACTCTACAAACTTCCCTTGATGAAGCTGCTTCAGCTACTTCTCACAATCCACGTAGGCTTAGATGCCAACCGTGGCACTCTAAATTAACAAGACCTCTGCAAAATAGTGTATATTTGAACGTCAGTGGCGTAAATCTCAAAATCCATGTGACTTTCACATTTAAGACTACCTACCACTCCTTTTGTACTGCTCTGGACACTGCTAAACAAACTTTTTTTCTATCTCCTCTTCTCATGCCACTAACCCCAAGCGACTTTTTAATACATTTAAATTACTTCTTTACCCTCCCCACCAGCTAATATCCGTGCACAAGAGCTTGCTTCCTTCAAGGACAAGATTGCTAAAATCCAAGATGAAATGGCATGCTCTTCTTCAGCCAGTGACTTGATTACTTCCTTTCTTGAGCCCTTTGCCACTTTCTCCTCATTTGAAGTGAGGATGAAGTATCTACACTCTTCTCATCCCCCTACTCCACTAAAACTCCTCATGATCCTGTACAAATAAGTAAAGCTCTGTCTCCTGTGCTTATCCCAAGCTTAATTAAAAGCTGTAATCTCTCTCTCTCTCTCTCTCTCTCTCTCTCTCTCTCTCTCTCTCTCTCTCTCTTTCTCTTTCTCTTTCTCTTTCTCTTTCTCTTTCTCTTTCCCTCCCCCTCCCCCTCCCTCCCCCCCCCTTCTCTGTTCAAGCATGCACTTATTACTCCCATTCTAAAAAAACACACAATTCTGTTCCAAACTGTCTCTCGAACTACCGTCCTATCTCGCAGCTCCCATGCCTCTCCAAGAGACTTGCCTACACTCGCCTCACACACTTTCTTAACTCCTACATCTTATTGGACCCTCTTCAGTCAGGCTTTCGCTCTCAACACTCTAGAGACAGCACTGACTAAAGTAGTCATTGATCTGGCCACTGCAAAAACAAAAGGCCTTTTCTCACTTTTTTTTTTCTAGATTTGTCGGCTGCCTTTGACACTGTTGACCACTCTCTTCTCATACAAACACTACAATCCCTAGGTCTTCAGAACACAGCCCTTTCTTGGTTCTCATTCTACCTATCTAATCACTCTTTCAGTGTTTGCTTCTCTGATTCTTCCTCCTCCTCACTACCTCTGTCAGTAGGAGTACCACAGGGCTCAGTCTTAGGTCATCTTCTTTTCTCAATCTATTCCTCCTCACTTGGCAAACTAATCAGCTCTTTTGGATTTCAGTATCATCTGTACGCTGATGATACTCAAATCTATCTATCCTCCCCAGAATTGTCACCATTAGTATTACTCCGTGTCTCTGAATGTCTTTCTGCCATTTCATCTTGGATGTCATCTCGGCACCTCAAACTCAACATTTCCAAAACAGAATTAATAATATTCCCACCAGCCAACAGTAGGTACCAACCTGATATCTCTATCACTGTTGAGAACACAACAGTTAATCCTACTCCACAAGCGCGCTGCCTAGGGGTCATCCTCAAATCTGAATCTTCATTCCTCACATTCAATCTGTCTCTAAATCATGTTACATGCATCTAAAAAACATATCCAAAATTCATCCGTACCTTACACAAGACACTGCAAAAACTCTAATTCATGCACTTATTATATCACGCATTGATTATTGCAATAGCCTTCTTACCGCTCTTCCTAAGAAAAGACTCAGCACTACAATCCATTTTGAATGCAGCTGCGAGGCTGATCTTCCTGGCTAGACATTCATTGTCTGCTAATCCACTCTGTCAGTCCCTCCATTGGTTGCCTGTATATTACCACATTCGATCTAAAATACTTCTACTTATTTACAAAGCCATTACTCTGACTACACCGACTTATCTCTTTGCCTATCTCAAAATATATCCCCACTGACTTCTCCTCCGCTCTGCGATATATAAGAAGCTGTAAATAAATAATACAGAGAGCATACCCTCAAACGGATTAGGAGGCACTGCATAGATAATTGCTGGCTGACTCCAAAGCCACTGACCTAGCCGCACATTACTGGTTTTTAACCCAATCTGCATGTAATTTAAAGTGCTTTCAAACCCTATTATGATGTACATAGCACCCGCTTTTAACCCAATCTGAATGCAATTTAAAGTGCTTGTAAACCCTATTATGATGTACAGTATTGCTGATAAATAGACTGCACAAATGTTTAATTTGCATTGACCATCGACAGCATCCAACTGATGGCAGAAATGGCAAATAATAACATAGGAACTGTTAGGCAAGTTTTTGCTTTAAATTCTTAACATGACAAATTTTTGTGCAAAAAATGGTTGAAAGGCTCACAAGCAGAAATAAAATCAAAAGTGAGTTGTATCAATTTTTTTTTTTTTTTTTTTTGGAACCGATTCATTCCCTCTAATGAAACATGCATCTTCCAGTCTGAGACAAAACACCAGTCCAATGAATGAAAAATACCATCTTCACCAAGAAAAATAGTTATCCCAAGTTTAAAACCATGTTAACACCCTTAATATCAAAGAAACAGTTACAGTATGTTGGTAAACTGTGTGCCAGTAGGCGCAGCAGTGAATCAACATTACGCCAAAATTATTCTTGCAACTTTGTGGGAAAGAATCAATAGAGGCCAGCAATGCACCAGCCCACACTCCTGTAAAGCAGTTTTTGGTCAAGAAACAAATTAGAAAGCTAGTACACCCTCCATATTCATTACACCATGTGACTTTTCTTATAAAAAAAGAGGTAACAATCAAAACAAAATAAACAATTAAAGCATAAGCCAAGTGCTATGTATAAAGCCCTATCATGTCCGTGTCATCTTCAGATTTTGGCAATTTAAAGTTAAGCATATTTTAGATGCAATTCGGTGTAGAGAAAGACTGTTGGGCTTCTGTCTCTCTGATCCCTTGCTCCTACTGACTGGTTTATCATGTTTTTCCTTCCTGCCATTGGGATGTATAGTTGAGTATTATTGCCCACAGTATTTACAGCATTCTCTTCCAATATTTATTTAGTGGCTACCGCACTAGTTGCTAATATAGTTGTGTAAGATGTACTTTTGCACACTCTCAGCATTTTACATTCCGTTTGTATCCGTACTTTATACTATACAGCATGCCTCCAAAGATAGGGTTTGTTTTAACATTCTCTCTTGGGATATTGATGACTTGTATTCCCGCACTCTTGTTAAGGCTTAATACATCTGCCCCATTGACTCTTAATGCAATTATAGGTACTTGTGAGTTATCCGGGCGCCCGATTTTTGGTCGTATACGCATCGCGTCGCATCGCATGGTATCGTATGTTAACCAAATGGCATGCGATGCGACGCGACGAGATGACCACCCGAACCCGATTTCGCATCGCGTCGCATCGTATGTTAACCAAATGGCATGCGATGCGACGCGACGAGATGACCACCCGAACCCGATTTTACATCGGGTACCATGTAAAGTGATCACGTCGCATCGCATGTTAACCACATGTCATGCGATGCGATGGGATGCGATACCACCCGATTTTAGCAGTGTAAAACCCCCAAGAAAGTGTCCCAAAAAGTGACACAATGTCAGTCCCATCCCCATTGTTAACGCCACTCCACTATCAACGTGAACCCGAAGCGTGGCGAGCGCAGCGAGCCCGCGAGGGGCGGCGGTACGCGTCCTCCGACCTTTTCATGCCCTACTATCCACTAGGGCGTGGAGTGAGAATATAATAGTGTGGCGAGCGCAGCGAGCCACCGAGCCCGAAGCGTGGCGAGCGCACACGGATACCTTCACAGGTAAGCGCGTCCCTTCGCGGGCTTCCCAGGTGTCCATGGCGACGTGGACACCTGGGAAGCCCGCGAAGGGACGCGCTTACCTGTGAAGGTATCCGTGTCCCCTCGCGGGGCTCGCTGCGCTCGCCACGCTTCGGGCTCGGTGGCTCGCTGCGCTCGCCACACTATTATATTCTCACTCCACGCCCTAGTGGATAGTAGGGCATGAAAAGGTCGGAGGACGCGTACCGCCGCCCCTCGCGGGCTCGCTGCGCTCGCCACGCTTCGGGTTCACGTTGATAGTGGAGTGGCTGTGAGCATCCAATATCATTCATCAATATCATGCATATCTGACACATTAAGGACAACTGAATTAAAAGGAATAACTGTGTAATTAACATATTAATGAAATAAATTAGAATAACAAACAATCACAAAGCACACAATAATCAATCAACATCATTATTTATCAAGTAACGTGAGCGCATGCAGAATGCGCTCAAATGCGCTGTCTCCCGCCAGGCACTTTCGCCACACAAACTCCTGCATGTAGGAATCAAGATGATGGCGGGCTGTGCCCCGCTGGCGTTTGTTGCGCCATTTTGCACAACCCCACAGTCTCTCAATGTTCTGGGTGTGTGCACCAGTCTCTGGGTCTACAAAATTAAACCGATGATTGACCCGCAAGTGGCTGTAACCAGCCCGCTCCAGTTCAGTAGTTTGGTAGGCGCGCCAGCAATCACTGACGATGGTGCTGCCAGGTGCCACGTGCTCCACAATTGCACCGAGGAGAGTGGGTGCATCTCGCTTGGCAACTGCGACCATGAAACAGTCCCCTGTCTCCCGGCACACTCCTCCGAACACCCACTGCTGTGGGAGTATTCTGCCAACATTGGCTTTGCGCTTCACAAACAGTGTTTCGTCAACCTCCACCATTTGCCCTGGGCCTCCAATCTGCCGTTGAGGCTGTGCCATCAAGTCACATTGGCATGCCTCCCGCATTAAGGCGTTATAAAAAATGGTGCTTTTGTTGCATAGCTTTAAATTCTTAGCACAGAACTCTATTGACGTCAGTTCATCGCACCAGCACCAGATGAAGCGCAGGATAGTCATGAATGGGAGCCTGCACCCAGGATAGAATAGGGAGGCCCGCAGACTCTGTTTTTTGTTGCAACTTTTAATATAGCAGCGCCATTTGCGCTCTTTCAGGGACAGGCGCATAGGGTGGCCATTTGGGCATGTGGCAGTCAATGGGAGCAGCCCTTTCTCCTGCAGGAATACGACTGTCTCTTCCTCAGTTTTTGGGAGGCTGAAGATGCCATCAACCAAAGCCATTTTGGGAATAATGGTGTAAGGGCCAAAATGGGGCAGGTGTAAGGGGCCAAATGGGGCAATATTGGGGCAAATGTCCAAAAATTCACCTCACTAATACACCAAGACTGTAAATCACTTGCTCTCTCTGTAAATCACTTGCTCTCTCCTCTGGAAACTACCTCACACTGATTTTCTGCCAGATGTGCCAGAGGGCGGGTTTAAAAATGGGCGGGAAGTGTTAACATCGCGTCGCATCGCATCCCATCGTATACCATATAATAAGCGTACGATGCGACGAGATACGACGCGATGGCAAATCGCGTCGCATCGCATCGTATGCCTTATTATAATGGCATGCGATGACCACATCGGGCGCCCCGGATAACTCACAAGTACCCAATTATATTATTAACAAAGTAATACATAACCTTTTGGATAAATTAATGTGAATTTTACTTGCTTCTCAAAGAAAACTTTTTAAATTTTATTTTTTTGTTTTATTTTAGATTCCTCAGTCCCCATTCTCTTTCTGCACATGAAACTAATGACAAATTAAGCCTTCATGTTTCCCTGGAGGGGAAAAGTTGTCCGGTGGCTTACTATCCACACAATGTTACCAGCCATATAAGTAGCATGTCTTCCACTGACAAACTAACAAAATGGGAAGTGCTGGGGGTTCAAGGAGCACTTCTCAGTATATTCATACAGCCTGTATACATCAGCAGCATTATTGTGGGTAAGTTGTTTATTTTTTTTTAATATTCTACAAGTTTTGTATATAATACTGGTACACTCATTCCCCCACTATCCATGTCGGCGTGGAGTTGATTTTATATAGTGTGGCGAGCGCACGCGGAATACGTGTAAAGTAATCCTTGGGGCTCGCCATGCTTCAGGCTCGGTGGCTCGCTGCACTCGCCACACTATATAAAATTAACTCCACGCCGATGTGGATAGAGTGGGTATGAAAAAATTGGGAGGACGCGTTCCGCCGCCCCTTGCGGGGCTTGCTGCGCTCGCCATGCTTCGGGGTGCCGTAGATAGTGTGGGTGTGCAAAAAAAACAAACCCCAAAAAATTGCATGGGTGCTTCCACAATGAAGCACCCATCATATCTCATAGCATGGGTGGCCATACAATGAAATATCGCATCGCACGGTGTGTATGGTGCCATGCGATATTTCATTGTATAAGCACTCTTGAACACTTAATATTAACTAAAGGGACATCTCATTGCATCGCATCGGATCTCACGGCACCATACATGGCGTGAGATCCAATGCAATGCGATTTCACTATGGAGAATAGCCCAGTATGCTAAGGGCGTACTGGGTGCCCGGCTACTACATAAGTACCTTGTATGATTACATAATTCCTTACACTTTTGGAAACTAAGTTCCTACTACTGACTGAGTCCCTTCAACCATTGGCTGCTTCTCCTGCTCTCCAGTAGGTGTGCCCTAATTACTTGAGTAACTCCTCTCACCCCTATTTTCCGGTCACCCCTGCCTATTCACTCCATCTGAAAGTAGTGTAGCAAGTAAACAGCATACCAGGTTAATATCCAGGCAAGCAAGGTTAAAGCATTGCAGTGTTTTTCACAGATTTCACAGTCAGAGTACACTCCAAAGCACCTGCACCATGACAGAGAACAGGGTGGACTCTGCTTGGGTCATATTTCTCCTTCATCCACTAGGTGTCACTGGAGTAACAGTGGGGAATAGAAGGGCGACTACAGGAAGCATGGGCACTTTAAATTTAAATGAGTGTGGCCAACTCCCTCCCTTCTAATTCCCCTCCCATTCTTAGAATGTGCACTCTGGGAGCTGGTCACACTGTGGCTTGCTCCAAGGCATAATGTAATAGATAGAAAGTTTAATACAGAAATGTATTTTGACATGTGATGTGAGGACAGATAGGCAAGGACTTGCCGCTGCCTGTCTGCATCGTGGGAGCTGCTGGGGGGACTCGGCCGCAGCTGCGTGCGGCTCGTGCCCCAGTCGCTGGCTGCAGAGACTACAGTCTCCCGAGTGGACGGCTGCCACCCGTCCTCCTTCAGCCCTACCACCTCCGGCCAGCAGGGCAAGATTGTGAGTATACCTGACCCCCTGGTTAGCCGTGGGGGTCAGTGTACAAAATGGCGGTAATGTAGGATAAGGTTTTTACAACACTTGGCGCTATTAAGGAGAAGGAGCTGCAGGGAGCTACCGTGTGGTATGCTCCCAGTGGCCCCGGCTTCTCGCCAGCGTGACTTACACAGCGGGCGGCCATCTTTTATACTAAGGCACCGCTGCACGCTTCCAGGACTAAGAAGTTAACACAGGGTTCCTTCTGAAGTGCTAAGACCAACTAGTGGTCATGTTGGGCTTGATAGATCTGGCTATGTCGCCATCTAGTGGAGAAAAACTGTCATGTTTTACATGAAAATTAGTGTATACAGTAATTGATTAGTATATTAGCAGGCTGCCCTTAATGAACACACATCTGTAGAATAGCTGTTCAAACCACACAATAACATATTCACAGTATCTTTAATAAAAATATAAAAAAATGAAAGCAAGAAAAATTCCTCAATAACACAAGCTTTAATCAATTCATCTTGCTATTCGTCCGTTTTATCGACGACATCTTCATGCTGTGGACTGGCCCCACCACCAAACTGGAACAATACATAGCCTGCATCAATGCAAGCAACTCCCCTATCAAATACACCATAAACATTCAAAAGGAAAACATTAACTTTCTGGATGTAGCGGTCAAAATCCAAGCTGGCAAAATAGAAACTGGTGTCTACACCAAAACAACGGACCGCGACACCCTACTGCTTGCTTCCAGTCACCATCCCAAACCACTGAAACGAGGGTTACCCAAGTCCCAGTTCATGCGAGCTGTCAGAATTTCGAGTACACCAGAGGCAGCTATAGAGAGCACCAACAACATAGTGGCCAAATTCCACCTTAGGGGATACAATTTACAACACTTGAAACGTACCCAGCAAGAGGTGTTATCGATACCCCGGAATGAATTACTCTCTAATAAAACAAAATCTAATAAACAGATCCTTCCGTAGAAACAACAATTCACGACCACCAGCCAGGTAGTGCAAAGAGCCACCACTGCACTGTGGCCGATTTGTTAAGAGCGATCCAGCCCTCCCTTGCTTTAAAACTACTCGCCCCATGTCTTGTTATACCAGGGGCAGAAATATTAAGGACTTTGTGATGCGCACGGATATCACAGGCTTTTCCAACACAACATCAAACACATCTTTTCTACAACGGCCCCCTGGCTGTTACAGGTGCTTAAAATGCACAACTTGTAAAAACATCGTGACCAGCCGAACCTTCTTCAAGCACCCTCACAAGAACCAGACTTTTGCCATTAAACATGTGTTAACGTGTTTATCGTCTCATGTTATATACCTACTGTACTGTCAGTGTCAACTCCACTACGTGGGGAAAACTATTCGCACGGTCCGCGAACAAATGGCTCTTCATCGCTCAGCAATCAATAGTGCTCTATCTACACGCAAGTCTGACCAACCAGTGGCCCGACATTGGCTGGAAAAGAACCACACCATAGCTGAACTGAAGTTCAGAATTATTGACCATGTCCCCATGTCCATACGTGGATTCAGTATTGAATCCCGGCGGTCGGGATCCCGGCGTTCAGAATCCCGACGCCGGAATCCCGACAGCCGAAATGCCGACAAGGGGGGGACATGGATCGCCCCCCCCTTGCGGGCTCGCTGCGCTCGCCACGCAGCGGGCCGGGTGCCTCGCTACGCTCGGCACACTAATTTATTCTCCCTCCAGGGGTGTCGTGGACACCCCAGGAGGGAGAAAGTGTCGGCATTTCGGCGGTCGGGATTCCGGCGTCGGGATTCTGAACGCCGGGATCGTAACTGCATCCCCCATACGTGGGGGTGATCGAGATGGCACACTATTGAAATTGGAGTCCAGATGGATATACCGTCTCCAAACTGTACGCCCCGGGGGACTGAATGAGCGATTTAGTTGGCAGACTTTCCTTTGAATTACTTTTTGTCCCCTTTATTGCACATTGTACACATTCTAACTAGTGTCGACAGCAGCATTGTCGACAGTGGCTCACTCTGATGGTCATCAATGTCGGAGACGGCGTCCTGCATAGTTGCTCAGCAACACAGCAGTGACACACGTCAGCAGCAAGGCGCCACCCCATCCCGGAGTGTGCGCCCATAGCACCCGACGTCAGATGACATCAGGAGCTTGTGTGAGTTCATCTCTGTAGCGTTGGGATTTGTTATTTGTATGTGTACTTGAAGTATGATTATATCTCTTTATCTGTGGTTCCCCATTGTGTACACCAGGCTCACTCTGTTCGTCACCACGGCCGGGGACGGCGTCTCACACAGTTGCCTGGCAACACAGCTGAGACGCACGTCAGCAGTAAGCGCCACCCCATCCCGGGGTGGACGCGTGCAGCACCCGGCCGTGGATGTGATCAGGAGCTGGTAAGTAATAAATATATGCTCATACGCTGCCGAGCGTTCATATGTATCCCCGCCGCCGAGCGGGGTATTGTGTTTTGTTTGCATATGCTGTCTTGAAAAAAATACCTTATGTGTGTTGAAACGTTGACTTATTTGCATATGCCGGATTGATATCATTAAACCCACTATTCTTCTTAAACAAGACCCCAGGAGTGACTCAGATCATTATATATAGATCTGGTGTCCCAGGAGTAGGTGACCCCTATAACAGACAGGCGGCACTCACGGGCGATGGTTGTATCCAAATTTTATCAAGTATTAAGCAGTGATACAAAGCATGGTCGACGTTTCAAAGCCGTGTCGGCTTTTTCCTCACGACGTGTGCTTTAAGAAAGTGCTGATAGTGCTGTGCAAAAGATTAGAGCAGTGTGCTCTCCTACCTTTTTTATATATATATATATATATATATATATATATATATATATATATATATTCAAAATAGCTGTTTGATAAGGAGCTCAAATCACCACACCACATATCAAAGAAGGGACAAAAACTGTATGTACATAATACTTTTGGTGTGTGTGTGTATATGTATGTATGTATGTCTGGTAGTTCGGTCCGGCACTCCCCCTCATATGCAGTTACCCAGGTGCCTCCTGGAGACGATTGTGGTAAGTTTGAAATAACAGGCAGCAGCACTCAGTCAGGAATTTTCAACGTGTATTTCAAAAAATCACAGCATAAACCAACGTTTCGGGGATTAGACGCCCCTTTGTCAAGGTGTGGTCCCACCTTCTAATCCTTCCTGCCACTGAGCCCAGAGACTACTGCTCTATCTCCTGGTTTTTAACCAAGGAAAAGGACGTCCGCTGTTTTACAAGAGACTACTTTCTTTACCATATATCCAGCTAAGTACTGACTTCAGCTTTTAGACTCGGAAATATACATATCTCTCTCAGATATACAGCAATTTATGTTGTTTTACGTGTAATATTTTACTTACCTTTTCCCACTTGTTCCCCCATTGTCGTCCTCCCTTCCCCCCACCCCCACCTCCCATCCGGATCAACTTAGAATTGTCATATAATTTGTTTTGTTTGTGAAAAGTTGTTCCTACTTATATTATACAAATTTTATCGTATATAATCTTATTCTTTATATCTTTATACAATAAAAAAAAATTATATATATATGTTTAAATTCTTCTCATAAGAATTAACATAATATTGTAAGGAGCCTAGATTCTCTCTATACTCTCCATACATATATATATATATATATATCGGGAATAAGCGGCACTCAGAGGCTGTGGAAGCGGTGAAAACCAATAGGAATATTTATTCCATGTGCAGGGATCAAAACGTTTCGGAGCTCGCAGGCTCCATCGTCAGTTGAGAGTAAGCACAAAAGTGCTTACTCTCAACTGACGACGGAGCCTGCGAGCTCCGAAACGTTTTGATCCCTGCACATGGAATAAATATTCCTATTGGTTTTCACCGCTTCCACAGCCTCTGAGTGCTGCTTATTCCCGCTATACATTCCTGGAGGATACACACCCTCTTGAAAGAGGGCACCGGAGCCAGTCATTTTGGCATTACCCCCAGTCCTGAGTGCCGGCCTCCTTGATATATATATATATATATTTAGCCAGATCTGTCACTCATCCCCTGTGTTGCTAACGTTCCCACCCAGCGGCATACACAAACCCGCCCACCCTAGTGAAAAGACCAGTGTTTTATGTGTGTAACGTTGTCATGTGTATAATGTTACACCCCCTTGACATCACCTCCCCCCGCCCAGCCAGGGCTACAGTACACGCCCACCATCCACCATTACTCCACAGCCACCATCCACCATTACTCCTGCACCCGCATTTCATGTACCCCTGTGACAATGGGGGATCCTGTACCGCCACAAGCAGGTGCCGCCCCTAGGTGGGAAATCCGGCCCTGGCTGCCGCGCTGCAGGTTCCCCCACTGCCAGAAGTGACCCCACGGTACTCTGCACCAGCGCCACAACCTTTATCAATGTCTTGCCCACATACCACTATTATACAGCCTCCTGCTCTCATGCACGCTCACTCCCTCCCAGTGGGAGGAGACGCTCACCCAGTGCCGGGAGCTGCATACTGTCCCCCACCCTCCTCCAGTTCTAGGGATGCCCATCGACCATCAATGATTTCAAATAATAGATGGTTTATGGCCGATGTTGAATACTTTTGCCATCGATGTGGGAGGACCAGATGGTTTCCCTACATCGATGGCAAAGGAGAACCGATCAAGCTCCACCCCCCACAACTGGAAGTCCCGCCACCAAGTTCTGATTGACCCACGGCCTATTCAGTCAGATATAATGGATGACCATCGATAGCTACAACAATCGATGGTTATCCAAGTAATATGTTACTACTATCGATGGCAGGGTGCACAATCGCCATCAATGCCAACCATTGATGGCGTCTGCACCAATGCCTATCCCTACTCAGTAACAGCCAAAAACCTTTACTACCCCTCATGCCCACACACCTCTATCACTGCCCTGCCTCCTGTTCTCCTGCCCTGTAACTTCCGCCAGTGGGGACACGCTGACCCTGTGTTGACCACATTCCCCTATCATGCTTTACCACCCAGCCTCCTGCTCTCATGCACCCTAACTCCCACCCAGTAGGAGGAGACACTGACTCAGGGGCCCCGTCATGTACTCCTGTGCTGCCACGCTGGACCCTCACCCACTGGCAGAAGCTGCATAGTGTCCCCCACCCTCCTCTTTAGTCCCCCGTATGCCCACACACCCCTATCACTACCAGCTTCCTGCTTTCCTGAACCGTAACTTCCACCACTGGGGAGTCGCTGACACTGTGTTGCCCACATACCCCTATCATGCCTTATAGCCGAGCCTCCTGCACCCTAACTCCCACCCAGTAGGAAGAGACACGGTACTTGTGGATTATCACGGCTCCCATCGCATGCCATATATAATGGGATGCGATTTTTGCCGTTTTTTGACAAAATCGCATGCGATTTTTAACAGAAAAGCATCCAAATGCATTGAAATTAGTATGAAACATGTTCAATGGCCCCAAAATAGCATTTTTGAGGCTGTACCACCCCCACTATCAACGCGAACCCGAAGCGTGGCGAGCGGCGGCGGTACGCGTCCTACGACCTTTTCATAACCCCACTATCCACGTCGGCGTGGAGTTGAGAATAGAAAGTGTGGCAAGCGGACACCTGTGAAGCCCGCAAGGGGACGCGGATACCTGTGAAGGTATCCGCGGGGCTCGCCACGCTTTGTGCTTGGTGGTCTGCTGCGCTCGCCACACTTTCTATTCTCAACTCCACGCCGACGTGGATAGTAGGGGTATGAAAAGGTCATAGGACGCGTACCGCCGCCCCTCGCGGGCTCGCCACACTTCGGGTTCGCATTGATAGTGGGGGTGGTACAGCCTCAAAATGCCATTTGGGGGCCATTGAACAGGTTTCATACTAATGTCAATGCATTTGGATGCTTTTCTGTTAAAAATCGCATGTGATGCGATTTTTTAATGTGCGATGGCCATCGTGGGAGCCGTGATACTCCACAAGTACCAGAGACAC
This sequence comes from Crinia signifera, assembly GCF_055691185.1. NCBI lineage: Eukaryota > Metazoa > Chordata > Amphibia > Anura > Myobatrachidae > Crinia > Crinia signifera. Next base: position 140,968,484 of record NC_139217.1, on the reverse strand, counting down.
TGACTCAGGGCCACCATCCTGTGCTGCCACGCTGGACCCTCTACCACTGGCAGAAGCTGCACAGTGTCCCCACCCTCCTGTTTAGTCTCCCTTATGTCCACACACCCCTATCACTACCCAGCCTTGTCACCGGCACAGCGGGGTCAACCAGATCTCAGAAGCTCGCAGGGTGATCAGCCCAGCGGGTGACGAAGACCTCTGTCGAAACGCGTTGGGCGTGGCTACTATCCGATGCTGACGTCCTGTGACGACGTATCCGGCTCTGTCCTGACCTGCGGCGGGTGGACAAACCCCGCTGGGCTGATCACCCTGCGTGCTTCTGAGATCTGGTTGACCCCGCTGTGCCGGTGACAAGCGCCGTTTTTGTGGCGATTTACCCTTGTTTTAAACCCTTGTATGTCAGTTTTTACTTCTACTTAAAATATCAGTAAAATTACTATAATCTTATATAGTGTTTCTGACTGTGCGCTTTATCTATTCTTCTCTCTCTCTCTCTCTCTCTCTCTCTCTCTCTCTCTCTCTCTCTCTCTCTCTCTCTCTCTCTCTCTCTCTCTCTCTCTCTCTCTCTCTCTCTCTCTCTCGATAGGCAACACATATGAACAGTACTCTCAGGTCTTGTAAAGCCAATAATAAATAGCAGGACACGGCGGTCTCAAGCAACGTTTCGTGCTGTATTGCACGTCATCAGGCTCAAATACAATACAAACAAGTCTTACCTAAATAGCACCCCCATCACCGTGTGGTCAGGCAGCTGGCTTCCGTCCTCCGTCTGGTCATGAATGACGTCAGTCCCTTGCGACGCGCACCTGCACCCGCCGGTGCGCTCAGACTTCCGGACCGGTTGCCATGCGACCCTGTAAACAAAAAAAGTGGCATACATATATATTAAAAAGATACTTGATAATCAGCAACAAGTCATCAACAGAACATAATACAAAACCACATAACAGAATATCCGAAAACTATTATGCATAAATATAGTACAGAGACTCAAAGCATTTATAGGAAACAGGAGAAACTGCAGTGCTCATTTAACCCTAGCGGGTGCACCGTACTAAGACGGTGTATCCACTTAGTTTCTTGTTGTAATAATAATTTTGCACGATTGCCTCCCCTGATGCTGAATGGAATTTGATCAATAATTTTATATCTCAGGGTGGCCAAACCGTGACCAAACTCCCTGAAATGTCTAGGGACTGGCTGCTCGTTCAACACTTTTTTTCCTTCCAGGGACTGCCGGATGATCGACCTGTGTGTCGCCATCCGTTCTTTAACCCCTTCCCGACATATGACGTACATGTACGTCATATGACGGTTGCGGGGGAATCAAGCCAGCTCACGGAGTGAGCTGGCTTGAAAGAGAGCAGGTAATGGCTGTATATTACAGCCAGGTACCTGCTCTCACGAGCGGCGAGTTCGCCGATCGTGGCCGTTTAACCCTTTAAGCACCGCGGGCAAAGCGCCCGCAGTGCTTTAATAGCTGATCGGAGGGGGGGCGCCCCCCTCCGGCGCCGATCGGGGCCCCCCGCGGCGAGATCGGAGGGTGCCGATCGGTTGCCATGGCAGCCAGGGGTCTAATGTAGACCCCTGTGCTGGCCATGTCAGCATTCCTATTACATCCTGCCTGAGGCAGGATGTAATAGGAAGTGCTGAAAATCACTATGTTCAGCCATAGAGCTCTATGGCTGAACCTAGTACAGGCGATCGCGCCCCCTAGTGGTCAAGTACACTAGGGGGCCTTGTAGTAAAAGTTAAAAAAAAAAAAAAAAAGTTTAAAAATAAAAAAAAAATTTAAAAATATTAAAAGTTCAAATCACCCCCCTTTCCCCATTTCACAAATAAAAATAAATAAAAAAATAAACATATTTGGTATCGCCGCGTTCCTAAAAGTCCGATCTATTAAAATATAACATTAGTTGTCCCGCACGGTTAAAGGCGTAAACGGGAAAAAATTCCCAACGCCAAAACTACGTTTTTTGGTCGCATCGCCTACCCAAAAAAATTTAAATAAAAGAGATCAGAAAGTCGCACATATCCCATAATGGTATTAATTAAAAAGTACACATCAGCTCGCAAAAAATGAGCCCTCACCCAGGTCCGTAGGTGGAAAAATAAAAAAGTTATAAGCCGCAGAACATGGCGACGCGACGCAAATTAGAAAAACCGTAAAATTTTCTATTTTTTTTTTTTGTGGTAAAACGTAACGAAAACTATATAAGTTTGGTATCACCGGAATCGTAACGACCCATAGAATAAAGATAACCGATCATTTTAAACGAACTATGAACTCCAAAAAAAACGTAACCAGCGCAAAATTGTGGAATTGCGTTTTTTTTCCTTTTTACCCCACATTGAATTATTTCCTGATTCCCCAGAATATTATACGGTATAGTAAATGGTACCATTAAAAAGTACAACTTGTCCCGCAAAAAAAAAGCCCTCATGTGTCTATATAGCCGGAAAATTAAAAAAGTTACGCTTATTTGAACGCGAGGAGGAAAAAAAAAGTTAAGAAAAAACGCCCCGTCGGGAAGGGGTTAAATTGCCTTGTGGTCTTCCCCACATAGAGGAGACCACAGGGACGTTTAATGACATACACAACGTGGGTACTAGAACACGTTAAGACATGGCGGATAGGGATTTTTTCACCTGTATGGGGATGAGAAATGGTGTCACCAGTTTCTAGAAATCGACATGTGGTACAATTAATGCATTTATAGCATCCAGGTCTTTTTTTCAAAAAGTTTTGCGCCCCTTGCTTTTGGTGTTTAGACACGTCATTGCGAACCAGGCAATCTTTTAAATTGCACTGTCGCTGGAAACTCTGGAGAATGGTTCTTCTAGCAAAGGGTTTGCTATTGGGGGCACGGGTATCACAGGCCACGCGTTAGGGCGTGGCCTGTGATACCCGTGCCTCTGCTACCTGGCGTCCTGCCCGACGTGTGTCCGTCCAGCTCGTGGATCCAGAGTTCAGACAGCGCAATCCAGCGTTTATGGTCTTCTTCGATCCGGAGCCTGTGGATAGTACATCGGAGCGGTGTGCCCCTGGTATTTGATAAAATCTTGTGGTAACCAGCCCACAGTGTTTACATTATTGGTACAAGCACTTGCCTTTACCTGTTTTTATATTTGTGTGATATATCCATTAAATATCATTTACATGCACCATGGAGCGCTCCTCTTCTGCTTCTATATTTTAGAATATATATATATATGTGTATATGTGTGTGTGTATATATATATATATATATATATAGTCGGGCAAAAAAGTATTTAGTCAGCCACCAATTGTGCAAGTTCTCCCACTTAAAAAGATGAGAGAGGCCTGTAATTTTCATCATAGGTATACCTCAACTATGAGAGACAAAATGAGGAAAAAAAATCCAGAAAATGACATTGTCTGATTTTTAAAGAATTTATTTGCAAATTATGGTGGAAAATAAGTATTTGGTCAAAAACAAACAAGCAAGATTTCTTGCTCTCACAGACCTGTAACTTCTTCTGTAAGAGGCTCCTCTGTCCTCCACTCGTTACCTGTATTAATGACACCTGTTTGAACTCTTTATCTATATAAAAGACACCTGTCCAACACTTCAAACAGTCACACTCCAAACTCCACTATGGCCAAGAGCAAAGAGCTGTCAAAGGACACCAGAAACAAAATTGTAGACCTGCACCAGGCTGGGAAGACTGAATCTGCAATAGGTAAGCAGCTTGGTGTGAAGAAATCAACTGTGGGAGCAATTATTAGGAAATGGAAGGCCTACAAGACCACTGATAGTCTCCCTCGATCTGGGGCTCCCCGCAAGATCTCACCCTGTGGGGTCAAAATGATCACAAGAACGGTGATCAAAAATCCCAGAACCACACGGGGGGACCTAGTGAATGACCTGCTGAGAGCTGGGACCAAAGTAACAAAGGCTACCATCAGTAACACACTACGCCGCCAGGGACTCAAATCCTGCAGTGCCAGACGTGTCCCCCTGCTAAAGGCAGTACATGTGCAGGCCCGTCTGAAGTTTGCTAGAGAGCATTTGGATGATCCAGAAGAGGATTGGGAGAATGTCATATGGTCAGATGAAACCAAAATAGAACTTTTTGGTAACAACTCTACTCGTCGTGTTTGGAGGAGAAAGAATGCTGAGTTGCATCCAAAGAACACCATACCTACTGTAAAGCATGGGGGTGGAAACATCATGCTTTGGGGCTGTTTTTCTGCAAAGGGAACAGGACGACTGCTCCGTGTAAAGGAAAGAATGAATGGGGCCATGTATCGTCAGATTTTGAGTGAAAACCTCCTTCCATCAGCAAGGGCATTGAAGATGAAACGTGGCTGGGTCTTTCAGCATGACAACGATCCCAAACACACTGCCCGGGTAACAAAGGAGTGGCTTCGTAAGAAGCATTTCAAGGTCCTGGAGTGGCCGAGCCAGTCTCCAGATCTCAACCCCATAGAAAATCTTTGGAGGGAGTTGAAAGTCCGTGTTGCCCAGCGACAGCCCCAAAACATCACTGCTCTAGAGGAGATCTGCATGGAGGAATGGGCCAAAATACCAGCAACAGTTTGTGAAAACCTTGTGAAGACTTACAGAAAACGTTTGACCTCTGTCATTGCCAACAAAAGGGTATATAACAAAGTACTGAGATGAACTTTTGTTATTGACCAAATACTTATTTTCCACCATAATTTGCAAATAAATTCTTTAAAAATCAGACAATGTCATTTTCTGGATTTTTTTTCCTCATTTTGTCTCTCATAGTTGAGGTATACCTATGATGAAAATTACAGGCCTCTCTCATCTTTTTAAGTGGGAGAACTTGCACAATTGGTGGCTGACTAAATACTTTTTTGCCCGACTGTATATAGAGAGAGAGAATCTAGGAGGAAGAAAGGAAGCGCTTCATAGTGCGTGTATCAAAAGATATAAAAGTGTTTTATTCTTTAAAAGCCACGTACAGGTACAGGTCATAAATCACGTACCATTTGCAGTGGTTTCAGACAACCGCGGCTCACTTAGCATGAAACAGACACGGCGGTCTTTGTTGGAGTGGTTACACTCTTACTCACGATTGGCGCCAGGCCACGCCCCTACGCGTTTTGTCACGGAGACTTCTGACGTAGGGGCGTGGCCTGGCGCCGATCGTGAGTAAGAGTGTAACCACTCCAACAAAGACCGCCGTGTCTGTTTCATGCTAAGTGAGCCGCGGTTGTCTGAAACCGCTGCAAATGGTACGTGATTTATGACCTGTACGTGGCTTTTAAAGAATAAAACACTTTTATATCTTTTGATACACGCACTATGGAGCGCTTCCTTTCTTACTCCTAGATTCTCCAAAGCTTTATTCACCAATCCAAGTGACTGTGGGGAGCTGCCGATCACAGAACAGTTTTTTGTGTCATATATATATATATATATATATATATATATATATATATATATATATATTTATTATATAGTCGATGTGTGTACCTAGGTACTGGGGCGGCACTCGTAGGGCTTCACTCCTTCAAAAGAACTGCAAACCACACTGCAGTGAGTTTTCTATATATATATATATATATATATATATAGTTGAATGGGTGTTGTTCTGTTTGGAGAACACACAGCACGGCACTCGAGGTCTTGTGAAGAAAGTGAATTTTATTCAAGCAACAGTTTCGGAGCCCTAAGCTCCCTAGTCAGGCTAACAGCAAGCAATAACAAACAATGGTGCACAAGGTTCCTACCTTATAGTGTATGAAGGGCCGCCCTTCGTCATGATTCACTGCAGAGCTTCAGGTGCTGGAACGGAAGCGGCCGGAAACCGTGCCCCGCACGGAGACACACTTCCGGTATCCAGCATACCCTCTGTTCCGGCCAGTCATGACGCGTCCCCGTTGCCATGCAGACAGGGGCGTGTATACCGCCGTCACCTAGGTTTCCATGGCTCGGGAATACATCTTATGTGACACCTATCTTATGTGACACCGCAAACAGCAGCCCTTTTTCCTTTGCCTCCCAGGCTATTTACTCTATTACTTATTCAATCTACTCTCTCATTCTGACAGGAGGCAGGTGCCGTTCATCTGCTATCAATGCTTTACCTGATAGCACATAGCAAAAAGCAGCACACCTACCCACAAAAGTAAAACGCTGTATATACACTATATCCCACTAACACCATCCCTACCTCTAGGGGTACTCTCATCTACAACTAAGTATGGAAAGCATGTAACCCTGCACTGTATTCAATACAACAAGGTACCTGCACTACTAACTGGAGAAAGCAGATACCCCATTTTTCCTAAATTCTGACACTGTTCATACAGTAATAACATTGCTGAACGCTCACTGACTCTCAGGGAACCAGGACGGTTGAGAGATTCAGCAGCAGCTTCCGCAATCTTTTCAACTGTGAGTGTCATTTTTCTTGTACTTGAATCTATACTTTACACCCTCTATCGTAGCGGTTACCCTCGCAACATAGTACCTAGCCACGGCTCTGTATTGTTAAATCAGTATTAGAAGCAGTTATTGCACAAATTGACCAATTTACAATACATATTCATTCAGCGATACTGCAAATGATATATCTGTAAATATCCGGACTGCACCAGTGTAGAACAATTTCCTGCCTGGTCCTAATTACTGTGAAAAATTTCGCTATCTAAACTTCCTTACCACAAAGATAGGTACAGTAAACACTGATTCAGACACAGGCTGACTTTCAAATATAAGCCGTACTATCTGATCACTGTGTTTCCCTATCAGGCAACCAGTGTGGTCTATACGAACAGTTGAATATAGATTTATTCTATAAAATTATTAGTATTACTCAACTGTTCATTTTCAATGTTTAATGTTGTCTGTTTGTTTGTCTGACAAAACTATTTTACTAAAATCATTAAAAGTTACATTTTATCTTTAAAAAAATCTTGACCTACTTTTTGACAATTTAAAAGAGTGCCCCCAAACAAAAGAGAGTACTTTTTCCTTCTCTATCTCCGATTTGAAAGAGTGTTACATAAGCACACCATTACAATGGCTGACCACCATGGAAAGACAGACATTCCAGCGCCTGACATTAAGCAACTTTTTCGTTCCTGCTATAAACCAAAATTTAAAGCTTGATTCATCTAGCCCTGAGTAGCATAAAAAAATTTTTTTTTGTTAGCACTCTTGGTTTTGTATTTCAGGTAATGCTAATTGCACAGACACCAGAGGACTGGAAATTGCTATAAAACAACGAATTGATGATGCACTTACCTCAAGGTTGCCAATGTTCTACCTAGTAAACAGACCTTACATAAGCATGGTCACTGCTACCCACTCAGTGTCAACTGCTGCAATTAATCGTACACTAAGTTTGAATTGGTCACAAGGGGATAATTCACTGGAAGTGGTGGATGCATTCCAAGGAAAAATTACTGACCGGTAAGTTCTTTTAAAATTTGGTAGTTTACAAAAATCTGTAGGTGGATACAATTACGGATATTTAAATCATAGTAACTGAATTGCTAAAAGTAAGTAATGGCCTTTTTTATGTTTAGCTCACCTTTTAAAAGTGGACAATCGATGGCAAGCCGGCTGTGCAAAGCTGCTATGTTAAGTCGTTTTAACTTGCTTTTAAAGGAAGCAAAAAGAGATGATATCGTTCTTGGTCTGTCTTATCATGAAGCAAAGGTTAGTGAATGTTGTATTAACTAATTGCCATATCGAAGAGTATGTCAATGGGCTTAGTGATTTGCTCTATATTGTCATGGTCATTTTAGGATGAATTCGGTCAGCAAATAAAGGACAAAAAGTTGGGGTGTAGATTGACTTTGCGCCTATTGCTGTCCTTGAGATTTATTGGATTATATGAATCACCTTTCATACAAATATAGGAACATATAAAAAACTATACCAATATGCCTTGGCGCTGACCATACTTTTTTCCCCTCTTTCTTTTGTTCTCACAGTATTGTGCCTCAAAAGAAAAGGAAAATAACCGTAATAGTGTATTTTTTTTTTTAACAATATATATATATAATTCTATTATCCAGGTAAAAGATGATGAGACTCATACCCTTAGAATAGTGTATACCTTTTCAGTATACAATAACCCTTTTTGAGGGGATGATAAGGTCACCACTGAATTGATTGCCTCCACTCCAGGATGTCGCATGTAAAATACAGAGGACACCGCATATGGTGCAATATACAATTTTAATAAACTCAATCAAAAACATAAAAGTGCATGGAGTGTGATATAGTGGACTCTCGCCAAGCACATGTATTGTACACGTATGAGCAGAATGGAATAGAACCAACAGATGTCCCTGGTAGTTTCCCTTGGATCTATGTCACACGATAGTCGCACTTCCTCCAAGCCAACGCATTTCAAAACACAAGGTTTCTTTTTCAAGGCATATGGAGTTAAAGTGCTGGTGCCAGTATTTATACCGTCATTATTGCGAATACCTCAATCAAAACGATAGTGTCAGCTGTTTTAGATTTGGTGATTTACATAGAAAACAATATGGTAAAATCCAACGGACTCCCAGACATATATTAATCGGAACAGTTGCCATCAAAATAAATGGCTTGAGTCTATTTCCATGGGCCAATGCAGATGACTGCGGAGAAATTGTAAAGATTTTGTTTTTTTAGATCAAGCAAACGATATGAAGAAAAAATGTATCAACAGTGGATATGATGGGATGATTGTTGATCAATCCCTAATCAAGGCTAAAGATCTTGAACGGGTAGAATTATTAGTTCCAAAAGAAAAATTACCAAAATCTGCAGAAAAGTGTCATTTACAACAGACTATTCCTCACAACACCATGAAGTCAGAAAAATTCTTACAAGACAATGGGGACTTTTGAATAAAGACCCCATAGTTGGTACAGAGGTTCCCACAAATCCAATGTGCATTTTTAGAAGCGCACCGAACTTAATATCCAATTTGGTTAAAAGGTTATGCCCATTGTCTATGAAAAAATCAACAAATAATTCAGTAGGATTGTGGAACATGCATAGGTTGCAAAAATGTAAAAAAAAAAAACTTCGGAATGAAAGCAACCGAAATTATTATTAATGAAAAATAAACATAAAATTAAAGATTTCTTAACCTGCCATTCTTTTAATGTAATCTACACTATTGAATATAAATGTAATAAATTCTACATAGGAAGGACAAGCAGACCCTTTAAAATAAGGATAAGTGAGCATATTAGAAATATCCAGTAGGGTCTTGAGACACATGCTCTATCATTACATTTTAAAATAAAACATCAATTCCATACAGATACTTTATTATAAAGAATATTTATATTTTTAGAAAAATCACCCCTGATAGATGAGGAGGAGATATTGCGGCCACTGTAGCTAGAAACAAAATGACTGATTTTTTTTTTTTAACCCCTTCCTGACAGAGCCAGTTTTTGCCTTCCTGACAGAGCCCTTTTTTTCAAATCTGACAGGTATCACTTAAGTGGGGATAACTTTTTTTTGCTTTTACTTATCCCAGTGATTTTGAGATTGTTTTTTCGTGACACATTGTACTTCAAGTTAGTGGTAAATTTTCGTCGATACAGTCTGTGTTTTTTTGTGAAAAATACCAAAATGTCGGAAAAAAATGGAAAATTTAGCAATTTGCAAAATGTTAAATTTTCTGCTTGTGAGACAAATAATCATACCACTCAAAATAGTTAATAACTAACATAGACCATATGTCTACTTTATGTTGCCATCATTATTTCAACTTCCTTTTAATTTTTTTTTGGACACTAGGAGGCTTACAATATGAATAGCAAATTCTCAAATTTTCAAGAAAATTTCAAACACTGATTTTTTTAGGGACCAGTTCAGTTCTGATGTGACTTTGAGGGACTTGTATGTGAGACACCCCCATAAATGATACCATTTCAAAAACTGCACCCCTCACAGTATTCAAAACAGCATTTTGGAAGTTTGTTAACCCTTTAGGTGTTTCACAGGAATTAAAACAAAGTGTAGGTGAAATTTCAAAATTTCATTTTTTTTGCAGATTTGCAATTTTAATACATTTTTCTAAGGAACACAGTACATTTTACTAGAGAAATGTGACTAAAAATTGATTCCCCCAATTCTTTTGTTTTCATAAATATCCTATATGTGGCCCTAGTGTGCACGTTGACCAAACCACAGGCTTCATAATAGAAGGAGCACCTACTTGATTTTGGAGCCTCCTTTTTATGAGATTATTTTTTAGGCACCATGTAGGTTTCTAGGCACCATAAGATGCTAAAATTTAGGAACCCCCCCACAAGTGACCCCATTTTGCAAACTACACCCCTCAGGGAATTCATCTAGGGGTATAGTGTACATTTCAAACCCCCAGGGGTTTCACCAATTGTGGTACAACTGGGCAGTGAAAATGAAAAATTAAATTTTTTACACAAAAATGCAGTTCTGGCTCAAAATTTTTCATTTTCAGAAGGTATGAAGGAGAAAAAGCACCCCAAAATCTGTGCCCCAATTTCTCCCGAGTACGGCAATGCCTCACATGTGACCAAAAAATACCATTTGGGTGCATGGCAGGACTCAGAAAGGAAGGAGTGATTTTTGGATTTTGCAGCTCAGATTCTGGTGGAATGTTGGTGGGTGCTATGTTGCATTAGCAAGACCCCCCAAGCACCAATACAGTGGAACCCCCCCACAAGTGACCCCATTTTGCAAACTACACCCCTCAGGGAATTCATCTAGGGGTATAGTGTACATTTCAAACCCCCAGGGGTTTCACCAATTTTGATACAACTGGGCAGTGAAAATGAAAAATTACATTTTTTTTACACAAAAATGCAGTTCTGGCTCAAAATTTTTCATTTTCAGAAGGTATGAAGGAGAAAAAGCACCCCAAAATCTGTGCCCCAATTTCTCCCGAGTATGGCAATGCCTCATATGTGACCAAAAAATACCATTTGGGTGCATGGCAGGACTCAGAAAGGAAGGAGTGATTTTTGGTGGTGGAATGTTGGTGGGTGCTATGTCGCATTAGCAAGACCCCCAAAGCACCAATACAGTGGAACCCCCCCACAAGTGACCCCATTTTGCAAACTACACCCCTCAGGGAATTCATCTAGGGGTATAGTGTACATTTCAAACCCCCAGGGGTTTCACCAATTTTGATACAACTGGGCTGTGCAAATGCAAAATTACATTTTTTACACAAAAATGCAGTTCTGGCTCAATTTTTCATTTTCACAAGGAATGAAGGAGACAAAGCACCCCAAAATCTGTGCCCCAATTTCTCCCGAGTACGGCAATGCCTCACATGTGACCAAAAAATACCATTTGGGTGCATGGCAGGACTCAGAAAGGAAGGAGTGATTTTTGGATTTTGCAGCTCAGATTCTGGTGGAATGTTGGTGGGTGCTATGTTGCATTAGCAAGACCCCCCAAGCACCAATACAGTGGAACCCCCCCACAAGTGACCCCATTTTGCAAACTACATCCCTCAGGGAATTCATCTAGGGGTATAGTGTACATTTCAAACCCCCAGGGGTTTCACCAATTTTGATACAACTGGGCAGTGAAAATGAAAAATTACATTTTTTTACACAAAAATGCAGTTCTGGCTCAAAATTTTTCATTTTCAGAAGGTATGAAGGAGAAAAAGCACCCCAAAATCTGTGCCCCACCAATTTCTCCCGAGTACGGCAATGCCTCATGTGTGACCAAAAAGTGGCAGGACTCAGAAGGGAAGGAGTGATATTTGGATTTTGCAGCACAAATTCTGGTGGAATGTTGGTGGGTGCTATGTCGCATTAGCAAGACCCCCAAAGCACCAATACAGTGGAACCCCCCCACAAGTGACCCCATTTTGCAAACTACACCCCTCAGGGAATTCATCTAGGGGTATAGTGTACATTTCAAACCCCCAGGGGTTTCACCAATTTTGATACAACTGGGCAGTGAAAATGAAAAATTACTTTTTTTTACACAAAAATGCAGTTCTGGCTCAAAATTTTTCATTTTCAGAAGGTATGAAGGAGAAAAAGCACCCCAAAATCTGTGCCCCAATTTCTCCCGAGTATGGCAATGCCTCATATGTGACCGAAAAATACCAGTTGGGTGCATGGCAGGACTCAGAAGGGAAGGAGTGATTTTTGGATTTTGCGGCTCAGATTCTGGTGGAATGAATGGTGGGTGCTATGTGGCATTAGCAAGACCCCCGAAGCACGGTGACATTATGAACCTAATAATCCATAGATGTGTGGTATATTTTAAAACACTCCTTTATACATAGGCCGGGTTTGTCGGGGCAAGTGTCACACTGGAAAATAGTTTGCTTTCTTATTCCCTTTTTATAGCAAACTTTGCACCTTTTTTGTGTCCTGCCCTTTTTTCCAGTGGAGGGGATTTCATCAGGAAAATGCTGCCCTGGTACAATACGGGGGCCAGTACTAGAAGTACTGGGGCCCTCTGCCTGCTGGTTCCCAAATACTAGGCCCTTTATGACTTCCTCTTGAAAGTGCATAAATGTCCCCCTCTGGCCGGTAGAACGGAATAGCACGTAAGCGTTATACAGTGCCATCTGGATGATATACACGGCCAGCTTCTTGTACCAGATTTTTGTTTTCCGCAGGGCACTGTACGGCTTCAGTACCTGATCTGAAAGATCCACTCCGCCCATGTACTTATTGTAATCCAGGATACAATTAGGTTTGGAGGTGTGGGTACTGGTACCTCGTACAGGGACGGAGGTGGTACTGTCTCCGTGAATTGTTGTCAGTATAAGGACATCCCTCTTGTCCTTATATTTGACCAACAACATATTTTCGGTGCATATTCCCCTGCTTTCACCCCTTCTCATTACTTGGGCAATGTGCGTTTTTGGGAGGCCTCTTTGGTTCTTGCGCACAGTACCGCAAGCTGCTGTACCTCTTGAACCAAGGGCCTTAAACAGGAGGATGCTGGTGTAAAAGTTATCCACATAGAGGTGATAACCTTTATCCAGGAAGGGGTGCACTAAATCCCAGACAATTTTTCCACTAACACCTACGAGGGAGGGGGGGGCATTCTGGCGGTTCAATTCTTGAATCCTTCTCTTCATATACCCTAAACCTGTGGGTGTACCCTGAGGTGCTTTCACACAGCTTATACATTTTTATGCCATACCTTGCCCTCTTACTGGGAAGGTACTGGCGGAATTTAACCCTTCCTTTAAAATGTATAAGGGACTCGTCAATACAAATAAATTTTTCAGGTATGTACATCTCTGCAAATTTGGCACTGAAATGATCAATGACCGGCCTGACTTTGAATAGCCGGTCAAAGGTGGGATCATCTCTGGGTGGGCACTGCGCATTAACGTTGTAATGCAAAAATTTAAGGATTAACTCAAAACGAGTCCGGGTCATGGCCATACGGTAAAGTGGGGTGCTGTACAGAACATCTGTACTCCAATATTGCCTAATTTCTGGCTTTTTTACTATGCCCATATGAAACACCAGACCCCAAAACGTCATCATCTCTACTGCATCTACAGGGGTCCACCTAGCAAATGATGACGTGGGGTTTTGAGCAATAAACTGCTGGGCATATAAATTAGTTTGGTCCACCATTAAATTTATAAAATCATCAGAGAAAAATAATTTGAAAGTCAATTTCTCTGAGACCTGTGGAATCAAATTGGATTCCTGGCATGGCCAAAAACTCAGGAACCTGGGGCTCAAAATTGTCTGGTGGTGGGGTCCATACGAGATCAATTATTGGGGGGGGGGTCTCAGCTGCTCTACGGGGGCGTCTTTGAGGGGGTCCCTCATCACCAGAGGAGGAAGAGGAGCTTAAGACAAATCCTTCAAATTCCCCGCTTGCATCACTGGCTGTGTCAGTCAGAGGCAATCATGGCATATGCCTCCTCCGCTGAATACATTCTTCTGGATGACTGGGATGACATTTGGGATGCCATTTTTATTTTTGTGTTACTGGTAGTGAAATGTTTCAACACGTGTATAGTGTAGGGGGGGGTACAAACTTTATTTCAACCCGGGGGGTATGTAGTGTGTATGTAGTGCAGAAAAAAAAAATACTTTATACAGGAATTTGATCCCAATAAAAAAAAAAAAATTGAAGGGGTTAAAAAAAAAAAAAAAAAGGTCCTGCGCCAAAAATTGAGCACAGATGTTGGTCAGTAACGTCCGTCACTGAACAGCGCTCAAAGGCAACAGGGATTTGATAAAAAAAAAAAAAAAATAGATCAACCCTGTGCCGAAAAAGATGATCAGTGATGTACGTCACTGATCAGCGCACAGTGGCCACAGGACACCCACAAAATCACAGTGTGTGTAAAAAAAAAATTAAAAAAAGACCCCACAGCACTCTCAAAAAAAAAAAAGGTGATCAGTGATGCGACACTGATTACCAGTGAGGGGCAGCAGGTGCACAACCTTTGGTGCAACTGACAGTGCAACTGGCAGCAACTGACAGGTATATATATAAAAAAAAAACCCTGCGCCCCCAAAAAGTTGCTGATCAGCACAGATATACTGATCAGCACAAAAGGGGGGGTAGCAGACACAAAATATACACTCTCTATCACTATCTCTCTCTATCTCTCACTATCTATCACTCTAGGACACTGCAGCAGCAGCACTGACAGTTATATGTATAAAAAAAAACCTGCACCCCCAAAAAGGGGGGGTAGCAGACACAAAATATACACTCTCTGTCACTCTCTGTCACTATCTCTCTCTATCTCTCTATCTCTCACTATCTATCACTATCTATCACTCTATGACACTGCAGCAGCAGCACTGACAGTTATATATATAAAAAAAAAACCTGCACCCCCAAAAAGGGGGGGGTAGCAGACACAAATCTCTCTATCTCTCACTATCTCTCACTATCTATCACTATCTATCACTATCTATCACTCTATGACACTGCAGCAGCAGCACTGACAGTTATTTATATATAAAAAAAACCCTGCACCCCCAAAAAGGGGGAGTAGCAGACACAAAATATAGCTCTCTCTGTCACTATCTCTCTATCTCTCTCTATCTCTCTCTCTATCTCTCTATCACACTGCAGCAGCAGCAGGAAGTCCCAAGAAGTCAGATCCAGGAAGCGTCCAGCACGCTACAAGCAGTGATCAGGTGATCAGGTAAGGTATTTGCAAGGATCAGGTAAGTATTAGCAAGGATCAGGTCAGTATCACGGCAGATAGGCACGGTGACCGCTCTGCACGCTATTCCAGACCGGAATGGCGTCTGCAGCGCAGTCACCGGTAGTTTAAATGTCGCGCCTTGGCTGTGATTGGTCCGACCCACGGACCAATCACAGCCTTGGGGGCAGGTGGGGTGAGGGTGGGGTGAGGTGTCATCGTCACCGATGACCCCCTCATGCCCCCTCACGCCCGGCGGTGATTGACACCTGTGTTACCGAGCGTCTGATTCGCTGGTAACACAGGAAAACGCTGTGAATGGCTGTTCACACTGAACAGCCAATCACAGCGATCGCCGACGGGGGGGCGGCATCGCAGCCCCCCCTGGGCATGCAGGGACATGTCTGCTGTCAGGGACAGCAGACATCGTCCCTCTGTCACTGCGTCTCTAGACGCAGTGACAGTTTAAAGTCATGACGTACATTTATGCCATGTGTCGGGAAGTACATCCCGGCCATGACGTAAATGTACGTCAAATGTCGGGAAGGGGTTAACTTGCAAACTTCAGCTCCACAAAATTTTTATCTGTATATGTTCTTACTACTATTTTCATTTATCTTTTATAAAAATCTTCATTAAAATGGCACCTGAAATCGAGGACATTCGTTATCTATGGAAATCAAAGGCTGCCATTATTAGAATGGAGGTGGAATGCAAACGACACCAGAAATGCAGTGTTTACAGCCTGGGGGCGTGGCTATTGCAGCACGGGGGGAGTGTGAGGAGGGAGCTCCCTGGACACTATCCTGTGTTAAATGCTAAGCCGTGTCTGGGTATGCAGAAGCTGGAACTCGATGGTGCCTGGTAGCCGCTGCTATTGGCATCACTGCCGCAGTAATTACCTTGTTTGCTGACCCCCTCCTCGGTCCTGCTGCGGCAGAGACGGCGCGACCTGAGTCCCCCGTTGGGAGATGTGCCACCCGCAAAGAGAGGGAGGGCACGGTGGAAGCCGGATGCACTGCCTGCCAGGGTGAGCAGTGGAGCCCTGCTGACCAGATGGCTGTGAGCCAGGAGACACAGGCTGCAGTTGCCCTCTTGGTGTGAAAGGAAAGCAGCAGTTATCCAGTGCAGGTGGACTTGGCTGCATGAAACCCTAAGGGGTAGGAGTACCAGACCCTAAGGGGTAGGAGTACCAGACCATAAGGGGTAGGGGAGCAGCGTGGTGGTAGATATGCAGCTTGTGGTGGCAAGGACCTCCTGGAAAGCTTCTGCACAGGCAAAGGTAAAACTTACAAAGCAAGAACCATAATATATGTACATTGTATAAACCTGGGCGATATTCAGGACAGAGACATTAATATAAGGTGGACATTACTCCCTACCTCTAGAACTCCCTACTTCTCTGCTCCCCCCTCTTGCTGCGGTACAAGCTGTATTTAAATACAGGGCCAGGCCGGCACAATTAGCCGGTATAAACTAATATCCTTGTGGGCGAAGCAGGGGTGACAAACTCTGTGGACAATTACTAGGTGTTAGATAAACTCACTTAAATCGGGAGATATGGGGAAAACTGGAAATGCATCTGCCTCAGCGCAGATAGAAAGATATGCGAGAACACAGACAAACAATAACACACAGTCTGTCAACTACCCCTGTGTCAACACCTGTTAAAAGTACTACTCCTCAAAGTACACCTGATATTACGTTACAAGAAGTACTGTAGGCCATCAAGGGTAGTGAACAACGTCTGACAGAAAAAAATCACAGATACAGGCAGAAGTCAGCCCCCTGAGACTTGATATTAAAAATGTGAAAGATCAAGTGAAGGAGGCTGAAAGCCGGATCTCAAATCTAGAGGATGGCAGTAACTCATTAGCTACAAAAGTTGACACACTCACTGATCAAATGCGAGATATGAAGTTTAAACTTTCAGATATTCAGGGGAGATTACAGAGAAATAATGTGAGGTTTGTGGGAATACCTGAACGGGAAGAATGAACTGCGCCTATTAAATTCATGGAAAAATGGATTAACCCCTTCAGTGGCGAGTTTTTTTGGGGGGGAGCGCTCCCCACTGGGTGAGTTTTTTTTTTTTTTGGGAGCGCTCCCTTAAAAAAAAAAACACAACTGACTCCCCAGATCCGGGCAGCACTGCTGCACTGTCAATCAGCGGCTGGCCGGACCTGCGCCCCCCGCGCCGCGTCACTGTCCCCAGCAGCCGGCTTGTCATAAGCCGGTGCCGGGGACTTCAATAAGAAACCCGGAGGGGGGAGGAGGCAGTGTCGCAGAGGGGAGGGAGCCCGGCTCCAAACAGTGGCAATCCCGAGAATTTTTCAGGCTTGCCAGACTGGGCACTGAGGCACAGCCCGGAAAATTCTCGGGATTGCCACTGAAGGGGTTAAGGATAAATTTGGAAGTGAAGCCTTTTCAAGTTTCTTTGCCATTGAGAGAGCTCACAGAGTACCATTTTAAACGGTTACCCCCAGGTGCTCCTCCATGACCTTTGATTATAAGATTGTTAAACTTTCAGGACTGGGATATGTTACTCCAACTTCGAGTAATTTGGAATATAACGGAGGAAAAGTATCCATCTTCCCTGATTTCGCCATTGAAATATAAAAAGAAAGGGCTAAATACACTGAGGTGAAGAAAAGGCTACACGAGAACTGAGTGGAGTACTCTATGATTTACCCAGCTAAATTAAGAGTCGTCGCTGAGGGAGAAACAGTATTCTTCCAATCACTGAGCGAGGCCGCAAGATGGATAGATAAATTGGCTGCAGGGCCACATCAAATTGCAGACAATGAAGCTTAAAAAGACTGATTTATTTAAAGTTCCAGGGGCTCACCACGTTTTGGTGGTCCTAGAGTAAAAGCCCCATAAGGCTAGGGAACACAGGGGGAGGATGGGTATTGGTATGCCACAGGAGGGTTGGTATACAGGGAGGGTAGGGCGTGGGGGGATATTTGTTATATGTTTGTATGTGTCCAGTGTTGCCCAGGAAATCTAGAAGTTCAGATCTGATAGGAATGGTAAAAATCATTTCATGGAATATAAGGGGAATGAATGACCTAAAAAATTTATATCATTTAGTCATGAAACAAATAAAACAATATGTTATTCCGATTATGGTCGAAACCCATCTGGTGGTTAATAAGTTAAAATCCTTTAATAGACCCTGGGTGGGTCAGACATATCATGCCCCCTTTACCACAACATCAAGGGGAGTTTCTGTTCTGATCAAAAAGTATCTTCCTTTTGTCAGTAACAGGGTTAAAATAGATAATTTGGGCCGATATGTATTTTTGTAATGTTCTATTCTGTCTGTACAAATGCTTCTGATGGCAGTGGTCGAGTTTGTGTTCTCCAACCCGGGCCTGCAAGTGATATGCACTGGCGACTTTAATAATATTCTGGACATCCATCTGGATAGATGGAGTGGCTCGCAGGCAGGAACGGGGAGGGGAAATAAAGGATTTGACCGTTTTTTGGATGATCTAGGTTAGGTAGATGCATGGAGAGAAAGGAACCCAGGGGGAAAAAAATGTTTTTCAGCCTCTTATCAATCCTTTTCAAGGATTGATTTGATGCTGATATTTAATAGATTAATGTCAAAAGTGGTTAAAATAGAATATAAAACCAGAGGTATATCTGATCATTCCCCTGTGTTTATAGAACTGAACGACTCCAATTATAATGCAAATCGTTTTGAAAAATTGGTGGTTAGAGAAAATTAAGGATGCTGATAACTTAAGGGATCATTGGGAGGAATTTTGGAGATTAAATAAGGGGTCGGCCCCCATTAGTGTGGTCTGGGATGCCTTCAAAGCATTTATAAGAGGTCTATTAAAGAAAGGGGTCAGCGACATAAAAAAGAGAAGTTAACGCAAAATAACAGATCTAGAAGAGAAATGTGAAACTTTGGAAACCGTGTACTTAGAGACCAATACAGAGGAAAATAAAAGAGTGGCTAGATGCACAAAAATAATGGCTAGAGTGTTGAGGAGGAAAATTCTAGGCTGATTCAAAACAACTCTTATACTAAATGTTAGCCCCTATGTTACTGGAAATGTTTAATGGAGGGTTTCAGGATAATAGTCTCCTGAGATCCATGTTAGAGGCCAAGATAGTGGTTATGTTAAAAGCTGAAAAAAAAAACCCATGCTATTAAATTCTTACCGCCCCATCTCTTAGCCACCGAAGCCAAGATTATGGCTAAAATACTGGCAGTCAGACGGAACAGACCTATTGGGAAGATCATACACGCAGATCAGACCGGTTTTATGCCAGGGAAAGCCATTTCGATAAATATACATAATGTGTACACTCAGGAAACTCGGGATCCCAATGAGTACATGACGTTGAACCTAGAACCATTGTGATACATTTAAATCATAAGATACCCGGGCGGTACGGATGGTGTAATGGTTAGCATTACTGCCTCACAGCACTGAGGTCATAGGTTCAATTCCCACCATGGCCCTAACTGTGCGGAGTTTGTATATTCTCCCCGTACTTGCGTGGGTTTCCTGCGGGTACTCCGGTTTCCTCCCACAATCCAAAAATATACTGGTAGGTTAATTGGCTCCCAACAAATTAACCTTAGAATGTCTGTGTGTGCGTGTACATGTGGTAGGGAATATAGATTGTAAGCTCCACTGGGGCAGGGACTGATGTGAATGTTCAAATATTCTCTGTAAAGCGATGCGTAATATGTATGCGCTATATAAGAAACTGCTAATAAATAAATAAGATAAAACAATGGTGTAAATTACCATTAATTACAACGTGTAGAGTGAATCTCTTAAAAATGGTGATCCTTCCAAAGTTACTCTGTTACAACACTCACCCTGTTATATACCAAATACCTTCTTTCGGAAGCTAAATAGGACAGATGGAGCTCCTTTCATTCTTGCAGCCGGCACGCCATCGCAGAGGTTTTGGCACCAAGGGGCGTGGATGCTCACCATGCAATACAAGTCACCACTTCTGGGTGGCTAATGCTCCACCAATCTAGCGGCGGATTGATCTACTGTACCGATGGAACAGTATCAACATTCGCCGAGCGGAGCGAGCTTACACCGTATACTACAGTATGAGATGCTCATGTGTCTCATCCCCGTGAACATCGCTGTGACTTCAACTGTATTGTACCACTGTACTTCTGCTGTGTGCTAGTATAATTGTTGTGTGTATGGAGATAATTAATTTTGTCAATGAATATTATTTAACCATTTAAGTGTCCCAGCGCTAACCTTATGTGCTGAGTCTGCAATAAGGAGGAGTAGAGGCTTTCATGAAATCAGCCCTCTCCTAACACATCAGGTGGCATTGATCGCGTATTCAGAGCACAGTGCATTAAACCTAAATTGCACTTAATCTATTTGGCATACAGATAAGGGAACCTGACTATTAGTGCTATATGGATAAATTAAAATGTATTTATTTATTAATAGTTTCTTGTATAGCGCACAGATATTCTGCAGCACTATACAGAGAATATTTGATCGGTACTTATGTTAGTTGGTCGCTCACTAAGCTATTTGCTTAGTATTACGCGTCCCCTTGCAGGGCTCACCACGCTTCGGGCTCGGGGGCTCGCTACGCACGCCACACTATAAAATCAACTCCATGACTACCTGGATAGTGGGGGTATGAGCGTACTTACTATAGTGGGCACCCAACTAACCTATAAGTACCATTTTATCATTCACATCAGTCCCTGCCCCAGTGGAGCTTACAATCTATATTAAATTAGCTTAAAGCTTAATTTCTCTTGTTTCGGTAGTCCAATTGGCTCAGAACTGGGTTTGTACCAGAAGTTATGAACCCCAAGATTCTGAGACCCTAGAAAGGGTAACTGCAAATATCAGTACCCATGGTGGGTCTGAATGAACGCGTCCATTCTAGTCAATGTGGGAAAATTGTGCCTATTTTGCACCCTGATATCTCTAGTTTTATGTGTCCTAGAGACTTGAGACTGGTACCATATGAATGAGGAGACTCTTGGCTTAGTAGTAGTTATTAGAGTAGTAGTTTATATGACATCAGTAAGGGAAAAGGCAAGCATCTGTAGTTAGGGTCCCCTCCAATTGTCCACCTACTGTAGCTCATTACTACTGAGTACCGCAAATAGGAAATACTGTATAGAGAGGCTAAAGACAGTGTTTTGCATCCAAGAACTTAGGGAGGAGCTTTTATCTATCCCCATTAAACTTCTATTGCTAGTACAAAAAAAAAGCTGTTTGTGCTACTGAGTACACAAAGTGCTATTGAGACGCAAGTGCTACTTATTGCCCAAATAGGAAAAACTCTATGGAGGTTCTAAGCACAGTGTTTTGACATCCAGGAGCTTAAGGGGGAGCTTTAATATATCCCCATTATACTTATATGGCTATGACTTATAGCTGTAACTGTTACAGCAGAGTACAAAAAAAGCTGTTTGTGCTATTGCGTATACAAAGTGCTATTAACCCCTTCCCGCCGCAGCCTGTTTTTGCCTTCCTGACAGAGCCCTTTTTTTCAAATCTGACATGTATCACTTAAGTGGGGATAACTTTTTTTTGCTTTTACTTATCCCAGTGATTTTGAGATTGTTTTCTCGTGACACATTGTACTTCAAGTTAGTGGTAAATTTTCGTCGATACAGTCTGTGTTTTTTTGTGAAAAATACCAAAATGTCGTAAAAAAAATGGAAAATTTTGCAATTTTCAAAATGTTAAATTTTCTGCTTGTGAGACAAATAATCATACCACTCAAAATAGTTAATAACTAACATAGACCATATGTCTACTTTATGTTGCCATCATTATTTCAACCTCATTTTAATTTTTTGGGACACTAGGAGGCTTAAAATATGAATAGCCATTTCTCAAATTTTCAAGAAAATTTCAAACACTGATTTTTTTAGGGACCAGTTCAGTTCTGATGTGACTTTGAGGGACTTGTATGTGAGACACCCCCATAAATGATGCCATTTCAAAAACTGCACCCCTCACAGTATTCAAAACAGCATTTTGGAAGTTTGTTAACCCTTTAGGTGTTTCACAGGAATTAAAACAAAGTGTAGGTGAAATTTCAAAATTTCATTTTTTTTGCAGATTTTCAATTTTTATACATTTTTCTAAGGAACACAGTACATTTTACTAGAGAAATGTGACTAAAAATTGATTCCCCCAATTCTTTTGTTTTCATAAATATCCTATATGTGGCCCTAGTGTGCACGTTGACCAAACCACAGGCTTCATAATAGAAGGAGCACCTACTTGATTTTGCAGCCTCCTTTTTATGAGATTATTTTTTAGGCACCATGTAGGTTTCTAGGCACCATAAGATGCTAAAAGTTAGGAACCCCCCCACAAGTGACCCCATTTTGCA
The DNA here is from genome assembly GCF_055691185.1 of Crinia signifera. Lineage (NCBI taxonomy): Eukaryota > Metazoa > Chordata > Amphibia > Anura > Myobatrachidae > Crinia > Crinia signifera. The sequence continues at coordinate 140,945,993 of NC_139217.1, read as the reverse complement.
AACTACACCCCTCAGGGAATTCATCTAGGGGTATAATGTACATTTCAAACCCCCAGGGGTTTCACCAATTGTGGTACAACTGGGCAGTGAAAATGAAAAATTAAATTTTTTACACAAAAATGCAGTTCTGGCTCAAAATTTTTCATTTTTACAAGGAATGAAGGAGACAAAGCACCCCAAAATCTGTGCCCCAATTTCTCCCAAGTACGGCAATGCCCCACATGTGACCAAAAAATACCATTTGGGTGCATGGCAGGACTCAGAAGGGAAGGAGTGATTTTTGTATTTTGCAGCTCAGATTCTGGTGGAATTTTGGTGGGTGCTATGTCGCATTAGCAAGACCCCCGAAGCACCAATACAGTGGAAGCCCCCCACAAGTGACCCCATTTTGCAAACTACACCCCTCAGGGAATTCATCTAGGGGTATAGTGTACATTTCAAACCCCCAGGGGTTTCACCAATTTTGATACAACTGGGCTGTGCAAATGAATAATTACATTTTTTTTACACAAAAATGCAGTTCTGGCTCAAAATTTTTCATTTTCACAAGGAATGAAGGAGACAAAGCACCCCAAAATCTGTGCCCCAATTTCTCCCGAGTACGGCAATGCTTCATGTGTGACCAAAAAATGGCAGGACTCAGAAGGGAAGGAGTGATATTTGGATTTTGCAGCACAGATTCTGGTGGAATGTTGGTGGGTGCTATGTCGCATTAGCAAGACCCCCAAAGCACCAATACAGTGGAACCCCCCCACAAGTGACCCCATTTTGCAAACTACACCCCTCAGGGAATTCATCTAGGGGTATAGTGTACATTTCAAACCCCCAGGGGTTTCACCAATTTTGATACAACTGGGCTGTGCAAATGAAAAATTACATTTTTTTACACAAAAATGCAGTTCTGGCTCAAAATTTTTCATTTTCATAAGGTATGAAGGAGAAAAAGCACCCCAAAATCTGTGCCCCAATTTCTCCCGAGTACGGTAATGCCTCACATGTGACCAAAAAATACCAGTTGGGTGCATGGCAGGACTCAGAAGGGAAGGAGTGATTTTTGGATTTTGCGGCTCAGATTCTGGTGGAATGAATGGTGGGTGCTATGTGGCATTAGCAAGACCCCCGAAGCACAGTGAAATGATGAACCTAATAATCCATAGATGTGTGGTATATTTTAAAACACTCCTTTTATACATAGGCCGGGTTTGTCGGGGCAAGTGTCACACTGGAAAATAGTTTGCTTTCTTATTCCCTTTTTATAGCAAACTTTGCACCTTTTTTGTGTCCTGCCCTTTTTTCCAGTGGAGGGGATTTCATCAGGAAAATGCTGCCCTGGTACAATACGGGGGCCAGTACTAGAAGTACTGGGGCCCTCTGCCTGCTGGTTCCCAAATATTAGGCCCTTTATGACTTCCTCTTGAAAGTGCATAAATGTCCCCCTCTGGCTGGTAGAACGGAATAGCACGTAAGCGTTATACAGTGCCATCTGGATGATATACACGGCCAGCTTCTTGTACCAGATTTTTGTTTTCCGCAGGGCACTGTACGGCTTCAGTACCTTATCTGAAAGATCCACTCCGCCCATGTACTTATTGTAATCCAGGATACAATTAGGTTTTGAGGTGTGGGTACTGGTACCTCGTACAGGGACGGAGGTGGTACTGTCTCCGTGAATTGTTGTCAGTATAAGGACATCCCTCTTGTCCTTATATTTGACCAACAACATATTTTGGGTGGATTGTGCCCTGCTTTCACCCCTTCTCATTACTTGGGCAATGTGCGTTTTTGGGAGGCCTCTTTGGTTCTTGCGCACAGTACCGCAAGCTGCTGTACCTCTTGAACCAAGGGCCTTAAACAGGGGGATGCTAGTGTAAAAGTTATCCACATAGAGGTGATAACCTTTATCCAGGAAGGGGTGCACTAAATCCCAGACAATTTTTCCACTAACACCTACGAGGGAGGGGGGGGCATTCTGGCGGTTCAATTCTTGAATCCTTCCCTTCATATACCCTAAACCTGTGGGTGTACCCTGAGGTGCTTTCACACAGCTTATACATTTTTATGCCATACCTTGCCCTCTTATTGGGAAGGTACTGGCGGAATTTAACCCTTCCTTTAAAATGTATAAGGGACTCGTCTATGCAAATGAATTTATCTGGGATGTACATCTCTGCAAATTTGGCACTGAAATGATTAATGACCGGCCTGACTTTGAATAGCCGGTCAAAGGTGGGATCATCTCTGGGTGGGCACTGTGCATTATCGTTGTAATGCAAAAATTTAAGGATTAACTCAAAACGAGTCCGGGTCATGGCCATACGGTAAAGTGGGGTGCTGTACAGAACATCTGTACTCCAATATTGCCTAATTTCTGGCTTTTTTACTATGCCCATATGAAACACCAGACCCCAAAACGTCATCATCTCTACTGCATCTACAGGGGTCCACCTAGCAAATGATGACGTGGGGTTTTGAGCAATAAACTGCTGGGCATATAAATTAGTTTGGTCCACCATTAAATTTATAAAAGCATCAGAGAAAAATAATTTGAAAAAGTCAATTTCTCTGAGACCTGTGGAATCAAATTGGATTCCTGGGATGCCCAAAAACTCAGGAACCTGGGGCTCAAAATTGTCTGGTGGTGGGGTCCATACGAGATCAATTATTGGGGGGGGGGGGGGTCTCAGCTGCTCTACGGGGGCGTCTTTGAGGGGGTCCCTCATCACTAGAGGAGGAAGAGGAGCTTAAGATGAATCCTTCAAATTCCCCGCTTGCATCACTGGCTGTGTCAGAGTCAGAGGCAAGCATGGCATATGCCTCCTCCGCTGAATACATTCTTCTGGATGACTGGGATGACATTTGGGATGCCATTTTTATTTTTGTGTTTCTGGTAGTGAAATGTTTCAACACGTGTATAGTGTAGGGGGGGTACAAACTTTATTTCAACCCGGGGGGGTATGTAGTGTGTAGTGTGTATGTAGTGCAGAAAAAAAAAAAAAGGTCCTGCGCCAAAAATTGAGCACAGATGTTGGTCAGTAACGTCCGTCACTGAACAGCGCTCAAAGGCAACAGGAATTTGATCAAAAAAAAATAAAAATAGATCAACCCTGTGCCGAAAAAGCTGATCAGTGATGTACGTCACTGATCAGCGCACAGTGGCCACAGGACACCCACAAAATCACAGTGTGTGTAAAAAAAAAATTAAAAAAAGACCCCACAGCACCCTCAAAAAAAAAAAAGGTGATCACTGATGCGACACTGATTACCAGTGAGGGGCAGCAGGTGCACAACCTTTGGTGCAACTGACAGTGCAACTGGCAGCAACTGACAGGTATATATAAAAAAAAAAACCCCTGCACCCCCAAAAAGTTGCTGATCAGCACAGATATACTGATCAGCACAAAAGGGGGGGCAGCAGACACAAAATATAGCACTCTCTATCACTCTCTGTCACTATCTCTCTCTATCTCTCACTATCTATCACTCTGACACTGCAGCAGCAGCACTGACAGGTATATATATAAAAAAAAAAACTCTGCACCCCCAAAAAGTTGCTGATCAGCACAGATATACTGATCAGCACAAAAGGGGGGGGCAGCAGACACAAAATATAGCACTCTCTATCACTCTGTCACTATCTCTCTCTATCTCTCACTATCTATCACTCTATGACACTGCAGCAGCAGCACTGACAGTTATATATATATAAAAAAAAACTCTGCACCCCAAAAAAGTTGCTGATCAGTTAATTTATACTGATCAGCACAAAAGGGGGGGCAGCAGTCAGTTGCACACGCAGCACAGCTGTATATATATATATATATATATATATATATATAAAAAAAAACAGCACCCCCAAAAAGTTGCTGATCAGCACAGATATACTGATCCGCACAACAGGGGGGGGGGGGGCAGCAGACACAAAATATAGCACTCTGTCACTATCTCTCTCTATCTCTATCTCTCTATCTATAACTCTATCACACTGCAGCAGCACAACACAAGAAGTCACAAGATCCAGGAAGCATCCAGCACGCTACAAGCAGTGATCAGGTAAGTATTTGCAAGGATCAGGTCAGTATATCACGGCAGATAGGCACGGTGACCGCACTGCACGCAATTCCAGACCGGAATGGCGTCTGCAGTGCAGTCACCGTTAGTTTAAATCACCCTCCATGGCTGTGATTGGTCCGTCGGTCCGACGAACCAATCACGGCCTTTGGGGGCGGGTGGGGTGAGGTGGGGTGACACCAGTGTCACCCTTACACCCCGTGGTGATTGGGGCTGTACTTTACAGCACCAATCACCACCGATCCCTGTGTCACCGGCGAACGTTATTCGCCGGTACACAGAAAACGCTGTAATTGGCTGTTCACATTTGAACAGCCAATCACAGCGATCGCCGACGGGGGGGAGGCATCGCCGCCCCCCCTGGACATGCTGGGACATGTCTGCTGTCAGGGACAGCAGACATCTCCAAACTGTCACCGCGTCTATAGACGCGGTGACAGTTTAAAGCCATGACGTACATTTATGCCATGCGTCGGGAAGTACATCCCGGCCATGACGTAAATGTACGTCAAATGTCGGGAAGGGGTTAAGTACGCAAGTGCTACTTATTACTCAAATAGGAAAAACTCTATGGAGGTGCTAGGAACAATGTTTTTTATTGTTATTATAATTATTTTTTTAATTAAAACATTTACAAACCTTATTTAATAGAACTAGACGAACATAAAAAAAAATTGTTTTCATAAAAGCCTTTTGGTGTGAGCCCATGCACAAGAACCATAGAGCATGCCGTGTATTGCACAGTGTTTGTACATTGCCTTCCCCCAGCAAGATTGACTGAATTGGCCTCTCTTATTGTATTCTCTGTGAAAAGTTATTCTAGGAAGGGAGGCGGGGCTTGGGGTGGGCTGAATACAATACCTTCAACACTAAACCACAATGGGAGTGTCTAAGACGCTGTAGCGACTCATGTTTGACGGAGTGTCTGAATTAACGGGTCAATTGGGAAAAATAAGTCTACCCTGTGTGTTTGCACCCTGATATCTCCAGTTCTATGTGTCCTAGAGACTTGAGATTGGTACCATATGAAAGAGTAGACTCTTCGCTTACAGAGTAGTAGTTTATATGTGTGTATTAAATACTCTATACTCTAACGGATGTACTGTACTATAGCTGTGTTTTAAAAAAAATTATCCCTTTATGAATCAAACTCAGGCATACTGTAAAACATGCAGAGTGGCACACTTATCCACTACTTTACAACACTTGACAAGAGCGGCCAGACTTTCCACTCAAATGTATCCTAGCGCCTTTTGACCAAAACAATGAGACTCATTAGCGTCCGTGCCCAGGCAGACGCACGGAAAGGTTAATAGGGAGGCAGGAGTTTTTGTGTGCTAAATATACAGTAACTGACCTACTGTAAATTTGTTGGAAAAAAATAAGTTCCCTTTAATAATCATTCAGGCATACTGTACTTTAATGTACAACATTCAGAGAGGTGCACTTATCCACTAGCCTACACACCTGATAAGAGCTGTCTATCTACAGTACTGTAGCTTACTGGACAGTACAGTAGTTCCTGCGCTACAGAGCTTTTTAATACTGTAGTCACTTCATGCACACACTGCAGCACACATTTAACGCATGCGCAGTGAAGATTTCAAGAAGTGACACCTGGTGGATGATCACTGGTATTGCACTCATCCGGCAATCGCCAAGCGGTTAAAATGTTTTGCGGTGCTGAGGGCCGCCATGGCGGGCTGGCGGTAGAACCGGCATGGGTAGGCTGAATGAGCGGCACTACATTTTTATATTCTCCTCATTTATATGGAATAATACACTTCCCAAACTTCGACTGCAGACTTTAATGAGGCAAAGGGGGGATGGCATAACCATACCTCAGACTAAACTATTTAGTGGGAAAAATATCCTCTTTAGTTGGATGGATATCGCCATAGGTAATGAAGGGATAGGTTGACTTGATAACACAGAATGAAATAGGCTCTACACCTCTGAAAAAATTAATAAAGGGACATCTCTTTAACCCCTTCCCGACATTTGACGTACATTTACGTCATGGCCGGGATGTACTTCCCGACGCATGGCATAAATGTACGTCATGGCTTTAAACTGTCACCGCGTCTATAGACGCGGTGACAGTTTGGAGAGGTCTGCTGTCCCTGACAGCAGACATGTCCCAGCATGTCCAGGGGGGGCGGCGATGCCTCCCCCCCCCCGTCGGCGATCGCTGTGATTGGCTGTTCAAATGTGAACAGCCAATTACAGCGTTTTCTGTGTACCGGCGAATAACGTTCGCCGGTGACACAGGGATCGGTGGTGATTGGTGCTGTAAAGTACAGCACCAATCACCACGGGGTGTAAGGGTGACACTGGTGTCACCCCACCCGCCCCCAAAGGCCGTGATTGGTTCGTCGGACCGACGGACCAATCACAGCCATGGAGGGTGATTTAAACTAACGGTGAGTGCACTGCAGACGCCATTCCGGTCTGGAATTGCGTGCAGTGCGGTCACCGTGCCTATCTGCCGTGATATACTGACCTGATCCTTGCAAATACTTACCTGATCACTGCTTGTAGCGTGCTGGATGCTTCCTGGATCTTGTGACTTCTTGTGTTGTGCTGCTTCCTGTGTTGTGCTGCTGCAGTGTGATAGAGTGAGAGATAGAGAGATAGAGAGAGATAGTGACAGAGAGTGCTATATTTTGTGTCTGCTGCCCCCCCCCCCCTGTTGTGCTGATCAGTATATCTGTGCTGATCAGCAACTTTTTGGGGGTGCTGGTTTTTTTTTATATATATATATGTGCTGCGTGTGCAACTGACTGCTGCCCCCCCTTTTGTGCTGATCAGTATAAATTAACTGATCAGCAACTTTTTGGGGGTGCAGAGTTTTTTTTTTTTTAATATATATATATATATATATATATATATATATATATATATATATATACCTGTCAGTGCTGCTGCTGCAGTGTCATAGAGTGATAGATAGTGAGAGATAGAGAGATAGTGACAGAGAGTGATAGAGAGTGCTATATTTTGTGTCTGCTGCCCCCCCTTTTGTGCTGATCAGTATATCTGTGCTGATCAGCAACTTTTTGGGGGTGCAGGGTTTTTTTTTTATATATACCTGTCAGTTGCTGCCAGTTGCACTGTCAGTTGCACCAAAGGTTGTGCACCTGCTGCCCCTCACTGGTAATCAGTGTCGCATCAGTGATCACCTTTTTTTTTTTTTTTGAGGGTGCTGTGGGGTCTTTTTTAAAAAAATTTTTTACACACACTGTGATTTTGTGGGTGTCCTGTGGCCACTGTGCGCTGATCAGTGACGTACATCACTGATCAGCTTTTTCGGCACAGGGTTGATCTATTTTTTTTTTTTTTTTGATCAAATTCCTGTTGCCTTTGAGCGCTGTTCAGTGACGGACGTTACTGACCAACGTCTGTGCTCAATTTTTGGCGCAGGACCTTTTTTTTTTTTTTTTTTTTCTGCACTACATACACACTACACACTACATACCCCCCCGGGTTGAAATAAAGTTTGTACCCCCCCTACACTATACACGTGTTGAAACATTTCACTACCAGAAACACAAAAATAAAAATGGCATCCCAAATGTCATCCCAGTCATCCAGAAGAATGTATTCAGCGGAGGAGGCATATGCCATGCTTGCCTCTGACTCTGACACAGCCAGTGATGCAAGCGGGGAATTTGAAGGATTCATCTTAAGCTCCTCTTCCTCCTCTAGTGATGAGGGACCCCCTCAAAGACGCCCCCGTAGAGCAGCTGAGACCCCCCCCCCCCCCCCCAATAATTGATCTCGTATGGACCCCACCACCAGACAATTTTGAGCCCCAGGTTCCTGAGTTTTTGGCCATCCCAGGAATCCAATTTGATTCCACAGGTCTCAGAGAAATTGACTTTTTCAAAAAAAAATTCTCTGATGATTTTATACATTTAATGGTGGACCAAACTAATTTATATGCCCAGCAGTTTATTGCTCAAAACCCCACGTCATCATTTGCTAGGTGGACCCCTGTAGATGCAGTAGAGATGATGACGTTTTGGGGTCTGGTGTTTCATATGGGCATAGTAAAAAAGCCAGAAATTAGGCAATATTGGAGTACAGATGTTCTGTACAGCACCCCACTTTACCGTATGGCCATGGCCATGACCCGGACTCGTTTTGAGTTAATCCTTAAATTTTTGCATTACAACGATAATGCACAGTGCCCACCCAGAGATGATCCCACCTTTGACCGGCTATTCAAAGTCAGGCCGGTCATTGATCATTTCAGTGCCCAATTTGCAGAGATGTACATCCCAGATAAATTAATTTGCATAGACGAGTCCCTTATACATTTTAAAGGAAGGGTTAAATTCCGCCAGTACCTTCCCAATAAGAGGGCAAGGTATGGCATAAAAATGTATAAGCTGTGTGAAAGCACCTCAGGGTACACCCACAGGTTTAGGGTATATTAAGGGAAGGATTCAAGAATTGAACCGCCAGAATGCCCCCCCTCCCTCGTAGGTGTTAGTGGAAAAATTGTCTGGGATTTAGTGCACCCCTTCCTGGATAAAGGTTATCACCTCTATGTGGATAACTTTTACACTAGCATCCCCCTGTTTAAGGCCCTTGATTCAAGAGGTACAGCAGCTTGCGGTACTGTGCGCAAGAACCAAAGAGGCCTCCCAAAAACGCACATTGCCCAAGTAATGAGAAGGGGTGAAAGCAGGGCACAATCCACCGAAAATATGTTGTTGGTCAAATATAAGGACAAGAGGGATGTCCTTATACTGACAACAATTCACGGAGACAGTACCACCTCCGTCCCTGTACGAGGTACCAGTACCCACACCTCAAAACCTAATTGTATCCTGGATTACAATAAGTACATGGGCGGAGTGGATCTTTCAGATCAGGTACTGAAGCCGTACAGTGCCCTGCGGAAAACAAAAATCTGGTACAAGAAGCTGGCCGTGTATATCATCCAGATGGCACTGTATAACGCTTACGTGCTATTCCGTTCTACCAGCCAGAGGGGGACATTTATGCACTTTCAAGAGGAAGTCATAAAGGGCCTAATATTTGGGAACCAGCAGGCAGAGGGCCCCAGTACTTCTAGTACTGGCCCCCGTATTGTACCAGGGCAGCATTTTCCTGATGAAATCCCCTCCACTGGAAAAAAGGGCAGGACACAAAAAAGGTGCAAAGTTTGCTATAAAAAGGGAATAAGAAAGCAAACTATTTTCCAGTGTGACACTTGCCCCGACAAACCCGGCCTATGTATAAAGGAGTGTTTTAAAATATACCACACATCTATGGATTATTAGGTTCATCATTTCACCGTGCTTCGGGGGTCTTGCTAATGCCACAATGCCAGTCCTGCCATGCACCCAACTGGTATTTTTTGGTCACATGTGAGGCATTGCTGTACTCGGGAGAAATTGGGGCACAGATTTTGGGGTGCTTTTTCTCCTTCATACCTTATGAAAATGAAAAATTTTGAGCCAGAACTGCATTTTTGTGTAAAAAAATTTAATTTTTCATTTGCACAGCCCAGTTGTATCAAAATTGGTGAAACCCCTAGGGGTTTGAAATGTACACTATACCCCTAGATGAATTCCCTGAGGGGTGTAGTTTGCAAAATGGGGTCACTTGTGGGGGGCTTCCACTGTATTGGTGCTTTGGGGGTCTTGCTAATGCGACATAGCACCCACCAAAATTCCACCAGAATCTGAGCTGCAAAATACAAAAATCACTCCTTCCCTTCTGAGTCCTGCCATGCACCCAAATGGTATTTTTTGGTCACATGTGAGGCATTGCCGTATTCGGGAGAAATTGGGGCACAGATTTTGGGGTGCTTTGTCTCCTTCATTCCTTGTGAAAAGGAAAAATTTTGAGCCAGAACTGCATTTTTGTGTAAAAAATTTAATTTTTCATTTTCACTGCCCAGTTGTACCACAATTGGTGAAACCCCTGGGGGTTTGAAATGTACATTATACCCCTAGATGAATTCCCTGAGGGGTGTAGTTTGCAAAATGGGGTCACTTGTGGGGGGGTTCCTAACTTTTAGCATCTTATGGTGCCTAGAAACCTACATGGTGCCTAAAAAATAATCTCATAAAAAGGAGGCTCCAAAATCAAGTAGGTGCTCCTTCTATTATGAAGCCTGTGGTTTGGTCAACGTGCACACTAGGGCCACATATAGGATATTTATGAAAACAAAAGAATTGGGGGGAATCAATTTTTAGTCACATTTCTCTAGTAAAATGTACTGTGTTCCTTAGAAAAATGTATTAAAATTGAAAAAAAAATGAAATTTTGAAATTTCACCTACACATTGTTTTAATTCCTGTGAAACACCTAAAGGGTTAACAAACTTCCAAAATGCTGTTTTGAATACTGTGAGGGGTGCAGTTTTTGAAATGGCATCATTTATGGGGGTGTCTCACATACAAGTCCCTCAAAGCCACATCAGAACTGAACTGGTCCCTAAAAAAATCAGTGTTTGAAATTTTCTTGAAAATTTGAGAATTTGCTATTCATATTTTAAGCCTAGTGTCCAAAAAAATTAAAAGGAGGTTGAAATAATGATGGCAACATAAAGTAGACATATGGTCTATGTTAGTTATTAACTATTTTGAGTGGTATGATTATTTGTCTCACAAGCAGAAAATTTAACATTTTGAAAATTGCAAAATTTTCCATTTTTTTACGACATTTTGGTATTTTTCACAAAAAAACACAGACTGTATCGACGAAAATTTACCACTAACTTGAAGTACAATGTGTCACGAGAAAACAATCTCAAAATCACTCGGATAAGTAAAAGCAAAAAAAAGTTATCCCCACTTAAGTGATACATGTCAGATTTGAAAAAAAGGGCTCTGTCAGGAAGGCAAAAACAGGCTGCGGCGGGAAGGGGTTAAAGGGGATCCCTCAATGGTTACTCAAGCAATAAGAATTTGGAGAGAAGCTAATAAATTGATGAAATTTCAAGCATTAGCGCTAGACCATCCACTGAATGATATAAGAGGGATGGTAGAACTGAATGATCTTTCAGGTAAATAAGATATGGGGTCCATATAAAATCACAGCATTGAGTCAACTATACAGAGGTAAAGAATTAAAACCCTTTAGCCAATTACAGGAGGAATACTCCTTACCACACTATCTCTCCTGTTGAAACATCAAGTCGCCATAACTTATAACCCTAACCAACTGTAGATATCCCAATTCTTGTAATGGGAAATTTATTTTCATATAGTTTGTAGTACTATATTCAGCTTGACACGAATTTGTGCATATTATATACATATTTTAAATACTGATTTGCGAAGGTATTCAATCAGTGCTGTTTTTTCAGTACCTGTTTTTGGTACATTTTTGCTTATGGACTTTTGAGGGGTGCAGACGAATCTGCATGGACCCAAAAGTGGTAGAAAACACCCACAAATTTGACCAAAAAAACCTATTGGCTGTCTACCTAGACACTGTAGACCTTTCAACTGCTTCCCATCATTCGAGGGTCCTATTCGTGGACTTTAGCTCCGCCTTCAACACTATCATCCCTGTTCTTCTGCATTCAAAAATGCGCAGCTTAGATGTCCCAGCATGGCTATGCTCATGGGTGACTAACTTCCTAATGGACAGAGTACAGAGAGTCATGGTGGGGAAATTTATCTAATCTCAGAGGCCAGGACAACCAGCACTGGTGCACCGCAGGGGTGCGTTCTCTTTCCTTTTCTCTTCTCTATCTACACAAACAACTGCACCTCGGCAGACACATCTGTGAAGCTACTTAAATTTGCGGATGACACCACACTCATAGTTCTTATCACAGCGGGCAATGAGTCTGCCTACGGGACGTAGGTCAAGCGGTTGACCACCTTTTGCAGCATGCACAACCTGCTGCTAAACAAAACAAAAACTGTGGAGATGATCACTGATTTCAAGAAGACCCCTCACACTCACCTCCCACTCATTATTGAGGACCGTGTGGTAACTACAGTCGAATCCTTCAGATTCTTGGGCTCCATGATCTCCAAGGACCTAAGATCGAGAGCACAGTAGGAAATGCCCAGCAGAGACTTTACTTTCTTCGCCAACTAAGGAAGCTTAAACTGCCACAGGAGCTTCTGATACTCTTCTACACGGCGATCATCCAATCCGTTCTCTGTTCCACAATCTTTTCCGGAGGCTACCATCTGGCAGACGGTACAGCTTAAGACCTATATGGACTACTAGACACTGTTTTTTCCCCCAAGCGGCCATCCTAGTCAATTCCTCACTAGCATAGCCCTCACAAATCCCCAACCAAATAGTCAACTAATGTGTCATGCCCCCTCCCTATGTCATGTTGATATGCTGCATATTGTCTTCTTGTATGTTCTAATGTAAGTAATGTAACGTATTGTCACAGCGAAACAGGAAACAAATACACAGGAACAAATTCCTGTGTATTCTGCATCTTGTATTGATACACCTGGCAATAAACTGATTCTGATTTCTCCTAAAATAGATTTTATAGAAACAGTTTATTAACCCTTTCAGGTGTAATGTCTAGTCAGACTCTACAGCGCTAGCACTATTAGCAGATAAATTGGTGAGCCACTTTAAAGTAAGAAAATTAACATGGTTCAACAATCAATGCAGACCATTTTTGAATAAAAAAAAAATACAATTAATTTAAACAATTAAACCACAATGTTTGATTTGCAAAAAAAGAACTGCAAAGGGTTAAATGTATTTTTATTCTTGTTTATCCTTGTTTAGACACTGGCTGTTCCTTACCAGGAAGCAAAAGACTTGCTCAAATGCTATTTGGCACAGCAGGGGTTCGGGTCTTGGATTGTGAAGCCAGACAACTTTGAAGACTTTACAGTTTAATCAACTAAAGCTACGAAAACTGCCAATTTTTTTTTTTTTTTTGTATATATAGATTTCATGCAAGTTCTCCTATTTTGAAAATGACATTGATCCTGTTTTGTGCAATGCATGTTGTACATTACGGTTTCTTTCAGTGTATTTAAATATTCGCAAAACTACTAGAGCATTTTTTTCAGTGAATATTTAGGTTGTTTTTTTTTGGAGGGGGCAGGGGTTCATAAAAAGCCATTCGTAGTTTTCCTTTTGTCTGTGTGACATATTTTGTTAATGGCAACATCTTTAAGACTTTAAAATGCTATAAGTAAGCTTATTATGTTATGTGAAAAATTTCATTGTTTTTCTTTTGGTAATATAATAGACCAAACTTTTATGTACAGTTTTCATTTATTTGTATGTCTTCTTCCTATTACAAAGTGCTAAAGTATGTTTTATTCTAATTGCATTCAAGGGCCTGTCTATTTCCCCAGAAGGGCTTTAACCCCTCTCGATTGCTGCACTGCTTGCTAGGTTATTTTGTGTATCTCCAGAAACATTATTATTAACCACTTCAGTGGTATGCCCGAACATTTTCCGGGTTCAGCTGCGCTGCTGCATACCACTAATATGAAGGTGTTCGCTAGTGGTACCTGCAGCTGTGCACTACTGGCGCATCACCTGTCCAGGCAGCCCCCCCCCCCCCCCCCCAGTGTCTCCCCTGCCTCCCCCTCTCCGCTTCGGCGATCGTATGCAGGAGCTCCCCTGCCGCTGCCCCCCATTAGTTGCAGTGAGCACGTGGCGGTGATGTACGGGGGGACTCAGGAGTTCGGGTACCCAAGTCCTCCCAAGCCACCCCGAAACATCCCGGAGCCTGCCACCTGACCTGCTCACAGTCTGTTGTGAGTGGCAGGGGAGCTCCGGCGTACGATCGCCAGAGCGTAGAAGAGGGGGGGTGGTACCACCCTCTTAGGTGGGTTTTGCTGGGTCAAAACCCACCACTTAACGGGTTAATATCTGACTATTTCTCTCAGATATTGTACTGTGTATTTCTCTCATGTAGTGGGGTTATGTTTAAGTTTGTTTTGTTGGCGTAACTATAGACCTTTGCCTGATTACTCTTTCTAAACACTGTTTGATAGAACTCATGTTGTCTTGGGATAATGGTTACCCCATTTTATTAAAACTACAGTGTTAACCTATATTTGTATATGGCAATGCCTGCACCTGTGTGTTAAACAGACACACATACAAAGTATAATTTAATTAAACTTATATACATACTCATTTATGTTAACATATAAGCTCGGTCCATTTGTCCTGTAGAAATCTAATCGGTACCTGTTAAAAAAGGAAGAAAAACACCTGCTCAAATCCAGTGTAGAATTTTTTTCCTCTGTAGGCATCCAAGAGGTTAAAAAAAACCTGCAAATATCCTGATATAAAAAATGAACATGGGTTCCCTATGTTTTACCCTAGGCTCCCTTCCTCCGACTGTGGGGGCCCTTATAACTTCTGCCACTTGCAGGACCCATCAGCCAATCGGGGAACTCAACATAAGCAGTGCTTTCGCTGAGCTCCGCTGACCTTTCTGTTCCCTTAGTAAAGTATACATGCAAAATTTTCAGTTGGTACTTGTGTATTTTGGCGGCGCGCATCGCATCGCATACCATAACGCATGCGATGCGATTTCGTTGGTTAGTGTGCGATGGCATACAATTTTCAAATTGTATGCCATACAATGCCATGCGATGCGATTAAACATTGTATAAGCACCCTAATGGGTGCTTACAATGTTAAATGCACCCCCAAGCCACCCCCCCCACTATAAACGTGAACCCGAAGCGTGGCGAGCGGCAGTGGTACGCGTCCTACGACCTTTTCATACCCCCACTATCCACGTCGGCGTGGAGTTGAGAATAGATTAGTGTGGCGAGCCACCGAGCCCGAAGCGTGGCGAGCGCAGCGGATACCTGTGAAGCCCGCGAAGGGACGCATTTACCTGTGAAGGTATCCGTGTCCCTTCGCGGGGCTCGCTGTGCTCGCCACGCTTCGGGCTCGGTGGCTCGCTGCGCTCGCCACACTAATCTATTCTCAACTCCACTCTGACGTGGATAGTGGGGGTATGAAAAGGTCGTAGGACGCGTACCGCCGCCGCTCGCCACGCTTCGGGTTCACGTTTATAGTGGGGGGGTGGCGTGGGGGTGTATTTAACATTGTAACATTGTAAGCACCCATTAGGGTGCTCAAAAGCACCCTTTAGGGTGCTTATACGATTTTTCATCGCATAGGGGGTCAAAATCGCGTCGCATCGCATGCCATCGGGTACATGGCATGCGATGCGACACGTTCATCGCACGATGTTGAAATCGGGCACCGCCAAAATACACAAGTACCTTTCCGTTTAACTAAACCAAAGAGGTTGGTTAGTTAGTGTGTGGTCTAACACAAGCTCAATTAGGTCCGAGCAATAGACCACACATAAGTTACATAATATTAAACCTCAGATAAGAACTACTTGACCGATCTAGTCTACACACTAGGGTTGTTGTTTTTTTGTTGGGAGCGTGTATGGATAACAATGATGGGAAGATTCGCTCAGGTTAACGACTTCCCTTAGCAGGACGCTACGAAAGGCTGTCCACTTTGTTGCTTATCTGCTGATAAGCAGCCGGGCAAGCGATGATGCAGCGCACTTACTGCTCATCGCTGCCTCGTACATACTGGGCATCTTTTGAGCTGAAAGCAGCTGAAATGTGTAAACGGAGATGCTTTCAGCTCAGTCGCCCAGTGTGTATGGACCTTAAACATAGACTTTGTTTCCTTTTAATTATCCTTACCCTGTACCCTACCCATGATTAATTATATATGTTTCTTGAAAAAGTTTCCTATAGCCCTCTTAAGACTAAAGCTTCTAGAAACTTAACATATGTAATAAAAGGCACTATATCAAAATCATATTTGAATTCCCAAATACCAGTCACTCCAGAGGTTTTCATATTGCCCATAATACACATATTCTGTAGTACCTGATCAATGAGAAACGTTGAGACTGAATATGTTAGCAGGAGTAGATGCTACAGCACACAGGAGAAGATGCACACTGCTGCTGATCACTGGAGGAATTTTGCAAGTGGGAGTGTAGGAAAAGTGTCTGCTTCTCAGTCCACCAATCATCCATAATTTATTATATCACCAACACACCAGAAAGGAGCTTAAACATTTGTACTTGAGATTTCACCTTTTAATACTCATTTTCTTTTGTCTATCATCTAGCAGGGGACACTGGAGTTTCACTCTGGGTTAAGAGTAGGCAGTGCTGGGAGTTAGGCACAATTTTTTTTATAGACTGGCTCCTCCCCTCTGTTACCTAGCAACTCCCAGTTCGAAAATTGTGCAGAGGGAGCCGATCATGTCAGTATCTTGCTTCTGCAGTGTTTTATTTTTTTTTTTTTTATCCTAGGCTTATTTAAATACTTATTACTAAACCATTCCCTGCTACTACAAAAGCTGGAGTCTGGGTCACAAGCACACCTGGCCTTTTTTACCAGGCTGTCATCTTGTGGCACGAATTTCACACAGTCTAACCCTGATGGTAAATCCACAATGTGTGAGATGTGCATTGATTCCTTGGCCTCTGTGCATACCTCCCAACATGACCCTCTCCAGGAGGGACAGAATGCTCTGTTCCTGGACTTCCCTTTTTAATTTATGATTACCATCACCTGTGTGGAAACACATTTCTTATCCGTTAACCTGTTGAAAACAGGTGATGGCAATCATATATTCAGAGGAAAGTCCAGAGACAGAGCATTGTGTCACTCCTGGAGAGGGTCATGTTTAGAGATATGCTATGTGGCAGGGGACTCGTTGTCTGCTCTGCTGTGGGCTAACCCGGCAAGTGCTATGGCAAAATTGGAAAACCGCCAATCAGAACCGGTGTGGGCTTTCGGTCTCGCTAAATCAGTGGAAAGTTTAGTGGTCTCTATGAATACCACCCCTAATACCCCAGCGGTTAGACAAGAGACCTTTACATTCGTTTTTTATTCTGATGTGGATTTCACTCAAGCGGATATGGAGGAAGGTGAGTGGGAGGATGTTCAGGATGATCTATATTCCTAGAACTGGAATGCACTGTCATTGGCGTAGAAGCCCTTATATTGGCAGTAAAACAGGTTTTGGAATTGCCAGAGGACACACATCCTGAGCCTTACAAGTTCGATCTGTTTGGGGAAAAAACCAAAGCCGACTGGTTTTTCAATTTCCTAATCAAGATCATTTGGCTGCGGGCTGGTAGTACCCTGACAAACCTTTCCAGATCTCACAAATGCTTTGCTTCTGTTTACCCATTACACCCTTCAGCTATAGCAAAATGGGAAACCACTCCGCTAGTCAAAGCTTTGGTTTCCCGGTTTTTTAAAAGGACAACTTTACCGGTTCCTGGGGCTTCATCATTAAAGGATCCTTCAGACAGAAAACTGGAGGTAACCCTTGAAGCCATTTATTCGGCAGTAGGAGCTCAGCTGCATCCTTCCATTGTAAACAAAACTGTTGTCAAGTGGGCAACTCATTGACTGTTTGGACCATGGAACTCCCAAACAGGATCTCTATTACAAAAAACACTGGACACTGCGCTATGATGAAAAATATTTTAATGCTAAAACATGAATATATATATATATATATATATATATATATATATATATATATATATATACACACTCTGGAATCGGTGGCACTCAGTCCAAATAAGTCACCAAACAGACGCCTTTAGACGCCAACGTTTCAATACTTTTTATAGTATTTTCGTCAGGGCAGCTCTGACGAAAATACTATAAAAAGTATTGAAACGTTGGCGTCTAAAGGCGTCTGTTTGGTGACTTATTTGGACTGAGTGCCGCCGATTCCAGAGTGTATATCGGAGTGTCTGTTGTGCACGCCGCACGGAAGGCACCAGGAACGCTACCTTCATTAAGCAGTGAGTGCCGGTCTCCTGATTGTATATGTGTATGTATATATATGTATGTATATATATATATATATATATATATATATATATATATATATAGTGTATGGAATAATTGAATTTATTAAAACGAACAGACTTCACTGGAATGGACACTTTATCCTATACAATATTATTTATATCATCTTGATGGTAGTGATCTAAACTTTCCACTAGATGTCACTTTATATAGTTCAATGCACATACATGAACAGAGATAATGCTCTATAGGAAAATTATAAATTTAATCCAAACTTCTAAAAATACACAAAATAACAATACACCAAATGAGATCAAATGAATAAATTAATCAAACAGCAACTTAAATAAAATGCAATAAATCTCAGTACTAAGTCAGGGAGAGTGGGGGTAATCCATTAGATGTTAGTACTTTTTAGGTAATCAGTCAGACCATGACAGGAATGTCTCTATGTAAGTTGTTTAGTGCTTTGGGTTAGTTTTTGCAGAGCAGGAAAGCAGTCCTGTTAGTAAAATCCAGGCAGCACCACAATGCAAAGCAGAAAAAGGATTTGTTAATTAATGGTGTGATATAGGGCCTTATTCTAGTTCACTCTTTCTGACAAAATCCTTCTTAAGCCCCGTACACACTGGGGAGATATATTGCTCAGCCATATATTGCTCAGCTTCTCCTTTTCATCAGCGACCAGAGATGGTCGCTGATGAAAGGGAACCTCTGCCGGCGGTGCCGCAGAGCTCCTGCGACCAGCGATTAGAACTGGTCGCCTGCAACCATATTTCCAGTGATTTCAGCCCCTATCGCCCCCATGTGTACACAGCTTTAGATGGACAAACCATGTGCATTGCAGGGGGGCAGATGTAAAATGTGTAGAGATAATTAGATTTGGGTGAGTTATTTTGTTTCTGTGCAGGGTAAATACTGGATGCTTTTTATTTTACACTGCAATATAGATCATCTAATTCTTTCGGCACAAGTGGCATCTGCCCCACCTTCAGTGGTTTTGTCCATCTAAGAAGAATTTTGTCAGAGAGTGAACTAGAATAAGGCCCATAGTTACCACAGTAGTTGTCCTTGTTTAAAGAAGAATATTTGTGGACAGTCAGGTGGCCACCTAGATGAGATTATAACTGCACGTCCCCGGCCTGGTTAGCACTCCAGTCTTGCCATGTTAATGTGGGAGGGGCCGGGGGTCAGTGGTTTTTTTATTAGGGAGGCCAATCCCTGGATTGAGCATTTTTTAATCCTGGTGTTGAAAAAATGCCCCAGGATTCACATCACTATATGCAGAATATTGGTGTTGTACGTGGCTTGGCATTTCTGCATAAGCCATGATTTAAGTAACAGTCAACAGTGAAGTAATAAGAGTCAATACTTATGCATGCAATTGTGCCCACTTATATGTACTACTGCGGTGCTCTCTACCTGGGGTGTGGTAAAGCTCACAGTGGTCAGACAGTCAATAGGTCGATACCAATAGTTAGGCATGCATTAGTTAGACATGCATAAGTCCAATAGTAATGACACAAGTAAAATCTCTATATCGAAAATCAGTATGTGTATATAGACACCGTATAAGTGTACTGCATCCCCTCGCATGGTACACTATTCTGTTCTCCCTCTATGCCCACTGGGATGGTAAAGTATGACAAGTCTTTTAGAAAGAAAAAAATAGGTCGGTTGTCGGGATATTGAGTGTGTCATCATGTCTATATAATGCATGTTTAACTTTTGGTGTTGTCCTATTGACTGCCTGACAGCTTTCTGGGTTCCCTCTACCTGGGGCTCCCAGACAGGGGATTGCCCTGTTTGCATTTGGTACAAAATGCAGCAACCAGTCTGTTAACTAACCAGCCCCTTCCTGCCACATATGGCTTGCTGCCTATTTCCTTCACTGAATTCAATGCATAATAAAGGTCTCTTAGATAGTTGAAGCAGCTGCTGATTCCATCTTCTTCCAAATTCCTGAGTTGACGTTCTCATTGTACTGCGTTTAACCGGTAGGTCAGCTCGCAGACTGTGGGCTAGAAATCAGCAACATGGGCAGGTTTTCTGGGCTACGGTGGAGGCATTTGAGGATAATCAATAGCTTCCACATTTTAGGATGTCTCGTGCCACTTTTAATTATCTTATGGAACTCCTTTCCCGGCACTTACCAAGCAATCAACCCATTGGAAACAGACCATTTCCCGTAGCAGGAGATTGGCAATTTGTATGCCACCCCTGGCGAGTACCGGACAATATTATATTTCTTTGGTGTAGGCATCTCCATGGTGTGTGTTTTGGTGCAGAAAGTGACAAATGCAATCCTCGATTCCATATATCACTGGTTCATTTGCGTACCCCAGGGACAGAATGAATAAGACCGTGTCTGGGTTCCTGCGTTGCAAATATCGCCAGTGTGCTGGTGCCATTGATGGCACCCACATACCCATAATTGCTTCTAGAGAGAGTGTAGCGGACTACTACAACCAAAAGGGGTGGCATTCCATCATTCTCCAAGCAGTAGTGGACCATAAATATTGGTAAGTACCTTTTATAATGTTGGGGGAGGGGGGGTTTCACTGTGATCTGTATAGAGCACTGATCTCCAGCTGTTGTGAAACTACACATCTCAGTATGCCCTATCACAGTTTTTGCATTCCTAGGAGCAAAACTGTTGCAGGGCATCCTGTAACGTGTAGTTTCACAGCAGCTGGAGAGCTATAGGTTGGAGAATACTGGCGTAGAGTATTTATTTATTTATTTTATTCGTCAGTATCAAATTACACCTTGTAAGAATGTGTCAGAGAGACTGTGCCAGCTGCCACATTCTAATAAAAAGGGGAGGGAGAGAGAGACAAAAGCTTTCTTTAAAATGGTTACTAAAATGTGCGTTACCCAACCACTGCAAGAGAGACCCAGCAGCCAGATTCCCAACAATGTTTCAGCAGCAGCACGTTGGCCATGTCTGGATTCAAAACATATATATTTCATGCCCCTTCTTTTTCCTTCACCTCTTCACAGGCACATAAAAGGAACTAGTACTTTCTGCTCCTGTCACCTCCAAAAATGTTTTATGTACCCTCCCCGCTCATATGTATACCTCTGCTCCTGTGATACTTATTTGGGGAGGGCAACTTTACTTTCAATAATAAAGGTGTGATATTGGTATTAAGGCAATATGCCAACATTGCCTTTTTTCCTGTGATACTGCTGCTGTTCCATTCTCAATTAGGAAATGCTGGTTACAGTCTGGGGAGGTGTACGTATAAGGCATATACTCCTACTGTATTAATTTCTCTCTCAGTACCCCACTTTATAAAGAAAGTTTCCAATACAATTGTGCCCTCAAATCAGCACCTGATCGTGTTTTCTATGATGTACTCCTGTACCTCCATGAGCACATGCGTGTGGAATTAAGGCTCACACTGTGGGTGACCCTTAATTCCATCAATTACTGGTAACCAAACTCCTGTAAAACCCTTTTTTTTTAATATACGGGAATGAACAGGAAATTCATATGCACACTCATCCCTACAGCACGAAGCACAGTACTCCTATCATCACCTTTTCTGTACATGTCCATCGTTTTCAGTCTCTGCTACTGTGTTAGTCCTTACTGGTGATCTTAACATACAGTGGAGCAGAAGCCTGTAGTAACAATATTTGTAATCTCAATGAGCATACATATTTGCCTATCATTGCCCTCATTCGCCCCTGTTTAAACAATGCATGTTTTTTTTTTTTCTACTTTGCTTTATTTAAGAAAGTGTAAAAACTGTAAATCAGGTACAGAATTATTCATGCACGATTGGCTTGGTATATGAAACATGTTATGCCAAATTGTATTTTGCCAGGGCTTCTCCCTTTCATTATTTGAACTCTGGTAAAGTGCAGCCAGACCGCCTGATAACCACATTGGCAGAATAATGGCCAGCACGGATACACTCCTCCAAGGGTTGCTCAGAAACCAACTGAGAAAGGAAACCACCAACAAAAGCATCTGCAGCTCCATTTGTGTCTACTATTTTAGTCTGGTCAATTTCTATAACTGGGAAGGACACAACCTCTTCCGCTGTTGCCATGATTGTTTCTACATGTCCCTGCTTAAACACAACCACCCTTGGCCTTTTTGAGTTGACCTTTGGCAAAGCCTGAGCCTTCTTGGCAATCTCCTTGATATCTTCAGTCTCAAATCCTTGCTCCCTGGTAAAGGTAGCAGCTTCCGTTTCATTCCCGAATAGAATGTCAATGTATGGCATGACTTTTATGAGTGGGTCCTTGTAGAACTGGCTAATGAATGGAGCAGAGAGGTTCATGGAGAAGACCTTGTTGTGTTCCGAGGACTGAGTGGCCACTTTAAGGATGGATTCTGGGGAGACCGTAAGAAAGAAACCCGCTATGTAGTACACTTTAGCTTTTTCGACCAGCTGCCAGTTCTTTCAGGTCGATGTGCTTTGTTTTTTCATTGCAATTAGCAGCAGCCAGGTTTGCTACCAGAGACCTGTTGTCTCCAGTAATACAAGCCGCACATGTGCCTGTGGGCTGTTCGCTCTGCTCGTAGTAGTGGGCATCAACATGGGCCTCTTCCGCTTTCTTCAAGATCTCTCCAAATTTATCTGTGCCAATACATCAAAAAATGTGGCCACTTTTATAAGGTTTCTGGATCATCCACTGAGCCACTTTAACAGAATTTAGAGTTGAGCCACCGGCATGATTATCAACCTTGAACTTCTTCACCAGCTCCTCAAACAACTCCTTGGGTGAAATGTAATAGGGTGAGATATTCAGAAAGTGAGAGATTTGGTAAGAAATCTCCTGGTTTTTTTAAAGCGGCAATCATTTACTCTGCACAGCCAGTTTGATTTTGAAGTGTAAATGATTACACTTCAAAATCAAACTGGCTGTGCAGAGTAAATGATTGCCGGTTTAAAAAAAACTGGAGATTTCTTACCAAATCTCTCACTTTCTGAATCTCTCATCCTATTACATTTCACCCCAAGTGTTTGTCTTCCGCCAGAATCTGATCATTTGCCTTCAAGCCATACTTATCAAGAAAGTCCTTGTCTACCACAGCACAGATATCCAGGAGGGGGTTTCCCATCCCAAACAGGAGATTTTCACTCAGGGTCTTCTCCTCCAGCTTCTGCCTCTTGGGCTGGGGTTCTTCTGCTGCTACCTTTATGTTTCCTGGAGCTGGGGTCTCGGTTTGCTCTGTGCTGCGTCTGCGTCTACATCACAAAACGTACCAGGAAAGACTAAAAGATACTAATATGTATACTTTAGAGCAGAGAAGGGAAAGGGGGGACATGATAGAAACTTTCAAATATATCAAGGGTTTTAACAAGGTACAGGTGGGAGACATTCTTCACAGGAAGAGGAGCAACAGAACATGAGGGCATGCACTGAAACTAGAGGGAGGAAGATTCAGGGGAAATGTGAGGAAGAATTACTTCACAGAAAGAGTAGAAGATAAGTGGAATAGCCTTCCATCAGAGGTGGTAGACACAAATACAGTAGTACAATTTAAACATGCTTGGGATAAGCATATTGATATCCTTACAAAAAAATAAGGATCAAATATGGTTTGAGGTAACAGGTTTAAAAAAAGGGGCAAACTAGATGGGCCAAGTGGTTCTTATCTGCCGTCAAATTCTATGTTTCTATACACATATCACTGGGACTATCTCACTCTTCCCTGCTGTCTATCCTTCTCTCTCCCCACCTGCTGCTGCCACTGCCTGTCTGTCCTTGCCGCTATCTCTCTCCACTCCCCATCCCTGCACTGGCTCCGCCCACTTACAGGGAGTAGAGTATTTTTAACAATTATTTTGTTTCCCAGCTTTACCAATGTCTTCATTGGCTGGCCTGGACATGCTCATGATGCTCGTGTACTGGCCAATTCGGACTTGTACAAGATAGCAGTGGAGAGGAAAAATGGCAGGCTGTTCCCTAAGGAGGTAAATATATGTGTATGGTATTTTGCCATGCTTGTGTGAGCAAAGATTTGGGCCTAGTCAGATAAAAAAAATAGATTTGCAATATAAGGATGTTTTTTGTGTATGAATTTTCCCGTAAAATATACACCTGTTCCAAGTCTGAGTAATAATGCCTAATTTTTCACCTTAAGTTCCACTGCTCTATATTGATCCTGTTTTTTCTTTGCAGAAGTCAAAGATTGTTGACTGGGTGGAGGTACCAATCCACATCATTGGAGATGCTGCTTATCCTTTAAGAAGTTGGCTAATGAAAGGTTACACCCAGCATCTCAGTCTGACACCGGAACCGATATGGTACACCCATACCCACAGCTCTGACAGGATGGTTGTGGAGAACGCATTTGGCCGGATCAAGGGACGTTGGCACTGTTTGCTCAAGTGCAATGACATTGACATTAACCTTGTTCCTCACGTTGCCGCTGCATGCTGTATCTTGCACAACATTTGTGAGCTACAGAAAGAATACTATTTATCGGAGTGGGATGTGCAGGATGAGCAAGTTGGCTCTGATATTGTTCCCATTATTCCCCACCCTGAGGGCCAAAGTGGTGTTACTCCAGAAGAATGAATATGTGCCACTATTACAAATAATCTTTATGCCATGTTGCAGTAAATAATAAAACTGGTACTTTCTCCAACAATTTTTATTGCAATGTATTTTTTTCATGCATTGAAAATGTTTGTTAGCTTGCCTAGCATATGTCTTCATAGGAAAGGCATGGATTTGGATAAATCTTGCACGTTTAGAACACAGGTCATAAAATGTAAACAGGTATATATAAAATGTCTGTCAAACAATTCTCCAAAAAAGTAGGTACAAAAGTAAACATTTTTTGATGTATAAGGTGAAATTTCCAAATGTGTGTTCGGTGGAAGCTGCTAGTGTTCACTTTTATGTGTTTTGTTGCTACGGACAACATCCCCAGCTCCAGAAAACACACATTTGCTATTTTTCAAATGTAATGTACATACATTTTAATTTTTTATATATTACTGCCACCTAACCATCAGTCGTGGCAAAAATTATAAAAATCAATAATGAAAACAGGACTTATATTAAGTCCCAACAGACCTTTTAGATGCCTTTTTTATAAGAACATGAAAAACTCTTCTAAATATTATGTACTCCATTAACTTAACTATTTCTGTAAATACTAAAATCCGTACTACTGTTTGGAGAAGGGGAATGTTGCCCATTCCACACAATTTCTTCAAATGAGGAAGAAGATTGTGGCTGAGAATTGGGTACAAATGAGGGTTGAAAGTGCACTTCATGCACATACTGGGAAGCATGGGCAAATGATGGTGGAGACTGTACTTGGTGACTATGGCCATTATTCAGATCTGATCGCAGTACAAATTTGTTCTCAAAATGGGAAAAACCATGTGCACTGCATGTGGGGCAGATGTAACGTGTGCAGAGAGAGTTAGTTTGTTTCTGTGCAGGGTAAATACTGGCTGCATTATTTTTACACTGCAATTTCGATATCAGTTTCAACACACCCCACCCAAATTTAACGCTAAAGTAGATACAGTACTACTATATCTAGGTGTCATGTGGGCTAAAGTAGGCACTACTATGTGAGCATTTGGAGCCTTTAAGGGCCAGCAGGCAGGGGTAAACTGGGGGTACTTACTGTTATTGCACAGTGTCAGCATGCCTCCCTGGGTCTCTGATTGGGACCCTACCCCCTGGCTCTGCTGTGGTGCTGTCACATCGGATGTGCTGTCGGTCTTGACTGATTTCACAATGATGGCATCATCAAATAGAAATTGTGATGGCGAGGACTCTCTGGACTGCACTGCGGTATCCGTGCTGGCGGTGATGCAGCCTTACTAGATGACGACAATGTAACAGGGTTGCATAGTGCTGTATGCCCAAAAACCACATTGCAAGATTATACAAGGGCCACTCCGTGCATCCAGCTCCATTGCGATTCTAGTCATGGACCTTAAGGTACTGTTTCAGGGATTCCAGCTTGTTTAGTACCTGCTGTTGTGTCTTCCTCACACCTCTGCAATACACTCTACACCAGGGGTGGCCAACACGCGGCTCGCGAGCCGCATGCGGCTCTCCCCCTTGTAAGGTGCGGCTCCTGCTGCCCGCCCCCCCCCCCCCCCCCCCTGCTGCCGGTTCCCCGAACTCCACATTTCTTCTGAGGGGAGGAGAGTGCGCATCGCGCATCTCTCCTACCCCTTACTGTGCATCCTTGTGACTGGGCCATCCGCCAATTAGAGCTTTCGGGCCGGCAGCCAATCAGGAGCCGGCCCGCGAGCTTTGATTAGTGGACAGCCCAGTCACAGGGAAGTGAGGGGGGAAAGAGACGTGCTGTGCTGTGCTCTCCTCCCCTCGGTAAATGACAGGTCTGCAGGGGGACGCCAGACTGTCCTCTCCCCACCCGACAGCAGCAGCATCAATGGTGAGTGATGCTGCTGGGAATTTTGTTGCACTGTGGGGGCATAGCAGTTGTGGCACTGTGGGGGCATAGCAGTTGTGGCACTGTGGGGGCATAGCAGTTGGTGGCACTGTGGGGGCATAGCATTTTGTTGCACTGTGGGGGCATAGCAGTTTGTGGCACTGTGGGGGCGGCAGTTTGTCGCACTGTGGGGGCATAGCAGTTTTTCGCACTGTGGGGGCATACCAGCTTTTTGGCACTGTGGGGGCATACCAGCTTTCTGGCACTGTGGGGGAATACCCGGCACCGTTGGGGGCATATGTGTATCTGCCACTATTGGGGGCCTATTTGTATCACATCCACCCAGGGGGTCAAAATACACCACGCCCCTTTTTGGCGCGCACATGATGCCGGCTCTTTAGCTTGACTACTGATATTTTTCGGCACTTTACCTTTGACCGGTTGGCCACCCCTGCTCTACACTATGGCTTTCTTCACAGTGCCAGTGATTTCATTTTTGATCTCCTCTTCTCCCTGCACATGTAACAGCTCCCTGACCTCCTCTTCCTTCCAATGATGTGCCATGCCACTTGACATCCCACAGGACTCTGCACTATGTTGCTCCAAAGGGAGCACCATGCGGCCACGGCCTCTGCAAGCACCTGAGGCATGCTGCTGATGATGACTTCATCAGAAGCTGCCTCGGCAGCAAAAAAAAGCCAAAATACATAATTGAAACTGAAAACCCAGGAAATACCGTTCAGACATAACCCAGGTATTATTCCTGGTAGTAAAATACCGGTAAGAACCCTGGTCAATTGCAGGTGCTCAGTATCCGGGAGTGAAATCCCAGGTATACCCTTTCAGACATACACTACTCCTGGGTTTAGGTGCGTTCATGTGAAATAAACTGAGATTTTCGCATATGTCTGTAAGGGGTATTAGTTGGATTTTTAGCTATTTACATACTGTAGCAGCCAGCTCTACAGTTAGAATGGAACAAGGAACCTAATTTAGCAAAATGCTCAGTTGCTGCCTGACTGTGGTCACATTTCTTGCAGTTCACACCCTCCTATACTGGCGCACATGCGCAAATTGCCAACAATTTAGATTTTCGTTACTCTGTGGGGCTACTTGAATTGGCCCCAAGCTGTGGTTCACTTGGGATAAAAATAAATCACATTTTAATTGCAGAGGAATGTAGACAAGTTTGACCCTATTTGGCAGTCTTTGTACTATTTTGACATAATAGTTATAAATAAGAGGTGATCGAAGTATTTACAGTAATTTCTCCTGCATTATATGCACAAGCATTTTTCTCCATGTGCATCCCTGTGAGCAGGCCATGCTTATTTGTAAGCTTGGTATTAGTCGTCCTCATCATCATCACAGATATACTACAGTCCTGAACTTGGCTGCGAGTCCACAGACGCCGCCCGCAGTGCCGGCCACCCCCTACTTGCACGCCGTGAATCCCCGCACGGCTACGAATTGATGATTTGCATAATCATACATTTGCAGCTGGGGAGAAATCATTCGATGGTCAGGGACTATCGAATTATTTCTTCTGCACTTACAGGAGTGTCTCTGATCTGTGGGTGCCCTGTGCCAGGACAGCAGACATCTGCTGCTGTCGGCTGCCCCCCACAACTACGTCACTGGCCGAAATGCCCATAAACCGCTGGGTGTTCCCATGAAATGCTGGGCGTTCCTGCACTGTGGTGTGTTAGCGCACGGCGAATAATCTGTTCATGGTGGCCGCTTGCACACAGCTGCTGTACATGTCCATAAATAACTATGCGCAAAAAAAATTGGACCTCTGTGTGAACGCGCGGGGGTCTGATTAAACCAGAATAGGGTCCTTGATGTAGTAAATATAATCTATCTGAAAATAAGCCTATTTACTGTTCTTGGAAGGCGTAGCCTTCCTTTTTATTTAGTTCTTGCAGTAGTGTTTTGTTTTTACTTATTTACTCGCATTAATGTATTTCTTGTAACTGTGAAAACTTATGCAGCAAAAGATACATGTGTATTTTTAAAGTGATATAAACAACTGTGTGTTATTCGGAGTGTGGGAGCAGTGCCAGAGCCCTGTTGGCATCACTATTGCTGCCTCAAGATATCTGCACCTGGCTAGCATTCTTTTTCTACGTCTTTCTGAAACTTTAGTGTGTTGAAGTATATGAAGTCCCCCTTGCCCACACCTGGAAATGTTGAAATGACTCAAGACACTGTTCCTGGTAAATCACTTATGCCATGTACACATGGTACGATTTGGTTTTGTATAAGCAAAATCGAATCGAAATGGACATCAAATGGTTTCCAGACGCATTCAATGCGATTCAATCGCGATGTGCAGCCCCGCCACATGAAAATAGAATAGAAAAATAGACTGTGCAGGCAAGACTATATAGTACAGATCTGTAGTATATAGTCCAAATCTAATGCGTTCCATTTGATCCCAATCGAATCGCAAGCAAAATTGCACTGTGAACACCTAAGGCAGTTTACAAATACTAATTTGCGGCAGCTCTTGGGAATGCCACAAATTTTTGAGACTACATTAAGGCATTGCAACCTTTAATGGACGCCATAATCCCACATGTATTTATTTCACAAATGATTTCGCCCTCATTCTGAAATGATTTCCTTTAAGAAAACATAAGCAGTAATAGTCACACACACCTTTTCAAAAGACACATAATGTTTGTTTAATTTAGTACACTTAATGTTGCTCAAGTTCTAGAACCACTGTAACTATTATTTTTTTTTATGTAAAATGGGTTCTTTAGTTTATCATAATGAATAAATACACAAAAATTTAATAACTTATTAAATGTACAAAATAAATAATTCAAATATGGCAATAAATATATAAAAATAGCAAATAGTAGTGAACATAGAAGATGAAGGCCAATTATTGCTCCGAGTACATTCTCATCAGAAAGTCCCTCAAATCATTAAGAACGGCATCAGGTTTTTTAATCACCATGTTGAATGTACATTGCTTGCTGAAACATAACTCCTATAAGCAAAGAACAAGAACATAACAGTTAATCCTCAGTGTACAGTAATGGTGTCATTTATCATTTGTACTGAAAAGCAGATACTTTGTAGTTACTTATAGTTTCTATAACTATATTATAGAACATATAATATTCTATATTAGAACATTAACCATGTTTTCTGCTAGTAACAAATATTTTTCTGTAAACTTGTGGTACAGTAACTTTGGTTATTTCAGTTATTAATGTTATGTTTACATATTGTTGGGGAATATTTTATCGCAATCCATATTTATAAATCAATGGTGCCCAAACACCGACCTTAAGGCACCCTAACAGTACAGGTTTTAACCCTTTGAGTGCCAATGTTGGTGTGAGAGATCCTCAAAATATCTGCTAAAAATGCCAGTGTCCTTCACAGCGACTGTTCAATTTTTTGGGCGCAATATTGAACTAAACTTCAATTAATTTACTTGGCTGTATTTGTATTTATTTATACTACCAGAACAGTCGCTGTGAGTGATGCTGGCATTTTTATCGGATATTTTAAGGATCTCTTAAAGCAGCGTTTGCACTCAAAGGGTAAGGATATCCTTGCATATCCTTGCATGTGCATATACAGTATGGTGTTATCAAACTGACACCGCTTTTAACATGAATATCTAAAACCCTGACTGTAGGGTGCCTTTCTTGCAAATTGAATGTGTCTACTGCCAGAATATGGGCTCTGTGTTGATAACTGCTTCCTGATTTAGGTAACCCAAAGCCAGTGCGAATGCATCATCAGCATTGATAAAGAGGAACACAGTCTGTTACAATTTGCAATTATAGTTTTCATAGGCTATTGTAGGCAAATACCGTCGCTAGATAGCATTAGCTATCAAGCTCCAGAATGCTTGCTAAATCTGACTGCTTTGCAGCCCCCATAGACATCTGCAGTATTGGGGCTGCATTTGCAGTTTAAAATGGAGGTCCTTCCATGGTACATCGGAGGATTCTTAATATTTGGGTGTACCAACTGAAAATGTCTGGTTTCAGGGGATATCCTGCAGGTGGACAAAACACAGAAGGTGGTGGAGCACTACACAAAAAGTATATGTTTGACCAATTGGGTATAACAAATATTTTATTAATACTATTAAAAGTATTAAAAGCAATTGCGTAAATTGGAATACAGTAAAATTATACAGCCTGAAATGGGATACACAAATTTTTGAACACAAATAAATGCAGTATGGGGAATCTCACTTGTTCCTAGGATTACTCTCCCGAGTTGGATAGTCACAAACTCCCACATAGGGTTTGATGGAAACTGGGGTGGCGGGTGTCCCTATACCTGCTGGAGATTTTTTAACCTGATCCAGATTTTGTAGGGATCCTAAGGTTCAAAGGTGACAATGTGAAATGGGCCAATATGGCCCATTTCACATTGAATATGGTTAAAAGGTATGTTTAATGCCTCCCCATTGTTAACGGCACCCCCCTATTGACGCCAACCCGAAGCATGGCGAGCGCAGCGGTACGCGTCCTCCGACCTTTTCATACCCCTACTATCCACGTCTGCATGGAGTTGATTTTTTATAGTGTGGCGAGCGCGAGGCGAGGGGACGCGGATACCTGTGAAGCCCGCGAAGGTACGCAGATACCTGTGAAGCTCGCGAAGGGACGCGGATACTTGTGAAGGTATCCGCGTCCCCTCGCGGGGCTCGCTGCGTTCGCCACGCTTCGGGCTCGGTGGTTTGCTGCGCTCGCCACACTATGTAAAATCAACTCCACGCCGACGTGGATAGTAGGGGTATGAAAAGGTCGGAGGACGCGTACCGACGCCCCTTGCGGGCTCGCTGCGCTCGCCACGCTTCGGGTTGGCATCAATAGTGGGGTGGCGTTAACAATGGTGGGGGGGCATTTGAAACATGAGGGGGGGGTTGGTATTAAAATGGGGGGTTTTGGGGCTTTTTACATTGAAATCAATGTAAAATCGGGTCTCAGGGACCATTTTACATTGATTCCAATGTAAAAATCGGGTCGATCGCATTGCATGCGATTTGGTTGGCATGCAATGCGATCGACCCGATTTTTCCGACCCGATGGATACAATCAAAATCGGTGGTGCCGTGCTAGGAAACAAGTACCTAAAATATTTGTAATACCCAATCGGTCAAACATATACTTTTTGTGTAGCGCTCCACCACCTTCTGTGTTTTTTTCCATTATCTATTTTCTGGGGGTTGACCTCCCCATGGTGTGAGCTGCTTGCTAAACGACTCACCTAGAAGCGCCTGTTTATATTGCTCCACCCAGGTGGTCCAATATATAACTTTTGTGATATTCTGCAAGTATAAGTAATTTTACTCGGATGATCACAGAAGCTGTGCATAAAACCAGCCAGTGAAATAGCCTGCTGTATCTTCCCATACTGAGTCTGCTAGAAGAACATTGTGTAATATCATGAATAAGTCAGTAGTTTTCTAAAAAAATATATAGCATGCCACTAAAACTTTTTGTCAGCTATATTTGCTTTGCTGTAACATTCAAAATGTTCTTTTTGTTTTTAAACATAATTATTACCTTTGTTGTGCCTGTGTTACTTGAGTTCATTTTCTAGAGAAAAGATAAAGAAAAAAATCAGTCATAGGAATCCTGGACAGTGGAAACTATAATGTAGAATCCAAGAAAATCTGTCTGTATTTTTGCCTATTTTAACATTTGTATTTTGTTTGTAATGTATTTCTATAGCTATATTGCTATAGATTGGCAGGCACATCTGTGCTATAAGACATGACCACAGAGATGTAAATAAGTGTGGCGATACCAGTTGTGCACTCTGCATTGACAGCCCCCACCCCCTAGTGGCATGGCCACCATACAAGGAGGGGTTTATAATGGAAAGGGCCTGACCACGCGGACACAATTTGGAGCGTGTCCAGCATTCCCGGAGATGCTGGCTGCGTCTGGAGAGGGGGCTGTCTGCATTGCCGGCTCATTATCTGTGACAGGAGCCAAATGCTACAGGAGAATATAACACAACAGCAGCATCCGGCTCCTGTCAATGCAGCACTTCTTTTGACAGTGAAACCCGGGTGCAGGCCACACTTGGATAGTGACGCACTGCATGACCATGGTATTCTTATCTTTTTGTATAATTTTAATTTACAGACAGCATTTTCTTACCGTGAACTGCTCTATATTGAGAATAACGTTGTTGATAGTATTAACTACATTTTCTTCCTGATTTTTTCCTAATTGAACCAGCATTTGTCCATAACAGGCAAGGGCATTTACGGAGCAGTTACTCTGAAAAAAAGTATGACAAATAATACTTTAAATATTTAGACGTCAAGTTAGAATAATGTACATATGGTAAGGTAAAAATGTAATTGCAAAATATTGATATTGTTTAAGTAAGGCTCCTATTTGCTGTAGAATGACAACGTTAATAACCTTTTCTTCAATTTGCTATTTGTGTGGTTACATAAAATATATTACCTATATACTACTGCAGGGCCCCTACTGGCTACAGTTGTGACATACGTTTAATCCTTTATGACCCATTGCATTGCAGTGATGACACTGGTAAAGTAGACAAAGCCCTAATTAATCCAAAAGCTATATGTTTGGTAATTTTTTATTTTAGTACATAAACCATTGTACTGTAGCTTGTACAACAATGTATTGCCATTAGTACTGAGTAATGAGTAGTAAGATATCCATTTCAGTTTCTGAATGGCTGCAAATTGCATACCGTAATAATGACTAATGAATAATAATAATTAGTCATTAATCGTGAACTCCAGCTGTTTTTATAAGCCAAAATGGCATCGGGCTAATAGGATATTACCCATAATCTGTATTACTGCACTGCAAAGTATTCAGTATACAGTAGTGACTATTTACAATATTTTATTTATCAATCTGGTGTAAGAATAAGAACAGTGAGTGCATACAACTGGTTCATCTCTAGTAGCATGAGCTATTTCACTGGATTTCTATGCAGTTATGAAAGCGTGTATTTAGTGTGTTACATATTGCATTGATGATTAAAAAACATTTTACCTATGTCATACTTTGTAACCGCATATATAGTACATTTTTAATTGACAACCATAATGATTAAATAATGCTCCTCATTTTAGGGGGTATCCAGTTAGCCTGATGCTTTTTTGCAAACACAGAGGTAATCACAAGGTAGCAGACTAGCTGTTGAACCATTTGCGTGAAGCGGGTTTACTAGTAGTACAATTTATGACCGATGGCCATTATTGGGCTATCCAATTAGAGCTCTTTTTTTTTAAAGTAAAAAAGGTTAATTTTCGGGCAATAACACACATAATCTAGGATAACTTCCTGGTCCCATGTGTTATCACAGACCTGAGGGCTGCTCATCAGGGATCATGCTTTAGGTGCCTCAGCATAATCCACAGTACGTGCCAGGTTCTCAGAGCTAATTGGATAGCCCCGAGCGAAGCCATTAGCTACAGGGATTTTTCACAGCTACTGTAATTGCATATTGCCCTTAATATGAAATTCTACCAACTAATTTCTGAAAGCGAAGCTGGCCCAATATATCTAGGTACATGCTTATGAATAAAGAAAAAGAACCAGTAGGCGCCTTCTGTACACTTAAAACAATTTATTTACTAAATATCACAAGAAACCATAAAAACATATGTATAAATAAACAATAAAACAATGATGCATGCATGCACAATAACCACAATTATTTTAAAAAGCCATTAAGATGCAAGTGCATAATGTTTGTAACTATAGTTACCAGTTCCTTTTTAGGACAAGTGGGGCGTTGAGGTTGGCAAAGGTTTCCAATAGATCACACTCAGCGGTGGTGTAATTAGTGAAAGAAAAATCCTTTCCAGCAAGCCTTAGGTAAAGTCCTTTCCTTAAATGCTGATGTTTTTATATATAAAGGTCAGTCTTTTATTATACAATGCAACCTCCTGTGACCATCTGACATGTAAGTTGCTCAGTGTGTTATTTATTAGGTCACAGTACCTTTTGTGAGGTTTTCCACACTTGCTTTGTCCGGCCAGTGGATCTGACTGCAGCCAGACTGCACAATACTCCAAAGGGTGAGCAGCAGGTGACAGCCGCTCTTGGGTGCGCTGTTGTCAGGCGCACAAACCACCGTGTGTGGTAACTGCTGGATGAAGCTCTGTTTGCAGGTTAAATGTGTCAGCTGCAGGAACCGGGTTGTCGCGGGTTGGTTCAAGCCGATATGGCAGATGTTTCCTCTCGGTCTAATGCCGTCAGTGTTCCCCGTCGGTCCTCAGCTGTCGACACTTCTGAATAGCTCCTCACAAGACGCGTTTCGCCACGCTCAGGCGGCTTTTTCAATTTGATTCCTGAAATTGAAAAAGCCGCCTGAGCGCGGTGAAACGCGTCTTGTGAGGAGCTATTCAGAAGTGTCGACAGCTGAGGACCGACGGGGAACACTGACGGCATTAGACCGAGAGGAAACATCTGCCATATCGGCTTGAACCAACCCGCGACAACCCGGTTCCTGCAGCTGACACATTTAACCTGCAAACAGAGCTTCATCCAGCAGTTACCACACACGGTGGTTTGTGCGCCTGACAACAGCGCACCCAAGAGCGGCTGTCACCTGCTGCTCACCCTTTGGAGTATTGTGCAGTCTGGCTGCAGTCAGATCCACTGGCCGGACAAAGCAAGTGTGGAAAACCTCACAAAAGGTACTGTGACCTAATAAATAACACACTGAGCAACTTACATGTCAGATGGTCACAGGAGGTTGCATTGTATAATAAAAGACTGACCTTTATATATAAAAACATCAGCATTTAAGGAAAGGACTTTACCTAAGGCTTGCTGGAAAGGATTTTTCTTTCACTAATTACACCACCGCTGAGTGTGATCTATTGGAAACATTTGCCAACCTCAACGCCCCACTTGTCCTAAAAAGGAACTGGTAACTATAGTTACAAACATTATGCACTTGCATCTTAATGGCTTTTTAGAATAATTGTGGTTATTGTGCATGCATGCATCATTGTTTTATTGCTTATTTATACATATGTTTTTATGGTTTCTTGTGATATTTAGTAAATAAATTGTTTTAAGTGTACAGAAGGCGCCTACTGGTTCTTTTTCTTTGTGCACCTTGTATTGAGGGCGGCATCCCTCTACCAGAGGGCAGCTATCTGTACACATCACAGCACACCTGTCCCTAGCGCTCAAAAACCCTGCTGCTATATACATGCTTATGAATAACAACGTGTCAGAATTTCACCCAACACAACTAGACAGCTCATTTTAGGAAACCACAAATGTCACATAGCACTAAGCATACCTTCGATAAATGAGAATACTGTGTAAGTCAATGGTGACTTTTGTTTACAAATTAAAGTATCTAATTATCCATTTATTCAATAAAAAAATAAAACACCACATGAAGGGTGGCATATACATGGCTGACATCCCGATTCGCTTTCCAATACAAATGTTTGAGAAAGCCGTATTGCAGTGCAAAGATCAGGAATGTGAGGATGAATACTGTTCAGCAAATCTTATGTATTGAAATAAAATATGAAATGTACAATATACTCCAGCAATTCCCAGCTATAAAAGTTCTAAGTACAGATGTATATATCACCGGCTACTGCAGTATATTCAAATAGACCTGTGCTTTTAATTAATTTTAAAGCAGAGATGTACTAAGCCTTTGAGAGTGATAAAGCAGAGAGAGATAAAATACCAGCCAATCAGCTACTAACTGTCATGTTACCGGCTGTGTTTGAAAAATGACAGGACTTGATTGGTTGTTAGTTTATCACTTTTAACTTTATAACTTTCCAAGGCTTAGTGCATATGCACCTGCTATGTGTAACATTGTATATATGCCAAGTTATTGTATATATGCCAAGTTATCGGAGTTATACGTGCTTAAAGTTAGATATCATTTTTTTTTAATTGAAAACAATAAATACATAAACTGCGTGCTATATATAAACATTTTGCAACCAAAATATTTACCGGAACATCCGTTGGTATTCGGAAGCCTTTCTTTGCCTGCAGAAACTGAAATGGATATTGTATTACTCGTTAGTGAACCAATGACAATAAATTAAACTGTACATAAATTTTCAGTATCTTTATACTTACTTTAATATGGTCTCTCAGAACTTCCACATCATCTTTTGCTGCCCGCAGAATAACCCATTTATCTAACTTTGCTGGACTTCCTTGGGAGAAAACAAGGCATGTCAACGCCAGCAAACAGAACACTTGAAACTTGTACATTGCAATTAGCTCCCAAATCAACATTCAGCTAATATACAAATATTGCTAATGAGACACGCACAGTTCCCAGAGAAGAATTTATATTCTTATTTGTGGAAATAAGCGGTGAGGGTGGGAAGAGAAAGTTTAGATATTACAATTAGTTGAATTACTGCAGTACCTGTGAGGCAATACATATTTCTGTCTTTCCCTCCTTGATGACTGTTTGGAATTTCTTTAAGTATGAGCAGCACGGAATGGATGAAGGTAAAATCCCTCTTGGTTATGGCTAACCCACACTTATTGTCTTCAACTTTTCTCCTTGAGTGACATGATTCTTTATGAATAAACCAGTTTTTCCCCCCATGTTCCATGTGTCACCTCCAGGCAATGAGCTGTAGCATAAGGTAGTGATATTGCAAGCCATATTTATGATGCATACTATTATGTATGCAACATACTTTCACTGAGAGAACGCTCTTCCTATTTTGTTATGTGCATACTACACACCTTTAAAGCAAATTTTTATGAACAGCTTCTTACAGGAAATGTTAGTTTCCTGTTGAAGAATAACTTTTCCACCGTATACCAATACTGAGGAGTACATTCACTCACACTGGGCCTGATGACATCAGTTATTTGTTCAGTTATAATTCCTATATTTGTTCTACTGCTGTAGAAAAACTTTCTCCCAGGATGATTATTGCAAATATTAATATTTACTTACTGTATATAGAGCGGGCACATTCACTGCATTTGCAATAGAGAACAAAACAGTGATAAAACAAGATACTAGATTTCTTTGCCAATGCAATTTTCTCTATTCTATTTTTTATTTATAAAGCACTGTATGGAGTACACATAATTCCCTGCATTACAACAGGGAATTGCTGTATGCACAGGAAAGTACAGATATGGGTTCATAGACCGAGAAAAGATCCTGTACTCAGTGTATGGGTGAGTAGACAAAGCTGCTGAAGGGAAGAAAGTGCAGATCTGGATGGGGGGTGTCTCAGAGGTGATGATACCTCGCCCCCCCCCTCTCGTTCCCAAAAATGCATCCTTGGAAGCGGTTCAGATCAGTATTACAGCAGGAGGTGTAAATGCCCCCTGCTGCATGCCCGTAATAGTGCTATTGCTTCTATGTAAGCATATCTGAATGAGGGTCCATGCCTTTATCTCAAATGTTGGTATTTAGGGCCCCTCAGGCTTATGTGCCCTGGGCCCCCCCAAAGCTTTAATCCAGCTCTGTGAAAGTATCAAGGGAGAATCATACCTCCCAACTTTTTCTGCAATAGGATCGGGACACACGTGCGGCGAAGTTGGGAGGTATGGAGAATTACACTGGGGACATGGGAGCAGATGTACTAAGCCCTGTAGAATGATAAAGTGGGGAAAGATACTGTAAACTACCGATCACTCAATTCCCAGTTGTTGTTTTTCAAACACATATTGTAACATGGCAGTTAGGAGCTGATTGGTGGGTACTTTATCTTTCTCCAAGGTTTAGTATATTTCCCTCAAGGGGATCAGAGGAATAACAAGAGGGATAAGAACCCTGCCTGTAAGAAAAGGGTAAATTAGTTGGAGGGAGAAATGATGTAATGGTTAGCATTACTGCCTCACAGCACTGAGGTCGTGGTTTTGATTCCAACCATAACCCTGTGTGGAGTTTGTGTATTCTTCCCTGCTTGTGTGGGTTTCCTCCAAGTACTCCGGTTTCCTCCCACAATCCAAAAATATACTGGTAGGTTAATTGGCTCCCAACAAAAATATTAACCCTAGAGTGACTGTGTGTGCATGTGGTAGGGAATATATATTGTGGGTTATATAATATATATAAACTGTTGATAAATAAAGTATATCTTAATATAATATTAATTATAAATATTTTTATTTAAGCATGTATGGTGGAAACTAAAGAAGTTCAAAAAGTTTAACCTTTCATTGAACTGCAGTATAATGATAATGGTGGTCATGTCTGAAGAAAGCTTGCCTGGATCACAGCAATGTGGGGGCTGTGGCCTTATCACAGAGATTTGGCCATGTCCCCTTAAAACTCATGAAATATCTACTGTCTAGATGCTGATCCCCACCACCTTAGTGTCAATGATGGTGAATGTCTACTGATTATATTGATCATGTAACGAAAATAAATTTGTGTTAGTACATAATTCTTTAGGTCCTACACTACACAGAGCATTTGAGGCTGATTTCTGGGCTTGGCAGGGAAGAAAAATTATGTAACTTCCCTCATACATCTGGGGACTGAAATGACCATAACCACATTTTGGAAACCTAGATAGACGACAATCTATGACTGAGAATTTTAGAAATTCTTCATGTAAAAAATTTGACGATCCCGACCATTTTCGGTTCTGGGAATCAAGATTAATCAACATGTTGATCAGTCCTGATTCCTTGAACCAGCAATTAGGCCACAGATGTATTAGGGTCCTTAACCTCATATCTGGAACAAGCCATGTCACAATGCAAGAGGTGCAAATACATTTCTTTTTTTGCATGCATGATACATATTGGCTGCTTTTGCATATGGCCACAAATGCTGCAATTCAAATAGGTTTTTACAAAGGTGCAAAGTTACGTGCTGTATTTTTGCTTTGCTACTAACTCAGAAAAGCCCCTACTTTATGAGTGTGACCTTTCAGGGTGGTTATTAACTGCACTTACTGTATGTTGTTTACACAATTGTTGTTATCAATTCCCAAACACACTATAGGCCAGGGGTTCCCAAACTTTGTGGAATCAGGGCACCCCAGTGTATCAAAAAGTTTGTCATGGCACCCCTAGACCAAAAGTTTCTCATTAATAAAGTCAGAAAAAAATATTAAGTTAAATAAATTGTGTTTATAGCTCATCCTTAGGGTCAGTTATGTGGTAATTATCAGGATTCCTCTCTGTTTGTCCATAATTTGGCTATTACTTTAGTCATAAACTACTTCAATTTGATCATGGACCAGCAATCCAGGGCACTCCTGCAAGGCACCCCAGGGTGCCACGGCACACAGTTTGGGAACCACTGCTATAGGCATTATTTTTAAAACAAATACAATATAAAAGGAACCTTTTTTTTATTTGGTTTTTGATGTTCACACTTTACAGTATTCAAAATGCCAGTGATGTTTTACCAGTTGATGTAGAAACAATCGTATGTACAGTAAGATATTTATATATGCAGTACCGACATTTTACTAAATCAACATGGTTGTCATCTATAGCAATTGACACAATAGTATCTATGTTCAATGCTCTAAAATCTCAGTTCCTTTCCCAAGCAACATGTCCCAATATCCTGCAAAGTGTGTTTGCATCCAGCACTTCCATAACACTTGCCTACCCTCCTGGAATTGGCGGGAGGCTCCCGAAAATTGGGTGGCCAAGTCCCTCTCATGCTCCCTGGAGTGCACGAATGCCCCTTTGCTACTGAGACAAATGCTGGAATTTTTGGCTCTCCGCGGCAAGCCCGCAAATGACGGTTTTCAGATGGAGTTCACCCCTCTGGTGTGTAGCCTCTGCATCTATTCCATGTGCTTCTCCCAGAGAGGAGATTTAATAGGTAAGTATGACTTCCGTGTTGTGGCTTACAGTATATTCATTCCGTGTCAGCTCATTGCATTAAGTAAATAGGGAGCAAAATAAAAATGACAACCAGTAGCCATTCACATCAACCATACAGAAACAATAAAATTAGGGGTTCCAGACTTCTAAGGCGCAGGTGGTTGGGAGGGTGTTTCAGACGTCAATATCTTTATGGATCTCGTCTGGATTATGGATATCCTCTCTCAATGTATTTCCAGTGGTATAGGAGAAAATCAACAGAGGAGACCAACAATTACAAAACATTCCATGTGGGTGGAAATAATTATAATCAAAGAAGCTCGGGTTGAAAAGATATCAATGGGCGTACCCCACTCACAGTGTGTATGGCGGGGTATGTGCACGTAGCGTTTTCTTTACTTTATATCTCGGCTTATCTCTTCCTTAATCTCTTTCTCTCAGGATATGTGTACATGAAAAATAATGAAATAAACAACTTTGCGTAGACTTATTTTCCTTCTCTGAGGTCTATTCTTCAAAAGAGAAAGATCTTTCCTTATGTGTGCGTATTCACATCAACCTTGTTGTAAAAGTTAGTCACTGGAGAGAACATAGAAAAAACACACATTGCTTTAAGTATTGCATGATGAAAGGGACTTATCAGTTTCCATACCCACTGTGCTGAGTTTTACGAAGGTATTCGCTCCTTTTATATGGCTTAGGCTAATTTCAAAGAAAAAAATAAGTTGGTCTGGTACTAGATCCTCTTTACAGTCTATTAATATTGATGAAGAACAATAATTTGCCAGTATCAAATAGTTGAAAGACTTATTACATTAATTTGGGAGAGGTTTATTTATAATGTAGAAGCTGTTCTATAGACAATAAATGGTTTTATCTTTGTATGGAGTAAGGAATTGATATTTCAGTGTTTTCAACTCTGGTGGAATCTTTATTGCCACCAACGCTTAAGTGAAATGTATATTCTCACTCATATTCACCACATGATTCTTGTGTGGGATCCAATTTTCTGTGGTAATTTAATATGCATTATGGGTTTGCTGGGTGCTATACAAGGCAGCTTGGCTAGCCAACACTTATCCCACGATGTCAGTGCTCATTGGTTTCATGTGGCATTAGGAAGGCAAAGCCAAATCCATGATAAGCTGCTACGTGAAAACTGGTACAGAAAAAAGCAATTACCTTGCAGTGCAGACAGGCAACTAGCCAAGTGGACATGGTGACCGCTCTAATT
The DNA here is from genome assembly GCF_055691185.1 of Crinia signifera. Lineage (NCBI taxonomy): Eukaryota > Metazoa > Chordata > Amphibia > Anura > Myobatrachidae > Crinia > Crinia signifera. Next base: position 140,904,671 of record NC_139217.1, on the reverse strand, counting down.
TGGGCCTCCAGTACACACTATGCTGCACACTTTTTCTTTTTTTTTTAATGCTTACCCCCTGAAGTCCAGCAATGGTGGCTTCAGCGCTTGGGTATTTCACTGGAAAAATTACCATTGCAACAGTTTTCTGGCGTTATGCGCAATGGAGTGTGAGCTCTCAAGTGCTCAGACTCCACAATGCTGTGATGCGGAAATCGCTGAAAAGATGGCTGCCACAGCGCTCTAGCTCTCAGAATCTACTGTGCTCTGCTACTCCCAGCAGAGAGGAGGCGGCTGCACATGGGCCTCCTCTCTTAAAATGCCCCTGATTCCATCACTCTATGGTGGTTGGTTGACTGGGGGCATGGAAATTTACTAAGATGGGAGTTCTATAACACATGGTATGTTGATATGGGTAACCAATCAGATACTGTCTATTATCTTCTAGAAGGTTCTAATTAAATAAGTCAATTCTGATTGGATGGCCATAGCAACATCCCACGTAAAATAGAACTCCCATCTTAGTAAATTTTACCCATAAAGTTTTCTTCCAACCTAGCTGCCATTCAAAATAGTTTTTAATTATGCCTTGAAAATCAAATTAAAAGTCAGGGAAAGGAAATAAGTAAATTTTTCACTGGAGCAGGGGAGGGATTTTCTGCAGAACTAGATAAAAGGACATCTATTTCTAATAAAAGATCTATGAATGCTATCTATGCACTTTAACTTTGTTATTCTAATGCCTAGCAAACAGGGTAACAGTAAGGCCCAATGCTATTTCGCTTTGGGGCAGGTATCTCTAAATGCAGGAGTATGAATTTGGTTCAGGCACCCTGAGAGGACATATTATTAGTATGACCCATTACAGTATGGGATATTTCACATTAACAATGGAAGGTTTGAATTGTATTCTCCAAGAAATTAATATAAAATCTAGCAAAGTGTAATAGTTTGAAACCACCTAAAAAAACTACTGTAAATAGTAAAGATAATCCTAATTAATTTAAGGGGAAGAATCTTGGTACAACTCTGTAGTTCAGGAATGATGTAAACATGAGTAAAAGCTTCAAATGCTATTCCTCACTCTTTGGCCCTTATTCTAGTTGATTCGGATGGATGCGTATTTCGGACAGGAACAGAGTGTTCTTAGCCCCGCCTTCCGTACGGATCGCTCACACCGTCCAAACGCTGTAAGATACAGAGCGAATGGACAGCGAGTCGATGTTATATGTAAACACCTCCATCTGTGCGAACCTCCCCCATCCTCCGATGGTCACCGTCCATCGAATGATGGACCGAGCGGTCAGGCAGCACCGAGTGCTCCAGACCACTCGGACATGTTTCCGTATGAAAGCAGGGATATGGGCGGGCAGCTGACATCCGGCTATGTCAGCTGTCAGCCCCCCACACATGCGTCATGGCCGCATTACCATAAGTATGCCCAGCGTTTTCATGGGAACGCCCACAAAACGCGGGGCGTACGCATATGGTAATGAGCCCAAACCGCTCCACCCACTGCTCTGACTGTTATGACCAATCATTTTCTGCACGGAACTCACCACGTGTTCGGACATGCGAGGCGTTCGCACAGGCGCAGATACTCCTCTGCACATGCGCAAACACCAAACATCTGCCGTCCGACCGCACACGCAGTGGTCCAAATCAATCAGAATAAGGGCCTTTGTTTCTTGCTTCTATTTCCTATTTTCAACCTCTTCTCTCTTCTACTATTCTTTTACTATTACATGGTTTATTGTTTTACAATTTATGTTAAATCTGCATTGCTTCTCCAGTTGCTCAAGTTGAAGACTCATATTGCTTCTGGACATCTATATGTTGCATTACTTGTTCTGTATGGCTATGCACGAAGCTCTGCAATAAAACCGACTTAAAAAAAAAAAAAAGCTTCAAACGCTGTTTTGATTGTATTGATCAAGTGATGCTAGTCGTTAGTTATGGTCACCATGAATTTCTATACCTATGGAATGAATGCCACTTGATGCATGTCAATATAACATAGCTAAAATCTTCATGCAACACATGCAAGTGAGTTAAATCATCAATTTATTTATTTATTTACAGTTTCTTATATAGTGCAGCAGATTCCGTTGCACTTTACAATAGTAGACCATGATAAAACGAACTGGGTAACAACAGACATACTTGGAGGTAGGAGGGCCCTGCTGCAAGCTTACAATCTATACAATCTATGTTGTTCTGGAATCTATTAATTCCAGAACAACATCTGTAAAGCGAAAAAGAAGACCGTGTACATTGTTTCCACTGAAACTATATTATCTTTAATTTCTCTCTTGACTGAAGGTTAAAGTTTAAAAGTTCCATTTACCAGGACATATTTTTCTTGTTTTGTGGTGTGTATGTGACATTTCTCTAATTCCCATTGATCATGGGAAGAAATATATTGAACTGATTGATATTGTTTTAATAAATTTAGGGGGTTAGTCAGGGCATACGGTGGTATTATAAACCATAGTTAGGTCGACACGTGGCAAGGTCAACAGGGATCTAGGTCGACATGGGTCAAGGTTGACAGGCATCTAGGTCGACATATGTGTTAGGTCCACATGGGTTAGGTCGACAGGTCATTTGGTCGACATGGGTTTTTTCACAGTTTTTTGAGCCGACATGTGCTGACACTAGGGCGTGGTGGGAGAATAAAATAGTGTGCTGAGCGCAGCGGGGCACCGTGCCCAAAGCACAGCAAGCGATGCGAGGGGCTGCGGTTGACTTCCAACTGTATCCATGTCGACTGTGTCAACATTCGGGTGAAAAAAACCCATGTCGACCTAGAACCCTGTTGACCTTCCCACCTGTCGACCCAACGGTGTCGATGTAATGACTGTCGCCCTAACTATGGTCGATTAAAACTATCCACATCCGTTTGTCAGACCTGATCACTGGGATGCGAGTTCGCAGCCTGGCTGATTATTGTTTAACTGCGCAGGCGTACAGATCATAGCTATCCTGTGATAAAATCCAGCGTCATTTTTAATCGCTAGCCGTATTTACAGGAAGCTGGTGTTTGGGAATGGCAACCGGTCATGTTAGGGAAAACTGAGGTGTTTTCAGGGAGGTCGTGTGTCATCTGCTCCGGCCTTGATCAGCCTGCATCTATTGCACTGGTTGATTTTAAGTTCTGGGTTACGCACAGACTGCACACACTGGGGAAATTATTAGCTGGTGAGTGAGTGACAAATGGATTTGCAGCTATTCGCCAATTTGCAATATATTAGGCAGCCTTGCCCAGGGCGGGATTTCACTCTGGCAAGGGCGGTGGCTATCTGATCGCAGGGCTCTGTAAACTAGCATCTCAATAACCCCCTTAGCTTGGTAGATCTGAAATCTAGTTTTGTGAGAGCATTAGGATGGAACTAGATTTTTAGCTCTTGTGTAGCTACTTCCGGGTTCTACGCTAAACTATGCAATGGATGACCATCTATATTTTTACATATCGATGGTCATCCATTGTGTTTGATTGATTGAAAGGCAGAGTGGGGGAATCTGCCGCACAGGATTTGGAATTACAATTAGATGATGAGTATTGTGGCCCCCTGTTTGTGTAAATAATCAATAATAATAACCAATACCTTTCAGGGTTGTGCTACCATTGACACTAACATGTTAGGATAAGTACAAAGAAAGAAAATATAGCCTTTATTTAGATCTCTAAAACTGTGAAATATAAAAAAAATACAATAAATGACAAACAAAGTGAAAGTAGTGTGTGTTTAAAAACAGCATGTACAGGGACTTATTATGTGTTTAGTGAGTCTCTATAGTCTATGGCATGTATTCAATGCCGGTGCGAGCAGCCGCCGAGGGGGTTAAACTGAAAGTGAATCGCAGAAAACCCGTGATCCTCGCAGTTTAACCCCCGCGCCGGCCTCTCACACTATGCAAAGTTCCGGGGGAATCCTCGCAGTCACAGAACTGCGAGGATTCCCCTAAACTGCGAGAGCCGCGGCTAGTGCAGCAAACTCGCTGTAATTAGCCTCGATTCTCACAGCTTTTGGAGGCACATACGCCAATTCTCCCTCGCTCAAAAAACAAAGCGAGGGGGAATTTGCATATGAGGGGGGTCAGTTGAATACTGACAGGGTGAGCGGTGACTGCGAGCAAAAAGTCCTGCTCGCAGTCACCGCTCGCCCACGGCATTGAATATATGCCTATGTGTAATCCAGCGTGTCATGATTTGTCTGAATGTGGCAACAGTTTCTATTTAATTGCAGAAGACAGAGTAACGTCCTACTGTTACAATGATTGTGCACACACGGTCGTATTTTTAGATTTGCCATGTAAAGGCTGCCTGTACTCAGCAGAGCTTATGTATGGCTTACCAGTAATAATTCAATGAGTTTATGCGAAGATAACCTCAGAATATGGTTGCCTACTAAGGAGGTTATTCTGGTTGGTGCGTAACTTTCCGAATTCTTTCGGAGCGGACCGCATGCCACGCTGTGCGGACATTGTAAGAACAAACGCCCACAGGTCCTCCGCATTCGGACTGACTCGCTCTCTAAGAAGAGGGTGTGTTTTCGGACAACATTCAAACCGTGCATGTGCGGTGGCCACACAAAGATTCTGCACGGTCTTACAGCGTCAGAACGGACGGGAAGCTGTGACGGGAAGCGGGTATTAGTGATACCAAGTTCTGTCCAATGCTTGCAGTGTAAATGTGTCTAAAAAATGCAGCCGTGCTTTCAGCATATAAAGTATTTGTGTGTTTTGTAATGGTCCATTTAGGCTGCAATGGTTCCAATTGAAGCAATGAAAATAGTGTAATTAATGAGTAATGAGTAGAGGAGTGGATTGTATTGTGTTCAGCTGACAGTGGTTCAGGTGCGGCCGTACTAATTGGGCGATCCGAATGCCTAGCGCATGACCGAGTGGTGTCCGCAAAGTAATACTTATGAAGACCGCATATTTCCTGGCTGTTGGTTCATTTGCAGTCGGTGTTCGGTGCGAATGCACGCCTACCAGAGTTAGTGCACTCCCTCGTGTACGCCCATATTTACACCCAGTTTAGCCCACTTTGAAACTACGCCCTTGTGTAGTTCCAAATGACGCCCATATTATGCCCATATTTCCCGAGTGAATGTGGTGCACATTTCTGTACGGTATTAGGTATTAGTATTAGAGTACGAGTACGGAGACCGTGCGTGGCACATGCGCATTGCATTGCCTACGCATGCGCATACGGCTAAAAAACGTCATCCGAAAGAATTCGGAAAATTACGCATCGACCAGAATAAGGCCCTAAGTGAGAGACTCTACTGAAGTTCTAATATCTGCGCAATAAATTGGAAAGATAAATAAGATATATAAGACTGGTAGCCCGCGAATCAACCTATATGATCTGAAATGGTGGCACCACTGCGGACGGTATAATAAATATGCAGAGTATAAAAACCTCTAGTATATTATTGCTGCCGCCAGAGTGTCACATGTGTTGTGGTATAAGATGTAATACAAATAGGTGCGAATATCAGTGTAACAGCGGTACCCGCTTTGATTCAGCTTGACCGCTTCTTACCAGACAAATCATTTATAGCAAATAGACAATTCTGGATCCAATTAGAGCCCTTAAAAGGGCTAGATGTATGAGAGGATTCAGTATGAAATCCCGGCGGTCGGGATCCTGGCGTTCAAAATCCAGACGCTGGAATCCCGACCACCGAAAGCGTGGATTGCCCCCCCTTGCGGGCTCACTGCGCTCGCCACGCAAAGGGCCCGTTGCCTCGCTACGCTCGGCACGCTAATTTATTCTGGACACCCACGGAGGAAGAAAGTGTCGGGATTTCGGCGGTCGGGATTCCAGCGTTGGGAATCTGAATGCCGGGATCCCGACCGTCGGGATTTAAACTGCATCCCGTATGAGATGCTGAATAGTATTTCTTATGCAAGGAGAGAACGAGCACACAATAGTACAACAGCATGGCCGTGCTGCCGGCGCGCGTTTCGCTTACCGCTTTATCAAGGAAAAAATAAAGTTGTTTTTAAACACGCACTACTTTCACTTTGTCATTTATTGTAGTTTTTTTATATTTTGTAGATGTCAAATAAAGGCTTTATTTTATTGGTATACATTTATTCTCTATGGTGCACCACACCACAACACACTTCTCTTTCTTTGTACTTATCCTGTTTGATTAATTGGCCTGTGGGCCAATCAAAACAGGGGGGGGGGGCTTCACGGGTGTCGGGACGGGGCTATGATCCGTGTCCCGGCACTTTGAAAAAACAAAGCAAAACATTGTTTTGCTGTTCCATCGATGGAGGGAAACCATCTGGTGTCACTGCATCCGTCTCACTTCTTGTGCTTCTGTGTCTGGCAGCGTATGATGTTGGAGTGGTGTGGCTGTAGCGTCCTTCTGCTGGCCGTTTGCTGGGTGCTTGGCTCCACAGACACTGGATCCGGGATGTGACTTCCGGGTAGCGGGTCTCGTGGGACTGCGGCTTCTCCTGGAGTGACTACACCAACGCATTTCAGCATCAATGGGCCTTTTTCAAGGATAGCTGTGTCTGTCATAAGACAAAAGTGTGTTATGATTATTTAGGGCAGCACAAATGGTGTAATTGTTAGCATTACTGCCTCACAGCACTGAGGTCGTGGGTTTGATTCCAACTATAACCCTGTGTGGAGTTTGTATATTCTCCCCTGCTTGTGTGGGTTTACTCCTCCCACAATCTAAAAAAAATAATGGTAGGCTAATTGGCTCCCAACAAAATTAACCATAGAATGTCTGTGTGTGCATGTACATGTGGTAGGGAATATAGATTTTAAGCTCCACTGGGCCAGGGGCTGATGTGAGTGTTCAAATATACTCTGTAAAGCGCTGAATATGTGTGTGCTATAAATAATAATAATAATAATGATGATAACAGTTTACCATGATTTGAAGGGAAAACTAGATAAAAAAAATTATATTACAAATGTATTCAATGCAGTTAAAATTCCAATATTACTGTTTCTGCAGCTAAGCATGTTAGATACTTCTGAATGCAGTACAACAGGATTTAGACACAAGTTAAAAAATGGAGCGAGGGGGAATTTGCGTATGAGGGGGGTCAGTTGAATACTGACAGGGTGCGCGGTGACTTGCGAGCAAAAAGTCCTGCTCGCAGTCACTGCTCGCCCACGGCATTGAATATATGCCCATGTGTAATCCAGCGTGTCATGATTTGTCTGAATGTGGCAACAGTTTCTATTTAATTGCAGAAGACAGAGTAACGTCCTACTGTTACAATGATTGTGCACACACGGTCGTATTTTTAGAGTTTCCATGTAAAGGCTGCCTGTACTCAGCAGAGCTTATGTATGGATTACCAGTAATAATGCAATGAGTTTATGCGAAGATAACCTCAGAATATGGTTGCCTACTAAGGAGGTTATTCTGGTTGGTGCGTAACTTTCCGAATTCTTTCGGAGCGGACCGTATTCCCACGCTGTGCGGACATTGTAAGAACAAACGCCCACAGGTCCTCCGCATTCGGACGGACTCACTCTCTAAGAAGAGGGTGTGTTTTCGGACAACATTCAAACCGTGCATGTGTGGTGGCCACACAAAGATTCTGCACGGTCTTACAGCGTCAGAACGTACGGGAAGCTGTGACGGGAAGCGGGTATTAGTGATACCAAGTTCTGTCCATTGCTTGCAGTGTAAATGTGTCTAAAAAATGCAGCCGTGCTTTCAGCATATACAGTATTTGTGTGTTTTGTAATGGTCCATTTAGGCTGCAATGGTTCCAATTGAAGCAATGAAAAGAGTGTAAGTAATGAGTAGAGGAGTGGATTTAAACTGCATCCCGTATGAGATGCTGAATAGTATTTCTTATGCAAGGAGAGAACGAGCACACAATAGTACAACAGCATGGCCGTGCTGCCGGCGCGCGTTTCGCTTACTGCTTTATCAAGGAAAAAATAAAGTTGTTTTTAAACACGCACTACCCTCACTTTGTCATTTATTGTAGTTTTTTTTTTATATTTTGTAGATGTCAAATAAAGGCTTTATTTTATTGGTATACATTTATTCTCCATGGTGCACCACACCACAACACACTTCTCTTTCTTTGTACTTATTCTGTTTGATTGATTGGCCTGTGGGCCAATCAAAACAGGGGGGGGGGGGGCTTCACGGGTGTCGGGACGGGGCTATGATCCGTGTCCCGGCACTTTGAAAAAAAAAAAGCAAAACATTGTTTTGCTGTTCCATCGATGGAGGGAAACCATCTGGTGTCACTGCATCCGTCTCACTTCTTGTGCTTCTGTGTCTGGCAGCGTATGATGTTGGAGTGGTGTGGCTGTAGCGTCCTTCTGCTGGCCGTTTGCTGGGTGCTTGGCTCCACAGACACTGGATCCGGGATGTGACTTCCGGGTAGCGGGTCTCGTGGGACTGCGGCTTCTCCTGGAGTGACTACACCAACGCATTTCAGCATCAATGGGCCTTTTTCAAGGATAGCTGTGTCTGTCATAAGACAAAAGTGTGTTATGATTATTTAGGGCAGCACAAATGGTGTAATTGTTAGCATTACTGCCTCACAGCACTGAGGTCGTGGGTTTGATTCCAACTATAACCCTGTGTGGAGTTTGTATATTCTCCCCTGCTTGTGTGGGTTTACTCCTCCTACAATCTAAAAAAATAATGGTAGGCTAATTGGCTCCCAACAAAATTAACCATAGAATGTCTGTGTGTGCATGTACATGTGGTAGGGAATATAGATTTTAAGCTCCACTGGGCCAGGGGCTGATGTGAGTGTTCAAAGATACTCTGTAAAGCGCTGAATATGTGTGTGCTATAAATAATAATAATAATGATGATAACAGTTTACCATGATTTGAAGGGAAAACTAGATAAAAAAACTTATATTACAAATGTATTCAATGCAGTTAAAATGCCAATATTACTGTTTCTGCAGCTAAGCATGTTAGATACTTCTGAATGCAGTACAACAGGATTTAGACACAAGTTAAAAAATGGAGCGAGGGGGAATTTGCGTATGAGGGGGGTCAGTTAAATACTGATAGGGTGCGCGGTGACTTGCAAGCAAAAAGTCCTGCTCGCAGTCACCGCTCGCCCACGGCATTGAATATATGCCCATGTGTAATCCAGCGTGTCATGATTTGTCTGAATGTGGCAACAGTTTCTATTTAATTGCAGAAGACAGAGTAACGTCCTACTGTTACAATGATTGTGCACACACGGTCGTATTTTTAGAGTTTCCATGTAAAGGCTGCCTGTACTCAGCAGAGCTTATGTATGGATTACCAGTAATAATGCAATGAGTTTATGCGAAGATAACCTCAGAATATGGTTGCCTACTAAGGAGGTTATTCTGGTTGGTGCGTAACTTTCCGAATTCTTTCGGAGCGGACCGCATGCCACGCTGTGCGGACATTGTAAGAACAAACGCCCACAGGTCCTCCGCATTCGGACGGACTCGCTCTCTAAGAAGAGGGTGTGTTTTCGGACAACATTCAAACCGTGCATGTGTGGTGGCCACACAAAGATTCTGCACGGTCTTACAGCGTCAGAACGTACGGGAAGCTGTGACGGGAAGCGGGTATTAGTGATACCAAGTTCTGTCCATTGCTTGCAGTGTAAATGTGTCTAAAAAATGCAGCCGTGCTTTCAGCATATACAGCCCGAAGCGTGGCGAGCGCAGCGAGGGGATGCGTAATACATGTAACATAATACGTGTCCCCTCGAGTCCGGAAGCAACGCCACTTTTAACACAGCTTCCTAAATAAAGCTCTGTAGAACAATAGCCCCTCATGCCTTGATAAAGGGAACTGTGATTCCCGAAACGGGTTGGCCAGAGGGGACCACATTGGAACAGAGAGGCTCATTCTGTCATCACAGCATCCTGAAGGAAAAGGTAACACACTATTAAAAAAACTTTGTATTTTTCACGGCCGGACTGACCAGGTTTGTGGTTACCAAACCCTTCCCGGATAACTGTGATCCTCTCTATATATTTTATATATCCTTTTTATGTAAAAATTGTGTTTTTTTTAAGCAATAAAAACCTTTTAAAGATATCGGATTCCATTTTCCACATCAAAGATACCTTGATGGGAGGAGCCTAACATGAATAACAGTGAGTACTGGTATGCCAACATTTGAATTCATCCAAAAAGAAACCTAGATATGTCTGGAAACGCCTAACCCGATGTGAGTCACTGTAGGTGCGCTACCGAAAAATTATACCACTATTTTCAGACTGTGACAACATATTGGGCGGTATTCAATGAGCCTGATTCGCCAGGTTTTTATGGCGATTTTGTGCTGTAAGGCGAATTTCTGACTAAAACGGTGAATCACCCTATTCAATGACCAGATGGCGAATACATTTCAAGGTTTTTTTCACCATGATTCACCGAGTAGCAATCGTTATCTTTTTATGGTGAAGTGGAAGGTGAACTTTTAAAATAAAGTGTTTTGTTTTTTACAATTGATGTAAAAAAAATCAGGAATTTTATTCTGAGGAGGGGCATGCTATTTTTATTCATGTGCTGTAATATATATATTTAATTTAAAAAAAAAATATTTTTTTTTTTACACAGACCAGCCAGCAGGGGGCCGGAGCCGAGCCGCTCATTAGATATTCATATATTCACTTCACCCGATCATTACATATTCATGATCGGGTGTAGTGAATATGCCCGGTCCCCTGCTGGCACCCCCGGGGGGCAGCCTGTGCTGCCTGGCACCCGGGGAGCCCACCTCCCCCCCACAAACGTTGTGGGGCAGGCAGGGAGACTTCCATCTCCCTGCCTGCCACCGTCCTCAGGCTCCCTTCGGCGTTCGTCCCAGGAGCTCATATTCGCCGGTCATTCTCCGGACTCGTTGAATACCGGAGACGGCGAGGCTACGGAACACGGCGACCAGTGTCGAATGTGCAGCGAGTCCTAAACAGGATTCGCTGCACGTCGCCGGTATTCACATTGAATACCGCCCATTGTGTGAAGTATCTGTTTGAACTCATACACATTAAATCTTTTTTTTTTTCACATAATTAATCAACTGGGAACGGGAGGACCGATGAGGAAAATCACCAGAACTTCAAAGGAAACTTCTAAGTTAAGTATTCCTTACAGATCATTTTCTGTTGATACAGGCAAAGCGCCACCACACTATACTACGTTTCTTTCTTGTATACATCTAGATGTCTAGTTCTGGATAATGTCTAAGTGTACGACAGCTCTAGTGGATGGTAGGGCATGAAATACCACCTGTTCTGGAACCACAGTGGGGAAAAATTAATAAAACCCGCATCGACCTTCTTCATTGTTGACCTTCTGCCAGTCAACCTAAGGACACTGTCAACCTTCTGCCTGTTGACCTGGTGTCGACCTGAGGAATGTCGACCTTTCTTGGACCGACCTAATGACTATCCCCATGGAAGAGGATACTCCAGGAAGCTCCTACTGCTCGATGGCATTTTTCTCCATTACAAAAAAAGGCCCGACAGGTACCTAACTCTCACACTCTACCCCCTAACCCTTCCATCTAGCAGCTATCCCTACCCTAATCCCCTTATGACTAAACCTAACCCCCCCCCCCCCAATCCCCGGCTGCACACTAGCCCACCCTGCATACTATGATTGGGATGCTGGCTGCAGGGCTGCCAAAAGGCAGGGGGGGGGCGGGTCCGAGGACACACACACTTTTTTTTAAAGGCAGCGGGTGTGCCGCCCGGGTCACCTGTGCAGCGGGACGAATTGCGGGCGGGGGCACAGGGAAATCAGGGATCACAACCGGCCTGCATGATTTCTTTCAAATGTATTATAAGACCTCAAGGCGCTGCCTCTGTTATATACACTTCCACATTTATTCTGGACTATGTCAGTCCGCCCATGTATTTGCTGCTTTGAATTAGGGGAAGGAAGAGAATGTTGTCTGGCAGAGTTGGACTTCCAAAAGGTTCATGGGAGGACATGCTGCTGCATGAGGGCATGCTCAGCAGTCTGTCCGTCCCCTTCCATATTTGTTACTGTCAGCTGGCCCACAATGCATATATACTATAGGGGCAGGGCAGCCAAGTCTCTACACAGTTTCGAAACAGTTCCACGATCCATACTGATGCAGCCTAAGGTCAGCTCAGGTGTGCGAGCTGCACTGACGGCGGCCGCCTGTCTAGGATCAAATTTATTATTATATTATTGTTTATTACTAGCTGCCTGTCTGAGATAATATCATGGGGGGAGCAGGTACGCAGTGCACGCAGCGGACCCAACAGTATGCTGCATCAGGAGTGAGCGTTGGAGCTAGTGCAGAGGGAGCATCTACCCTAGCTCCGGAACTACAGTACCTCCCAATGCAGCGCAAACTCATGTAATAGGTATTATGGTGTATGGCATAATGTGTACTGGGCAATACAGTGTGTGACATAACGTGTAACTGACATTATGGCATGTGGAATAATATGTAATGGGTGTGTGACGTGTAATAGGCATTGCAGTGAAAATTTTTGGTTCGAGCCTTCGGCAAGCGCACTGCCTCTGTTTGTCGAGCCCTTGTGTGTGTATAATATATATATATATATATTGTCAATGCAATTACTGCCATTCAGTAAGCATCCACCTTGGAACCAGTAGCGTAACAACAGGTCCGCAGACCCCGCATCGGCTTGGGGAAGCCAGCGACGGCAGAGTGTGTGGGGAGCACCCTCTGTGGGGGCCCCAGGAAGTTGTTGTACCAGGGCCCAGGATTTCTCTTAGCTGCCCTGGCTGGGTGACAGTATTCCTGCATCGGAATCCCGATGTTTGTGATGTTCCTGTGCCAGCTTCCTAAATCACAAACAGGGCCATTCCTCACTGATCTCATGAACACACAAGAACGCATTGCAGAATTATATTCTTTGAATATATCACCTGGCACAGACATGGATAGGGTCCCCGAAAGGAGCCCATCGCTGCTACTGTATGTTCTTAGTATGGTGCCGGATAGGCTATACATGCTTTTTGACAGACATGCACAGTGCAGTGGACTTATGCTGATGCGGCTGCAGGTGGGAATGGAGGGATTGCAACAGATATTGGAGATATCTTCTGCAGTCCCTCATTCATGCAAGTCGCAGCTCCCAACTTTTCCCTTTTGTAATGGGCAGCAAATAAATATTAAAATAATACAACACAGGAGTCAGTGCAATGATTTGCTTCAAATATAAGTTGCACAGGGTTGTATATGGACAGTGCTTCCAATTCCAGCTATACAATGATCCCCAACACCACAGAGTCCCTCCAAACACGATCCTGGCTCTGTTTCTGAATAAAGATGCCACTATGTCTGTGTCACCACATATTTGGAAACACCTACCCCCCCCCCCCCCGGGAAATCCTGCATTTGCCCTGAAACCCCTTCTTTTTGCAGCACCAGGGCCCTTATTCTGGTGAAAGGCAAAGGCAAATTCCTTCTCAAATGGACAAAACCATGTGCACTGCAGGTGGCAGATGTAACATTTGAGAAGGAATTTGCCTTTGTGAGTAAACCAGAATAAGGGCCCAGGTGTCCTAAAGGTCAGCGATGCCTCTGGGTCTGACGACAATGATGCTAGTGCTGTGTGGCAGAAATCACTGTGGTTTTTTTCACTCTAGTAATTTCAAACCTAGAATTCCACTGCAGATAGTCATTGTGTAAGCATTTTTTTTATATATTTCGATTTTACAGGAAACAGAAGTCACACGTACTTCCCTCTGTGGCTTAATGTGGTCAAAAATCCTTAACATGCTTGACCTCTGCTAATACATAACTTACAGCTGGGGTTTCTAAAATACAGAAGCAAAAAAATACTATATCCTCATTTGATTTCCATTATCTAAGACTTCATACATTTGTCATTCTACTACATGACAACAGCCATCATCATGTCCAGTATACCAGGGCCAGATTAACAATGGAGCAGATGGAACTGCAGCTCCAGGCTTCCATATAATAATTGACCCATGGTTGGTCATAAAGCATAAGTTATTAAATTAATTGTATTTACAGTATATAGCGCTCTTTCTCCAATAGGACTCAACAAAATGAATGTACAGTAATACAGTACAGGAACAATGATGTACAGAAAAGCTTTTCATTAATTATGCTTAAAGAAATTACGGAAATGCTTGAGTAAACAGGAAAGTCGAGTCTATTTTTGATGGATTCTAGAGTCGAGTCTATTTTTGAAGGATTCTAGAGTGGGGGTCAGGGCTGCATGGCTAATAGCTTGATTAAAATATTAAACGTGTTAAAATGTTATTCCTATCTTACACATGTATGCAATTTTTGTACTTTTAGATATTTTGGGAGGCATTAGGGAATATAGTGTATGGGGACTATATGGCATTGGTATCACCTCCTCCACTTCTCATAATAGGCCCTTCAACATTTCCAGCTCCAGGTCCATTAGGCCCTTTATTCAACCCTGCATTACACCCAGTAGCTAATAGGTATAACTCTATCTCCATGGGCTAAATTATAAATATAACTACAGTAGGCTTTCATTCTAATTCTGTTATACTGTAAGACTTGGACAATGAGAAATAAACCCCTAATTACTGCCTACAATGAACAATCATTGGCCATTATCAGAGGTTAATGTGAAGGGGAGTTCCACCACCTTTTTCTTCTTTGTCACTAAGATGAGCAGACTCTGTATGCTAAAGGCAAGATGGGGAAGCTGCTGGAGAGAAATAAGGCTTGGACCTGTTGGAGGTACATGTGTATAAAGGGCACTTCTACTGTGGGAATTATGTGCATAAGGAGCACTACTGTCTGCATTATGTGTATAAGCGGCACTACTGTGTCCTTATATGTAAGTGTTTTTTGTGTGCATTTTGGTCATTTTGTGTAATAGGCACTACTTCTGTTGACATCTGTAAGGGGAACTACTACTGTGGGAATTGTGTATAAGGGGCACTACTTGGGTATTGTGTATAAGGGAAATTATTGTGTGGCATACCATGTGTAAGGGGTACTAATTTGTAGCATAATGTTTTACTTAGTAATGCAATATGAAAAATGCACTCTACTATGTGTCAGAATTTGAATTGGGGGTACTATTGCTTTACCATGCCCTTTCCTTTTAATACCACTGTACCTTTATATATATAAGTATGGTAGGTAGGGCACAATTTTATAATTTGAAAGAGGGTACCGAAAATTCTATGACTGACCCTTTCTCTGCATAACAGGAGGGGGAGGTGGCAGGAGAAAGGAGTTCCATCCCCTCTTCAGGACCACATTAAGCCCTGTCTACACTTTACAGCAATAACTTCTTTAACTTCTTTATATACCGAAAAGACGGCAGCACTCACAGACTTGTATACAAAGTAATCCTTTTATGTAGTAAAATACATGCAAAATATCCCAACGTTTCGGGGACTAGAACTGTTTTCAAGGTGCAGATGTGACCACGATCTGCACCTTGAAAACGGGGCTAGTCCCTGAAACGTTGGGATATTTTGCATGTATTTTACTACATAAAAGGATTACTTTGTATGCAAGTCTGCGAGTGCCGCCGACTTTTCGGTCTGTGGATTATTACTTCTCGGAAGGCACAGCAGCCACAGCCAACATTAGGGACAGAGTGCTGGTCCTCCCACCTGAGTGTATGTGTGTGTATATACAATATATATATATATATATATATATATATATATATATATAGCGTGGAAAAAATGGCGGCACTTGGAGACTTGCAGTAAAAAAACAACTCTTCTTTATAAGTACATGGTGCAAAACATACCAACGTTTCGGCAAGACCCCGTTATCAAGGTGAAGAAATATATATATATATATGGCAAGATCCGGGGACCTTGATGGGGTAACCCCAGGAAAGGAGGCGGCACTCAGACGACTTTTTTGAAGATATTTGTAGAATTTTTATGATGTACAAATCAAAACATAGCTGTGGTCAACGTTTCGAGACTGCTTAAGTCTTGTCCTCTGGACGTGCGCTGAAAGTGCAAAGTGCAAGTGCATATAGACAGGGAGAATGACCCTATAATGTGACAGCCCGCAGTCTCAAAAAATTAGGTACTTGTGTATTTTGGCGGCGCCCATCGCATACCATAAGGCATATGCGATATCGCGTGATGCTGTACAATGTCATACAATTTTAAACTTGTATGACATTGCACATGGCATACAATGCCATACAATGCGATGCAACGCGATTAAACATTGTATAAGCACCCTAATGGGTGCTTACAATGTGAAATGCACCCCCACGCCACCCCCCCCCCCCCCCCCCCCCCACTATAAACGTGAACCCGAAGCGTGGCGAGCCCGCGAGGGGCGGCGGTACGCGTCCTCCGACCTTTTCATACCCCCACTATCCACGTCGGCGTGGAGTTGAGAATAGAAAGTGTGGCGAGCGCAGCGGATACCTGTGAAGCCCGCGAGGGGACTCCGATACCTGTGAAGGTATTCGCGGGACTCGCTGCGCGCGCCACGCTTCGGGCTCGCCACACTTTCTATTCTCAACTCCACGCCGATGTGGATAGTGGGGGTATGAAAAGGTCGGAGGACCCTGTTGTTAATAACAGTGCAGGGATTGTTCAAAACTCCACTAGCGGGATGAGAGTTACAGCGAGTGTGAGGATACTAGATTTAGATGAACAGGTATAAAGAGCAGCAGTCTTACCACAGTTTGGTTGCATATGTAGCTTGGCCGCATATGTAGCTTGTTCTGAAAAACGGTCACACCTTTCATAGTGACAGCAGAACTCATTTGTTAAAATCACTTTAGATAAAGAAATTGTGCTTAGGTCTTTCTTGTACATTTGTATATATTCTATGTGTTTTAATGTGTGTCTTTTTCTGTGTGTGTGTTAGTCGATTCCTCAAACTTATTTTAAATTATTGCGTCATTAAAAGTTAAAGCTAAACCACCAGGGGGTTACCCCACAAACGCCCCAATTTGTACACTTTCTAGGCGGAGTATTCCCTCAGAGACACAACCCTCAATCTCTAATAAATTTAAACTAACTGTTTAAAATAGTGCCCCAACAAAAAGAGAGTCATTTTTTCTCTTTCTCTGTTTGCATTAAATCCCACTCTCACGGGAGCACCTCCACATATGTTATTTGTCTAAATAAAATATATTTTATTCATATTGTCATTACTTGTGGACCAACATATTCATACCTGACATTCTCAGATTTCCTATGCCTGTGCACTTGTCTCTCCACTTCCCCTTTTCCTTATAAATCAAACCAAAAGAACTATAAATGTATTCTGAAATACTTAATAATCTGTTATTCTTAATAATAATTCTTCTGGTCCCGGGCATTTTGGTTAAAAGATACTCAACCTGTATTAGAAAAGTGGCAACCGTGCCACCATAAATAAAATATAAGGGGACAGTCCCAATGCAATGTTATGAATGTGACAATCAATTCAACACTAGTTTTAGTAAATGTCCTGATTTAGAATGACTAGTATTTTGAGATGTCCTTGTGCAGGGGTTTTTCTGTCTCTTCCAATGATTTCTAATATCCCTCCCATCTCCCCCTATACTTTCTCTATATCCATATTGTATTGCTCTTTGTCTATTCCCTGCCACATTGCCCCCTCTCCTCTCTCTATCCTGTGACCACTCTCCTATTCCCTGCCACCTTGTCCCTTCTCCTATCTCTATACTGCAACCCTTCTCCTATTCCCTGCCACCTTGTCCCTTCTACTATCTCTATCCTGCGACCCTCTCCTATTCCCTGCTACCTTGTCCCTTCTACTATCTCTATCCTGCGACCCCTCTCCTATTCCCTGCCACCTTGTCCCTTCTACTATCTCTATCCTGCGACCCCTCTCCTATTCCCTGCCACCTTGGCCCTTCTACTATCTCTATCCTGCGACCCCTCTCCTATTTCCTGCCACCTTGTCCCTTCGCCTATCTCTATCCTGCGACCACTCTCCTATTCCCTGCCACCTTGTCCCTTCTACTATATCCTGCGACCCCTCTCCTATTCCCTGCCACCTTGTCCCTTCGCCTATCTCTATCCTGCGACCACTCTCCTATTCCCTGCCACCTTGTCCCTTCTACTATATCCTGCGACCCCTCTCCTATTCCCTGCCACCTTGTCCCTTCGCCTATCTCTATCCTGCGACCACTCTCCTATTTCCTGCCACCTTGTCCCTTCTACTATCTCTATCCTGCGAATCCTCTCCTATTCCCTGCTACCTTGTCCCTTTGCCTATCTCTATCCTGCGACCCCTCTCCTATTTCCTGCTACCTTGTCCCTTCTACTATATCCTGCGACCCCTCTCCTATTCCCTGCCACCTTGTCCCTTCGCCTATCTCTATCCTGTGACCACTCTCCTATTCCCTGCCACCTTGTCCCTTCGCCTATCTCTATTCTGGGACCCCTCTCATATTCCCTGCCACCTTGTAGCTATTGGATTTGCCTTTAGTATTGTTAATCCAGATTGATAGGCCAAAGAAAAAAATCCAAACCAACACTTATTAAATATACTGCATAGTGTCCCACTTTATCATGGCTAGATCTGCATCCCTTATCTGCGTAGGGATGCAATCAGCATTTTGGTGGTCAGGATGCTGCATTCAGTATAGGGAGGCCAATCCCAAACTCTTAAATTCCGGGATTACTGCAGCAATGCAAAATGACATAGCTCAGATGTTTTGCCCGGCTGCTATTACTGACCCCCCGGTGGTATGGCTGTGCAAAAAGAGCAGTGCAGAGTGACGTGAGGTCAAGGGTCATGCTGCGCAGCCCAGCCGCTGGCATGCCATTTCTGTGTCTGCTCTGCTGTATTCAGTCGCCATGCCCCCCACCCCCATTGCTGTGCCGGTCTCAGACACCCAACTCAGCCTGCTGTGAAGACCAGAGATGGTTCTGCTGCCTGTCATCAACGATGTGGAAGTGACAGTGCAGGGCAGTGGGGATGGGGAGGATTGGGGGGGTATTAGTTGGGATCTGTTGCGGGTTTTTTTTTATTAGGGGCCAGGAATCCTGGGATTGAGCATTTTTTTTCGATCCCGGGATTGAAGAAATGCCCCGGGATTGCCATCCCTAATTCAGTATACCACCTCCGCCATCCCGACTGCCACCAAAACACTGAAATCAGAACTATGAAAGGATTAGTATGTTGACGAAGGATTGCCAACAGTTTACATTGGCATCCAGGTTGTTAAATATTCAGCCTGGGTTAGGGTCAGGCTGGGGAAGGGAGGAAAAGTTCAGGCACTAGTGGGAGGATTTAGGGTTCGGCTACGGGGAGGTTAAAATTAGGCTGCGCAGAGGGGTGTTTTGGGTTTGGCACTTACAAGGGGGATTAGGGTACGGTTGCAAGAAGGGGGGGTTAAGGGGATAAATATAATTAAATGACACCTGTAAGGATGCTGGCGTTGGTATTGTGACCGCCATCATCCTGGCCACAGGTCATCTGTGTGTATCCTGCACAGTCTTACTAATTATAATCAATGGTTGGTAGTTATAAACTATATACAGTATTCTTCACATACATATAGCACATATATTACAGCTAGATGCTACTGACTGAACATGTGTCTTTCCTGCATACATTCATGGTACAGATGTGCACATCTTACATGAACCTTTTTTGCACAATACAGGTGCGTGGATGCTTCTGAAATGTTATAGTGAGAACCAGATAGTAATTTCTGATCTATTTCCTATAGGACACAATCACTGCTCCATAATTACCTACTCTTGAAAACTAGTATCAGGGAGATTAATGTAAAGCCCTGTACACATGCATCGATTTTTCCCAATTTTCGATTCGATTTTGCTTCTAGAAGCAAAATCGAATCCTAAACGAAATTGAATGGTTTTTGTGTCACTTTCGATCTACATTCGATTTGATGCGCGCTCCCGTTTTCACAAAATCGAACAGAAAAATCTACTGTGCAGCCAAGGAAATATCGAATTCGATCTAGTAAATTAAATGTGTACAATGTACCATGAATGTATATCGAATTTGATATCTAATGCAAAATCGAATGGAAATATCTAATGCCAGATCTAAAAGCAAATCGAATCTAACATCGAATCAAAAGCAAATCGATGTGTGTGTACAGGGCTTTAGATGCTCAAAGCACAGCGCGCCATCAAGGGGGTGCATCACCCTCTGATTAATGGGCACATATGGGTGTTTATATGCTTAAATGCTTGTTGTTGCAAGAAAGAGTATTACTGTAAAACAGTGGTTCTCAAACTCGGTCCTCAGGACCCCACACATTTCACATTTTTCAGTTCACCCGGCAGGTGCACTCATTACTCAGTGACACATTTGAAAAGATCCACAGGTGGAGCTACTGTAATTATTTCACTTCTGAGGACCGACTTTGAGTATCTGTGCTGTAACACATTAGTAAAAATATATTTAGAAGCTTTGCAACTACTGATCCTAAAATTGCTGCCTGCAATATGGGGTTTCTTGTTGTTCTTGTTGTTTGCAACTATATATTCGTTGTGATATTTATTTTATTCTCACTTAGCACAGCATACGTAATTAATGTGATGCCTATACAATACATTTCAAATGCAATTTGACCTTGTGAGAATTCATCCCTAAGCATATAAGTAAAGTTTTCAGTTTATAAAATGTTATTTTATTGCAAAAACTGCAACTCTCTGCAACTTGTAGGCACTACTTATATTCATTGGTGTTCAACCCTATGACCTATACCCATTTATTGGATGTGCTATTTCTTTATTGCTACAGTTTACTCTGCATTACGCTACACATACTGTAGTGCTCATATATTTTTTCATTGTAAAAAATATAATATTCCCATGAGTCATAACTACGTATTTAATAACCAACTTTATCAAAACCATTGAGAAATATATTAATAGTTGTTTGAATTTTATTAAGAGTCTAACAAATGTGAGAAATTCTTATAATAATTTTTTTTTTTGTTTATCAGCAACTTTCCTATTTTCATGGCTGGAAAATTCTGTAATCTGCCTATATGATTTGTTGGGTCTTTATGTGATATGAAAGTAATGTAAAGCAGCCGTCTTGTGGTTAGATGCCTTATACTGCAGGATAGCTGATAAGTACAGCATCAGGGACTTACCCTTCTGTGGTTGTGGTGTAATGGGGTTTTACTGTTAATCTGTTTTTAGAAAGGATTTAGATGTTTATGAACAGTTAAACAACTTTTACTCTTTTTCTTTATCTTTTTTTTATGAGTACAATCATTTTTGCTGTGTAACATATGACCTACTAGTAAGCCTGCCCGAAGCAAATGCTTCGAAAGCTAGTCTGCTACCTTCTGATTGCCTCTGTGTTTGTGCATGTGTGTGAGAGACAGATGTAGTTCCACTTGCTGCCAACAGATGGCAGTGTTTTGAAGACACACAATTAGACAATAGATAGATAGATAGATAGATAGATAGATAGATAGATAGATAGATAGATGATATGGTTCATGGCTGGCCCATGCAACTTTCTCTTCAATTAATATTTTTCCTAACTTACAACATACCTAACCCTGCAACATATACAGGAGTATTCAATGCTCCGGCGAGCACTTCACAGCGTTCTCCATTTTTGGGCCCCTCGCCGTGCCTTCTGCTCACCCTATTCAACGTGTCAGCTGCTCGCCACCCCTGACGGCGAGCATTGACCAATGCGGCATACAAGGGGTTGATGGCTCCTTTTGTAGGCAGTGTTCACTGAGTTGACACAGGGAGGTCAACAGGGACTGAAAGTTGACTGTGTCCTTAGTTCGACCAGTGGAAGGCCGACAATGCAGAAGGTTGACGCAGTTTTCTTTTTTCTTTTTTTTTTTCACTGTGGTTCCAGAACAGGCGGTATTTCATGCCCTACCATCCACCAGGGCATGGAGGGAGAATAAAATAGTGTGCCAAGTGCAGCGAACGATGCGAGGTGCTGCCGTACACTTAGACAGTGTCCAGAACTAGACGCCTAGATCTATACAACTAAAAAAAACGCATAAAAACGCAAATTAGGCTAAAAAAATTATTCCGAAGCAGCTAAATGTGTGAAAAGCTGTGTATCTCCAAACGAACGAGTGAGGAAGAAGAGGTGAATCATGGGTAGAATATGCAGTGAGAAAAAAATGCATAATGGGGGGAGGGATTACCACAAATAAATAAAAATATATTAATGTGGCGCTTCTAAAGAAAAAAAATATAGATCCTTAAAATAATAAAAAAATAGACTTGCAGACATCAAAAGATAAGAAAATACATTTATTTTATAAGTACGTAAGTTCAGTTCACCCCCGAAAAATGCAGAGAGCAAAACGGAGAGACAAGCCAAAAAAAACAGTGAGCAGCGTTCTCCATTTTTGCATTGAATACACAAACAGTGAGGTACACAATGGCGAACAGCGATGACCAAGTAGCGAACAGGGCAAATCTCTCTGTTTATTTTTTTGGCGAACCGGGAGCATTGAATAGGGAGAGGAACATATTTGGAGAGAGGACTGCCTTCTCGCCAAAAAAAGCGAACCTCGCCGGAAAACAAGCAAAATGGGAGCATTGAATACACCCCATAGCGAGAATGTCATGCTTCTCTCCAAAAATTCAAAGCGATTGGTCCTCGCCATATTCAATGCTCCATATTCGCCAAAAATAAGCATTGAGCTTCAGCCTCTTCACTGCTGCCTCCTCACCTTTGTTCTCTATGGGAAAAATAGCAGACCTCGCCATCACCCTATTCAATGCTAATACGGTGAACGCTGCTCACTGTTTTTTGTGGTATGCCTTGCCAACTTCCTCTCGTCATTTTTTTTAAGGTGAACGCAGCTTACGTACTTATTTTAATGATCTATATTATTATTATTTTAAGCGCCACATTTTTGGGGGGTAATTTCTTTTTCCCCATGATGTATTTTTTTCTCACATTATTTTGACCCATGATTCACCTCATCTCCTCACTCCTTTGTTTGGCACTTGAGCCACAGCTTTTACAGTCAGCTGCTTTGGCTGTGATTAAGCAATGCGTACAGCCCTGTTTCTAATGGTGATGAAGTGCAGGAAGTGAAGGCAGTCCCTCTCCTTATACGCCGTATTGGTGTACTCTTGTTGTGAGGGGTGGCGAGATTCATTGAATACTGTGAAGTCGGGCATGGTGAGGGGGAAATGCTAATGTGAGTGTTTACTGGCAAACTTAGTGCCGCACTCGCCGTAGCATTGAATATTACTAATCTATTCCACTGGGCACAAAACTATCTGGTCATGGACTTTCTACTTCATATTTGTTTGCAGTCATCTGTGTTGCAAAGCCTTCTTATCAATGAATTATTCCGACATAGGCGACCTCAATGATAAATGAAGTAGGTCAGGATTGCTGGAGGGAGGAGGGCAGTGGAGTAACTTGAACCCCCCCCCCCCCCCCCTCAGCTAAAAAAAAAGTCTCTGGCACCTCCCCAACATTGATTAAACATTGTGTTATCTAAATGCTCATTGCCAGGGGTTACAAGCAACTACATGCTTGTTGCCAGGGTTTACATTTGGTTAAATGCTTGTTGCCAGGGGTTACATATAGTTACATTCTCATTGCCAGGGGTTAGATCAGGCAGCCAATGCACAGCAGCCAGGATCCTATGCCAGCAGATGCTGCATAGACGGGTACAGCACTAGAGCTCCCACTCCACATACAGTACAAGTGCATGGAGGGGATAAAGTATCTGCTAAGTTCATCCAGGCTGCGGAGGCAGAGGTCAAACCTGCTACTGAATGACCTTCCTGATGGCTGCTGTGCCTGCTCACACCCCGGGGTCCAGACACCAGTGCATCCTCTGCTTTACAGGAGGGGGCTAGTTACTGAGGATGAAGAAAGTATACAGCGCAGTGTGCAGCACTGGTGACGTGGGGCAACCTGACAGGGGTTGAGAAGGGGAGATGCGACTGGAACGAAAGAGGGTGAGATGGTAGGTGATGGGGGTGAGCTGAGCGAGGTGACAGGTGGAAGAGGAGATGGTGGGAAGAGGTGTCAGGTCTCATTCTCACCATGATTGAGGGGTCTCCCGTTCCCCGGCATCAGCCTCACAACTTTCCTTTGTGGCCGCTGCTGCTCTCCTTGGTCTCAGGCCGCTGCTGCTCACCTGCTCCTTGGTCCCGGACCCTGCATATTGCGCCCCAGACCATTGCAGCCATTTGAAATGTTAAGCTGACTCACGAGCCAATCAGAGCTTGTTTTGACAACCAATCAGGAGCCACCATTGCCTGATTGGCTGCAAAGCTAAGTGCTCCTATTGGCTTACGGACAGTGTGTAATAATGCTGTCAGTTAGTGTCTATTTATTGCTGCTGGCAGCATGATCTGATCAATGCGGCGCCTTACTCAGCAGCGTACCCGGGTAATGGTCTGACAGGCCCTGTACTGCGCTCCTGTGGCACTGGCTGCCACCACCACTGCTAGGGCTGCAGAGCCCTAGTTACACCACTGGAGGAGGGCCCCGAACCAGTATCTTGCCTAATGGTGCCCATCCACGGTGCGATAATCATATGTGTTATGGGCTAGATCGCATTGCATGCTTTTTTTGCGTGCAATGCGATCAGAAGGCAGTACAAAATATGTGCAGCACATACTTTTTGTACTGTGCAATGAGATACCCATGGGAGCGCGCTTCGCACGATGCAAACGCACCATGTATAGGAACCTTAAGGCCCCATGAGGTCTAAATCACCCTCTGGTGATTGTGGACGGAGATTCTGCTATTACAAGAACAGATTTAACAATATGCTTACAACTAACATTTTGTGTATTTAATAACCAGCCAAATCCATTTTACAGACTGTGATTTCATGTGTATATTTAAGTAATTTCTAATATGTAATAGTAATATCCCAAGGAATTCAATTATGTTTTAACTAATGCAAAAATCATAATTTAATCATTATTTATATAATATCATAATTAGATTTCCTCATTAATTTAGTCACACTTTGCTTTTTTACCATATGGTTATCATTAAAGAACTTTTTGAAATATGAAGTATAATTATAAAAATGTCCCTGCACCCAGTAATCAGGGAATAAACAGAACAAAACTGTTGCAGAATTTTACAAAATAGAGTTAAAAACTTACTATTTTATCTGAAAAAATGTATAGAGCACAGACCTGTTATTATTCCAACCTGTTATTATATTCAACCCTTAAGCTGGGTACACATACATACAATCGTCGGGCCGTTCTTCCGTTCTGGGTCAGACGGCCATTCAATTGTATAGGTGTGTACGCTGTCCCGTACGAGCGATAAACGTCCAAAAATGGTCTTGTCCGTCCATACTCGGTCGGTCGAAAGTTCATTGCTGTTTAATTTTCATCCGACCTGCCGGGTCCATATCGGAACAAAAGTGCAGTGTGTACGCACGTTCAATCGATATACTGGACGTTCTTGAGACTATACTGTCAAAGCTGGAACGCCCATGTGGGCGTTCCATAGCTGCATGATGTCTCCTACAGCACAAGAAGCGTTCACCTCTCCCCATGTATAATTAAATAAATAATCATAATATACATGCACCCCATCTTTGTAGCAGGTTGCCGTACCTGTCCCTGGTCACCCTGCCGGCTGCTATAAAGACTGGGGAAAACGTCTACAATCAGATGGCAGGGTCATCCTGGACAGATACGGCAATCTGCTATAAAGATGGGGTACGCGACTACACTCAGTGTGCCTAGTCACCCTGCCGGCTGACGCGTACCCCGTGTTTATAGTGGTTTTCAAATACAGCGCCAAAAGCCAGTTTTGGGATCAGAGAGCAGTACATGGCTCCGTGTAGGCACGTTGTTTGTGCTACTGAACACGTGCATGGGCAGGACATTCGAGTGCTATAAACCAATCACACAGTTTTCTCTGCATGCGTGCGACAGGTTTTCTATGCTTGAGACACAAAAGAATCTTCATTCTGTTGGAATACGTGGACGTAAACAGCAGAATACACACTCTTCCTTTCACGCTTTTACTTTGGTGAGTACTCAACCACAGTTATGTCAAATGCTGTATTGGTGTATTGTGTGTATCATGAAAGTAATGTCCATTATGTTTTAGTTTTGAACAGACATTTTGAGAATAGCAGAGAAGAACGTGGAGTTCATGAAGGAGTTTATTAAGGCCTACAGAGACCAAAATTGTCTCTGGAATAGTAAATCCAGAGACTATTCCAACAGGCAGAAGAGAGCTGTCGCACTGGAGGAGTTGGTGAGGGTCAGCCTCCATTATTACCCCACGGCGAACATCGAATGGGTGCGGACAAGGATTGCCAACATGAGGACCGTGTTCAAAAAGGAGCTGAACAAGGTCGAGGGATCCAAAAAATCAGGGGCTGGTACTAACCAAGTGTATGTGCCCAGGCTCTGGTACTATGACCTGCTGGCATTCACGGTGGACCAAGAGCTGCCGAGGGACTCCATCTAGTAACAACAACAACAAAGGTGTTTCACATACAGCGCTCTGTGTATAACCTTATAGTAAAAAAAGACATCACCATTTGTTTTTCCTTTAAATGGAGGTCTCAAATCTGCAGGCTTTAAGTGAACCTGAAATGATAACCACCCAATCTCACAGATTATGTGAGGGGGTGAAATGAGGAGAAATATAGTGCAGATTATCCTTGATTTTAAAAGGAGTTTAATTAACAGTCCGCACTTACAACATAAAAGCTTTTAAAACAGCATGTAGTACAATCCACCAGGCAAAAACAGCTCACAGTCAGATGGAAGAGGGTCTTACAACCAGGGGTCCAACATCCAGTCCGGAACCAGAGAGAGGGATCCACCGATAAGCACCTTTGGCGACCTGTGTTCAGCCTTGGATCCTCACACACAGGACACGTGCTGCATCTAATAGCTCCAGGCAACTAGAACATTCTCCACACTGCAATGCTTCCAAGCAGCCTTATGGAATTGAGAACCCCGTTTTATGGTATTCATAAAACTCCACCAACAGATCAAAGTAAATATGATCTGTGGATGGGTTCAAAAAGGAGCTGAACAAGGTCGAGGGATCCAAAAAATCAGGGGCTGGTACAAACCAAGTGTATGTGCCCAGGTTCTGGTACTATGACCTGCTGGCATTCACGGTGGACCAAGAGCTGCCGAGGGACTCCATCTGCAATTATGCTGCGGCACAGGCTACCCCATGCTCCACACCTAAGAACCCTGAAGCTGCTGAGGAAACCCTCTCTGGCACAGCAAGTACACAGATTACACATATTTGAAATATTTATTGAAAATGAAG
Organism: Crinia signifera; assembly: GCF_055691185.1. Classification (NCBI taxonomy): domain Eukaryota; kingdom Metazoa; phylum Chordata; class Amphibia; order Anura; family Myobatrachidae; genus Crinia; species Crinia signifera. The sequence continues at coordinate 140,877,480 of NC_139217.1, read as the reverse complement.
ATAAAAAGTACAAAGAAAGTACAGTACAAAGGTATCATGTCATAGCAATTTTTAGCAGATCATGTCATCCTGCCAATCCACTGCGCCTACACCCGTACTGCAAGTACTCTTCCCTGGTCAATTTTGCACACATAGTAGTATTTCTTGTGTTTAGATTGGTCTCCAAACACGTCAATCCTACTGGCTCCTCAACTGTTTCACTGTCATCCATGGTTGAAAAATTGGGGTGTGCAGACTGTGTTTTTCTACGTAGATAGTTGTGCAGCACACAACAGGCCAAAACTACCTTGTCTATTTTATCTATCTGCAGATTTATGGCACTATGAAAAATCCTAAACTTATTGCGAAGTATGCCAAATGTATTTTCAAGCTCTTGACAGGCGGTTGTTGAAAATTCTACGTTCTCTGTTAAGGGACCTTTGGGGGTAGGGTTTCACAACATTGGCGTGCAAGGCAAAGGCCTCGTCAGCCACAAAAACAAAGTTCAAACCATGCACATTCTGTGTCCGCTCTGGTAAATTAAGTCCATTGTTTTTAAGTTTGTCACGGAACATGGTCTTTTCCAAAGCCCCACCATCAGACACCCTGCCATTTTTGCCAATGTCCACAAAGATAAATTCATATTTGGCATTGGCAATAGCCATTAAAACAATGCTAAAGATGCCCTTATAATTATAGAAAAATGAGCCACTATTAGCAGGTGGCATGATTCGGATATGCTTTCCATCGATGGCACCACCGCAATTGGGGAAATTCCGAAGATCCTTGAAATCTTGGGCAATAGCTTGCCACTCCTCAGTCTGAAATATATAAGTGAAGAGGTTTTACAAAACAAATCAGTGATTTTGTTGTTACATTATGTTTTACAGCCTTCTCTATCTGCGGAAGAGCAGTGTTCGACACTGGATGTGCCCTCACAGCTGCCTTCACCCCTTCTCTGCTCTACGCCTACACCCACAACCAGCACTCAGCAAGCCATGCAGCAGCCTGAAGGTCCACCAAGGAGAGGCCGTAAAAGGCCAAGGCAGAAACCAGATACATCTGAGGTGATGACTCGCCAGATTCTGGACTCTGCCAATCTACTCATGGCATTGGATGAAGATGAGCAGGACCAAGTGTGGAACAACGTTGCAAAAAAACTTCGGAAACTAGATCCTGCAACAAGGGGATCTAGGGACTGGGACAGAGCTACAGAAGGTGATAGCTGCGGCGGAGAAAGCCAGCTCACCCCACTGTCAGTGCGGGGTGAGCTGGCTCTGCTGCAGACAGACCAGCGCTGGATCCTGGATTGGTAAGTATTTTGGTGTAAAAGTGAGGTGTGTGTATGTGTGTGAAATAAAGTTATAGTTCTGTGTGTGTGTGTGTGTGTGTGTGTTTTCTTTTAACATTCTTTTTACAGGTGGACTACAATGGTGGACTTTACAGGTGGACTTTAATGCCCCACATGCTGGGACTTGTGGTTCTCCTGCATAAAGCAATGTACGGGGGACCCACATATTTTTTTGTCCCCCGTATTTTTGGAACCAGGACCGGTCCAAGAGTCCGGGGCTGGTTTCAGAAACACAGGGGACCCCTACACTTTTTGTCCCCCGTTTTTTTGTAACCAGTTCCGGCTCAATGAGCCCGGGGCTGGTTATGCTCAGGAGGGGGGACCCCACGCTGTTTATAAATAAAATAAAAATAAAAAACACTTTAACACATTTTTTAACACAGGACCATGCACAGACCTCAATGATCTGTGCAGGGTTCTGGCCAATTTCGCATATCAGAACCTGGTCTAAATATTTAGCGATTTTTAGACACATTTTCCCGAATTTGCATCTCATTAAATATGCAAATTGTATACTTTTCAATAGGAAAACATCTGTATGCGAGTTCCGGCGCGACGTAAATTTTTTTGCCGTTTTCCGCATCTCATTAAATATGCGAATTCGGGAAAAAGTTCGATTTTGGCCGTTTTTGGTGGAAAAAAACTGCAAAAATCACATTTTCGCATCTCATTAAATGTCACCCCATGCTTTTATACCATGTTAAACAATTTCCAAATTCTACTTATTAGAATTCTAAAAGCTTGGAATAGATGTGTGCAGGTGAGACAAATTAATGCAAACCTTTCAGATTGAGCATAAAAAAAGCTGTATTTAAAATCTCACACCCCCTCCCCCCCCCCCGGCTGTTACATTACAGCCTGCAGCGCTGGCTTATGGCAAGCTGGGTCACAGCATGTAGGGACGGGGTGCTGGGGCAAAGGGCCAGGACCTGGGTGGACAGTGGTGGTTTATTTTTTTTTAGGGAGCGCTCCCCATAAAAAACTCGCCTAAAAAAGAAAACACCACTGAAGGGGTTAATAAACCACAAGAATTTTATCCCTGGTGATTTCAATAGATACAAACACATTTTTTATCTTGACGCTGTAGAATATGGGCAAAATTTGGAAACATCTGTATTTTAAAGTTAAAATGTCGAGACATCAGGGAGGGAGGTAGACCCAATTTTTGCAAGCCTCCCAGCTATTCCCGAAGGGTAAGCAATTATGGTTTATGCACACCCCACCCAAATTTTAATCTGCAAACTGGTTTTGCTTAGGTGCAAGTACTTGCTTTTCTTGTTTTGCTCCCAGCTTAGAATCTCAAGCTATCACTTTAGATCTAAAATGACTAGTGAAATATAAAATGTTTATAAAATACGATATCTTGTCCAGAAGATCTACTCATATATCAACATCGGAAACATAAAACCCTTGACATTTCATGGTAGGTGATCTGCTGCCATCTGATGGCTGTACAACACAAAGCTTTAGCAAGCAGTTAGCAGATAGCATTGACTACAAAAGGGGAATGTCTAGTTTTTTATCTGTGTAGTTTCTTTCCCTTGCCATTTCCTCTTCGAGCCGATGCTGGTTACAGAAATACATTGGGGTTAGAAAGCGGAGGTCCTGCTGTAATTCTATAACCAGCATCAGGCTCTTGGCCCGGTCCTTGTTCCCAAAATCCGGGGGACAAAAGGAGTTTTGGCCCCCTATATTTCGGAAACCAGTATCAGGCTCAAATAGCCAGCCAGTGGTGTACCTATAAATTTTGCTCCCCCCAGCCAAAATATTTTCTGGCTCCCACCCCCCGTACTGTCCCTTATACATTATGCAACACATCTTAATGCCACTCACACTATACACCACACACCATAATGTACCTTACATTCTGCACCATAATGCCACTTATAGAATACACACAACACTGTAATGCCCCTTACACATTATATAAAGCTGTGGGATGTATGCATGTATGGTTAGTGTTAAGCACTACAGGGTGGGTTGCCAGGGGACATTAGGTTTAGGCTACAGGAAGGGAGGATTAGGGTTAGACAATAATGGGGAAGTGTAGGATTAGGCTGTGGGAAGGGAGGGAGAAGGTAAGTATGTTTACCGGATGCCTGTCAGGATTCTCTATTAAGATGCTATCATTTTTTCTGGTTGAAATCTATTAGCTTAATTAGATACAATCAGGAAGAATGATTGTTTTTAACTAGCTGCATAAACATTAGTGAATGTTTGTTTGATTTTGTTTATACATATAGTTTGTCATCTCCAGCATACTTTCTGTATCTGTAAATAGTAGACACCTGCAGAGGTGTCTAGGCCCCCTTACACTTGTGAGATTTTGTCAGATTTGACCCAAATCAGGTTGATTGGGCCAATTTATCTGACAAAATTTGATGTGCCTGTCTGATGAAATCTGATGTGCCTGATGTGTAGGACCCAATGCACAATCCCGTGCCATTGGGTATAACCAAGAGATTACAAGAGATTGATCCTCCTGCACATAGGATACATCTTGAGTCAATCAGGTCCAACTTGTTGGACAAGTGTAAGGGGGCCTTCTCAACAACCCAACCCGCCCTGTGTACAGTACATGTCCGGGAGATAAGCAATGTCAGCTTTGTCTGACTGGCACCCAATGTATTGTCTTGTCACTTAGTTTGGTTACCCATACATTTGCAGTCTTGGCCTTGCAGACCCCATCTTTGCACTAACAACTATGTAAATAGTTTTTTGCAGATATTCATGGGTGAGTGGAAACTCTTGTCAGTGATAAGTTGTTTGGAAAGTTGGAAGAGGGAAGTAAAAGAATACATAACCCACCATCTTAAGGTAATGTAATCATCAAGTTGACATTTACAAAGTCAATGTAATAAATATTGACACCTGAAAAATGGCGAAAACATTGCCAAATTGTTTACATTTGCATTACGGTTAAGGCTGGGGTTAGATCTATTGTGGTCATTATGGTAAGAGTGTCACAGGTAAGGTTATTTGTGGACCTGGACAAGACTGGCGTATGGGGCCCAGGCTTGAACAGGTGAAAAATGCTGCAGGTTTAATAAAAGGGTTATTCATTCTTCAGTATAAATATGACAAGATACCAGAAATGGCAATGGATATGTAAACAGACCAAAGTAATTATTAGTGAATGCAAAGTTATAGGGTGTGCTGAGAGGATGCAGGTCAGTCACACTTGTGCTACTGGTGTTGAGCTAGGAGAATGCATGTCATCTGGGTGGAAACACAGTGCTGGAAGAATGCAGGCCAAGTACACTGTAGCAGGGCAGTACCTTAAGTGGAGTCTATTGGTGAGCTGGAAGAATGCAGGCCAGCATACAGAGGAGAACACAGCAGTACTGGTAGTCAGGATTATCCAATAAACAGAGAACAGCAGGTGCAGTTACCGGGATTGAACCAAAGTACAGACAGCAGTGCAGGATTGACTGATATGCAGCCAGCAGTGCAGGTTACAGATATGAACCAGATGATCATATCACAGCAGGTGCATGGACCAGGATTGACCCGAAGTGCAGCCAGCAGTGTAGGTTACTGGGATTGAACCAGATGAGCAGACCACGGCAGATGCAGGTACCACGATTAACTCCTGGCTGAAAGGTGATTGGCCATGATACATTAGCTAACGAGTGTGTGAGCTCACTGTGGGGTAGATTTATTAAACTTCGATCAGGGGAATATGCACTATCCCCATGCGTTATGGCAGGGGATATCGCTTCCCCTGATCTATGACACCTGTGATGCAGGTGTTAAACAGGTGGCGGTGCGGGGCAGGAGGGATAGCTTTTAAAAAGAGCACCTGCGCCTTACCTTATGTATGATCTGGCGATGTGGGGCTTTGTTCTTTATAGAGCCCCGTCCCGGATCGTCATCTTCTTCTGGCGATGTGGTCTCCTGCTTCATAGTCAGCGCCGCTTGCTGGTCTCCGGTGTCTTCAAATTCAAACTGCGCATGCGCCGGGTACACAGCATCCCCGGCGAACATTACCATGCGCAGTTTTAATCTGAAGCTGCCGGAGACCGACAAGCGGCACCTAACATGGAAAACTGTGCATCACCCGGGTACTGCGAGAAAAAGTATCTGGCGCATGCGCATATTACACAGCCGGACGGGGGCGCGGGATACGTTATGGGAGGCAGCGTATCCCCGGCAGCAGGGGAAAATGCACTCCCATAATGAAGGCCACTCTGTTGATACATTTGGGCGAATTGCAGGGGAGCTTCACCACGATAAAGTGGTGAAGCGAACCTGCGCCCATAAAGAACCTTATGGCCACATAAATAAATCTACCCCTGAGTCTAGAGTGGCCAGCTGACTCAGACTGTCACAGCTGCACCCAGTACTGGACCTGGAGGTAAACTCCTGTATGGCAGAACCACATGAAGGGTCAGATGCACTAAGCTTCAGGAAGTGCTAAAATGGAGAGTGATAAACAACCAACCAATCAGGTCCTGACTGACATTTTTCAAGCACAGTCTGTGATATGGCAGGTAGGAGCTGATTGGCTGGTTGTCTATCACTCCATTTTTTTCACTTTTGAAGCTTAGTGCATTTAGTCTGTAATTAATTGCTATAGAGGCAACGGAGGCCATGAACATGCTGGGATACATCTGATGAAGCCGCTGACCAGAAGGCGGGGAAACGCGTCATCGAGCGTCACTGTTACTTCCGCAAACAAGCAAGACCACGTGTGCTGGGGAGAAATTTGCCGGAGCTGTGAGTCCCAGAAAGGAGCTGCAAAATTGGGAAGACCAGCAGCTGGGGACCCGCTTCAGGCCAGCGAACTCTCACCCATTTGTGGGCACCAAAGTGCTGCACTCGCTTGGAAGCCTAAGTATCAATACTACTTTTACTCAAATACGCTGCTTTGCTTGAATGAATGAGCACCTGCAGTTTTTTATACATGGAGCAATTCTAAGGGCTGTTTTACACTAAGCCTAATTGTGTGACTGACTAACACGCTTGCATTTAACATCAACGTTTATCAATGTGTCCTAAAAGATCTCTGGGACTGTTAAACTACTGAGAGGATTTAAAACTACCAAGCCTCAGATTTGTTATATGCTGTAGCCTAATTAGGCAACCCTAGATTAAAGGATAATGGGACATTGATCCTAAGTCACACGCTGCAGCCCAATGAAAGAAGCTTTCTTTCTTGTATTTTTTATGGCCAGAAATTACTGTGCACATTTTTGATAGCTCTACCGGCCGGTGGCATTGTTAAAATTGTATTATTGTGTATTATATATAATTTCTTTTTTAATAAATTTATACCTTTTTGAATACTAACTAGTGTGGTCCATTAGCGCCGTTTACCTGGTGTGTATGTTTTTTGTATTTTCTGAGGGCTGAGTATCCCTTATAAACGGAAGCTGGGACCTTCACTAGTGCCCTGCGCTTGGTTATATCTATTTTATTTCTTGCTGGGATACATGTATAAGGCTGGCAAGGGCTGACACATGGAGATGAAGTATATGACATGCACGTGGTGCACACAGCTGAGTATCTGGCAGGGCAGTGCTGCCAAACTAAAGTGACAGTAAACACATTGTTGACATCGGTGTCGGCATGCATTTTGAAAATGATTGTAGAACAAAGCAATACTAATGGAACTGATATGCAGTAGTATAGGTGTGGCTGTTTTTAACTTTATTATGAAATTCAGCATAGGGCAGTGGTTCCCAAACTGTGCGCCGTGGCTCCCTGGGGTGCCTCGGGACACATGCAGGGGTGCGCTGGGTTGGTAGTCCAGGACCAACTAAAATTATGAATGGTTAATTATTTATAAGCAAAACCAGTACTGGTGGCTGCCAATCATAGAATGTGTACAAATAGAAGCAATTCCTGCCCTTTTCCACATAACTGACCCTAAGAATAGCATATAAATCCAATCTAATTAAAATAAATTTGGCCTAGGGGTGCCGCGAAAAAAATTCTTATACTCTAGGGTGCCGTGATTAAAAAAAGATTGGGAACCCCTGGCATAGGGTGTTTTGAAGGGTTGGGGAAGATGGTGGGGATTGTTAAACATTTTTGATGCTTGATTTTTCGAACTGCCATAAGTGTGGACATTGAGGTGTTTCTATGGTCTTACCCAAATGCTTTTTGGAAGGACCCCCATTTTACCCAATCCAAGTACAGCATTAATACAGTCGACAAGTCAGAGCACTTAAGTTGCCAGGTGTGTCATTGGAAGGATTTATGTTTAATTAACCACTTTATATGTAGAGGGAAATTTACTAACAAATACAAATACGGCCAATGCAGGATACGACCGACATAGGACGTATTTTTGGGAAAATGCGACTCGCAAATAGGGCAGATTTCCTAATCTGATATATATACAGGATTCGTATTTTCTGATGGCATAGACGGCCATATTTTTTTCTATTCATATTTGGCGTCCATATTTACGGGCGCAGAATACAAAAACGAATTGTCAGCCTGCATGGGTCAGTCAGATAATAACCAGCCATCTTACTTTATAAGGCCCTGCAGCCAAAGCATTTACCCCCCCTGATCAGGGACAATGGGGGAGGGGACTTCCCAATAAAGGGGTCCTCCCCTCAAGAATTAACCTTGCTTCGGCTGAAGCCCGGGGCTGTTCCCAGTGCTCCTGGGCAGTCGGCACTGGGCTGATGCTTTTAGTGTAAAAATAAGATCAAACCGATTGTATATCGTTGTGGAACTAAAAGTCCAAGCAAGCCTGCACTGCATGTAGGGACTTGGTAAACCACAAGTCCCAGCATGTGGGGCATTAAAGGGCCCGCTGGGTCTTGTAGTTTTACAACAATGCAAATAGTTAAATAATACACACACACCAATAAAGTAGAAATGTATTTCACACTACAATCACACATACAATATACTCACCTCTAGACAGGGCCGGCTCTACCATTAGGCAGCTTTAGGAATCTGGGGGGGCGCCACTGAGTTTGCCTATCCAAAAATCAAGGGTGTCTATGAGGATCCTTGTTGTACTTAATGCGATGGAACGTCTAAGGCAAGTATGCCTAATTGATTGGGAAGTGGGGATTGGTCGCAGTATTGGGGGACATTAAAATGACATTTTGCCTAGGGTGCTAAGAATCCTTACACTGTCCCTGCCTCTAGGGTCCACCACAGGGTACCTGTGGAAGGAAATTATACTCACCAAGAGCGGTCTGCTTCGTTCCAAGTAGGAATCCCCAGGAGAGGTAAAATAAAAAACCGAAAATACCGAAACCCATCAGACTGAGTAGCGGAGAATGTATTGTTTACATTCTCCGATCCTCCCCCAAAATGCGCAATTGGCTGTCTAGCCATAGTAAATTTGAAAAATACCAATTTATGGCCGTAAATTGGTATTTGAAAAATGACTACACATAGGCGTATTTGTAGCCATTTCAGCTTACTAAATTTCCCACAAAGACTGGTACAGTAATTGTACTGTACTTTAATTACTATTAGATGCTCTGTATTCATTTGTAATTTAGGAGGTTAACAGAACAATAAATGCATCAAAATTTCCAGATTTTCAGAATTCTGTGATAAAGTATAGAAGTATGTCATTATTCCCCAAGTCCACTAGGGGACAGTGGAACTCTATTCATTTAAATATGCAAAGAATACAGGTACACCACCGATAATATGAGACCCTTCATTCTAACACTGTCCAGGATTATCCATTTTGTCAAATTATCGGTAATACATACAGCGGTATTTCTGACCGCTTTCCCTGCCTCCCACTCATTCCATTCCACCCCCAACATCTAAACCTTAACCTCCCACATCCGTACTCCCTTCCACAGCCTAATGCTGGCCACACATCAGACCAACTTTCCTCCAACTATCCAACTAGTTGCTTGGTTGGAATAAAAATATGGTATTGGATTGGAGCAAAGGACAATTAGAAATGTGCTAACAAACCCAGGAAAATGGAAAAAAAAATTTAGTCAAATTGTTAAATCAAACAGGTTACCATGTCTGAGCGACGGTTTTTGTCCTGTTCCAGATTTTGGGAGCAAATTTCTGAAGAAAATATTACATTTGCAGCCCGTGTTTGTATCGCCAGAACCTGGATGAGCCCAGACCCACCGTCCCCTACCATGTGGGTTGCACTTGTTAATATTACTTTGTCCCATGAACGATTTATGTATTCTAAACGTGGTTGTGTAAGCAAGTATAGCAAAGTTTGTGAAGCCCGCGTAGGGCCGCGTTTACCTGTGAAGGTATCCGCGTCCCCTCGCGGGGCACGCTGCGCTCGCCACGCTTTGGGCTCGGTGGCTCGCTGCGCTCGCCACACTATTCTATTCTCAACTCCACGCCGACGTGGATAGTGGGGGTATGAAAAGGTCGGAGGACGCGTACCGCCGCCCCTCGCGGGCTCGCTGCGCTCGCCACGCTTCGGGTTCGCGTGGATCGTGGGGTGTCGTTAACAATTGTGGGTGACATTTCACTGCTAAGGGTGGCTATTTGGGCTCTGTGGCCCATTTAACATTGTTTCCTATGGCAAAATCGCGGGCATTGAGGCATTGAACTGAAAAATCACGTCCATTGAAAAATTGCCTATGGGAAATCGCGGGCATCGCGTCGGTCGCGTCGCACCCGTTACTTTAGTGCATGCGATGGACGCGATGCCCGCGATGGGTGCCGTCCTAGGTAAAGAGTACCTAAACATGTGTTATGCGTACAGTGTTGTTTGAATAATGCACCACTTCTTATTGTTTGTTCTTTTTATTTTTGTATTCTCAAAATTCAATAAAAAATGCATGACTTTAAAAAATAATACAAAATATTACATTTGCTCCCATCCAGTACCATAATTTTATTCCATCCAAGAATCTACAATAGTTGGATGGTTGGAGGAAAGTTGGTCTGTTGTGTGGCCAGCATAACCAAGCCCTCACACAGCCTACCTATGCCCTCTCACAGCCAACTCCCCCCACCCTCCCCCCAGCACATAAACCTCCTGTAGCCGGAGCTCCTAACCCCTCCCCACAAGAAATATTTAATATTTATTTATGCAGGTAGGAGAGTGGAGGAGAGTCTTAAGGGCCACATACACTATGCAATTTACCTGCAATTTGGGCTCTTTTCCTGCAATTGCGGAGCTCAATCACAGGAAAAGAGCCCAAATTGCAGGTGAATGACACAGGTCCAATGCGATGCGTAGTCCTGTGCACATTGCACCGAAGCCTGCAAGTTGCATCGGCTGCACAAGCAATCCTTGGATTGCTTGTGCATCTTGGAGTCAGGACATGGCTAGGCTTGCATGCGATATATCACATGTGATCCTACTGCCCAGGAAGGTTCAGGGCAGCTCAAGGGAGCTTATTTTCTCCACAGTGTATTGTGAGAGGGAGAGCATTCCATTAAGTCGGTACAGCCAGCCGTTCACCCTGTTTTTCGCTTAGATCTCCTCGATTGGATGGGAAGCGATGTAAATGACTGTGTACTTTGTCAAAATATTTTAGCATGTTGTGGACTAATTCCTGATAGTTTTCTGCCTTGTGATTACTTTTAAATGACCTAGCTCAATCCGCCACTATGCTCAGCCTAAGTGAAACCAGATGGAAGTCCGACCTGCCAGTCACCCATAGTCAGTGCCAAATTTCCCATTAGGCATGTGAGGCTCGTGCCTAGGGGTGGCACTTGGATGCCTGTGTTGGTACTGCCCACAGTAAATCAGTCCCATTATAAGATGTTCCCTCTCTTCAGGACTGCCAGTCCAGGCTGCTATATGCAGAAAGCTGGCTTCCTATAAGAAGCCAATAATTGCCTTGCCCAATTTGGCTTTACACGTGTACAGTACCATCACCGATACTGCTCATGCGCCATTCCCAGTGCCAGATTAAGCCTTTGGGGGGCCCAGGGTACTTTAGCCAGGGGGGCCCCCTTGCACTTGTCATTACACTTGTGTTATTACACTGTCAAAACACAGAGTAAAGGCAGTATAAACTTGGTCAATGGATAACTGCATATATATATATATATATATATATATTACACACACTTATACACATAAATACATACCATATGAAAAGCCTGTGTTTGTCCCTCTGCACCTTACTCTGTAGGAGACCTCACAGTCCTAGTGCTGCCTTTGATTAAAAACCCTCCCATGTCTAAGCTGCTGCTGCTGCTGCTGTTCTCCATGGGCATGTAATGAGCTCCACCAATTAGAGCTCAGCACAAACCTCTCAGCCTCTGCCCTCTGGTTTAAAGTGTCATGGGACTTAGTCAACTCCCAGTAATGCACTGCACACTTGTGCAATCACTGTGCATTGGCTCCCGATGCTCAGCACCATTAATCATTGTCACATTGGCAGATAGGTGAAACTGCAGCACTACCCCACTCCCATGCACAAAACCTTTAGCTAAAAAAAAAATAATGGTAAAGAAAAAAATGGAACACTGGTTCTAAAGCAGCGCTATTAGAATAAATGGTTCAAAATTGGATGATCTATTACAATATATACAATTTATTAATTTAATAAACATTTAATGTTAAAATATAAACACAATTAAAAGTAACATACTAAAAAAGCATGATATTGCACTTTGTGTAACACACTCTGCTTGTTGGACATAGTAGGTGATCCCAAGGTGGAAAATGGGAAATAGATGGACATTGTACAGTTAGTATTATGGATATATTTACCACTCCAAGGAGACGATATGTGACATGGATGATGGGAGTCCTCCTGCCAGTTGGCTTATGGGGAATAATGTCCCAATGATTTCCAGTATAATTCTATTATTTTGTGGAGATTGGTGTTGTAGCCCCACTGGACTGGGAGGATAAATGACTCCTCGATGCTGGATCCTCTCTAGGAGATGGCCACAGGAAAGATGGTCAAGTTCCACGGCCACTGGAGGTTTTCCGGTCGTATTGTCAGCGCTTCAATGGAGATGGTTGTGATGTTGTATCCAATAAATTGTATGTCCAGAAATTGGAATGGGATGTCCAGCAAAGCAGCAGTGTGAAGTTGGGTGGGTTCCCAACGCGTTTCGCTGCTTGCCCAGAATGCAGCTTTATCAAGGATGTGCTAGTGTTTGTCATGCTGACTTATATACCCTAGTGATTACACCAATACTAATAATGGGCCTGATTCAGACCTGTTCACTAGGCAGCATATATTCCTTGCCTAGCGAGCAGGAAAATGCCGCCCTGGCAAACATTCGCCCCCCCTCCCCCACCCTTTGATTACCCACATTTGCTTGCGAGTGGATGTGTACGCTTACTTGCACCCACGGGTGAAAATTCATTTGATTGTCACTTGCCATCGAATTAATTTTCTCCTGTTCACAATGAAAACTCAGCCTCAACTCAGAGTGACTTTTCATTTCAATGCTGCCATCCAAATCTGGGGCGGGCACTGATGTCATGTGATGCCTTTATTGGGGGGGCTCCCTTCTCCCCCAGGTACCCCATTCAGGGCTAACCAGCCATGGTTCGACCAGGGGACCATGTACAAAAGAGTTTCCCCTGGCTGTGGCATGATACCGATTGCTGTTGGAGCCTAGTGCTGGTTCCAAAAATACGGGGAACCCCCCAGTCTTTTTGTCCCCCATAGTTTTGGACCCAGGACTGGTCCAAGAGCCTGGTGCTGGTCCCTTAAATAGGGGGGATCCCAATGATTCCCCCCCCCCCCCTCCTCTCCTGTATCTGAGGAACCAGGACTGGCTCAATGAGCCTGGTGCTGGTTATGCTTTGGGAGAGGGGATGGGCAGGGGCCACTGGGCATGTGCAGCCCCTCTATTCCACCATTTATACTGCATGTAGTTACCGCTGGCCAGGAAGTTGGGAAGGGTGATTATAGACAGGGGTTAAAATGCCTGCTGGGTGCTACCAGCACAATCATTCAGGATCCTCCACCGCAGTCCTGCAGACTTTAAAATCTGTTCCAGATCTCAGTATTATCTTCCTGCTGTTTAATGCTGCATGGTATTCTTCAAGACATTATCATGTTGCATGGCTAAAGGGAAGAGCAGGGGCTGGCTGACAAATTTTAGCCTGGGGGCAAGTCCAGAGCACTAACCCATAAGTAACAGCGCATCGTTAAATGGAGGTTTTAAGTTTAAAAAATATCTATTAATAAGAATCTGCAGATGCGTGTGGTCTCTGCTGGTGACACTGCTGCCAGGTCGCTGTTCTTCTTGCTGCCAGGCTGTCCATCTCCCTGCTACTGGTGACACTGCTACTGGCTCTGGGCTCGCAACAAGCCGTTCCTCAGACTCTTGTATACTCCGCGCCTACAACTACCCACAATTTAACATAAAATGATGGCTGCGTCATGCACTGAACAGTCCAGGTTTTTGGAGAAAAACAAGAAGTAGTCGTAATTTTAATTTGTATTTAAAGAAAAAAATTAAATTCACTGAATCCTGTTTGTTTGTAAATACGGAATAATTCCTATTGAATATTGGGCGCTGTTGACAATAGGCAACTACAACGGTGCCATCCGGGGTAAGTATTAGGGCGGAGTGAAAAAGTTTAAATTGAGATATTCAAAATCGGCTAGTGTGAAACTTGCAAAAGCGTTTTGCTCTAAAGGGGTGTACACACGGAGTGATCCTTCTAAGCGATTTTGACTACATAGTCAAAATTGCTTAGAAGGTTAGTAAAGATCTCTGTCAAGGTTAGACAAATCAAGGTTAGATTGCTTACTGTCTAGTCAAAATCGCTGGTGTTCACTGCTGAGGGACATATTCACTAAGCGATCTGCAATGAATACTAACCATGTTAATTCTAGTATAGTCAAAATCGCCTATAGACAAAATCGCTTAGTTAAAATCACTGGTGCATTTAGTCAAATTGCTTAGTCAAAATCGCTGTTGTATCTAGTAAAACCGCTTAGTCGAAATTGCTTAGTCGAAATCGCTCCCTAGCAAAAATTGCTCCGTGTATACACACTTTAAGTCAGTGGGTGAGATTTAATAGGATGAGAGTGAGAGATTTGGGAAGAAATCTCAAGGGTTTTTAAAGCGGCAATCATTTAACCAGTTTGATTTTGCAGTGTAAATGATTGCCGCTTTAAAAAAACTGGAGATTCCTTTTCAAACTCTCACTTTCTGAATCTCTCATCCTATTAAATCTCAACCAATATCTTCTCTTCTGGCAAAACACCTAAAGTTTCACTTTTTAGATGAAAATAACGAAACGTATGAAGAAGCTCCACTCTAGTTATAATTACTTCAGGACGTATTACAGTGGTTCATTAATATACATCAGCATAGTAAAAAAGAGTACTAGCTTGTCCTAGTGCAAAGTTACTGACTTTGGCGGGAGAAAAAAAAATCCCTGATAAATGACCCGTTTTCATGGTCACAATTATGAATATGGGGGTTATTCAGGTTGATTCGCAAGGCTGCGAATTCGCAGCCTTGCGAGTCCACCAAACCCCGCCCGGCGAACGACCGCCCCCCCCCCCCCCGCCGCCCCCTCAAAGTGCGGCTTCGCCCGACCAGCTGCGAATGGTTGTTTTGCATAAACATCCATTCGCATGGCTCGAGTAACCGCCCACATCTTTCGATGGTCACCGACCATCGAATGATGTTTAGCGTGCACGCCTATAAAAGTGACTTTTCAGTCACTTACATTTGCGTGCACGCTGGCGTGGATATAGGCGGGCAGCTGACATCCGGTGATGTCAGCTACCTGCCCCCCACACCCGCGTCACTGTCTCATTACCATGAGAACGCCCAGGGTTCTCATGGAAACGCCCATGGAACGCTGGGCGTTCCCATATGGTAATGGGGCAGCCCGTCGCCCCCCGTCCATCTCCCCCCCCCCCACACCGCCATGCGCAGACGGCCAACATCGGAAGTGCGTGCGAATGCACGCAGATCTGAATAAGGCCCATTGTGTGTTATCACCCGAAATTGTTTTTTTTTTTGGGGAGAGGATGCTCTGTAATTCAAGTGACCGAGAAAAAAAAAACTTGCCCAATAAATCATGGTAAATCCCTGAATGCTACAGTAAGTTTGGTAAGTAAATAGTTTTTCAGACCAATTCATGTTTAAAATAAACTGCCACAATTAAAGACAATAAACAGAAATGTTTACTGAACTTACTGTAGCATTCAGTAAAGAGTTGGACATTAGAAGACACAGAGGTGCACTATTTTATTAAGGGAAAACAAAAGGGATTTACCCTGATTTTTTGCTCCAATTTTTTGCTGTTGGTCACTTCAATTATAGAGCATTCTCTCCCAAAAAAAACACATTTGGGTGAAAACACAATATTCACAATTGTGACCATGAAAACAGGTCAGTTATCAGGGATTTTTTTCTTCTGCCAAAGTCAGTCACTTTGCACTAGGACAAGCTGGTACTTTTTTTTACTATGCTACAATAAATTATGAACCACTCTAAAGGTGCGTACACACGGGGTGATATATCGCTCAGTGTCCCGTTTTCATCAGCGACCAGAGATGATGAAAGGGAACCTCTGCTGGGGGAGCTCCTGCGACCAGCGATCATAAGGGGGCTAAAAACAGGCGCGCGTACCCGGCGATTTATCACCTGTGCACACTCCAATCGCTGGCAATAGGGTCGCTCCCCCCCACCCACACCTCTTACCATGTTTCCCCGATAATAAGACCTACCCTGAAAAAAAGCCCTACCCTTATTTCCGGTCAGCGGCCCAAAATAAGCTCTTCTCCAAAAATAAGCTTTACCGAAATCTCCATTTTCCCTGCGCTAAACTACTGATAACCCTGCTATCCCACTCACCCCCGCCCTGCATGAAATGGATGCTTCTCCGGTACAGTAGCAGCCATGGTACAGCTAAAGCCTATCGGTCCCAGGGATGCATTGCGCACTGCGCATGAAATCACCACGCACCATCCAAGCGGCATCTGTACAGTACACAGACAAGAGCAGAGTGACAGCAATGGTGCCAAGTAGAGCCTCCTTTTACAACACAGATAAAGCTCCTTTTCCACATTACAACCCCTATGTGAGACCAAGTGACAGGAGGTGTTTTGTCTGGATGCATTTCATGAGAGAACCCAGCTTCAGACAACACATCCCGGGCAGCAGAGACAAGGCTATGAGGCAAACCTGTGCTGTTACCAGTGCCTGATATAAACCACTAGGCTGACTGGGGCCACAGGACTGGGGGGATGCCTTGTAGGTGACAGTCATGGAGTAAAGTTAAGTCCTAATGTAACTATTACCTTATGTACATTCTGCTACACGTCAGCTAGTCAGCCTAAATCAAAGTCTCCTTCATATTCAACAAGCATTAGATGCTGCATGGCAGTTGTATAACCTTTGTTACATGGGCAGTATGAATGGCGAGTCCCTGAGTGCCCATACACAGGTGTTTAGAAGCATTACAAGGGGGCCTACAAATCTAGGCCTAGGGCACCCGGAACCTTTAATCAGGCCCTGGATCTTACTTGCAATCCTCAGTAATTGCAGATTACTCTAACTCAGTCACTGCTGTATGTTCCTAATACAGTGACGGCAAGATGCAGGTCAAATTAACTATCAGGTGATCTATTTTCCAGGAGGACTGCACACAGGACATGTCGTTTCTGTCCCAGCGCAGAAAGGTTTCTTTACAGCAAGGGCAGTTAAGATATGGAATACTCTGCCAGAGAAGGTTGTGATGGCAGACTCGATTGATATGATTAAAAAAAGGGTTAGACAAATTTGTAGCAGGAATAACTATACAGGGTTATAACGATTAATCATAATGTACAATTAGAGATTGGGTTCACAGATAGTGCGCACTTGGTTGAAGTCAGCAAGTGTAATTCAGGGGTAGTTATGGAGGTTATCCCACAATACCTCAGTGATTTGAACCTTTCTTCTCATTAATCATAATGAACTACAGTGGATCAGTAATAAATTGGACAGCCATTTGGAGTCATCGGAGATTCTAGTTTATAACAGTTGGACAGTAATCTCAGCGGATCATTACACTACAGGAGATCATCATATAGGTTGAACTTGATGTACTAAAGTCTTTTTTCAACCTCAACCCCTATGTAACTATATAAAAACATAAATCAAGTCTCAGTGGGACAATAGATTTTAATGAGTTTTCAAAAAGGAAAAGTGCAAAATAACACATTGCAATAAATACATTTTCTCATCAATAGACCACATGTGAACATTAACTATAATAAATAAATACAAACGTTTATGTTTCCACTTACTAACCTCCATAGGAGGAAGAGAAAACTGTATGGGAGACTTTATACTATAATATAAAAAAAACTATTCAAAAAAACGCCTCTCATATACATACAGTATACTATATGATGTGATGGAAAGAGCCAAACAACATATAAAAACACTTAAAGTCATAAGTTAAGCTTTACTAAAACTGTATAACAACCAATGTTCAAATCAATGCTTAGCGCTGTATAACAATATGTGCAGTTTTGATCTGCACTTTTATCATACAAATGTATAAATATTCATAATGGTCATTTTGTCATAATGGGCCCGATTCAGACCTGCTTGCTCGGCTGCATGTGTTTGGAGCCCCAGGAGCAGGTTAACACCGCCCTGCTGAGCACATGGCCATCCGTGCCCCTGTGCAGGGCTGAGAACAGATGTGATTGGGTACACATGCGTTCCCTAGCGCCCGCACAGAGGAAAAATCATTTGATGGTTACTTACCATAGAATGATTTTTCCACCTCTCCCTGGCACTTGCAGCTGCTGCATGACCCAGGAGTCATTTGGCGGCTGCACGGATTTAAGCGGGTTTGGGGTGCAGGCAAAGGAGCACCTGCGTTTGGCTGGGCACTCCCAGCCTTTCTATGGGCACACCCACCATTTTTGTGGGTAAGCCCATGAAACGCCCGGGGTTCACCCCAGCATGCACCCCGCCTGTCAGAGCGCATTGGCAAGGGAGGAATTTTCCGAAGGTGCATGAAGCCGGGCTCCCCGCGTTTTACCGATAATGAGCATTTGCAGTAGCCGCACCATCGGACAGGGGTCGTATTCGGACCTGTACGTGCTGGGCTAAATCGGCCCCATTATGTGAGGCTAATGATTTTCTTTGTCCATTACTTTTTACATATCAGCTGTACTGTACCTTACTGTTATTAGAAAATGGTTACAACATATGCCAAACAAGGTGATACTTTCATATATGGAGAACCTTCATATTAACTGCAATTATTACACTGAATACACAAACACAAAATAAGTCTAAGGGGCTGATTCAGAGATGGATGCTAAGCCAAAAGCCACAGGAGGCATCTTGTGTTAAAAGACACCCACTGACAGCTTCTGTGATCCTCTGCTGTGTCCGAAGCATCAGATAGGGGATCTGATGCTTCGGACACAGCAGAGGATCACAGAAGCTGTCAGTGGGTGTGACTATCGGACATCTGAGTAGCTCTCAGGTTACTCCAGATATCTGGGAAAAACATGTTGCCGCTGCGAGTGAAGCTGCAACTACTTCATGCACAAATGCCAGGATCATGCCAATCCATGCTGAGACTTTCAGACACAGCAAGCAACTCTGCAGCTTCAAATCTGCCAATGGGCAATGAGCCTCCTGTGTATTAAAGGTCCATTAATCTATGAATCAGTCCCTAAATTACAAAGAGTCACCCGAGTTCTAACAAGCTTGAACAATAATACCAAAGTAAATTAAACATAATAAATTAGATAATAATTTAAATATATTAAGAAAACATAAATATAACTGTGTTTCTTACAAAATTGGAATAATTCCCACCAGACACGGGAGGGTAATAAATAAACAGATAGATAAATACACAAGTCACAAATTAGGAAGTGGTGACATTATGTCGGCACAGTATTACAGTATACAGATTAAGGATCTGATTCAGAGTGGGAGCAAGCAAAAAGGTGCAACCTTGCGACTGGACAAATCATATTACAATGAAAAGGTGCAAATACATCCATTTCATTATATTATTATTTGTATGAAGGTTAAATACTGGTTGGTTTTGATTTAATTTAGTAATACTGTAATCTAGAATTAGGCTCATAGAAAAATCTGTACATTTTGCCAAAGTGCAAACGTGCTCCTTTTTTGCTTTGCTCCCAATGCTAAATCTTTTACATCAAATTGTCCATCCATGCAGACTCAGAGTAGATTATACTATATGTAATATTAAACGTATCTAAAAGATGTTCCTGGATTATTATTTTTTTCTGGATCTTCTAAAACATTTTAAATATATTTCCTTTTTGCTTCTTATGTTTGATTCTTTGCCCAAAAAGGATCCATTACCCCAACTTTAGCCCTTGCTCATGGATTGAAAGACATTTGTATCTGTTAAATTCAATTAGTTTTAATACAAATAATATATTTTGCATTTCTAGACTGAAATACTGTAAAAAAAATTGTAAAAGGAATTCTATTTAAAATATGCATTGGTCATACAGTACATATGCTAAGGGGAATATTCAATTAGCTCTGTTAATGTAACGGAGGTGAAAAATAGTTGGAGCTATTCAATTACAGGCCCTTTTACGCGGCACACAAAAAAAACAGCTATTTATAGAGGATTTCTTTTTTGGGGTTTAAAAAATCCATGTTAATTGCACCTTAGAGCTGCCTTTAGGCTAATTGAATAATCCCAGGGAGCAATTAGCCTGTGGTAAATTACAGCAGCTGTTTGATCACCCCCCCCCCCCCCTAAATATTATAGTGTTATAGAATTAAATTAAATCTTTCTTATTCTCATGTATTGTACACAACTATTATTTAACCTGTGGCATCTGCACAGTTTGTAAGGATAAAGCCTTTTATTTCAGAAGTTGAATTTGCTTATTTTTATCTTTAGGCAGCTGGCTTTAGCCATTGCTGATTGTAGCCTCTACAGGTATGAACATGTAATAGGCTAGTAGTAAGAGGTAAAGCACATGCTAATGGCTGACTTAGAATATGCTGCCTATGTTTTCTATGGAAACCTAGTAGTGCAAAGGGATCCGGGAGACTTTACACAAGAAATGGAATAAACCATGAACAAAGGGCTACACAGCCGAATCACGGATAACGTTTAGCACTTCCTGGGGTTCTAAGGTGGACAGTACAGTACATGTAGGTAATCAGTTTACACATGAAAAGTTGGCTGATGGCAGATACTGGAGGATGACAGGAAATTTTTTTCTTCTGGGAGATTTTAGGGTTTCTGAGATATAATCTGTGAGTAGAAAAGAAGACACATTACCAACTGATATTTTAAATGATATGCAAAGAATAGTAGACAATGCAACCTGGACTGTGGCAATAATACCCTGGTACACTTACCTGCTGCAACAGCAACTCCATATGGTCCATGAATTCCTTTGGTCTGTGCATGGTGTAATTAGAACAGGGAATACAGTCCTTTAAATTAAAAGGAACAATAATTATGTTATTGCATGTTATTTTAAACACTTTGCTAAATAAAAATAAATGGCAATAAACTGTGTTACCATCAAGGTGATAGAAGTGCTTTGTTAATAGTCTAAGATATGAATGATTTGGAATAGGTAAGAGTTCTCCCATGGCTTTCCTGGTATAATAATATATACCATATGCACTAGATAAACTTCATAAGTATACTCCCCCCCTCAACCAGCAGCCTATCCCTAAATCCCTAACCTTCTCTGCCTCCCCCCCCCCCTCTTAGTGTGTGTGGGTGTGGAAGTACCATTGGTGCAGTAAGTGCACCAATGGATTAAGGGTCCCACTTCTGGCCAGACCAGCAGTAAGTTATCCCCTGACCATTTTGGCCAGGGCTGGGCAATTGCGGCCCTCCAGATGTTGATGAACTACATATCCCAGCATGCCTTGCATCAGTTTCAGCATGGCCACATAGCAAAACTAATGCAAAGCATCCTGGGATGTGTAGTTCAATTGCAATTGCCCAGCCCTGATTTTGGCCAATGTCAGATGAGCTGCCCAGAGTAGAGTGTGGGGTGGACCCTATTGCCTGAGGGACCTGCCCTTTACCTTAGGAAGGCACAGCTGACCTTTTCTGTGATAGAAGAGTCCTGCCAACTATCAGTACTATTGATCACAGCTACATACTGCCTCTAAATCACAGGTTCTTAGAGTCGGTCCTCAGGACCCCATGTGATGCATATTTTGCAGGTCTCCTCACAGAATCAAGTAAAATAATTAGCTCCACCTGTGGATCTTTTTAAATGCCTCAGTGAGTAGTTAGTGCACCTGTCAGGTTACCTGGAAAACGTGAACTGTGTGGGGTCCTACATAATAGACCACTGTACATATTTTCCATTCACTGCTGTCTGTGAATTAAAGGCAGCTCACATCAGGAAAGGACAGGGGCTCCTGTCACAAACAGAGTAGAGACCACTGTGTTCCTGCCCCCACCAAGGTACATGCCCCCTGTTCTCCACACTGTGCAGGACATTGTTGCTGTACCGCTGCCACCCACTGCACTGTTACAGCCCGATAATCAAAACACTGTCAGGGCCAGCGGCTATGTCTCGAACGGAGCAGTACTCGAATTGCTCCATCGGGTGCCATCTATTGGCAGTAGGCAAGCACAACATTTGAAGCAGCATTATATAGGATATTGACATGTTATTATATGTATTTTGTTTCACTAACATAACCTCACCTTTTTCTCATGAAGTTTGCTCAGCTTCAGTTGTTTAACCAAGTTAAAGTATTTTTTACTGTGTCCATTTGCTTTGTGTAATTTGGAAACTTGCCATCTGAAACATGTTACCGCAGAGCCTAGACACTCGTGCTGAAAACAAACAGTAGGGTCAGGATTATATGATAAAATAAAAAGCACTTTATGTAATATAAATAAAAAAAGGAAACTTAGATTCATATGGGAGGGTGCATCATAGATCACTTTTTGCATGCAATGCATACTGACACTTATGCAATCGCAAAGAGCAGCTCTCCCCAATAGACAGGGGACACTGTTAGGGATCTGATTAGATTAATTTCGGTGTACAGTGTTAAAGAAGACCATAGGCTTCGGTTAAGTAACATACTGGGTCTAAGCTTGGTACGTATAAGAAATGCGGCCAAACTGCATTTTTGGAGGTTTACGTTTGATGCACACAAGAAAGAAAATAATGTCTCTGTGTGCACCACACAGAGACATTCTTTTCTTTCTGAATAAATAATTTTAAAAATGTCCTACAGTATTTGTGTTTTGATGGCAGTCTGCCCTCTAGTGGTTAGAATATGCTTTGTAGAACAATGTACCAGCAAAATTGCAGTAAATATTGCCACAAAATGAACCAAATCAGTGCAGCATGTAATAAAGTTTATTCCATGGGCCAAATGTAATGGTCACCGAGTTCGGCAACCGTGTGGGATGCCGGCTGAACCCTTCTTTTCTTTATAGGGGCAATCATTTACAAGGCATGGTTTGGCCTTGTAAATGATTATCCCTTTTAAAAAAAAAAAAACAAGTTCGTCCGGGATTCCGCACAGCCCCCGAACTCGGAGGCTGTTACAATTCGGTGCCATATGTCTATTGTATTGCTAGCACATGATGTAAATCAATTTATTTATTTATTTATTTATTTGCAGTTTCTTATATAGCGCAGCAGATTCCGTTGCGCTTTACAATAGTAGACAGTGATAAAACAAACTGGGTAACAACAGACAGACTTGGAGGTAAGAGGGCCCTGCTGCAAGCTTACAATCTATAGGGATATAGGAGGGAAACACAAGGACAGGCACCAGTAATAGCATAGCAGTCCCACCAATTTACGAGTCTAGAAGGGAAGCTATATAATACATAAGTACCTCAGAGGGTTATGCATGTAGAACTTAAATATGATAGGCTTGCCTGAGGAGGTGAGTTTTCAGGGAACGCTTGAAAGTTTGGAGGCTAGTGGAGAGTTTTATTGTGCGTGGAAGGGCATGAGTTTGAATTTGAAGAAACTCAGGGAGCCCGAGGTGTGCTCCCACCACCACCAGTGACGTGACTAAACGCGTGCACAGGGGGCAGCCGTACGAACGTGTGGGCCCTCTCCCAAAGGAGAAAGGCCCCATGGTTCCCCTGACCCCCCTCAACCATAAGGCCGAGGAAGGGAAAAAAGGGATCGGTGGGTCCTCTTCGCCGAAGCTCAGAGGGACCCGCGTTTCCTCCACCCCCGGAAGGGTTTCGGACGGTGGGTCCTCCGCAGCCCGTGCTTTGGAGAGACCCGACTTAGGCTTCCCTCCGCCTTGCGGCTCGGGGTTGCCCTCGAGGGAACCGGGACTCTCCCCAAAAGGTGAAGAGTCCCAGTCACGTTTGGGGAACGGAAGGCCTGTTAGGGACAGCCGCACTACCCAAATGAAAAAACGTGACAAACTAACGAAAAACGTGAAGTGCAAAACGTGCAAATCATAAAAAGAAAAGAATAAGGCCCTAGCCAGAAGGCCGGGGGGGGGGTGTGAAAAATTGTCCTACCCCATCCAAAAGGACAGGGTAAGGACGTGAAGCGCTAACCTAAAGGGAAGTGCGCAGTGCAAGTGCCATTCGTGCAAGGTGACTTGGGATCACCCGTGCATGTCCGGCACCCCCGAGTTTCCCCGGGGGCACAGTGCAGCCTCGGACTCCAGGCAGCCGACCCTTCAGCGTCCGACCAAGCTTTTCTCCGTCTCACCAGCAGGCATTTTCCAGCCCCTGGCATGGGAATGGGTACTCCACTGGGCCTTTCGAAAGACTCCCTTAGGGGCTGCACCCCCTCCGGAAGAGCAATCTACTCAGTCCCAGTGTTTCTCCGCTCCCAGGGTTAAGGTACTAAGCTGGGCCTTTCGCGGTCTCCCCATCAGAGGCTACGAACCTCTGGAACAGGAGCCATCTACTCAGTCCCAACCTTTCTCCGCTCCCTGGGATTGGATACTAGACTGAGCCTTTCGCTGACTCATCCTTCGGGGGCTACAAACCCCGTCAAGAGAGTCAAACTACTAGGCCCAGTGTTTCTCCCCCCCTCTTACCAGTGGATTTACGGAAACAACACCTCCTACCAAAGGCAGAGGTGAAGATACTTAGTGAGACTTTTCACTACTCCCGGGAAAAAACAGAGGGGTCCCACACCCTCCGCCCATCAGAGCAGCTACTCAGTCTCACCTTTCTCTATTCTCTGCCAGAGGCCAGTCCATACCCAACTGATAAGAACAGATACTACACTTGATCTTAGCCAAAAGGCCGAGAAGCGATTGTGCGTGGAAGGGCATTCCATAGGATAATTTATTAGGTAGAGTACAAATGTACAGCTGCTGTTTCCACTGTTTATTGTAACTGGTAAATCCCCTTTCCTTTATATGGTGGAGATTTATCAAAACTTGAATAGAGTTAAAGTAGAGAGAGATAAAATACCAACCAATCAGTTTCTAATTGCTATGTTACATGCTGTGTTTGAAAAATGGCAGTTAGCGGGCAGATTGGCTGGTAAATCATTTATCTCCACTATATCTCTCTCCAATCTTTGATAAATGTCCACATATGTGCGCTGTCCGTAACAGCATGTTCAGCTAAATGGTCACATTTCCTGTGTCCGTATTCTACAGCAGGTAGAATGTACATACGTTTACTGGTTACGGTCTACATGGTATACAGTGTCTACGTAGACAGTCAATAGGCAGCACCAAAATGTCAACATGCAAATGGTCAACATAGACAAAAGATTGATTCAAGCTAAAGGTCGACATGGAAATGGTCGACACATGAACAGTTTGACATTCGTTTTTCATGTTTTTTTGTGTCCATTTGTACATTTCATCATGTGGGCCCCCAAGTAGTGTACCGCATACCCTCATGTGGCCCCCAATTAGTGTCAATCTTCACACGCCATCCTCCAGACCAGATGACTTTGCTCTGCTACACTTCACCATTCCCAATTGGAACCCACATGGACAGGAAACAGGAAAGTATGAAAAATTCCACACAAAAAAAAAAATTCAACATTTCCATGTGTGGACAATTGCCATGTCGACATTTTGCTTGTGTCACCTGGTTGTCTATTTGCATGTCAACCATATAGTGTCATCCTACTGACTGTCGACCTACTAATCTAAGAATAGAAAGGGGCTTCATGTACTGTCAGTGTCTGACATCACGGCTATGACTTTACTCTACAGTTTCAGTCACACAGTGTGGAAAGAGCAGTGAAACTTCAGCACCTGAGTGAGCAAAAAGTACTGGCAAACCATGCAACTTGCTAACCACAACAGACCCACAAGTAGTGTTTGTCTCTTACAGTTTTATGTATAGAAACAAGCACAATAGGAAACATCACTCAGAGGTGAACTCCAAAACTGTACCAGAGGAAGTGTATCTTACACGCGTTCAGCATGACTCCAGTTATACTGTATAGTAGTCTTATCGAGCACATTAAAATGACACAAGCTTTTATATTCAGACGGAAAAGAACTGATTATAAAAATTTATTTTGGATAGAATTTAGTAATGTATATTATAAAATAATTCTGATTATAAATGCTGCACTGTAAATCCACAAAAAAATTCCTAGTGTGCGCAAGCATACATGGCTAATAAAGTTGATTTTATTCTATTCTATTCTATATAATATATAATGCTTAAGTTGTGTGCCCCATACGTACAATTGATTGTTTATTCTGTATTTACATACCTCCCAACTGTCACGATTACAGCAGGACAGTCCCGATTTTCGGGTCCTGTCCCGCTGTCCCACCCGCGGCAGGCATTGTCCCGCTGCGGGGGTTGGCAGTTGGGAGACCCCCCAATCTAATAGAATAGACGCTGTGCGCATGCGCACAGCGTCTATTCTAGTATGAAAATGAGGTTGCGGCTAATTAGCATAAGCCACACCCTCATTTGCATACGCCCCACCCCCTTTTTGGGCGCTTGCGTGGCTTTGTATCTGTAATGGACCACTGCACTAGTTGTACACATTATTCTAGCATGGACTTTTCGCATAAACCCACTTAAAACTGACAATAGTCCAGCGCTCTTCTGTTTAGAATGTTGACAGTAACCTTGTTGACTTTCATAATGTCAACATTAGAATGTCGACATAGTTCAAACTATCAATGGACACCATGATGACATCTTTACAATGTTGACATTGTGAGGGTGCCAACAGTTATGGTTTTGACACCATAATGGTCAACCAATCATACCCTATCCTCTGTTCTGCTGTCATGGTTCAAGAACTCTGCAAATACACAGCGATTTTGGTAATGCATGAGGAGGTCGGGGAGAGGGCATTTAAATAAAATTGCTGTGTGTGCAATTAGACCAACATGGGAAGTTGCTATCTCTGGACCTTATAAAGGGTTCAAGGCATTTGAGAAAAATGTTGTCAAATCTTGTCCAGATGCCCATTAGTACAATAACATGGTAATATTGTGAAAACACCTATTTTTTTTTTAAACAATATTAATAAATACAGGCCTAATTCAGTATGGAGCCAAGGGTGTAACTACCATAGGTGCAAGAGGTGCAGCTCCTATGGGGCCCAGAGCTGAAGGGGGCCCATCTTTACTGTATAAGTAATATGTTTTACATACATTTATCACCATCAGTTGCTAAATAGGGGGCCCTTACAAACTTTTGCTATGGGGCCCATGAATATCTAGTTACGCCTCTGCATGGAGCAATACTTACAGAATTTGCAAATGAATCGAATGACTGCATATGTGTACCGTTCGCATTGCCCATGCACAAGGGGAAGTAGACTGAAAATGCAATGCAGCTGGAGCTTGACTCGACTGACAGAAAGCTGGCATTTGGGGGCAAAGACCTGCGGTTTTCTGGGTGTGTACAAAAAAACGCAGGTGTGCCCAGCTATTTTTGGGGAGGGTCTGTGACATCAGCTTTGACCACTTTCAACTCGCCTCAGTTGCATATAAGTGGCATCCTCAGGCCTACTCACCTTTGCACAGATGGCAAAAGACTCTGGGCCAGATTCTCTAAGCTTCAAAAGTGATAAAATGGAGAGTCATAAACAGCCAGCCAATCACCTCCTACCTGCCATGTCACAGACTGTGTTTGAAAAATTTCAGGCAGGAGCTGATTGGCTGGCTGTTTATCACTCTTCATTTTATCACTTTTGAAGCTTGATACATCTGGCCCCATGGAGAGAACATGCAAACTGCACACCAATATGGCTCTGATAGGAATCAATGGCATAACCTCAATACTGTGAGGGAGCAATGTAATCACTGCACCAATATCCAGTACTGCATACACTCCAGACAGGAAAGCAGCACAGGCAGAATCTGGCCCTCAGTGATGTTCCAGGATTTGCATATATGTATCTGCGAGTGGATAGCGATCTGCATTGTATTCGCATATTTGCACATGGTGTTTTCTGTTTCTGTCTGTAGTGCGACTTTCTACTCACAGACAACTATAACTTCTCAGATTAGTAAACTTTGCTGAATTAGGCCTTATGTCCATATGGTATACGGTTCGTTAAGTCGACACTATTAGGTCAACATGCATTGGGTTGACCACTGAAGTTCGACAGGGCTTAGCTCGATGCATGAAATGGTTGACATGACTAAGGTCGACAGCCTCAAAAGTTCGACACAAGCATTAGGTTGACAAATGTTTTGCACCTTTATTTTGAGCCAACATGTCGGTATTTCGTTCCCTACCAGCCACTAGGGCATGGAGGGAGAATAAAATAGTGCGCAGAGTGCAACAATCCATGTGCAGGGATGCGGTGCACCAATACGGTTTACACTGCCCTGTCTACCTTCATTGGTCGACCCAATGCATGTCGACCTTAATTTGGTTGACCCAATGACCCATACCCCTCCTTATTTTAGTTTTATCATCATTGTTATTCCAGGATTGCCTATTTTATAGCTGCGGCGACAACAACGTGACTGCTGGGGGGGCATTGGGGACTGTGAGACTGCATGCAATCCGGGAGGTTTTCCCCCCTTTCCGGGCCAGGAGGGGGACTCAATTTCCGGGGCCATTCCGGGAGGGTGGCAACACTGTGTCATTCAGACTTCTCTCACTATGTTTTCAGGTCGATTTTGACAGGTGGACTTGCTTAGTAATTTCCTTTGCCGTCTCTGGGGAAATGGGTGCTGCTAACAAAGTAAAACTCCTTTGAAACCACAAGTTTTGTGTCATGAGATTATTTTACAGTAATTGAGATGGAAAATATGTGCATTATGGCATATTTTTCCATTAGAACAAAATATCTACCAGATTCACAAAGAAAGTAAACATGCAAAATAACCGACGGACTGCCTGCAATGCGCATTACATTTTTCTAAGGGTTACCTAAGGGTTTCTGTCTAGAAAATGAAAATCTGATTGATTGCTATGTTTCATTTTTTGGAAGCTTTAATAAATGTACCCCTAATAGTCTCAGGAATCATGGAAGCACAACACATTATCCATAGTGCAGCATAGGCTGATCAGACAAGACATCAAGGCAGAGGCATAACTACCATTGGTGCAGCTGATGCATTGCACTGGGGCCCCTGGGGACTAAGGAGCCCACTGCTGCTTCCTGCCATGTTGCATATTATTAATTTAGGATGGGGTGGATGAGGGGGGGCCTAAATTATATGTTTGCACCTGGGCTCATTACACACAAGTTCCAACACTGAATCAACGCTAATGCTGTGTACACACCTACAGATTTATCTGTCTGATGGGAACAAAAATCTGTCTGACGGGAACAAACATCTGGCAATCGTATGAGAGAATATCATACTCAACCATTTGCTCCCAAATTCTGGAAAACAAACAATAGTAATTCAGATAAATTGGTTAGAGTAATTCGATTTATCAAATTAAACCAAACAATAATTTTTTATCCATTTTCCAGTATTTGGGAGCAATTGATCGATTGTCATTTTCTCCCATACATTTCCAGATTTTTGTTCCCACCAGACAGATACTGTAAATCTTTGTGTATGTATCCAGCTTATCTGTTAACCACCAATAAGTGAGAAATCAGATTTTCATCTAGAAACATGAACTTTCCTTTTCTGCATTTTCCTTACACTAATATACTGTGCAGTAACATATCTCCCAACATGACCCATTCCAGGAGGGACACAATGCTGTTTCTGGACTTGCCTATTAATTTATGATTGCCATCACCTGTATTAAACAGGCTAACTGACAAGAAAGGCATTTTACCACAGGTGATGGTGATCATAAACTAAGAGGGAAGCCCAGCAATAGATCATTTAACCCCTTCAGTGGCAATCCCGAGAATTTTCCGGGCTGCGCCTCAGTGCCCAGTCTGGCAAGCTTGGAAAATTCTCTGGATTTCCACTGTTTGGAGCCGGGCAGCGCTGCTGAGTTCACTCACTGATCTCAGGCAGTGTCGCGCTGCCCGGCTCTCTCCCCTCTGCGCCGCCTCCTCCTCCCTCCTCCTCTCCCTCCCCTCCGGGTTTCTTATTGAAGTCCCCGTCGCCAGCTTATGACAAGCTGGCTGCCGGGGACAGGGACGTGGCACGGGGGGCGCAGGTCCGGGCAGCCGCTGATTGACAGTGCAGCGGCGCTGCCCGGACCTGGGGAGGTAGTGGTGGGGTTTTTTAAGGGAGCGCTCCCCATAAAAAAACTCGCCCAGTGGGAAGCGCAACCCCCCAAAAAAAACACCACTGAAGGGGTTAAGGTGCCCATACACCAGGCTTGTCCAAACTGTGGCCCTCCAGCTGTTGTGAAACTACACATCCCAGCATGCCTTGCCATAGTTTTATCATTCCCTATTAGCTAAACTGTGGCAAGGCATGAAGGGACGTGTAGTTTCACAACAGCTGGAGAGCCACAGTTTGGACATGCCTGCCATACACGGTGCATTTTGTAGGTGCGATGCACGCTCCTGCGCACATACCATCACACAGTTCAAAAAAGTATGTGCTGCACATAGGGCCTTATTCGAGTTCACTCTTTCAGACAAAATCCTTCTTAGATGGACAAAACCATGTGCACTGCAGGGGGGCAGATGTTACTTGTGCAGATCTAATTAGATTTGGGTGGGGTTTTACTTCAAAGTGAGATCTATATTGCAGTGTTAAAATAAAGCAGTCAGTATTTACCCTGCAAAGAATCACCAAAAAATCACCAAATCTATTTCCATCTGTACATGTTACATCTGCCCCCCTGCAGTGCACATGGTTTTGTCCATCTAAGAAGGATTTTGTCAGAAAGAGTGAACTCGAATAAGGCCCATACTTTTTGAACTAGTTTTGGATCACTTTGCATGCAATGATCCCACAGTGTATGGGCACCTTTAGGGCCAGATGTATCAAACTTCAAAAAGTGATAAAATAAAGAATGATAGACTACCAGCCAATCAGCTCCTACCTGTAATTTTTTAAACGCAGCCTGTAACATGGCAGATAGGAACTGATTGACTGGTTGAAGATCACTCTCCATTTTATCACATTTTAATGCTTGATACATCTGTCTCTCCTGGAGATGCTCATGTGGAAGGTATGCAGTAACAAATGACAGAAACAGCGGACGTGAACAAACAGGTTATGCAGGTTATGTTAATGTGTGTCAACAAGCACAATATAAACTTTCATGGTCGCTAGGGTTACCACCTAGTCCCTTTAATTCCGGACACATGTTAATTACACAGGTTCTGTGGCAGTTTAAAATCAGGTGAAGTGGAGTCTTGAAGTCAGCAAGCCACAGAACCTGTATAATTAATATGTGTCCGGAATTAAAGGGACTAGGTGGTAACCCTAATGGTCGCAGATTTATATATGCCCCAGTTTTTATGTATGACCTCTTATCTCTGCTGTCCGGCAACTCTGTCTAATTGTAGTGACAACAAGACAAGTCATCGCTAGTAATTCTAGTAGCATGACATCCCCTTTCACCAGTACAAAATGCTCTGTTCCTGGATTTCTCACTGAATTTAGGACAGCTGTCATCTGTGTAGACTTTAATCATCATTAATTATGTTATCAGAGGTGATGTCAATCACAAATTCAATGGTAAGTCCAATAGCAGAGCATTTTATACCTGGTGGAAGGGGCCATGATGGATGGTCTTTATTTGTTGCAGTGTACAGTATTTGTCTTCTTTAGTAACACTGGTCCATACTTCCCTACCTGTCTCTCTCCATGAGGGAGAAAATGCTCTGCTCCTGGACTTCCCTGGTACTGTATGATTGCCATCACCTGTGGTGAGGTAGGTAATTGATAAGAATGGTGTATCCCCACAGGTGATGACAATCATACATTACCAGGGAAGTCCAGGAACAGAGCATTATCTCCCTCATGGAGAGGGTCAGGTAGGCAAGTATGCACTGGGCTATTTATAATAAATATATATTTATAATCTAATTACATATACTGCATCCTGTTAATAGTTTGTATTAGTATCCCCCATGAATCCTTGGCTAATCTCTAGACTGAGAAGTGCCACAGTGGCTGATCGGCGTGTTTAGTCATGTAATGTGTCTCTAGCTCACTCCATCTCATGTTCTGCGGTTAACGTAAAGCCTCTAACATCCTATTTGAATATTTTCACTCCGACGTTTTAAAACAGAAAAGAATGTACTCATGCTTATGATTTGTGTTTGTGGTTCTGTTTACTGCATGTGCGCTGCTAGAAAACTATTACTCATTACACACATTTCTGTTTTGTGATCATATCAGGCACTAAAGGAATAAAAGTGCTCTCTTATGGGGCACTCTCCTAAGACACAATGATCTTCTGTGGGCAAAGTCTGTGACTGAATGAATAAAACGCACAGGTAATATAATAGGCCTATTGTATAATATAGACTATTGTTCTGTTCCTCTAAGGAAAAGTAACTTAAACAATAATCATTTTCAGAATATGTAATAAATGTATTTTTCTGACATTGTAGATGTTGTAGCAAGAATACGTCTGTAGTAGATTATAGTCAAATATGTTTGCAGCTTATTTTTGAAAATGATTCTTGAAATGCATAATGTCCCATCAGATGGACAATAACCTTTGACCTGCTCTAATATACTGTAGCAGTATGTGTGTGGGTGACAGTTTCTTACTGTGACTCACATGTTAGCATTCGATTAAGGATTATTACTCCAAAAATAGAAACACATTCTAAACATTCACTTTCAAGTTTGTAAATATGTAATATTATATACTATTACGTAAGTCAGTGATTGTGACAAGTCCATCGGATAATTGCAACGTGTAACTTTGTTCTGTATAATACGGCTGCAGATGAATAATAATGTTACCAATAAAGGTTTATGCTTACACATAGCTTACCTTGACATCCGATGGTACATGAAAAGAATGTGGGTGCTAGACAAATAAAGAGAAAGTGGCGTTATAGTTTGTTTGCCAATACACACAGAGCAGTAACAATCTTTACATGTATACTTACAGTATTATTTATATGTTGAATGATCGCTTGGGCAACTTTGAGCAATTCCCTGCAGCGATTAGGGCTTGGTAAATCTGCATGTAACAGAGCAGTTACTGCCAGCAGACACATAGAGCACAGTAACAGTTTCCCCATGGTCTATGAATATTGCTGTTGCTCACTGAATCCTAATCTTTGTTTGATTTCAGATTGACAATTTACCAATTTATTTGTTAGTGCCTAAACTACAGATCCCGCCCATTTCTCGTGGAAAGCTTTGCAGGATGGATGATGAGTAATCGTTTTTTCTTTTCCGCTGGCTAGGTGTACGTCTGTTGTTGTATGGGGGTGGTAGGAGGGGGATAGGTGGTTATGCTAATCTGTCCATTGGCCTGGAAAAATTCCAACATCTAATGCAAGCACAGAAATTCTCCTGACTCAGGTGGGGTCAGGTGACCCAGGGGCTATTGGCAAGTCATCTCCCTTACTCATATTATGTCAATACGTTAAATGGGCAAATATTATACATGGTGCTCTAATTACTGCAATATGGATATGTAATAAAAAGGTAGCTATATCTGGATTCAGTACATTATTCTAGTTTCATCATTTTATGATAACGAATCCCAACATAAAGCTAATTATAGTTTTTTACCTACTTGTTTTATACATTTTTGTATACATGTTTTTCAGTATACTGTATGTAAATAAATTTGTTGTTGTATCTCAGCACCCGTGTCACAAAATATACCTTTTCTCAGTATCACTTATATGGTTTAAGGGAAACCATATTTTGTTCGGACTAAGAGGCAGCCACATATAGGGCCTTATTTTGGTTCATTCTTTCTGACAAAATCCTTCTTAGATGGACAAAACCATGTGCACTGCAGGGGGGGCAGTTGTAACATGTGCAGAGAGAATTAGATTTGGGTGAGTAATTTTGTTTCTATGCAGGGAAAATACTGACTGCTTCATTTTTACACTGCAATATAGATCTCACTTTGAAGTAAAACCCCACCCAAATCTAATTCTCTCTGCACATGTTACATCTGCCCCACCTGCAGTGCACATGGTTTTGCCCATCTAAGAAGGATTTTGTCAGAAAGAATGAACCAAAATAAGGCCCATAGTGCGCAGGCAGGAATATCCAATTTTTTCTCTAATTATAGTTTTTATCTATGGGTTCTGTTCAGTGTTGTATGGAAAATACATTCTCTGTTGCCAATTTGTAGGCAATGGTTGTGTGAAATGATGCTAAAGCCGCAGCCACCAGGATTTGTATGGAGGCAGCCACCGGCAGCTTTGACAATTCCTGCGACTGCATACAAAGAAGCAAAATCTGTGGCCGATCAGTTGATTATCAAAATTCTAACTGTCCCTGTGTTCACACAGCATAGCCGCAGGCTGTAGGACCCTGGAGACATTGTGGCTGTGTACAGGATCACAGGTGCAGCCTCAACCATACCTGCCAAAGTGTGGTCTGTCTTTTTACCTCCATTATGCAGCCACATTGTAGTGTAGTCTAAAAGCAGATTTTCACCTGCATTGACAGTCTGCTGCGACTGTAAGGCTGCAGGGAGCTGCTGTCATCAGCACATATTTGTACTGGCCTCAGGTTTCCTCATAACTGGCACAGCCAAAGGAACTATCCCTAAATAAAATACGTGTCCCAATGTGATATCAAAAAGCTGCTTTTTTTCCTCTTAAATTAATATGACATGGATTAACAGAATAATAAAACCACAGATATCACCAATGAAGTACACGAAGGGGTTAAAATGATTGTAAAACTACCATTATGCCAAACCTATAGGAAATTCTCTTGGAAATCTATTATCTCAACTATATTAAATTCTAGTTATTTCCATAGGAAAATATAACTTTTGGGAGTTTTTAGTGTATTAGTGTATCATGATTAGTGTTTGCAGTAGGAAATTGCATATGTGTTGTAAAGTGTTTAACAAATGTGCTTTCCCTTATGATGACTGTTAGTACAGATTCTGCTACATCATTGGGAGATTTGTAAAGGTCCTTTTATGTCACTACCTCACCTAAACTTTTTGGTCTGAGGTGAGAATTACCATCCCAACCAAAATGAGCAATGCTTGCAGAGGAGGGCCTGCCATAGGAGGTGCTTGAAGGAACTCAGAGGGCATGCCCCGTGGTGGCAGGAGTCACACTGTCTTCTTCAGCATTGCAACAGTGGAGTAACAGAGGATACAGAGTACGTGAATTGTAGGCTTAAAACACATGCCTATTCATTTTTAAAATAGGAGTGTTAAACTTGACTCTCCTGTGTATTCGTTGGGAAATAAATTCAAAGAAAGCATTATTTCTTTATGTACAGTATTTCCTAATACTTTTTACCTGCTCAGATGTTTGCAAATACCCCCCTCCCCCCACACAAGCATAACCAGCCCTTGACTCTTTCAGCTTTAATGTAAACAGAAATAATGTATTTGTCTGAGGCTGAACATTTGTCCCACTACTATGTATATTAGTAGCCACTGGCAAAGGAGGTATGTAGACCTCCACAATTAACCAAATTGGAAAGAAACACAAAACTAAGTGGTGCTTAATAATACATAATACAGGTTGAGTATCCCTTATCCATAATGCTCAGGACCTCAAGCATGTTGGATAAGGGATTTTTTCCAGCGTTTGGAATTTTTTATTTTTTTTTACATACTCCCTTGGTCCACGGCAGCAATTGCATTAATCTTTAGAGGTAAAGGATGCATTGCGCGGGGAGGTCGGTGAGGTCATGATGTTACTAGCAATGCATCCTTTGGACCGGGGATACATCTAAAAACAAACCCGATGTCCTCCGTAGACGTTGAGGAACCATCGGGCAGCCGCTGAGTATGAAAAAGGGTGTGGGAAGAAGGGGGGAAACCCCCCGAATATTCTGAAAACATACAGCTTTTGGAGTATTTTGGTTTTTGGATATCCGTATAAGGGATACTTGGCCTGTAATCTGCAATTAGTAATACAAATATTTAAAATACACTATAATGAAAGCTCTCGGTGGATATGGATAGAAATGCATATGCATACATACGTTGAATTTAAAGATAACCATATAATGAACAATATGTATAATAGGTGCCGCATGATATATTAATAATGGCTCCCAGAATCTGACTACTGAAGTAATGGGCACATAACGGTAAAGTCCAGCACAACTAAATGTCTACTTTATAAAAAAAATCCAGGTGGCAGATGCACTGCGTATGGGTCATTGGGTCAACACATATTAGGTCAACATGCATTGGGTCAACCAAAGAAGTTCGATATGGCTAAGGTCAACAGGGTTGGAAGGTCGACAATGGCTAGATTGAAAGTCAAAAAGTCAACATGAGTTTTTTTTGTTCCGAATGTCAACATGGCCGACATGAACACTATCGAAGTGTGTGGCTTCCGGAGCCTGGTCTCTGCGTTTGATGCCACAAATTTTGTTTCAGCTGATATGGTCTTGAGAAAGCGGTGGAGCGTGGTGCTAAAACTTTGGGAAAGGCTGATCAAATCTTGGAGAGAGTTAAAGTACAAACCAACCTGTACAAATTCAAAAGTTTATTAGTTAGTGATTTATTTCTCTCTAAGTCATCTCCCTCTAAGAGGACAATTTAATAAGATGAGAGTTCTATTTCACATGGGATGTTCCTATGGGCAATTAATCAGAATGTACTTATTTATTTAGCACCTTCTAGAAGATAGTACATAGTATCTGATTGGTTGCCTATATCAACATCTCATCTGACCTAGAACTACTATCTTAGTAAATTTCCCTTTAAGATTTGATAAAATCTCAACCCCTGTATTTTTGTGGATAGCCTATCAAATTTAGCTTATGTCTGCCATCTACTGTCTCCAAGACTACAGCTCCTGCAAGTTCCAAGTCATGACTAATACCCTTTCAGCCTGCAACTCAGCACCCAGGTTATTTCTGCATCCACCCAGGTTGAGCTGCTGAGTGAAAGCACCACTAGCCAAATTCCTGGGTCGAGCAACCCGGCATTTCAACCTGGGTCACAATCAGGATTGAACATGGTTCTGATCCAGGTTGCTGTGCAGTGTGAATGGGTAACCGGGTCCATGGACCCAGGTCCTGTTCACACTATGGAGGTGGCAGTGCTTGGAGACAGCATCAGCTCCAAGCGCTGCCTCCTCCCGCTCCCCCGATGACATCTGACATCAGCGACCCGGGTTGCTGTGGGGAACTTAAACCTCGCAAATTCTGGGTCGCTCCTGGGATGGACCCGTGTTCAAATCACAGGTGCAAATGGTCATTTGTGGTCTGAAAGGAGTATAATAATGAGATGATCTGAATCAATAAGTAATGTTTCAGGGCACCAAGAAGGGTACATGATAATAATAATAATAATAATAATAATAATAATGAATAAATAAAGACAACTCAAATGAATAGTGGTAAAACTGATCAGATTCTGTGGGTATGTGGGCCAATAAATCTCTTAATCTCCTCACTATTGTGTGATATATGCTGAAGAAAATGTATTAGACATACTGGGTGAGATTTAATAGGATGATAGAATCAGAAAGTGAGAGATTTGGTGAGAAATCTCCAGTTTTTTTAAAGCGGCAATCATTTACACTGCAAAACCAGTTTGATTTTGCAGTGTAAATGATTGCCGCTTTAAAAAAACTGGAGATTTCTTACCAAATCTCTCACTTTCTGAATCTCTCATCCCATTAAATTTAACCCACTGTAACAGCACCTGACGAATGAATCCAATATTATACGTTTTATATGCTCATGGCATGTGGTTTATTTAAACGAGTCCTTTTCTGTTTTTACATTTTGTTAATAATTTATTTAGTCACTAGGCAACTGCCAAACTGTATCTCTATTATAGAAAAGCGGGGTACTTGTGTGTTATCACGGCGCCCCCTATATTGATCGCGCAATGTTTTTATCGCATCGCATTGCATGCCATACACCCGATGGCATGCAATGCGATGCAACGCGATTTTGGACCCCTATTCGATTAAAAATTGTATAAGCACCCTAATGGGTTCTTTTAAGCACCCTAATGGGTGCTTACAATGTTAAATGCACCCCCACGCCACCCCCCACTATAAACGTGAACCCGAAGCGTGGCGAGCGCAGCGAGCCCGCGAGGGGAGGCAGTACGCGTCCTACAACCTTTTCATACCCCCACTATCCATGTCGGCTTGGAGTTGATTTAATATAGTGTGGCGAGCGGAGCGAGCCACCAAGCCCGAAGCATGGCAAGCGCAGCGAGCCCTGCGAGGGGACGCGTATACCTGTGAAGTTAAGCGCGGCCCCTCGCAGGGCACGCTGCGCTCGCCACGCTTCGGGCTCGGTGGCTCACTGTGCTCACCACACTATATTTTAATCGCATCCCATCGCATTGTATGGCATTGTGTGCCATATACAATGTCATACAATTTTAAAATTGCATGACATTGTACAACATCGCGCGATATCGCATTGCATACCATCATATGCCTTATGGTATGCGATGCGATGGGCGCCGTGATTATACACAAGTACCAAAAGCGGTATCTGCGACAAAGAACATTTATATAGGTGTTTATTTTTGAATGATGGGGTTCTATTTATCTGCGCAAGAATAGAGCTGCCTATTCTCCTGGAGAAGGTCATGTTGGGAGTAAATGAACAGAAATCAAAAGAGGAAAGGAAAAGGTACCCAAAGATGAAAAGAAGTGAAGATGGACATCAGGACTGAACACCTCAACAGGGGAGTACCAGTCTCTTTTTCTATTTAGAGCTCCCATATTTTTATTTGAGATGTTTTTTTTACACAAATATATAGGTGTTTAGTTTGTGTACTTTTGAATATATCACATCAGTAGTACAGCCCAAGTATTATTGTGATGTACAGTTACACAGATACTGGGGACGAGCTGCAGTAGGCCTATGATTCCGGCAGAGGTGAGTTATTACAATGTTAATTGTTGAGCGTTTCAAACATAAAAAAGCATTGTCTTTACTTTTGTCTCATAGACACAATAGGAAATTGCTTACTTGCATTTGGCTTTCTGTGTCATTTCTTGTGGTTATGCATTAAAGTAGTATGGTAGCTACCAGTCAGTTTTTTTTAGTTGAGCTTTTGGTTTACAGGTACAATTTTTCTTTTGAAGCAAACATATACTGTATATAAGTATGCAAATGTATGTAGCTAAACGTTGAGATAAAAAGAAACAGCTTTGACTTATTATGTGGTTAGTATGGTCAGGCAGAAAAAAAAATGATCACTTTTTAGAAGACATTGGGCTAAAATTACTAAGATCGAATGCACGTTTCATAGCCATTCGATGTGAATTACGAACGTTAAACATCATTTTGATAATTTACTAACATTGAAATTCATATAATTCGCAGTTTTTATGGCCGGTAAATCCTACCGTATTTAGTCTTACGAATGCATACACCATGAAAAGAATACAAATGGATTTCTCCATACACTTCCCTTGTGTAGCCAAATTTACTATGAGTTCTTATGCTGGGTACACACCAGGACGACTAGGGCCCGATTCTGACAATTTAGATCCAATTCCGACCGGTTGTATGCAGATTGTATGTATTTTTGTGCATTTTTGTCATTTATTTGATCCGATTCCGATCCGATGCGCGTACACGGCACTCGTTTGGTCGCATCTTTGGTCCTACGTGCTGCAGGTAGGATCCGTCAATCCCAGGCCGACTGACCGTCAATCGCATGCAGATCGTGAGTGTTTTTTGCCGCCTCCGTCGGCCGTCCGTCGGTGCGTCCGTCATTTGATCCAGCCTATTTGAGTGGCATTTCCTAAACACTCCCCCGGCGCCATGTTTTTCCACATAGCAAACAGCGCTGGTGCAGCAGTTGGACTCTCCTTCTTGTCTCATCTCCCAGAACAACAACCTGGTATGTTTGCACTCCCAATGCTCTCCTATGCATGCTCACTGTTGCCACCAATGTATATAGTGTGTATAGAGCACTGGTTTGGCAACCGTGCACCCGACCATGTCACTGTTTGCTCGGGTGGGCCCCATGTGTGTGTGTATATATATATATAACCATTGTCCACCATTGCAGTATTCCATGAACTCCTCTCTGCTAGGCCCCATTCACCTGTGTGTGTGTTTGTGTATATATAGATATATACATATAGATATAACCATTGTGAAATACGTACGTATTTCAGTGGTAAACTAGTGAAATTCATATAAAAATATGAATTTGATTTTGAGGCGTATTTCCCATGTTCAATATTTACACATGCAGAACTGTGCACATATCACTCCAGTAATCAAGAACATTTGCCATATACATTAGTTATATAGTTGGTATGGGTAAACATGCATTAAATGTGTTTAACAAATGTAATGTGATCATTAATTTAAAAAATACTTGGATCTTTTCTTGTCTAACAAATATGGGGCCTATTCAGGAGCGCTTGCAGTGATCCGAATCCAGCCCCTGCCCCGGGGTTTGTGCATGCGCATTTCTGCGCATGGGCAAACCTTGGCAGCAAATGGTCGCAGCAAGTTACACGCTCACCGGCCCATTCGCAGTGGGGGTCCCCATGAAAACGCTGGTTGATGCCTGCAGGGGGTGGGCGGCTGATGTCACATGACATCAGCCGCCCACCCCGTCTTTGTCTCAGTGCTCACAAATAAAAGTCAGCTGAGACTGACTTTTATTTGCAAAGACAGGACAAATCATTTGAAGGTCGGCGACCATCCAATAATTTCTCCTGCTAGCGGCTCATGCGAGGGCATATGTTCTCGTACACATCCCCTTGCATGTTTCCAACTTGGTATCTTCGTATCAAAGTGAAACAGAAGGACAGAAAACAACAGCAACTCAGAAAACCAAAGGACTGCTTGGAGTGAGCTCACTTCATACTCACAACATACTACTCCTGGCTGCTTAATCTGCCTATTCAGCTGTGATATCACCATTTCTATATCTGCTAAAACTTTGATTATCACTGTTAAATCTTGAACTGCACTGTCAGTTTTGAAAATGCCCAGCTGAACCTCTAATGCCTCCACCTGTTCTGCTCTTCCATTGATAGTAGGTTTCCCCCAACACTTTCTTCTTGGTCCTCTTCTCTATCTCTACATGTTCTTACTGGGGGAGCTCATTTGCTTACTCGACTTCCACTCTCACATCTATGGTAATAATACTGAAATCTATCGCTCCTTTCCTGATCTCTCTCCCTCTATCCTCACTCATATCTCCAACTGTCTCTGTGATATCTACTCTTGGATGTCCTAGTGCTTTTTTAGACTTAAAATATCAAAGACTAAGCTAACCTCTTTCCACCCTCCTGCATAAAACCTGACCATCTCTCATCCTAACCTGTTTATGCCCACTTCTTCCCCTTCTGTGTCACCCCTGTCTGTCTAACCCTCCACTTTAGAATGTAAGCTCTCACGAGCAGGGCCCTTTCTCCTCATGTGCCTTTCTTAGAATATATAAAAATCTGCCACCCTGATGATTGCTTCAGTGTCCTGTCACCTGATAAAACTATACATATTTACCATGTACTTGTCCTAAATTGTCTTGTACTGTAATTTGTTATCTGTTTTTGCTCATTTATGTATTGTTAGGCACTGCAGAACCTTTGTGGCACCATATAAATAAATAAACGATAATAATAATAATAATAATGTAATCCACATTTTATTAACTTGGCAACAACATGAATTTGGGTATGAACGTGTATATAATAATGTCTGTAATTGCTAACCATATAATTATTAATCTAATTTTGAAAGAAAAACATACAAACTTTATGCATTCTGTAAACCTTTACTGAATATTTTCAAACAGCAATGTAGACTAAATGAAAACATTAAAACAAAATAAATGATAGGCACATGATGTGCCATTACCATTAGGGGGGCTCTTTTTTGTTGTTGGCCTTCACCTTCTTCTGCCTCTGGGTGCGGAGCCTGTAGGGGGCCTTGTGACCCTCTTGGAAGGCCCAGCGATGGGGGGGGGGTCCAAGGGGACAAGTGTGATGGGCCCCGGTGATCTGAAGGGCCCCAGAGCTTGGCCTGTTTGTATTGGCTTTGAGTCAGTGACTGTGTGTCCCCCGCCGCCCGGCCATCAGGCCATCTACTGTGCCGCCAGTGACTACCGTCCGCCCGTCTGTGTGTGGCCGCTCGGTGAAGATCCTCACTCTGTGGGTGCGCTGCCATCATGGCTCTCCTGTGTGTGTGTGTGTGTGCGGTGCAGGCCGCAGCCGCTCAAGGCTCAAAGACTGAGTCTGGGCTGTCTCCTGTCTGCACCGCACATGGACGGCCATACCCACACGCTTACTGAGCATGTGCGGCACCCCTGGTCATTGTCCCCTTCCACGCTCTGTGGCTGCCACCTGCCTGCCCTGCCTTCTCGCCGCAGCAGCCAATAGGACAGTCGGAGAACAGAAGTGAAGTCCCCGGTTGGAGGCAGGGCTCTGGAGCTTTGGAAAGTAGAGAAAGTCAAAGAAACAGAAGAGTGTCTCTGTGTGGCTCACCAAAAGAGAATTGGATATTAAAATATAACCTTTATTAGTTTAATGGTAAAATGTAGCAAAATAAAAGACACAAAAAGACATAAAGACATTTGATATGTAATAAAAAGGATATTACTACCCTCACAACGTGGACCCCCCCACTCCCAATGAATGCATGTGTTCACTTTAATAGTGATTTCAAGAAATGCTAGAGAGCTGTCTCAATTAATTAAGCTCCAAAGAAGGTGCTAATGCATTAAGTAGTCAGTGCAATATTATTAAGGTCACCTTTCATAATTTAAGGTAACCCACTGTGTTGAGAAAATTCAACTATAACCCCCACCCGGTGGAGATATGGCAGATGTAATTATAAAGGTTCCGATACAGCATCTGATTAATATCAGCATGCGCCTAGATACCCAATACATGGCCGAGTATTGCAGCCGCCAGGTAGGTGAGGAAACACGGTACTCTGTACGGAGTTACCGTGCAGTCTGACTGTGTGCCAGAGTACCGAGGTCGCAGTGCGGGACATCACCCACTGCGCCTCTTAGTCGCACAGACTGTTTGGTCCGGAGACTGTTCGTACTCGCACTGGTATTTTTAAGCTAGACAGATCAAAATATACATTTCAGTGGGGAGGGGAGAGGGGGGTAAACCACGAAGTGTACAGTCGGTGTACGCTTCACTAATGAGCTTCGTCAGGAGCCTAATCAATTGAGACAGCTCTCTAGCATTTCTTAAAATCACTATTAAAGTAAATACATGCATTCATTGGGAGAGGGGGGTCCACGTTGTGTGGGTAGTAATATCCTTTTTATTACATGTCAAATGTCTTTTTGTGTCTTTTATTTCGCTACATTTTACCATTGAACTAATAAAGGTTATATTTTAATATCCAATTCTCTTTTGGTGCACCACACAGAGACACTCTTCTGTTTCTTTGACTTTCTCTGTTCTTAACCAGTGTCCCGTGGTAGCACACCCTCAGTATTATTACTATGACAATATGTACAAACTATAATCATATGAGGGGTCTCTCTATTCCTAATTGAATTATATTTCCTGTGCGACTAGTAAAACTCGTTTTGTGTAGCTTTTGAAAGTATAGGTGAGGACAGGTCAAGGAGCTCATCTCTGCAGTGAGAGTCAATGTTATTGTCATATATATTTATTGGTACATGCAGAAAAGTGTTGTGTGGGTTTGGGATCATGCGGGGGGGGGGAGGGGTGCGCAGAAATATTAGATTACAGGGCCAGCCATACAGATCTACGCATTGGAGACTGCAGAAGGGTAATAGTAGAAGTCGAGGGGCCAGAGGTTTTCTATGCTGCAGAGCCCTGATTGCATAGCAACTGCATGAGAGTGTTAATCATCTCTTGGGTAGCCTGGCCTTGATTTTCCATCAGCCTGATGGTGGCTTGCTGTTGGACACGGGTCTTCATGAGTGTTAAGTACCATGACCGATATTCGAGGAGGTCATTCCGAATCTCTCTATGTAGAGAGTTCATAGAACGGACCTCACCCACAAGGCGACTGGTTGCCCTATAGATACTGTATGATGATTTTGCAGGGCAAGTTGATGCATTTGAGACGCCTGTTGGTTGAGGCATGATTCAGTTTCAATAGTAAAGAAAAAAAGCATGCAAATTGACAGGAGCACTGCAGTTGAAGCAGATCTAACATTTCAAAGAGATTTGGGTGAGGTGTGTTAATATCTAAAATGCAAGGTAAAAATAAAGCTGTCTAGCAACTGTGGGCTACATGCAATAGCAGCCATTATTTACCCTGCAGAGAAACAATATAAATGTATTTGCTCCCCTTACATAGAAACATTGTATGTTCCAAATACAAAATGACTGGCTTTTT
This sequence comes from Crinia signifera, assembly GCF_055691185.1. Classification (NCBI taxonomy): domain Eukaryota; kingdom Metazoa; phylum Chordata; class Amphibia; order Anura; family Myobatrachidae; genus Crinia; species Crinia signifera. The sequence goes on along the minus strand of NC_139217.1, from coordinate 140,833,541 downwards.
TGCTTTACTGAATCTGGCACTGTATCCAACCCACACTGTATGCAACCGACACTTTTTCTAACCTGCACTGTATAGACCCGCACTATATCCCACACAGTATCCAACCTGCACTGTATCCCATACTGTATAGGACCCACACTGTAACCTGCACTGTATCCCACACTGTATCCAACCTGCACTGTGGGCCTGATTCTGGTTGACTCGCCATGCGGTGTATATTTGCTGCTTAAATGGCCATCTTATGGTGCCCAGCAGGCGAGCTAATGCCCGACCACCGCTGCCGTGCAAACATCCCCGCTGCTTTGCAAATGGATCTTTAGCATAAATCAAGCTAAATCATTTGATGGACATCCTGTGACATCAGCCGCCTGCCTCTGACAGGCAGCTGCCCATCTGCATTGGGACGCCCAGCGTTTTTCTGGGTGCACCAACCCATCTATGCAACAGCCCCCTGCCCACCTATATCCCTCCCCAATCTGTGCAAATGCCTTAGCAACTGTGAAAGTCGCTGAAGGAATCCACATCGGCCCTGCACATGCCCAGATCTGTCACTCTGTGAGTGTGTGTATAATGCTGGGCGGAGTCATAGGCTAATAGCCTATCAGTGCCTCTGACTCCGCCCACACAGAGTGACAGAGACCCCAAGGTTTGGGACAAAGGGCATTCTATAGGAGGCTCTTGCTCCACCTAACATACTCCCGCTGCTCCACAAACCCATCTAAATCTACCACAATCCCTCCCCCACCCACACCACCACTGCCCCCACAGCACCACGACAACTGCCCATCACTCAACCAGTGCACCCCGCACCTCACCGGCCCACACCACCCACACGGAAAGCATCTGAAAGTGTAACTCCAACACCCACAGTTTTCCACACAACCCCCCATACACCCTCCCCCACCCTTTTCACCCTCTCACCGCGCCATCCCCCACCCATACCACCACCACACCCACCCACAACACCACCGCACCCGCCCCTACACAACCCGCAACACACCAGCATCCACTTGCAAAACACCACAACCGCACCTCCACCACCCACAGTACACCCACCCCTCCCCCATGACACACCAGCCTCTCCCCCATCCCTCACCCGCGCCAACTGTGCCCGCCCCTCCAACACCGGTGGCACACCCGCTGCTGTCCATCCCCAACCCAACTATAGCAAACCCGCATCTCCCCCACCCACACCACCCAGATGCGAACCCGCAACCTAACCAAACCACACCACCCACACGGCCCAACCCGCACCTGCAACTCCACCACCCACAGTATCTCGCAAACCACCACTCCCCCTCCCCCAAGCACCAACCCCTATAAATAGCACCCTTACACCCAACCCACACCCACACAATAAATATGTTCACAGCCCCTTATGACGGTGTGAAGAGCGCCCATAGGGCACGATGATTTACCTAGTGTGTATATAAGTGCAGAACCAAAACATTGGTCCCTGGTGCGAATGCCCCGGGGACCAATCAAACCAGAATCAGGCCCTGTATCCCACAGGGTATCCAACCCGCACTGTATCCCACACTGTATACGACCCACATTGTAACCTGTACTGTATCACACAGTTACTGAACTGAACTGAACTCTTTTTATGGTTGGGAAGATTTTAGTGAACTGCTCAACAAAAGGCGGATTGATCAGTGCTTTACATAGGTATTAAGTACTACTACTTTAGAGCAATGATATTCCACACACAATTCTTAGTCAATTTTTGTTGGATTGTTTTCTATTGAAGGTAGTTGCAAATTTGTTTGGTTATTGCTAATATATTACTAATTTACAGAAAACTTTTGAACAGAAATAACTGCGTGCGTGTGTGTGTGTGTTTATGCTGCTGCCAATATTCAATTGATAAACTATAGTATGCTGATGTCCTTGTAAAGTGAGATACTCAACTCATTGTGTTGCCATCCTTCATACTTGCAGCAACCATTAAAAGCTAATGCTGCCATCTGCTGGAATCATCTTCACAGTATTTTGGACTATAGATTGTAAGCTTACAGCAGGGCTTTCCTACCTCCAAGTCTGTCTGTTGTTACCTATTGTAGTTTGTTTTATCACTGTCTACTATTGTAAAGCGCAACAGAATCTGCTGCGCTATATAAGAAACTGTAAATAAATAAATAAACATTTGAAATGTGTATTGCAACCATCATCACAACACAAGCAATACATTTTTTTTTAATAAAGTCCATAATGGACACAAGGTCATAGGTTTACATGTATTAATTTAGAACAAATGCAATACACAATCATATTTCCAAGATGGGGATTGGATTTCAGCAGCAGGCCATAAAAGAGCTTCTACCATATCTAGTCCAGTGTTACTTTAATTTAGCATTTAGGCAGAGCCGGCTCTACCGTTAGATCCCTATGCCTTAAGGGGTTGGAAAGTGGGTATTGGTGGCAGTATGGGGGGGGGGGGGGGGCAGTAGGTTGAACTTTTGCCTAGGGTGCCGAGAAGCCTTGCACTAGCCCTGCATTTAGGTTAACATAAGCCTAGCTTAACTGTGAGATGCTATAACAGCAGATCCATCTGACTACGGACAGTTCTCTAGATTTCAGTAATACTCTCATGTTTTATAGAAACATAGAATTTGACAGCAGGTAAGAACCATTTGGCCCATCTAGTCTGCCCCTTTTTTTACCCTTCAGGTAAACTCAACCCTTTTTAATCCTTATTTCTTTGTAAGGATATTCATATGCCTATCCCAAGCATGTTTAAATTGTTCTACTGTCTTAGCCTCTACCACCTCTGATGGGAGGCTATTCCACTTATCCACTACCCTTTCTGTGAAGTAATTCTTTCTAACATTTCCCCTGAACCTACCTCCCTCCAGTTTCAGTGCATGTCCTCGTGTTTTATTACTTGTTTTCCTTTGAAGAAAATTTCCCACCTGTACTATGTTAAAACTCTTGATATATTTGAAGATTTCTATCATGTCCCCTCTTTCCCTTCTCTGCTCCAAACTATACATGTTAAGATCTTTTAGTCTATCCAGGTAAGTTTTGTGATGTAGGCCATGAACCATTTTAGTTGCCCTTCTTTGTACACTCTCCAATGTATTTATATCCTTCTGAAGATACGGTCTCCAGAACTGGACACAGTATTCCAGATGAGGTCGTACCAATGACCTATAAAGTGGCATTATTACGTCTTTTTTTCTGCTACTGATTCCTCTCCCTATGCAACCAAGCATCTGACTAGCCTTCCTCATTGCTTTGTTACATTGCCTCCCTGCCTTTAAGTCACTTGAAATAGTGACTCCTAGATCTCTTTCCTCCTCAGTAGTTTCCATTATAGTACCCTTGATACTATATTGAGCCTTTGGGTTTTTGAGTCCCAAGTGCATAATTTTGCATTTTTTAGCATTAAACTGTAGTTGCCATTCTCTTGACCAATTCTCAAGTTTACTTAGATCATCAGTCATTTGATTTACCCCTCCTGGTGTGTCTACTCTGTTGCATATCTTTGTGTCATCTGCAAAAAGGCATACTTTCCCTTCAATACCATTTGCAATGTCACTAACAAAGATATTAAAGAGCACTGGTCCAAGTACAGATCCCTGGGGTACTCCACTGGTAACATGTCCCTCCATAGAATGCACTCCATTTACTACAACTGTCTGTTTCCTATCCTGCAACCAGGTTCTTATCCATTTAATTGTTTTATAATCCAATCCCACACTTTCAAGTTTATTTAGCAGCCTGCGATGTGGGACAGTGTCAAATGCCTTACTAAAGTCTAGATATGCCACATCTACAGCCCCCCCTTCATCTAGTATTTTGGTCACGGAGTCAAAAAAGTCAATGAGACTTGTTTGGCATGATCTCCCTGCAGTAAAACCATGCTGTTTTGGATCCTGTAAGTTATTTAATTTAAGATATTCCACTATTCTTTATTTTAATAGTGTTTCCATTATTTTCCCTACTACTGATGTAAGGCTCACTGGTCTGTAGTTACTTGCTTCTTCTTTGCTTCCGCTTTTGTGCAGTGGAACTATCCTGGTTCCAGGATAGTTCCGGGTTTATTCTGGTTAATGTTATTTTTAACATAGTCATCCAATTCATTATAAGACTTTTTATTCAAGGATCCATCCACTCTCCAACACTAATTTCCCTAATTTCCTCCTGCCCACTTTGTCTCCCTCACACACTCTCAATCCACAAAATCTTCCCAGTCCCTCCCACCACATTACTATGCTCTGACCTTTAGTCCAGGGAGCTGGGCCATCCGAACAGGTCAGGGATAAAGAGATGTCGACTGGGAAAAAATGTCAACCATACTGTCTATCCATAACGTAACTGCAGCATAAACCTAACTTGAGCCTATCCCTAACCTGAGCCTAACCACAGCCTAGCACTAACCTGATCCTAAGCCTAACCTGAGCCTAACCACAGCCTAGCACTAACCTGAGCCTAAACCTAACCTGAGCCTAAACCTTACCACAGCCTATCCCTAACCTGAGCCTAACCCTAACCACAGCCTATCCCTAACCTGAGCCTAACCCTAACCACAGGCCATCCCTAACCGGAGACTAATCCTAACCACAGCCTATCCCTACCCACATACTGGGCCTTATTCTGGTTGGAGCGGCCAAACGTGCGTACGTTCCAAAACAACGTACGCTATCCGTACGCGGCCGTTGGGGTTAAGTCCACCCACAACTCAGCCGCATACGTACGGGCAGAAACAACGTCGAAGGGGAGTGGCGTACAAATGTGCGTACGCCAACGTACACGGACGGGCCAGCCCTTACACTCCGACAACTGGCGTACAATTGAGCGTACACCACCGTTTACGGACGTCTCTCGGCCGTCTTCCCACCGACTTCTTGCGGCTATCTGAGCGTACGCCAGCTTGCACGGACGGGTCCCTATTGTTTTCAATAGAAAAGTCAGCTTATGTCACCGCTCGTGAGAGTGAGCGTACGTCCGTGTACGCTGGCATACCCTTCACATATATGGACCTGCAAATCTTGCCTTTCAACTATAATTATGAAAATTAATTAATTGATTGAATTAATTAATGGGCAAAATAGTGCCCATGGGCTTAAAACATTGCTGAAACATCCTTTGTAGGTGTTAGATGTGGTTTATGTTACTGTATCATAAATACAAAACCTATGTTTGTATTAGAGTGAACACGTTGACACATGTCGACTTGTGTAGATTGAGTGTGCTACTGTGTAAAGTCTATGAAAGCACGTAGTGAATGTGTATAACTGTTTAACAAATACCTACCTTAGCATATATAAGCAGGTCTTAAAAAGATTCTTACCTTAAATTAAACAAACCTTTAAATGTAGAGAAGTATAGAAAGATAAGCTTCCAATGTGTTTGAGTGCTGTGTGTGGCTTGCAGGTAGTGAAATCATGGTTTGGACTTAATAGACTGCAGCATTGGTTATTACATTCAGGTGTATGTGTTTGGTAGTAATCAGCGTAAATTAGCAAACCCAGGCGCACGCTGGCATGCGGTATCTGTAGGGGTGGTTTGAGATGGCGGTTGGCGGCCGCCTGTTTTGTGTCCGAAATGAACGGTGCCTTAGTCGATCGTGCGGTAGTAGCACCGCTCATTTTTGGTGCACACCCCCGTGTACGCCCATATTTACGCCCATTTTCCCTCATTATTTCGGCCGCCCCCAATGCCCGTACACTCGCGTATAGGTTTTTTCGCACGTAGAGACCCGTCCGTAAGCGTTGTGGAGTGTTCGCGCCTGCGCATTAGCGAATGTACGCATGCGCAGATCATAAAAAACCCCGGGACGTACGCGTACGGACCGGCCGCTCCAACCAGAATAAGGCCCACTATCCCTAACCTGAGTGTAACCCTAACCTGAGACTAAACCTGACCACAGCCTATTCCTAACCCAATCCAAACCACTAACTTCAGCCTATGCCTAACCCTATGTACAGAATAACCTACCCCCAGCCTTTCCCTACCGTCAGCCTACCACTAACCCAATTGTTCATGATCTAGACATAATTCTAGATTCAAAAAATCAGACAATTCCTAATGCAAGTATTCTCACCAAGGAATCTGTGAAACATAGACTCTCAAACATGGTACATGTACAATAGAGCAACATACAGTGTAAATTGCCTGCTCCAGTACTACGCCAAACAGAGACAGAAATAAGGAATTAGCAAAACGGATGGTGTAATGGTTAGTATTACTGCCTCACAGCACTGAGGTCATGGGTTTAATACCCACCATGGCCCTAACTGTGTGGAGTTTGTATATTCTCCCCGTACTTGTGTGGGTTTCCTTCGGGTACAATCCAAAAATATACTGGTAGGTTAATTGGCTCCCAAAAAATTAACCCTAGAATGTCTGTGTGTGCATGTACATGTGGTAGGTAATCTAGATTGTAAGCTCCACTGGGGCAGGGACTGATGTGAATGGTCAAATATTCTCTGTAAAGCGCTGCGGAATCTATGTGCGCTATATCAGAAACTGCTAATAAATAAATAAAATAAATGAACCACATATAACACTGCCCAAAGAAAATCTACGAGCCAACACAATCCTGAAGAAATCCTCACAATGTAGGAATCTCTGATTTAATTAGAATATAAGCACCTGCAATTCCTGAAAAAGTTTTCTATTGTGGAAGTCAGTTTAGCTGTACAAAATTAATCTCCAATGAACAATATAAGAGATTATTGTTAGGCACCAATTGGTTGTACAGATAACAATAATCTCGATATACAGCAAATGATGGCTCATAACATTAAAACACTTGTTATTTACATCCACTGAAGAAGAAACAATTGTTGCAGATCTTACTTTGCTGAATGTGCCTGTTACTTGTTATTAAGCGATACCACTGTGATATGCATCCACAAAAGAGAACTTTTTCAGGAATCGCTTATAGTATAATCAATTCAGTGATTTCTATATTGTAAGGATTTCTTCAGGAATTTGTTGGCTCTTAAATTTTGTTTGGGCAGTGTTATATGTGGTTCATTTATTAATTTCTTATTTCTATCTATGTTTGGCGTGGTACTGTAGCAGGCAATTTACGCTGTATGACGCTCCATTGTACTGTGTTTGAGAGTCTACGTTTCCACAGATTCCTTGGTGAGAATGCATCAAATGCTTATATCTTCAGGGCCACCGACAGGGGGTGCCGTGGGTACAGCTGTTCCGGGCCACGGCCTCTGGGGGGGCCCGGGCAGCTGCCCACAGTGGCATGGCGCCACCCCCCGCACCCGCACAACGCCTCCCCCACCCGGCGGCCCCCCAGCCAGGCATGTACAATACACAGTGCAGCCTGCAGAGCGCTGTATATCTTGTATTATGATGTAATACAAACGTATGTGTTAATACCATTGTTATATTTTCGCAAATTCACACAAAGTCAATTGCATATGCCCCTCAGATTATTTATTATATTTAATCACATACTAATGGGGTGACCTATCGTATATGTATTCATGTGTGTTGAAGTCCTGTGTGTTGGTCAATCATATTATATTCCAACTATTAAAAGTTAAGTTTTAATAACTATAACAAATCAAGAGTGCTCCACAAAAAGAGAGAGTACTTTTCTCCTTTTGCTTGTCCCTAATGCTAATGTGTAGTAGCTAAAGTGCATTGTGTAATTACACACTTTAACAAAAAAATAATCAACTATTGTATCTAGTTACATATTTGTACTCCCTTCACAGACGCAACAACTGCTTATTCTCATCTACCTTGTGTTAGATAACGAGGCTTGTAGAAAATGATCCCCCTAGGCCTATTCCATAGTGAATTATCCTTCCAAATTTGAGTGACGTGTCTTCCATTTTATCGATTTTTTAGTTATTGTTAATATTTAATTAATAGGGTCAGATGCACTAAGCTTCATAAAATGGAGAGTGATGAACAAACAACCAATCAGCTCCTAACTGCCATGTCACAGACTGTGTATGAAAAATGTCATGTAGGAGCTTATTGGTTGGTTGGTTATCACTCTCCATTTTATCACTTTTTAAGCTTAGTGCATCAGGCCCATAATGTGTGAAGAACGATACCCACCCACCTTTACTTATGAGTAATTATTACTGCTTATACCATTAGGTCCTCTAAATTAATATTGTATTGTTTGCAATGTTTGCTATGATTCAGAATCAATAAAAACAACAAAAAAAAAATATTGTATCGAATGAATGTATCTTTACATTTCCTGTGTCTTATACAAGACCTTTTTTATTTCCTAGGTGATGTCATGGGTTAGTAGAGTTTAATGTTTATCGGTGAGGAAATCTTGAAGACACAAGGATTATAGGTGACCACGGCTTGTGATTTTGATTGTACCAGTGTGATTCCACGCAGATGGAAAACTGTAAAGGCGGGTGAGCATCAGTAAAACAATACACAGGGAAATAAACAACTTCCTATTTTATTGAATTTTTTTTATATTGTACCATGATAAAAAAAGGTCATCTTTTAGGCTGTCTTTAATGAATCACTACATTTAAATTGTATATTTGCAAAAAAAAAAGTTTTAAAAAGAGCTGATAAAATAATTAATGGGTCTTATTTTGGGCTCTTCCCGAAGCACTCACCAGTCCTCTTAACCCCTTCAGTGGTGTTTTTCATCTGGGGCATGACACATCTCCCAGGGTGTTTTTTTTCTGAGAACTACTCACCACTGAAGGGGCTGCCATTGGCCACCTGCGGCTACTCATGCTCCCCGGGTCTGCTGCCGGTCCCCTGCTGCTGCTGTTCATCCATCAGCCATTTGGGCACTCGGGGGTATTCGGGCACGTTTCAGCACTCTAGTATTCTAGTGCTCGGGCAGTTGGGTGATTGGCGGGGGAGAGCGGCCATGTGGTTGGTGCTGCCAGATGGTGCACCACTGAATACAAAGTAACAAAAATGGGCACTCACAAGAATCATAGGTTCACAGCAGTTTTAATCCAATATCCAATGGTGGATGTTTCAATCCATAGAGGATCATCATCAGGACCGGTTCAAAATAGTACAAACATCAAGCATCAGGGCATCCATCCACCGGAGTGAGTGTAACTGCACTGTCGTCTCCCTGGGCCAGGTTAAATACCCATGTCCATTAGCAAAAGTATACACCCCATGAAATTACATCATACCAAAAGACAATGAACAATACACTCTATTTAACTACAGAATCAATAATAAATCAAATTGCAACAATAACCAGTAACATGTTTAATTAAAAAAAAAAGTTCTGGGACACAGGAATAATCATATCTGACAAGCATGGATTCCCCCGGGACTGGAAGTGCGTCATGTGTTTCACACCTGCTGCCGGAAGTCCCTTGTGCATTGTACAGCCCGGAGGGGCGGCGGACACGCTGTAAACATTATCTTACAGTTATACTAAGTGTAAAAGCGCATCAGTGAGATACTCCTTTTTGCTACAATAAATAATACATTAAGAATACTGGTGAGTACTTCCAGGAGAGAGAGAGAGAGGGCCAGATATACCAAGCTTCAAAAAGTGATACAATGGAGAGTGATAGCATCCAGCCAATCAGCTCCTAACTAGTATATCACAGGCTGTGTTTGAAAAATGACAGGTAGTTGCTGATTGGCTGGCTGTTTATCACTCTCACTCTCTCCATTTTTGAAGCTTGATACATTTGGCCCAGAGAGAGAGAGAGCGCGCGCACATTTGTTGGTAGCAGCACTCCGTCATATATAGAATTAAGAATATAAACTAGTTTAGTAATGTGGTGCGCTCTGGAAGGTACTCAGGCTGAGCGAGCGTAATGAATGTAAACCAGGCGGTGATAAGTGAAAAAACTACCTAGATCTGGTAATCACATTAGCATAGCCCAGTCCACAGAAAGCAAATATACTAGCACAACACCCTCTTCAGAAGAAAAGTATGGGACACACAATCAAGTTCAGCATTAGTTGAAAAAAGTAGATTTATTCGCTTGGTAGTAGAATGCAGACTTTATACAGCCAAGTTATCAAAGAAGTGGCTTCAGGACAACTCTGTTAATGTCCTGGAGTGGCCCAGTCAGAGCCCAGAATTGAATTTGATTGAACATCTCTGGAGAGATCTGAAAATGGCTGTGCACCGACACTTCCCATCCAGCCTGATGGAGCTGAACAGGTGCTGCAAAGAGGAATGAATGAAACTGCCCAAAGATAGGTGTGCCAGCTGTGGTATCATATGGAAAAAAACTTGAAGCTTTAATTGCTGCCAACAAAGTATTGAGCAAAGGCGGTAAATACTTATGTACATGTGATTTCTTAGGTTTTTTTTTTTTTATAAATTTTCAAAAATCTCCCAAAAACTTTTTCACATGGTCATTATGGGGTATTGTGTGTACAATTTTTAAGGGAAAAATTAATTTATTCCACTTTTGATTAAGGCTGTAACATAACAAATTGTGGGAGAAGTGAAGCACTGTGAATACCGGATGCACTGTACATTCTATTATGCTTGGCTATATTATTCTCAAAACTAATGTATATACATAGTTTCTAGAAGGATTAGTGTAATCATTGTCACAATGTATAAAGTGATGAACAATACCCATAAACTCACCATCGGCAACCTTTTTGCCGCACACTTTAACAAAACTTATTTAACTTATAACTAAACTTAGCACTAAAAATAACGAGACAGACACAAGTGCTGGCGTTTAAAATATATTGTCAAATTTATTAATTGACATTTAAATATCTCTGACTATTAAGTGGTAGGCGGCCCTAAAGAACGGTCATAGAAAGGAGGGGGTAAAGATCACACACACACCATTCAAACATCGCTGGTGTTCAACTCTCCCAAACACACCCACCCGTCCGAGTGGTGCAGCCATACCCTGTCCAAGGGGCATGCGCTGACGGCATATCAAATGCCGGGAGAGCGCACCCCACTATCCTCAGATGATTTCAAATATACAAGACCGTTCTTTACCGCCGCCTGTAAAGAAGAAAAATAGGGATGGGAGGGGAAAGCTGGATCATAGAGGAAGTTCACCCTGACTTCCTTCTGCCTTAAGCATAGACAGCTCCACCCTACACCCTGATTGGCTAATCCCTACAAAGTCAGATCCTAACAACTTGGTACTTAAAGTGCCAGCAGCGCAGGTACCTTCGGAGGTTTATGACACCTCCTGCTTAAAACAGCCCTCGGTTTTCTTAAACTCACCATCGGCAACCTTTTTGCCGCACACTTTAACAAAACTTATTTAACTTATAACTAAACTTAACACTAAAAATAACGAGACAGACACAAGTGCTGGCGTTTAAAATATATTGTCAAATTTATTAATTGACATTTAAATATCTCTGACTATTAAGGTGTAGGCGGCCCTAAAGAACGGTCATAGAAAGGAGGGTGTAAAGATCACACACACCATTCAAACATCGCTGGTGTTCAACTCTCCCAAACACACCCACCCGTCCGGGTGGTGCAGCCATCCCCTGTCCAAGGAGCATGTGCTGACGACATATCAAATGCTGGGAGAGCGCACCCCACTATCCTCAGATGATTTCAAATATACAAGACCGTTCTTTACCGCCACAGCTATGCCTCAAGCCGCAGCACCGCCACCACTATAAACGCACAGCACTAGAACTAATCCAACTAAACAAATTGTCAAGGAAGATGGCCATTCCTTCCTGACTCAAATGGACCCCGTCCGGTCTATACAGCCTGTCCCGCTTGAATGCAATGCCATCATGGCAGATGACGCCCCCTCCATTTGCTAGCAAATAACGCTGGACTGCAGCGTTCACCTTCTTACGGGCGCCATCCAAGCGGGGACCAGACCTGGCGTTCCTCCACACCCTCCTGGGGATCATGGAGGACCAACTGGAAACTGGGCAGCACCTGTGCAATGATATGCAGATCTCTAATAATGACGGACCTAAGCTCTAAGGCCGTGCAGTGCCCCAGGTCGTTGCCACCCAAGTGCAGTATCAGCACCTCAGGGACTCCAAAGTCCCGCAACGATTGCAACAGCAGACTTTGCAAATCACTCCAACGCATTCCTCTCACACCAATCCATCGGACCCACTAGGCCCGCGGACACACACACGCAGCCGAGCTCCTGAGACCTTGAAGCCCAATGCACGAATGAGTGGCCCATCACCCATATCGACTTGGCATCTCGAAAACCTGCAATATGTCAGTAAATAGGTTAACCAGAATGCGAAGGCAATCAACACGTGCCACAGGCACACCAGGGGAGGAGATGGAAGAAGGAGAGAGGAAGAGAGATAAAGAGAGAGGAGAGAGACCATGGCCGACCGGACCTTGAGACACATTGCACAGAAAACCCCCGGAGTAAACTAGCAGTAAGTACGCCATATCAAATTGAAATTAGTCGAATTGTGCCCCCAGGGGAAAGTGGACCACCTCAAGACTCCCGCTAAGATGAGACGAGTACTTATGCGTCCAGTGGGCCATGGTCAGGCAGGACAGAGAGACCAGGCCGAATGTATCTGCGGAATGCTGCAGAACGCCATCGACCCAGAGACTGAATCTTTGTGTCGGAATGGCCCGCCGCAGCAGCAGATGTGGCCGCCCCGATCCTAAATGAGTGCGTACCAAACTCCTTTGGATCGAGGCCAAGAGCGCCCAAAGCCCGCCCCAAGACATGGCAGAACTGGTACTTGGTCAGCGATGAGCCGTTCAAATGCATGAGCAATGCTCCAGGGAGGTCGGGCCGCACCAGTGCAAAGGCGTTAGCCATTTCCACCGGGCAGATCCCTTCCACCGAGCATGGCCGCAATGACAGCCAGCGACCCCTCCCAGCCTGGTCAGTCTTTGAGCGGCGCAAGCGGCACAAAACCAAATCGACCTGTAAAACCACGTCCTCCCTCAGAAGCGGAGGAGGTCGAGACCTTGAGGGAGCCACCAGCTCACCGACCCTGAAGGCTCCATGGAAAGCCATGGCATAAGCCAAGCGAAATAGCTTGACTTCAAAGTCCGAGCGGCATATGTCCCGTAGCAGTAGCGCACGCAGGGGGGGTTTCTGAGTACCCAGAAACCCTCCCAGAAATCTGAGGGCCCGATTCTGAAAGCTGAGGGTCCCCTCTTTCCATAGGTACAATAATTTTAAAAATCGGCCCTGGGGAACCGGAGATATATGACTTCAAAGCAGTGGTCCCCATCCAAGCCTGTTAATTGCTATCCCCAGTCAGATATTTCAGTTTCTTTCTGACTTAGAGTTTTTATGAGGGTATATTCCAAAAGCTGGGACTCTCCCCCTTTGGGTCTACACTGCTGTTATGTATGTGTGTGTGTATATATATATATATATATATATATATATATATATATATATATATATAATTTATATACATTTGGTCTATCTATAATACTTTAACTGACCCGGCATATACTGGGTCACCTATGTGTCCATCTCCGTGCTATGCTCCGCCCCTCTGGAAACCCCCTTCTGAAAATCCTGCGTTTGCCCCTGCGTAGAGACCCCAAAAGAGGGGGCAAAAGGGAGATATCAATCGGCCGCCGACTATCTGGAGCCACAGGTACGGCTCGCCGCCAGTCCCTCAAGGCTCGAGCCACAATAAAAGATTTTGCAGGGTCCGACCTCCCATACAGCGATGAGAAGAACGACACCCCAGCTAACAAACGTCTGACAGTTGCCACCGAGTGGCCTCCAGAGTATAAACTCCACACAAAGGCTAACATGACCTCACGAGGAGTCTTACCTGCCTGAGGAGCGGACAGTCTGAATTGCTCCCATTCAAGCCAGCCGGCCTGATAGCATCTTAAAGTCCTAGGAGCAATGGCCTGCATGGCTAGTTCCTCCATGCCGGCCTGATGACCTGCCAAACATAATTAGGACAAGGTTCACCCACCAGGTCCGCACCAGGTGCCAGGGATCGAAACTTTGCCCATTCGCCTCTGGACAAAGCATCTGCAAGGAAGTTGTCAACACCTGGCACATGGCGAGCCACAAAATGTACATTAACCTGCAGACAGCGGAGCACTAAGCGAGCAAGCAAATGCACCACCGGCATTGATGACGCGCTTTGCTTATTAATGGCCTGCACCACTCCCAGGTTGTCACACCAGAAAGTGATGCATGCATCCCTCAATCTATCGCCCCAGAGCTCCATGGCCACCACTATCGGGAAAAGCTCCAGCAGCAGCATGTTCCTGGTGAGCCCCTCCCTCACCCAATCGACGGGCCAGGTGGAGGCGCACCAGGATCCATGTAGGTAGGCCCCAAAACCCACTCCCCCCGCAGCGTCAGTGAATAGCTGTATTTCCTCGCTGTTCCGAGGGGGCGAAGGCCATATCAGGACCCCATTAAACTGCCGCAAAAATACCTCCCAAACCCGCAGGTCACGCTTCAATTCTGCATTTAAACGGACAAAGAACAATGGCCGGACATTACCCGCTAAAGAGCGTTCAAGCTTTCTGCAGAATACCCTCCCCATCGGTATGACCCTGCAGGCGAAATGGAACAGACCCAGTAGGGACTGCAGTTAACGCACGCGCAACTTGCCGGAGGCCAGTGCTTGGTCGATTGCCCCCTGTAGCCATGCAAGCTTATCAGTGGGCAAGCGGCAGCAACCAGCAACCGTGTCAATCTTAATGCCCAAGAAGGATAGGCACGAATCCGGCCCCTCCGTCTTGTCCACCGCTATCGGGACCCCAAAATGGTTAAATAGATCCTGCATTCTATCAAGCAGAGCCCCGCATCTCGGTGACCCCGCAGGGCCCACGCACAAGAAGTCGTCCAAATAATGGGCAACCCCCAATTCGCCGGAGCTCTGCGTGACGCACCAATGCAAGAAACTGCTGAAGCATTCGAAGAACGCGCATGGCACTGAGCAGCCCATGGGGAGACATCTGTCGACATAGAACCCAGAGGGAAGCTTAAATCCCATAAAGCGGAAAGACTCAGGATGCAGGGGGAGGAGTCGGAAGGCTGACTCTATGTCGACTTTTGCTAATAATGCCCCCACCCCGAACCCCCTCACTATCGCCAGCACTTCTTCAAAGGATTGGTACCGTACATGACACAATTCCTCAGGAATAGCATCATTCACGGACCGACCCGGTGGATGAGACAAGTGTTGAATGAGGCGAAATTTTCCAGCCTCCTTCTTGGGGACCACGCCAACCGGGGAGAGGACCAAGCCCGGGATTGGAGGGGAGGGAAAGGGACCCACCATCCTACCCAAGGCCACCTCTTTTAACACCTTCTCCAAAACGACGCGCGGCATTTCCATGGCAGACTTCAAATTCCTAGGGAAGCCGGACGTCACCTCCCCCACTACGGGGAGGCGAAAGCCGCTATCAAAGCCACTGCCGAGAAATGCCGCCGCGTCCTTAAGGGGATATTTGCAAAGCCAGCTGGCCATACGCTCCCCTTGAACTGGTGAGGGAGCCCTACTGAGGAGGGCCCCCGGGAGCCTGCTTGGGAGCCTGACCACCTGATTTAGGTTTTGGGCAATCCTTAACTGCGTGGGGACCCCAGCACTTAGAGCAGAGGTGTTTAAATCTGCAACGGTTCCCTGCTGGGCAACCCACCCCATTAAAGGCAAAACACCTCCCCGCCGCGGCCCCCCCGGCGCCCCCTCGAAAAGACGAAGCAGCCCTGCGAGGGGGAGCTGGGGCCGCAGGCACTGCCAGGGCTGCCGGCACTGCCGTGGCTGTAGAAGATACTGGAGAGGCCGACCACTTCAAACCCATCCAGATCTCCACATCCTTACATCCGAACTTCATGATGTCAGAACCCGACTGCTTCCGTCGGAATTCCTCGTCATAGGTCCGCCATGAGGTACCCCCCTCGTTCACGAACATGGCATGCATCATACTGTATGTATGTAGCGCACCATGTTCATGTGCTCTTGAGGCCTAGTCTCCAAGTAGCACACCGCAAACATAAATAAGCCCATCTGCCATCTCTGGTACGTGCAAAAGGCCTCTTCCCCAATGCCACCCCGACGCTTTGCCTCCCGGTAGTCCTTCTCCGCCTGCGCCGTCATGGTAAAAAAACTCACATATTTTCCTTCATTAATCCTGTCCCTCACGCTGCGCCTAAGGCCCCTCAGCACTGCCATATTCTCGCAGTGCACTACATCGCCCTTAGGATACAAGGGGGACCCTGAGCTCCCACTAGAGGACCGGGACCGACGACGGTGCCGTCTGGAGCATCTGCGCCTGCATCTAGATCTGTGTCCCCCCTCCTCCCCAGACGTGACTATCTCTGAATCTTAAGAGGTAGATGAGCCAGAGCGCCTACGCCTGCGCCTCTTGCGCACAGTTGCCGACTCACCTGAAGCTGCTGCCGCAGCCGGCACAGCGACAGCTCTCGAGGGACCAGCCACTTCTTCCCGTGGAGCCGCGGTAACAGCGGCTGTGGAGACAGGGAGGGGAGGAGCAACCAACGCCCCGGCCGACTGAGGGGGCTGCACAGCCGACACTGAAGGCCTGTCTACCTGGGGTGCCAGGCCTAAGGCTGCCAGGACGTGAGCTGATACCACCGACGGGCTCAGCGCTGAGGCCTCGGGAGACGTAGCCACAGGGCTCGCTCCAGGACCTTGTCCGGGGGCCTGTCCTATCAAGGGGCTGAGCATGGACACTAAGCGCTGCACCGCAAACGCTGTAGACCCCTGGTCTCTCGACACTGTATGGGAAGGCACCACCAGTGTTACCGTTGCCGTGGGAGATGCCACAGTCACAGAGGCCCTGCGCACGCGCTGGGACAGACGCCTGGCTCTGCTCAGCCACTGCATCCTTGCCCTGCGCAAAGGGGACATGCCCAGCGCAGCAGGAGCAGGCAGTGGGGGAGAACTCACAGTGTCAGCCACCAGCGGCGCCACTACAGGACCCAGAGGCACCTGCTGCGCCCTCCTAGCCAGTACAGGTATCCCAGATGGACGCCCCGTCCCCGTGCTGCCAGTGCCCTGCCTCAAATCCCCTGAGCAGACCCCGGGCCTAGTTCTGGGGGCCCCTCAACCCCCACGCCCCCTGCGGGCCACCCCGCTGGCCGGCCCCTGTCCCCCTCTCCCCCCGCGAGCCGACGGATGAGGCCGCGCTGTATGCGATTGTTACGATTGTTAATGTATAAGCACCTTAATGGGTGTTTTCAATGTTAAATGCCCCCCCTATAAGATTTTTAATTGTATAAGCACCTTAATAGGTGCTTACAATGTTAAATGCACCCCCACGCCATGTCCTCCGACCTTTTCATACCCCCACTATCCACGACGGCGTGTAGTTGATTTTACAAGCCCGAAGCGTGGCGAGCGAACGCGGATTACTTCACATGTATTCCGCGTCCCCTCACGGGGCTCGCTGTGCTCGCCACACTTCGGGCTCAATGGCTCGCTGCGCTCGCCACACTATATAAAATCAACTCCGATGTGGATAGTGGGGGTATGAAAAGGTCGGAGGTCGCGTACCGCCGCCCCTCCTGGGCTCGCTGCGCTCGCCACGCTTCGGGTTGGCATTGATAGTACGGGTGGCGTGGGGGTGCTTTTAACATTGTAAGCACCTATTACGGTGCTTATACAATTATTTATCTTATAGGGGGCACATTTAACATTGAAAACACCCATTAGGGTGCTTATATATTAACAATCGTATACCATTGTATATGCCTTACAATGGCATACAATTCGATGGTATACAATTTAAAATTGTATAACATTGGCTAACATCGCATTGCATCGCATACCATCGTATGCCTTATGGTATGCGATGCGATGGGCGCCGTGCTAGAAAACAAGTACCCAATATTCATGTAGAGATCTGACAAATTATAACAGAACTCCACATTTGTTTTGACTTGTGGCAAATGAAAGTGCCATGTTATACATTGCCGCCTACGTTCTACTTTTTTATTCAGTCATCAGGCTTAATCATAGAGAAATTATATTACAGTAAAACGTTTCGAGTATAGTCGCAGCAACACAGATTTATGCAATGCACGGCTACTGTGGCCTTGTGGGTTTGCTAATCTTTTTGCAGAGTTTTGTATGAAACTGGAAATTAGTGTAGATTTTCTTGTCATACAGCTAAATATATTTTATATTATGTTTGGAGAAAAAAATGTTCAAGAACAACTTAGATCTGTGGAGCCCACCAGAGAAGCTATTAAAGACCTGGAAACCCGCTGACCAATCCGCCATGGGCCGCTATTACAAGCCGCTACAAGAAGCCGGCGGGTTCCGTCATTCCCGACAGAAGTGGACTCCTGCAAGCAGCCCCCAGCTAAAGGACTGACTATCCCCTTTCACCCCACAGACAGGGTAACATAGGGAGAGCGACCAAATACCACTGACCCCCAGCAAATAGCTATATCTGCTTGCTCCAAACAAAAACATCCTGAAAAGGAGTGTAAACTAGCGATGTGCACCGGCCACTTTTCGCGTTAGCATCACCCCTGGACTGATACTGAACACTTAGATCACCCCTGGACTGATACGGAACACTTAGTATCACCCCTGGACTAATACAGCACACTTGGCAGCACCCCATGAATTATATGGCAGACTTAGCTCACCCCTGGAATTATACGGCACAAATGCGGGCACCTTTGGACCAGCGGCGTAACTACATTTTGGGCGCCCCCCCGCCGTTAAAGGGAGGGCGCCCAGTCACTCGCCCGCCGACCGCCGCACCAACCCCCGCAGTCTTACCTAGGTTCAGTACGCGCTGGTCCCGGCTCCCTTCTTCTGCTATGAGGACCACCACAAAATGTCCGCCCCCATACAGCAGACAGTTTCAGAGAACTGTGTGCTATATGGGGGTGGCCATTTTGTGGTGGTCCTCAGCAGCAGAAGGGAGCCGGGACCAGCGCATACTGAACACAGGTAAAGACTGGGTATGGGGGGTTTGCGGGGGTTGGTGCGGCGGGCGGCGGGGTGTAACGTAACTATAGCACTGCAGCCCCCGGCGCCCGCACATGCATAGTGCCCCCCCGGGGCCCCGGGCGCTGCGGTGCTATAGTTACGCCACTGCTTTGGACTGATACGGGACACATGTGGGCACCGATGGAATTACACAGCACACATGCAGGCACCCCAGGACTGATACATCACACTTAGCAGCACCCCATGAATTATACAGAAGACTTGGCAGCAACCCATGAATTATATGACACACTTGGCTCACCCCAGGAATTTTGCGTCACACATGCGGGCACCCCTGACCTGATACAGTACACATGGAATTATAAGGCACAGATGGCGGCACCCATGGACTGATACGGCACACATGGCGGCAGACTTATACGGAATTATACGGCAGATATGGCAACATTCCTGCAGTAAAAAAAAAAGAAAAACTTGTATTATTTTAATTTAAAAAAAGAGCAGCACACCTGGAATTATACGGCAGACTTAGCAACACCCCATGAATTATACGGCACTCTTGGCTCACCCCTGGACTGATACAGCACATTTAACAGCCCTTGCAGTAAAAAAAAAAAAAACACCTTTTTTTTTTCTTTTCATTCAAAAAAAGGGCAGCTCCCCTGGACTGATACAGGACACAAGGGGGCACCCATATAATTATACGGCACACGTGGGGGCACCCCTAGACTGATACGGGACACAGGTGGGCACGCCTGGACTGATACGGGACATATGGGGGCATCCCTGGACTGATACGGGACACATGGGGGCACCCCTGGAATTATACGGCACATATGCGGGCACCCCTGGACTGATATGGGGCACTGGGCAGCACAGCTGGACTGATATGGCACACTTAACACCATAGGTGCCGATTCTGTGGGTGCTTGAGGGCCTGAGCACCCACGGAAATTGATGAGCACCCACCCACTCGGCAGCGGCCCACCCGCCCATGTCCCACTGCACTCCCCTTTATGTATTTTGCACTGTTGCCATAATTTGAATATTGGAGACAACTGTTCTGCGTAATATAAATCAGTGTTATTTTGTGGCCATGCCCCTTTCCCAGGAAGCCACTACCCTATATTTTTGGCTTGAGCACCCACCAGCAAAAACATAAATTGGCACCTATGCTTAACACCCCTTGCAGGTTCAGAAAAAAAAACACCTTTTTTTATTTCACTTAAAAAATGGGGGCAGCTCCCTTGGACTGATACGGGACACTGGGCATCCCTGGAATTATACGGCACACATGCGGGCACCCCTGGACTGATACGGGACACTGGGCACCCCTGGAATTATACGGCACACATGCCGGCACCCCTGGACTGATACGGGACACTGGGCAGCACAGCTGGACTGATATGGCACACTTAACACCCCTTGCAGGTTAAGAAAAAAATAACACCTTTTTTATTTCAATTAAAAAATGGGGGCAGCTCCCCTGGACTGATACAGGACACTGGGCAGCACAGCTGGACTAATTTGAGGCAGCCCTGTTGTAAAAAAACAAACAAAAAAACTTAGATGTCCCCTACAGTAGTCCGATATAATAGCCCCCCTTAGTAATAGCCTTAGTAATGCTCCCTTTGTAGTTGTAACCTAAATAGTTTTCCACTTAGTATAGTTTCCCCCTAAGTAGTTCCCCCTTAGTAGATGTACAAAAGTTCCTGCACCATTAGTTCCCCCTTAGTAGATGTACAAAAGTTCCTGCACCATTAGTTCCCCCTTAGTAAATGTACCTTTAGATTCCCGATGTACAGTTGTCCCCCTTGAGCAGCCCCAATTAATTTATGCAGCCTCTATTTGTTCTCTCATTAGTTTGTCCCCCCTTAGTATGTCCCCCCACAGTGTTATTTTGTCCCCCATAGCTTATTCCTATGTGCAGACAGCACGGACGCATCCGTGCTGTCTGACTTCCACTTGCCGAATGAAGATGGCGCCGGAGCCGGGTCTTTTATAGAGATCCGGTCTCGCGAGAATCCGATGCAGGATGATGATGTTTTGGACTCGGGAAGATGGCGGGACCCGGCGAACTCCTCGGATCCGGCCTTGGATAAGGGAAGTTCGGGCGGGTTCGGATCTCTAGGATCCGAACCCGCTCATCCCTAGTGTAAACAGTTTATTGCATTTATATGTATATTCATTTATTTTTATTTACTTATTTCTTGCAATTTTTATTTTAATCTTTTTTATCTTATTTTACTTCTATTCTGAGTCTCACTTTCCTCTTTGTCCTTTTTATGGGGGTTATTCTGGTTCACTCCTTCTGGCAAATTCCTTCTTGGATGGACAAAACCATGTGCACTGCAGGGGGGCAGATGTAAAATGTGCATAATTAAAAGCTCCAACTGTGGTCTTAATATTGTTGCTCTTATGAAAATGTAGTCAATCCATACCCTCCAACTGTACCGAATTTGCCGGTACAGTACCGTTTTTTAACGGTCTGTACCGGCAAATTAAACTTGTACCGAATGTACCGATTTTTTAAAGAATTGACAGCCGGGCAGAGAAAGCTGTCTGTGCGCTGCCCGGCTGGATCTAGTTTTTGACTTTATGCCGTATAGTCATGTCAAAGCAGCAGTGGCAGCAGCCTGGTCCGACGCTGTTATCAACTCTCCCTAGTCTGGACGGCCGCGAGCCAATAGGAGCTCACGGTCCGGCAGCCGCTCATGATTGGCTGCCTGGACCGGGAGCTCCTATTGGCTCGCGGCCGTCCAGTGGGATAATTGAAAATAGACCAGGCTGCTGCCGCTACTCAGCCATCTTACTGCACCCCCCCTGCGGCGACCGCACTCCGATCTCCTCCGAGTCCCTTGGGATCCCGGCGCCGACATCAGCCTGGGTGCACTGGGCGCATGTGTACACATGTCACTGCAAGGTAACGGACGGCTATGCGGGAGACCACCACGGGTGTCTTCCGTTCTGGAGAACTTGGGAGTATAAAGATGGCGGGTATACAGTGAAAGGAGGGGACAGTGGGGAGAGAGCACGCAGGAGAACATACCCAGCCAGCCGGGCAGCGCACAGACAGCTCTCTCTGCCCAGCTGTCAATTCTGTGGCTCAGGCTGCACTGACTGAATAATAAAATCTCCTCACTTGACTCTGTTATACTGTACTCTGTCCATCATGTGACATGTGCACCTGCTGCAGCTCATGTCACATGGTGGCTTGGTGGACTGCTAGCATATTAATTAAGTATATTTAATATACTTATCTATTATTTATTAAATAAGTATTAAATATACTTATTTAATATGCAAGCAGTCCACCAAGCCACCATGTGACATGAGCTGCAGCAATTGCTGGGCCAGGGGGCAGGGTGCCTGGGGATGTGACAACGCCCACTTTACCCAAGGCCACACCCACTTTACCCATGGCCACGCCCCTCCCTAAATGTGTACCGATTTCTGCCCTTCAAATGTTGGAGGGTATGTCAATCTAATGAAAAGACGTGTTCTGAAGACACACCCCTACAACTATGAAGTCTTTAGTAGAGGAAACATGTTAGTTTTATGGTCATGTACACCGGAAGGAGATGAAAACTGTGCATTGATTTTTATGAACGACTTTTAATAAATTTGATTGGACGTAATGTAACAACATTTTATTGTATGAACTTCTAAAGTCCTACAGGTTCATCAATCTCCTCTCAATCATGGAGGTTATTAGGGCACCGATCCATTGTTGTTTTATATTTATATGTATAAAATATAGACACGTTGGGGTTTATTTACTTAAATGGGAGTTCTGTTTCAGATGGTATGTTGCTATGGGCAACCAATCAGAATCTACTTCTTATTTATTTAGCACCTTCTAGAAAATAATAGATAGTATCTAATTGGTTGCCCATAGCAACATCCCATGTGAAATAAAACTCCCATCTCAGTAAATAAACCCTGTTGTCACTGAAGCACTTGTATGAATGTAAGAATGTAGTGCACTATATTGCTCTGCCCTCCCCAATTCTCTGCCTATGTAAAATATCATCAGAGGAGCTTGTAATAACTGAGCGAGGAGAACACAAGGAGAAATCCAGGAGTAAGATGCTACTACAATCTGACATTCATGCTGTGTTCAGTACGCACACAAAAATCAGATTTAAGGATAGTTACTTCTGTATTGAACACTGAAGGCACAGGAGTTTTACCATTGATGAACATAACAACCACCACATTTTGTGTCATCTACTCTAGACGCGACCTATTCCACCCACGTGACACCAAGATGGCTGCCTGGTACCTTTTGCTTTTTTTCTGTAAAGCGACTTTGAGTCCTGCTGGAGAAAAGCACTACATCAATGAAAATCTTATTGCTACACATTTACTACTGTACAATCTGAATGATTTACCTAATGGCCAACACTAGAGGGCATAATCATTCTATAAAGCACTTTCACAAAATCACAGCGTCCTAGAGCTTCAGCATTTTTTTGATGGTACCCCAAGGCCAAGAAAGTCTGTAAAATGGATACAATTTGGCAGATTGTGTTTACCTGTCATCTTTTGGTTCAGTTATGTATTTAGCTTCTATTTGTTAATTTATTCTATCATTGCATATCACATTGACCATAAATAATTTGATATGGTACTGGACCACCAACCCGTTGCAACTTGCAATACACTGCAGCACCCAGTTTGGGAACATCTGCCATAAAGGATTAGCATTACTTTTGAAATTTGCCCTATTTTTTACCTGATGATCACTAAGTTGAACCAAACCTCTGACTAATAACAATCAACATCAGTGAAACCAATCTGGGGCCTGATTCTAGTTGACTCCCTAAGCAGCGTATATTCGCTGCTTAGCTAGCCATGTAACGTAGCCCACCTGGCGATCAAATGCTTGTGAATGGATGTTTAGCATAAACTGTTGCCTGTCCTTGTGTTTCCCTCCTATATCCCTATAGATTGTAAGCTTGCAGCAGGGCCCTCTAACCTCCAAGTCTGTCTGTTGTTACCCAGTTTGTTTTATCTCTGTTACAATTGTAAAGCGCAACGGAATCTGCTGCTCTATATAAGAAACTGTAAATAAATAAACATCGATTTGCAAGGGAGCAAACAAGAGCAAAATTATTCAATGGTCGCCGACCATCAAATAATTTTTCCCTGTTAGCAAATATAAGTCAGTGTTGACTGACCTATACTTGTGGTGTCCGCTCCGAGAATAGGGCAGGCAGCTGCCCATCTGTGTTCGCATGGGGACACCCAGCTCTTTCCTGGGTGCATCCACCATTTTTGTCCCCATGTGACAGCACCTGCCCCCCCCCCCCCCCCCCAGGTGAACGCCTGTGCAAGTCGCCGAATGGCATCTGCACAGCAGCCCTCGACATGCGCGTATGTGAATGTAAGCATGCGCAGAGCAAAAACATTGGTCCCCACTCCCCAGGGCAAATACGCCGGGGACCGGTCAAACAAGTATCAGGCCCCTGAACTCTTGTTTTCAATCACAGTGCTAACTACTTGTGCTTAATAAAGAAATCTAGACTTTCCATTAACCTTAATTTATACCCTTTTTGGAACACGAGTCCAACCCAGGCCAGACTCCGTTCACACAATGACTCTGGCTCGTGTGATTCCCACCGCTGCTCCAACCCAACATATTACTATTTCCAAGCACTGGGGATCTGGCTCTTCCTATGCTGTAAACAGGAAACTGGACTGATAAACGGAGTCACCCCTTCAAACTACCCCTTAACCTAGGTTATTTTTCAGGGACCCTTTCACAACCCATGTTAAATCGAATTATTGTGGCAGCTTAAATTAAACAGATTAAACAGAAAATTCTGATTCTGATTTGGAAAAAAAGCAAAAAAAAAGCAAAGTAGCTGCTATTTAAGGGGAACAAAAATATTTATATTTTTCTGTGCAGGACAAATACTGTCTGCTTTTGCATGTGCCCACATATATTAGACAACTCAGTTATTATACGGCAATTCCAACCATTCAAAAGTTTGGGGTCAGTTTTTTTTTTATGAAGATAACATTAAATTAATCAGAAATTCACTCTATACATTGTTGATGTAGTAAATGACTATACTAGCTGCAAACGTCTGAATAAAAAAAAAAGTTTATTTGTTGGTAGATCACACACAGTACAAAGAAGGAACTCAAAAATACAAACTTATAAAAGTATATATAGAAAATGTAAAGAACCATTTGTAATGAAATTTAAGATGTAATCCATTTTAACAATTTTATAAGGAAATAAAAATAGAAAGAGAGGTCTGAGTAGTGAGGGGGAAAAGAGTAGAAAGAAGAAAGAGAAGAAAAGACAAAGAAGGGGAAGGAAAGAAAGAAAGAAAGAAAGAAAGAAAGAAAGAAAGAAAGAAAGAAAGAAAGAAAGAAAGAAAGAAAGAAAGAAAGAAAGAAAGAGAGGGTGAGTCCTCAGCAAGATACTGGAATAAAAATAAAAATATATCCTGATTCAAACAGCATGGCTCGAAATCAAGTAGTGAAGGGAGAGGTGATTTGCTGGAGGGAAACCCAGGGAGACCATGCGGAATTTAATTTCTTAGAAGAGTTTTTAAGGATGCTTGTCATATATTCCATGCAATACACATGCCAAACACGGGGTATTATGGAGTGTATGGAAGGAGCAGTTGGTTCATTTCCAGTCCATAACAATTTGGCAGGTGGTCACAGAAACGACATGCCACATCATTTTATATTGTTGTTTGGACAGTGTTGGAACATCTAATGGGATACGGTCATTTGGAATGGGCATAATTAATAGATTTTGCTTCAAGCATTAGCTTGGTTGTCCCTACGAGGTAGAAGTCAAGTACTTCAGTTAATTTTATAGCCTGAAAATTTGGAGTATACTGTAGGTCAGTGGTTCCCAAACTATGTGCCGTGGCGTAACAATAAATATTGCACCCCCCCAGCCGGGAAAAATTTTGCGCCCCCATTTCCCCCACCCCAGTTAAAACACCCCCCCCAGGGAGCAGGCAGGGGGGTCCGTGCGGCACAGGTGTACCTGCGGCGCTGTCTAGAAGCCACGGTGAGAAGGTTCCCTGCGTCGCTGTGTAGTGAGTTGGCACCGGGCCGCCGGGTCCCTGCAGTGTCTTGTAAATAAGAAGTCTGACTCTAGCGCTATCCGCCGTGTGGCGGCGCGAGAAGCGCTTCTGATTTCGAAAACACTGTCCGCACACTGATTGGCTGAATCTCAGCCAATCAGCGTGCAGCCAGTGTTTTTTAAATCAGACAGCGCCGCAGGTACACCTGCACGGACCCCCCTGCCCGCACCCCGCTGCACCCACAAGGAGGCGGGAGCTGGGGGCGTAAATATAGCGTTATAGTTACGCCACTGTGCCAGTCCCTCCAGTATGACAGATGCAGCAGGGAGTACACAGGAGAATGAGATCCTGCCTCTCCATGCGGGAGCCGGCACCCACGCAGCCCCCGCTCCCCCAAGCAGTGGCGAGGGCTGCCTTACACAAGCTACGCCACTGCTCAGAAAACTTGCAGGGGTGCCCCAGTTTGGTGGTCCAGGACCAATGCAAATTATTTATGGTCATTGTAATAGGCAAAACCAGTGCTGGTAGCGGCCAATCATAATATACATATGTGGGTGTGAATCATGTCCCTCCTAATTAAACTTAAGGATGATATATAAACACAATTGACTTTTTTTTTAAGTTTCTCAATAAGAAACTTTTGGACTAGGAGTGCCATGAAAAAATATGGAAACTCTAGGGTGCCATGACTCAAAAAAGTTTGGGAATCACTGCTGTAGGTTAATTTCAGACAAAAGAGGCGGCAGAGACTGAGTCGGATTTCTGAAAGATAACAGAACATCATCAGCATATAATGCAATTTTGTGTTCAGATAATCCAACCTGCACACCTGTGATGTCTGAAGTGCTTTGTAGGGGTGAGAGTGGGCATCCTTGCCTAGTACCATTTGTGTTTCCAAAAGAAGAGGATGTAAAGCGGTTAACAGATACTGTGGAAGATACTGTGACAGTGGCGTATTGATATAGGGCTTGAATACCTTGGAGAATTTTACCATCAAAGCCCATCACTAGTATTTTGGCATATATTTTAAGGTCAGCAAATGTCTGATTTTTAAAGGAATATCTATATAGGTGTATAGAGGCCCATTTCCAGCAACCATCAATCCAGTGTTCTAATGGTACTTTATGTTTGCTAATCACATTAGAATACTAATGGATTATTAATAGGGTGTGGATCAGTTGGTCACCAGCAAGTTGTTAGACAGTCTTTGTTTTGATTAAAACCTTTATCAAGGCACATTGTATATCAGAGATATATAATGATCCATACTTAACTAAGAATAAACAACAAATGATCCAATAATGAACAGATATATATGTGCTGTCCGGTGCACCTCAGTGGAATGCGCATGATCCAGAAGTCCGCTAAATGATGTGGGCGGACTGCACCGAGACCAGTAGTCAGATCACTCACTGAAAAGGACACTGCATTGTGCGCTCAACCTCAGTGGAACGCAAGGGTTCCTTGATATCCGTCATGGGCTTCACCACTATGCCACAGACTCGTTACGTTACACTGCGGTTCACATCGATGGAACGCATATAGCGAGCTATACCATAAAGGGACTATCATTGCTGCAGCTCATGATAATAGAATGCACATTGTGGCCTTATTCCTATAAATTAGATAAAATACATAGATAAATACATTCATAAATAGAATAAGTATTAAACATTAATAGAATAAGTGTAAGGGCAATTATGAAATGGAGTATGTATACTGCCAGGCTGATCTCCTCCAGATTGAGGTTTACCACATTATACAGCTGACGATTACATTCTCCAACTAGCACTAAGCTCCTTGATAAAGGTCCATTGTTTGAGGACTGAAACATCAGGCATGGTTGGATTTAATCATGATGCTTGAATTGACTCATCTGATCACCTGCTGAAATAAATAAATATTATTTGATTGACAACACGCCTATGGACTGGTGTTGTACTGGCGAGTGCCCCACACTCCGGATCATAAGATTTGGGGAATAAATATATTTTGGGTAAATTTACCCTTTGTTGGGCACCCCACTGTTGGGCTATACAGTGCTAGTGCGGTCTCTCTACTGGATGGTATATATATATATATATATATATATATATATATATATATATATACATATATATATACAGTGTCGGACTGGGGCAAGAAGGGCACACCAGGGAAATGCACTCACAGGCGCCCACCAAGGGGCATGGTCTTTTTGAAGGGGTGTGGCCACCTGACCAAAGAGGAGTGGCTATACACTATGTGATTTGGGGCCAATGTCATTAGATTTCGGCACTTTGGGCCGATAATCGGGCGAAATCGGCCCAAAATCGCAGGTGTGTGATATCTGATCTGTAAATCCCCCACCCTGATAATAATGCACATAGGTCCCACAGATAATAATGCAGCAAATAGCCCCACCAGATAATAAAGCACATAGGTCCCCCACATACAAATAATAGTACAGCACATAGGTCCCCCCACATATAATACAGCACATAGGTCCTCCTCACCCAGATAATAGTACAGCACATAGCCCCCCCCATATAATACATTACATAGGTCCCCCCACTCAGATAATAGTACAGCACATAGGCCCCCCCCCCATATAATACATTACATAGGTCCCCCCACTCAGATAAAAGTACAGCACATAGGCCCCCCATATAATACATTACATAGGTCCCCCCACTCAGATAATAGTACAGCACATATAGATGGGGCAGGTCCCATCTTGGCTACCTATGGCGAGAGGACCACCAGCTGGCCGTGGCGTCTCCGGATGAGTGCAATACCAGTGATCATCCACCAGATGTCACTTTTGAAAACCTCTATGCGCATGCGTAAAATTTGTGCTGCAGCGCGTGCATGAAGCGCAGGAACTACAGTAAATAATTTATTGTCCCTGGCAAGCCTAGTCAGCGCCTCTCTCACACCGCCGGCACGAGCATGATCCCGTCTCTTTGGAGGAGAGGATCATGCTGACGCCGGTTGGAGAGGCACTGCATTTGTTTGACACGAAGGAGCGTCTCTGATGGACGCTCTTGCGACCCAGTTGTTCAGACATTCCAGTAATGAGACGCTTTTGCATCTGAGTTGTTATTACGGCAGGGTACTACAGTAAAGTGCTTTACTACTATTGTGCTGTGTCCACCAAGCTGTACTGTTCTATAGATAGTGTACACACTAATAAATAAAATTACATTGAATTGCGTACAGAATCATTACATTAAATTATGCTGTACTGTATTGTACGTCTCATTGGTTTTGTTGAAAGGTGATGGCCTTTGGCTAGTACAGTATTGTAGTTTTAACACAAATAAAAATTCCGGTTACCAATAAGGCTTTCTTGGCGTCTAAATTTGCATGGGCGCTTGAGCGTCTACACGGGTACTATAGTGGTACTATGCTGGAGCGGCACGGACGCTAATGCGTCTCAGTATATGTTCTAACGGTGGCCACATTTTGGTGTTATGACATTCACAGTAAGTTACTGATTCGTATAGGGATCATTTTACTTTTACACACAGTACTGTTACAGTCATGTACAGTAAGCTCGTTGAAGTGATACAATGTCTGGTTTTTATCAGTGGTCAATCAGCTGCTACTGTATACTGCAGTACAGTACATTACTGTGCTGTATAGTACCTGTCATTTTTTCAAGCCAAGCATGTACAGTACAGTAAATTCACAGTTACTGTAGGAGCTGATTGGCCAGTGATAAACTACTCACTACTCACTGGCAGGCGCGCAGAATGCGACGCTTGTTCCGCACAGGACGCACGTGATCAGGGCGCCATTTTTATTGTCTTTCAATAAAAGAGATGGCTGCACCACGCAGAGCTAGGCCCTTCATGCGTGGAAAACTCCTGATCCTGGTGGCTTGGCGGGACAGGCCCCTGGTGTCCAACAGAGAGGTGGTGGAGGCATACCAGGAGCAGTGTTCCCTCTAAGCTGTGCGCACGTGCGCGCGCACACAACTCAACAGGTGTGCGCACAGACATGACAACAGAGCGCACAAAGCAGCAGTGGTCCCTTTTTGCAGTTGTGGACTCAATTAATGTGTGTTTCACCCATTAACTACATTGTGTGCTGTGTTTTGAATGTTAAATATCATTTTGAAGTAAAGTTAACACAAATGCTGAATGTCATTTTCCAGTTATATATAAGTGACGCACAAAAATTTCAATTTCCTTCCAAAGTTGCACAGCCAAAATCTTTTACCGCACACAGCCTTCGTAAAATTAGAGGGAACATTGACCAGGAGGCTAGCCAAGCCATCAGGGTGCGCTTCAGGAGGGAGAGACCAGTGAGGGCCCTCCAGCGCCGATGGAGCGACCTGGTCCGTCGGGACCCCCAACTGCTGGACTCCCTAAGGGAATGTAAGTACTGTACAGTATTGGGTGCTGTATTTTCTGCTTGTTGCCATGGGGGATTTCCTATTTGTTTTTAATGTGCTGATTACTGTACAGCATACTTGCCTACTTTTGAAAATGAGTTTCAGGGAGAATATACTGTAGTTGGTTGTAGAATTTTGCACAGGTTGAGAGGGCATGTCATGCTCCACCCAAAGGGCCCGTCTAGTTCCATACTGTATATGGAGATATTGTGAAAAGAGATTGTGAACATGGCACCTACAGTAGAAGCATGGGTGTGTAGTGAGAGGAATCTTTTAAAATAGTCATTTTATAATGTACAGTATATTATATCCAAATGTAGATGAGCCCCAAAGCAGTTAGTAAGAGCTACAGTACTATACAGTACGTGGTAAAGTGCAGGGAAATGGTGCTGATGATTCAATGTAAATGTACAGTACAGTATCTTTCTCTCATTCCTTTTTTCCCCAAAACATTTAACAATGTAATCTGGGTTAGGTGAAATGAGGGAGATTGCTAGACTAATGAGGGAGATTGCTGCTACAGTACTTCAGGGAGTCTCCTGCAGAATGCAGGAGGGTAGGCAACTATGCTGTACAGTACATGCTTGTTGCCATGGGTGATTTCCTACAGCATTTGTTTTCAATGTGTTCCAGAGCTGGCCCTAGTGGCAGTGCCCCATAGCACCGCCACTAGTTCTACCTCAATAGGCCACACAGCTCCTGGCCAGTTCTGCGAACATTGGGTGCATTTTTAGCTGAAAATTCATCTTACGGTATTTGCATTGTTATGAGACCAGGACACACAAGGAGTTTTTGATGATTACAATAATATGCGGCATGCCTACAGTATATTCTGTGTACTGCTGTGGCTGTACCTGCATATGGAATGCTACAGTACGGTATGTTACAGTGATTTCCATGAGTACACTATTTCATACTGTATGCATATACAGCCTCAGTCACACACAGATTATAGGCATGCTGCATATCATTTTATGCCTAGCTGCTGGTGCCCCTAGGCATTCCAAACACCCTAGAAATTTGTCTAATTTGCCTATGCCTAGGGCCGGCATTTGTTTTCAATGTGGACGTTACATGCCTATTGCCACATGCTAGTTTCCTACAGTATTTGTTTTCAGTGTGTTCATTACATGCCTGTTGCCATGGGGTGATTACATGCTAGTTGGCACCAGAGATTTCCTACAGCATTTGTTGTCATGGTGGTCATTACATGCCTGTTGCCATGGGGTGATTAAATGCTTCTGTTGTTGGCACACAGGATTTCCAAAAGTATTTGTTTTCAATGTGGTCTTTACATGATTGTTGCCATGGGGTGATTACATGCTAGTTGGTTGGCACGAGGGATTTCCTACAGTATTTGTTTTCAATGTGGTCTTTACATGCCTGTTGCCATGGGGTGATTACATGCTAGATGGTTGGCATGAGGGATTTCCTACAGTATTTGTTTGCAACACTGTGACAAATATTGTAACCCCAGGTACAGTATTATTGCAGTACTGTATACAGTACGATACACATGGAGGGCCACACTGGTATTACGTGGGACCCAAAATACTGTATTATTATAGGATACACATGGAGGGCCCCACCAGTTTTATGTGGGACCCCAAGTACTGTATTATTATAAAGTAGGATACACATGGTGGAACCACACTGGTATTACAGTATGGGGGACCCCAAATGCTGTATTATTATAGGATACACATGGAGGGCCCCACCGGTATTATGCGGGACCAAAAGTACTGTATTATTATAGGATACACATGGTGGAAACACACCGGTATTATGTGGGATCCCAAGTACTGTATTATTATAGGATACAGATGGAGGGCCCCACCGGTATTAACCGGGACCCCAAGTACTGTATTATTATAGGATACACATGGTGGACCCCACCGGTATTATGTGGGACACCAAGTACTGTATTATTATACAGTAGGATACACATGGCGGGCATCCAGGTACTGTACACTGTGTACAGTAAACTTTGAGTGAACACAGGAATTAAAGGGTACACTTGGCGTTACTACTGTATACACTTGTACTGCAGTCACCACTTTATTAAAACTTTATTCTGGTACACTGTACAGTATCCTCACATTACTGTACTTACAGCGCCTGATGGCCTGAAGTCTGTCAGGATCTCTCCTGACCAGGTCGCTCCACCGGCGCTCTAGGGAGCGGACAGACTGCTCACGACCGGTGTCTGCCAGAATGGCCCTACGGGCCTTTCTGTACGCCAGCAGCTTCTCCATGTTGCTGGAGAGAGTCAGATCTCTACAGCGCACCAGGTGCCTAAGCTCCCGGGTGCTGTATGGGTCTTCTCTGCTGCGCTGTGCCATTGTACAGCATACAGTACAGTAGTCTAAAAATGGCGAAGCGGGCGTCCTAGTAACACACGCTGTGTGCGACACATGACTTTCATCATGCGTCCCAAAACTTTATTTTGTTCTTGTGTAGTTTCACGGCGCTAGCATGGCGTGCTACTTCCGGGTTGGGTACGCTCGCCAAACTATCTAAAATAAAGTAACTCCATGCCAACGTGGATAGTTCATACCCCCACTATCCAAGTTGGCATGGAGTTGGTTTTAGATAGCGTGGCGAGCGTAGCGAGCCCCGCAAGGGGACTCAGACGCATGGCGCCATGCTGGCGCCGTGAAACTACACAAGTACTGTAATTAATTATGCGTCTCAGACTATTGTCTCCTTGGGGAGGGGAGGCGGCGGTTGACTTCATCTCAATACACATTACTCCCTGGAAGAGACAGTATTGCATTGCAGTTCATCTGGGTCACCATGCAAAATGTGTAATAGACAGTAGAAATGGAAGCAACAAATTGTTATGGAAACAAGTTCTTTTATGTACTGTACGTCTTAAGTTTTATTAAAATATCACTCTACAAAATATTCGAATAAAAGAAAAAAAAATTATACCGTAATCGAACACGGGTCTCCAGCATGAAGACCCACGCAGCTACCCACTACACTACGCAACACAGTTATGTGTATGGTCTGTAGAGTGCTGATATAAACCAGTGGCGAAACCCGAGTCCCGGCAATGTCTGAGACGGCCCGCCCCTTGGCGAAACCAGCGTCTGAGACGGCCCGCGCCTTTGTGGATTAGCGCTGCAGGGGATGTTGTAGTGTAATGTCCTGTAATGTATTTCAGGTCAGTTCAACCCCCCTCCACCCCTGGGGGGAGGGGAGGAGGCGGTTGACTTCAGCTGCATACACATTACTCCCTGGAAGAGACAATAGTGCAATGGTACTGTACTGTAGCCAAATCAAGTCCTCTTACTCTACAGTACCAACACTTCATGAACACCTACAGTAGCTGGGACACAGGTGTAATCGTTACTGACTGACACATTATAAATGATCCACAGGTGGAGCTAATTACTTCACTTACAGTATGATTCTGTGAGGAGACCTGTAAAACATGAACTGTTTTATTTGTCTAGTTTTGTTAAAACTGTTACATTTCATGGTCTAGTTTTAAGAAATATCACTCTACAAAATATTTGAATAAAAGAAAAAAAATTTGACACCGTAATCAAACACAGGTCTCCAGCATGAAGACCCGCGCAGCTGCCCACTACACTACGCAACACAGTGATGTGTATGGTCTGTAGAGTGCTGATATAATCTGTGGCATCCGCAGCCCCAGTGGCGAAACCCGAGTCCCGGCAGCGTCTGATACGGTCCTTTAATGAATTAGCGCTGTAATGTGATATAATGTACTGTACTGTATTTCAGGTCAAGTCGACCCCCTCCAACCCCTGGAAAGGGAGGAGGCGATTGACTTCAGCTGCATACACATTATGCACAGTACCAACAGTTCAGAATATTCAGCATCGGCTACGTGAACGATGCTTGTATAGGATCATGACACTACACAGCCGTTTTGCGCGCTCCGATGTTCACGAGCGACTCATTGGCACGAGCATCTCATCGCGCACGAGCGTCTCATACTGTAAGCGTGCTCTGTACGGCGAATGGCGGGTTTCCATTGGCACATTGCAATATACCACTCCAACTAGCTTGATGGAGCATTAGCCACCCAGTGGTGGCGGATTGTATTGCATGGCGTGCACCCACGCCCCTTGGCGGACGCCGGCGCAAGAAGAATATCGGAGCTCCAGGACCTCCGCCATGGCGGCCTGGCGGCAAGGATGGGACCTGCCCCATCTGTAGGTCCCCCCACTCATAATACCGCACATATGTACCCCCACATATAATACATCACATAGGTCCTCCCTACCCAGATAATATGGCACATAGGTCCCCTCCCCCCCCCATACAGCACATACCCCCCTCAAAAAAAAAATATATAAAAAAGTTAATGCAGCACATGGTTAGTTACCTACCAGGTTGCAGAGGGGGTCCAAAAGCACCTCACTCTTCACCAGCCGGGAGGAGACCTCCCGGGACTTCTACTTCCCCCACAGCCCCAGAGGCATCCTGCAGCCGGGGGAGGCGGTGACCGTGCGGGCAGGAATCTGTGGTTGGGGCCCCGGCGGCGACTGCTCCCGTTGTCTGCAACTGCAGACTCACTCCCACTGTGCAACATCATGGTGCGTCTGATGTCATGACGCAGCGTGACAGCCCCTCTTGCCTGTAGGGCTCCTCTGCCCTGCTTGCAGCCGCCGGGTCAGCCAATAGCTATTGCTATTGTGGCGGCAGCGGCGGGGATAATGAGCGATAGCCTGCAAAGGCCCCGCCCCCTAAACAAGTGGGCGGGTCAGAAATAATCGGGGCCCACCAGGATATTCCCTGGTTCCCCGCCAGGCCAGTCCGCCCCTATATATATATATATATATATATATATATATATATATATAGCAAAAAATTTGCAGATGGCACTCACAAGGTTATACGAAGTCTGCACGGCGGCAGCAATGATAGAACAAAAAGAATCAACACAGGCTTGTGTGTCAACGTTTCAGGGGAAAGCCCTTTATCATGTCTTGATAAAGGGCTTTGCCCGAAACGTTGACACACAAGCCTGTGTTGATTCTTTTTTGTTCTATCATTGCTGCCGCCGTGCAGACTTCGTATAACCTTGTGAGTGCCATCTGCAAATTTTTTGCTACATCTTTCCGCTGGAAATTGAGAGGCACCGCAAGTATCTGTACCCACTAGACGAGTGCCGGGACCCCCTTGCCCTATATATATATATATATATAGGAGTTGTTTAGCAGGATGGCACTCAATAAGGTAGCTCTTCGGTGCCAGGAACTTAATACAATAATAGAGAGCACTTACCCCCTTCCTTTGCAGGCGAGGATGGAACCGGCACACGAGTTTTAGTGAAGAAAAAAAGTGAAGTTTATTGTACAAGCATAATTTTGCACAAACAGTCAGCTGTAATCTAACAGCCGTTTCAACCACTTCCTAGTGGTTTTCGTCAGAGGTGAAGAAGCATTACACTGAGCCGTTTAAATAGCATACAATTGCGCCAAATTCAGCACCAGAAAGAGGCCAGTCAGACCTCCTGTGATGTCAGCAAGCGTCACATACAGTGAGTGACAGCGGGGCTTGGTTGCTGGGGGCGCGGCTCATGGTGAGTCATCAGGGAACTCCCGATGCGTCAGCTAAGTGCTGGCATCGGGGTTATCCTGTGTAATACATGGGACTTCATAGCAGATGACCGCGGGGGTACAGCGCCGACGCTGCTGCAGTCTGGTGGGAGTGAGGACAAAAGTGAGGACAAAAGTGAAAGGGGATGCGGGAACGGAGGTCTGATTGTCAACTCAGACCGTCAATAAGCATACACATGCGGGGGAATACAAGTGAACACATACAGGGAAATACATGTAAATAGCGCTGGAAGCATATGTATCTGTCGCCTGTTACATAAATGGCATGCAATGAACGGAATCTTTACAGTCACAATCACATAGTTGTATAACACGTTAGGTCACCTATATCCTGTGGTTAAGGAATCTGTGCGGAGCCATGGCATATACAAGACATATTCACAAATAGTCGACACCAGCATGTGTCGACCTGGGTAGTGACATGTACTGGATAAAATGCAAAACAGTATGCTGGGTATAGCACTCCTTTACAAACTCAAACCAATACATTATCAGGACACTAATAAGCAACCAGTGCCTGTCCAGTCGACACAGAGCCGTGTCGATCCCGGACCATATATACAAAAAAATTTAGTATTGGACTGTTCCTACACACGGCGGTGTAGGTCAACAGGTGGCAATAAACTTTAGTGTAACAGGATAACAGGATATATATATATATATACTGTATATAATAAAATGGTGTATATTTTAAATAAAATATAAATTAATATAATATTAAGAATTAATATATATTAAAATGTTCTCATGGGGTATTTAATTTAAAAACCATTTCAACTCAAAATGAGAGTTGAGTCCATGTTCATAAATGCTCTTACACTTATTTTATTAATGTTTTATATTTATTCTATTTTTTTATGTATTTATCTATGTGGTTGTGAGGACATGTCCTCAGTGCAGGAGGCCGGCGGCCATCCTCCTGTAGCCGCGGCCGTGCTCTGGAAGCCGCGGCCAGCGCAGGAGGGCTGCCTGGAGGAGGTGGATGGAGATCCAGCGCGGCCCGCAGCCAGTGACTGGCTAAGCGGCCCGGGGGAGCAGGAGGGCTGTCGGACCCAGACCCCTTTCCCGCCCCCCGCCCAGCAGCAGCAGCAGCAGATGGAGAGACAGCAACAATGGTGAGTTGCTGGTGGGAAATTCTGGCACTGTGGGGGCATTTCTGGCACTGTGGGGACATATGTGTATTTGGCACTGTGGGGGAATATCTGCCACTGTGGGGGCATATGTGTATCTGTCACTGTGGGGGTATATCTGGCACTGTGGGGCATATGTGTCTCTGGCACTGTGGGGGCATATCTGGCACTGTGGGGGCATATTATGTGTCTCTGGCACTGTGGGGGCATATGTGTCTCTGGCACTGTGGGGGCATATCTGGCACTGTGGGGGCATATGTGTATTTGGCACTGTGGTGGAATATCTGGCACTGTGGGGGCAAATCTGGCACTGTGGACATCACATTGTGCGGTGTAATGGGCATCACATTACGGTGTGGGGAGCATTGGGTAATTGCCATCACAGTATGGGGTGCAATGGGCATCAAGGTGTGCGGCATAATGTGTAATTAGCATCACAATGTGCAATCTGCAGGTACACAATACAATCAAGGTACAGGCCACGCCCCCCTATGATAGGCCACATGCCTAATTTTTCAGCGCGCCTCCGGCACGCACAAGCATTCAGCCTTCCAGAAAGATATGGGTATGGGCCAGTGCTCTGGACTTGCCCCCTAGGCTAAAAGTTGCCAGCCAGCCCCTGCGTACTGTCCTGTACAGTACCCAAAATACACATGTCACACTATTATTTGTTCCAAAAATGAACATTACACAACATAGCAGCAGTACCCCATGTATACATTGTTACACTACACAAGAGCAGTGCTCATAATACACATGCCACACCGCATAATAGTGTCCATTATAAACAAGCCACACAGTAACTGTATCATATATATATATATGTTACACCACAGAGTAGTATTGCCCATTATGCAGTAGTGGTGTCCATTATACTCATTATGCCAGCATTGATGGAATTACAGAAGAGGGAACAGGTCGCTGAGCAGGCTGGGGCAGGGGGGAGGGCTTACTAAAGCCCCATTATCATGATCACAGCAAATGTCCTCCTTTCCGTTAGGTTGTACCCCTTATAGGAAGGCCAAGCCAGTAACATAGTAACAGTTTGGGAGGTTGAAAAAAAGACCATCAGTCTATCAAGTTCAAACTATAACTGATCTTCCGCGGTGTAAATGACCCGGATGAGGTTACTGTCAATTCATTATATACCATAAACTTTGGGTCCCTGATGACCCAAAGTGGCTGTCCAATCTGAGTCCACTATAGTACATAGCAATTAATGATTATACCCTTGGATACTAGTTTCTGTTAAAAATGTGTCTAACCCATATTGTATCAGCCCTTACTGTAAAGAAACCCTTCCTACGCCGGGTGAGAAACTTCCTATCCTCTGACCCTATGGGGTGACCACGTTTCCTGTGTACAGTCCTCCTGGTGAACACATCACCCTGTTGCTTTTTTGCAGCAGCCCCTGCTCTCCAGGGGCTGCTGCCGAATGCTCCCAGTTGCCGCCTGTAGAAGTTCATGGGCGTTCGGGCATTCATGTGTTCAGGCACCTGAACACATGAACGCTTCAGTGGCCTGAGCAGCCACAAACTTCCCAGCATACAGTCACCATGGTGACTGACATGTGGGGGGGGGAGGGGTGAGCGATGGGAGGGGGAGCAGCGGTGCTGCCAGATGGTGGTGCGCCAGCCAGACTGCTGGAGGCAGCACTGGTGCTCCCCTACTGGTGCTCCCCTAGATATCAGTGGCATGCCCTAAAATTATTCGGGAGATCCCACTCCCGGAAATTTTCTGGGCATACTAATATACCCTCTAGTAATTTTCCCACTATTGATATCAGATTTACTTCCCTTTTTATATATTGGCACAACATGTGCTATTCGCTAGTGCCTTGGTAACTGAGCTGATGAAATTGAATCTGTTAAAATAAAGTATAATGGCCTAGCTTTTTCTGAGATCAGCTACATTAGAACACTAGGATGTAAGTCATCTGGCCTTGGAGATTTACTGTATGCATAAAGAACGTGCAGTGTGTCTTCCCCCATCATGCCACCCATGTACCCAGTGAAAGGCTAGTCAGTGACTAGAGGAGGCAGGGTTGGTGGAGCTTGAGAGATGCACTGCTAATACGTAGCATTACCCCCTCAATGCCTTACCGGATGTAGGCCAAGCAGTCATGAGCACTTGGGGGGTGGGGGAATGACCAGTAGCATATACTCCACTGGGTACTCTGCCCCAGCTGGCAGTGACCACCTCTGCTGATCCTCCCATGGTGCCCTGGGCATGTGCTCTGGGCACCACAATCTTGTTTAGTACAAGATTGTACTAAACAAGATCAGGGCCGGTGTAAGGCTTCTCAGCACCCTAGGCAAAACTTCAACCAACTCCCCCCCCCCCCCCCCCCAACTGCTACCAATACCCACTTTCCGGAATGGCAGGTCCTCCAAGCCCACCGGGAAGGTGGGAAAGTCCCATGTTTTCCATGGAGGCCTCCCTTTGCCATCCACAATAGAGTACAATAAGATGCTGGCAGATATGTAGGAAAGTAAGCCTCAAGGGAAAGTATGGAGGTGAGGTCTTAGAAGTTCCACAGCAGCCACCTGCATTAAGTACAACAAAGATCCTCATGGACGTCCTTGATTTTTTTGATAGGTAGACTTGATGGCGCCCCCACAGATCCTGGCGCCCTAGGCAGCTGCCTAAAGCTGCCTAATGGTAGAGCCGGCCCTGAACAAGATTGTTTAGATTAGCACCTTTTCCTCTACAGTCATAATGGGCTAAATTAGCATATATCTAGACACAAGAGGACCAGGGAGCTTTACCTCTATAATATATAATATACTTTCCAGAGCAGCTGAAATTTCACAGACTTTATTCACTGAACTTATAAGGTGGTAGAGCTGTGCACACACACACGCAAAGAGATGCCTTATTCATTACTGATGTCAAAATGTTTTAGCAGAACACCTCACCACACCTCATACCAGTAATGAACAACAGAAAGTTTACGCAGTATAAATATAGACTGCTCATTTTGGAACTTGAGTACCTCGAAGCATAGTATCATATCAAGCATTGGAATATGACTGTAAACACATCACTTGGCTTACTTGTGGGTAACGCTAGCATAAAATTGCTGTACGCTTGTCGTTTATGTACAGAGCTTTTGAAGTAAAGAATGTAATGTTCTCCAGATATAAGTAACCATGAGGGAATGCCACCCACAACAACATATCTCTTAACAATGTCTAAAGGAAGCGTAAAAGCTACCATCCATCATCTTGGCAATATAGTCGTGTTTCATAATGAGTAGTAAATTAAATACAAAAATGCCTATTGTTACTGTAAATGTAAAGTAGAAAAAATACCGTAGATGGGGATAATTTTCTAAAATGCATGATAGATAGATAGATAGATAGATAGATAGATAGATAGATAGATACACACACAAATTCATGCTTGATTTTATTAAACATACACAATGTTATAGGGATCATATGTTTTGGATCCCAATGAATTTACATGTAGGGTGATACAAATATAAAGATTAGCCACACCTAAGTAAATGCTTCAGTGGATTATGCTGAGAAAATGATAGACAGAAACAAAAGACATAACAGGAAAAGCATTTATAAACTATTATTTGTTACCTGCATAGTACCCAAGATGCACCAACCCCAAACTGTGGTTTGTTTGTGGTACTTAATCATCTATTTAAGTAGACCTAAAACAGCTCACATTTCTTTTCTTGTGGAACATGATATTTCATTTTACAACATACCAGTTACCGTATCAACAGTCTGTTTGTTAGTTTAGGGACAACATGTCTCTAAAAATGGACAGTAGCCACCGGTTTAGTAAATCTAATTATAAACAATAAGAAAAAGGAAATAAGAAGGTCTATGATCAAAGTTAGTCATACTGTAGATACATCTGCCAGTAAAGTACCTAGCTCACACTGAAAGCACTTTATTCTTTATTTAAAAGAAACATTATATATAATATATATATATATTTGTATCCTCTCTGGAGGATGGATACCAGGTTGCCTGTGCTGATCATGAGATTGATTATACTTGCTGTACATATTCCTGATGATGGACTATACTAGACCGAAACGTCACGTTACGTCGGATGTACCTTTTGTATCTACAATAAATCCTTGTTGCTGATTAAGACCTTGGTGAGTGCCCATTTCTTCTACTAATGTACCATTGATGTTCAGTCATCTGTTGGAGCACCCCCGTTTGAAAACATGAACAATTGAGTGCGGACTCTGCCAATATATATATATATATATATATATATATATATATATATATATATATATTATACACATACATACATACATACATACATAACTATGAATAGATAGATAGATAGATAGATAGATAGATAGATAGATAGAAGTACTGTACAAAAGTTTTAAGCAGGAAAAAATGCAGCAAAGTAAACATTTCTTTAAAAATTAGAAGTGTTAATAGTTTATTTTTTATCAATTAACAAAATACAAAGTGAATGAACAGAATAGGAATCGAATAGAATAGAAATGATTTTGGAACAAGTGGCTTCAAAGAGATTGGTGCGTGTTTAATTTATTCATCTTTCTGGTACACACGTTTTATTCGATAAGATTATCAAGCACTGAAGAGTTTTACCACAATTGAATCTTTACTCAGACTTTTTGAATTAGAAGTCATTTTGAAAACTGTTTTAGCTCCAACTTTCAACTTTAGGATTTAGGATTATACATTATACTGGCACAGTCCTGTAACTGATTTTGTTTGGTATGAATATATTGCCAGAGGGCTCGTGCGTCTACAAGCAAAAACCTGTGCCGCCCAATGATTTTACACCAGCCATCTCAATCGTCATCATTTCAAAAAGACCTAATAAAAACAGGTTTCCCTTCCCCATCCATGCCACTCAGTTTTAGATACATGCATACAACACTCCGTTGCATTCCCAAAACTCAATGCAGTTCCGTCACTTGCATTGTGGCTGCCCAATTACTGTCCTGAAACACCCAGTTTCACGGGAATACTCATCTGATGGAGTCAGCATAGGACAGACATATGCAATAATGTGCATCTGTATATGTGATGCTCACACAAACTCGCCATTTGTGTCTATACGCAGAGATCCATCCCACACAGCCAACAATATATATGGGAAAATCCGGAGCATGTAAACAGCCCAAGTGATACAAACAGCATTAAAGATCACATTGGTTTCATGCATTTTATCTAATGTGTGCGCAATCCCATAAAGTACACACGTTATTGCTGCTTAAGCCTCTTGCTGACCTGGTTATCTTTCACATACACAGTCCATTTTCTCATTTCCAACATCATAAATGAGATAAGAACCTGCTGCAAGTTACCAAACTATCTTGTTTTTTTATTAAGGTCATTCTGATGCTTAATTATTT
This sequence comes from Crinia signifera, assembly GCF_055691185.1. NCBI lineage: Eukaryota > Metazoa > Chordata > Amphibia > Anura > Myobatrachidae > Crinia > Crinia signifera. The sequence goes on along the minus strand of NC_139217.1, from coordinate 140,791,182 downwards.
AACCCTTTGTGTGCCAACATCTCTGAGAGATGTTCAAAATATCTGCTCAAAACACCACATTTGTTATATAAATTCAAAACAATTACACAATTCAACATTATGCACAAAGTTATTATAGACATTAAAATAGTTTGCTTAGAAATTAGGCAAATATCTAATTACCATGTATGAAAATGTAAAAAAAAGCTACCTGAAAAATAACGCATGGCAATCCCGTATCACTGATCCACAAGCAATAATTGTACAGAACACTTTTTCTTTATACGGTATCAGGCACTCCTGAGGCCAGACTGACTCATAACGCCTTTATCTTCCTTGTTTATATCATGCCAGCATCCAGTCACTGGCCAAAGCCTCCGTGTGACTTTTAGCGATGCTTAATATTCTGTGTTCCAGCCAGTCAAAATATCAATGCTGACCTTTAAAAGCAAAAGCCGTGAGTTTCATATAGACTCTCTGCCCTATCATACCATGCCATTACTGCCATCGTTGATCTTTGTTTGAAGACATGAAAGTTTTGATGTCTATTTTTGTCTATACTGTATATATAAGCATAGCAACACAAAGTCTTAAGAACATTTTGAATATTAAATGAACTAAAATTATGTAGATGAGATGAGGAGATTATTTCAGCATTATTTTTTGGAAAGTTTATTTTTGTATATTTTAAAGACATTGATATATTTCGGTGTAATTAACTATAAATTAATAACAATTGTGACCTATGAGCGATTTATCAAACCTTGGAGTTGGGGAGACATAAAGCGGAGAGTAATAAAGTACCAACCAATCAGCTTCTGTCAGTTTTCTAACACAGCCTTTAAAATGACAGAAGCTGATTGGTTGGCACAGTATTGCACCCTCACTTTATTTCTCTCCAAAATTTGATAAAACTCCCCTCTATAATAGAAAGTTATTTTCAGATTGATACGGGATATTTACATTCACACAACTGAGATAATTGCGATAAGTATAACTGATGGTTTATGTATACATTTACATGGTGACTTTATTGTAATGATGATTTGCATAGTTATTTTGGGCCAGATGTGCTAAGCTTAAAAAGTGATAAAATGGAGAGTGATAAACCACCAGCCAATCAGCTCCTAACTTCCATGTCACAGGCTTTGTTTAAAAAATGACATTTGGGAGCTGATTGGTTTGGGGGGTTTTCAATGCTTAGTAAAACTGGCCCTTTATACACTGAAACCAAGCAGTATGTACAGATGGAGCTGCACTTATCCATCCGGAAAGCAGCGAGTGCTGGCGCGTCGTTCATCGAGGCTCACAGAGAATGGGACACTCGTAAAACACTTGCGCAGCCCATTCGTGGCTATGGGATACATGAGCGTGTGAGACGCTCACTCGTCCCACTAGCGTGCTGAGACGGATCGCCCAGGTGCACTGGTGGGCTGATCAAGTGTAGATCCATCTGTATGAAGTGAGTAAGGTATATACTGTATTATATAAACAGAGTATGGCTGGTAGTTTATCCCTCTACATTGTATCACTTTTCATGCTAGGCAGCTGGCCATCACCATGTTTCCATAGTGATGGGAATATTTTAGGCCCTTATTCTGGTTGGTGCGGTAATATCCCCGTTCGTTCGTCCCGCCGATGTTTTGTGTCTGCGCATGTGCAGAGGCGTCTCTGCGCATGTGCGAGCGGGGCGTACGGCCAAATCCCGCATGAAATGTGAACACTCCGAACAGGGGGTGGAGAGGGGCGTGAAGGGCTATTTGGGCTCATTACCATATGCATACGCCCCGCGTTTCATGGGCGTTCCCATGCAAACGCTGGGCGTGCGTATGGTAATGTGGCCGTGACGCACGTGTAGGGGGCGGACATATGACATCGCCGGATGTCAGCTGCCCGCCCAGATCCCTGCTTTTGCACGGAGAAATGTCCGTGTGGTCTGAGGTTGCGGGAGCTGGTGGAGCACTCGGTCCTGCATTCGATGGTCTGCGACCATCGAATGTTGGGGGAGGTTCCCTGAGATGGAGGAGGCGTATTCCGTGAAAAATACACGTGCGGTCAGTTCGGCCAGCTTCTTACCGCGTACGGACGGAGTTGGCAATCCGTATGGAAGGCGGGGTTTCGCACGCACGGTCCTGGCCGCATATTCGGATCCGGCCGCACCGATCAGAATAAGGCCCTTAATGTGGAGGCCTAGAGCTGTAGCTCCATCTGCCCTATTGTTAATCTTTCCCTGGGTATGGGCACTTAGGGTTAGGCTGCAGTAAGAGTTGGTTAGGTTGTGGTAGGGGAGGGTACGGGTAAGTAGAAAACACTTACCGGGCTGTGTCAGGATTCTAGCTATCAGGAACCTGCTGTCGGTCTCCTGACTTCTGGTAGTTCCAACTCACTCCTGTGCAGCTGGGTAATAACTGCTTTAGGTTGGGAGAAGCCCATCCAGTCTGAGGGCACACAGAAGTAGGTACAAAATAGGCAATGCCAGGCTCTGGTGAAAGAGTGAGCTGCTGGGTGTCTTTTGGATCCATTAATGCCTAGTGCCCACCGCTCTATAAAGTCTGACAGATAGTTGCAGTGTTTCTGCTGCCAGGGTCCTAAGCAGAACTGTGTAGGTGCCATAGCAACATTTTAAAGGTGCCCCCACATTAGCATTAAGAAACCTCTCATTGCAGCAGTTATTTTTTTATGCCCCCATAATAGTGCAGCCATTTCACATTATGCCACTTTAAAGTGCACCTAGTTTATATTATGACACACAGTTTCCCCTTTCTGATACATTCAGCTCCATAAAAAAATAATAACTACTACTGCGTGAAAGTTTTATTTACTTCCTGACATTGGAGGTTATTCTGATCGTAGCGGCCAAACGTGCGTACGTTCCATATTAACGTACGCTATCCGTACGCGGCCGTTGGGGTTAAGTCCACCCACAAGTCAGCCGCATACGTACGGACAGAAACAACGTCAAAGGGGAGTGGCGTACAATTGAGCGTACGCCAACGTACACGGACGGCCCAGCCCTTACACTCCGACAACTGGCGTACAACAGAGCGTACGCCACCGTTTACGGACGTCTCTTGTCCGTCTTCCCACCGACTTCTTGCGGAGATCTGAGCGTACGCCAGCTTGCACGGACGGGTCCCTATTGTTTTCAATGGAAAACTCAGCTTATGTCACCGCTCGTGAGAGTGAGCGTACGTCCGTGCACGCTGGCATACCCTTCACATATATGGACCTGCAAATCTTGCCTTTCAACTACAAATCAGACAATTAATTAATTATTCTAATTGTTATTCAATTATTGTTTTCTATTAACTCAATTGTCTACCTTAATAAAGACCCGAATAAAACAACATTTTAACCCTCATTACATGTATATTTGTTATGTTCTAATGTGGCATTTTAATCACTATCTATGTGTCCCCATATTGCTGTTACTTTTAAATCAAGTTATGTAGGTGTTTCTGTATATGTACTAAATTATGTCCATAATTAGTTTGTCCAAAATGTGTAACATGTATACCTACCCTGATGTTATGTGTGATGTTTTAATCTAACAACATTAAACATTCATGCATTTTCACTATGTGTTATTTTACTCAAAAACACACACATTCACACATCAATCATTACCCCTCACCTCAAATTACAAATATAACTTACATTACACATCTGTATGTACCTACCCTTACAAGCCCTCTAACATATTTATTATTAAAAACACAGGCAACTTCTAACTGAACTTAAACTTTTATTACGAACAAACATAATAAGGGGGGGGGGGGGGGGATAAAAATAAATTAAATGCGGGCCTCCAAACGTAAAAAAAGAAGATTTAAATAAAAAAGGGTAAGGAATATCTCCCGCAAGATCAGTGGCGTAAGTTTGTCCCAGTTGCCCGGAGGCAAGATGAATATTGGTGCCCCCCCACACACAAAACGTTATTCAAAATATATATAGTCAGTTATGAAATATACATTATATACTGTATGTATATACAGAAATAGAGGGAGAACACATATATTTCAGAACTCAGTCACAGAAGCGATTTTGATGGCTTTTAATTAATGGATTTAAACTGGCAGTGGTGGAGAGGTGCCCCCTTGAGAGCAGGAGCCCGGCGGCAGATGACTCCATTGCCTCCCAGAGTTCTGCCTCTGCGCAAGATGTTGTCCACCTCCTCCTGGTGCTGTTCAGTGTCTGTAGTGAAGGGATAAAAAAAAAAATTAATATATGACATACACAAATGTTTGTTGTATTTGTACATAATAAAAAGTTGTGAGTTATGTGTGAAGGCCACATACATTTTTAAACTACATTGAAGATGGGTCTGCTGTAAACACAGTACTAAAAAATAATATGTTAACACACACATACTGTACATAGTAAATAACATTAATTAAATTACTCCTTCTTGGATGAATGTATGCTGTATCCCAATTGGTAGTTTGGTTTTGGGGGACTCTCCTCTAACCTCACAATTAGGCTGTGCTATTTAAGGGTTATGACATTGTTGCGGCTTAAGCACTCCTTACTATTTTAAATTTAGGACATTGCTGTACAAATTATAGGCCTAAAGCTATGTTTGTAAAGCATGCATCCGCATGGCCTCACACACTATTAACAAAACAATCTATAAATTTATGTTGCACATCATGCTGGGAAGTGGAGTTACCCAACACCTGGACCCACATAACTACAACACCACTAATGTCGGATATCTCATTGGATGTACTGTTATGTCAATTATTCAAGGGGTGAGGCATGGCCACACTCCAAAAAACCACCAAGGGGACCCTTGTTCCTGGAGAAGGACAGGCCACACCTCATGGTCGCCCTGCAGTGATATGTTGCAACTAATGTTGATGTTGGATACACATATGTGGTTGTTGTGATTGTTTATGTGTAGAAATGTGTAGGTAAACATTAGACACATTATTTACTTACGGCTAGTTGAGCCATCCTGCTCGCCGCTGGTTGGGTGTGCGGTGGTTGGGGGGGGTCAGGAGCAAGGGGGATGGGATAGGACTTGGGATACTGGTAGTGGGTGTGAGTGGGGATTGGAGAGGTTTGGGGGTGGGTGGTGGAGAGGTGTAGGGGGGTTGGAAATGGGGTGGGGAGGGGGTGGAGGTAGGGGAGGGGGTGGGGGTTGGGGAGGGGGTTGGGGAGGGGGTGGGGGTAGGGGTGTGGGTGGGGGTAGGGGTGTGGGTTGGGGAGGGGGTGGGGGTGGGGGTTGGGGAGGGGGTGGGGGTGGGGGTGGGGGAGGGGGTGGGGGTTGGGGAGTGGCTGGTGGAAGGGGATGGGGAAATTTGGTGGGCCCCAGCTTGACCCATTGTCTCCTCCTCTTCCTCCTCCTCTTCCTCCTCCTCTTCCTCCTCCTCTTCCTCCTCCTCGTCTGGCTGCTCCCGGGCTGCCTGCTCCCGGGCTGCCTGCTCCCGGGCTTCTATGCGTGCCCTTGCCCGTGCTGAAATGTTCATGTTGATGGTATAGAAATCGAAGATTGGGGTTCATAAAAAAGGGGGAAAGAAAAATTCACATTAGTCATGCTCATAACCTTCCAAATTATCATTGCTGTTATATTTCAGACATTTATCATGCAAACTAATTGATATGCTACACCCAAAAACTGAGCAACTACTTAAACCCCCCCTATACACCCATATACACCCATATACACCCCCTATACACCCCCTATACACCCATATACACCCCCTATACACCCCATATAAACCCCCTATACACCCCCTATACACCCCATATACACCCCCTATACACCCCATATACACCCCCTATACACCCCATATACACCCCATATACACCCCCTATACACCCCCTATACACCCCATATACACCCACATACTCAGGAACATATTTATAAAAAGTACAGAAAACATTGCAAAAAAACGCAGACATACTAGTAAATAAAAACTTACATCGGCCAATATGGCGGCAAAGTGTAGAAAGCAACACTGGCTGCCGCCGGCGCAGGTCAGACCAGCGCCGCTCAACTTGGGCCAGGCTTCTGCGGACGCCGGTCCGGGCGAAGATTAGCCGGCGGGCAGCATTATACGCCCGCCGCTTGTCCATATTCGACACATATGGGCCCCTGGGCCCCAGGAGCCGGTCCATGACCTCAACCAAGGCCAACAGCTCCTGGGTAGAAAACGCCCTAGCCCTGGTTGAAGTCATAGTGGCAATGGCGCAGTTATTAATTGCAGGTACATATATCACTTTTGGTGCTTGCTGATTGGTGTAAAAATTTTTTGTTTAGTATTAACTTTATTAATCCTTCTTACATGAACAAACTGGATGCGAATAGAAACTTACGCGGACCGTTCCGATATACACACACCATAACCAACAGCATGCATTCAATGTATAGAGAGGTACTGTATATACAGTGTGCGTAAAATAATACACGCAACCGTCTACTAATAAATACGCTGCTAAAAGGGGCACAATACACCCATTTCCATGGAGAGACGTACTGTATATACAGTGTGCGTAAAAGAATACACGCAACCGTCTACTAATAAATACGCTGCTAAAAGGGGCACAATGCAACATGTTGGTGTATGACAATTTCATACTCATTACATATGTAAGGAAAGCATTATAACGTGATGTTTTGAAATGTGACTCACAAAGCATACACAAACTCCAACAGATACCAGCTGACAACACTCATCATTGGAATGACAGGTGCACACATTTCACAATGTAGCACACAATGCTCCACAACCTGTGTATGTGCATATACAGGTGATTGATCAGGTGCGTGGAGACCTGCGTAATTTAAGCGGCAATTATCGGCGGGAAATATCGGCGTAAATTAGCAACTACATTGCGGGGAAAAATATACGCCCCCTTGTTCATGGCGGGAGATTAACATATAAATATTCAGTCAGATGCAGGCCAGAATTGCTGCAAACATGTCTAACTCAGACGATTCCGCAGCTGAGGACGCTCTACAGAGAGCTACAGCAGAATCCCTGCTTGAAGCTTTACAGAAGAGGGAACAGGAGCGGAGAAGGAGGGCTCAAGAGAGAAGTAGCCTGCAAGACCAAGCGGGCCCCTCACTAACAGGCCCTGTTCAACCTCCACCAGCTCCACAAGGGCCAAGCAACCAGCCAGAACAAGAGGTTGCATCTCTCCAAACAGATGTGACCCAGCAGGTGCATGTTGAGAGAACTGGGGCCACCAGAAAATGAGCTGCAACATCTAGGGTGAGGACTGAGCAGGATACCACCACCAAAAAGAGAAACCCTGCATTTGTAGAGGCAGAATTAAGAATTTTAGTGCCCAGAGCACGCGAATGGATTGAATTGCCAACCAGGAAGCCGGGTGCCAGTGCAAGGAGAAACCTTTGGGACAAGATCACAGAGGAAGTGAACCAGGTGTCACCAGTGGTCAGAGATTGGCTAGCGGTGAAGAAAAGGCAAGTGTGTTTGTCCCCCTGATAATGTCATATGTGTGTACATATGTTACATGTATGTTTTGAGAATAATAGAAAGGTGTGTTTGTAGATAGTGCTACACTTCAATGTCACATGTGAACACAACCATGTCAAATAACCCACATTGATATATGAAACATGCACCATTGGTGTGATGTGAGGTTATGGGCACAGTTCTGCTCATGTGAAGTATGTGAAGTATGTGATGGGACAAGAGAAAGTGTGTTTTTGAAAGAGTTGTTGTAACATGTTCCATATGATGCAACTCAAACAAGAATGAGCAAACTGTGCACATGTAGCTGGTGAGAAACTACACATCCCAGTATGCCATCCCATAGTTAAATGACTCCATAATAACCACACTGTCAAGCTATGGTGGAATGTGTAGTTTCACAACAGGTGGAGGTGCCTAATTTGGCCATGGATGATGTCATTTCTGCATAGTGATCTATGTATGTGCATTTAGTGGCCTAATGAATGAGATGAGACACTGAAATGCCTCCTAATGGAGACATTAATGTGTGTGTGGGACACATATGGCTAAAAAACATAAGATCACCCACACTAGGAAATGTAACGTAGTCATGATGTTCACTAGCACAGTGGTGCACATATCTCATGGTGATATTTGTATTTTTAAACTTGTAGGTGGACAGACTTCAAAACGACACTGAAGAGGAAGATGACTGACCGGTACAACCACAGCATGTCCACCGGGAGAGGTCCTATGCCCGATAATTTGGAGTATACCCCCCTGGAGCAGGACGCCTTGGACGTCATTGATGTGGCCGAGGTCAGGGGGATCTCCAATATGGACAGTGAGCTCCCGGCGGAGGTCTTTGATGCTGCTTTTGATGGTAAGTCACAGTAATGCATTGTATTTTGAAAGATATTTTTTAGTGCGTATGTGATGGTGACATTGTTTTCAATTATTATCCTAGCAGAAGCAGAAACCCAGGATGAACCGGCAGCATCTTCCTCTGCAGAGCCACAGGTGGAGCAAGTGGTCCAGCCTCCACCAAGAAGACACCCCCAGCCCCAGCCACAGGAGACATGGGATGAGAGCGTGATGGTGATGCTTGAGAGGATCGAGCAGCAAGGGGTGGATGCTGCGCTCCGTCAGCAGCAGATTGGGGAATTTTTGGAGGATTGGAAGGCCACAAACAGGCAGCAGTGTGAGGCCTTCAACCGCATGAATGACACTCTGGCGGCTAGCATGCAAAGCATTGGCCAACACCTCAGCCGCCAGAATGACATTCTTGCGGAGCTGCTGACCACCGCCAGGTCCCTAAGGGACAATCCCCCATCTGCTGGCCCACCCCAAGCTGCTCCCCAACCTTCCACCTCTGCTGACCCTCCTGTGTCCACTAGGGGAAGACGCCGCAAGCCATCTGACCCAAAGGCCCCTGTCCCCAAGGCCCCATCTAAAAGGGGGGAAAAAGGGCCCAAATAATGAGACCTGGTTCACTTCCTCTGTGGTTGGACCCCAAATGTTTAAATTGCACTGGACATCCACTTCCTGAGTTGGCCATCGATCTATTTTCGTGCCATGGGCATTAAAGTTCTTATTTTGACCTCTACAAATGCAGGATAAATTTTTGATGGTGTGTATCTTGCTTAGTATTCACTCTGGTTGTTGCAGTACGTATTCTGGTGTCCCCATTTCTTTCACCATTGCATTTGCAGGGTAACACATGTTTGGAGATATGCAACCTCTTGTTCTGGCTGATTTTTTATTTTTGTGTCTATTTTATTTGTTTATTTGATTTATGACATGAAAGTGTCAAATAAGCTGTGATGCTGAACAGCAAATAAATTTATTTTACCAATTAAAACAAAATTGTTGTATGTGTAATTTCTTGTGTGAAACAAATACTACATTTATGTGTACTTACTGACCAGGGTATTTTTGAACATTTGTTGAAGTGTGGTAGAAGTTTCCCATGTGTAACCCTCTCCATGGCCATTCCCATGTTCCTATCCAACTTTTCCCTGCTAATTAGTTTGTGTCAGCACATGTGCAGAGCAACTTAATAGGTGAGAAAGCAGTTTGTGTGCAGGTGAGGTAGCTCCTACATTAGTAGGTAAAAGCAGGTCCAGAACAATGCTTTCCTCATGGAGTGGGTGAGGCAGACAAACAAGGGTCAAAAGGTACATTTGTGTAGGAATGCATATGTGTCCTCCCTAAAAAAAGATGTGTGAATCGGCCAAACATGAGAAAATTGCTTGTGAACAAACATGTATAAGTTTTTAAATATATATGATTTGACAGTGTCATAAGCAGATGTAGGAATCCTTTGTTAGAGAGATGTGAGTGCAATAATGTGATTGGTGGCATCTTACATCCAGAGTGTAGTCAAATCCAATTCATAGCAGATCAGATAGTGGTACAGTTCTGTATTTTGGGTACTATACAAAGATTGTGTGCAAAATAGTGGGCATGGGCTTAAAACATTGCTGAAACATCCTTTGTAGGTGTTAGATGTGGTTTATGTTATTGTATCATAAATACAAAACCTATGTTTGTATTAGAGTGAACACGTTGACACATGTCGACTTGTGTAGATTGAGTGTGCTACTGTGTAAAGTCTATGAAAGCACGTAGTGAATGTGTATAACTGTTTAGCAAATAGCTACCTTAGCATATATAAGCAGGTCTTAAAAAGATTCTTACCTTAAATTAAACAAACCTTTAAATGTAGAGAAGTATAGAAAGATAAGCTTCCAATGTGTTTGAGTGCTGTGTGTGGCTTGCAGGTAGTGAAATCATGGTTTGGACTTAATAGACTGCAGCATTGCTTATTACATTCAGGTGTATGTGTTTGAGTAGTAATCAGCGTAAATTAGCAAACCCAGGCGCACGCTGGCATGCAGTATCTGTAGGGGTGGTCTGAGATGGCGGTTGGCGGCCGCCTGTTTTGTGTCCGAAATGAACGGTGCTTTAGTCGATCGTGCGGTAGTAGCACCGCTCATTTTTGGTGCACACCCCCCGTGTACGCCCATGTTTACGCCCATTTTCCCTCATTATTTCGGCCGCTCCCCTCAACACGCCCCTATGCCGCCCCCAATGCCCGTACACTCGCGTACAGGTTTTTTCGCACGTAGAGACCCGTCCGTAAGCGTTGTGGAGTGTTCGCGCCTGCGCATTAGCGAATGTACGCATGCGCAGATCATAAAAAACCCCGGGACATACGCGTACGGCCCGGCCGCACCAACCAGAATAAGGCCCATTGACAGGCAGACCCATAACTTGGCAACAGTGCACCAAGTGCTTCCCCCAGGGCCGGACTAGCCATCTGGCACTTCTGACAAATGCCAGAAGGACCAATGGCCTTGTGGGACGATTTTGTGCAGCCAGTACAGCCAGGGTAGCAGCTGGTCTTTTGCTGTGTAATGGGCAGTGTAATGCCTTCTTTTTGTGATGCCATGCCTCCTTTCCTTGAGGCCACGCCCCTTTACCGCGTGGCTTTGCGGTGCAAGGGTGTCACTTGCTGCGGGTGGGCCTGTTTGGGCAAAATGCCAGGGCCAATTTCTGGTCCCAGTCGAGCCCTGGCTTTCCCCACTTCTTAAGTGTGTGCAGTCATAAGGTCAAGCTTCATTGAGTGGTTGGACAGGTCTTCCATAAAGGTACAGATGCTCTGCCATCTCTTCCCCTGCAGTGTGGGAGTCAGTAGGCAGTAATGAGCGAGCAGGGCTGCAACTAGGGGTGGAGACTAGAAAGTCGCATGACCCTGGTCCTGGATATGATACCCAAACGTGCATGCAGGAGGTGGAGACGAAGTGGATCCAAATTATGGCCTTGTCCTGGGTGCCAAAAATACTAGTTTCAGTCCCTGTGATGCATCAGACACAATACCCTCCTGATGGACTAACTGACCGGTTATTTTCTGGGCTACAGATTTCTGTAGTTACCACATGATAAGCTAGAGTATGTGACTGCTGAATACCACAGTAGTAAAATTCTGTACAATCAGGTTTATTGGTCAGTGGAAACGTATCCAGCTTGTAGTAAGGGTTAAGCCACATACAAACTAGAACACAGGTTCTCAAACTCGGTCTTCAGGAGCCCACGCAGTGCATGTTTTGCAGGTCTCCTCACAGAATCAAGTGAAATAATTAGCGCCACCTGTGAATATTTTAAAATGTGTTGGGTGACCTGGAAAATGTGAACTGTGTGGGGTCCTGAGGGCCAAGTTTGAGAACCACTCCACAAGAAGATATTGTAAAATACCCTTTATTGTGTACACTGAATATCGTTTACGATGTACGCTCCCAGATTGCCTAGTGTGTATGGGGCACTAGGATCTAACTTTCTCAGCACATGCTACATTTGCCCTACCTGCAGTGAAGCATGGCATACTTTCCAAGTTTGGGAGGTCCCTGGCATGGGCCGCCGTGCTCGGGCACAAAAAGGGGGAGTGGCTTTGCAGGATGTCTGCAATCGCAAAGCCACACCCTGCTAGTGCCGAGCCCTAACCACTGTACCCCACCTAGATTTGCACAAGCACAAACATTTAAGTTTTAAGTTCAACTTTAAATTACCCCCAGTGTGGGTATTGCCGAAGCACTGTATACATTTATCCAAGTGCACCATACGCTTAGTATCATAGCTCCAGTCCCATCCTCGGTGCTAGAGATCTGTCTGAAATCATGGATAGCTCTGTGTTCACCCAACCATAGGTGCCGATTTATCGTTTTGCTGGTCGGTGCTCATGCAAAAACTATAGGGGAGTGGCTTCATGGGGAAGGGGCATGGCCACAAAATAATACCAATTTATATTACGCAGCACAGTTGTCTCCAATATTCAATTTACGGCAGCAGAGTTCCCCTTTTTACACATTACAGCAGCAGTCCCCCTTTTTACACATTGCAACACAATGTAACGATACACACCATGAAATGTATTGAAAGTAATCAATGCCATCAAAATGATTCATGACATGCCTATACTGTACATCACAGATCAAATGCACAATCCTACACCAGCACGGCTGTGAGACACTGCTGATACAGTGAATGTAACAGAACAGTATAGGCTACATACCCCACTAATACAACCCTGCTGCACCCAAATATCCCAGTACGTCAGAATTGTCCTCAGTGACTCTGCTTCTGCCCCTACTTACACAGCATCCCATCACTTTACATCCCTGTTGCACCCAAACATCCCAGTACCCAGGGCCGGCGCCACCACTAGGCAGGTCTAGGCATTTGCCTAGGGCGCCGGCCACTGGAGGGCGGCAGTTCGCCCCTCGCCCCCCGTGCAAAGGGGGTCCATGCCGGCTTCTGACAGAAGCCTGCTGTGGTGTCCTTGCCGCGCGGGTACCTCCTGCGGCGCTGAGTATAAAGCTTAAGCTGGCGGCAGTGGGGGGTCCCTTCAGTGAATAAGAAATCACTAGCGCTATGCGGCGGCGCGGGAAGCGCTTCTGTTTTGAAAACACTGGCCGCACGGCGCACGCTGATTGGCTGAGATTCCAATCAGCGTGCGCCGTGCGGCCAGTGTTTTCAAAATAGAAGCGCTTCCCACGCCACCGCATAGCGCTAGGGATTTCTTATTCACTGAAGGGACCCCCCACCCCCACCAGCTTTATACTCAGCGCCGCAGGAGGTACCCGTGCGGCAAGGACACCACTGCAGGGCTGGCTCCTGTCAGACGCCAGCCTGGACCCCCTGCCCGCTCCCCAGACGGCGCAACAGGTACCCCGGCACCGGGGCGCCCCCACCCCGACTCGCCTGGGGCGCTCCGGTGCCTTGCACTGGCCCTGCCAGTACCCCAGCTCTACAATTTTTTAAATATTGGTGGAATGCCACAGTAAGATGCCACTGGCCACATACTGGGACTAATTCTGGAAAGTACACAACATTAATCTGCAAAGCCACGGAAGCCACATTTACTCCCTTTTGCGAATGCCATATATCATACATTTAATGTGAGTAAGAGTATCTTCCACCTGAAAGTCAGACTGGCCACTGATTTTATGCTAACTGCTGCATCATCCATCCTATTAGCACATGTACCAGCCTCAGTGACACTGCCTACCTGTCCTGCACAATGGCTCGCGGAGGAGGGGGAGGTGGTTGGCGTCCAGTGCCTACCTGTCCTGCACAATGGCGCAGAGGAGAGGGAGGGGGAGGTGGTTGGCATCCAGTGCCTACCTGTCCTGCACAATGGCTTGTGGAGGAGAGGGAGGGGGAGGTGATTGGCGTCCAGTGCCTACCTGTCCTGCACAATGGCACGCGGAGGAGAGGGAGGGGGAGGTGGTTGGCGTTGGTGATGGCGCCAGGCTGGAGCGTGACGAAGGACGCATAAGTGTGCGCAGGAGGTGGACTGATAAAGGGCAGAAGTGTCCTATAGTAGGGCGGCGGCGGGTATGATTTTTTTTATCAGCTAAATATTCAGCAGTGCTGCCGCGGCCAGCATGGACTCAGGGGGCGGCCGCCAGAGGGTGCCCATGAATTCCATGGGTGCTCAAGCCCTTGAGCACCCACAGAATCGGCGCCTATGCACCCAACTCTGCATAGCTCTCATTTCCATAGAATGCCCTATTTCCACCTTGCCCACTGTAAAGGAGATGGAACATCGCCTGAAGACACAAGCGCTCGGTTCTAGTGTGCAAGGAGAGGGCTAGATCTGCCTGTTTTTTAAAAGCAAGGCAAACATTTACAAGGAAAACATTAATGGGAACAAAGAAATCAATAACCATTTTAAATTATGTAATTTGAACTTGTTTACATACAATCCAAAACCCAAGTTTGGTTTTTCGAACCGACAACAGGTCCAAGTGCATAGGAAAATGAAGGGGAGTTTCTGGTTGCACAGAAACTCCCCTTCCTCTTGGCAAGTGCCTTAAATTATGACAATAGCCCTGGTATATAATATGATCAGTAGAGCTGCCCCCATATCGGTGTAAGGGCCAAAGGAGAGCTGCTACACATGCCCTGTTGGAGCAGCTTCTTTGCTGTGTGTGTGTGGATCTGAGCCCTCAAACATCACAATAAACCAGAGAGTAGCAGCCAGGAGGAAAAGACAGGAGACTTAACATGAGGTGGGAGAATGTGAGCTTAGAAAGTGCAGTACTGGTTGTATTATGTATGTGTATTTATTTATTATGGCATGTTTAACTTTTTCCTGCCCACTTATCTTATTTAAATGTTTGAAACAGCCTGTACTATAGACTATCTGTACTGTTAAATATGAATAAATATATAATGCAGGTATACAGGTGCGCTAACACTTAAAAGTCTGTCTTTTCTCAAGGAAACAAGTTCTTTGATAATCAAATCCACAACAGTCCAAACAGTGTTTTTGAGGAACTGCAGCTCCCCACTGAATGACCCGATTCCCACGGGACCTTTAACAACAAATCCACCTAAAACAGATAGAGGGGGCGCTTCATGGTGTATTATCGTTTATTTATAAAACGTGGAAATCACTTTTAAAATTTCTCCCAATGAGAGAATTATGCCCGTACCGAAATAATCATCCGGTGTGGGCTGAATACCACAAGATATGTAATTTATCCACTGGTTCAAAGACTGTAGGCCCAAAAGGTTGTGTCACTCACGGTACCACTTAGAGATATTCAGCAGGCACAGCTACTCCAGGACACGGCGCCTCAGCGTCCTAGCAGCGGGCGACCACACAGCTTGCACACAGCGGCTCAGAGATGCGTCACACAGACCACGCCCTACGCGTTTCGTCGATGTTAAAATACCACAGATAATACTTTCCCCCTTACTTATTAAGAAGAACCGATAAAAAAACATAAGTTTTAAAATATCTTTTCGGTGTGCATCCATAGTGCAAACTTTTCTTTCTCCTTTGACTAAACTGTTAAATATTAATACTGTATTCCATACTGTATCCAGTGTGTAAATAGACTAGTTTTCAGGACTGTTACCACTCCCCTAGATTCCTGTACTTACACCAATGTGCTGCAGAGTGGGACCACCCTAAAAATCCTGCATTTGCCACTGAAGCCGGCACTCGGATCAAATCGTAACGCCTTAGTGTGGGTGTGTTCATATTTCAGGTACACTGAACCACACATCTCTGCTATTAACAAGCAATACATTTACAAACAGTGCAAACATTTCCTTTCTAGTATCATTTTTTCTGCATAATGCTTACTAGACAATTAGCGCAATTTGTTTAAAACATTTTAATCATTTATCGACTGTGACTAATGTTTAGTTATTTCGCTTTCAAAGGTCTTGAAAGTCAGTGAAACTTCAAACTTTCAGGTACTTTCCTAAGCTGCATACTGTACAACAAAAGAATTGAAAAATGCATGATACATGTCTGCAAAAATTGCTAATGGAAGGTGTGAAATGCAGTTTACTTTAAGATGCTGGTGCAGATTAAGGAATCAATGTTTTTATAAAAAGTTATGGGTTCCGAGTTGAATTCCGGGGTTTCAAGTCTTAGGCTCACAAAAGCAAAATCTCTGTCTAAAGGGCAAAACCATATGCACTGCAGGTGGGGCAGATGGTAACATGTGCAGAGAGAGTTACATTTGGATGGAGTGTATTCAAACTGAAATCTAAATTGCAGTGTAAAAATAAAGCAGTAAATATTTACTCTGCACAGAAACAAAAATAGCTCACCCAAATGTAACTCTCTGTGCATATGTTACATCAGCCCCACTTGCAGTGCACATGGTTTTGTCCAATAAAGAAGGAGTTTGCTTTTGCAAACCAACCTGAGACACCCGCTTAGTTCGGAAATACTTTGGGGTTCCGAGTGGAACCGAGTCCCAGCTTGGGTTGCTGCTAGTTCGAAACTCGCTTTTAAGTGGAAAATTACTAATATAGGAGACCTGTTTAGCATGGGATATTGCTATGGGCAGCCAATTAGATTCTAGCTATTATCTTCTAGAAAGCATACCTCCCAACTGTCCCACTTATAGCGGAAATGTCCTGGTTTTTAGGGACGTTCCCGCATCTCTCTTGGGGCCGGCAGTGTCCCGTGGCAGTGTGGGCGAGTTAAGAGTCCCCCCCTATCACCTGCTCTTCTTAGTGTCCCCCCTCCACCTGCATAGAAGTTGGGAGGTATGAGAAGGTGCTAAATAAATAAGAAAGTAGATTCTTATTGGTTGCCCATAGCAACATCTCATGTGAAATAGAACTACCATCTTAGTAAATTTCCCCCTAAAGGGGCATACACACAAATTTGTGCTATTTTCTAAGCAATCTGACTAGATTGCTTAAAAAGTAAGCACAGATCTCTCCGTGTGTATGCCCCGAGAGATTAAATATCTCTTGCTAACTGAGTCAGTGCATGCAGTCAAAATCTAATCAGATTGCTTAGCAAGTGACTGCAAATCTCTCTGTGTGTACAGAATGAGAAATACTGATCGCAATCTCTCATTCTGATCCATAACCCTGCCTTTTTTGTTTAAGCAAAATTGCTTAGCAAAATTTCTTAGCACAAATCTCTGCATGTGTATGTGCTCCCCATGGGAGATCTTGACACCAGCAAAATTGCTTAGCAAAATTTCTTAGCACAAATCTCTGCATGTGTATGTGCTCCTCATGGGAGATCTTGACACCAGCAAAATTGCTTAGCAAAATTGCTTAGCGCAGATCTCTACGTGTGTATGCCCCTTTAGAATCCAAACTCGGGTTTTGGATTGCATGTGATCAGGACCAAATTTGTTTCTTTTAATCAGTATTTATCGATTTTTATCGACTTTAAGTGATCCAAAATTAACTAAAAACCGAATTTAAATCAAAACATTTCATGGTGGCTTTTGAAAACCAAAATATGATGTGATTTAGAACCAAAACATCACTAGTGAAGGCATTACAATTTGGGCTTTTTTTTTTTTTATAAATAGAGATCAACATTTTTATCAGTATATAAATCTCTTGGTTTTAAAACTGTTTGCCATATAATATATACACATTTTTTCCTTATAATTTCCTATATTAATGAGGCCACAAAACCCAATAGATCCTCTTCTTCATTTCCTTTAGGTAAATAACACATCCAATAAATTATGATGACTGCTACCAGTTCTCTATTGCTAGTAAAAATCAAATATACAATTTTTTGGAAAATTGGTTCCACAGCAGTCACCAAATACATGATGTGTCATTCGGGTGCCGGACTGGGTCCCGACAGTCGGGATCCCGACTGTCAAAACACCGACAGCCGGGTTCCCGACGGCCTTCAGTTATTTTCCCTCGTGGGGGTCCACGACCCCCATAGAGGCAGAATAGAATAGATGGCTCGCGTAGTGAGCCATCTTGCCCGCAAGGGGCTTAGTTGCGCTCACCATGCTGTCTGGGTCTGGCCAGTCGGGATCCCAACGTCGGGCTAATGACTGTCGGGATCTCGACTGTCGGACCCCTGTACCACACCGTGTCATTCTAGCTAATTCACACTGTACTTAAAAACAAGGAATGTTGGTTCCACATATTGAAATGCATGTTAAACTGGCCAACCCTCACTAGTCTTCCCTGAAAACTCACCTCTTCAGGCAAGCCTATCATATTTAAGTTCTACAGGCATAACCCTCTGAGGCACTTATGTATTATATAGCTTCCCTTCTGGACTTATAAGATAAAATAGGACTGTCCCCTAGGGGTCAGAACTTGGGGGCGCTATGTCACGAGTTTGCTTAACCTGCAGCTGTTCGGTGGACGGGGTAGTTAGTCCCGTGTAGAAGACAATAGAATAAAAACCAAAAAGTGAACAGCGCACTAGTGTTGAGAATCGATATGACAAATTTATTTATCACAATATAAGATAAATGATGAAAAGCAATTCATAAAAAATACAAATTTTAAAATGGGGTTGAAATATATTGCACAATTGATAGCGGATGGGTGAATGATG
Organism: Crinia signifera; assembly: GCF_055691185.1. Classification (NCBI taxonomy): domain Eukaryota; kingdom Metazoa; phylum Chordata; class Amphibia; order Anura; family Myobatrachidae; genus Crinia; species Crinia signifera. The sequence goes on along the minus strand of NC_139217.1, from coordinate 140,772,909 downwards.
TGGGGGACCCCCTGCAGTTGGAATAAATGCTGGAGAGTCCGTTCCTATATTCCCCTGGACAGAATAGTAGATGTCAGGTGGGTTTGATAAAGCCACCAGGAGTGGCGAAACGCGTCAGAAAGCTACTGGGGAACCCCTCCCCCCTCATATTTGCCAACAAACCTCCGGATTGCAGCCCGAACCATCCCCTGGATTTACAAATACCACCCAAGGATACTGTCTCCTCGTGCCTCCACCTAAAGGACAATACCCAGTAATCTACCGTTCACTTCACATCCTTTTGGGAGCATCCGAGCACATTGCCATCTCTCCACCGTCGGTAATTTGTGCCAACTTTGGGCCGACCTGTGGACACTCGGACGAGGACATTCCTAAATCCATCAAGGGTGGTAACTATGACATCTACTATTCTGTCCAGGGGAATATAGGAACGGACTCTCCAGCATTTATTCCAACTGCAGGGGGACCCCCACATCATTCACCCATCCGCTATCAATTGTGCAATATATTTCAACCCCATTTTAACATTTGTATTTTTTATGAATTGCTTTTTATCATTTATCTTATATTGTCATAAATAAATTTGTCATATCGATTCTCAACACTAGTGCGCTGTTCACTTTTTGTTTTTAATTCTATTCCCTTCTGGACTTGTAACTTGGTGGAACTGCTATGCTATTACTGGTGCCTATCCTTGTGATTCCCTCCTATATCCCTATAAATTGTAAGCTTGCAGCAGGACCCTCCTACCTCCAAGTCTGTCTGTCGTTACCCAGTTTGTTTTATCACTGTCTACTATTGTAAAGCGCAACCGAATCTGCTGCGCTATATAAGAAACAGTAAATAAATAATAAACTGGCCAATTCTATACTAGCTATGTGATCCCCTTGTAGCAACATCCCAAATGTCCCGTATTCAGTGGAAAAGTCCCATTTTGCCAGTGGTGGGGAAAATTGGGGAGGGCACACAACTTTGCTGTGGGTGAATAGATGAATAGATGGGTATATAATTATCACACAGCGGGAGCTGACCAGTTAATTGATGGAATGCAGACATATAATTAATCTTGGGTGGGCATGGCGTTGTGGGGGGGGAGTTCAAGGTACTAAACAGGACCATTTGTGGGTTGGGCCTCAGCAACTGCATGGCGTCAAACACAGCAGCTGTGTTCTAAAACATGGAGGCCCAGAGCACCTACCTTGGTAGCTAGACTACGCAGACAGGGGCTACCCTAAAAATTTTGCAATTGCATAACTGGGAGGGGCCTGGCATGCAGGACTGCCTTGCTCTGCCATGTGCTATCAGCGAGAGTTTGGTAATATTTCACAATTCAGGCATCCTAAAATTGACAAAGCAGCCTGAGCGCTGCGAAACGCGTCTTGAGGAGTCCATAGAGGAGGGTCAGCAGTTGAGGACCTGCAGGGCACTTCACTAACAATACTAGCCCGCCGCCTGACATTTATCTGCGGCAACCAGGTCCCCACTGCGCATACAGACAGCCGGCTGGGAAGTGAGTCCAGCAGCCGCTGTCTGCACCAGAGGTCTGCGCTGCACACGCCAGCACATGGAAGTGCTGGGCTGTTCCTAACCCAGTGGAGCACTGTCCATCCTAGCCCAAAGTCGGGCCGCCGGCTGGCGCAGCACCCGGAGAAAGGGTTCTAATAACACCAGGCATTTGGCTCGGTACATCCATCAGGCCAATTCACAGATGCCCTCATGATCGGAGGAGACAGCACCAAGCACCAATAAGAAGTTTTGCTATATATACGGTGTGTATCCGTCCTGGAAGCCCTGATCCCTCTTGGAAAGACTTATAATATCTTGCCCACAGCAAATTTGTGCGAGACTGAAACATCTGTCCACACCTGGCAATTTATCCATCAAATCAGGAACTGGTAACTATTGGTTACTTCTCATGCAAATACAGTGACATGGCTTTTTTATAATCTTTTTATTGAAGTATTGCATGCATGCAAACCATTGTCTTTTAGTATAATTTTGTGTGTATATATTGTGTTTTTGTGTTATTTGTGTAATAAATAGTTTTAGCGTACAGAAGGCGCCCACTGGTTCTTTTTTCCTGTTTACCGTGTGTGCGCATTACTGTATGTACCCTCAATGCACACCTTGATTAATGATAAAGCATAAAATTAAATAAATAATTTTAGCAGTATATTTACACACAAGTAGAATGTAGTGTCAGCTTTTAGGAGCAGGGTGCTATTCCCCCTTGTGCTTCTCCTTCCCTTACTCTTACCATTATCTACTCTACGCTCACTGCGAGGACACCAAACACTTGTTTGCTGCCTCTCTTATGAGTGTCACTGATGCAGCAATGTTTATATGTGATGTACTTGTCCTGCGCTGTCCTGTGCTGTAAGTAGCTGTTTTCTTGTTATACTCATTCCTTTATATACTTTATAAGGTGCTGCGGAACCCCTGTCGCGCCATTTAAACAAATGAAAATAATAATAGGAATGATTTATGTCATGGTATTAATGCATTTACCCAGAAGATGGCGCTGCTGCTTAACATACTATTATGGAACTATATCAATCTTACAGGACCATTTGCAACATTTTTCATAGATTCCTGTTAATGGATCTTTTCACTCTATGGGCAGTATTCAATGACAGAAATCGCTATGTGCAGCGAATCTTGTTTAGGATTTGCTGCACAGTTGCCATGTTCCGGAGGGCTGGAGCCCTCGCTACCAGCCCTCACTGACACACTATTCAATGAGGCAGGGGCTCGCTGCCCCTGTCAGCGAATGTTAACCTCTGCGGCGGACACAGGCAGGGAGATGGAAGTCTCCCTGCCTGCCCCAGAATGTATGTGGGGGGTAAGAGAGCTCCCCGGGACTCCGGCAGCACAAGCTGCCCCCCCGGGAGAGCCAGCAGGGGACCGGGTATGCACTGCTCCCGATCGTGCATATGTAATGATCGGGAGCAGTGAATATATGAATATGTAATGAGCGGCTCTCGGCCCCCTGCTGGCTGTTATGTGTAAAAAAATAATATATATATTTTTTAATTAAATATATATTCATGTGCTGTAAGCACATGAATAAAAATAGCATGCCCCTTCTCAGAATAAAATTCCTGATTTTTTTTACACCAAATTAAAAAAACAACAACATTGTTTTAAAAGTTCACATTCCACTTCACCATGAAAGATGGCAATTGCTACTCAGTGACACAAGGCGAAAATCACTTAGAAAGCAATTCGCCATCTTCTCATTGAATACACTCACAGCGAATCACATTGAAAAACCACAGCGAGTTGTGGAGAGTATCAGACGGTGAATTGTCCGTCATTTACTGTTCACCGTCGGCGAAAAGTGCACGTTGAATAGGGTGATTCACTTTCTGACACAAAAAATCACCTTCCAAAGTGAAAATAGCACAAATTCGCCATGAAACATGGCAAATTGGCCTCATTGAATACTGCCCTATGTATTAACAATTTAAAAATAAAATAAATAAAAAGTGAAATTCAATTTTCAATCTCAGTAATTACATATTCTTTGCTGTGTAATTAGACAAGTACATGTTAGCCTGTCTCATGTTCTCTATGCTAAATGTAATGTCATCAACTGCTGGTAGTTGGGTTAGAGAAGAAATCAGTTCTCACAATATAAACGTACCTACCAAATGTCCAGATTTTCACAGGACAGTCCCGTGGGGAGGGGGGGGGAGGGCAGTTGGGAGTCCCCCTGTCACTCACTGCTCTGCTTATCGATGTGGTCTATTCACTGGAGACTGAGTGACAGGGAGCAGGGCAGCTCACACAGCACTGACCATACCCCCATACTGATCGACAGCAGGAGGTGTGGTTTGCGGGCATTTTGTATTTTCTCTGTAATTTACGTAGGTGTAGGTTAATTTCTTTCATTGCAGCTAAATTGAACCCTCGCAGGCACGCTTCGGGCCACACTTTTATATTACCCCTCCCCTCCAAGTATATGTGGACCCAGTGCATGATGGGAAAAGTAAAAATGACAAAAGTGGTTCTAGCCGCAACTGTCCTTTCCTCTACTATTATTTATTTATTTGTTTGCACAAATAAGTTTAGTTGTGTTGTATATAGTGGACATAACATAACAGCAATATTACATAGCACATGGGAGAACAAACAGTTCAGTATAAACAAGTTCACAACTTTCCAGTTATACAAATACACATAATATTATTTGCGGGATTGCACACACATATCCCGCAGGGCCTTTAAAGGGAATACTTGAACATTCACATCAGTCCCCGCCCCAGTAGAGCCACTAGCGCACACAGGGGGGGGGGTTTCTGACTACCTACAAAAGGTGACTTATGACTCATTATGGGCATGGGTACAAGTGTGGTGGGTGTGGTCATGGACATACTTCCCAACTTTATAGAACAGGGAAGAGGGACAACTATTAGGGGGCATGGCCTCGTGATCAGGGCCTATGACCACAGCACTTCCACAAGGACATGTCCCCCATTTTCACCGATGTGGGGGTATGGCCAGCGCTCCTATGAACTGCTGGCCATGTCCCTTCCCTCCCAGTGTCTATTCCCAACTCCCAGCTGCTCCCCCCAACGCAGTAAACTGCCGGCATCAGATCGATGCGAAAATCAGGACAGTTGGGAGGTATGATCAGGGGTTTTGCTACAAAAACACAGTATACACGGTCTGTGGTATCAGATATACCTCCCTACCACTCCAAATCAGAAGAAAGTCCCCCATCACGGGACAGAGGATTAGTTCCCTGATGGTTAGAAGAAATACTTTTGCAAACTGTTCAAATTACTTGATGTCTTGTTAGTAAATCAGATTAATGCTGCCCTATTATTAAATGGATGAGTATAAAATAATTCCGTTTTCAATCATGTTTCTTTTTTCCTCTCAAAGGGTTTGGTCTGCATAGAGGAAACAGACTGTTGTTAGGCCTCAAATAGCAAAACATCTCTAGAGAGCTGCATTTTAATGAGGTTGGAAAAACAGCTCATCACCAGCCATGGTAGCAGGATGTTTTTGTCTACGCAGAATACTTGGACCCACGAGAATGACACGCTGATTTATATTTGGCACACCTTTATTAGCAATGCTAAAGACTGACATAAAGCATTATGTTGCCATGTAGCAAGGCTATGTATTTAACTTGTAATTAGCTGAAACAAATCTGGGTGTTTTGGAGAAACATATTCCGCTGTGTTTTAATAGAGCGTGAGATGTTTCATCTCTTGGGATAACCTTCATTGACTTTATTATAGGTTTTCCTGTATTCTACTGAAATGATTCCACTAGCTCATCATTTCTGCAAATTCTCAAAAGGTCTGTGTAGGGGAGAGACTTCTGGTAATAAGTCCACCCACACAGATCCCCTGCCCAAAATTGAAAGGGGATTATTGAGGCTTCAGTGACAATTCAATGAGTCACAGGTTATTTGCAGTATTCCCTTACTAAAGCAATGTAATGGCGGGCATAATTTAGCATTTTAATACAACATGGATCTGCTTTCAGCTGTGACCTTGTATGTGGAGAAACCTGTCGCCAGCATCAATATTCCTGCGGGCAGTCTGTGTGCGTATAGACTCACTCTATGCCATTGCTCTGTCTGTGTGCACAGTTGCTGAGGAGTTTGCAAGTGCCCTCAGACACACACAGATGTACAAATGTCATACATCGTGACCAAATTGATAAGTGTACTCTAGCAAAGTCATGTTGTGTTTCCAGTTGTTTATGTATTCAAATAAGATCCCCATTATGAATGAAAGCGTGGCTGAGTTACCGTAAGGCAGGGATGGGAAACCTTTGGCTCACCAGATGTTGTTGAACTACACATTCCAGCATGCCCTGCAACAGTTTAGCATTGCCAAATACTAAAATTGTACCAGGGCATGGTGGGATGTGTAGTTCAACAGCTGGAGAGCCTGCTGTAAGGGGCTGGTTGGCACTTCTGAGGCTACAGCGTAAGAACACTGTGGGCAGGTTCCAGACCTGAGTCAGCGCCCCCTGTGGTGCTAATGGCGGCCATGGTACTGAAGGGGCAACCTACATGCAGCTGTACCATCTTTAAAGGGTACTAGGAGCCAATTTCAAATGGGTCATTGCCACTAGTTGCCATGTTCAAAATGTGTTCCCAGCTTTAGCCACATTATATTTTAATGTTGTTTGATGTGTGAGACATCCAGACTATCTCTGGTCTGGCAATTTAGTATGTTAACTCCAGCAGGGGCAAATGCAGGATTTAGAAGGGGGTTTTGTACTCTCTCTCTATATTAACTTTTACAACACTACTGCTGTGTATAGCGCCCATACAGGATACCAGCATTCACAATACCGACGCTGGAATGCTGACATCGTTGAGGATGCAGACACCAGAATCCTGACTGCCGACATCCTGAGCACAAGTATGCAGGGAGCAGTACTGTAAGGGATATTTCACACACTCCGGCTCCTGCCGGGCAGCGAAATCCCGCACGGCTAAAAGCCGTGCCGTGCAAAGTAGTTGTTAATGGACACCCGGCCACCCGATTGCAGCCGGATCCCACCACTGGAAGGGTGTGGTGTGCGGCACGGCTACCTGGCCGTACGGGTTTTCGCCGCCCGGCAGGAGTCGGAGCATGTGAAATAGCCCTCAGGGCTGGGGGGGGGGGGGAATTAAAATTTTATGCACTATGGATTTCGTTTTAGGCTGCAGGGAGGGAGGGTTAGGCATTTAGAAGGGGGTGAGGGTTAGGCTGTAGGACAGCTAGGTTATAGTGGTGGGGTACAGGGGTTGGGTTTAGGCACTGGTGGGAAGGATTAGGCTGCTAAGGAAGTGTTAGTTATGCATTGGGGTAAGGGGGTTACGATTAGGCATTAACGGGGAGGGAGAGTTACAGTTAGGCTGGGGGGGGGGGGGGTGTTTAGGTTGTGGGGACGGATGTCAGCGTTGTTAGTCTGACCACCGGCAGCCCCAGGTATCTGACCGATATTCCAAAGTGCAGAACCATTTCCGTGACCTATACTATGAACCCTATGTGAGGGCACCTAGCTAGGTAATGTTTTTAACTTAAGTAGTATAGTAGCTATTACTCCATTTCTGATATTACAGTCCAGTAATTTAGTATGGATTACCAAATGATAGCTAGATAGATAAGGTGCCCATACACTTATCCGATTTGGGGCGATTTTGCCTGATCCCAACGTATTGTGCCGAGAAATCGGCCCGAATCGGATGTGTTTGACATCCCTTCCGAACCGATGTGTGGTCCCCTGCGCATCAGATCGGTGTCGGGAGACTGGCTGCACATAAAATCTATCAGATCAATGAGTGGCAAATCATGGATGCTTTTTAGCACTCACAATGTGTTGGGTCCGATCTGTTGGTGTACACCAACGGTGAAGGCATGGCATGTGGCTTTATGTGTAATGGATATTCCAAAGTTTGCTAAAATGTACAATTGGCATTACGGTGTGTGGTATAATGTTAGGCCGCACCCTCTTTTCACCGCACAAGAGCCCCACCTACTACAAATCAGGGGTTGGGGTGAAACATGCCCTTGCTTGCTCCGGGCACCATGGCACCTAGCTACACCACTGAACACAAGTGTGTATGATATGCTTTTGTCAATAAATACTCGGCATAGTGAGTCCAATCCTCCTTCAACAGCGAGAAGACGGAGGTGAAAGCAGAGTGTTGGTTTGCCAGGGAGAGCAGAAAGATAGATGAGTGAGAGGAGGTTCACTCCATATGCAGCATCAGTCAGTGCCTGATACCAGCCTTATTCTGGTTCACTCGCAAAGGCAAATTCCTTCTCAAATGGACAAAACCATGTGCCCTGCAGGTGGGGCAAATGTAACAAGATCAGAGAGAGTTCAATTTGGGTGGAGTTTTACTTTAAAGTGAGATCTATATTGCAGCGTATAAATAAAGCAGTATTTTCCCTGCACAGAAACAAGATAACTCACCCAAATCTAATTCTTTCTGCAAAAGTTACATCTGCCCCCCTGCAGTGCACATGGTTTTGTCCATTTGAGAAGAAATTTGCCTGAGTGAACACGGCACTTTTAAATGAACAATCTTTAGGTCACTCACTTGCATTTAGTGCATTGCCTGAGGGGTGACCTCTTGCACGGAAAAATACCTGTATGAGCAGCACCAGAGTGTCGAGGTGCTTGTCAGTATGGAGCAGTTGAACTCTCTTGCAGCAGGAGGCTGCTCCAGTCGATCAGAACACGATTCACTATGTGGGCTTGTTCACCTGTAAGCCTTATGTATCAGTCTGCCCTGCATGTCACTCACATCACTCCTTTGAGGGGGCCTCTGAATGCAGTCAATCAGCAGTGGGTCATAGGCACCAGGAGTGCATGGTGTGTGGGGTGCAGTGGCTGAGTTAATATGCAGTAGGAGGGTTTCAGAGAGAGACCGCACTGTGCATATTCGCTCCAACGCACACTTTCCCCTAGAGACCATTATGTATACTATTGATAGGCCAATTAGGCATTACTCAGAGTGGCAGCAACCAGAACAGCCATTAAATCGAATGCAAAATAGTGAGGTGCGAGAAACACCTTGCAATGTCAGTGTATGCGGTGTACCATGGAAGAAGTGCACATTGGGTGGAATGAATGTTTAAAGGAGCAATCACTTAAAAGGCAAAAACCATACCTTGTATGTGAATGCCCCTAAAAAATATATATATATCTCGGGTGCGAATGTCCCTAAAAAAATAAAATAAAAAAAACTCGGGTGCCACGTCAATGCAAATGGGTGTGGTATATTAGGTCGACACAAAAAAGGTTGACATGCCGAAGAGCAACACAAGCAAAAGGTTAACAGTGTTTCACTTTTTTGGTGTCAAAGTCGACACTGAGCACATGAACCCCCAAATTAGTGTATCACTTCCACATGGATGGCAAAGTTAATCCACACCCAAAAAAGTAAACCTTTTTAGGTGTCGACCATATGGTGTCAACCTAGACACTATCAGCCATCCAGTTACCATTGCGGATTAGAAATATACATTCATCCAATGTAGACCTAAAAAAATACAAGAAAACATTCAGACCCCATAGAGCCAACACCACTATAAAAAAATATGTTTATTACAAAATATTTGAATCCGTCAATATGCTACAATACGTCAACACTGGAAAGGACAAAAAGATTGACCAACAGCCACTCCATTACAATCATTAAAAAAGGCACCAAACAGACAAAGGATTATAGATGGCAAAATTACAAAAACATGCATTTAGTCAAACAAACCATACACAAATGCATTTATTATGTTGTAAATATATAAATATTAATATTTTAAAGCTTAGCTAAACAGCAGCTAGGAACACAGTGCAAGTTGTTTGGCCATGCCTTCCAAAATGGCACATTTCAGTGGAACCGTACCCTCTGCATTCAGTAGAATGATACATAATGGTTATGACGCAATTGTGAAGAACACCGGTTATTTTCCATGGTTTCGTTTGGGTTACAATATACCGCCATAATGTTACCAACAAGCGTTTAGTTAGTAAAGACTTGTCTTCCTCATGATCCTAAGAAATTCTTGCTCATTAATTTCGCCATCTCCATCACGGTCAGCTTCATCAATCATTTCCTAATAAGGATAAATTAAATTGTGACATGTCAACACAAACATTAAAGTGCAGCAGGAGTCTGCGTGTTATTTACATTTAAAACCATATGTTCAGAACAAAGGCTGTTAGCCATTTATGAACTAGAATACATATAAGTGCAGTGACGTCAGCGGACATGTCCTGAGCAAATTTCTCTATGGTTAATTCAATGCCAGAGGGGATTGCAACAGATTGCAAACGTACAAAGTGTGCCTCAGACACACAACTATAGATGATGGAATTCATATCGCCAACACTTCCAACAACATTATATAAATAATTGAGTTAGGTTTGAAATATTATAAATATATAATTTTATATTTGCAATAAAGCCAATATTTTCTGAAATACAGGGCTTTGGTTTGGGTACTCACATTTAAATCTACTTTTCTGAGTCCATCTGGAATACAACACCTCAAAAAAGTGTTGTGCGTATGGTACAGGCATGTAAAAGGTTATTTTCTGTTAGTGTGAAGGTCTTCCCCTCACAACAATTCACAGCTCCACGTTTACAAAGCTCCAAAACATGATAGATTGCAAACCAGGAGAATACAAAAAGCACAACGGACTAAAAGTCATACTGAGCATAAGCGAAGAAACACAGCAATAGATGTATGATGCTGCGCTATGGGGTATAGTAGTATCTGCACACATGTGCTGCAGATAATGCTCCTCCCCATGTATGCATGTGCTGTATGACCTATATTGGGCTAGTGTCTCCCTGCCAGTTTCTGAGTAAACAATATTAAGCATAAACACTGAATATCACTAATACCCCTTTCACACAGAAAATGAAATACCCGGGTGAAGCAGTTCCACCCGGGAATTTCATTAAATACACGGGTCCTTTTTCTGTGTGAAAGGGCACACCTGTGTCGTAAATCCCGTGTCTCCGACCCGGGAATTGACCAGGGTCGAGGACACGGGATTTATGACCCGTGTTGACCCTTTCACACAGAAGAAATACCAGTGTTATTCAGCAAATTACCGGGTAGAAATTTTCAACCCGGTAATTTGTTCTTCTGTGTGAAGGGGGGTCAGGCTGCTCCCGGCAAATTGACACGGCATTTGAAATGCTGTGTATTTGCCGGGATTTTCAGACTTTTCTGTCTGAAAGGGGTATTAGCGATGTCACCGTGACCAGCTGAACATACGGGTCATTGGCTATATAGCCAGAAATCCACCTGCACGTTCAGCAGATGGGGGGGGGGGGGTGTCATTATCGATGCATGGGAGTGCACAACATTAACGATATGGAGTGTACACACTAGGTGAGAAGTAAAATATATTGTACAGCGGGGCCTTTTGGGCGATATCTTACGTTCTCATCTAGTGTGTATGGGGCTGTACTATGCAGAGCCAAGAGCTAAGGCCACATACACAGACTACATTTTAAAATAAATGCAGGATAAGGACATTTTTCATATATAGAAACCAGTATTTGCGCTCCATCTACAGAAGATGGTGGATATAGTGCAATCTGAAGAGATAGTGTACAACCGCATACTCCTGGATGTGAACACTGACTATATATCTTTAGTGAAATGTCCCAGTCTGTATGCACTATATCTTTGTACAGGAGTTCAAGGGAGATGGTGAGCGACATTGCATGGTTTGCAGTGTCCTCTATGGTGTACCCAGCTTAACACTGTACCATGTTTACCAACTGCTCGGAAGTAGCTCCTAAGTGCAGAACGGGTACACTTACTGGAGCCAGGAAGTAGCATACAACCTGTATGTATGCAATATGAAGTAAGAAAGAAAATCAGTTAGTTTAGACGCACTCCACATCCACACAGTCTATTGCGACCTAAAAACACAATAGTGTGATACCTTAGAGGTGTATATTTTAATTTTATAGATATTTCACTTCTATAGCTAACAGGCCATCAAATATAGTGTATATTCTACAATTTTATTAATTATGTTGGACTTGATAGTATAATTCCCTGTAGCAGGGATTAATATGGCGAAAATTTATTAAAAAAAAGATAATAGATATAGGAAAAAGAAAATTAGGAAAGATTAAAATTAAGGTCTCTGTACTATGTTGGTTCCAATATTTGAAGGAAGGCTTTAATGATGCCTTATCCCATTAGATGTGCCAAATGTATGTTCATTTATAAACGCTATACTGCTTTATTGAGAAAAAAGTGTATGTCAGATCTAGTCCCAGATTATTGCGGACCTTTCAGTGTGTTTATCCTTCTTTAGTGTGTAATACCCCTTTCACATCGCACTTTTAAAACGGTATATTGCCGTTTTTTTCCCTTTTTAAAACGTTTAAGGGTGCACTGTGAATGCACCACAGGCAATTTACCGTTTTAAGTTAACTGGCATTTCGAACCGTGTAAAAAGCAGAGTCCTACACGGTTCCTTGCCGTTTTTTCTGCAATGTGAATGTGTACAGTTTGTCTGAAACGGTATTTCAGGCAAACAACACAAGCACATCCCAGTACAGTTCCCACTACTAGCCCCGCTGCGGGGCATTACTGCTGCACCCTCTCTCTATAGTCACAGGACAGGGAGCGGCAGGGAGGCAGCTGCTGCCCATTATTACCCACCTCCAGGGTCCGGATCACCTGCTGCGTGAGGTCGTTAGAGGCGGCAGTGGATGAGCTCGCAGTGCTGCCGGGCGGACAGGGCCAGTGCGCTCTCCCCGCTCCCCAGCACGGTGCCCCCCGGCTTCATCTCTACCATCTTCCGGCTCTGCATCTCCTCGGCATCGGGAAGCGTGCGGCGGGGAATGCGGCTATGTACCAGGGATGAACACAAGGGCAGCGCTGCGGGGACGAAGGCAGCGGCCGCTGCGTGACTGTCAGGCACTGTCACACGGCGAGTACCGCACAGGAGCCGCTTACATGGCCGCACGGACGCTGTGCATTGGTACAGGGGCTAACCGTGCGGCGGCGCATCCATGCAGGGTGGGGATTACAGGCAGCAGCCCGGCTCTAGGTCGCTCTTCCCCAGCCGCCCAGCCTGACAGGCAGCGGCGGCAGTGATGCTATTACAGTGCACGGTGGGGGCGGCGGCAGCAAGTTGATGTAAATAAGAAGGGACGAGTGGATAGTCTGACAGCAGCAGCAACAGCACTCAGACTGTGACACTCTTCCTCCCCTCCGCGCTGCTGCCGACAGGCAATAATGACAGGCAATGGTCACACACTGCCTTGAAACGTGTTCAGAATGAAACGTTTCAACTGCAATGTGAATGACACTGAAACCTGCATTTAAAACGGTAATCTGGCCACTATTAAGGCTCTGACCCGTTTTAATTACCGGTTTAAAATACCGGTTTTTAAAACGGGTCTGCGATGTGAAAGTGGTATAAGTTCTTTATTTGTAGCATTAATGTTTCTTATTTTTATGCGTGGTCAGTGTATTTAAACACTGTTGCACAAATGCTACAAATACATATATGTCCTGGTTTATCCTGTCTGTATCACAAAGGGTACAGCTTACAGTGATATCCTTGTTCGTGTAGCTTGGAGTCACCCCAGATCTATATTTAGTGTGTATCTATAATTTCCACACTCAGATAGGAGATGTGTCTGCCGCAAGAGCCCCTCACTCTCCCTTTAATATCTGATGTGTCCTTATTACATCCACACTGTGCAATCTTCTGATTGCATACACACTGTGCAATCTCACTGCTATACCATATACATATATGCTGATGCCCTGTGCTGGACCTAATTATGGTAGTGTCCGCACTAGATGGCTTTGGGGTATTTGTGATTTTTAATGTCCCAATATCCGTTTTCTGTTACTGTAGTGCGCTATCATATATAGTCGCATAGTAATTACACTGTGGTAGGTTGCAAATGCGTGTGAGTTCTCGGAGGTATAATTTGACTCATATGTAATTTGCTCAATCTTTATCTTAGATTGTGCTACTCCAGGTTTTTAGGTACACACTGAGCGATGTTAGTCTTTATAATAGACAGATTATTGTTTATATTTCTCGCAGGAAAAACACACACTCTGAGTTGTTCAATCTTTACGGTGGATATGGCACTCCTCTTGTGTCATATACTTTATTCCTAAATGTTTATAGATTAGTATTTATTTGCGGGGGTTTTTTAGTTGAAACAGCGTGTGTGCGGGTGTTATTATTTACTCCCACTTAGGTATCTGTTTGGGGTACTGCCCCTGTTAGTATCTCTGGGTAGTAAAGGTATTAATCATTATAAACCCTATACCAATGTGCGTGTTATATTATGGCTAGGTAGAGCCTTGAAAAAGCCTGCAAGGGCGAAATGCGCATCGGCAATAGGTCTCTGTAGATCTGTGATTAAATGTAGCCAATGTATTGTATTTAATTGTGTATAGTCAGTTTATCCCCACAAGCAGTGTGGGTTTAGCGGTGGAGAGCGCCGATAGCAAAGCGCACTCATAATAGTGCGGGTGCACGCTGTCAGTAACACGGCTAACATCTGACAGCGGGGCAACCCAGTCGGGCAGAGCGGTGTGCAGACGCCGACCCAGGCTACCCGTGCGGGCAACCAGCCGGGCAGCGTGTTATATAGACGCCGGCAGTGGGCGCATGGGTATCTAACCAGCCAGCCGAGCAACACGGTGTATCAACGCCGGCTGAGCAGATTTATGTGTTTAGATCTGCTGTAACCTGGCCAGTGAGCGCCAGACTTTAGTTGTGAGTGTAACCTAGCCGGAGTGCACTGTGTGCAAGACCCGGTGTAGGTTTGTTATCTCACCCATAATATAACACGCACATTGGTATAGGGTTTATAATGATTAATACATTTACTGCCCAGAGATACTAACAGGGGCAGTACCCCAAACAGATACCTAAGTGGGAGTAAATAATAACACCCGCACACACGCTGTTTCAACTAAAAAAAACCCGCAAATAAATACTAATCTATAAACATTTAGGAATAAAGTATATGACACAAGAGGAGTGCCATATCCACCGTAAAGATTGAACAACTCAGAGTGTGTGTTTTTCCTGCGAGAAATATAAACAATAATCTGTCTATTATAAAGACTAACATCGCTCAGTGTGTACCTAAAAACCTGGAGTAGCACAATCTAAGATAAAGATTGAGCAAATTACATATGAGTCAAATTATACCTCCGAGAACTCACACGCATTTGCAACCTACCACAGTGTAATTACTATGCGACTATATATGATAGCGCACTACAGTAACAGAAAACGGATATTAGGACATTAAAAATCACAAATACCCCAAAGCCATCTAGTGCGGACACTACCATAATTAGGTCCAGCACAGGGCATCAGCATATATGTATATGGTATAGCAGTGAGATTGCACAGTGTGTATGCAATCAGAAGATTGCACAGTGTGGATGTAATAAGGACACATCAGATATTAAAGGGAGAGTGAGGGGCTCTTGCGGCAGACACATCTCCTATCTGAGTGTGGAAATTATAGATACACACTAAATATAGATCTGGGGTGACTTCAAGCTACACGAACAAGGATATCACTGTAAGCTGTACCCTTTGTGATACAGACAGGATAAACCAGGACATATATGTATTTGTAGCATTTGTGCAACAGTGTTTAAATACACTGACCACGCATAAAAATAAGAAACATTAATGCTACAAATAAAGAACTTACACACTGAAGAAAGGATAAACACACTGAAAGGTCCGCAATAATCTGACACTAGATCTGACATACACTTTTTTCGCAATAAAGCAGTATAGCGTTTATAAATGAACATACATTTGGCACATCTAATGGGATAAGGCATCATTAAAGCCTTCCTTCTAATATTGGAACCAACAGAGTACGGAGACCTTAATTTTAATCTTTCCTAATTTTCTTTTTCCTATATCTATTATCCTTTTTTAATACATTTTCGCCATATTAATCCCTGCTACAGGGAATTATACTATCAGGTCCAACATAATTAATAAAATTGTAAAATATACACTATATTTGATGGCCTGTTAGCTATAGAAGTGAAATATCTATACAATTTAAATATACACCTCTAAGGTATCACACTATTGTGTTTTTAGGTCGCAATAGACTGTGTGGATGTGGAGTGCGTCTAAACTAACTGATTTTCTTTCTTACTTCTTCATATTGTATACCTTATATTCTAATCAGTAGGCAGCACCCTAAGCCAGGGAGGGAATATATATGCTCAAAATTCCCCCTGACTGACAGTTTCGTCATCCACAAATTGTTAAAGAATTATATAAGTTTTTGGTGCGGGTACCCCCTTCCCCCTCTTCTTGTAACCTGTATGTATGATCAGCTGTCTCAATTTACATCTACAATTCGCTTGCTACCTTGCAATATATTAGTTTCACCCAGGCCACATACACACTAGATGAGACTGTATATGGGGTTTAAGAGTTGGATGAAACAAATAGTTTATGATATCGTTCAGTGAGTACTAAATGTCAGGGGGAAACACTGCCAACTAGCGATTGGCTAGCATGTATGGGGGATTAGGTATAAGGCGTATTTGAGCAGGTTCATATGCAGGTTGATTCTATAAATTGCTTGCGACCAGAAGAATTTGTGAATATTTGTATACCGTAATGAGATATCTTGTGGATGGGACCAAAGTCTACACACAAAATGCATTTGTGTTTCATATATACACAATACACCTTCTAGAAAGCAGGTCATTTTATATACTGTAATAATTTTAATAATTCTGTAAATAAAAACAAAAGTGGTACTAATACCCCTTTTCAGACTGCCAAATCCGTTTTGATCTGTAGTCTGAAAGTGCCACAGCCATGTTTCCTGGATCGAGAAACCTGGTATTTCAATATGGCTGTGTCCCGGGTTGATGTGCATTAAGAACAGGTCCTGTTCACACTATGGAGGAGGCAATGCTTGGAGTCCGCATCAGCTTCAAGTGCTGCCTCCTTCACCAGTGGGGAGCCGTCTGGCACCCCCCCACCACACCCACCCCCGTCTGATGCCAGAAATCCAGCAATAAGCTGGGTCGCTGTGGGAGCTTTCAGACCGTATGATGTATTTCGGACATCAGATTTTTGGATATGGGAAACTAAACTTGTATGAACAAGTTATCTCCAACACGGTAGAGCGATAACATGATTACACAAACATTACCTCAAAATATCATACATAAATCGTTGCATCATTAGACAATACCTGTAGTTCTTCATCTGTAAGGTTTTCACCCAATTCCTTGGCGACCCTCTTCAGGTTTTTGAAAGAAATTTTTCCTGTACCATCATCATCAAATAATCTGAAAGCCTTCATGATTTCTTCTTTAGAGTCTTTCTCACTCTTGGAATAAGAAAAATAAAGTTATGTTATTAAGTATAACACGTCATGTGGTGCGTAACAGGGCGTGCAGAAGGTACCAGTGACTGCTCACCATTTTGTGTGTCATTAGAGACAGAAAATCTTCAAAATCAATGGTGCCAGAACCATCTTTATCAATGTCTGAGATCATCTTCTTCATCTCTTCCTTCTTTGGCTCAAAACCCAAGGCACGCATGGCAACCTGAATGAGGACATATCAAACGGTCCAAACATAATTCAACATATTACATTCACAACATGACTTACGTTTAACCCAACCACAGGAGCAGGGGTATGGGTCATACCCAACCACAGGAGCAGGGGTATGGGTCATACCCAACCACAGGAGCAGGGGTATGGGTCATAGGGATTACAGTATGCAGGTTGACCATTAAATACCAACAGGGCTTAGGAAGACACAAGCATTAGGTCGACAGTCAAAAGGTCAACATGAGTTTTTCACCTTTTTTTTTAACAAATGTCAACATGAGCACCATCAGCGTACTGCGTCCCCTCACATGGTAATGCTTGTGTCAACCTTCTGACTGTTAACCTATTTCAGGTGTCAACCTTTAGCGGTCGACCTTCATACTGTCAACCTATTGACTAACCCAGGAGCAGATGAAGATCATCATTTGCACATAGAACACAGTCTCAAATGGTTCTACAAAAACTCAGTGAGGTTAGCTAATGCTTCCGCACCTGTGATCCTGTACAGCGGATGAGTGAAAATATGTTCATGCTGCAGCCGCCTGGACACGTACTGAGATTCCCACCAACCGATTCGCAGATCCAAGCAACTGCGTACAAACCTGGAGCCTTGGTTGCATTTGGTTTAATAATTGGCCATCTGAGCAACACTTTGGTTATGCGGAATGGGTGCAGTAACACACACCAACGCCAGGTTTCTGATTACAGAATACCAGCTGTTGGCTGAGGAGGAACCCAAATTTGGTGACATCCCTGCGTTTTTTCTGCCACTTCCCATAACCGCTCTCAAATGGTCCCTGACTGTGAATCACTTTGCACATAAAGCCTCACTGTGAGCAGGGTGACGCTCACACTATGCATGCCAAGGCATGCGGAGTGTGAGCGTCACACATGAATAGTCTGTTGATAATCACTTAAGAATATATCGCTAGTGCAAATATCTTCAAGAAAATATATTGGCAATACAATTTTGAATCAAACAATTCAGTGCAGAAGGACTTATATTAGAAATATTAGCGTTCATGGAAAGGGAAACCAACACACTATTTTATAAAGGACCAATTCTAATAAATATATATATCTACTGTACCTATATATGAAAACACAGTAGGATGTTTCAGCGCTATGACATTACTACGGCCAGCATTTAAGCCTACACAATAGGTATAAAAGTTCCCAAATTCTGGACTGCAGCTCCCTCAGAGAGGATTCATGTGATTCACTGGAACAAAAGCTCTGTTAAGATAAGAAAAGAGGGGCATGAAAGATGTTTTTTATGCACTATGGCGCAGCCCTCTCTTTTCTTATCGTAACAGAGAGATTATGGGTGAAAGTTAATAGGATGAGAGATATAGAAAGTGAGAGATTTGGTAAGAAATCTCCAGGTTTTTTTAAGCGGCAATCATGTACACTGCAAAATCAAACTGGTTTTGCAGTGTAAGTGATTGCTGCTTAAAAAAACCTGGAGATTTCTTACCAAATCTCTCACTTTCTATATCTCTCATCCTATTAACTTTCACCCACCATATCTATCTATCTATCTATCCACACATACACACACAAATACATGGACAGGGAGGCACTTATGCTTAGAAGATGATCTGTGCAGGGTAAATACTGACAATTGTTACAAACCACACTCGCCCCCTCCACTCTGAGCGGAAAGAGGAAGAAAGGACCAGCACACAATGTAGATGACAGTTAGATATATAGACAGATTGGAGGTAGGAGCAGATTGGGACTGGGAGTGGGGTGGAGGGGATACGGTCATTGGGTCACCAGCATGATGGTCAACAGTCATTAGGTCGACATTCAAAAGGTTGACATGGGGTCTTTCACATTTGTTTTGAGCCAACATGGCCGACAGGCAGTATTTTATGCCCTACCATCCACTCAGGCACGGTGGGAGAATAAAATAGTAATGTCGACTGTGTTGAAATTTGGGACAAAAAAAAAAAAAGTGAAAAACCCCAACGTTGACCTTTTGACTGTCGACCTTCCTGCATGTCAACCTAGACTCATGTTGACCTAATGACTGTCAACCAACAGTGTGGTGACCTAATGATCTATACCCGGGTGGAAAGCCTGTGGGCTAAAAACGGTCACAGCTCAAAGGGAAAGTGCATTTTTACCTAGTGTAAAATATAAAAAGTGTAGACCAAACACCTTTGCCCACCTTCAGTTCCTTGACATCTATAGTACCAGATCCATCTGTATCAAACAAATCAAATGCTTCACGGATTTCCTGCTTCTGTTCTTCTGTTAATTCTGGTTTTACACCAGTTTTCTTGCGTTGGACTGCCCCAAGGCCAGGTTTTCTCAGTACAGATGCCTGATAAGTAAATAAGAACAAAGGTAATGTTTCCTGTATATTATGTTACTGGTTCCCTTCAGGTAGATTTTTTTAAAGATAAGAAAATAACTTTTTTATAAGAACTCTTCCTGCTACATTCAAATATGGAAGTGCTTGGAAATGATAAAGCGGCAGAAGTGCTACTCTGTATCGGCACAAACAGTATCATTTTCTTTGTCGGCACACACACGGCATATTTACACTATTAAAACGGTTTAACTCTGGTTCTGGTTGATAAGTCAAGTGTCAATACAGTAGCTTTACCACTATTGATCCACAGGTACAAGGTCAAAGTGGACAAAAGGTCAACATGAGATTCCACAATTGTTTTTTCTTTATTTGGACTTTTTTTTCACGTTTTACGAACTACATGGACTACAATTGGGAATGGTGACATGTGCCGAGCAAAGTGAGCCATGCGTTACACTAAATTGGGGTCCATGTTGACATTGACACAAATTGTGAAAATAAAAAAATTGTAGCGCTAAACAATATTGAATTAAAAAAACTTACAATTTAATAAATTGACATTAGTAAACAATAATGCACAGTGATAAGAATTATAAGATGTAATAAACCATGAAGCACAGGCACCTAGAGCACTTTGCAATTGGAAATATAAGGATCCGTTACTATTTAAAACTGCCAGCCAGGCGGCTAGTCTGGATCCAAACAACAAAAAGCAAGGTGGCAGGTAGGTGGCCAGGTGCTCTGTCCTGATGCGTTTTGCTGTAGATACTTTGATAAAGCTGTACTTGGCTACAGCGAAACGCATCAGTCCAGCCACCTACCTGCCACCTTGCTTTTTGTTATTTGGATCCAGACAAGCCGCCACCGGAATTTTTTATTTCAGCCACAGTTTCTACAGAGTTTAAAAAGCTTTGGTACTCTACCTAGAACGGCGCCCACGATGCTAATCGCGGTTGTTGGGCCGAAAATCGTGGTCATCGCGGTGATTGAGGCATCGCGGGTGTTATTTGCGGTATAAGATGACCGCGATGCCTCAACTTTTTCATCGGCACCATGCAAAATCGTGGTGATTGAGGCATCGCGGGTGTTATTTGGGGGGACAAGATGCCCGCGATGCCCTTGATGTAAAGAGTACCAAAGCTTTTCTCCTATTTCCATCTGAAGGATATCGCTGCTATGCAATCCAACTCGGATTAATTCCTCCAATGGACACCCACTGTTACAAATTAGAGAGACTTTTTTTCCGGATAATGTATTCTACATAAGGACTACTTCTGCCGGAATAAATAGTAACAGATCCTTACCATATTTCCAATAGCAAAGTGCTCTAGGTGCCTGTGCTTCAAGGTTTATTACATCTTATAATTCTTATCACGGTGCATTATTTTTTACCATTGTTAAATGGACCTCCAACTCCTTTTTTAGTAGTAGCTTTGCGACACACCATTATAGCGCCCGATTGTGTTGACTCGACAACCACACCTACACAAAACGTGAAAACTCAGTTGACCATTGTCATGCTGACCTTTTGCGTGTCAACCTTTTAGCTGTGTTGACCTATTGCATGTAGACCATCCATGGTTAATTTATTCACCGTCGACCCTTTGATCCACAACTCTTTGGCGCAGACACTTGCACTATATGCTGAAGATTCACAAGGTTCTTCTCCCAGGGAACTATAGGGTCTATTTATTAATCCTTGGAGAGAATTAAAGTACTCATCAAGGCAATGTTACGGGCTGTTTTTGAAAAGGAGATGATTGGCTGGTACTTTATCTCTCTCTAAGGATTTGTAAATAGACCAACAAATGACTTGATGCACTGCCTCGATCGGAGCCAGCCAGATAGCAATAGTATCAGAGACTTGCCAGTGCCGTGCCCGCCAACATCTGCTACTCTACATATACGGCACACTGGAGTCTTTACAATGATCCATCTAAGCTAGTGCTGATTACAAGGATATGCAGCATGTCTATATTCAGCGTGTGACTGCAGCCTAAAAACTATGTTACAGGGTTTTCAAACAGAGCACTCTGTCCTCAAGGACCCCCTACAGAGCACGTTTTCCAAGGTCTCATCACAGAAATACAAGTTTAATAGTTATCGACAACTGCGGCTCTTAAAATTAGAGATGTGCAGGTTCTGATTTACTCTGATTTCAAAGCAGGATCTTATTGGCTATCAACTGTCAAGTGATTTGGGATAACCAATAATATCCTGCTTTGAAATCAGAACCTGCACATCTCTACTTAAAATAGGTCATACCCCTTTTACATCCCAAAACCAAGGTAAAGACCTGGAATCCAGATTCTGTGTCCAGTGCTTTCACACTAAACCCAGGTCGTCCATTATACAGAGCGAGACATGGTTTTAACCCTTCTTATAACTAGAGTAAAATATCTTGACCTAGTTTATAAGCATTTTTAAGTTAGCAACCCAGATCCGACCCGGGTTATTTTGGCAATGTGAAAGGGGTATCAGTGAGTATTGGGTACACCTATGGGACTGCCGGGTAACCTGGAAAACGTGAACTGTGGGAGCCCTTGAAGATCAGGTACACATCTATTTTATGTTCTTCTCCTCCATGTGCATAAGAGAAGATTTAGAACAATAAAAGGACACACACATGCTTTCTAATAAAGTGTGTTTTATTACACGGATTGTATACCTCTTATTAAAGCTCAAATGTAAAAATAAGACAAGCATCAGGGCCTGATGAAAGGTTCCAGGTGCCCTAGGCGAATACACATGTACCTTGCCTTGTAATGCTGCCAAACACACCTGTATGGGCACTCAGGAATTCACTAGTCATAAAGCCCATGTGCATGTAGCAAAGGGTATACAACTGGCATGTATGCTTGTGGCCTGTGACGACTACTTTGGCTTTAGGCTGCCCGTGTGGCACTGTAGCTCAATGTACATAACTTACTGGTGGTCTCATCAATAAGTTACATTGGCACAGCCATCTGGCAGTCAATTTAAGAACTTTACCCCCACAGTACATCAGGACAGGTGATGGCCAACAAGCATGGAATAAACTAGCACTTCATTTTATTCCTGGGCTGTCATCTGCAAGGCGCCACCCTCCCCTTTAGCAGCACAGTCTGTGGTTGACCTCCATTCCTACCACCATCCTAATTACAAGCAACAATGTCCTCAGTCACAAGTGCACAATGAACAGCACACATCTCCTGTTATGATAATCTGATGGATTGCAGTAATCACAGGTTAAGATTAGCCAAAAAAAAAAAAAAGTTAAAAAAAATACCAATACATAGATTATTTACAAAAACCCACAATAAAAATTAAAGATACAATATGTCAGAACACAAGTTCAAAAAAGAGACTATGCCAACAATCTAATTACATTTCAATGTAACTTGTTTTTATTTACTTCCGAGACGGAAATATGTCTGAGAAATGTCTATTGTAGTTAGATACAAATTTGCTTCTCATATCTACAGCACAGACAGTGTAATGGTTAGCATTACTGACTCACAGCAGGCCACGGGTTCAGTTCCCACCATGGCCCTAACTGTGCAGTTTGTATATTCCTGCAGTGCTTGAGTGGGTTTCTTCCAGGTACTCTGGTTTCCCCAGTTTACAATCCAAAAATTTACTGGTAGGTTGATTGGCTCCCAACAAAATATAACCCAAGAATGTGTGTGCATGTACATGTGGTAGGGAATATAGATCGTAAACTCCACCGGGGCAGGGACTGATGTGAATATTAATTATTCTCTGTAAAGCACTGCGGAATACGTGTGCACTATATAAATAACTGGTCGTAAATAATAATAATAATAATAATAATAAAAAAAAAAAACACATTTGCTCCCTATGGGAAAAAAGTAAATTTAAAGAAATATTACCAAATCGTACAATAGAAGACGCTACGTAATGAAGCAGAAAGCTATAAGATTACATTATTTATTTCAGCAGCATTGGGACAAAGGGTGAAATTTAATAGGATGACAGATTCAGAAAGTGAGAGATTTGGTAAGAAATATCCAGTTTTTTTAAAGCGGCAATCATTTACACTTCAAAATCAAACTGGTTTTGCAATGGGATACGGTCATATTGTCTACACCACTTAGGTTGACACTGTTGGGTCAACAGGTGGGAAGGTCGACAGGTGTCTAGGTCGACATGGTGTTTTTTTTACTGTTTTTTTCATGCCCTACCATCCACTAGGGCGTGGTGGGAGAATAAAATAGTGTGCCGATCGCGGCTGCGGTTGACTTCCAACTGTGTCAATGTCAACTGTGTCGACATTCGGGTCAAAAACCAGTAAAAAAAAAACATGTCGACCTTCTGACCTAACGTTATGTCGACCTTGTCCTATGTCGACCTAGACAAGTGTCGACCTAAGTGTGGTCGATAAAACGATCCACACCCTTTTCAATGTAAATGAATGCCGCTTTAAAAAAATATGGAGACTTCTTACAAAATCTCTCACTTGCTCATCCTAATAAACTTCCCCCATTGCATCTAAATCAATGTCACAACTCTGATCTATGAAGACAGCATGCTCCCTTATCAATATACAATTACCGTCATGTCTGTCCGCATCCTGAGCACAGGGTACATTGAGCGCACAGGTGGCACGAAGAGTGGTGGAGGCCGCACTGGATGGGAAGTGCTGAGAGCAGATGATGAGGATCCCATATTGCCTTATACTGCCTGATAGAGAAGGATGTGCTGTGCTTGTATCTTCCTTCCCCCAGAGGGTTATTACTACATCTTGGTAACATCAATGACTGACACAATGCTGCCAACACTATGTGGGAAGGATGATGCACAATGCTAATAAAACTGGAAGGATGATGCACATTGCTAATAAGACTACACAAGAAGGAGATGGTGTGCCTCCTATTTACATTGTGCAGGTGGCCTGGGGCAACTTTGCATTTAGCTCTCATTAAAGCAGCTT
Source organism: Crinia signifera (assembly GCF_055691185.1). Taxonomy (NCBI): domain Eukaryota; kingdom Metazoa; phylum Chordata; class Amphibia; order Anura; family Myobatrachidae; genus Crinia; species Crinia signifera. The sequence continues at coordinate 140,748,552 of NC_139217.1, read as the reverse complement.
GACTTTTGTCCCAGTAACATCAGCAACCATCATGTGCACTTCTATAAAAATCTGGGCATACTATCTGCAAAATATTCTTGCAATGTTTAAAAATATAGGATCAAAGCGCTGCACTCTCACCCTAAAACCATGCGTCCGCTGGGGTGCCATTTACAGAGCAGCACAATAAAGCAGCCCTCCCCAATGTAGATACCAATGATCCCTATATGGGAAAACAGCACTCACCAGTCTGTAGAAGTTAGTTCAAATGCAGTCCAAAAAAAAAAAAAAAAGGGTTATGCCATAGAGGAAAGGCTTGCCGATGCTTTGGTCCCACTCCCAACATGGATCTTTATCAAGGCAGTGCAGCCAAGTCATCAGGTGAAAACAAGTACATCAAATCCAAGTGGGAAGAAACCTACTTGGATTTGCACCTGAAGACTTGGCTGCACTGCCTTGATAAAGGTCAATGTTAGGACCGAAACATAGGCCGGTAACATAGTAATTAAGGTTGTAAAAAGACAGAATCATTAGTAATAATAGATACATAGCTAGATAGATACACAGAGAGGTGGCCCAATGGGGTGCAGATTCATTGCTCGTGAGCATAGCTGCAGAAGACAGCTAATGTGAATGCATGGGGTACCTGTGTAGCTGGCAGAGAGCAGTTCTATAAATAATATTTTTATTTATTCCACGTAACCATGGTGACAGAGCAATACAGGTGCATGGTGCGGACGGTATACAGGAGCAGCCGGGTGCTGTATGTGTGTAATACGGGGCGGGCATGTTAATACAATGTAGCCGGCATCAGTACATACATACCATGTCCCTGTGTGCAGCCAGACACACCGAGCCCCAATGCCAGTCCTCTTCCTCCGTACAGCAGCAGCAGTAGGGACCGTCTGTTACTGGGTAACGGATCTCCAAACCAGCAACACACGCCCGACCTGCTGCTAAGGCCGCCTCCTAGCCGCGCCCCCGCCCCGTGTGAGGGTATATGGATCAGGGAGCCGCAGCGCCCGCCCCCGGCTATAGCGACTTCTGGGCGGCGGCATTGGTAGCAGCTGAACAATGGGCGCCCGCGCTCCTAGCCGCCATTCCCGCCGGGGCGCCAGCCAGAGGCCAGCAACATGCAGAGACGCTAATGGGGACGTCTCCATGGTAACACCCCTCCCCCCGCCACTGCATTGGATGTGGGTGGCCCCGCCCCCAACTGTGTCACCCAGCACTGAGCGGCAGTGACGGCCTGCAGCAGGTAGGCTCCGCCCTCTGCACTCACCGTAAGTATGTGCTGCTGTTCTGTATACATGGATGGACTGACTCACTGTTCTTGCAAGGTGTACATAGCACGTATATACACAGGGGCTGCTATGCTGGGAGATGGGGCCACTGTAGTCAGACGGGTCAGTGCCCAGTGACAGCGCTCATCCCCGGCAGCAGTCATCTGCTGGATATTTTAGTAATCGTCAGTATATATATCACGTGTGTTTCACTGATCCTTCTGTTCCCTGTTTAGTACATCAGGTAGCCTATGGGTAAGATGGGTGCTTATCTACTATTACCGATAGTTGCCTTCCATCCCTCGTTTCAACCTATCTCCTGCTGCCCTGAATTGACATCCTAATCTCCCGAATTCAGTCAGGGGTGATACTAAGACCCCCATTTATCATTGATCGCATTTACAATGCGATCTGGGCGGAATATTACCGCCCAGGATCGCATTGTAAAATGCGATCATATCACCGGGATGTATTACCTGCTGTGCGATACCCGGTGCCGGAAGCCGGGGGGTCTGCGCATGCGCAGTTACGCGCTGACCCCCCCCCGTGACCCCGCTGACCACACTGCCGCTCAGGCAGTGCGATGTGTAGCCATAGGCTACAATGGGCTATCACCATAGCAGAATGGCGATAGCCCAGGGGTGCGATGCCGGGCTGCCCGATGTTGATACATCGGGCAGCTTCGGATCCCCCATAGAAACCTATGGGGGATGCGGCCGGCGGCGCTGCAGGGGGGGATCGCAGCAGGGATCCGAGATTCCCCTTAATACATTTCAGTGCTACTTAATATTTGTAGTTAACCCCCGAAAACGGATGTTTTCTGGGATTTAACCGCAAATATTGCTTGATAAATGGGCCCCTAAAGGTGGCCACACAATACTGTGATTTTCCCTGATTTCACCGATTCTGATGCATTGGGACGAGAAATCAGGCAAATCACATGTGTTTTTGATTCGATGTGCGTTTCTCTGCGCATTGTATTGAAATTCCTAGATCGCAAGTGCTGCACATTATTGTTATTATTTACAGTTTCTTATATAGAGCAGCATATTCCGTTGTGCTTTACAGTTGGAAACAACAGTGATTAAACAAACTGGGTAGAAAAAAAACCGACATGGAGGTAGGAGGGCCCTGCTCGCAAGTTTACAATCTATATGCACACAGGGTATGTTGGATTGGACAACAGCACTTGTTGGGATCGCATGTGATGTATAGCATCACATGCGATAAATCACATGTGATGTATCACATGCAAAAGGACCGCATGCGAGAAGTTAGAGTAGTGTATGGCCACGTTAAGGAGTTTCTCTGCAAGGACCATTATTTGCTGCATCTGCTCAGGAAGGGAGTCTACCCTGATTGGGTGTAATTTAGACCTGACTGCTGCTGAGCGAAGGAAAACATAAGCAGGATTCATTTGCGATCAGGTGCCGTGGACACGCGTTGCGGTCCATATGCATGTGCAGTTCATCAATAATCGGCTGCTGCGCGAATTCACACAGCAGTGATCAGGTCTGTATTATCCCCTGACAGCAGAGCACATTCTTATCTGTGCTGGTGTGCACTCATCCATAGCATGCTGCTACTAGTAAACTGATATAGGGTAAGAATTTTTTGATTGTTTTGTTAGGTAGACACTTTTGATTATTTAGAGCAGCGGTGGCCAACCAGTGGCTGACGGCTCTGTTCTTAATGAGATGTGGCTCCCACACCCACGGCACTGGCACTTGCCTCCTCTGACTGTAGCACAGTCAGAGGAGGCAAGTGGCAGTGCTGCAGATGCGTGTGCCGGCACACAGTGGAGTAGCGCACACCATGAAAAATAAAGCAATCCGTGTTCACAGAGAATCTTTATTAAGATCAAGAAAGAGAGTAGACAATAGGTCCAAAATGCTGTGGGTTAGCTCCTTCACACATATTTCCCCTTTAATCAGACAGAAGGCAAACCAATATTGGCCATTTATCCAGTTGGACAGTTCTTTAAATTTACCAAACACCAGGTTGAGGCAGTGGTAGAAGCCTTAGGGACAGATTGGTCCACACCGACATTACCTGTATAGGACCTTCAAACCAAGGCATTTTTCTTCCTTCACAAAAGAAAGTTTGCTATAATGCCCCAATTGTGTAACCTACGGCTACCTCTTAACTGGGCCAACATTCTTTCATCCATTTTCGGGGGAAGAAATTTGACCTTGATTACCGCTTAACATGCAAGCAAATTTTTTATTTATGTCATTTTATGCCCCTGTTCCCTACACTATGTAGGAAAAACAGAATGCCAGTTTTGAGAACGTATGGCATTACATTGTTCAGCCATAAAGGCAGCCCTAAACAGAGGGACCAGTGAACAACTGGTGGCCAGACATTTTGTCATGGCCAGACAAAACTTCGACCACTAGATACCATATGATAGATCATGTTCCCCCATCCATTAGAGGTGGGGACCGTGATAAGAGGCTCCTGCAGTTAGAATCAATGTGGATCCATAAATTGGGCACTTTGGCCCCAAGAGGTTTGAACGAGACCTTGGGTCTCAATTGCTTTCTATAAAAGAGTGAACACCAGGCTGCTATAAGTGGATCAACTATTAGCTAACATATGTGAAAAATCTGGCCCTTTACGTATGTCTGTCAGTGTTATTTATTTGCTTTTTGTATATACACTGCTTTAAGTTGGATTGCGTTTGCCATTTGTTCACTTAATTTACTGACGCATCTATAGCAAAGATACACATGTACGTTATTATGTTCACAGCCACGTCCTGCAATGTTTAGTTGTGCTTGTATTTTGTACTGTATTTCATTGTCGTAATCTTGTATATACTGGTTGCTAGGCATTAATGGGCAGCCACATTAGGTCACTTCCATGCGACCTGCACACCTATCGGTAAGCAGGAAGTGAAAGAATATATCAATTTCTATTCTTCTACAATGCAGTGGCAGAAGTGCTGCTGAAATTGTTGGCCAGATGCCATTTTTCTTTCAATCTGCACATGCGTAGTGTAGTCTGATCATTCTAGTGCGATACGAAAATTGGCAGAAAAATGTCCGCAGTGCCATTTTTTTTCAGAAATACGCGCATGCGCAGTAGGGTCAGACTTAATAACACATGTTATTAAGTCTGATTTACCATATAAACACATTTCATTAGTGGAATTCAGGGGTGTACATTTATGTATATAATTAAATATCCTAACTCACCCAACTTACATTATATAATGTTAAATGTAGGGCTAGGCTAGTTCAAACCCTGGTTATACTGTAGGGCAGGGGTTCCCAATCTTTTTTGATTCACGGCACCCTAGAAAATCATACTTTTTTTCACGGCACCCCTAGGTCAATTTTTTTTAATTTTGATTGGGTTTATATGCGATTCTTAGTGGCAGTTATGTGGTAAAGGGCAGGATTTGCTTCTGTTGGTACACATTCTATGATTGCCAACTACCAGCACTGGTTTTGCTCATAAATAATTAACCACTAATAATTTGAGTTGGTCCTAGACCACCAAGCCGTGGCACCCCTACATGTGTCCTGAGGCACCCCAGGGAGCCACGGCACACAGTTTGGGAACCACTGCTGTAGGGTGAGTATGACAATGTTATGGCAATTTCAAATCCGATTGTATTAAAACAAGATCTATTCAAAACAGAGGCTCCTTTATCAATGAGTGATAAAACTCATTGGATATCATAAATGGTGCTCCGGCCTATCAGCTCCTAACTGTCATGTGTGTCATGGCACATTCGTATTTATGAATACTAATGCATACACCATCAAAAGAATACGAATAGGAATCACTATTCAGCCGAGAAAATACACCTGGAAAATACAACTAATTTTCCAGGCATATTTGGCTTAAGCCTGCATGGATCAGTCAGATGGCTATGTTAAAAATAAATCAAGTTAACAAACGGCGTGAGGTTCCCCCTTGGCCATAACCAGCCCTGGGCTCAAAAAGCCAGTCCTGGTTTTAAAATTTCAGGGAATTCCCTATCATTTTTAAAACCAGCACCAGGCTCAAGGCCCTTCCTGGTTTCCAAAATACGGGCGACAAAAGGATTAGGGGTCCCCTGAATTTTGAGAACCAGCACCAGGTCCCAAACAGCCAGCAGGGTAATGCCACAGCCGGGGGAAACTTTTTATACAAGTTACCCCGGCTGAAGGATTATACCCTCTGACCAGTCAGCCCGGGCAGAGACCCTGGGGGAGTGAGGACCCTCCTTCTCCAAAATAAACCCTGCCCGGGCTGATAGCCTTTGTTTTAAAAATAAGAAAGATTAACTATTGGGTTCTGCTGTGGAACTTTGAGTCCCAGAAAGCCTGGCCCACATACTGAGACTTGAAGAACCACAAGTCGCAGCATGCGGCCCATTAATGGGGCCACAGCAAAACCAATAGCCAAATAAAAACACAGACACATTACACACAGAGCCCACTCATACAGATACTTACCTACACTATCTTGACCCAAAGGTTTGGTCCACTTGTCCAGTAGAATCAACGTGTGGGTACCTGTGAAAGGAAACTATACTTACAAGCTGCTCCAGCCAAGATAGCGTCCTCTTCGGTCTCTGTATTAATTAACCTACCAGTATATTTGTGGATTATGGGAGGAAACCAGAGTACCCAGAGGAAACTCACACAAGCACAGGCAGAATATGCAAACTCTGCACAGTAATACAGTAGCCGCAGACTCACACAGCACTTTAATTCCCCCCACAGAGGTGAGGAGCAGTGTTAGCTTTTTATTATATAAGATCTGTCATATTACTTCAGTGTTAGATAATACTGTGCAAGAACTATACCTAGCCTATAAAATATGTACTCTTTTTAAACATAGGTACTATTTGGAAACAACACTATGACGGCTAGAAAAATGCAAGGCCACGTGGGACTGATTGAATTATATAACTTGTCTGCTCCAGTAAGAACCTTCCTGGGACCTGTAAAATCATACAAGTTTATTTACGATCAAGATACCCATGAGAGTGCTTTGACTTGTTCTTCATTCCGCCTTCTGGAGAGTCTAGATTTGACCAGCCCAGTTGGACAGCTTCTTAATGAAACCATTCAATCTCATCAAAAAGTATATAAAACTGGGACAACAACCCTGTTTTTCCTTGTTGGAGCATGGAGTAACGCAGTACTAAAATGCCTTCACCAAGGAGTCCCCATGTCCTTAATCATTTTAGTCATGTTAGAAGGACTAAACTCTTGCATTGAAAGTCTTGACTCTTTACACATAAACCTCAATAATATAGTTCTAACAAATCACCGTTCAAGTAGCTCAACCACTGTCAGACATGACAACACTTCTGATAGGGATAACCATTGCTTTCCATGGTCTATGGATCACTCTTCCATGGATAAAGACTGGTCAAAGCATTCCTCCAAAAGCAGCAAGAACATACGACTAACTGAAGCTAATGCAGCAGGCTTAAATAGTCGAGCACATCAGATAAGTAGACTCTCTCATAGTAGATACTTTTCCATCCAGAACAGAAGCTGCTTTCAGAATACCTCCACAATGCCAGCCAATCATCACACTTTAGGAGATCTGACTAAGTCTTTGAGCCATGGCAGTCCAGAAGCCATGAAACTTGTGGAAAAAGCTGTTACTTATCTTTTCGAAAATTCTGAAGATACATCTGTGACCAAAGACCTCTTTCAGGCTTCCCAACTTGAGATTTGTTTTGTACAGAGTCAATCAGACATGCACTCAAATGCTTCCTTTGGATATACAACTTTAATCACACCAGAGAATGCTGCCATTGCCAAAGCATTAGAGGGCAAACCTTTGAAGGTTCTACTTGTGGAAGGGGAATTGACTGAGAAGTATCGTCATTTAGGCTTTAATAATGCAACCAATGTAAAATCAATATCTGATTTTACAAACTGGGGACAAGGTACCTCTGAGGATTCATGGCTAAGTTCTGCAAGTAGGAAACTTCTTGAAGCTAATATTGACTTAATATTAGTCAGGGGTGTTGTCTGCCCAAAGCTTATGATGAACTGCATTCAGAAGAATATTCTTATTATCTCTAAGGTAAAGCAAAAGGTTCTTCAGGCATTTAGTGAGTGCACGGGAGCAGAGCCAGTGACCTACCACATGCAGATAAATCGGCACAGCATAGGGTCTGGGGTTTATGTTAACATACACACACAGCACAGCTCGTTATCGGAATCTAGCCAAGTAATTGCTGTTACCCTCAAAGCAGACAAGATGAACCTGGTCACAGTTGTGCTAAACTGTTGTTTGATGCCCAAAATGCAAATACTAGAAGACCAATTTTGGGCCTGCTCATATAGATTACATCATGCTCTTCATGACCAGAGAGTTTTTCCTGGTGGAGGTGCATTGGAACTTTTGTGTCTCAGTCATCTTAGAAAGCTTGAAAATAGCGAAGCACCCGGTAGTTCAGACAACGGAGGACACTATATGTCATCATGGGTGTCCACGATGGGCAAAGACTACAAGGCTTCTGTTTTCAGGTGTCTCGCTGAAGGCTGGTATAGATATATTTCTGTTCTTCTCTGTAACATGGGCACATATTCTTCAGAGTTAGAATCCATGACCTTCCTACACAATGAACTGCAAAACATGAGTGATTCTTCTTCTCCTTCTTCATATATACTAAATGAGTACTTCCGAAAATTTGGTGAGGTTGACAATCTAGGAGTTCCCACAGAAAGCCAACCAGCAATGGTGTATGATAATGTTGTTCCAAAGGTGGAGGCATGGCGCAGTGCCTTGCATCTAGTTCTCACCGTGCTCCAGTCAGATGCAGAGATTATTACAGGCTCTACTACACATATGATACAAAGGGAAGCTGGACATGGAGAACATCTTTTCTTATAGCTTCACTTGTTGCAGATAAAATTGTATTTTCCTTTAGAAATCTGTGGGGTAGATGTATGAAGCAGTGATAACAGCGGAGAATTGAGACCGGAACGAAGTCCATGGGAACCAATCAGCTGTTACGTATAATTTTATAGACTGCACTTGATATGTTACTTTAAAGCTGATTGGTTGCCATGGCACACTTCTCCAGCGGCATACTGTACTTCATATCACTGTCAGTGGTTCCCAACCTGTGTTGAATCAATGCCCCCTGGAGTGTCAGCATTTTTTACAGAACACCTAGGCCAAAAGTTTCTTGAAGATATAATCAATAAAAATTATTACATTTACTAAATTGTAAAAATATTTCATGATCGGCAGCCATCAGCAATAGTTCTGCTTATCATTGACTGCAAATCATTTGAAATGGGACTGGACTACCAACCTGTGGTATGGGCATCGGATATAAGAATAAGTATTAACTAAACAAATATTTATTAACATTTTGCATGTATAAACTTTTTCATGTAGAAATGTGTTTTCTATCCCAGTCATACTACATAAGGAGTGTCACATCACTGCCATATGGTAATGGTATAATGGTAACCAGCTACATTTACTTATAAAGAACAAAGTAATAGTAAATGCCAATAAGGCCAGCAGTGGTTTAGATAAGGATAGATGCACATTGGGAAGGAATATTAAAACCAGTTACCCACCTTGTTTACACCACCATACATGTGACAGACTATACATTTAACCAGTTATCTACCTCATTTACACCACCAGACGTAAATTAACTATAAATGTGAAATCCAATCTAAATGAGATGAAATCATTCATAACTTGTGGTTTGTAGTAACAAACAATTAAAGCACATGTAGATGGGAACTAACTAAGGGCCTTATTCTGATCGGTGCGGATATTCCCGAATTCTTACGGTGCGGGCCGCACGCCACGCTGTGCGGCAGCGTGCGGGCATCGTCCGTAGAAACGCCCACGTGTCCTCCGCATTCGGACGGACTCACTCTTTAAGAACAGGGCGTGTGTACGGACGACATACAAACCATGCGTGTGCGGGGGAAACACTCCGATTCTGCACGGTCTGACCGCGTATGCACGGCCTTCCCGCGTCAGAACGGACGCGAAGCGGCCACTACGCACAGATGCGGTGTACTTACGCACAAAACCAGACTACTCTTATCTGAGTTCCCAAATAGATCACATGACACACTTATGCAATTAACAAACCACTTTGAGAACAGATTGTTGCTCCTGGTCATCTGTTATTTAGCTAATTGATCCTTAAACACTTACAAGCACTATACATTAACCCTAACATTCCCTATGTGGATAAAAATGTTATCTACCCTTTTACTGTGTACATATCTAAACATCCACATGTTTGTGTTTTAAATGCTTTTTATACTTTTAATGTTAAATTCTAAAATAACACACAGACAACTTCTTAAACAACGGCAAACTTTTATTTAAATAAATACAACACATGGACCACCATCACTCGTCCAGCAGCAGGACACAGAGGTCCTCCACATGAGCCGTCATCCGCCTCAGGTCCTCCCTTAAGCTCATGAGAGCCCCTCTTACTCCCTGGGGTGGCTCCTGGTAATCTGTGTGCATGAGAAAGGGGGTACAACATTAATTATGCTACTCACGTACACCTTGTACAGTCAATCCTAAGTACCTACACCACAGGTCTTCAACCGGTGGCCCTCCAGATGTTGTGGAACTACATGTCCCAGCATGCCCTGAGGTTTTTTGGCATGTTCTTATAGGAAAAAATGTGGCAATGCATGTTGGAACATGTAGTTTCACAACATCTGGAGGGTCAAAGGTTGAAGACCCATGACCTACACCATGAGAAAACATACATACAAAAAAAGCCTTATCCACTCTTGTATGTTATGTCATCAAATATATGATCATGATGCTGCCACCACACACACACACTTGTGTGACATATACATTTCACAATCTATATATCAAAAACAGAACCACACTTGAGGATCACTCACACTTGTCCTGGCCAAAGACTCCTCACTCAACTCAAAACATACACCCACTACAACATGCCACATTGACCCATACATATATACCTGCATGTTACTGCTTAATAGCTAAACTGCATGATAGATAGATCGAATAGATAGAATAGATACCACAGGAAAATGCTAGGCTACTCCCTCTTCCCATTACTTCATGATTCCTTGTCACATTTGCCACATAGGTGAAAGTGCAGCACTAATCCGCTTCCATACACCAAACAATTTCTAAGGACAATCCATCATACATAATACCTTACAAAAATACATGACAACAATACAGGCACACTGGCTAGAGGGGGGCCCATGCAAACTGCCCACATGGGACTCCAGTATAAATCAGGCCTGCCCATATTCCATTGATGTTTTATTGTTGTTTCTATACAAAGAGCATCCATAAATTAAGACTCATCACCTACATGAGCATCCAGATTGCACGTTTGCAGCATGGGCCTATAAGACCAAAGTGTGTCTGTTGTTTTCCATTTTTTGGGACTATTCTTTACTATATTATAGGAAAATTGAATCAGCTGTGCGACGTAACAACCTGTACCTAACTCAGTAATGAAGCATTATGTCTACTTACCCCTGCCAGGCAGCTCCACCAGGTCCTCATCCTCCACATTGGGAGGTGGTGGCAGATCGTCCAGGGGTAGGGGCACCTCCTCCTCCTCCACGTAGACCTCCTGTGCCTCCTCCGTGTCCTCCTCTGTCACATAACTGTGGGCCTGTGACTCCTCCTCAATGCCCACCTCCTGTCTGGCCTCCTCAATGGGCACCTCCTGGGAGTCCTCCTCATTGCCCACCTCCTGTCTGGCCTCCGCACTGCCCACCTCCTGGGCCTCCTGACGGGCCTGTCTGGCTCTCTCCCGCGCTGTGGGTTAAACAAACAAAATGGGTGAGTGTCATTTCACATTTAAATTACTCTAACAAGTACATCTCATAACCACATTATATATGTGTTATATATCACACATATAGTATATGGCTTTTCTATGTCATAAACACCCAATTGACCTCATGTAATATTAATATTAAATAATGTTAAAATGCAAACACTCACTGGCCTAGATGCAGTAGCCTTCAAAAGTGATAAAATGTAGAGTGATAAACACGCAGCCAATCAGATCCTTCCTGTCATGTCACAGACTGTAGTTGTAAAATGCCAGGTAGGAGCTGATTGGCTGCCTGTTTGTTACTCTCCATTTTAACACTTTTGAAGCAGACCGAATCCTGGCCACTGTAATTTATAGGTATTTGGCGAAAATACTTACAGCGTTGCAGACGCCGCCTCAGAGCCTGCAGACGATCCGTCTCCCGCCTCCGCAGGTCGGACCATCGCCTCTCCAGTTGGGCGATGGTCCTCCGCACATGCGTGCGGGCGAATATGCGGCGCCGGGCCGCAACATACGCCCGGCGCTTATCCCTATTGGAGATGAAGGGGCCTGCCTGCCCCAGTCTCCGCTCCATCACTCCCACCAGCGCCAGTAGCTCCGCAGTGGAGAAGGGATCTGCACGCTGGTAGGCAGCCATTTTAGGAGTGGCACTAATCAAACAATCATGTGCTGTCATTGGTTGGTTAGAGTGATATTTGGTATTAACTTTATTGTTCATTTGTACACTAACAGCGTGTATGCGCCCGAACAGACGGCTAACCCATTGCATCGCACCCCCATCCTAAACTAAGATGTAAACACATTATATATAATCTATAACATTCACCAAACATGGGTATAAGCACCAGGTGAAATAGTCTGCATCACTAGACACTAACACCTAACTCAACAAGGTACTAAACAGCTATTTTATAATGAAAGCTATGCAACAGAAACATAGCAAATAGTGGCAGACCTTTTCCCAAAATTACGCCATGGTGCCATGTGTACATTTACCTTCTACTGGGCCATACTACAGAGGTGGGATGAAAAGTAGCTAGCATCCAGCCTGAATTTGGAGTGCTTTCACATGTGATTTGGATGCTAGCACTGATTACTTGTGGCTAAGTGGTGGACTGGATTGACATATGGAATGGGTAGTGTCAGTTGTACAGGTCGAGTATCCCGTATCCGAATATCCGTTATCCGAATTATTCCGAAATACGGACATTCTAGAAAGTGAAAATTTTTTTTTTTTTTGCTAAAAACTCACTGGGGACATATGTAACAGCATCACTGGGGACATGATATGTAACTGGCACTATATATGTGCAAGACAATGATTGCTTGGCATTCAAATTCAGTGCTGAGATAGTACAAACATTTTGTTTCACATTTTGAAACCTTGTTTTTTGAACAATTAAAATATGTTTGTGTGTATTTTATGTGGTAATAAAATATATTTGTGTGTATATTATGTGTTTATACAGCATAAATGCAAGATACTTCAAAATACATCATTGAAATATTAAAATATTCCGAAATACGGAATAATCCGTTATCCAAAATTCTCCTGGTCCCGAGCATTTTGGATACGGGATACTCAACCTGTACTACATAGCAAACAAGTGCACAGTACAGAAGTACATTCAAATATACATGTAATGTCTGACCTCAGTTGTATTGGGTCATTGGTGTTGGAATCTGCATTTAGCTAATAAATCAGACTTACTGAGTTTGCCAGGTTTTTTGTACATATTTTTCAACACCAAGGGGCGTCCCGTATGCGCCGCATGGTTGACGCTGGCGTACGGGACGCGGCCGTACGGAACGCAGGTTGCAGCTGATTAACGCCAATTACAGAAATAGTATTTAAAGTAGTCCTAGAAAGGCAAACACTTGTTGCAAACATGCCAGGCTCAGAGTCAGAGGAAGACCAGGTGGTGCAGAATCTCTTGGCACGCATGGAGGCCAACACCACCTATGTCCCCCTCAACCCAGAGGACCCAGATGGCCCATCAACATCAGGCCAATCAACAGCTGGGCCATCCTCAGCTTCAGCAGAATCATTGGGAACACAGCAGGTGGCTTCCCAACAGAGTAGCCAGCCCAGCACTTCAGGTACAGCAACCGGTGGCCGTGGCAGTGCCCGTGCCCGCAGTGGGGCAACACGGGAACCAACAACACGAAACATGGCATATGAACCGCGGGAGCTTGACATCCTGGTGACCCGGGCACATGATTTAATTGAGTGTCCAGCGGTGAAGTTGACACACACAAGGAGATGGAAGATCTGGGAGGAGATAACGGCGGAGATTAATGCAGTGGCTCCACAAGTTCGTCAGACAGAGCATGTTAAGAAGAGGCAAGTACATGTGTGTTACATTAGAGTAGTACAAGTCCAGTAATGTTTACATTCAATATTAGATGGAGTTGGCCAATGGGTGTTCACGTTGCTTGGAGGCACAGACATGTTGGCCATGACATTGAATTGATAGTTATTGGAGGGTGACTGTTTTTGTATCTTCTAAGGGTTGGTATGAAAAATGAATATAATGTAAGTTTGGTGTCAGTAGGCACATGTTGTATTATGTTTCAGATTGCAATGGGTGCTACAGCAAACATCAGGAGTTACATGTATTAATATGTACACTTTGATTGCAGGTGGCACGACTTCAAAGGCAACCTCAAGAAGAAATTGACCGAGCGGTGGCAACACAGCCAGACCTCTGGGGCTGGCCCCATGCCATCCAAGCTGGAGCTCACCCCCCTGGAAGAGATGGCCCAGTGCTGTATTGCAGTGGAGGAGGTCTGGGGGGTGAGTACTATAGACAGCGAGTCCCCAGCGGAAGTGATGGCTTCTACTCTTGAAGGTAATTATTTGCCAGGCCATAAGAAGATGTTTTAAATTTTGCATGGAATGTGTGGTAATTGGAATTTTCTTGTTCAACAGCATCGCCACCGCTTGGTCAAGATTCTCTTGAGGAGGTTGTGGAGTCTGTGCCACCTGGCCCCAGTAGCAGGCCCGTGCAGCAGCCGCCGGGATTGTCTGCGGCTGAATTGTCCATGTGGGGCCGTGTGCTGAATAGTATTGTGCAGCAGGGAGAGTCGGCATTCGAGCGGGTGCGTAGGGCCGAGGAGGTGCTGCAGGGTTTGACCACCAGCCAGCAGAGTATTGCTGAGAGCCTGCAGGCTATGAGTGCCAGCCAGCAAGCTATGGCTGGCAGCCACCAAGCTATTGCTGGTAGCCTGCAGGTGCTGGCTGATCAAGCCCTGCAGCAAAACGACCTCCTTTTCCGCCATAATGAACTTATGGTGGAGCTAGTTAACAGCAATAGGGCCCTAATGTCACCCGCTTCGGGTGCATTACCAACCTCATCACTCCCTGCTGCCAGAGGGGGAAGAAGATCCACCCCCTCACCAGCATGTGCTCCACATGAGCCACCATCGGACTCTGGCCGTGGACGAGGCCGAAGAGCTGCTGCACGTGGCAAGGAGCCTGCCAGGGGCAAACATGCTCGCAAATGAACTTGTGTCCCCATTAATCTCCTCCGTTATGTCTTCCCAAATCTTCCATTGAGCTGTGTGTGTCAGCATCCTGTGTCCAAATCCGTGCCCAGGGTCACCACTTTTGCCCGCGGTTCAAATGTCATGTTTGGTTCACCTGTTGCCCTGTTTCGGCTACCATTACTGTGTGCTGTACTTGAAGTGTTGGTGCTGTACTTTTGTTGTGAAGCCACCTAATGTGTTCCCAATGATTCTGCTGTGGCTATTTATTATATATTATGTCATTTTTGTCCTGGTATGGTACCATTTGTTTTGTTATGGTTTTGAAATTTGTACCAAAGTTTGTTTAATAAATTTTATGTTGGCCCCCCAAATGTCTGTATTAATTGATACATGCACAAGTGCCATGTGTATTAGTATTATTAATATTAAGTTGTGTTGATTATTTGCAGTGTAAAAGTGTGTGACAAGTGCAGCATGTAATGTTCCCTTTAAGCTGCAATGCTTCCAATTGTAGCAGTGAGAAGCGTGTAACTAACAAGTAATGGGTAAAGTATGTGATTGTATTGTGTTCAGGTGACGTTGAGGTGCGTTCGTCCTGATTAGGCGTTCCGATTGCCTAGCGCATGACCGAGTGGTGTCCGCAAAGCAAGAGTAACCTTTTGTACACCGCACATTTCTTCCCTTTTTGCTCGCGTGCATTCGGCGTGCTGTCCGAATGCACGCCTACCAAAATGTGTGTACTCCCCCGTGTCCGCCCATGTTTCCGCCCAGTTTAGCCCACTTTGAAACTACGCCCCTGTGTCATTCCGCATGACGCCCATAACACACCCATATTGGCCGAATGATTGCGGTGCACATTTCTGTACAGTATTAGTGAGAACAAGTACGGAGACCATGCGTGGCACATGCGCGTAGCGTTCTCCACGCATGCGCAGACGGCTAAAAAACACCATCCGAAAGAATTCGGAAAAGTCCGCACCGATCAGAATAAGGGCCTAAGAGTGGAACATATTTAGGCCATTCCCCACCAGCATAAAGTGTAGGTACAATTTCAGTCAAGTCCCCTATTTCAAAGATCAGCCCTTTTATCATCAAGCTCTGGACCACTAATATGTGAAAGCAGCGAACAGTATAGAGGCCATCTGATCAGTACTAGTTTATTAGCTCTGGCACATCAGCCTCCACTCTCTCATGCTCTCTGCTGTTCCCCATGTTGTGGTTACATCCCAAGGGCCCCCATTGTCACCCAGTCTGCCCCCCTCCTTACTTACCCCAGAGGCTAGTCTTCCTCTCCTAAGTCTGTCCTGTCTCCCTCACAGTATACACGCATTGAGTTGACGGGACGACCCTTCTGAAATTATTATACAGAGTGCCAATGAACTTCATTGCTACTGTATCAATCAGGTTAATTTAAAAATTGTATCAATGTAGTTTATTGTGGCAAGATCCCATGTGGAGTATAGGCACTGCTAACCAACCAGTTCAGCTTTCTCAGGCTTTAACCATTCAAAGAGAAGATGCTCTGTATTGCGCAGTTTATCAGTGGCCATCTGAGCTGTCATTTGTGATTGGACTAAGATAAAACCTGGAAGAAAGTAACTGACTTAAGACCGTGGGTTTAGGTAATTAATAAATTGGTGAACAAAGGATTTGGGAGTCAATGGGTGTTGCTTTTTTTGTTGGGTCAATTAGCTTAAGACAGGGATGGGAACCTTTGGCCCTTCAGCTGTTGCTGAACTACACATCCCAGCTAAAACTGTAGCAAAGCATTCTGGGATGTGTAGTTCAACAACAGCTGGAGAGCTGAAGGTTCCCCATCCCTGCCTTAAGGGCAGGGGGAACCCATGCTGCAGATTTCCCTTTTCTATGTGATCAGTCTCTCAATAATTTGTGCTGGTTGTGGCTTTTGTGGTGGGGATCCCAAATAGTGGCTATGGGTGGGTATGCCATATTGTATGTGCTTTTAAAGACTGTAGTGGCCCCAGAATTGTCCGACGAATAGTTGCACCAGTATTGATACATTTCCTAACAGGCCCATCTAATTACAAGAACGTGGCATTATTGTACTCAGCTGCCATCTTCAGTCCCCCATTCTGCCCTTCTTATACCCCTTTCAGACCGAAAAATCCCAAAATCCCAGGTGTTTCCCGGATACAAAAACCCAGGTAAGACTCGGCTAAAAGCTCTGACCTTCTTTCACACCGCATGAAAAACCCGGGTATTTCCCATGTCAACCCCTTTCACACAGAAGCCTGATTTTTCATGCAAAATACTGTGTGTCATAAGAAAATGACCGTTTTAAAGGCACACAGAGATGAGGTCATGAAAAGTGGGTGGTGAGTGCTCACTGCATTGCATTAACCATGGCATGACACAAGGATATGTTGTAAACAAGTTTTATTGTTTTTATGGTACTTGTGAGTTATCCGGGCTCCCGATTTTGGGTACTTGCGATTTGCATGCGATATCGCATGCGATATCGCATGCGATTTGCATAAGATTTGCTATTCATTTCATTACCCCACTATCCCCAAAGTGTGTCTATCAACGTAAACCCGAAGCGTGGCGAGCGGAGCGAGCCCGCGAGGGTCGGCGGTACGCGTCCTCCGACCTTTTCATGCCCTACTATCCACTAGGGCGTGGAGTGAGAATAGAATAGTGTGGCGAGCGCAGCGAGCCCCGCGAGGGGACGCGGACACCTTCACAGGTATCCGCGTGCCCTTGCGGGCTTCACAGGTGTCCGCGTCCCCTCGCCGGGCTCGGTGGCTCGCTGCGCTCGCCACACTATTCTATTCTCACTCCACGCCCTAGTGGATAGTAAGGCATGAAAAGGTCGGAGGACGCGTACCGCCGCCCCTCGCGGGCTCGCTGCGCTCGCCACGCTTCGGGTTCACGTTGATAGACACACTTTGGGGATAGTGGGGTAATGAAATGAATAGCAAATCTTATGCAAATCGCATGCTAAATCGCATGCAAATCGCATGCGATCTAGTACCAAAATCGGACGCCCAGATAACTCACAAGTACCGTTTTTATATACTGGTAGGTACATGTTACCTCACATGGCTGTCAGTATATTTGCACTGTTTGAGTACACTGTGGCATCTTTAACTGTCCCAGTCATCTGTTTGCAGATCTCCTCCCCTCTTACTGCTAGCAGCTCTCATCTCTTGCTCCATCCAGTAGGCCATGCTGTCCTTTCTTCAGCTCCCTAATGACCTCTGTGCCATGCCCTCCCAGCCAATCAGAGAGGCCCATCCTCACAACCAATCAGCCAGCACCCCACCAGGAGAGCCAATCAGTGCCTAACAATGGCCCTTATTCTGATTGAGTCAGACAGCTGCTTGTTCGGTCGGAAGGCCATTGTATTGTGTTTGCGCATGTGCAGAGGCGTTTCTGCGCATGTGCGAACGCCGCACACGTCCCAATGCGGCGGAAATTCCATACAGAAAACAATCGGTCAGAACAATTCGAGCAGGGGGTAGAGAGGGGTGTGAAGGGCCGTTTGGGCTCATTACCATATGCGTACGCCCCTCATTTCATGGGCGTTCCCATGAAAACGCTGGGCGTACGTATGGCAATCCGGCCGTATCTCTGCTTTTGCATGGAGAAATGTCCAAGTGATCTGGAGCACTCAGAGCTGTCTGACCACTCGGTCCATTCGATGGTCGGCAACCATCGGAGGATGGGGGAGGTTCCCACAGATTGGGGAGTTCACATGAAACATCCACTCGCGGTCCGTTCGCTTGGCGTCTTCATACCTCCCAACTGTCCCGCTTATCGCAGGAACAACCTGATATTTTGGATTTTGGGACATCCCCGCATCCCTCCCACTGCCAGCAGTGTCCCGTGGCGGGGGGGGAGTTGGGAGTCCACTGTCCCCCCCCCCCTGTCGTACGTTAATACACTGAATAGACGCAAGAATAGATGCACACAGCATCTATTCTTGCAGGCAGAGGGGCTGGGGGCTGGCCAGCAGCTCACAGAGCTGCTGGGCACGCCCCCACCGTGACGAAAAATGGGGCAGTGGCAGCACCGCGAGTATCGACCACGCCCCCTTCCAGATAGGCCACGCCCCAAAAACCCTGTATCGGCGCGCACCCCATCCCGACCCACTGTCTGCAAATGTTGGGAGGTATGCGTCTTACTGCATTCGGACGGTGTGAGCGATCCGTACAGTAGGCGGGGCTAAGAACACTCGGTGGCCGTCCGAAAATATGCATCCGTCCGACTCAATTAGAATAAGGGCCACAAATACAGGTCGCACTCTTTCAGACAGCTGGCGATCCGGATTTCTGGAATACAGACCCGGGTTGAAGCCCTGGTATTTTAGACCCGGTTGACCCTTTCAGACAGAAAAAAAACCTGGGTCTACCCTCCTGGACCAGGGAAATTCAGACTGCTTGATGCATTACACCATGTATCAAGTGAAAATGTAGTGGAATCTGAGTTGAGGCCAGGAAAGACTATTCTAGCGTATCTATCCTGATCCAGAATACCCACCTAAATCCTGTTTTTGTTACATAATTTAAAAATATAAAAATTTAGAACATATAACCATTCTCAAATGTTATTTTAAGCATAGATATTTAAAGTGAGAACTGCAATGTTATATTGTACCACTAGATGGCAGACTCCTGATAGTTTATACACAAACCGGATACAGTACATCTTGTTGCTGTGAATTTTGTAAGCGAGCTCTATGTTTACACTAGAAACATGGCTTATAAAATGTTATTAAAATCCTATTAGTATCATGTTACATGTATATTCAGTAGGTAAACAAATACTCTTATTTCTGCTGAATGAGAATGTGGTATCCATAGGGGATATATAACAGCACTGTTGATCTGGCCATCTATAGAACCGTCATGAACCACAAACCACTGTTTATGAAAACAACTTTTTTCTACACTTTTGCAGCCTCATTAAATATGTTTGAGTTCAGATTTATAATGTACACTGGATTCAAGAGCCACAAACCATACCCAGGACTGCAGACAGAGGGGTGCCAGGGGTACGGCACGGCACCCCCCCCCCCCCCGCACAATGTATCCCCCACACACTGCCGCAGCGTGAGCCTGGGAGGTGTTGCACCGCCGCCACTGCTGGTAAGTTATAGTAATTGGGGGGGGGGGGGGTAGGGGAGGCGGGGTGCCGGTGGGGGAGGGGGAGGGGAGGGTACCGGCGTGCGCGAGGCTGAAGGTCCGTCCCGGGCCCCAACATTACTAGTGGCAGCCCTGACCATACCAAGAAACTGCTGCATGTTTCTGATGTTGCAACAAGTTCATAAAGACGTTTTAACAATTCTGACAATGCTACAAAAGCCTGTCCGATATTTAATGTATCGTATAATAAACAATAGTGCATATACTTTTATATCTTATGTTGATATGTAGAACATTAATTTTCTAAATGTATTTATGTAAATCCTTTTTTTCCCCTATCACTTGGATCAGTGAGGCAGATTATTAGTATTAAGCTTTGAGAAGAGATAAAGTGAAAGGAGATAAAGCACCAGCCAATGAACTGTGGGCCTTATTCAGATCTGAGCTCAGTACAAATTTTTTGGGAAAATGGGCAAAACCATGTGCACTGCAGGTGGGGCAGATGTAATATGTGCAGAGAGAGTTAGATTTGGGTGAGTTATTTTGTTTCTGTGCAGGGTAAATACTGGCTGCGTTATTTTTACACTGCAATTTAGATTTCAGTTTCTGCACACCCCACCCAAATGTAACTCTCTTTACACAGGTTACATCTGCCCCACCTGCAGTGCACATGGTTTTGCCCATTTTCCAAACAAATTTGTACTGAGTTCAGATCTGAATAAGGCCTTGTGTTTGAAAATGACATTTGGGAGTTGATTGGCTGGTGCTTTACCTCCTTTCACTTTATCTCCACTTTATCAGAATCAGCTTTATTGGCCAGGTATACTCACGTATACTAGGAATTTGATTTGGATTGATCTCCAGTTCATCTCTTCGCCAGCCTTAATACACCTTCCCCAGAGTTTCTAAACATTAATGCTTAAAGCACACTAATAGCCATGGATTTACAGCTATACATCATGGCTGCCTACCCGCTTGGAATGGCCGGGAGGGTCACGGAAATCGGGTTCTGCAGGAAAGGTAGGCCAGTCTCCCCAAATTTCAGGCATTTGGTCCCACGACACCACCACCTGCATATACAGTAAGCGTAAATGAGTGAATGAGAAAATCACACAAGAATCACAGAGTAACAAGCAGTGTAAAAAATGTCGTAGCGGTACTGTGCCGTGCACCGAAAATGGGCATGGTCAGGGTGTGGCCATATGACATGAGGGGGAGTGGCTACATGACAAAAGGGGCATAACCAAATTTACAGTCCCTTAACCTGTTAACTATTTAACCCCCCTAAATGGTGAGTTTTGGGGACTATATTGCATTACCCAGACCCTCTTTCTATACGTACACACAAACGTACATATACCAGTACACACACCACTGTGTTACGCTACATTAGACGCAGCCACCTCCACATATCACACCCAGTACACGTGTCTGTGATCAGAAGACCGACAGAAGCTGGGTAAGTATACTTACCCTCTCCCCCACAGCACCACAGGACATCATACACAGCCAACCTTCCCCCTCATGTAACATCCAGTACATTATATGCAGCCCCCCATCCCCATATTACACCCAGCATATTATACACCGCCCCTCTTCCCCATTTAACATCCAGTACACAGAGCACTTAAGCATATTATACACAGCACCCCCCACCCCCATATTACACCCAGTAACACATTATACACAGCCCTCTTCCCCTAAGTACACAGAGCACTATAGCACAGCACCCCCTATCCCCATATTACACATTATGCATAGTCCCCCTTCCCCAAGTACACAGGGCACTATAGCACATTATACACAGCACCCATTATCCCCATATTACACCCAGTAGTACCACATTATACACATCCCCTCCCTCAGTACATACAGCACTCACCCAACAATGTTTCTTCTTGGCATGTGAAGACAGCCGGCCCCAGAACAGTGTGGTGGGGGCAGACAGGATACTGCAGGCAGAGGAGCAGGGCTATACACGGAGCCCTCTCAGTGTGGTGGGTGGGGCCAGCCTTAGGGAAGGGAAGTGCTGGCTGCCCATCTCTGTTCTCCCGGATGTTCCCCAGATAGCATACACTGCATAGAGCTGGCCACCATGCGATTGTGGCTAGTGGTGGTCAGCTCTGACATTTTCCCTGTATGCCCCACCCCTGACATTTCCAGATGCGTGAACGGTCGGGTCATTTGTTATGGCGGTACCGGGTACCGGCACAATATGTTTTAGCGGTACGCTGCACCACCACACTTGCACCACTGGTTACAGGAGAGCAGGAATGGTGATCATTTGATTTATGCCCTATGTTGAAGTTGAATGATCCTATCATAAAACTATAGCATCTGGCATTAAGAAAGCTCTTCAGAGCTGAAAGAAATAAAGTTATTAATACTTCAGCATTTTGAGATTGACACACACACACACACATTCCTATGCTTAGATAGAGGTACATTCCACTGAGCCTGTGTATTACGAACCATGGTCCATTCATCTCCAGTAAAGGTTTTCACGCCTCACGGTCTCTGATTTGCATTGTGCCAGCTGGAATGCCTTGGGACAATGCCTACACACTGTGAGTCCAAGGTTAGTGCAACCTTTTTGTGGTTTGTAATGTAACCTAAATTATTTAATTTATAAACTGGTGTAACTATAGAGATAGACATGATATGCCAACCACTTGCTATGGGACCCTGCCGTTTGGAGGAGCCCACAGGCATAGCCGGAATTAGACATCATGGGGCCCTTGGCAATAGAATGGTTTGACCCCCTCCCTCAAACAATCCATATAACTATATTATCATTACTTTCATTTTTGATGCCTCTCCCCATTGCTTCCCCCAAATGGTTCCTACCTGTAAATTCTCTTTACAAGTGGCATTGCAAAGTACCTGGATTGTGTGCAGCCTACTGATAATTGCTCATTGTATGGACATTGGCATTGTGTACAAATCTGAATCAGACTCTACGATTTTGGAATTAGAGTTAAGACGTGTAACAAATTTAAATTAACCAACCACCCACATGAAACCATTTTTTCGGTGTCCCATCCTATCAAAGTACATTGCTAAAAAACATTGGCCCTTATTCGGGTTCACTTGCAAAGGCAAATTCCTTATCAAATGGACAAAACCATGCGCACTGCAGAGGGGGGGGGGGGGGGCAGATGTAACATGTGCAGAGCATACTTGCCTACTTTTGAAAACTAGTTTCAGGGATATTTCAGGTGCTAGTAAAATGCGCTGTGCCGTCTCAAACTGCGGCCGGCCCAAGAATGGGCGGAGCTACACACCAGGTGGGTGTGGCCTTGGGGAGAGGGCATGGACTAGCACCACGACCCCCATTTTCATCATTCCTAGCAGCTGGGCAGCTCCCTGCCTGCACTCCCTCCATCCCTGCGCTGAAGAGATGCCATATGCAGGCTTACGGCATAATTTCAGCGATCACCAGCTGCTCTGCAGAGCAAAGCTGCGGTGAACTTCGGCTTCCCCAATTACCCACGTGGCAAGGACAGCGGGTCAGTCTCCAAATAGCAGGACTGTCCTGCTGTAATTGGGACAATTGGGAGGTATGCTATAGTACTAAAGCACCCCATGTTACATTATACACAGTCCCCCCATATTACATTATGCACAGCCCCCCATGTTACATAATATACAGCCCACCCTATATTACATTATATACAGCCCCCATGTTACATTATACACAGCCCCCATATTACATTATACACAGTCCCCCATGTTATATTATACATAGCCCCTATGTTACATTATACACAGTCCCCCCAGTGTTACATTATACACAGCCCCCCCCAGTGTTACATTATACACAGCCCCCCCAGTGTTACATTATACACAGCCCCCGTATGACATTATACACAGCCCCCACACACACACACATTACCATACCTCCCAACTTTCAAAGTGACGGAGGCGGGACACCGCTGCTGCGCGCCGCAGGCGCGTAGAAAATTCCAGGGCGTGGCCTAATTCCGGGGGCATGGCCTATACTCGCGGCTCTCCCGCGAGGCCACGCCCCCATTTTGACACTATGGGGGCATGACCCAGAGGCTCTGTGAGCCTCTAGGCATGCCCCAGCCCCCTGGCATGCGCACAGCGTCTATTCCCTGCTGCTTAGCAGCCGACAGGGGGGACCCCCAACAGCCCCCCCTCACCGCGGGACACTGCCGGCCGCGGGAGGGACAGCGGGACAGGCCCTGATAATCGGGACTGTCCCGCTGAAATCGGGGCTGTTGGGAGGTATGCATTACACAGAGTACCCACAGTCATATTACAGTCCCCTCTCCCCCAGACTAGTACACATAGCCCCACAGTAAATCCTACAAGTGCTAGATTACACACAGCCCGTCTCTCCCCCAGTACATAGCAATCACCTGGCTGTGTTGTCCCTTCCTGGGAGGTGCAGGGAGCTGGCAATCGTGGATGCAGCACAGAGCAGCCAGTGACAGGAGCAAGCCAGGAACTTCCAGGAACAGCATTGCACGGAGCTTACTGTGTGAGTGGGTGGGCGGGGCCAGCATCAAGGAAGCCCTGGCTGACGAGCTCTCCTGTTCCTCTTGCTGCATGCACAGACTTCCTCTTCCGGTACTTATGTAGTAACTGGGCTGCCGATTTTGAAATCGGGTCCATCGCATCGCATCGCACCCGACCATATCGCATGCGATGCGATGCGATGGACCCGATTTTTCCATAGGATTCAATGTTAAAATGGACTGAGTTCATTTTAACATGGAATTCAATGGGAAAAGGGGTCCTTTTCATACCCCTACTATCCTAGTGGGCATGGAGTTGGATATAAACCTGTGGCGAGCGTAGCGAGCCACCGAGCCCGAAGCGTGGCAAGCGTAGCGAGCCCCGCGAGGGGACACAGAATACCGTTCGCTCGCCACGCTTCGGGCTCGGTGGCTCGCTACGCTCCCCACAGGTTTATATCCAACTCCATGCCCACTTGGATAGTAGGGGTATGAAAAGGACCCCTTTTTCCCATTGAATTCCATGTTAAAATGGACTCAGTCCATTTTAACATTGAATCCTATGAAAAAATCGGGTCATCGCATCGCATCGCATGCGATATGGTCGTATGCGATGCGATATCGCATCGCATCGCATCTGATTGTATGCCTTAACTTAAGGCATACAATCAAAAAATCAGCAGCCCAGATACTACATAAGTACCCCTCTTTCTCCCAATACAGCACGTCGGTCGGCCACAACCCTGCGGTGGCCGGCTGTCATCATGCCGTGCGCCGTGCAGGTCCCCCGGAAGCGGTGTGTGCGCATGCGCAGTCGGCATTGTGCTGAAGGCCGGGCAAAAAACGTGAGGTAGGGGCAGGTTTGCGGGGCAGCGGGAGGCTCCTGTAAAAACCGGGAGCCTCCCGCTAAATGCAGGAGGGTAGGCAAGTCTGGTGCAGAAAGATTTATATTTGGGTGAGTTATTATGTTTCTGTGCAGGGAAAATACTGACTGCTTTATTTTTACACTGCAATATAGATCTCACTTTGTAAAAACTCACCTAAATCTAATTCTATCTGCACTCTCTATATTTTCTTTTTAATTATGTACCTGGCACTGCTTGGAGGCATCTAGGGTGAGATTTAATAGGATGAGAGATTCAGAAAGTGAGAGATTTAGTAAGAAATCTCCAGTTTTTATAAAGCGGCAATCATTTACACAGGAAAACCAGTTTGATTTTGAAGTGCAAGTGATTGCCGCTTTAAAAAAACTGGAGAATTCTCACAAAATCTCTCACTTTCTAAATCTCTCATCCTATTAAATCTCACCCATAATGTCTATCTGGCACTGCTGGGGGGCATATCGTGATTCTGGCACTGCTGGAAGGCATATCATGTTTAGCTGGCGCCTTTGGAGAAAAATATAAATAAAAAAACAAATATCTACATACAGTTGTGCTCATAAGTTTACATACCCTAGCAGAATTTGTGATTTTCTGGCCATATATCAGAGAATATGAATGATAACTCACAAACTTTTCATTCATTAATGGTTAGTGGTTGGGTGAAGCCATTTATTTATTTCAAACAACTGTGTTTTTAAATCATAATGACAACAGAAACTACCCAAAAAAACCCTGATCAAAAGCTTACATACCCTGGAGATTTGGGCCTGATAACATGCACACAAGTTGACACAAACGGGTTTGAATGGCTACTAAAGGTAACCATCTGCACCTGTGATCTGTTTACTTGTAATCATTTGATTAAAACTGATGGTATGCCTTGGCAATTTTTAAATCTTCTTTAGTGTGCCACAAGTTTAAAAAGGTTGAAAATCACTATCAAATTAAGTAGATTGTGTTTATATGTCATCCACAGATTTAATTGTGTAGTGAGGAACCAGATTAGCTTTTGTTTAGCCACATATTTTATGATTGGCAGCCACCAATGCCTATACATTGGCCAAAATGCATTTTAATGTGTTCTGAACCACCAACCCAAGGAACCCCTGCAAGTGTTCTCAGGCACCCCACTAAGGTCACTAAGCCCATAGTATGTAAAACACTGCCATTACCCAAACTACTACACCAACCCTAATACCCTATCCAGTGGGGCTGGGGATGATCGATTGCACGGGGAGCTCCATCTCCGATCTCCCATCCTCGGCCCCTGGAGAAGGAGAAGTGGATGGGAGAAGGCAGACGAGACAAGGAGGACCCGGCACAGGGCGCAGTGAGGAGGACGCTGCACAGGACATGGCAACCCCCCTGACCGGGACAGGAGGCGCATCAGCCACGGCCCCAGCATGACACCAGAGGCGGTGATCACCATTGGCTGGCAGGAACCCCCCCTCCTGATGAGTCCACTGGGCACAGCAGACCCCTGGCCGTGAACGGGATTTCCGGCCTGCAGGCCCCCCAGCAGACTGCACCAGCTCCAGGTGAAACTCAGCAGCAGCGGGCCCCCCAAAGGGAGGAGGTATGACTGCACCATCTCGAACTCGACCCGGCCTTAGGGACTCCCCCCACCACCACCACACTTGCTGGCTCTTCCTTCAGGGAAGATGGCCAGTTGTGCCCTTCTGCTGCTGTGTGCAGCATGATCAAAATGGCGCCGCAAATGGCTGCCTAGGAACTGTGCACTCAGCCATATGTAACCCCCTTGTCTCCCCTTTCTCGTATATTGCACAGCAATCTATATCTGTACTGTCTATGCATACTTGTTACCTACCTGGCTGTTGCAATGACCAGTGGCATCACTGATGGCTGCCTGGCCGTTGTGCAGCTCCGTGAAAATATGCTCCCTGTGTGATAACTGTACTGTATCTGATTATATTGTTACCCACCTGGCTGCTGCAATGACCAGTGGCGCCGCTGATGGCTGCCTAGGCGCTGTGCTTCTCAACAAATATATGTTCCCTGCTTCTATAGCCCAAGGTACAACTAGCATATACCTGTATGTGTAAAGCTGTGTACACACAGGGGCAATATATTGCTGAGCAATATATTGCTCAGTGTCTCCTTTTCATCAGCGACCAGAGATGGTCGCTGATGAAAGGGAACCTCTGCCGGGGAGCTGCAGAGGGAATCAGCTGGACCAGAGATCATAAGGGGGCTAAAAATGGGAGCGCACACACTCCAATTGCTGGCGATATGTTCGCTCAGCGACCATATTGCCAGTGATTATAGCCCGTGTGTACGCAACTGGCTGTTGCACAGAAATCCAAAACCAATTCCTAGTATACGCAATTCTGATTTTAATACCCAAACCCCTAAACTAACCCTAATATCTTTTTTTTCTACTATAAAGGAGGGAGCCCTCTCACCTCTGTCCCATACATGCAGCACACATGCCTGCTCTCAGAGTGCTAGGGAATACAAGGTTGCTGCATACTAACACCGAACGATTGAAGAAAACACAAAGGACAACTCTCCTGGTAAGAGCTGTCTTTTGAGATAAAAGTACTTCCAAGTTTAAGACTCAGGAGACATTATGTGAATGTGTGGATTGACATATGTGCCCAGACCTGGCCCTAAGCAATTTGATGCCCTAGTCAAGATTTTTGTTGGTGCGCCAAGGCGATAATCCCAGCATGCTGTGCACAACTAGCAGAGACAGCCACAGTGGTGTGCCACCAGCTTAAAGGATGATGACTGATCTCATCACCAATTATATACTTATTGGTTTTCTCTTAACATGTGGCAGTTTGTGCCATCAGTTGTCTAGATATGGTAAAGTAAGATCAAATACAGTTTGGTTTCCAGTTCAAGAATGTACTGGTATATTTTCTCTTCATGGAAATATATACTACAAAGCAGAGGAAAGACAGCCAGAATTTCTATCTGTAAAGACACTCTGGCAGCTGCTTCAACCGCAATGATATGTCAGCTAATTGTGTTACTATGATCCTGTGTACATACTGTATGGCAACATCTCCACACTACAACTTGGTAGAAAGTGTATGTTTCCCATAAATGAATAACCACAGGTTTACATTTCACATTGGCTTCAATAACCTAGAAAGGCAGTGATTCTAAAAATAATATAAAATCTGTAGATATTTGTTCTGGAATAGCTATTTTAAAATTGTTTTATTTGGAATAGGAAATACTTCCTATTTGTATAGGACAGGCACTAAATGCATGTTCCCATTGAAGTACATAGCAGAAACATTTGAGGCATAGTAGGATAGTGGTTCCCAAACTGTGTGCCATGGCACTCTTGCAGGGGTGGCCCTAGGTTGGTGGTCCAGGACCAATTGAAATTAGTTATTTATGGTCATTGTAATTGGCAAAACCAGTGCTTGTGGCTCCCAATAATTAAAATGTGTTTACAAACAGGAGAAAAATCGGTACTTGTGTAGTTTCACGGCGCCGGAAGTGCAGAGGCTCGCGTGCCTCTCTAGCTATGAAACTTGGCAGCCTGCCAGGTAGCGTAGCGCAGCGCTGCGCGTGCCAAATGTAATGAAGTGTATCGTGTAAAAAACAGACAAACGGGGCTTAAAAACAGACAAACGGGTATTATAAATCGCACACCCCGGCACATCGCACACCCCGGCACACCGCTGGTGTTCCCAATGTAGACGCTAACTTATTTAGCGTCTCAATTCACACTCCCGGCACTTCGGCTTAGACACGCGCGGACAGCGTTACGTAGTCAATCAGGGAGCTACGCAGTTTGCGTAGTCAGTCAGCAGTAGCCCTGTATGAGACACTGAGGTGAATGTGTTCCTGAATCAGCCTCACTATCCACGCCCACCCGAAGCGGGGCGAGCGGCGGCGGTACGCGTCCTACGACCTTTTCATACCCCCACATCCACGTTGGCGTGGAGTTGAGAATAGAAAGTGTGGCGAGCGCAGCGAGCCACCGTGCCCGAAGCGTGGTGAGCGCAGCAAGCCCCGCGAGGGGACGCGGATACCTTCACAGCTATCCGCGTCCCCTCGCGGGCTTCACATATGTCAGCGTCCGCTCGCCACGCACCGAGCCCGAAGCGTGGCGAGCGGACGCTGACACCTGTGAAGCCCGCGAGGGGACGCGGATAGCTGTGAAGGTATCCGCGTCCCCTCGCGGGGCTCGCTACGCTCGCCACGCTTCGGGCTAGCCACACTGTCTATTCTAAACTCCACGCCGACGTGGATAGTGGGGGTATGAAACGGTCGTAGGACGCGTACCGCCGCCGCTTGCCACGCTTTGGGTGGGCGTGGATAGTGGGATTTACACGGTCCACAGCTGTGGCGTCCACTAGTGGCACTGAGGGTGGGTTTCAATAGTGTTCCCCTAGGGCCACCTAAATTTAGATGCTTTTGCGTCTAAATTTAGATGTACCCCTTCACCTAAGTAAATCCAGACGCATTTGCGTCTGGGTTTACAAGCCCCAACACCTTTGCAGCTTGCAAGGCGCCTGTATTCTAACGCTTTAGCGTCTGAATCCAGGCTTTCCGGCTTCTTAGCGGCTATCTATGTGACTCGAGATTCAGACGCAGTTGCGTCTGAATCTCGCGCACAGTTTAGAAGCCCCGGAATCGCTGTGCCGGGGTGTCCACTTTAACATACCCCCGTTGTCAGCGGTGCCCAGGCGCTGCCTATTTCACTGTGGAACTACAAGTGCCACAGTGACATTGACCTGTCAGCGCCTGGGCAGCGCTGCTGCTGGCCGTCCGCTACGCTGTTTACGTACAGCTAGAGCGGCACAAGCTCAGTCAGACAGAGCTAGAGCGGCGCGAGCACACTCTGTCTGAGCTAGAGCGGCACGTGCACGGTTAATCAGAGCCTCTGGCAGGCTGCCAAGTTTCTGAGCCAGAGTGTGCGCGCGGCGGCGCCGTGAAACTACACAAGTACCGAAAAATCTTGTCCCTCACTACATAACAAAACCTAAAGATAACATGTTAACAGAAACTTTTGACCTAGGGGTGCCGTAGTTAAATTGCTGGTACTATAGTGTTCCTTGATTCAAAAAAGTTTATGAAAATGGTAAATTCCAGACATTTCTTTTCTAGTGTATTCTAAAGGTGGCATGGGTGTGGGCTATATTTCCCAGAGCATTCTGTTGTGTGCAGGAAAATTCGAATTTGCAGTAGTCCCGGGCATTTGGTACCAGAAGTTACCACCTCCAGTCAGAGGCGTAGCGTGGAGCCACAACACCAGGAGCAAGTTCATAACCCCCCACCCCCATATATACACAAACACATAAATATAGGTTGTCTAGTAATGTTATATGCATGAAGAAGAAAGAAAATCAAAAGGATGGCTCTTGTGATAAGTTACAAGGGTAGGACTGTCATCTGCGCATGCATCCAGTGATGTATGAACTGTAGGGGGAGCTGAGAATCCATGGTAGAAGCCCAAAGGCTTCAATAGGGCAACACTGATCTGATGTTATGCATCCCATAGGCAAAAGCAGAGGGGGTTTCTCTTGCCCGTGAACCCCCCTCCTCTTGGCAAGTGGCTCAAATTATGACAATAGCAATAGTATTCAGTTAAAGGGACAGAGCAGAGATACTGCCCATGCCCAGTGGTTTGCTGTGTGTGTGGATTTGAGTCCTCCATCAGTGTAGTAGACCAGAGAGCAGCTGCCAGGAAAAAGAGACAGGAGTATTACCATGAGGTGGGAGAATGTGAGCATAGAAAGGGCAGTACTGGATCCATTATTTTTGTGTATTTACTATGGCAGGCATTCCCAACCATGTTTCTCAAGGCACACCAACAGCGCAGATTTTCTAGATATCCAGGTTTGAGCACAGGTGACTTAATTAGTATCTGATGGATATTCTGGTATTCTGATTAAGCCCTCTGTGCTCAAGCATGGATATCACTAAAACCTGCACTGTTGGTATGCCTTAAGGACTGTGGTTGGGAATGCCTGTATTATGGTATATTTAACCTTTCCTTACCATTTACTTATATGTTTGTTACAGCCTATACACTTGGGAACTAGCATCCCAGCATGCCCTGCATCAGTTTTACTATTTGGCCATGCTTAAACTGATGCAAGACATGCTGGGATAAGTAGATCAACAACAGTTGGAGTGCCATGGTTAGCCTTCACTGCTATAGACCATCTATAGTGTTTGCTAGTAATACTATATTCCATGCAGTATTCAGTATATAAAAAGACCTATGTCCAGGGATCAATACTTGGTTCTTCCATAGCTCCCCCAGACTCCCACTCATACTCCAATGTTCTGCAGAGTTGGGAGATTGTGGACTGTATCGCATTCCGAGTCCGATGCTTATGCCGAGCGTGGTCAAACAGTAAACTGAAATTTAATTAACATTGCCTCAAGCTTTATCATATCCGGAATAGCACAATTACTGCTATAAGGGAAATATAATACTGTACTATCTCAATTTCAGAATTATTTAATATGTATATCCCTGTTGTATACAATGACGGTTATGTGTAATATCTCTGAGAACTTCTCAGACTCACCATACACATTCACTATAATTTGTGTGGTCTATTTGTGACATTCTCGGCATCACTGCATATGTTTTATGTTTATTGGTATATATGTAAAACTCTATTTGTAGAAAATCTCAAAATGAAGGTATAAAAAAACTAACAGCGCACACCCTCAATTCTGAGTGTGTGTATTGGTGACACCTTACAAGTGTCACTTATTTGCTTCATGTGTGTATGTTGGTGTGTCTTTGTATGCCATTTTTATTCTGTATTTGGTACTTGTTTCCTAGCAAGGTGCCCACGATTTTCATCTTACAGTATGCCATCGTATTGATCGGATCGCATCGCATGCAACCCGATCGCATGCGATGCGATCAGACCCGATTTTTAATCGGACAGGCACCCTAATGGGTGACTACTATGTTAAATGCACCCCCATTGTTAACGTCACCCCCACTATAAACACCAACCGAAAGCGTGGCGAGCGCAGCGAGGGGCGGTGGTACGCGTCCTCCAACCTTTTTTATACCCCCACTATCCACGTCAGCGTGGAGTTGATTTTATATAGTGTGGCGAGCGCAGCGAGCCACCGAGCCCAAAGCCCCGCGGATTACTTCACATGTATTCCGCGTCCCCTCGCGGGGCTCAATGCACTCGCCACTCTTTGGGCTCGGTGGCTCGCTGTGCTCGCCACACTATATAAAATCAACTCCCCACCGACGTGGATAGTGGGGGTATGAAAAGGTCGGAGGACGCGTACCGCCGCCCCTCGTGGGCTCGCTACGCTCGGTGGGTTGGTGTTGATAGTGGGGGTGGGGTTAACAATGGGGGTGCATTTAACATAGTAATCACCCATCAGGGTGCCTGAACAATTAAAAATCGCATGCCATTGTAATGACATGCGATGCGACGCGATATTAAAATTGTACAGTGTGGGTCTCAGGACCCGAAAATCGGGTCCCATCGCATCTCATCGCAAACCTTAATTAGTGGTATGCAATGGCATACGATGGGCGCCATGCTAGGAAACAAGTACCCTTTATTTTTATATAATTAAAAGTTAAGTTTTTAATATTTTGTAAAAGTTCTGCCCCCCCAAAAAAAGAGTATTTTTTTTCTTTACAATACTATTCATATTTTACTCTCTGAGGAGCACCTCCACTAGCCATAATACTAACCTAGGCATCCCATTTAAATGACTGTGGAAGTTATATATTTATTTATTTATTAACAGTTTCTTATATAGCGCATACATATACTGAATCGTTTTAAAGAGAATATTTGAACATTCACATCAGTCCCTGCCCCAGTGGTGCTTATAATCTATATGATTGATATTTATTGCTCGTATATTTAGTGCAATAGACTTATGCGCCGGTAACCACCACCCGCACTTCCACCACTCCCTTACCCCTCCATACAGCTTTGATAGACTCATATAATCTCATAGAGTTGTGTAATCAAGTAAGTCATTACAATATCCACATACATTATTTGTCTGTGAGAGTGTTAAAAATAAGAAAAAACACCTCTTTAGTTGTAATTTGTTGAATTGTTATATGCTTTGCGACTCACACTGATTTACATATTTTTCAAGGCTGGCAAAACACCACTGTTACTGTAGTTAAGCCATCTTGTGCTAAAAATGCGGGTTTTACATGACTAGTATTGTGTGACATAAGTGAAACTGAACTTCTTCTCATTTGAGAGATTACAGCCAACTGCCAGCTGTTGTAACAAATGTCTCCAAATCCCAGGAAATATGTCAGATAGGCAGTGTGTGTGCATGTGTGTGTGTGTGTGTGTGTGTGTGTGTGTGTGTGTGTGTGTGTGTGTGTGTGTGTAACAGCAATCACCTGTTGCTCACAGCATTTCTCAGGACACAGTATTAATATTTTACTTTCTATTTAATCTGGGTCTGTGTCTGGATCTGGGTTGGTTACAGTGTTCACATTAGATTTTGACTATGAAGTACAGATCTGTACAATATAGTCTTGCCTGCCAAGACTTTTTTTCTATTTGATTTACACTGACGTAGTGTGAGTGCGCATTACGATTGAATCTGCATTAAATGTAGCAAAACCATTCGATGCCCATTTGATTTTCTATTAGATTTCAATTAGATTTGGCCTCTATAAGAAAAATTGAATAGAAAAATAGTGCATATCTCCCCGTGTGTACCCTCTATTATAGATCCATTGTTTGTAACCATACAGGATCATAGATGGGTGCCGGACGGGTTCCCAACAGTCGGGATCCCGACAGTCATTTACCCGACGTCGGGATCCCAACTGTCAAAATGCCGACAGCCGGGTGCCCGACGGACACCCGCTATTTTCCCTCGTGGGGGTCCACGACCCCCATAGAGGGAGAATAGAATAGGTGGCTCCCTTAGCGAGCCACCGCGCCCGCAGCGTGGCGAGCGCAGCGAGCCGGCAAGGGGCTTTTTTGCGCTCGCCATGCAGTCTGACTCCGGAGTCCCATACCACACCCATCATAGATAGCCAAAACAACATTAATGCTGTGTACACCTGGTGAGATTCCTTTGCTATTCGATTAAGATTTACATACAGTTTATACTATCTACATTCAATCTGCACTAAATAGTCATTGGTGCACTGTCTATTTGGCTATTCGATTTTAGCTGAACCGGAGCACGCATCAACATCGCATCAGGATAGAAAGCTCAAAAACATGTTCAATCTCCATTCGATGTCAATGCAATCCCAATT
This sequence comes from Crinia signifera, assembly GCF_055691185.1. Classification (NCBI taxonomy): domain Eukaryota; kingdom Metazoa; phylum Chordata; class Amphibia; order Anura; family Myobatrachidae; genus Crinia; species Crinia signifera. The sequence goes on along the minus strand of NC_139217.1, from coordinate 140,714,294 downwards.
CGATTTTGACTATATAGTAAAAATCAAATGTCAAATTGTACCGTGTGTACACAGCATTAAACGCCACACATTTAAAAAAAAAACATATTCCTCAGTGGATGTAAGATGATTTGTAAACAGTTAATAATTCACCATTAGAATTACATTATCATTTAAAAAAAAAATACTGTAAACAAAACTCCACATAAAACTGAGAATACTGTATAATATTGAATGAAGTCCATCAAAATAATATATATGTATTACGAATATTGGCGAGTCATTTTGCCAAACCACAGGGATCCCCATGGAAATGACTGACCTAGCATCCACTTGTGTATACTTGTTCTACGCTTGCCTGTTTATAAATTATACAGTCCAGGCATCTGCCTAGTGCAGGGGTTCCCAATCTTTTTTGAATCAGGGCACCCTAGAGTTTCAGAACTTTTTTCACGGCACCCCTAGGCCAAACAAAATTTAATTAGATTGGGTATATACAGTATTCGATTCTTAGGGTGATTTATGTGGTAAAGGGCAGGGTTTGCTTCTGTTTGTACACATTTTATGATTGGCAGTCACCAGCACTGGTTTTGCTCATAAATAACTAACCATTAATAATTTGAGTTAGTCCTGGACCCCCAGCCCAAGGCACCCCTGCATGTGTCCCGAGGCACCCCAGGGAGCCACGGCACACAGTTTGGGAACCTCTGGCCTAGTGTCATTAATTCAACTCATGACAGCATTTGTGGCACCACCCTCAGCCACCTTAGGGTGCCAAACATTTGTCTTTCCTCCTACAGTCATTAAATTGGCAAAACAAGAATGTTTTACCACAGGAATTGATACCCTCTCTGTTCTGTATGCAGGGCAGCCGAGAGGAATGCTGGGCCCCGGTAAAATTTTGTGAGGGTGAAAGAAAACTCTAATGTTTAGAGGAGGGTAAAAAGAAAACTCTAAAAACTGCAATCTCAGCAACAGCACACACCTGCAGCATGTGCTGTGCTGACAGCAAGCTCAGCATAACCTCTCACGCTGTCAGTGAGACACTCATGCTGAGCCTGCTGTCAGCACATGCTATAGAAGTGTGTGCTGCTGTTGCTACCCGGGAGGGATGGAGGGGGAAGGGAGGGGTCGGGGCCCCCTGCGGGGTGCCTCCAGCAAGTCTGGGCCCGGGTAATTAGTACGCGTTCCCCCCCTCTCGACTGTCTGTATGATACTTTGGCATTCCTATAATGGGTGCAATGTGTGTGTGATGCACCTGGACTCCTGTGCCCACACTGCACCCATATTTTATTACTTTACCTTTCTGGAGCCCCATGGTGGAGCTGCTGAAGCAATAAATTTGCCAGGAAAATGGCATCTAAGCATGCGCAGTAAAATTATTGTCTCTGGAACATGTCGGGAACCATGTTTCTTGAGACCTGCGCATGTGCAGTAGTAATCTAACGTGCTGGGAAGAGGAGGGTGCCCACCCAGAGTCTGCACACAGGCCTCCTCCTCTGATAAAACGTCCATGATTCCCAAATCATTTATTATGAAGCTCATATCGGAGAAAGAGTGGTCTACTCAAAATGGTAGACTCAACCACAAATTAGGAAATTGCCTTGAAAAATGCAGATCTGAAGGTCCTTCTCACCACCTGCATATTTTGTTCCCATAAGGCTCCATAAAACATAATCAATATATTGTAGACAAAACTCCACATAGTGTAATACAGTATTTATTTAAAACACCACAAACAGGCTTAAAGAAGGGGGTTAGATTGGACTCTTACTTTGTGAGTTCATCTACAATAACTAGTAAACCCCCCCCCCCCCCACAAGGCAGTTGTGTACTATAAACCAGCCATCCTGGTAAAAGAGTATCCACCAGTCTGCCCATGAAATGCTGACGCGCAATTCGCTATAGGCCTGCCCGGTTAGCCTTGAAAAAGCCTATAGCGAAACGCGCGTCAGCATTTCACGTTAGAGGGGGGGGGCCTGACTACAAACCCATGTGTATTTATTGCTTTATTTAAAAATACCTACTAGTGTGTACACGAGTGTGACTTGCAGCAGCGGTCTGCTGCGTACTTCCAGCGGCATTACATGCTGTAACAAACAGCCATTTGGATATTGACCGTGGTGCTGCTTGTAGAAAACCTAGCACCACGCTGGCAATTACTTTTTCTTAGTGGCACATACAATATGAGTATATATACTATCGGGGGCCAAATTATGAGTTGACCTTATAACAAATTTGATAGCGGGGTGAAAAGGAGCGGCCAGGATGCTGCCCGCATCCGATCCCCTACAAACTTTGATATTGGTTGACTCACCGCACACAGGGACATGGTTCCCATGCTTTAAAGAAAAGACTTGTATGTTATAATATTACCTCTTAGAAACTTTTTAAGTTAATATTTAGAAGAAGATTATCTGCTAACCCCCGCAACGTCAGGAATGTCATTTCCTTTTTAGTCTTTACATGTTGTATGTCTATTTTATCAAAACTCTTTCGCTGAAACTTTTTAATATAATATAATATAATAATAAAGGTTATATTTTATATTTTTTGTGCACCACACAACATACATTTTTTTGTTTCCCCATAATGTATTCCTAGGCATCTCAGCCTTTGCCCTGCAACCTCTACATTAAATAAGGTAGTACATTGGCCCCTGAAGTTACTAGACAACCAGAAAAGATCCCCCTCCCTGTACAGCCAAGGCAACCAAGAGTTCACAGCAGCCTACATTAAGGTAGATGGGGCTGCTACAGCAAAATGTTCCCCAAGAGAAAATAAAACAGTTGGTGCTTTGTGGAGAGGGGGCAAAGAGCATGTACCTACCCCCTCCTGCACCTGACTACAGCTAGAGTAAATTGTGAAATCAAACAGGGGTAACCCCATATAATAGTGCCTACACATATATGAGAGTACCACACACACAGCCGGTTGTCTCTCCCCCACACCCAGTTCCCACACACACACCATGTCCCCTTCAGCCACTACACAGACAGGTAACCTCAAGGTCAAGTGGCTGCAGGAGTTAGCCAGAAGCAGCAGCAGGTAGGGCAGCACAGTGACTGTCCAAGCTAAAGTTAGGGGCATGGCCTATTTGCTGACCTCGGTGACCAGGCCCCCTTAAACACACTGTGATGTGGCAAGCAATGCACAGTGAAGGCTATTTCACACACTCCGGTTTTGACTGGAAAGCAAAAAGGTGGAAAAACTTTGTACGTTTTTTTTTGCTGGATGTCAGAGCCTTTCACATGCACCAGCTCCGTGAGCCGATGCTGTGTAAATTTAGGGGTGGGGATTACCAATGTCAGGTTGGGGGCAGGGGATAGCTATAATAGCACAACAAAAAATCAATGTGTGTCAAAGGCCCCCTCTCCTTCTGCAAACACTGGCATGTTAGAGCGGGATGGCCACATGCAGACATACATACTCACCTTACCACATGCTCCCCCCGCAGGTCTGTCCACTCAGGGCTGCCATCAGAAATAGGCAGGGCCAGTGCGGTCTTTCCAATTGGGCACAATGGGCAGTTTCTAGGATTCTGGGGACCCACGCCCACCCCAATGGGAAAGACGGCATGGCGGTGGGCAGAGGGGGCTGAGAAATTGTAGCGCAGCGCTTTGTTCAGCCAATCAGCGTCTGGCCAGTCTTTTCGAATTCAGCAGTGCTTCCCACCCCGCCATCTGGCGGCACATAGCGTTACAAGCTGCTGCCAGTAACAGGGGCACCGGGGCTGCTGCTCTCACCTGAGACATGGGACTGCCAGACCCAGGCTCGCAGCCGGCTGCCACCATTGGAGGGAGAAGGTTGCTCGGGAACACCCCTCACCTCCTGGAGTGGTCAGAGAGTCGCGCCGCACAGACTGATTTCCCCGGTGATCCTGTGCTGCTGGAAATAGTGATGAGAAAGTTGACGACAGAGTAGTGACTTTTCGTCGCCATGAGCCTGGCAGCGGCAGCAGCTCCTTGTAACCGCCAGCTCCTTGTCCCCCAGCTGCTGAGAGTGCTGCTCCTGTGTGAACAGACAGTCACATCTATGGCAAAGCTCAGGGTGGCTTATGAGTAGGGTGACCAACTCATCCCTTTAATCCGGGACACATATTAATTACACAGGTTCTGTGGCTGGCTTTCACCTGGTTTTAAACTGCCACACCTCAAGACTCCATTTCACCTGGTTTTAAACTGTCATTAATATATGTCCCGGATTAAAGGGATGAGTTGGTCACCCTACGTCTCAGTACTCAGAAGCTGAAGACAAAAGCATCCGGCTGGGTTTGTTTCTGATCATCTGCACATAGGGGGTGGGGGGTGGTTATGTATGAGGGGGGGGGGGTAGTGAATTATTTTGCCCAGGAGCCCTCACTGATGTTGAGACGGGCCCCCCTTCCCCACCTATCTGACACAAAATAATTTAGTCAGATATTTTGGCTGCACCCCTCTAGTTGGCGCTTCTTGGATAGCGCAATCAATTTGATTTTTTTAAGGTATGTCTGAGATTCACTTACCTTGTTTTTGGGGGGTTTTTTAACACCTTGGACAGACCTGTGGCAAGGCGAGTATGTATGTCTACATGGTGAATGTGTGTAATAAAGTATTACTGTACATGGTTTGTGCGTGTAATTATTTAATGTTGGTCATGCTGTGGAGTTACAAATCCTAGCGGGCCCTTTAATGCTGGGACATGTGGTTCTGCAAGTCCCTGCATGCGGGGGGCTTGCTGGGACTTGTTGTTTCACAACACAACCCGAGGGATAAATGTTGAATCTATTTTTTACCACGAAATTATCAGCCCGGCGTCCATTGACCAGTGACACTGGGGACAGCCCCTGAAGGGTTAAGCCTGGGGGGGACCCATTTATTGTGATACCATAATGACATAGGTTTAGGTTGACAGGGACATTAGGTTGACACAAGCATTAGGTAGACATTGGGAAAGATCGACAGTCATAACAACATGGGTTTAGGTTGACAGGGACATTAGATTGACACAAGCATTAGGTAGACATTGGGAAAGGTCGACAGTCATAACAACATGGGTTTAGGTTGACAGGGACATTAGGTTGACACAAGCATTAGGTAGACATTGGGAAGGTCAACAGTCAAAAGGTTGACATTTTTTTAACTTGGGTTTTTCACAGTCGCCATTGCCACTGTATTGGTGCACCATGTCCCCTTGCATGGCTCTCTGCACTCGCCATGCTTCAGGTGTGGTGCCATTATTCTATTCTCACTCCATGCCCTAGTGGATGGTAGGGTATGAAATACCACCTGTCGGCACATGCCGGCTAAAAAAAAAAAAAAAAAATACCCATGTTGACCTTTGACTGTCAACCTTCCCAATGTCTACCCAATGCTTGTGTTGACCTAATGACCCTGTCGACCTAAAGCCATATCAACCTTTTGAGTGTGTCGACCTAATAATCCCTGTCAACCTTCAGGGGTTGACCTAATAAATGTCGACCTTCCTGTGGTTGACCTAGTGACCTTATACCATTGAGAGAAGCATGATGTGATCATATTGCACTCTTGCCTTATAAGTTATTATTCATACAAATGTCATCTTGGAACAAGTCACTGCCTTAGTCTGAAATTTGATATTATTTCCATACAAAATCTGGTGGATGTATTTAGTTATAATTTTCAGAACCCGACTTCCTATATTTGTCATGTTACCACTTTTAGAAGAATGTGAATTATATGTCCACCAATGTTCCGAAAGGCAAATTTAGTCTAAACAAATAGTCACTTCCCAGTGTGTCATATAGAGAATGACTTTTCCACAATGGTTTATGCCATCGCAGTACTGTGCTACACCCAGATATTAATAATAATGTCTGGAGATAATAGTCTCATAGATCACTGCATATTCATTATCCAGTGTATGGTACTAGCAGAATATGGAACCTGTATCCTTGGCAATAAGCAAGTCACTATGTGATGTAATATGATTACTCCCAATCCTCTTACTTCATTGTCAGTGACATTAGGAATACCAGATGGTGTGACTCCCAAAGATGGGCTGTGTGCAGACATTCCACTGAGGTCAGAAAAAGAACCTAATTCCTAAGAATTGAGTGTCCGCGGTGTGTGGGCTTTGGCAGCTGACCAGATAGGATGTTGCCGGACTCTCAGGAAAAGTGCATGTAATAAAAAAAATCTTTAAATCATCAGGTAGGAATGATATCGCTGATTTCACATAATAACTCAAAACAGGCTTATTTCTTGCATTTCTGAATAAAAGTACATGAAATTGTATTGTTTAAACATGTTGATGAAAAGAAGATATTAAATATATATAGGCCCTTATTCTGGTTGACTCGCTGGGGCGCGAATTCCCACCCTTGCGAGTCATCCAGAACGCACCCTGCGAATGGTGGTACGCCCACCCCCCCTTTGCACGCCAGGTTTGTTCGCCCGGCATGCGAATAGATGTTTTACATAAACATCCATTCGCATGCCAGTGGGAACCTAACCCATCTTTTGATGGTCACCAACCATCGACTGATGTTGAAGGCGCACGCATATGCGTGAAGAAATCCAGGGAATCCAGTTATGCCAGCTGCCCGCACCCCCATGTGCGTCACAAACGCAATAGCATGTGTACGCCCAGCGTCTTCATGGTAACGTCCAAGAAACGCTGGGGGTTCACATATGCTAATGGTCCTGCCCGGCATCCCACGCCCCTCTATACGCCCCACTTGAAAGGCAGGGAGTGTGCACTCGTCTTTTTGCCAAATTCACACGCACCCGGCGTATACACCTGTGCAGAAATGCAGCCACACATGCGCAAACACAAAACATTGGTCCCCCTTGCGAATTCACACAAAAGCGAGTCAACCAGAATAAGGTTCATAGTGCATGATTATTATGAGTCAAAATTATTATTTAGCAAAAGAATTGTCCATGTACTGAAATATTTCACTTGTTAGAGAGTGCACTACTATCATCTATATATAGGTCTAGTGTCCGTGAGTCTCCGAAACACTTCCATCTGCTGACAGAGAGTGAAACTACGGGGATATTCTGGTCAGATATGACCCTGCGCATGCGCATGTACCCATCATCGATCCCCATGCGAATGTTCTGGTCCTAAATCTCCTTCTCACACATGCACAAACACAGAAGGTTCTGTAGCTGTCAAAGCTTTTGCTTTGAACGGGCTTACTAGTATTCTGATATGGGAACAGAACAGGTTGTGTGGGTAATAAATATAACAGCAGCATTTCCTGTCACATATACATGAGGTAGTGGAGTGAGGTTGGATCAGTCAGAGTTGGCTCAGATATAACAATTGTAACTCTAGCATATGACCAATCATTAGTCTTGTTACAATAAATGGCATGTCACTTTGTGGTCACCGTGGTATAGTGATTCAGCCAATCAGCGTGCGGCCAGTATTTTCAATGTCAGAAGCACTTCCCACGCCGCCGCCCGGTGGATAGCGCGTTATTTCCAGGTCAATGCAGGGACCCCGCCAAGGTAATACTTAGCGCTGCAGGGACCTCTCTATGACCACAGGTACCTCAGCGTCGCACAGACCCCCCTGCCTGCTCCCCGCTGCACTCACAAGGAGGGGTGAGCAGGGGGAGTAACAATAGCGCCTGCAGACCCCCCGGTGCCTCCCCGCCATCACTGGGGCTGCGGCACTATAGTTACGCCACTGTCTATCTCTCATTCCTTTTTCCCCCAAAAATGCAACAGTGTAATGGGGGTAAGTGAAATGAGGGAGATTGCTAGACTAATGAGGGAGAGAGGGAGATTGCTGCTATTTCAGGGAGTCTCCTGCAGAATGCAGGAGGGTAGCCGAGAAATTTGGCTCCTGATTGGCTGCTAGGCGGCCAATAGAATCATTCGGAGGAGAGGCACTGAAGATTAAACATCAGCGTCTCTCCGTTTAGTCCGTGAAAGGGTACTGGCCAGGACAGTAGCATTTTTTTTTTTAAGAAGACCTTTACTACATCGGAAAGAAGAGGACGTGATCTTCGCTGGAGGACCTTGGCGAGTAGGATTTTCTTCCACAGGTACCCCTATGGATTTCTTCGGATCCTGAAGCCCTGGAGCCCTGGACCCCGGACTCTGCAGCCCTGGAGCCCCGGACCCAGGGACCTACCTACGGGCTCAAGATAAGTAAGTATCAGTATGTATGTGTAATGCATTGGTGTCCAAACTTTTTGCGTTGAGGGCCAGATTTGGTGAGTTTTAAATGTGTGGGGGCCGACCATTCAGCCTGACATTCTTTGAAACATTAATCACATCAGAATGGTCCCCCACTCTGCCCCCATTCACTCTATGTCCCCCAGCCTGCTCCTTCACTGTATATTCCCCAGCCTACCCCCCTTCTCTGTATTCCCCCAGCCTGCCCCCATTCACTGCATGTCCCCCACTCTGCATCCACTCTGTCCCCCAGCCTGCCCCCCTTCTCCGAATGTCCATCACTGCCTCCATTCACTGTATGTCCCCATGCCTGTCCCTTCTTCACTGTATGTCCCCCAATCTGCCCCCATTCACTGTATGTCCCCCAGCCTGCCCCTCCTGCACTTTATGTCCCCCACTCTGCCCCCATTCACTGTATGTCTCCCTGCCTGCCCCCACAAGGCGCCCCCAGTGGCGATAGCCTATAGAAGCCTATGGGCTTCTATCGCCGTCCACCGTGTGCGCGACCCCCCCCCTCCCCTCCCGTCCTCCAGCGATCTCCTCCTTCCCAGCAGGTGTCACAGCCGGGAGGACATCCGGCTGCAGGGGGAGGAGGAGACGCAGGGGGACACTGACAGCCGCCGGGACAGCCGCCGGGACGCACACCACATTACAGGAATCGGGGGGGGGGGGTCTCCGTCACCACAACCCGATGCTAGCCGCATATGTTAGTACATATGCGGTAGCATCGCGGCGGCTGGCAGGCGAACGGGCCCATAGTCTGCAGAGCGACGGCTGGCAGGCGAATACATCCCGCCCATAGTCTGCAGAGCAAGGAAGCACCGGGCAGGAGAGGTGCTCTCTGCTGCCAACACTGCCAAGCAACAGCAGCAGCGTCGGCGGCGCTATATGCCTCAGAGAAGTTTATTGCATGTAAAACAATGGCACATCGTATGCAGCCCTCCTGGGAAGCTGCTGGGGTAGCTGAAGGGAAATCAGGTCCGACTTGTCCCTCGTACAAGTCGGACCTGTGAATGGGGGCCTTAAGATGGGAGTTCTATTGAAGATAGGATGTTGCCCATAGCAACCAACTCGGTTATACTTCTTATTTATTTAGCACCTTCTACATACCCTCCAACATGACCCATTCCATTAGGTACAAAATTCTCTGTTCCTGGACTTCCCTGTCAGTGGCAGTTACAGAGGTTGGACTCCAGCACAGTCCAAAATTCAAAGAGGGGGGGGTCACATCAATTGCCAGTGAGTTCAGGACAGTGATGTTTGGAGTGGCATTAGGTGTGGCTCCCCTTTTTGAATATTGGACTGTGCTGCAGCCCCACCTCTGCAACTGCCACTGGTAAGGAAGTCCAGAAACAGAGCACTTTGTACCTAATGGAATGGGTCATGTTGGAGGGTATGCTTCTAGAACAGGGCTGGGCAACACCGGCCCTCCAGATGTTAATGAACTACACATCCCAGGATGCTTTGCATTAGTTTTGCTATGTGGCCATGCTGAAACTGATGCAAGGCATGCAGGGATGTGTAGTTCATCAACATCTGGAGGGCCGGTGTTGCCCAGCCCTGTTCTAGAATATAATACATAGAATCTGAATGTTAACATGAATGCATAGCCCCAGAGGACATGAACTGTCACTCACAGGCAAGTACTACTAATATGACAATATTTGGTGCCAGAAGAAAATCAATCAACAATGCTTATATACATCTTCCAAATATGTTCTTGTGGCAGCAAAAGTGCCTTATTGTCATGAGTTAATATGTCTACGTGTTGCATAAATGTCCTGACAATGAGTCCACCCTTTGTTTAATGTGTGTAGCATAATTGAGGAAAAAGGTGTTTTGCTAAATATTTCCAGAAAGTTTTCTTTCAAATAGTATTAAAATATGAAGCCTGTTCTGGTGCTAATGCAATGTAATGTTTAATCCACTTGTTGGCAGACTGGAACCTTGATTATAGTACTTTTGAAACATGTATGTAAATTTGAAACAATTATGAAAGAGTCTTATGAAATAAGTAACTAACCTCTTTTTTTCCTGTTCATTATTGGCAAAGCATTTCAGAGTCAATGAACACAAGTTTTGAATTCAAACATATATTTACAGTGGTAGAATCATGTCATCCAATTAAATAGATAAAATATAAGAGCCGATCAAGAATAACCAACAATAATTTGCTGACAAGTGAAATAAAAGTAAGATTACAAAGTAAGTAAACACTAAAGTTACAGAGAAAATTTAGAAATTAATACAGTAACATTCAAAGATACAGCAACATTATAGAACAATATTTATTGAGGAGGAAAGTGATTTACTGCCAGGGCACACTGCCAGTGGGCGAAACATTTGATTTTCACATAATGAAAATTTTGCCCTAGTCAGGGCAATTATGCCAGTGTATGATCGGCTATTAGGGCCATACCACCATCGTACAAGCATGGCCCCCAAAAAAACAGATGTGGCTGAACATAACAGCAGCAGTAAATGCAGTCAGCCAGTTTAAGCGCAATATCAGAAATGTTAAAAAACATTACAATGAAATAAAGAGGCATCTGAAACAAAAAATGGCGCAAGAGAGGTCGGAGGCAATGCGTACAGGGGGAGGTACTGCAGCACCAATCCAGTACAATGAATACGAGCAGCAGCTCAAACAAATAATTCCACCTGAAGTTCTGCCTGGGCTCCACATCGCGGACACTGATCGTCCAGCAACACCCCCACGACCAGGTAAGCTAACACATATTGAACAAATACAATATTAATGTTATTTTTCTGCCTATGCTTAGTACTTTCCTAATGTATTACCATGATAGTGTGGCAGTACAAACACCAGCAGGATGCTGCTAATGACTTTGAGGATTGCAGGGGACAGCCCTGCAGAGCGTTACTCGGCAGGCTGTCCCTAGCACGCGTTAGGTGCAGTGTTAATAAATGTTACAGTATTTTTAAAAATCCTCCCAGTTACCTAGCGATAACTGCAGATATGCACTTAACACTAGTTGATACATCTGCCACAGAAAAACATAATAGTTGTATTTAAAAATGTCAACGCATATCCAAATATACTAATTCATAATTTTAACTTCATAAAGTGGCTGCTGTGAATAAGTGTAATGTTGGTGAAATGTTACAATTTTATCCTGTTTTGTTTGGTAGCCCCACAACCAAGAAGGGCCGCAGCATCACAAAGGGTTCAACGTGTGAGCATGGATGATGAAGGTGCTGGTGAGTGTATCATTGTAAAAAGGGACCACAACACCACATTATCACATAACCATTGTATTTGCACACATATAATACATTGGTATATGGTCACTAGTTTGACAAGAGGAAGGTCAACATGCATTGGTTTGACGACTGAATGTCGACATGTCTCCTCATCAACATGAGTTTGTTATTCCATTTCATTGAGTGGACATGTGCCGGCAGGCAGTATTTCATGGCTTATCATCCAATAGGGCGTGGAGGCCGATTGTAATTTTGTGGCAAGCATTGGGAGCCACCGTGACCAAAGCATGGCGAGCGCAGCAAGCCATGCGAGGGGCCACAGTGCAACAATACGGTGTCCATGTTGACTGTGTCGACAATGGGTTTTTTCAAGTTATCCAATTTAACATTCATACATGTCGACATTCATGCATGTCAACCTTCAGTGGTTAACCTAATTAATGTCAAACTCCTTCTTGTCGACCCTATGACCCATACCGAAAGTCAAACACATAATGACACATGTGCAACTGAACATGTTACAGCACTATAAGATGTATCAAGCTTCAAAAGTGAAAAAATAGAGAGTGATAAACAGCCAGCCAATCAGCTCCCACCTTCCATGTCACAGGCTGGGTTTGAAAAATAACAGGCAGGAGCTGATTGGCTGGCTGTTTATCACTCTCCATTTTATCACTTTTTGAAGCTTGATACATCTGGCCCTTAATTATCTAAATGAACATATTTACAGGGACATCACAACAAGACATGCAGCCACCTGACGAGTCACAGCGCAGTGAGGAGATGGTGGAAAATGTACTGGAGCCTGTGGATGCAATTGCTCATGAGGATGATAGGCCTGATCCGCCTAATCCAACACCACAACATCCTCCTACTGAAAGATCCAACATAATGGGCACAGAACCAGCCCCTACTGTGGAAGCTTTAGCCCGATCATTAGATGGGTTTCGAAATCAACAAATAAAGTTCATGGCAAATCAAAGCCGACAACAGCAGACTAGTTTCACTTCACACCTATCTTGCTGCTGAATGTGAGCAAGCATTCCCAATGCCCCCTCTACTGCAAGCAGCGTCTCCACTACGCCCATTAGCACTTCACCCAAAACTCCACCACGGCGTAGCGTCCGAACAAGGGGTGGTGCCACTAATGTTCCCAAGCCAGGTTACAGCAGAACACAACCAAAACAATAGGCAGGCTTGTTCAAAATATTATTATTAGTCTGTACATGTTCCCATACTTATTTCTTTACATTGTTATTAAGGTAGTGGGAGAAATTTAATAATTTTTCATTATTACTGTTTAACAGTCAGCATAATGATTGTATAGTTGTGAATAATGTTGTTTGTTTTTGGTTTGCCAAGCAGTGAGAATATTTCAATACTCACAATGACCAAAATTAATGGCATTATCTGAAGATTTCAGAAATACATATTTTTGTGTTCTATTCCTATTTTCAAATAAAAAAATAAATAAAGCACAGCATGTTGTTGTTATTTATATATATTTTTAAATGGTAGTGATAGTGGTCTTGTTGTGGTTGATAATGTAACGCGTCATTTCTGGCTGGCCACTGCACTGTGTGCAGCTCACAGTGACCAGTTACACTCAAATAACATCGCTGGATTGAAGATGGTAATTTTTTTGTGGTGTAAAATGATGAAGAAATAAAGGTATCATTTTATGGTTGAGTGTGACATTATTTGCACATTATTTTTATTGGTGAACTACAGAACCCAGCAGCCACATTAACGCCCCCCTATGCTGCGCGTTGTAGTTTTCATGTTAAAACTAGTATGCTTAATGTGATTTTTACATGCATCAGCTAAGCGTCTACTGAGCTGGGATGCAGGATACAACCCCACACTTCAGGCCAGGATGGGTGAAGCCAAGGTAGTCCCCTTTACTGGGGTGTTTGTAAAAAAAAAAAAAAAAAAACGGCGTGGGGTCCCCCTCCTGAGCATAACCAGCCCCGGGCTCATTGAGCCGGACCTGGTTCCAAAAATACGGGGGACAAAAAGCTTAGGGGTCCCCGTATTTCTGAAACCATCCCCGGAGTCTTGGACCAGTCCTGGTTCCAAAAATACGGGGGACAAAAAATCTGGGGGGCCCCCGTATTTTGAAACCAGCACCGGGCTCCAACAGCCCGCAGTGTCATGCCACAGCCGGGGGACACTTTTTACATAAGGTTCCCCGGCCGTACCATGAGCACCGTGGCTGGTCAGCCTAGGACAGGGTACCTGGAGGAGTGGGGACCCCCCCCCTAATAAAGGGGTCCCCCCCACGCAGGCTTCACCCGTCCAGGGCTGAAGCCCGGGGTTGTCACCGGCGTCCGTGGCCAGTGGACGCCGGCCTGATAGGGTTAAATCTGACATACCTAACATTGCTTTATACACGAGAACTACAAGTCCCCCGCAGGCTGGGACTTGGAGAACCACAAGTCCCAGCATGCGGGGCATTAATGGGCCTGCTGGGACTTGTAGTCCACCTGTAAAAAGAATGTTAAAAGAAAACACACACAGAGAAGTATAACTTTATTACATACACATACACACACCTCTCTTTTACACCAACCTATTTACCAATCCAGAATCCAGCGCTGTTCACCCTTCTGCATAGACGGCTCAGCCTGCACTGACAGCGGGCTGAACCGGCTTTCTCCGGTGCAGATAACAGCCTGTGTCGCGCTGTCCCAGCTTCACCCCGCAGGCTGCTCCCCTTTAAAATAACAGCACGCAACAGGTCGCTCCCCCTGTATAATAATAATAACAGGACCCCACAGGCTGCTCCCCCTGTAAAACAAGACCCCACAGGCTTCTCCCCCCTGTATAATAACCGTCAGGACCCCACAGGCTGCTCTCCCTGTATAATAATAATAACTGGACCCCACAGGCTGATGCCTTTTATAGTAACAGCACACAACAGGTTGCCCCCCCCCCTGTATAATAATAATAACTGGACCCCACAGGCTGATCCCTTTTATAGTAACAGCACACAACAGGTTGCCCCCCCCCCCTGCAATAAACATGTCCTCAGTGCCATGTCTCTGGAGACCAGTCGGATACTGGTCAGCCAAGGCTGCAGCAGCACCCTCAGAACAAGGCAGCCCACACACAAATCGATTGAGCGGCTAGGGGGCACATGGCACCCTGCCCCAGCCCGCCCCGTGTATCGTTAAGGTGTAGTGGTCATTTATAACATAATTAGGTACTTGTGTAGTTTCACGGCGCCAGCATGGCCGCGCGCTACTTTCGGGTCGGTGCTCGCCACACTTTCTAAAATAAACTCCATGACAATGTGGATAGTTCATACCCCCACTCAGGGGTTAAAGTGAGGGGGAACGGGGTGGAACTGAGTTCCACCACCTCTAATGTTGAGGTGGAACATTTTAACCTCCACATTGGCCCAGTGCAGTAATTTTCACAGAAAAGCATTCTAGTTTGCATGGGGATGACAAAAACCCTACCACTGGCCCTGTGTCTGCCTAATGGGGGGAGCGGAGGGGCTGTAATCACCACTGCATTACCACTTTATGCCCTGCCCCCACTATCCATGATGGCATGGAGATGATTTTAGATAGTGTGGCGAGCCCGTAGCGTGGGTGAGCGCAGCGAGCCCCGCAAGGGGACACGGACGCACGGCCATGCTGGCGCCGTGAAACTACACAAGTATCCATAATTAAAGTAACAACATTTTCCTCGCAAAGGGCTGTTTTAGACTCACACAAAGGTCATTTTATAGCTGAATCTAGAGATTTGTCACATATGTGTCCAAGATTAGCATATACAACTATGAGCAACTGAATGAGTGGATGAACTGGTGTAATTAGGTGACAATTGCCTTTGTGTTCAGAGTGGTGACCTGAATGTATTCAGAATTTTGAGCTATGGGGGGGGGGGGGGGTTAGAATGCACACCCTATTTACATGAGGTGCTATCATGCTGGGACTTCGCAGTTCTTAGTATATTCATTGGCCAATAAATATTTGCCCACCAAGCAGCATCAAGGTGACCTTGTATCTCTGGTGGGTCCCTAATACTACTGAATCTGGGGTGCAGGACCCCCCAAAAAGTCGGCAAAAGCCAGTCACCCCAGGGCCCACCCCAGAATTCTGAGCTATGCAATGTTTTGAGTTGCTAAACTCTAGTAAACTTGATGAAAGCATTTCTATGCCTTCATCCAGTATGGGTATGGGTCAATTATTGTGCAATTCAGTTAAAACTACTTTGATAGGCCGATCCGATATACCAATCTAATTGAATATGAACTGATTGCCTGATATTTGGTTGTATTCTATCTGACTGAATGCATTTTTACTGTATGAGATATTATTTTTGCAATTGCGTTCGTTTAAGATTGCAATGTCATAAAAGTCAAAAGTTACATGAACAGTGGAAATGACAAAAGGTTATAATGTAAAAGATACAGATTATGAAATCATTATATTTAAGATATGTTTGCAACTGCACTTAATAAAGATGCTTTTGTGTAGTCAATACTGTGTACTATTTGGATAAAATTGATTTGTGATTTTTCCTTATCCCTGCACTAAAGGTGGCCATACATCAGAAAGATATTGTACCCAATCATACAATCTCAATTGATTGTAAAGCTGGCCATACATCAGAAAGATCGATCTTAAGATCGATTGCGCTCATGATTGTGTACAATTTCCCTTGAAATCCCCGGCAGTCCTTGGTGGTTTTTGGACACACAATCTACTCACAATCCATCATACAATCAGTCATACAATCCATCTGCTGCATGATTGTGTACACAAGATGTGCACACAATCTGCATACAATCCATCATACAATCAGTCATGCAATCCATCTGCTGATAGATTGTATGATTGTGTACACAAGGTGTGCACACAATCTGCATACAATCCATCATACAATCAGTCATACTATCCATCTGCTGATTGATTGTATGATTGTGTACACAAGATGTGCACACAATCTGCATACAATCCATCTTACGATCAATTGAGATTGTATGATTGGGTACAATATCTTTCTGATGTATGGCCACGTTAACATGGATTGTATGCAGATTGTGTGCACATTGTGTGTCCAAAAACCACCAAGGACTGGCGGGAATTGAAGGGAAATTGGACACAATCATGAGCGCAATCGATCTTAAGATCGATCTTTCTGATGTATGGCCAGCATAAGCTTCAAAAGTGATAAAATGGAGAGTGATAAACAGCCAGCCAATCGGCTCCTACCTGACATTTTTCAAACACAGCCTGTGACATGGCAGGTAGGAGCTGATTGGCTGGCTGTTTATCACTCTCCATTTTATCACTTTTGAAGCTTAGTGCATCTGGCCCGAGAGGGTGCTTCCGGTGAACCTACGGAAATGAGCACAATATGTGCACGGTGGCCCATCTCCAACTCCAGAAGTACCCAGTTCTTCCCATCAGTTCAGCGCCGCAGGCTGTGATAAATTATACCTACAGGCAGTAGCGCACGCAGGGGGGGTTTCTGAGTACCCAGAAACCCCCCCAGGAGTCTAAGGTCCCTAGGCTGAAAGCTGAGGGTCCCCTCTTTCCATGGGTACAAGAATTTTAAAAATCGGCCCTTGGGAACCGGAGATATCTGACTTCAAAACAGTGGACCCCATCCAAGCCTGTTAACCCGTTACCGACGCAGCCTGTTTTTGCCTTCCTGACAGAGCCCTTTTTTTCAAATCTGACATGTATCACTTAAGTGGGGATAACTTTTTTTTGCTTTTACTTATCCCAGTGATTTTGAGATTGTTTTCTCGTGACACATTGTACTTCAAGTTAGTGGTAAATTTTGGTCGATACAGTCTGTGTTTTTTTGTGAAAAATACCAAAATGTCGTAAAAAAATTGAAAATTTTGCAATTTGCAAAATGTAAAATTTTCTGCTTGTGAGACAAATAATCATACCACTCAAAATAGTTAATAACTAACATAGACCATATGTATACTTTATGTTTCCATCATTATTTCAACCTCCTTTTAATTTTTTTGGACACTAGGAGGCTTAAAATATGAATAGCAAATTCTCAAATTTTCAAGAAAATTTCAAACACTGATTTTTTTAGGGACCAGTTCAGTTCTGATGTGACTTTGAGGGACTTGTATGTGAGACACCCCCATAAATGATGCCATTTCAAAAACTGCACCCCTCACAGTATTCAAAACAGCATTTTGGAAGTTTGTTAACCCTTTAGGTGTTTCACAGGAATTAAAACAAAGTGTAGGTGACATTTCAAAATTTCATTTTTTTTGCAGATTTTCAATTTTAATACATTTTTCTAAGGAACACAGTAGATTTTACTAGAGAAATGTGACTAAAAATTGATTCCCCCAATTCTTTTGTTTTCATAAATATCCTATATGTGGCCCTAGTGTGCACGTTGACCAAACCACAGGCTTCATAATAGAAGGAGCACCTACTTGATTTTGGAGCCTCCTTTTTATGAGATTATTTTTTAGGCACCATGTAGGTTTCTAGGCACCATAAGATGCTAAAAGTTAGGAACCCCCCCACAAGTGACCCCATTTTGCAAACTACACCCCTCAGGGAATTCATCTAGGGGTATAGTGTACATTTCAAACCCCCAGGGGTTTCACCAATTTTGGTACAACTGGGCTGTGAAAATGAAAAATTACATTTTTTTACACAAAAATGCAGTTCTGGCTCAAAATGTTTCATTTTCACAAGGAATGAAGGAGACAAAGCACCCCAAAATCTGTGCCGCAATTTCTCCCGAGTACGGCAATGCCTCATATGTGACAAAAAAATACCATTTGGGTGCATGGCAGGACTCAGAAGGGAAGGAGTGATATTTGGATTTTGCAGCACAGATTCTGGTGGAATGAATGGTGGGTGCTATGTTGCATTAGCAAGACCCCCGAAGCACCAATACAGTGGAACCCCCCACAAGTAACCCCATTTTGCAAACGACACCCCTCAGGGAATTCATCTAGGGGTATAGTGTACATTTCAAACCCCCAGGGGTTTCACCAATTGTGGTACAACTGGGCTGTGAAAATCAAAAATTACATTTTTTACACAAAAATGCAGTTCTGGCTCAAAATTTTTCATTTTCACAAGGAATGAAGGAGACAAAGCACCCCAAAATCTGTGCCCCAATTTCTCCCGAGTACGGCAATGCCTCATATGTGACCAAAAAATACCATTTGGGTGCATGGCAGGACTCAGAAGGGAAGGAATGATATTTGGATTTTGCAGCACACATTCTGGTGGAATGATTGGTGGGTGCTATGTCGCATTAGCAAGACCCCCGAAGCACCAATACAGTGGAACCCCCCCACAAGTGACCCCATTTTGCAAACTACACCCCTCAGGGAATTCATCTAGGGGTATAGTGTACATTTCAAACCCCCAGGGGTTTCACCAATTTTGGTACAACTGGGCTGTGAAAATGAAAAATTACATTTTTTACACAAAAATGCAGTTCTGGCTCAAAATTTTTCATTTTCACAAGGAATGAAGGAGACAAAGCACCCCAAAATCTGTGCCCCAATTTCTCCTGAGTACGGCAATGCCTCATATGTGACCAAAAAATACCATTTGGGTGCATGGCAGGACTCAGAAGGGAAGGAGTGATATTTGGATTTTGCAGCACACATTCTGGTGGAATGAATGGTGGGTGCTATGTCGCATTAGCAAGACCCCTGAAGCACCAATACAGTGGAACCCCCCCACAAGTGACCCCATTTTGCAAACTACACCCCTCAGGGAATTCATCTAGGGGTATAGTGTACATTTCAAACCCCCAGGGGTTTCACCAATTTTGGTACAACTGGGCTGTGAAAATGAAAAATTACATTTTTTTACACAAAAATCCAGTTCTGGCTCAAAATTTTTCATTTTCACAAGGAATGAAGGAGACAAAGCACCCCAAAATCTGTGACCCAATTTCTCCCGAGTACGGCAATGCCTCATATGTGACCAAAAAATGGCAGGACTCAGAAGGGAAGGAGTGATATTTGGATTTTGCAGCACAGATTCTGGTGGAATGAATGGTGGGTGCTATGTCGCATTAGCAAGACCCCCGAAGCACCAATACAGTGGAACCCCCCCACAAGTGACCCCATTTTGCAGACTACACCCCTCATTGAATTCATCTAGGGGTATAGTGTACATTTCAAACCCCCAGGGGTTTCACCAATTTTGGTACAACTGGGCTGTGAAAATGAAAAATTACATTTTTTACACAAAAATGCAGTTCTGGCTCAAAATTTTTCATTTTCACAAGGAATGAAGGAGACAAAGCACCCCAAAATCTGTGCCCCAATTTCTCCCGAGTACGGCAATGCCTCATATGTGACCAAAAAATACCATTTGGGTGCATGGCAGGACTCAGAAGGGAAGGAGTGATATTTGGATTTTGCAGCACACATTCTGGTGGAATGAATGGTGGGTGCTATGTCGCATTAGCAAGACCCCCGAAGCACGGTGAAATGATGAACCTAATAATCCATAGATGTGTGGTATATTTTAAAGCACTCCTTCATACATAGGCCGGGTTTGTCGGGGCAAGTTTCACAGTGGAAAATAGTTTGCTTTCGTATTCCCTTTTTATAGCAAACTTTGCACCTTTTTTGTGTCCTGCCCTTTTTTCCAGTGGAGGGGATTTCGTTAGGAAAATGCTGCCCTGATACAATACGGGGGCCAGTACTAGAAGTACTGGGGCCAGTACTAGAAGTACTGGGGCCCTCTGCCTGCTGGTTCCCAAATATTAGGCCCTTTATGACTTCCTCTTGAAAGTGCATAAATGTCCCCGTCTGGCTGGTAGAACGGAATAGTACGTAAGCGTTATACAGTGCTATCTGGATGATATACACGGCCAGCTTCTTATACCATATTTTTGTTTTCCGCAGGGCACTGTACGGCTTCAGTACCTGATCTGAAAGATCCACTCCGCCCTTGTACTTATTGTAATCTAGGATACAAATAGGTTTTGAGGTGTGGGTACTGGTACCTCGTACAGGGACGGAGGTGGTACTGTCTCCGTGAATTGTTGTCAGTATAAGGACATCCCTCTTGTCCTTATATTTGACCAACAACATATTTTCGGTGCATATTCCCCTGCT
The DNA here is from genome assembly GCF_055691185.1 of Crinia signifera. Lineage (NCBI taxonomy): Eukaryota > Metazoa > Chordata > Amphibia > Anura > Myobatrachidae > Crinia > Crinia signifera. Next base: position 140,693,840 of record NC_139217.1, on the reverse strand, counting down.
TTCACCCTTTCTCAGTAATTGGGCAATGTGCGTTTTTGGGGGGCCTCTTTGGTTCTTGCGCACAGTACCGCAAGCTGCTGTACCTCTTGAACCAAGGGCCTTAAACAGGGGGATGCTGGTGTAAAAGTTATCCACATAGAGGTGATAACCCTTATCCAGGAAGGGGTGCACTAAATCCCAGACAATCTTTCCACTAACACCTACGAGGGAGGGGGGGCATTCTGGCGGTTCAATTCTTGTGTCCTTCCCTTCATCTACCCTAAACCTGTGGGTGTACCCTGAGGTACTTTCGCACAGCTTATACATTTTTATGCCATACCTTGCCCTCTTATTGGGAAGGTACTGGCGGAATTTAACCCTTCCTTTAAAATGTATAAGTGACTCGTCTACACAAATGAATTTTTGGGGGATGTACATCTCAGCAAATTTGGCGCTGAAATGATCAATGACCGGCCTGACTTTGAATAGCCGGTCAAAGGTGGGATCATCTCTGGGTGGGCACTGTGCATTATCGTTGTAATGCAAAAATTTAAGGATCGTCTCAAAACGAGTACGGGTCATGGCCATACGATGAAGTGGGGTGCTGTACAGAACATCTGTACTCCAATATTGCCTAATTTCTGGCTTTTTAACTATGCCCATATGTAACACCAGACCCCAAAACGTCATCATCTCTACTGCATCTACAGGGGTCCACCTAGCAAATGATGACGTGGGGTTTTGGGCAGTAAACTGCTGGGCATATAAATTACTTTGGTCCACCATTAAATTTATAAAATCATCAGAGAAAAAGACTTTGAAAAAGTCAATTTCTTTGAGGCCTGTAGTATCAAATTGGATTCCTGGGTTGGCCAAAAACTCAGGAACCTGGGGCTCAAAATTGTCTGGTGGTGGGGTCCATACGAGATCAATCATTGGGGGGGGGTCTCAGCTGCTCTACGGGGGCGTCTTTGAGGGGGTCCCTCATCACTAGAGGAGGAAGAGGAGCTTAAGGCGAATGCAAATTCATCGCTTGCATTACTGGCTGTGTCAGTGTCAGAGGCAATAAGGGCATATGCCTCCTCCGCTGAAAACAGTCTTTGCGATGATTGGGACATTTTTATTATTTTTGTGTAGGCGTGTATAGTGTAGGGGGGGTACAAACTTTATTTCAACACGGGGGGTATGTAGTGTGTATGTAGTGCTTTAACACGTGTAAGTTAAAAGAAAAAAAAAAAGCTCCTGCGCCAAAAATTGAGCACAGATGTTGGTCAGTAACGTCCGTCACTGATCAGCGCTCAGCGGGCACAGGACACCCACAAAAGCACCGTGGGTGTAAAATAATTTAAAAAAAAGACTACACAGCACCCTCCAAAAAAAAAATTTTTTAAAAAAACTTCTGATGAGTCAAAGACAACAGGAATTTGATCCCAAAAAAAAAAATTAGATAAAAAATGCTGATCAGTGATGTACGTCACTGATCAGCGCTCAGCGGGCACAGGACACCCACAAAAGCGCCGTGGGTGTAAAAAAAATTTAAAAAAAAGACTCCACAGCACCCTCCAAAAAAAAAAAAATTTAAAAAAATTCTGATGAGTCAAAGACAACAGGAATTTGATCCAAAAAAAAAAAATTAGATCAAAAATGCTGATCAGTGATGTACGTCACTGATCAGCGCTCTGCGGCCACAGGACACCCACAAAATCACCGTGGGTGTAAAAAAATAAAAAAAAAAAAACCCACAGCACCCTCAAAAAAAAAAAAACTGCTGATCAGTGATGCAACACTGATTAGCAGTGAGGGGCAGCAGGCACACAGCTGTGGGTGCAACCTGACAGGGTATATATATAAAAAAAAAAAAACCTGCACCCCAAAAAAAATGCTGATCAGTTAGTTTACACTGATCAGCACAAAAGGGGGGCAGCAGATACAAAATTATATCACACAATTATAAATCTCTGACACAACGACGCTGCTGCTGCAGCAGCAGCAGCAGCAGCAGCAGCACCAACAGCACAAGCACCAGGAAGTCACAGCAGGAGCTGGCAGCACGGATGCCACCAACGCTGATCAGGTCAGTATAGGGCACAGATGGGCACGGAGACCGCTCTGCACCCTGTTCCTGACCGGAATGGCGGCTGCAGGGCTGTCTCCGTTATTTCATTTGAGGTGAAATGGCTGTGATTGGTCTGTCGATCCGACGGACCAATCACAGCCTTTGGGGGCAGGTGGGGTGAGGTGGGGTGACCACCAGTGACACCCTTACACCCGGTGGTGATTGGTGCTGTACTTAACAGCACCAATCACCACCGATCCCTGTGTCACCGGCGAACGTTATTCGCCGTTACACAGAAAACGCTGTAATTGGCTGTTCACATTGAACAGCCAATCACAGCGATCGCCGATGGGTGGGGGCATCGCTGCCCCCCCTGGGCAATAAGGGAAGATGTCTGCTGTCAGGGACAGCAGACATCGTCCCTCTGTCACCGTGTCTATAGACGCGGTGACAGTTTAATGGCATGACATACATTTATGCCATGTGTCGGGAAGTACATCCCGACCATGACGTAAATGTACGTCAAATGTCGGGAAGGGGTTAATTGCTCTTCCCAGTCAAATATTTCAGGTTCTGTCTGACTTAGAGTTTTTCTGAGGGTATATTCCAAAAGCTTGGACTCTCCCCCTTTGAGAGACACTAGTAGCTTGTCTCTACTGTTCCCAGAACCAGAGATATCAGCCTTCCAGCAGCTAGTTACTACTCCAGCTACACACACCTGGTATGTAGTTTTATATACTCAATGGCAGATTGCTCTGCCTCCTGAATTCTGATCCTCTAGTCCCCAATACCATTTGATAGGCGGGATTCTCTAGTTTTAAATTCCATTAAAATCTAAGAAATCTATTTCTGGGAACTGGAGATATCTGCAGTCAAGCAAGCTGTCCTCCACCAGAAAATTATGAATAATAAGCCCACTCCACTATACACCCCTCCTCTGCATATTAAACATCCTCTACCACCCTGGAAGTTATGTATCAGGGCCCCTTCATTGAGCCCAATGCCCCCTTCTACCACCCCATCTCCCACCATCTGTGCAGTAAAGGGGTAATTAGTGGAAATTACTGATCCAGGCCCTACATGCTGTGCGGTTGATATAATACCCCCTACCACCTGCGGGACATCAAAGCTTCTGCTCATAGCACCCTCTACCACTGGAGGATCGGTAGGGACCCCAATACATTACTATGCCCAGGGGTCTACACTGCTGTTATGTATGTATATATTTATATATATATATATAGAGCAGCTGTGGTTCGGCACTCCCCGTAACGAGATAACTGCGGCCGGTGCCTATACAAAAGGCAAATGTAGAGAGACGGTGGTATGGCACTCGTGGCCAATAATAAATAGAAGAAGGAGCCAAATAGATAACAACGTTTCAATTTTTATCAATTTTCATCAGGTTATAAGTACAACAGTGCAAAAAAAGTACCTTTATAGAAGGAGACACCGGTAGAAGTGAAGCTGATACGCTCGTGCAAAAAGAGGGGGAAGCCGCCCAATGGCGCAAAAAGATTGCGTCATAATTACGGACGGCAACTAACGGTTGCCAAGGGGATACAAAAAGAGGCGTCGCTCCGGGTATTAAGGAAAAATAAGGAAATGAATTACAGAAAATTCTATACAGAAAGCCAGAGAGTCTCAACTTCACTTAGTTGCGGTATTTGTACAAATCATCATACACAAATCAAAAGTCAGCGGTACAATTGATATATAAAAAAAAGAAAAAGAAAAAGAAGTATAAAAAACGACATAAGCAAACACCAAGCATCTGAGGACACAGCCTGTCGACATAATTTTAATGAATCAATAACTATATCATTTTGAAAGATTTAACTAAATAGATAAATACATGCGCAATATAAGACAGAGCTGTGGATCCGTGGTATAGATGCTTCAGAAATACTTGTGTGCAAGTCGACATAAAAAGAGAGGACATCGTCATAGTTTCAACGATATGAGCTGAAAAAAAACAGATAAATGTATTAATAAAAATGCATACAGTCATCTGAACACAGAAAAAGACATATGCTCATTTAAACCTCTTGGTACTAGCGTGTCAAGGCGGTGAATCCACCTGGCCTCACAGCGCAACAGTTGTAATCCACGGTTGCCACCTCTTAGATTGGGAACAATGCAATCAATCATGCGATAACGCAAGCTACTCAAGGTATGTTTTTTATCAACAAAATGTCTAGCAACAGGATGGTCGCTAGTGCCCGATGCTAGAGCTTGTCGGATGGTACACCGATGCATTGCCATCCTTTCTTTAAATTTCCTTTCAGTTTTTCCTATATAGGAAAGGCTACATGGACAAATAAGTTGATACACCGTGAAGGTGGAGTTACATGTGAAGTGGTACCGTATTTTGAATTCTTTACCAGAGTGGGGATGGTTAAAAGTATCTCCCGTAAGTAAAAATTGACAGGTAGTGCAGGGGCATCTGAAGCAGCCATGGCGGATATTACTCAACCAGGATAGACTGATTGGATCTGGATTAAATGATGTGTTGGTTTTAACCAACAGGTCTTTAAGACTGCGGCCTTTTGTATAACAGGACATAATGCGATGGTCAGTAAATGGTAGGGATTTATCACTAGAGACAATCGGCCAGTTAGATTTAACCAGTTTAGCGGTAGATACCGAAGTGGTATTATAGCGATTGACAAATGGCAGGACCTTGGCGTCAGAGTCTGTTTTATCTTTAGGTTTTAATAAAGTTGCTCGGTCAATTTGTAGGACCTTGGATTTACAATCCAACAGATCCTGTTTGTTATAGCCACGATCAATAAATTTGTCTACCACCGTGTCAAGTTGGACTGCACAGTTAGCCTGGTCATTGTTAATGCGGTGGTATCGCAACATTTGCGAATAAGGTAAAGAATTGATTAAACTGCGTGGGTGGCAGCTAGTGGGACCTAAAACAGTATTACGGTCGGTCGGTTTGACATACACACTAGACGATACCGTTCCATTCTTGAGAGAAACCTCCACATCTAAAAAATGTACAGCAGTTCTAGAGATTTCAAACGTAAATTTGATTACATTGTCACTTAAATTATGTGCATTGATATGATTACTCAGTATAGACTCATCTCCCTGCCAGATAGCAAAGAGATCGTCTATATATCTTTTGAAAACCAAGAAATGTTCAGGAAAAAGGTTGTTAGATAAAAAAATGTCAAACTCAGCGGAAAACATAAATATATTTGCGTAGGATGGAGCGACCGAACTGCCCATTGCGCAGCCGCGCGTCTGCAAATAAAATTTGTTATTGTACAAGAAAAAATTGTTATGCAAAATCAAATCCATCAAAGAAACTAAAAATTCAATTTTCAAAGGGTTAAAGTCACTGTACGTAACCAAAAACTTTTTCAAGGCTACCAAGCCCAACGAGTGTGGTATAGACGTGTAAAGATTAACTACGTCAATAGTTACCAAGCAGCAGTTTTCATCCAGGTTCTTAAATCGTTGCAGGTTCTGAAGAAAGGCTGTGGTGTCCAGAAGGTATGTCGGTTGCTCCTTAATCAATGGCTGCAGTATATCATCCAAGTATGTAGCAATGGGTTGCATTAATGAGCCACAGGCAGACACGATCGGACGACCAGGGGGAGGGAGAATTCCCTTATGAATTTTGGGTAACGTGTAAAAACACGGGACGATTGGAAATTTGGGGCTGAGGACATCACGGATATCTTCATTAATAATTTTAGCATCCACTCCCATCTGAAGTGTGTTAGCAAGTGTATTTTTACACTGTGGGGTGGGATTGCTGGAAAGTTCACGATAAGTGGATGTATCGGAGAGTTGACGCATAATTTCTTGGTGATAATCAGAGGCATCTTGAAGCACGATGGCGCCGCCTTTGTCGGCTTGACGTATAATAAGATTATTATTTTTACTCAACGTGGTAAGTGCATTCCTCTCAGCTGGTGTTAAGTTTGGATGGATAGATGCTGCTTGCTGGATAATCGAGGGGAGCCCGTTGTCAATCATCCTAGAGAACGATTTAATACTTGCACTAGAAGTGTTTGGTTCAAAGTTAGATACCGGGCCAAATTTCTTAATCGCTGCCGGGAGTATAGGTTTACTGAAAGCCGGTTTAGGTTGGGAGGCAAAAAATTCTTTCAATTTTATTTTTCTTATGAGTTCGTGTTTTTCTATGCGCCACTGGAGATCATCAAAGCCCACCGTGGGGACAAATGACAGTCCGTGATTTAATAATTTAGTTTCACTATTGGATAAATCATAAGAAGAAAGATTAAAAATTAAGCTTTCTTGTTCGTTGGTGGTCGGCCGGGACGGCCTCCTCCTCTTCCACTGTTTGCCACGTCTGGTACAACGCCTTTGTTGCTTAGGCTTGCTCTGCCGCGACCACGTCGCGCTGCGCCCCCTAAAGGGATGTCACCTTGAGAGTTATAGTCACGGTCACTATTGGAGCTGGCGTTCTCTTGTGATGACTCAGTGTCAAACTGATTTTTCGGTTTGCGATGTTGACGTTTTTGGCGTCGGAAGAAGGGTCTTTTGTTGTCTTCTCCCGGATTGCCCGCAAGCCAGCGGTAGACAGTATGTCTGTCGTAGTCACCCTGGACTTTAACTAATTTTTCTTTTTTATATAAAATCAGTTCTCTTTTATAGGAGGCCACTTGAGTTTTTAGACGATCCAGCCAATCAGTATCCTGTTCCGCGGTTAAGTTCGGCAGGTGTATTAATTCAAAGTTGGCGATTTTTTCTTTAATTATAACTAATTCTTTGGCGGCTTGATCAATGACGAGGATCATTAGGTCGTAAGAACATTTGTTTAATGTTCCTACCCATTTCTTGCAAAACTGGGGGTCGTAGCGTCCTATTGTTGGACAATTTCTAACACGAAACCCGCGAGGGATTAGTTTGGTTTTGTAGTAGTCACTCAATGAGAGCACATGCAGGTGATAGTCAATCTCCTTCTTTTTTAAACGTAGGAGATCACGGTATATTATGTCTGGTGTTAAAGTATCCTCTTCATCATTAATACCTTTTTGTGATACGATGGCATTAATTTCTGCGTCTGAAAATGTATGGATAGTCCCAATAGGAAATTGAAATTGCCCAATGGAGTTTTCATCAGTCATTTGTACCTCGAGCAGCTGGTAAGTGTAGAGCTCTGTACAAGATGAGTACTGGCAATGTCCAGGAGCGAAGTATTTTGTAATCCTGCACCGTTTGTGCAAAAATAGAAGAAGAGTCTAAAAACAAGTGGTCCCAGGATCCTGCAGCAGGATTGAAGGGGATCAGCAAAGCAGTTTCACCGATGAAGCCAAAATTGAGCAGTGGTAGGGTGCCTGAACAGGTAAGCTCCTGTGGCTCAGGAGCAAATCTATGTAGAGCAGCTGTGGTTCGGCACTCCCCGTAACGAGATAACTGCGGCCGGTGCCTATACAAAAGGCAAATGTAGAGAGACGGTGGTATGGCACTCGTGGCCAATAATAAATAGAAGAAGGAGCCAAATAGATAACAACGTTTCAATTTTTATCAATTTTCATCAGGTTATAAGTACAACAGTGCAAAAAAAGTACCTTTATAGAAGGAGACACCGGTAGAAGTGAAGCTGATACGCTCGTGCAAAAAGAGGGGGAAGCCGCCCAATGGCGCAAAAAGATTGCGTCATAATTACGGACGGCAACTAACGGTTGCCAAGGGGATACAAAAAGAGGCGTCGCTCCGGGTATTAAGGAAAAATAAGGAAATGAATTACAGAAAATTCGGTACTTATGTAGTATCTGGGCTGCCGATTTTTTGATTGTATGCCTTAAGTTAAGGCATACAATCAGATGCGATGCGATGCGATGCGATGCGATGACCCGATTTTTCCATAGGATTCAATGTTAAAATGGACTGAGTCCATTTTAACATGGAATTCAATGGGAAAAAGGGGTCCTTTTCATACCCCTACTATCCAAGTGGGCATGGAGTTGGATATAAACCTGTGGCGAGCGTAGCGAGCCACCGAGCCCGAAGCGTGGCGAGCGAAGCGAGCCCCGCGAGGGGACGGTATTCTGCGTCCCCTCGCGGGGCTCGCTACGCTCGCCACGCTTCGGGCTCGGTGGCTCGCTACGCTCGCCACAGGTTTATATCCAACTCCATGCCCACTTGGATAGTAGGGGTATGAAAAGGACCCCTTTTTCCCATTGAATTCCATGTTAAAATGGACTCAGTCCATTTTAACATTGAATCCTATGGAAAAATCGGGTCCATCGCATCGCATCGCATCGCATCGCATCGCATGCGATATGGTCGGGTGCGATGCGATGGACCCGATTTCAAAATCGGCAGCCCAGTTACTACATAAGTACCGAAAATTCTATACAGAAAGCCAGAGAGTCTCAACTTCACTTAGTTGCGGTATTTGTACAAATCATCATACACAAATCAAAAGTCAGCGGTACAATTGATATATAAAAAAGAAAAAGAAGTATAAAAAACGACATAAGCAAACACCAAGCATCTGAGGACACAGCCTGTCGACATAATTTTAATGAATCAATAACTATATCATTTTGAAAGATTTAACTAAATAGATAAATACATGCGCAATATAAGACAGAGCTGTGGATCCGTGGTATAGATGCTTCAGAAATACTTGTGTGCAAGTCGACATAAAAAGAGAGGACATCGTCATAGTTTCAACGATATGAGCTGAAAAAAAACAGATAAATGTATTAATAAAAATGCATACAGTCATCTGAACACAGAAAAAGACATATGCTCATTTAAACCTCTTGGTACTAGCGTGTCAAGGCGGTGAATCCACCTGGCCTCACAGCGCAACAGTTGTAATCCACGGTTGCCACCTCTTAGATTGGGAACAATGCAATCAATCATGCGATAACGCAAGCTACTCAAGGTATGTTTTTTATCAACAAAATGTCTAGCAACAGGATGGTCGCTAGTGCCCGATGCTAGAGCTTGTCGGATGGTACACCGATGCATTGCCATCCTTTCTTTAAATTTCCTTTCAGTTTTTCCTTTCTTTTTGTATCCCCTTGGCAACCGTTAGTTGCCGTCCGTAATTATGACGCAATCTTTTTGCGCCATTGGGCGGCTTCCCCCTCTTTTTGCACGAGCGTATCAGCTTCACTTCTACCGGTGTCTCCTTCTATAAAGGTACTTTTTTTGCACTGTTGTACTTATAACCTGATGAAAATTGATAAAAATTGAAACGTTGTTATCTATTTGGCTCCTTCTTCTATTTATTATTGGCCACGAGTGCCATACCACCGTCTCTCTACATTTGCCTTTTGTATAGGCACCGGCCGCAGTTATCTCGTTACGGGGAGTGCCGAACCACAGCTGCTCTACATAGATTTGCTCCTGAGCCACAGGAGCTTACCTGTTCAGGCACCCTACCACTGCTCAATTTTGGCTTCATCGGTGAAACTGCTTTGCTGATCCCCTTCAATCCTGCTGCAGGATCCTGGGACCACTTGTTTTTAGACTCTTCTTCTATTTTTGCACAAACGGTGCAGGATTACAAAATACTTCGCTCCTGGACATTGCCAGTACTCATCTTGTACAGAGCTCTACACTTACCAGCTGCTCGAGGTACAAATGACTGATGAAAACTCCATTGGGCAATTTCAATTTCCTATTGGGACTATCCATACATTTTCAGACGCAGAAATTAATGCCATCGTATCACAAAAAGGTATTAATGATGAAGAGGATACTTTAACACCAGACATAATATACCGTGATCTCCTACGTTTAAAAAAGAAGGAGATTGACTATCACCTGCATGTGCTCTCATTGAGTGACTACTACAAAACCAAACTAATCCCTCGCGGGTTTCGTGTTAGAAATTGTCCAACATTAGGACGCTACGACCCCCAGTTTTGCAAGAAATGGGTAGGAACATTAAACAAATGTTCTTACGACCTAATGATCCTCGTCATTGATCAAGCCGCCAAAGAATTAGTTATAATTAAAGAAAAAATCGCCAACTTTGAATTAATACACCTGCCGAACTTAACCGCGGAACAGGATACTGATTGGCTGGATCGTCTAAAAACTCAAGTGGCCTCCTATAAAAGAGAACTGATTTTATATAAAAAAGAAAAATTAGTTAAAGTCCAGGGTGACTACGACAGACATACTGTCTACCGCTGGCTTGCGGGCAATCCGGGAGAAGACAACAAAAGACCCTTCTTCCGACGCCAAAAACGTCAACATCGCAAACCGAAAAATCAGTTTGACACTGAGTCATCACAAGAGAACGCCAGCTCCAATAGTGACCGTGACTATAACTCTCAAGGTGACATCCCTTTAGGGGGCGCAGCGCGACGTGGTCGCGGCAGAGCAAGCCTAAGCAACAAAGGCGTTGTACCAGACGTGGCAAACAGTGGAAGAGGAGGAGGCCGTCCCGGCCGACCACCAACGAACAAGAAAGCTTAATTTTTAATCTTTCTTCTTATGATTTATCCAATAGCGAAACTAAATTATTAAATCACGGACTGTCATTTGTCCCCACGGTGGGCTTTGATGATCTCCAGTGGCGCATAGAAAAACACGAACTCATAAGAAAAATAAAATTGAAAGAATTTTTTGCCTCCCAACCTAAACCGGCTTTCAGTAAACCTATACTCCCGGCAGCGATTAAGAAATTTGGCCCGGTATCTAACTTTGAACCAAACACTTCTAGTGCAAGTATTAAATCGTTCTCTAGGATGATTGACAACGGGCTCCCCTCGATTATCCAGCAAGCAGCATCTATCCATCCAAACTTAACACCAGCTGAGAGGAATGCACTTACCACGTTGAGTAAAAATAATAATCTTATTATACGTCAAGCCGACAAAGGCGGCGCCATCGTGCTTCAAGATGCCTCTGATTATCACCAAGAAATTATGCGTCAACTCTCCGATACATCCACTTATCGTGAACTTTCCAGCAATCCCACCCCACAGTGTAAAAATACACTTGCTAACACACTTCAGATGGGAGTGGATGCTAAAATTATTAATGAAGATATCCGTGATGTCCTCAGCCCCAAATTTCCAATCGTCCCGTGTTTTTACACGTTACCCAAAATTCATAAGGGAATTCTCCCTCCCCCTGGTCGTCCGATCGTGTCTGCCTGTGGCTCATTAATGCAACCCATTGCTACATACTTGGATGATATACTGCAGCCATTGATTAAGGAGCAACCGACATACCTTCTGGACACCACAGCCTTTCTTCAGAACCTGCAACGATTTAAGAACCTGGATGAAAACTGCTGCTTGGTAACTATTGACGTAGTTAATCTTTACACGTCTATACCACACTCGTTGGGCTTGGTAGCCTTGAAAAAGTTTTTGGTTACGTACAGTGACTTTAACCCTTTGAAAATTGAATTTTTAGTTTCTTTGATGGATTTGATTTTGCATAACAATTTTTTCTTGTACAATAACAAATTTTATTTGCAGACGCGCGGCTGCGCAATGGGCAGTTCGGTCGCTCCATCCTACGCAAATATATTTATGTTTTCCGCTGAGTTTGACATTTTTTTATCTAACAACCTTTTTTCTGAACATTTCTTGGTTTTCAAAAGATATATAGACGATCTCTTTGCTATCTGGCAGGGAGATGAGTCTATACTGAGTAATCATATCAATGCACATAATATAAGTGACAATGTAATCAAATTTACGTTTGAAATCTCTAGAACTGCTGTACATTTTTTAGATGTGGAGGTTTCTCTCAAGAATGGAACGGTATCGTCTAGTGTGTATGTCAAACCGACCGACCGTAATACTGTTTTAGGTCCCACTAGCTGCCACCCACGCAGTTTAATCAATTCTTTACCTTATTCGCAAATGTTGCGATACCACCGCATTAACAATGACCAGGCTAACTGTGCAGTCCAACTTGACACGGTGGTAGACAAATTTATTGATCGTGGCTATAACAAACAGGATCTGTTGGATTGTAAATCCAAGGTCCTACAAATTGACCGAGCAACTTTATTAAAACCTAAAGATAAAACAGACTCTGACGCCAAGGTCCTGCCATTTGTCAATCGCTATAATACCACTTCGGTATCTACCGCTAAACTGGTTAAATCTAACTGGCCGATTGTCTCTAGTGATAAATCCCTACCATTTACTGACCATCGCATTATGTCCTGTTATACAAAAGGCCGCAGTCTTAAAGACCTGTTGGTTAAAACCAACACATCATTTAATCCAGATCCAATCAGTCTATCCTGGTTGAGTAATATCCGCCATGGCTGCTTCAGATGCCCCTGCACTACCTGTCAATTTTTACTTACGGGAGATACTTTTAACCATCCCCACTCTGGTAAAGAATTCAAAATACGGTACCACTTCACATGTAACTCCACCTTCACGGTGTATCAACTTATTTGTCCATGTAGCCTTTCCTATATAGGAAAAACTGAAAGGAAATTTAAAGAAAGGATGGCAATGCATCGGTGTACCATCCGACAAGCTCTAGCATCGGGCACTAGCGACCATCCTGTTGCTAGACATTTTGTTGATAAAAAACATACCTTGAGTAGCTTGCGTTATCGCATGATTGATTGCATTGTTCCCAATCTAAGAGGTGGCAACCGTGGATTACAACTGTTGCGCTGTGAGGCCAGGTGGATTCACCGCCTTGACACGCTAGTACCAAGAGGTTTAAATGAGCATATGTCTTTTTCTGTGTTCAGATGACTGTATGCATTTTTATTAATACATTTATCTGTTTTTTTTCAGCTCATATCGTTGAAACTATGACGATGTCCTCTCTTTTTATGTCGACTTGCACACAAGTATTTCTGAAGCATCTATACCACGGATCCACAGCTCTGTCTTATATTGCGCATGTATTTATCTATTTAGTTAAATCTTTCAAAATGATATAGTTATTGATTCATTAAAATTATGTCGACAGGCTGTGTCCTCAGATGCTTGGTGTTTGCTTATGTCGTTTTTTATACTTCTTTTTCTTTTTCTTTTTTTTATATATCAATTGTACCGCTGACTTTTGATTTGTGTATGATGATTTGTACAAATACCGCAACTAAGTGAAGTTGAGACTCTCTGGCTTTCTGTATAGAATTTTCAGTAATTCATTTCCTTATTTTTCCTTAATACCCGGAGCGACGCCTCTTTTTGTATCCCCTTGGCAACCGTTAGTTGCCGTCCGTAATTATGACGCAATCTTTTTGCGCCATTGGGCGGCTTCCCCCTCTTTTTGCACGAGCGTATCAGCTTCACTTCTACCGGTGTCTCCTTCTATAAAGGTACTTTTTTTGCACTGTTGTACTTATAACCTGATGAAAATTGATAAAAATTGAAACGTTGTTATCTATTTGGCTCCTTCTTCTATTTATTATTGGCCACGAGTGCCATACCACCGTCTCTCTATATATATATATATATATATATATATATATATATGTGTGTGTGTGTTATTATTATTATTATTTATATACATTTGGTCTATCTATAATACTTTAACTGACCCGGCATGTACTGGGTCACCTAAGTGTCCATCTCCGTGCTTTGCTCCGCCCCTCTGGAAACCCCCTTCTGAAAATCCTGCGTTTGCCACTGACAGGGGGGGGGCTGACAGTGGCATACTCTGGTGGTCCCGTGTAACTCCGTGCTGACCAGAGGGAGTAGCAGCAGCTAGTCAGGAGGCTGTCATGTAGTACTGCTGGTAAAGCCCGACAGCCGATCTCTACTGTCCATCTCCTGCACAACCCGGCCGCCAGGCACACAGCGCCTCCTGACAGCCAAGCTGTACTGCCCATCTCCCGCACGATCAGCAAGGCCAGCAACAGGGGGCATTAAAAGGGGACAGCCATCCCAAGCCTCCACAATCTGAGGGGATTCAGTATTGAATCCCGGCGGTCGGGATCCCAGCGTTCAGAATCCCGACGCCGGAATCCCGACAGCCGAAATGCCGACAAGGGGGGGACGTGGATCGCCCCCCCTTGCGGGCTCGCTGCGCTCGCCACGCAGCGGGCCCGGTGCCTCGCTACGCTCGGCACGCTATTTTATTCTCCCTCCAGGGGTGTCGTGGACACCCCAGGAGGGAGAAAGTGTCGGCATTTCGGCGGTCGGGATTCCGGCGTCGGGATTCTGAACGCCGGGATCCCGACCGCCGGGATCTTAACTGCATCCCATCTGAGGGGCCCCAAAGCCAGTCCCAAGCCCAGCTTAGCTGCTCACCTTCGTCTCCCCCGCTCAGCCCCCTGCACGCTCAGGTCCACACTGCTGCTCATAGCCAGCTGCTGAAGGCAGGCGCAGAGGATGTGGTAAGTGAAGGTGGGTTGGAGAGTGAATTTGGAGGTACTGTGAGCATTGAAGGGAGGGGTGAGTCCTGGAAGGGCAGAGTGTGTGTATGTGTGTGTGTGTGTGTGTGGGGGGGGGGGGGGTCAGAGTGTGTGTGTGGTTCCGGTGGGGGTGCTGTGCAGTGCTTGCTAGAAGGGGCCAGGGAAGTGGATAGTTGAGTAAAGGGAACTGCTGTGAGGTGGACTTTGAAAGGGAGGGGATGACAAGTGGTGGACAGTGAAGGGGAAAGTGAGTGCTGTAATGGGCCAGTGTGGGTGTTGGTGACGGGGGGTAAATTAGGTTGGAACAAGGTGGAACCAGCTCTGCCTCTGCCCACTGTGCCCACTGTGCCCAGCCACAGCAGCACATGGCACCTGCTCCCCCAGAACCTCGTAAGGCCGCCATGGGCACAGTGCGCAACCAGCTTATGTTAGAACATTGGGGGATGGGGGGGGTTGATAGTGCTTCAAAGGGTCTGGAACCCCAAGAGGTGTCAGTGAATGGGGCCCTAAAATTTTTGTTGCCTGCCCTGCGATCAGCCCCCCCTCCACCGTGCTGTCACTGATCAGGCTGTTAAGGAAACTTACTGTAGGTAAGACTGGAGAAGAGGCTGACAGGGGAGAGTGCAGGGGCAGGGACAGTACATGCTTATAGGAGGGCAGACAGTAGGATGACTCTAAAATGTTTTGGACACTGGCTATGTGTCATATGGGGGGGGGGGGGTCATCATTAAATAGGGCTGAATTGGTTTGGCACTCCACAATGATAATGCATTCACCTGGGTGCCCTCGCCAAGTTAATACAGCATAGGGGTTTCTTGATGCCTGATGCCTTGATGCCTGATGGCTCTAAAGGTCTGAGCGTTCTGTTTTGAGGCTTGGGACAGTGCTGTCTGTGTGCACGTGTATGCAATGGATGATACCTGTAGTTTATGATATTGCAAATAATTGACTTTAGTGCTTTGGAACCACAACAATCGTACTGAACTATCTTTGCAGTGAAAGTATGCAGAGTATACAGAGATCCCTCGGAATTGGGCATATCTCTTGCTCCAGGAATAGGGCTTGTGCAAATAATGTGGGTTTTCTCCGGGTACTCCGGTTTCCTCCCACAATCCAAAAATATTCTGGTAGGCTAATTGGCTCCCAATAAATTAACCCTAGAATGTCTGTGTGTGCATGTACATGTGGTAGGGAATATAGCTTGTAAGCTCCACTGGCAGGAACTGATGTGCATGTTCAAATATTCTCTGTAAAGCGCTGCGGAATATGTATGCGCTGTATAAGAAACTGTTAATAAATAAATAAAAAATAAATAGAATACTCATGAGAGCTATTTCCATATACTGTGCTATATGAATAACTATTAATAGGGTACAATAATGCATGAGCAGTGCAGCCAACTGTGAATACTGGTAAATATCTGCATTTATTTATGTGCACACAATGCTTCTGACTTGTGTCCTCTGCTGTTAGTTCCCATATTCATTTCCTATACTGTGTTTTATCCAGTCCAATAAAATATACTTTCTAATATACAGGGCTATCCACTAAACTTCACAAACATACATCTCTAGCTTCTTCAAAATATTTTCCCAACTTAACCCCTCCACTCTGCCCAGGATCAGCATCTCTCATTCACACTCAATATTTACTCCAATTTCCAGTTAGCTTTTCTCACATTGCAGCCACTATATTGGACTGTATTCAATGCCGGTGCGAGCGGCCGGCGAGGGGGTTAAACTGCGAGGATCCCAGAAAACCAGTGATCCTCGCAGTTTAACCCCCGCGCCGGCCGCTCGCACTATGCAACGTTCACAGAACGGCGAGGATTCCCCTAAACTGCGAGAGCCGCGGCTAGTGCAGCAAACTCGCTGTAATTAGCCTCGATTCTCGCAGCTTTTGGAGGCACATACGCAAATTCCCCCTTGCTCAAAAAACGGAGTGAGGGGGAATTTGCGTATGAGGGGGGTCAGTTGAATACTGACAGGGTGAGCGGTGACTGCGAGCAAAAAGTCCTGCTTGCAGTCACCGCTCGCCCACGGCATTGAATATATGCCAATGAATTCTGTTTCTTGAACAAGAGGACTTTTCCCCACCAGGCATTTACTGAAGCATTTTACAAATTTGGGAACTATCTTCTTAACCTCCCAAAGATATTTAAGGGGTAGATTAACTACATCCATCCCCCTCTCCTGCTAGCTTTCACTGCCTTCCCTTCCCTTTCAGAACCCAATTCAAGCTTCTCACAATCACTTTCAAAGCCCTCACCCACTCGTATTTACATCTGTGACTTTACATCCCTTTAGACTCCTGCCCATCCTCTTCGCTCTGCTAATGCATGCCACCCCTCCTGCCAACTGGTTTCTTCCTCCCACTCACGTGTTGCTCCCTTTCTGTGGAATATCCACCTTTCTATAAAGGGCCCTACACACAGAGAGATTTGTGCCAGAGATTCATAACGGGAGATTCAGCATGAGAGATTTCACTTAAACTGAATCTCTCAGATAATGAAACCACACACAGAGAGATTGTGCCAGAGATTCATAATGGTAGATTCAGCATGAGAGATTTCAAATCTCTCAGGCAACTTCAGGGGAATAAAAAAAGTCTTCATATTTGTCTATAGACAAAAAAAATTAATAATAATGTAAAAAAAATGTTGTGGGGTTTCACACGCGAGCTTGACCAGCGTCGGGCTCTATGAGTTTCTCAAATACCAGAGGAAAAAAAGAAATAAGGTCCCCTATATTCAAGAAACCAGCACCGGGCTCTTGGGCCGGTCCTGGTTCCCAAAATACGGTGGACAAAAGGAGTAGGGGTCCCCCGTATTTTGGAAACCAGCACTGGGCTCAAACAGCCATCAGGGCAATTCCACAGCCGAGGGTCACTTATTATATAAGGTCCCACAGCCAAAGCATTACCTCTGTGGCTGGTCAACCGGGGTCAGGACCCTAAAGGGAGTGGGGACCAACCCAATAAATGGGTCCCCACCTCCAGGGTGCCACTGGCCAGGGCTGGAGCCCGAAACTGTCCCTGGCGCCCCAGAGCAGTGGGCGCCAGGCTGATAATTAATAACATTATTAGCGGCCTTATAAAGAAATGTTGGTGGCATAGAGCCCCCCCCTCACCACAAACAAATAAACATTGTTGGCATAGTGCAACCCCTCACCCCATACAAACAAACATTGGTGGCATAGTGTCCCCCCCATCCCCCCCCCCCAAAAAAAAAACGTCGGTGACATAGTGGGGCCCCCCTATCGGTCGCGTCGTGTGCGGCTAAAAATACTTAAATGGTCCACACGCGATGGCCGCGATTTCCCCATAGGGAACAATGTTAAATGGGTAACTTTACCCGCGATGACCGCGATTTCCCATAGGAAACAATGTTAAATGGGTCAATTTACCTTCGCGGGCTTCACAGGTGTCCGCGTCGCCATGGACACCTGGGAAGCCCGCGAGGGGACGCGTATAACTGTGAAGGTATCCGCGTCCCCGCGATGCGCTCGCCACGCTTCGGGCTCGGTGGCTCGCTGCGCTCGCCACACTATTCTATTCTCAACTCCACGCCGACGTGGATAGTGGGGTTATGAAAAGGTCGGAGGACGCGTACCGCCGCCCCTCGCGGGCTCGCTGCGCTCGCCACGCTTCGGGTTCACGTTGATCGCGGGGTGGCGTTTAGTACTTTTGGGGGGACATTTTAATGTTCAGGGGTGTTTTTGGCCCATTTACCATTGTTCCCTATGATAATTTGGGTAAATTGATCCATTTCACATTGTTTCCTATGGGAAATCGGGGTCATCGCGGGTAAATTGAGGCATTTAACATTGTTCTCTATGGGGAAATCGCCCGCGATGGCCCCGATTTTACCCCCGATGCCCGCGATTATGATCGTTGTGGCCGTGCTAGGAAACAAGTACCTGTATTTCATACTTCCCTACCTGACCCTCTCCATGAGGGAGAAAATGCTCTGTTCCTGGACTTCCCGGGTAATGTATGATTGCCATCACCTTTCTTATTATTATTATTTCTATTATTATTATGGTTTATATATATGGCGCCACAAGGGTTCTGCAGCGCCTGACAATACATAGATGAGAAAAAGAACACAAGAAATAATGTGATTTACAGTAAAAATGCAAATTAGGACATGGTAAATAGAAAAAGACAGTTGCAGCAGTGGACACTGATGCAGTTATAACAGTGTCAGATACAGTATATCTCAGTGGTCAGGGCACTCGGTCCTCATTACCCCACGCAGTGCATGTTTGCAGGTCTCCTCACAGATTCACAAGTGATATAATTAACTCCACCTGCGGACCTTATAAAATGTGTCTGTGAGTAATTAGTACACCTGTGCACCTGCTGGGTTACCAGCAAAACATGCACTGTGTGGGGTAATGAGGACCGAGTTCCCTGACCACTGGTATATCTTATCAATGACCTAGCTCACTACAGGTGACGGCAATCGTACATTACCGGGGAAGTCCAGGGAGTCAGCACAGAGCATTTTCTCCCTCATGGAGAGGGTCAGTTAGGCGAGTATCAGATCTGGTCTTATCCAAATTGATGCCCTAGGCAAGATTTTGTTGGCGCCCCCTAGCAGATGAAAGATAATCATCACTGATCAGCTAAGTGACTTTCATTAAAAAAGGCTCCATCTTTTGTAGCTTATGTTTTTTGCACATGCTACTGTAATATTTCCATTTGAAATTGGGTTGCCAAAATCATGTATCATGAACTTTTCATGATGATCACTGAATGACTGAAATGTTAATTAAGCTGAATATTAAAATGAGTGAGCCATGAAAACAAAAGGGAAGTTGCAGGAAACCAGAGTTCTAACTTCTATGAGTGTCACTTTTTTACTTATAGACCAGTCACAGACTGCACTCACTGGTGTCGCACTGGCTGGCTGCTCAACCTCAACCCTGAATTACAAACTTCACAATTCGCCACAGGGTCCTGGGCTGTGTGATGATGGCGCCCGCCGACTGCTGTCCCGCCTCCTCTTCCCAGCACGTGCCGTGGCGGCTGGCACAGGACAGTGTGTCAGTGAGAGCATGACAAAAGTGAATGAGGTAAACCCTTGCACCTGCCGCTGCCTATGGAATTGATTCAGTATACAGTATTTGAACACACCAATCATACACAAGAATTTAAGACATAAAAAAGATTACTGACAGTTCCAGGGCGCAGGCAAGATTCTCGGTACTTATGTAATATCTGGGCTCCCGTTTTTCTTATGAGACCGCGTCCCCTCGCCACGCTTCGGGCACGGTGGCTCGCTGCGCTCGCCACACTATATAAAATCAACTCCATGCGTAGTTGGATAGTAGGGGTATGAAAAAATGGGGTGCATTTAACATGGGAGCCCAGATAATACATAAGTACCAGATTCTCTTTTCTTTTGTTCTCAATTTACCCAAAAAAGAGAAAGAGAAAAAAAAAAGCACAATAGTGTAATACACTTTGATAAACTGATAAAGTACACTGCTTCAAGGTGGGTATAGATACATCCAGTGAGCACATATGGAAAAAAGACTGGTATGGTGTAATACCGTTTTTTTATTCATAAAATAACATCATAAAAGGTCAAGGGTAAAGTACAATGGACTCTCACCGAGTGTGTTGGTCCACAACACTAGTGTAGACAAATGAGCGAGTTGTTATATAAGAGGCGTCCCTGGTAGCTTGCACCCAGCATCAGGTCCACAGTGGTTCACCCTCTTTCCTCCTCGCCAACGCGTTTCAAAACCCTGTAGGCTTCTTTTTCAAGCCTACAGGGTTGAAAAGAGAATCTTGCCTGCGCCCTGGAACTGTCAGTAATATTTTATATGTCAGTGAGAGCATGGGCTGCACAAGTGTGAACACTGAGCCAACCGCGTCACGTGGGGGTGCGCCGCAGCTGACTGGCCGGGCGGAAGTCAAGTAGCTGCGAGCCTGCGGCTGCAGCCAGTGCCAGACCAGCAGGTGGCGAACTGTCTGTAAGTCACAATTTAGTTTCCAGAACGCCTGATAAACTGCTGCAGTGCCGCCCCTAGGCATAGGCTGCCGCCCTAGGCAATTGCCTAGTCTGCCTATGCCTAGGGCCAGCTCTGGCAAGTATGATGTATTTTCTTGATGTGATATGACATACAAGAACAATGAAGGAAAAGCAGATGCTTTACATTTGGTGCGTGTTAGTTCTGCTGAGCAATAACAGACATCCATCCGAGTGAAGCTGCGGGAAAACGCTAGAAAGAAATCATAGTTTATAAGCTGCCACTGCCAGCAATCAGCTGTGTCTTGTTCTTATTACTTTGATTGTAACAATAATGAAACTATTAATAATAAATAGAGCATTTATGAATATTAGTCTTATATCTGGGCTTTGCTGATAGAATAGAATTATGCCTTATGGACAAGAACACAGTATTAATACATCTAGGCCTGGAAAGCTTGGAGCAGAGCATATTGTTCTGCTCCCCTGTCTCAGGAGTCAGGACTGACTGCTGTTCCTCTGCAGAACGTTATAGCTGAATAATAAAAGATCTGGCATCAGGCTCCTGCAGCGCAAGCCCCCATCTCTTCTCTCCCTCCTCCTCCCTGATTGCCCTGCTCAGTAATTCGGTGCTGGGGGGAGGGAGCTGAGTACTGAGAAGTGACTGGCAGAGCCTGTCTAAGAAAATACCCAGGAACACTATACTGCTTCTTATAGCCCATTCCTGGCAAAGTGCTTTCATTTAGCTTCCTACACTTCAGGGGCTGGAAAAATATTATGCGTTGGTTCAGAGGCTGCTGCTCACAACAGAGACTGTTGCTTTTAGTTGCCCTAAACTTACCAGGAGGAGGAAGAAGCAGGGGAGGAGGAGGGATTCACCTATATAAATAAATAAGAAGTCCTGGGGATTTAGGATGAGGAGCAGCCACCAGCACAGTGTCACCAGCCCTGGCTGTCACCTCTGCTGTTCCCATCTGTAAGTAACATCAGTATGGGCTGGAGCATGGATGAGGCACTGGCAGTATAGCAGGAGGCAGCAGCAGAGTTGGGGCCACAGCATCCTATGCTCATACATCATGCAGTGAGGCTGCTGAGCAGACACATGTGATACTGCCGTGCATAGACAGCGCTTACACGGAGAAGTTGGCCCTACTTCCAGCTGCCAGTAATTGAATGAGCAGCGAGGAGGCCCTGACTGGGGAGAGACGGTGACTGGAGGACTGGGAGCCGCTGCTACCTGCTGCACCCTCACTAGTGTGCCAGGGAGAAGGGGCATGGCAGCAGGGAGCATCACCACCCTGCCAATAGGGCCAGATGACGGAGGAAGCAGCCCCTTCCCCCCGGGGAACTTTAAGGACCCTAAGAGACTGTACTGTAAGAATGGGGGGTTCTTCCTGAGGATCAACGCGGATGGGAGAGTGGATGGATCCCGGGAGAAAGGTGATTCGCACAGTAAGTATATTCTCGGTGCTACACTGTGTTGTGGGTGCTACACTGTGTTCTGGGTGCTACACTGTGTTCTGGTGACTGACTGATAGATGATTGTTGCTGCTAGGAAGGGAAAATCTGTATACAGTATGTCACTTTCACTCTGCTACAGAAACTAACTGGTCACATATAGTTCAAGTAGTAATTTATAAAACAAGCATAGTAATGTGTAATGTTGTGTCCTTTATGTAATGGGTTAATGTGCCAGCTCTGGGGCTACAAAAATTTGTAAACACCTTCACCACATCTCTCTGTGGAATGGCCTGTCAGGTCACCGGCCTCCTAACTGTGGCCAGCTGCCAGAATGCAGTCGCACATGAAAATTATAGGGGGATAGATGAATACATAGATGGCTGGATAGACAGACAGAGAGATAGATAGATTCGATACATACCTGCAGATTGTAATTTAGTTATCCATCTATCAACTATAAACATGTAGAGGTGCAGAATATTCAGAGCCGGCCCTAGTCTAAATGATGCCCTAGGCAAGATTTGGCTGGTGCCCCCTAGCACCCCCACTAGTTCTGCCTCTGACCCTGCTCCCCTTTCCCAGCACCATCAACCCTCATCATAGCAGTCATCATTTTGGTGCGCCTACCCGCAATATTTTAAATAGAAACAGTGCACACATTCGGTGCGCAGCCCAAACAGGGGAGTGTTCTTGCTGGGAAGGGGCATGGCCACACAATAATACCCCCAATTCAAATTATGCCACACAGTATTGCAACTTTATTCACATTATATCATGCGATGGTGTCCCTTATTCACGTTACATCACACAGTAATACCACTTTACCTTATATACATTACTCCTCACATTATTCACATTATACACTTAGAAAAAAATCCTGAGAAAATATTGTATTTTAAGCACCTCCATGGCCACACTGCAACCCAGCACAAAGCAGCGTGTGCTAGGCAGAGGAGAAGAGCTGCAGCTACTGCTGCTGCTGTCAATTAAGGGGAGGGGGCCCGAGGCCCCCACTGGGCCCTTCCATCAGACTTTGGCCTGGGTAATTTGTACCCCCTACCCCTTTCTCTCGGCACCCCTGATAATACCACCCAATAATGCCCCTTACACATGAAACACAGTATTAATATCCTTATAAACATAA
Source organism: Crinia signifera (assembly GCF_055691185.1). Taxonomy (NCBI): domain Eukaryota; kingdom Metazoa; phylum Chordata; class Amphibia; order Anura; family Myobatrachidae; genus Crinia; species Crinia signifera. Next base: position 140,670,913 of record NC_139217.1, on the reverse strand, counting down.
TGCCCCTTACACATTATGCCAACCTTTATTAATACCCTTCATACACATAATGACACACATAATGCCCCTTACACATATGTTGCACAGGTACTTATGTAGTAACTGGGCTGCCGATTTTGAAATCGGGTCCATCGCATCGCATCGCACCCGACCAAATCGCATGCGATGCGATGCGATGCGATGCGATGGACCCGATTTTTCCATAGGATTCAATGTTAAAATGGACTGAGTCCATTTCAACATGGAATTCAATGGGAAAAGGGGTCCTTTTCATACCCCTACTATCCAAGTGGGCATGGAGTTGGATATAAACCTGTGGCGAGCGTAGCGAGCCACCGAGCCCGAAGCGTGGCGAGCGTAGCGAGCCCCGCGAGGGGACACAGAATACCGTCCCCTCGCGGGGCTCGCTTCGCTCGCCACGCTTCGGGCTCGGTGGCTCGCTACGCTCGCCACAGGTTTATATCCAACTCCATGCCCACTTGGATAGTAGGGGTATGAAAAGGACCCCTTTTTCCCATTGAATTCCATGTTAAAATGGACTCAGTCCATTTTAACATTGAATCCTATGGAAAAATCGGGTCATCGCATCGCATCGCATCGCATCGTATGCGATGCGATGCGATATCGCATCGCATCGCATCTGATTGTATGCCTTAACTTAAGGCATACAATCAAAAAATCGGCAGCCCAGATACTACATAAGTACCGTTGCACATTATTAATGCCCTTATACACATGACACACATAATGCCCATTACACATATGTTGCACATTATTAATGCCCTTATACACATGACACACATAATGCCTGTTACACATATGTCGCACATTATTAATGCATTTATACATGACACACATAATGCCTCTTACACATATGCCGAACACTATTGCACAACCAACCCACCCGTAGACAGCACTCGCACAGCCGCTAACACTGTGACCTCTGCCTCTGCTTGGATACAGATGTTTCCTCATACATCTTGCCTCAATAGGCCATGCAGCTCCTGGCCAGTTCTGCTAACGTTGGGTGCCTTTTTTGCTGAAATTTTGTCTTATTTGCATTGTTATGTGACTAGGACACACAAGGAGCTTCTGATGATTAAAATGATATGTGGCATGAATATATTCTGTGTGCGACTGTGGCTGTACCTGCATACGGTATGCTATGTTACAGTGATTTCCATATACACTATTTCATATGCAGATATAGCCTCACTCACACACAGAATATAGGCATGCTGCATATCATTTTAATCAGCAGAAGCTGCTGCTGCCCCTAGGCATTCCAAATGCCCTAGGCAGTTGCCTAGTTTGCCTATGCCTAGGGCCGGCTCTGAGAATATTATTGAATCCGTGCAAACGAGTATATATATATATATATATATATATATATATATATATATATATATATATATATATATAGTATGCAGCATGTCAAGGGCATCAACAGGTGCACTCTCTTCGAACTTCATTCGTGTGTTAAATAACGCATGAAAGTAATGGGACATCAGGGTAGTTAGTATTTCATTCATTACACTAGTAAGCCCACTCGAAGCAAAAGCTTTGACAGCTTGTCTAAGCCTCTGTGTTTGTGCATGTCTGAGAAAGAGATGTAGTTTTACTCTCTGCCAGCAGTTGCCAGTGTTTCGGAGACTCACGGACACTAGATATAAATATATAGATGATTCTTTAGTTTGGTTGAGAGAGAGAGAGAGAGGGAGAGCCTGCAGCTGGGCCTTTTTGGGTTCTTCACCCAATTGGGTATCAACATCTTCAGATGGCATTGGCTGTTATGTGCCTATGGAGTCTTCCCCCTTATGCAGTCTCAATCCTCCTCTGTACATTTTTATGAAAATGACATTGCTACCTTTCCCACAGGCATTGGGCGGGATGTACTAAGCATCACTTCAGGAATGCGATACAGTACATTCCAGTACATTTACCGTTCCTAATCAAAGACCATTTGGATCAGAAAGCAGGAAAAAGCCCAATAAATGGGAAACAAAATAGCCCTTTGCTTGTGTCGACGTTTTGACATTGTTGACCTACTGTATTAGCTGTTGGCCTAGCCAGGCATGTCCAACGTTGGCCCACCAGATGTTGTGAAACTAGGCATCCCAGGAGGCTTTGCAATAGTTTTAGCATTCTCTAATAGCAAAACTGTGGCAAAGCATGCTGGGATGTGTAGTTTCACAACATCTGGAGGGCCAACGTTGGACATGCCTGGCCTAGACACTGGTTACCGCTCTAGCATTATCTAGCATTATCCTTAATACATGGACTGTCACTGTTATGATTACTTTAGTTTAGGAACATATGTTATATTCTTACAATACATTGAACTGGCATCATTATAATCAGAATATATTATTAAATATTAGCAGTGAAGCTGATAAATGGGAAGCATGGACAGTGTAATGGCTAGCATTACTGCCTTGCAGCACTGAGGTCATGGGTTTGATTAACACCATGGCCTGAAAGGTGCATACACACTGGGTGTTTTTGCCTAGCGTGTATGATTTTCGTCTGGCCCAGTGATTTTCACTATGGGTGGAGCAGGACGCTATGGAAAGCGGTCCACTCATCTGATAATACCAACAGATGAGCATTGGCAATGATGCAAGACCATGCTTCAGCGCTTATCGCCAGGCCATACACATTGTACGGCTTTTGAGCTGTGTGTATGGGCCATAACTGTGCAGGGTTTGTATTTCTTGCAGCAGTGTATGGCGATCCTATCCCCCTTACCTTACCTGGTGGCAGGATCGCATGCAATACTACTCATACTGTCTTTTCACATGCAATGTATCGCATAAGATGCCATTCTTCACTATTGGGAGGGTATCGGAGTCTGAGCTCGGTCCTGCACATCCGTTTTTCCCGATTACTCGCCCCAATCCATTGGAATTGGATAAAATGGGCCCAAATCGGAATAGTGTATGAGGGCGTTTAGCTTCGCTCCCTCTCTTTGCATGTGAGTCTGAAACATAGCCACAAGTTTTAGAGCCTTTTAAAAGGCTTGAAATTGTAGAATGTCACAACAATTGAGACAATGTCTACCAATGACTTTATCCTACCTCTCATTACACACAGTCGAGTCACTTCTTATGACCACAAGCTATTAGCCAGAGTAACCACCATTTGCAGCACAGACAGCAGTTAGACATCCGGAAGTGACTCGCTAAGGTGCTGGTAGTTTTGCACGGTATCTGGAGCCATGATTGCTGACTGTAGTTTATCCCACAGCAGCTGCAGGGTGCGAGGTGGAGGATCCATAGAATAAACGCAATGATCCAATTGGTACCACTGATACACAATTGGGTTTAAGTCCATGGAATCAGGGGGCCAGGAAAGTATTTGGAAGTCTCTGTCTTTCTATTCCAACAACTATTGGACATTTCTTATTGTGTGACATGTTGCATTATCTTGCTGGATGATCCCCTCTGCACCAGGGAAGACAGTCGGCACATATGAGTGTATGTTCTCCAATGTTTCTTGTCTGGCACGCCAATGTCCATCCCTTCCCTGAAGCAGAAAATGTGACTCATCAGAGAACGCAACCGAGTTCCAATATTCCCGGGTCGGTCAACCCGGGTTATTCAGTGTGGTGCGTTCACATCGGGGTCAACATGTCACCAACCCAGGTCCGACCCAGGATATTTTGACAATGTGAAAGGGGTATGAGTTAGCATTGGTTGCTCTGGAACCCCATACACAGCAGGATACACTGAACTGTCATTTTAGATACACATCTGGTAGCACCCAGGTTCATTTTGATGGTGAGCTGCTCCACTGCAGCGTATTGGCCATCACGCACCGTCAGAAAGATGTCCACCTCTCACTTTAATGGCACGTAGTGCTCTGCAGTTTCCACATTGGTTATTCACAATGTGCCATTTGTCCATTCACAATAGACCACAGCAGCACGTGTATAGTTCACAAACTGTGATAAATTGCATATTTTACTTATGACAGCAACAAGTGATATGTGGGCAGATGGCATACCTTATGTACCTACCAAGCCATCACACGACATGAGATGTACTTCATGGGCTGCACACTGCAGACGTCAAATGTATTAGGTTGTCATAATAATTTGACTTCTGGCTACAGTTCGGACTTGCGATCTCACATTGCATACTGCACTACTCACCAGGCTTTGACTAGTCACAGCCCGGCAGCTGCCTATAGCAGTGACAGACACAGATAGTGAGTGAGCGCTGATTGGCAATCACATCCAAAGTGCAGCTGCTTTTAAGGGATACTCAACCCCTAAAGTATAAAGCCAGAAACACCCAATAGGCAATTTTTTTGAGTTTTTTTAATTTATTTTTTAATATATGTATTTATTCATCAAGTTTATAACAAAAAAACATAAAAAACCGGACGGTCTTAAAGAAGAAATTATATATATACAATAAAAAAAAAAAATAAAGATTATGGAAAAAAACTGCACAAAAATGATTTTATAAATCAGCTACTGTACATTGAATAATTGCTACTAGAAAGTCTGTTCAGTATTTTGTATGGTTTGTTAGTGCAATACAGCTTATCATATCAGGGCTCTCTTACGCAAAATACACTTTTGGATGTGAATGTCTCGCAGCTGAGAATGCACAGGTAACAAATTTGTAACACAGCGAGCTTAAATTAGTACATAGTTATATAGTAGTTAAGGCCGAATAAATACGTCCATCAAGTTCAATCTTAGTAGTGTCATTCTTTCCTGGTTAGTAAAAATACTTTGTTAGTCAACTATCCCAGTTAGGAGATTATAAAATCACATGCAGTTGGAATTTAATCTTAAAATAAATGGTATTTGTTTTGTGTAATAAGTACTGTTTCTTTTAATATTAAATACACACTGCATGTGATTTTATAATCTCCTAACTGGACAGAAATGTGTCAGAATTTGATGGACAGGAAGTCAGCGTTTGGGGGTGGTAACCTGCTGTTTCTGGAAGTGACAGAAAAAATGCATTAATGTCCAGGCTTTCTAAGGAAGGGTGTGTGATGTCTGCGCCGGCCTAGATAAGCTTGTATCTGTCGAAGAGTTGTGGAAGAGTCAGTTATTTGCCAAGACTGGGGAATTGCGCAATTCACTGCAGATTTACACAGGGTGGGTTTTCGCTCTGGTGGTGGCTACCTACACGCAGTCATCTTCAAATATGCAGATGAGCGAACAGGTCTGACAATGTAATTGATTTGTTTTTTCACTGATACGTGATAATTTTGTGATTCTAGTTGATACTATGGGGAAAATCTAATAGGATAAGAGATTCAGAAAGTTAGAGATTTGGTAAGAAATCTCCAGTTTTTTTAAAAAGTGGCAATCATTTACACTGCAAAATCAAACTGGTAAATGATGGCCGCTTTAAAAAAACCTGGAGATTTCGGTACTTATGTATTATCTGGGCTCCCATGATAAATGCACCCCATTTTTTCATACCCCTACTATCCAACTACGCATGGAGTTGATTTTATATAGTGTGGCGAGCGCAGCGTGCCACCGCGGCCGAAGCGTGGCGAGCGGACGCGGTCTCATAAGAAAAACGGGAGCCCAGATATTACATAAGTACCGAGATTTCTTACCAAATCTCTCACTTTCTGAATTTCTCATCCTATTACATTTCCCCCTAAATGCTTTTGTTTGCAAACCAAATTGTTACTTATTCACTTCTATTCCAGAAAGTGAAACAGTTTGTAGATTATTAAAATATTACTGTTGAGTGATTACATAGTAACTACTTACAAGGAACATTGTTTTACGGGAGACTTGGGAGTGGGCTTAGGAGAGTGTAGCTTAATTAGCCCCAGATTCACCATGGTGGCAGTGATAGACACGGTGCTGCCTACCCCTTATACACTGCCACTTATACCCCTTTCACACCAGCCAAAATTCCCGGGTTGGGTCCAGGAACAACCTGGGACTAGCTCTGGTGTGAAAGGTTCCAGGGACAAATTCCCAGGTGAATTTGCCGAAAATTCAACCCTACTAGGTAGCAGGGTTGCTCCCGGGTACTTCCAGTGTTACTGGCTGGTGTGAAAGGTGCAGGGACATGTCCCTGCTTCCCGTGTTGCCTCTATTAGTGCTGATTTGCTAGCAGGGCAACTTCCTGTTGTGGTGGACACTCACAGACATGCCTAGAGACAGCATACAGCGTGCAGGGTGCAGGGAGACAGTGTGCATGTTCTGTGGCACCACAGACCCCAGAAGTTCATTTTAAGCTTACAATGTGTGCCATGTATTGGACAAATGAGGAGGTGAGAGAGCTATTAATCATTAGAGGGGAAGAGTCTTTCACATGTCTTTTTATTTGTTTTATACAAGTAAACAAAGGCTGAAACACTACAAATGTTTTGTGTCTTAATTATTAATAATCAATAATCTAATGTGAATATAAAAATCCTTACAGGCTGTGAGTTTGGGGATAAGCCAAAAGCACAGCTAGTAGGAACCCCAGCGCTCTCAATCAGACTTTAATGGGATTAGCATATGAGTGGCAGCTGCTGCAGGTCACACCTGTGGGAATTGCCTGTACCCACAGAATTTAATACTAAAGAAAGAAAAAGAGAAGTGGTGTGTATTGCGCTGCTAGCCACAAATAAATCTAAGGGAATATACTCCACAAATAAAAAATATATAAATAAAAACAGTAAAGACCAATGTGCAAAGATGATGCGGACACACTGCTTTAAAAAAGTATAAATTTTATATAATTAAATGCATCAAATAAAAAACAAACAATTAATGGAAATAAACATAAAGAATAAAAATAAAAGACACAATAAGTACACTATAAATACGTTTAGGCAGGATAATCAATATCAGTCCTTAATAGGATAAAAGATGGACGTTTATTAGCTTGGGGGTGCACCGCTGTAAGTAGGTAGCATAAGTAATTAGGAGTCAGATGGTAAATGCTGTTATAATGTTATTGAAATGGTGGTTAGTAATGCTCAGTCCAATGAAGGCTAATATTTATGAGGATGAAGTTAGTAATGGTCATTTATGCATATAGAATAAATGCAGTAGAAGTCGAACACGACTAGGCTCCACGCCAGTGTAAAATATATAAGCGGCAATTAAACAATCAGCACTAGGATGCAGGGATTTTTAGTTGGTTATCTCACCCTGTACAAGTAGCGGCTTATGCGGTCTGGTGGTTGCTCCGTTCCCGGGGTGCGGGTTGCCGCCGGTAGTTGTCCTCTGTGGGTCACCTTAGAATAGGTGCCGGCGGTTAAGGATTTCTCTTCCCGTCGTACGGAGCGTCCAAAGTATGCAGACTGCAATAGTGTTTAAAAATAGGAGCTTGATTCTGATGGAGGCGCTGGGGAGCTGTGTACAGCGTGGTTACTCCTAAAGCAGCGATCAGCCTCTAACGTCTCGATGTAGTGACGTCAACGCGTTTCGTCTCCTACGTTGTATGGAGACTTTTTCAAGACGGATCGTGTTCGACTTCTACTGCATTTATTCTATATGCATAAATGACTGTTAACCATTACTAACTTCATCCTCATAAATATGAACCTTCATTGGACTGAGCATTACTAACCACCATTTCAATAACATTATAACAGCATTTACCATCTGACTCCTAATTACTTATGCTACCTACTTACAGCGGTGCACCCCCAAGCTAATAAACGTCCATCTTTTATCCTATTAAGGACTGATATTGATTATCCTGCCTAAACGTATTTATAGTGTACTTATTGTGTCTTTTATTTTTATTCTTTATGTTTATTTCCATTAATTGTTTGTTTTTTATTTGATGCATTTAATTATATAAAATGTATACTTTTTTAAAGCAGTGTGTCCGCATCATCTTTGCACATCGGTCTTTACTGTTTTTATATATATATTTTTTATTTGTGGAGTATATTCCCTTAGATTTATTTGTGGCTAGCAGCGCAATACACACCACTTCTCTTTTTCTTTCTTTAATAATCTAATGTGAGCCTAAAAAAGGCAATTTTCAATGCTATTCTCATAGAAATGCAGGGTCATCCATGGTTCAGTGTGAAAGGTGCCGACCCAGGTTGTCCCTGCTTCAAAAGCATGTGTGAATGGGTCCCAACCCGGGAATGTCCCTGGTTGTCCCTGGAATTTAATTCCCGGGTTTGTCTCTGCATTTCTGGTGTAAAAGGGGTATTATACATGCATCTTTAGAAGTATGTGTATATGTGCTTGGCAGTCCCCTCCTGCACTAGGTGGTCATCATTGCAGCCCCAAGGCTGCAGATCAACTATGTATAATTACACCTATAATTATTTTTCCCATATGTTATACCCTTAAAGTGAAAAAGGTTGTTGTAATATAAGTGTGTATTAATTGATTAACTAATTAATGAATACATGTATAATTAGAGTTCACAGGAGAATACCCGAAAAAGGGTAGACTAGATGGGCCGCATAGTTCTTATCTGCTGTGAAATTCTAGGTACATTTCTATATTTCTAATACTAAAAAGAAATCAAGAATAACTACTCTAAAAATGTACCCAAAAAACCATAGGACTATTTGGATACACACAAAGTATTCACTAAGGCCAATGGCAAAGTTTTTGTGTCATAAATAATATTGTTGAACATAGCCAGAACATAGGTCCATTTAGATGTTCCTATTTAATCAGTGTGATGTTATCTTTCTTATCTAAAAAAATAAGTTACATTTTAAACTGTACTTTATTGAAATTTAAAAAGACATTGAGTGCAACACAAAAAGTCTTCTTTACTTCCCAGCCATATAACTTTGCTTTTCCAACTTTGGGACTGACCCCAACAAAACAGTAAAACCAATTAAAAGCCGTTATAAATACTTTTGGAAGTTGGATAAAAGTATATAAGTCCCCCAACCCCCCTTGCCTCCATGTTCTCCTGGTAATCATTAATTTGGGAGGGATTTTATTAATTTTGTAAATGAAACTTAAGGTCCATACACACTGGGCGTTTTTGCCCAACGATGAAATGCGCATAACTGGCTGGAAAATGGCTCAGTGTGTATGCACTCGGGGTTGAACGGCTTTCATTGGTAGGTGACTATAGAAAGCCGTTCACTTGTTCTGTCAAATAGTACAATGGCTGGCGGTGGCCGGCAAAGATGCGGGAGCACGCATCAGCGCTTACTGCTCATTGCCCAGCCATACACACTGGGGGATTTTGAGCTGAAAGCAGCTCAAACCGCAAAAATTTAGCTGCTTTCAGGTCAAAGTTTTCTAGTGCATTTGGTTTATCAATAAGACAACGTATTCATGAAATATCAAACACTACTGGCAGAATTGGAGAGTGATACAACTAGCTCCTACCTGTCATCTTTCAAACTCAGCCTGTAACATGGCAGACAGAAGCTGATTGGCTGGTTGTTTATCACTCTTCACTTTTTGAAGCTTAGTGCATCTGGCCCATAAATTGAAGTGCTCAGTTATATCTCAAAATCTCTCAATAATCTGCCACTATGGACACAAAACACTATAAAAATTATTTACTTATTAGAAAAATACTTACTGTGTAATCTTTATTAGTTATAGTAAATAATGATAGTACAGTAATTACTGCTGAGAAGGATTTAAACAATAGAGAGAAGATCTGATATGTTGACAAATTCCCAAATGTTTTCATTCCTTTGCCAGATGTGGGGGAGCTGTACCAGGCCTTAACAGAGATAAAGTACCAATCAACAATGACAAAATGGCAAGACCTGATTCTCTGGAACTGTAAGGGAGAGATGCGGGTAGCGGTAGTTGTGGAGAGACAAAGTGGTGGAGGCAGGGTCTACGGTCGTTAGGCCCACACTAGTAAGGTTGACATGCATTGGACCGACCACTGAAGGTCGACAGGGTTTAGTTTGACACATGAAAAAAGGTTGGGTACTTGTGTATTTGCTGGGCACCCACCAAGCTATTTGCTTAGTGGGTTATTCTGCGTAGTGAAATCGCATCGCACGAAAATGGGATGCGATGCAATGCAATCTCACTAGTTAATTTATTCACTGCTCCAAGTTAATTTATTCACTGCGCCCTGGAGGCGGATCGCATCGCTTTGCATGTCATGCAAAACTGCATGCGATCGCATGCAATTTTGCGTGCATTGCGATTTAGAACAACGCCCCCCAGTGTACATGTCTATGTGATGTAATGGGATATAGCACAGCCCCACTTTCCACGTCACCCCGAAGTGTGGCGAGCGCACGTGTTATGCTTCCTCCCAACCTTTTCATACCTCCACTACCCATGTCGGCGTGGAGTTGATTTTAAAAAATGTGTGGCGAGCCACCAAACCTGAAGCGTGGTGAGCGGACACAGAACACATGTAAAGTAATCAGCGTCCCCTTGCAGGGCTCACTGCGCTGTCTACGCTTCTGGCTCGGTGGCTCGCTGCGCTCGCCACACTTTATAAAGTCTACTCCACACCGACGTGGATAGTGGGGGTATGAAAAGGTCAGGAGGACCCGTAGCACATCCCCTTGCGGGGCTCGCTGCGCTCGCCATGCTTCGGGGTGACGTGGATAGTGGGGATGTTTCAGGAACACATTCACATCTGCCATATCATACATCTGAGACAGTAATGACGACATGTGTTAACTGTTAACTGGATTTCAGTTAATAATAAAGGAGAAAAGATCACATTAACAAATAACAATAATCTAAATTTATCATGACCAAAGAAAATAATAAAGCAGCCATTCTTCTGATTCCGCATCAGCCTTTGGTAGAAGTGAAAGGGCATAAAGAATGTGCTCAAAAGTGTTTTGTGCACCTACAGTCTTTGACGTTTGTTGCACCATTTACAGGATCCCCACAGCCGTTTAATGTTTTGTGTGTGAACCCCTGTCTCCGGATCTACGAAATTGAACCGGTAGTTCACCCGAGCATGGTGGTTCCCTGCCTGCTCCAGCTGCTCTGTATTATAGGCACGCCAGCAATCGGAGTAGATGGTCGTCCCTGGTTCAATGCTTTGGTTTATGGCGGCCATCAGGGTACTGGCGTCACGTCTTTCTACACGTGTCACAAATCACTCAGCAGTCTCTCATGCCCTACCATCCACTAGGGTGTGGAGGGATAATAGAATTGTGTACTGAGCATAGGGAGGTACCATGCTCGAAGCATGGCATGCGGACCGATACGGTGCACCGATATGGTGTCCATGTCGACTTTCAGGACAAAAAAAGTCAAACGTATGTCGACCTTTTGACTGATGACCTTCCCATTGTCAACCTAATGCTTGTGTTGACCTTTTGACCCTGTCAAACTTTTTTATGTGTCGACCTAAATCGACCCAATGCATGTTGCCCTTAATTTGGTTGACCCAATGACCCATACACTGTGGGAGTGTGGGTAAGCAGGATCACATGGTGTGGGCTTGGGTGAATAAGTGAATTTTAAAAGAGCATCTTAAGGAATGCAGGCTGATGGAGACAGAGTGTTCCAAAGATTAGGGTCAGCATGGGTGTAGTATGGATGCGGGAGTGATAGGTATTATAGGTTGGGAGGAGAGCAACAGACTAGAGAGGTCTGCAACAGACTAGAGTGGATCAGAGTCACATTTTTAGAGCCCATTTCTCTGGCAGCAGTTTTTTATTTATCAGAGGATTATTCTGCAATTCCCAAAGTCACTGAACTCCTAAGACATATATGAATTGATTAGGGGGAAGAAACAATTTCTACTCAGGCGCTTATAAATCCATACACAAAGCTATGAAAAATACATCTTTTAAATTAAATCCTTTGTATAAAAAGCAGCAGCAGAAAACAATTAGTACACCTGTGCAGGGTGTACAACGATATCTCTTAAAGAGACAACAAACTAATTTTGGACTGGGGAATTCTGCGCTAATTCTAAGAAAACAGGAATACTAGAAATGTACTCCAAACAGGATATTTATCTTAGATAAAATTTATTCTAAACATATATAAAAATCAAAACATAACATAAAATATATAAATTAAAAAATCACGGTATATACATATAAATATCACAGTATATAATTCTATGTAGACCTAATCTAATTAAATAGCTTTTAGGAGAAAAAGATTTTGCGAGGTGGATCAGAAAAAAATCTAAAATTAATTATTAGAAAAATAGGCAAAAAGGGGAAAAAATAAGAAAAAAAATAATCTTATACTAGTATCGACTAAGCAAAAAATCTATAATACAGTATCCTTTGGTTTTAATTCACATTCGTATCCTCCCAATGTATTATCCAGATTTAATCTCTAGCTTTAATTGCTCTTTGAGAAAGCCCTTCTAAGGGCGAGACGCGTCAGGCACCCTATATATGAGGACACACGTTTAGTTACTGTACCCCCGTTATTATCCAGAGTACCCGTCTGTGCAGCATCAGCTTGTTCCACTTAGGATTCGGCCGTTGCTTTGCTGAGGACCGTCGTTATGAGCTTGGCGGCTGTGCTCACTCTCACTTTAGCACCGGCGACATGAGGGGATAAACCTGGCGAGGTGACCACTCAGACATTACTGTTACATTGGGGCAGATGTATTAAGCCTTAAGAAGAGATAAATGCAAGGGTGATAAAGAGAGATAAACGTCCAGCCAATCAGCTCCTTACTGACTTTTTTCAAACACAGCCTGTAACATGGCAGTTAGCAGGTGATTGGCTGGATGTTTATCTCTCCTTATCACACTTGGATTTATCTCTTGTTAAAGCTTAATACATCTGCCCCACTGTCTGACTATGGCACACTCTCACCTGAGTTGAGTTGGTTAGCGGCTGATTCCAGCAATAGCCGCATCGGATGATACTATGCTCAAATGACAGAGCAGGATCACATAGAGCTCATTAGATGGAGCGGTATCCCTTAACAACAGGAGGACGCCACTTCCATAGAGGTGTCAGCTCAGGATCAGCGGTCCGAGATCCATAAGAAGCGTCCACTTATACCACTGTGCTCCCGAAGCGCAGCGTGAGTATCCAGCTACACCGACCTGTGAGGTTTCCCTTGACAACAGGACGCCATTTCCCTAGAGGTGAGAGCTCAGGGATAAGGAGCCAAATCGTTTACAGAATCTCCATCTGTATAAACTAAATATACCAGCCATTGACACACCATGGCTGGGTACTAACGTTTTTTTGTTCAATGGAGACTTTATACGCTATGTATTAATACCTGCTATTTGTTGGGAACATTGCTGTTAAAACTATATATGCACAGAGCAATTAAAGCTTGAGATTAAATCTGGATAATATATTGGCAGGATATGAATGTGAATTTTAACCAAAGGATACTGTATTATAGATTTTTTGATTTGGTTATAATTCACATTATAATCGCCCAGTGTGTATGTACCTTAAGAGAATGCTTAGGTCTCGAGAGGCGGTGTGGGAAAGGGAACTGGCATTGACATACAGTAATGTGTGTAATTGTGAACACTTGCAGAGACACATATATGCAAAGTAAAGCTGTATCATTTATGCCAACACATGTTGTTGATGATGATGATGATGGTGGTGATGAGGAATATTCTAGGATACAGTCATTACAAAGAAGCCTGAACTATTATAATTTATTGTGCAAAGACTTTATTAATGACACCGAAGTCTATTACTAAAGTAAAGCACTTTTAGGAACTTGCACCTTAGCCTTGGAGAGAGACAAAATGGAGAAAATATAAAGCACTAGCCCAGTGGTTCCAGGGGCAAACGCAGGATTTTCAGAAGGGGGTTTCCAGAGGGGCAGAGTAAAGCACAGAGATGGACACTTAGGTGACCCAGTATATGCTTTGATGTCCCGCGGGTGGTAGGGGGTATTATATCAACCTCTCAGCATGTAGGGCCTGGATCAGTAATTTCCACTAATTACCAGAGCCGAATTTCCCATTAGGCACGTGAGGCACGTGCCTAGGGGCGGCACATGTTTGGGGGCGGCACTTGGATGCCTGTGATAGTACTGTCAGCCCAAAATGTACCAATAACTGCAAAATATCCACTGTACTGTACTGTATTCCATCTTAAATAGAGTGTAAATGGATAGGACATGCAGATACTGCCCCTATAAACTGTCCTACTTAGTAAACATTATTGTTGTGCCTAGGGGCGCCCTCATCCCTAAATCCGCCCCTGCTAATTACCCCTTTACTGCACAGATGGTGGGAGATGAGGTGGGAGAAGGGGGCATTGGGCTGAATGAAGGGGGCCTGATACATAACTTCCAGGGTGGTAGAGGATGTTTAATACGCAGAGGAGGGGTGTATAGTGGAGTGGGCTTATTATTCATAATTTTCTGGTGGGAGGACAACTTGCTTGACTGCAGATATCTCCAGTTTCCGGAAATAGATTTCTTAGATTTTAATGGAAATAAAAACGAAAGAATCCCACCTACCAAATGGTACTGGGGACTAGGGGATCAGAGTTCAGGAGGCAGAGCAATCTGCCAACAAGTATATAAAACTACATACCAGGTGTGTGGAGCTGGAGCAGTAACAAGCTGCTGGAAGGCTGATATCTCTGGTTCTGGGAACAGTAGAGACAAGCTTCTAGTGTCATTCAAAGAGGGAGAAAAACTCTATGTCAGACAGAACCTGAAATATCTGACTAGAAAGAGCAATTAACAGGCTTGGATGGGGACCACTGCTTTGAAGTCAGATATCTTCGGTTCCCAAGGTCCGATTTTAAAAATTCTTGTATTCATGGAAAGAGGGGACCCTCAGCTTTCAGACTAGGGCCCTTAGACTCCTGGGGGGGTTTCTGGGTACTCGGAAACCCCCCCCTGCGTGCGCTACTGGGTTCCCAAACTTTTTTGAATCACGGCACCCTGTAAGTATCAGAATTGTTTCAAGGCACCCCTGGGATTTGAGATTTTTTTTTAATTAAGTAAATTGTGTTAATATGTCATCTTTAGGTTTAATTATGTGGAAAGGGACTGGATTAACTTCTGCTTGTCCACATAGTTTATGATTGGCAGCTACAGCAGTGGTTTTGCCTATTACAATGACCATTAATAATTTGCATTGGTCCTGGACCCCAAATCCAAGGCACCCCTGCAAAAGGTCCCGAGGCACCCCAGGGTGCCACGGCACACAGTTTGGGAACCACTGCACTAGCCAATAACCTCCTTAAAGCCATATTCTTTTCAAACACAGCATGAAGCATGGTTGCTATGAGCTGTTTGGCTGGTACTTTCTCTCTCTAATGCCACTTTTTGTTCTATATTTATATTATTCCTTGCACACTCATTTGCACCCCTTTCAGGGGCGGATTGGGGACCAAAAGTGGCCCTGGAAAATTTCTGGAAGCGGCCTCATGTGGGTGGCACCAAAACAAAATGGGCGTGTCCAGCAGAACAGTAGGCGGGGTTACTACATCAGTATACCTGCCAAACTTGAAGCTGCACGTGTTTCTACCTAATCACTAGTGTTGCGCCGCCCAAGCAATTCAGCCGCGGACACTGCAGAAAACCGTGCTGATTACTTTGAATACATACACTTAAAAAATATGTATATATGAGGAGATATGGCCCATCGCATCGCATTGCATACCTTAGATAGTGGTATGCGATGCAATGCGATTTTCGGGTCAAAACACCCGCACAGTACAATAAAATATCGCATAGCATCGCATGCCGTTAAAATGGCACGCATCCTCCAACCTTTAAAATGGTACGCGTCCTCCGACCTTTTCATACCCCCCACCATCCATGTCAGCGTGGAGATGATTTCAGATAGTGTGGCGAGCGCAGCGAGCCACCGAGCCCGAAGCGTGGCGAGCGGACGCAGAATACATGTGAAGTAATCCGCGTCCGCTCGCCATGCTTCGGGCTCGGTGGCTCGACACACTATCTAAAATAAACTCCACGCCGACGTGGATAGTGGGGATATGAAACGGTCGGCGCATGCGTACCGCTGCGCTCGCCATGCTTCGGGTTGGCGTTGATAGTGGGGGTGGCGTTGACAATGGGGGTGCATTTAACATAGTAAGCACCCATCAGGGTGCTTGTCCAATAAAAAAATTGCATGCCATAGAATTAAAAATCGGATCGCATCGCATGAGATGCCCTGCGATGAAAATCTTGGGCGCCGTGATAATACACAACTTCCGACCAAACTGTGGTAGATTCCAACGTTTCAAATCTTTATCAGATTTTTTGTCAGTAATAACAAAGTGTAAAAGCTGCTTTAAATAGGGCTTAAAACAGTGAAGATAACACTCACCAGGTGCAGCGTTTCGCCGATGTTGCGCCGATGTCCAGCCTGATGACGTCACTTCCGTCTCTACGGCTCAAGTCACTGGGACGCATAGTAACCGTAAGGATGCGTTCCATAGGTAGTTCCATGGAGAGCACTATACCCGGAAGTATGCGCTTCACTCAAGTTCCAAACCTCTGTATCATCATCCCTCCGTTATGTGTGGTTCTCAGAGTCCGGAGTGGGAGTTTTGGTCAATCAGGTTGATCGCTAGCTGCATCAGGTGTACAATCAAAGGTGGAAATGGTATATAAGCAATATGACATGGAGATGCTTATAAAAAGTTTCAATAAAGTGAAAAAAAAAATTGTAACAGTATCCGTATGCCCATTATACATTATGGCACACGTGGTAATGCCAATTGCACATTATGTCACACATTACTGCCAATTTCACATTATGCCACATATTGTGATGTGCTTACACATTATGCTACACAACATAATGCCCATTGCACTTTGTGCCACACACCGTAATTCCCCTTACACAATATGCTGCACACTTTAATGCCCATATGACATTATGCTATGCGTAATGTCCCAAGTACTCCTGCTTATACACATAATGCCACCAGTAGTTCCCCTTACACAATGCCCAGAGAAGTGCCCATTGCAGTATGCCTTCAGTACTGCTCAATGTGTAATCCAGTCCTGTCTAGCCCTGAGCCCAGCAGAGCCTGCAGAGGCACTGAATTGATTTTCAAATATGGCGCCAGGTTTTGAGCCAATCATAGCTTTTGGTCCAACAGGCAATCAATAACTGCAGCTGCTGGACCACATGATGTACCCACAGTGCAAATGGGCAAGGCACCACTGGCACACACCTAGTTATTGCCCTGCACAGCACCTAGAGCCCCTTATTCACATTACGCTTCACAGTAGTGCCCATTACAAAAAATGTCCACAGTAGTTGCGCTGCTATACATATTATGCCCAGAGTAGTAGAACCCTTACACACACACACACACATATTATGTCCACAGTAGTTGTGCCTCTTAAACATAATGCCCACTATTGGCCACAGTAGTAGCGTTGCTTATACATAATGCCCACTGTTGCCCTCAGTAGTAGAGCTGACTATACGTAATGCCCACACCAGTTGCAGAAAGTCTTAGGGCTGATTATACGTAATGCCCACACCAGTTGCTGACATTAGTAGCACTGCCTATACATATGCCCACACCAGTTGCCGACAGTAGTAGCCCTGCTTATACCAAATGCCCACTCCAGTTGCTGACAGTAGTAGCTCTGCTTTTACTTAATGCCCACACCAGTGTCTGACAGTAGTAGCGCTGCTTTTACTTAATGCTCACACCAGTGTCTGACAGTAGTAGCGCTGCTTTTACTTAATGCCCACACCAGTGTCTGAAAGTAGTAGCGCTGCTTTTACTTAATGCCCACACCAGTGTCTGACAGTAGTAGCGCTGCTTTTACTTAATGCCCACACCAGTGTCTGACAGTAGTAGCGCTGCTTTTACTTAATACCCACACCAGTGTCTGACAGTAGTAGCGCTGCTTTTACTTAATACCCACACCAGTGTCTGACAGTAGTAGCGCTGCTTTTACTTAATACCCACACCAGTGTCTGACAGTAGTAGCGCTGCTTTTACTTAATGCCCACACCAGTTGCTGACAGTAGTAGCGCTGCTTATACCCAATGCCCACTCCAGTTGCTGACAGTAGTAGCGCTGCTTTTACTTAATGCCCACACCAGTTGCTGACAGTAGTAGCGCTGCTTTTACTTAATACCCACACCAGTTGCTGACAGTAGTAGCGCTGCTTTTACTTAATGCCCACACCAGCTTCTGACAGTAGTAGCGCTGCTTTTAGCGAATGCTCACACGTTGCCGACAGTAGTAGCGCTGCTAAAGCTGCCCATACACGGCACATTTAACGGATCCGTTCGGGACTTAAATACACATCGCATCGCATGCCTTGTGCATGCAATGCGATCCGATGCGATGTGTAGCTAGTACAAAAAGTATGTGCAGCACATACTTTTTGTACCGTACTATGTGATGCGCGGGAGCGCGCATCGCATAGTACAAAACGGAGCCGCCGCAAAATGGAGCATGTATGGGCTCCTTTATAACTAATGTCCACATCAGTTGCCGACAGAAGTAACGATGCATAATGCCCACACCAGTTGCCGACAGTAGTAGCGCTGTTTATACCTAACACCCACACCAGTTACTGACAGAAGTAGGGATGCGTAATACCCACACCAGATGCAGACAGGAGTAGAGTTGCTTATACATAATGCTTACACCAGTTGCCAACACTAGTAGCGCTGCCTATACATAACACTCACTATACATAATGCTCACACCAGTTGCCAACACTAGTAGCGCTGCCTATACATAACACTAACTATACATAATGCTCACACCAGTTGCCGACGGTAGTAGCGCTGCGCTGCTGACTTCTCATCCACTGAAGGGAACCGCGCTGACGGCTAGCCCTGCTGCAGGGACGTGCAGCGTGCCCAGGTACCGGGGGGGGGGTTGTGTCTGTGGGGGCACAATTTTGTTGTCAAGGACCCCCACCCAGTGATCCGCCCCTGGGTCATATTTTGATGGGTCATGTATATGTGTATACTATATTGCCAGGTTATCAATACAATTCTTGGCTCTCTGACAGAATACAGGGAAAACGTAGTCTTAAAACACACACACTGCAGCCTAGGCAGAACTTACCAATGAGTTGCTGCTGGCAGGTAGTAGTGCAGTCTTCTCGGTCTCCTTTATTTTGCTGCGCAGCAGAGTCTCACGGTTTCGTCGGTTTGGCACTGGCAGCTTGCTCCCGCCCTGCCCCAGCACAGGTTGCGCTTCTAGTAATGTGCGCAGTGACATCATGACGTCACCAACCACGCACATTTCACATAGACAGTCACAGACAGAGGCATAGCAGAGTGACTGTCTGTCTGTCAGTGTCACCTGACCTTAGGGATGGCCATCGTTGCCATCACCATCGATGGCAATTCTGCAACTGGCCATCGATAGTGCTAAACTATGCAATGGCTGACCATCAATAGTTTTACATATCGATGGTCATCCATTGTGTTTGATTGATTGGCCTGTGGGCCAATCAAAACATGGGGGGCGGAGCTGTGCTCCGTGTCCCGGCACTTTGAAAAAAAAAAAAAGCAAAACATCGTTTTGCTGTTCCATCGATGGAGGGAAAGCATCTGGTTCTCCCCCATCGATGGCAAAAGTATTCGACATCGGCCATTAACCATCGATGATTTCAAATCATCGATGGTCGATGGCCATCCCTACCTGACCTCTCAACTCCACTCCACTGAGGAGATAGTCTCCGCTGCCCCGCCTCCTTACACTCCCAAGCCCGGTGAACAGTGCCTACTAGTGCCTGACCTGCCCTGTTAAGCGGCCCTGCCTCCTTCCGCCCTCTGTCCTCTCTTGTTTAAAATATAAAATCTATTCCACCCTGTGAGTGACCCTGGTGGTGGCCTGGCCTGATTATAAACTAAAAATATGAAAACAGTACCGCCAGGTCCCCGATCAGCGGCCGCCGACGCCGCACCCAGTGCACTAATATTGTCTGTGGCTTTGCTCCTCCCGTCCACTGTTCTCCGGGACTCAGAGAACAGCAGGCGGGAGGAAGCAAAGCCACAGACATTATTAGTGCACTGGGTGTGGCGTTGGCGGCCTCTGATCGGGGACCCAGCGGTACTGTTCTCTTATTTGTATTTTATTGATCACTGGCAATGGCGATGGGCGGCGCAGAGGATCCTCAAGGAGGCGGCGCAATGGACGTCACACCATGCTTGCCTACTTTTGAAAACTAGTTTCAGGGAGATTCCAGGCGCTAGTAAATTTTGCAGCACCAATGAGGCGGGAGTCTGCGCATGTGCAACCCCCCTGGTAGAATGCCTTCGCTGACTTTCACACTCGCTGGGGCGTTCGCTCCAGTATTGGAGGACACAGGGCACTAGCAGGGGAAAGCCCAGTGTTTTATGGGTGCGCCAATAAAACCGCTGGACGTACCCCTGTGAACGCAAGAGTGACTATGCCTGCTTGGGGCAGACTATTGACATCAGCTCTCGCCCTGAATTCGGCCAGGATGAGTGAGTCAGTAGAAGGGGAAAATAAATCATTTCATGGGGAGCGACCATCGAAGGATTTCTCTCCCACATGCGAGGGGATGTGTAAATGTACACATCCACTATCATGCTAATGCGGGGATTCACGCGCGGGGGGAGGGGGGTTGGTGTGATGTTGGATCACGTTTACCTGCTCGCTAGGCTGCAAATATATGCAACCTAGTGAACAGGTCTGAATCAGGCGCATAGTCTATTGTACACAGCCACGCCATATAACACACAGCACATTATTACATTATACACACCCCAATATTACATTATACACAGCTCAACCCATACTACATTATAAACAGTCCACTCTTTATTGCATTATACACAGCCCCCTCCCCCCACACAAACACATTACACAATACATTATACACAGCCCCCTCCCCCCCCACAAACACATTACATTATACACAGCCCCCCCTCCCCCCACACAAACACAT
This sequence comes from Crinia signifera, assembly GCF_055691185.1. Lineage (NCBI taxonomy): Eukaryota > Metazoa > Chordata > Amphibia > Anura > Myobatrachidae > Crinia > Crinia signifera. The sequence continues at coordinate 140,650,166 of NC_139217.1, read as the reverse complement.
TACACAATGCATTATACACAGCCCCCTCCCCCCACACAAACACATTACACAATACATTATACACAGCCCCCTCCCCCCCCCCACAAACACATTACACAATGCATTATATACACAGCCCCCCACACAAACACATTACATTATATACACAGCCCCCCCCCCCCCTCCCCCTCCCAAACACATTACACCATGTGCTCACAGTTACTCCCTCATATTACAGACCTACTCCCAAGCACTTGCCTGTGTTGCTCCTTCCATGGGAGTGCAGGGACCCTGCAGCCAGGGTGGTGGGAGCAGTCTGTGTGGTGTTGGGGGAAGCAGCATAGGGCAGCCGGGTGACAGGACAGAGCAGGGAGAGCAGCAGGCTGATGCACGGAGTGTGGTGGGCGTGGCCAACCTCGAAAGCCCTGGCTGCTGCTGACTCCCCTGCTCCTCCCATCCACACACTTCCTGTCCCTAAATGTGTGGCAGCAGCTTCACAACCCTGCGGTGGCCGGCTGTGATGATTAGCGTGCAGGCCCCGCACTGAGCTCTGCTCAGCTGTAATTTGTGCTCAGTGCTGCCCCTGCTGCCTAATTCGGCCTCAGTAGCAGCGGCCTCCCGGGAAAGTTCCCGGTAAATATAATGGCCAATCCGCCCCTGACCCCTTTCCTACTGTGTCTCCTGCTAGCAACTGTTACAAATTATGTTATTTAAAAAAAAAATGTTTTCTGAAGTAGAACTTCTGAATAATGACTTCCTTGACAAAGAATCCATTGAAAATTTTAATGGTAAATCTGAAATATGTTAGGTGACTAAAATAGTGTAATTATGGAAGATTACTGGTCATTTCCACTAAAATCAGAAGAAAAAATTTCCTTAAACTCTTCTTGTGGAATCCCGAACAAAATGTTCCAAAATAAAATCAGGATCAAAATGAGGTGAAAGATTTAGAGTTTCGACTTACTGAGTCCTTCTACCTGTTATAGTTAAGTAGTATGAAAGGAAACTATTATACAAATTAGTTCTAGACATGTTTTTCAAAGAGTCTTTCTAGCACACTTCCACATGAATGACAATCCTGAAAGACTTCAAATTACAATCCATCAACAAGCGATCATTATGGTTTGTATGTTCAGGATCACCTTATAAGAGAACATGTGTGTTAGCTTGTGACATAAATAGATGTGTAGTCACTGCTAAAAAGAACCTACAGTATTAAACATTTTAGTGAGTGTGAATGTACAGAACAGGATCAAATTAAGCATGAACCTGTCACCTAAAAGGAAGTGAAGAATATTTTAAAGGGTTCTGTTAACAAGAGGTAATGGATGGTACTAATTACACTTTTTGTTATTGTATACATAACCACTTTTTAAATGTACTTTTTTACCTTTTGCATGATTTCCTAAATATTTACAGAAGTTGTAGGATTAATGATTATTACCCACTGAATCGCATTATTTGTTCCCATTTACCAGGAGCCTTGGGATAGAGATTTGTCCCTCAAAGGGATTCAGGTGAACTATAGTGGGATTGTCCTTTGTTGATGCACTATTGGGACAATATGAGGCAGCTGTTGAAGGAGATACTAGGCTTCCCGCTACCTATGGAACCTGACTTTTGTCTATTATCCTACTTTAATATTCCTATACATAAATATAAAAAATCCCTATTAAGACACATGAATAATGCAGCCAGGGCGGTTCCCCTAGAACTGGGGTAGCCAAATCCAGTCCTCGAGAGCTACCAACAGTTAATGTTTTCCAGGTCTCCTCACAGAATTACAAGTGAAGCAATTAGCTACTCCTGTGGATCTTTTAAAACGTGTCAGTGAGTAATGAGTGCACATTTGCAGCAGCTAGGTTGTCTGGAAAATGTGAACTGTTGGTAGCTCTTGAGGACTGGAGTTGGCTACCACTGCCCTAGAACGTTGGTGGTCATCACACCCACCGACTGTATGGGATTGGTGCCAGCGCATGGAATTTTACATGGGTAAGGGTGAGATTTATTATCCGACCCCAGATAAGAGTGGGCTTTATCAGGCCATATGGTTCAGTTGCTTACAAGGCCTACATACACAGCCTTGGTACTGCCAGTCTTGGATTAACCTGAACACTAAAGGTGCATACACACTGTACGATTTTTTTGACCAACTTTTTTGACCAATTCCATTCATTTTAGCCATTCTGAATTAAATTGGTCAAAATTCCGTTTAGTGCGTTTGCGCAGAAGGACGAATGGTGATGCACATACCCGCCAGTTGTTCACATGGTCTACATTTAGTGCTAATAAAATAGAATTATAGAATGTTGTATGCATACATACATACATATATATATACCTGTATTTGGGATACAGTCTAAAACCCGACAGGGTCAAAATCCCGACAAGGACAAAATCCCGACATTTAAAATCCCGACAAGGACAAATTACCGCCATATAGAATGTACAGGTGAAACGGTCAACATCACTTTCGGTCGCGAGGTCGACATGGGTTTTTTGACCCGACATGTGCTCCCACCATGCCCTACCATCCACTAGGGCGTGGTGGAAGAATAAAATAGTGTGCCCGAGCCAAGCTAGCAATGCGAGGGGCTGCGGTTCACTTCCAACTGTGTCCATGTCGACGTGTTGACATTCGGGTAAAAAAACAGTGAAAAAACCCATGTCGACCTCGCGACCTGTCGACAGAAAGTCATGTTAACTGTTTCACCTGTACATTCTATATGTCGGGATTTTGTCCTTGTCGGGATTTTGTCCTTGTCGGTATTTTGACCCATTCGGGATTTTGACCGTCGGGATTTCATACCTAATCCCTGTATTCAGATGTATCTCTTGTATCATGGATAGGACTGGTGCACACTGATAATGATGACATCCGTGGAATCAGGTCTATGGATAGCAGTTGTGCTTTACAATTGGAAACAACAGTGATTAAACAAACTGGGTAGAAACAAACCGACATAGAGGTAGGAGGGCCCTGCTCGCTAGCTTACAATCTATAATTGCATTTGTCTCTGCATCCGCCTAAATGCTCTGTAGAATCCATTTAATAGATATAGCTTTATTCTTGATGGATTTGTGCCAAATACTACAATGTAAGTAATAGGGACTCATATAGTTAACATGTCTGTTCAGGCAGATTTCTTTCTATATGCTTGAAACATAACATATGCTTTTTTTTTTTTTGCCCATGCCCTGGATGAAGGAGGTTAGTGGTTACAGTGCTGGCCTAAAATCAACAACTTTGTGGGTTTGTTTTCGGCCTTAGCCACTTAACCTCCGTTTGATGCTGGGTAAATCACTTTCCTTGCCCTTCCTTGGCTTACCGTCCTACTCTTGGGAATTTAGAAATGTTTTCTTAGTTCCCTCAGGGAATCTTCTGTGCAGCGTATAGTGTGCATCATGCTTCCTATCCAGCCAGCTGTGCACAGGTTCTTATGAGTGCTAAGAGGGGATCAGGATGTATCTATATCATTAGCCGGTATATTCTATTTATCATATAGTATTTCTTCTTCATCATTAGTAGTGGTCCTTATGGGATGCAGTCAATTTGCCGGCGGTCGGGATCCCGGCGTTCAGAATCCCGACACTGGAATCCCGACCGCCGAAATCCCGAAACTTTCTCCCTCCGTGGGTGTCCACGACACCCATAGAGGGAGAATAAAATAGCGTGCCGAGCGTAGCGAGGCACCGGGCCCGCTGCGTGGCGAGCGCAGCGAGCCCGCAAGGGGGGGCGATCCACGTCCCCCCCATGTCGGGATTTCGGCGGTCGGGATTCCGACCGCCGGGATCCCGACCGCCGGGATTACGTATCGGATCCTTCCTTATAAAGGCATTTCTATTTCCCTACATATTGTAAGCTTACCTCTTTGCCTGTGTGTTATTATTACCCAGTCTCCTTTTACTACTGTTTTGTTACTAATTGTAAAGAATATGCCGGTACTCTATAAATATATGTTAAAAATGTGAAAAATCCATTTTCTGAATTATTTGGTAAATATTAAAATCCCACTTTGAAGACACAATTTATTCTGTAGTAGTCTGTCACTTTTTTTCTTTTGTTCTAGACCCACAGTCTTGATTTACAGCATGTCAAGGTCACTTTAGGGAGATGTGGTGATGATAGCACTGAGCATTCCATCATTTTGTCACTGTGGTGTATTTCCTAGGCAGATACAGAAAGGCGCGATATCGCTCATTTTATTGCCCAGAGTTTATGCGACGCTCGATGTGTGCCCCCGTGGGCCATTTACACCCCCTCTGTCATCTGTGGATGCAGCATGGCCCTGCACCGTCACTCCTGGCCCACCGGCATTAGCAAGATTGTATGCACTTGTCGATGCCCTTACCTCGTCGGGTCCTGCGGCTGCCGATATCGGCGGTCATGGGGATCGCTATAGTTCTCTGTATTTTCAAGCTGTTCTAGATTCTTCAGACTTCCTATTAGCAGCCTGGCACTCAACACGTTCTGTAATATGACTGCCTCCTCCTATTTAATACAATAATATTTTGCCAACATTCTTCCTCCCAGAACCTTATTTAGACATGGCTGTCATTTTACGTATTCAATTTATTTAATAATATATAACAGTTTCATCCATGTACACAGCTAGGTATATAGCCTTTAAGGAAGTTTACATTTCTTACTCCTAAAACCCATTATAATGAAGAAAAAGCAGATTTTGTCATCACAAATACTGTATATGTCTGTGTCACCTCACTGTATTCCACTAGCATATGACTGATCCTGTTTTTTTGCATCAAATGTTTCAGACTATGGCCCTTATTCTGATCGGTGCGTACTTTCCCGAATTCCTACGGTGCGGTCCGCACGCGACGCTGTGCGGTGGCGTGCGGACATCGTCCGTAGAAACGCCCACGGGTCCTCCGCATTCGGACGGACTCACTCTTTAAGAACAGGGCGTGTGTACGGACGACATACAAACCGTGCGTGTGCGGTGGACACGTACAGATTCTGCACGGTCTTCCCGCGTAAGCATGGTCTTACCGCGTTAAAACGGACGGGAAGCTGTCCGTACACACCGATGCGGAGTGTTTACGCTAAATACCACACTTTTTTACTGAGTACACACAGCATACCTTCTATGCTTGAAGGTAATTATTTGCCAGGCCATAAGTAGATGTTTTGAATTTTGCATGGAATGTGTGGTAATTGGTATTTTCTCTTTCAACAGCATCCCCACCGCTTGGTCAACAATCTCTTGAGGAGGTTGTGGAGTCTGTGCCACCTGGCCCCAGTAGCAGGCCCGTGCAGCAGCAGCCGCCAATGTCCGCGGCTGAATTTGCCACGTGGGGGCATGTGCTTGAAAATATTGTGCAGCAGGGAGAGTCGGCATCAGAGCAGGTGCGTAGGGCCGAGGAGGTGCTGCAGGGTTTGACCACCAGTCAGCAGAATATAGCTGAAAGCCTGCAGGCTATGAGTGCCAGCCAGCAATCTATTGCTGCTAGCCTGCAGGTGCTGGCTGATCAAGCCCTGCGGCAAAATGAGCTCCTCCTCCGCCATAATGATCTTATGGTGGAGCTAGTTACCAGCAATAGGGTCCTGATAGCATCCGTTTCTGGTGCATTACCAACATCAGCACTCCCTGCTGCCAGAGGGGGAAGAAGATCCACCCCCTCCCCAGCATGTGCTCCACCTGGCCCACCATCTGACCGTGGCCGTGGCGGAAGAGCTGCTGCACGTGGCAAGGAGCCTGCCAGGGGCAAACGTGCCCGCAAATGAACTTGTGTCCACATTAATCTCCACCCTTATGTCTTCCCAAATCTTTCATTGAGCTGTGTGTGTCAGCTTCCTGTGTCCAATTCCGTGCCGAGGGTACCCACATTTGCCCTCGCTTCGAATGTCATGTTTGGTTCCCCTGTTGCCCTGTTTCGGCTAGCATTACTGTGTGCTGTACTTGAAGTGTTGGTGCTATACTTTTGTTGTGAAGCCACCTGATGTGTTCCTAATGATTCTGCTGTGGCTATGTATGTCTATAATACATTTATTATATATTATTTACTTTTATGGCTGGTATGCTACCTTTTATTTTGTGATGATTTCAAATTTATTTTATAAGTTCCTTTAATAAATGTTTTGTTGTTTCCCCCAAATGTGTGATTTAATTGTTACATGTAGAAGTGACATGTGTATTTGTATTATTTATATTAAGTTGGGTTCATTATTTGCAGTGTAAAAGTGTGTGACAAGTGCAGCATGTAATGTTCCCTTTAAGCTGCAATGGTTCCAATTGAAGCAGTGAGAAGCGTGTAATTAACAAGTAATAAGTAAAGTAGGCGATTGTATTGTGTTCAGCTGACATTGGTTGAGGTGCGTCCATCCTGATTAGGCGTTCCGATTGCCTAGCGCATGACCGAGTGTTGTCCGCAAATCAATACTTGCTTATGGACACCGCACATTTCTCGCCTTTTTGTTCGCGTGCATTCGGCGTGCTGTCCGAATGCACGCCCACCAAAATAAGTGCACTCCCCTGTGTCCGCCCATGTTTCCGCCCTGTTTAGCCCACTTTGAAAGTACGCCCCTGTGTCATTCCGAATGACGCCCATAACACGCCCATATTTCCCGAGTGATTGCGGTGCACATTTCTGTACGGTATTAGTGAGAACAAGTACGGAGACCGTGCGTGGCACATGCGCATAGCAAAGTACGCACCAACCAGAATAAGGGCCTATCAGATAACAATACAGAATTTGATGGCAGATATGAACCACTTGGCTCATCAATAGTCTGCCCGTTTTCTTTATCTTTGAGGTATAATCTCAACATTTTTGATCCTCAGTTCTTTGAAAGAATACTCAGTACTTGAGTATTTTGGCGGCGCCCATCGCATCGCATACCATAAGGCATGCGATGGTATGCGATGCAACGCGATATTGCGCGATATTGTACAATGGCATACAATTGTAAAATTGTATGCCATTGTATATGGCATACAATGCCATGCAATGAGATGCGATGCGATTAAACATTGTATAAGCACCCTAATGGGTGCTTACAATGTTAAATGCACCCTCACGCCACTCCCCCACTATAAACGTGAACCCGAAGTGTGGCGAGCCTGCGAGGGGCGGCGGTACGCGTCCTCCGACCTTTTCATACCCCCACTATCCACGCTGGCGTGGAGTTGAGAATAGAAAGTGTGGCAAGCGCAGCGAGCCACAGAGCCCGAAGCGTGGCTAGCGCACGCGGACAGCTGTGAAGCCCGCGAGGGGATGCGTATACCTGTGAAGGTATCCACGTCCGCTCGCCATGCTTCGGGCTCGGTGGCTCGCTGCGCTCACCACACTTTCTATTCTCAACTCCACGCCGACGTGGATAGTGGGGGTATGAAAAGGTCGGAGGACGCGTACCGCTGCCCCTCGCGGGCTCGCTGCGCTCGCCACGCTTCGGGTTCACGTTTATAGTGGGGGGGTGGCGTGGGGGTGCATTTAACATTGTAAGCACCCATTAGGGTGCTTAAAAGCACCCTTTAGGGTGCTTATACAATCTTTTATCGCAAAGGGGGCAAAAATCGCGTCACATCGCATCGCATGCCATCGGGTGCATGGCATGCGATGCGATGTACACATCGCGCGATGGAGATCGGGGGCGCCGCCAAAATACACAAGTACCGAATACTCATTTGCCTATCCCAATCATGTGTAATTGCTCTATTGTGTTATCCTCTTCCACCTCTGAGGCTATTCCACTGGGTGTGGTATGAGCCGCCTACATCATTAGCGTCTAATGACGCTTGCCACAGGTTCTTTTCTTCCTCTATGAAAGTCGTGGACCACTCAAGGGAGAATAGCCCCTGTAATACAGGATCCCAGCTGTGTGGTTTTTAACAGTCAGGATTCAAACGTCCGATATTAATTTTCATAGCCTTAATTTGCAGTAGACAAAGTATAAGGGCAATATCCAGTTAGTCGTGGAACTCAAAGCATAATTCCCGATAAGCAGCCATGGATCTGATATAACTAATGGATCTGGGTAGTTATCCTGGACCTCATGTGGTATCACTAGAAAACATGACATTTTTCGCATAAACAAAAGGGCTCTGCTGGATATCAAAATATTTACAAATACCCCATTTTTGGGGAGTGAAATGCATTTGGGTTAATTGCCCCCCCCCCCCCCCCCCAAACAAAACAAAAACAACATATGTTTTGGACTGAAACTGAAACTATTTCACTGTTAAAACTAGGCAGCAGCAGTAACAGTAACCTCTCACTGGGGATACTGGGCAGCAGCAGTAACAGAAACCTCTCACTGGGGATACTGGGCAGCAGCAGTAACAGTAGTCTCTCAACTGACCTGTCGTTTAGTTGTCAAGGAGTTTATGCATAAGCCAATATACCAGGATCCACATGTGCCTTGGAACTGAAAGTTCAATTTTTTTCTATTTGTGCAGATAGAAGTCTCAAAAATTTTTCTCTCCATAAGAAAACAATTTTTTTGGATGGGTAGGTGGAAAATCCCCTCTGTGTTTCCACTGTGCTTCTGTGTGTTTCACACCACAGTTCTTCTGTGTTCTTGTTTTTATCTGGGATTGAATGGATCATTTTGGAAGTCTTGTCTTCTAGTTGTTTGTAGGGTGTGATTTACCTTTTAAGGTCAGTTTGTTCTGTCCTTTGTATTGGTTGGAAACAAATATTCGTACGCATACACAGTGTTTCTATTATCATCTGACCTTTGAATTTGTGGTCAGTCCTGAATAACCCCCTATTATCTGAAGATGTTGTTATAAGTATCTGTGTTCATTTGACATTTTCAAAATGTATTATTTCTCATATATATATATATATATATATATATATATATATATATATATATACATATATCTGTAGGAATGGAAGAACAATGGGGGTGCCTCATAGTGCAGTATTTTTTAATATAAAAACAAAATCTTTACACTTAAAAGATCAGAGGATCTTTTCAGGTGTGGGCTGAAATACCACAAGGTGTTATAGCTACCAATCCACGGCTCTTGGCAGACCGCCTTTCCTCCAGCGGGATTCCAGTGCACAACGCCGTGCATTGCGCCCTCCAGGGACAACAACGCACGGCGGGACCTTCTCCTCACAGGATACAAGACACGCCAGACACCGGGACACGGAGCACAGATGACGTCACACAGGCACGCCCCAAACGCGTTTCGTCATAGAGACTTCGTAAGTGGGCCCACTGACACAGTCTCTATGACGAAACACAATTGAGGCGTGCCTGTTCTACGTCATTGTTCTTCCAATCCTACAGATTTCTAATACTCGCTGGACACAGGTCTAAATACATTGGGAGCGACGGTCTATTCTGTTCTGTTTAAAAGGAGGACTTTTGTGCTTGAGTGCAGCTGTATTAATTACTTGGTATATATATATATATATATATATATATATATATATATTTACTGTTCCATTTATCCTGCCAGCACAGCACAGAATTTTTTTTACATGTGCTATAATGTTTTACATAGTATTTTCTCCAAACAGACTGAATATCTTGATATCAGTGCTGGATTTCAATCCACAAATGGCAAGTAAAGGTTAGGTAATGTCGCTATGAAGTTGTGGTTCAGATAATTACTTCTGAGGTTAGATGATTGAATACTCTTTTTTTGTAAAGTCTTATATAGTTCACTTTTTCCATTTATCTGCAGTACCTTTTTTTTTTACTTTCATGACCGGAAGAAAACTTTATAAGGCTCGTCACTCTGATGCTGAAACAGACACACATTAGTGGTTTCCTTTGGCTGGTGACGGGAGGTGTGGGGGCTGGATTTGTATCACGCAATTACAAGTTTGGAACCAAATGAATAACAATACTACTGCAGCACGCTGTATCTTGGAGACTTACTCATCTGGGCCCCTGGAAAGCTGGCAAGACCAGTCCTGTGTAATTTACTCCATATTGTACAGTGCATTATATTCCAGTTTAAGTGGCTTTTATGCAGCATTTTCTTTCTCATAGTTTTATTTAGTTTTTTGACAAAACTATATATGTGTGAAGTAATGCTGATAGCCTCCATTTATTTTTTTAAGCAATTAACAGTAAAGAGTTAACAACAAATTCTTTGGTGGATTAAATGTACTTAATAGATTTAATTTTACAGTCAGCACTTTGGTGGTTATTCATAAAAAAATAGATATAAATATTATCTTTGACATCCCAAATAGTAGTGCTGTGTCTTTGGAGGATATATATATATATATATATATATATATATATATATATATATATATATATATATATATATATATATATATATATATATATATATATATATATATATATAAAAATCCAATCCTGCCGGCACTCTTCAGCAATATCAACTGGCCCCGGTGCCCAAAAACAAATAATACAAATACTCCAACAAATGATGGCACTCCGGAGGCAAACAGTTCAGCAAACAAAACTTGTGTATTGCAGTTAAGCTTTCGGGGTTTGATCCCCTTCTTCAGAACACATACAACAAACAACACAGAATAGCACTTACATATATACACTCTTCAATGGTGATAGTCACTCCTCTCCCCGGCGTTCATTGCAGGGGCGCACGCTGGTCTGGCCGGGAGTCCTAGTGATGACATCACAGCTCCAGGACCCGGAAGCGTCGCCGTTGCTAAGCAACGCAACACGCTTGCGCTTCACGCTGGCTCTGTTAATCACCGCCACAGCTCCGTGCCGCCTGCTGACAGCCCTACACACGCCGATCTGGGGGGGGGGGACAGAATCAAAACACAAAGCTTTATAACAAAAGCATTGCCATGATATATAATAAATGCAACGTATACATTGTGGAACATACAAGAAAACATAAAACATAAATAAAGAAAAAATACATAAACAAAGCGGACATAAATCAAATACAACAGAAAGCATTATGTGATAGCATTCCAACTGATCTTATCATTCAGCCCATTGGGGGCAATAGTGTTGAGCCTGAATATCCAACGTGATTCAGTGATTAACAGGCGTTTAGCCCTATCACCACCACGAGGAGACTCTTTAATCTGATCAATTATAAAATATTTAAGACTGGACAGAGGATGTCCAGTTTGTTTGAAATGGCGTGCAACAGGCTGATCCACAGTCCGGCCGGCTAAAGCCAGATCTATGGCAGACCTGTGCAACGCCATTCTAGTACGAAAAGATTGGGTAGTCTGGCCCACATAATGGTAGCCACAAGGGCACACCAAAATGTATACCACATACTCCGATCTGCAAGTGAGCACATGCCTGATGTCATAGTGCTTGTCCAAATGGGGGTGCTTAAACTTTTTGCAAGGCATTATATATTTGCACGTGGTGCAGTTATGGCAGCTGTAGCATCCAGGTGGTTTGCTATAGACAAAGAGTCTTCATCACTGATAAGCTGTGTACAGATGTGTACTACAAAGAAGTGGGTAGGAACACATTCCTCCTATCGTCTAGTCACCACCCACCTGCCCTCAAAAGAGGCTTGCCTCGATCTCAGATGCTGAGAGTGGCACGGATAATCAGTGATCCTGCTATATTGTCTGAAAGACTTGATCATCTGGTTACAAAATTCCAAGCCAGAGGATATGATTCTATGCTATTGAATGAGCAGAAACTACAGGTCATGTCGATGGTTCGTTCTGACCTTTTGAGACCCAGTAACCGTGAATCCAGTAACTTGTTGCCCTGGACCAGTACTTACTCAGTAGCCAGTCCGGTTCTTCAATATGCATCTAAAGCCCTGTGGCCGATGGTCAAAAATGACCCTGATTTGCCAGGCCTTAAATTTGCACGTCCCTTGGCAGCTTTTAAAAGAGGTCGCAATCTACGTGACCGGTTGGTAAAAACCGACATTACGGGCATGAATTCACCCAGGGCCCCTAATGTCTATAGCAAACCACCTGGATGCTACAGCTGCCATAACTGCGCCACATGCAAATATATAGTGCCTTGCAAAAAGTTTAAGCACCCCCATTTGGACAAGCACTATGACATCAGGCATGTGCTCACTTGCAGATCGGAGTATGTGGTATACATTTTGGTGTGCCCTTGTGGCTACCATTATGTGGGCCAGACTACCCAATCTTTTCGTACTAGAATGGCGTTGTACAGGTCTGCCATAGATCTGGCTTTAGCCAGCCGGACTGTGGATCAGCCTGTTGCACGCCATTTCAAACAAACTGGACATCCTCTGTCCAGTCTTAAATATTTTATAATTGATCAGATTAAAGAGTCTCCTCGTAGTGGTGATAGGGCTAAACGCCTGTTAATCACTGAATCACGTTGGATATTCAGGCTCAACACTATTGCCCCCAATGGGCTGAATGATAAGATCAGTTGGAATGCTATCACATAATGCTTTCTGTTGTATTTGATTTATGTCCGCTTTGTTTATGTATTTTTACTTTATTTATGTTTTATGTTTTCTTGTATGTTCCACAATGTATACGTTGCATTTATTATATATCATGGCAATGCTTTTGTTATAAAGCTTTGTGTTTTGATTCTGTCCCCCCCCAGATCGGCGTGTGTAGGGCTGTCAGCAGGCGGCACGGAGCTGCGGCGGTGATTAACAGAGCCAGCGTGAAGCGCAAGCGTGTTGCGTTGCTTAGCAACGGCGACGCTTCTGGGTCCTGGAGCTGTGATGTCATCACTAGGACTCCCGGCCAGACCAGCGTGCGCCCCTGCAATGAACGCCGGGGAGAGGAGTGACTATCACCATTGAAGAGTGTATATATGTAAGTGCTATTCTGTGTTGTTTGTTGTATGTGTTCTGAAGAAGGGGATCAAACCCCGAAAGCTTAACTGCAATACACAAGTTTTGTTTGCTGAACTGTTTGCCTCCGGAGTGCCATCATTTGTTGGAGTATTTATATATATATATATATATATATATATATATATATATATATATATATAGATATATGGTGTGGTGGCACTCCCGCAATCATAAAGATGCCATTGATGGCTAGTAGTGTAGTGATCCGGTGCCCTCCGTGGCGCAACACACCTGTTGCTATAATGTACGAGGTGGGGGGATGGCGGCACTCGAAGAAATAACAGACCACAGGGTGGTTTGCAAACCACCCTGTGGTCTGTTATTTCTTCGAGTGCCGCCATCCCCCCCCACCTCGTGTATATATATATATATATATATATATGCCTGCTGGGGGCTGATGTCACAGGACGTCAGCAGCCCACCCAGTCTTTGTCATAGCGCTCATAAATAAAAGTCAGTTTAAATCATTCGATGCTCTGACATCTTCCACCAGCCCCCTTTTTGCCCATTTTCGGCCCAGATAAAAGTGAAATCAGACTGACTTTTATCTGCGAGTGGGTGAACAATCATTTGAGGGTCGGCGACCATCGAATGATTTTTTGCCTGTAAGGCCATTCACTCGGCACAGGCGGGTGGACTATAGCTCGCCGGCGGGTGGTGTTTAACCTCTCGGTAGGGTGGCCAATCCCGGGATCGGTGGGTTCCCGGGATTTTGCTCCAAAATGCTCAGACGCTGCCCGGCATTAGACTGTACATGGCAGCTCCCGACCTGGTGTATGGCCTGCATGAGTGACAGTAAAGGTAACGCTGCCCAAGCCACACTGTCGCACATTGCTGATCCTGACCTCACCTCCTGGCCACACTGCATGCACACTCTGCTGCTGCTGCCCAAGCCATATTTTTATTAGGGATGCCAATTCCGGGAGCCTAGGAATACCAGGATTGAGCATTTTTGAAAAAATACCCCGGGATTATCATCTCTACCGCTCGGTGAGTTTGCACTGCTTACCGGGCCAAGCTGAGTCACCCCCCCAGTGAAGCTTTCCCATGCATGGTAACCTAATTTCAACCAGCATCATCTCACTCCTTTATCAGTTTTGTATATCATATATGAAGCTTTGAAATAAGCGGTTTCACTTTTTTTTCTGGTTTTACGGTATAAAGGATATGTAAAACTGCTGGAGGCCAAAACCTAAAAATAAATTAACTTTGGAATTATTTTTATGCATTTCTTAATAGGGCATGCATATTTTGTTGCTTTTGAATCCTTATACACATGATTTATTTTTATTTATTTGCAGTCAAATTGCAGCTTCAAGCAGAAGAGCGTGGTGTTGTATCGATCAAAGGAATCAGTGCAAATCGCTATCTGGCCATGAAGGAAGATGGAAAGCTAACCGCGCTGGTGAGTATTTACTGTACTACTATATTGCTGTTTAGCCTGTAGGTGATGTTGATCAGTGGCAGATTCTACCTTTGAAAAGGAGGGGGGCTGACACTTGCCATGCTGGCAGCTGCTTTGGAAGAGATAATGCTGCTGCCAGCTGGGTCCAGGCACCTGCAGAATGCAGTTGACCTCGGGTTTGTGCACGTGGGCTTGAGGAAAATAAATTCCGTACTGAATTAAGAAGAGGATTCTTCACCATTAGAGCAGTAAAATTCTGGAACTCATTGCCGGTGGGGGTGATTGCAGCAACTACTGTTAATGAATTTAAATCAAAACTGGATGAATTTTTGGTCACTAAGGGAATCCTATTGATATGACTTATTCAAGTCAGTAGTTACAAGTTAGATAGGTTGAACTCGATGGACTAATGTCTTTTTTTCAGCCTTAATTACTATGTTACTATGATCAAAATCCATAATTAACCTTTAGTAAATATACTCCAGTGTCTGCAGCTTGAAAGAGTGAATGCCATCACCAGCATTCATAACTATGGCAGTCACTATGGAGACAAAACAAAACAATAAGCAAAGTGCACTAAATACATCAAAGCTCAATACAAAACATCACATCGGACTGGAATATACTTAAAACAAATACTCTGTCAAGGAGAACATGAAAATTAATCATTTAAAACAGATTTTAAAGTTTAAGAAGAGGTCTATTTTAAACAGTAAGTCGTAAGAAAACATATACCTTATTATGGGCCAGATGTACTAAGCCTTCAAAAGTGATGAACTACAAGCCAAGCAGCCCCTAACTGACATGTTGCAAATTGGGTACTTGTGTATTATCACGGCGCCCACGAAATCGGCAGAAAATCGGCCGCAAATCACATGCAAATCGCATGCAAAAATCGCATGCGATTTCTGGCCGATTTCCGACCTATTTGCATACTGTTCCATTATTGCACACCTTGCACACCCCCGATTTCCATCGTAGTGCATCGCATGCAATATAGTGGCATGCGATGCATGTGAAGCGATTCGATTTGTACAATCACCCTGATGGGTGCTTACAATGTTAAATGTACCCCCATTGTCAACACCACCCCCACTATCAACGCCAACCCGAAGCGTGGCAAGCGCAGCGAGCCCGCGAGGGGCGGCGGTACGCGTCCTTTCGACCTTTTCATACCCCCACTATCCACGTCGACGTGGAGTTGATTTTAGATAGTGTGGAGAGCGCAGTGAGCCACCGAGCCCGAAGCGTGGCGAGCGGACGCGGAATACATGTAAAGTAATCCGCGTCCGCTCGCCACACTTCGGGCTCGGTGGGTCACTGCGCTCGCCACACTATCTAAAATCAACTCCACGCCAACGTGGATAGTGGGGGTATGAAAAAGTCGGAGGACGCGTACCGCCGCCCCTCGCGGGCTCGCTGCGCTCACCACGCTTCAGGTTGGCGTTGATAGTGGGGGTGGCGTTAACAATGGGGGTGCATTTAACATTGCAAATCACATCGCATCGCATGCCACTTGCTGGCATGCAATGCTATGCGATATTTAATTGTACAATCAGGGGCATTTTCCCGAAAATCACATTGCATACCATCGCATAGTACTTGGGGGTGTGCAAGGATGGAATAACATGCAAATCGGCAGGAAATGGCCGAAAATCGGAAAAAAAAAAACGGCCGCAAAATCGCATCGCAGATCGAATCGTCAAAAAAAAAAATCGTCCGCAAGTCGGCCGATAAATCGTATGCGATTTAGATGAAATCGGGCGCCGTGATAATACACAAGTACCGCAAATTGTGTTTGCAAAATGACAGCTAGGAGTTGGTTGATGGTTTATCTCTTTCCATTCTCACTTTTCAAGCATAGTACATCTGGCCCTAGCAACCTTAATGGACAAAATAATGGGTTTAATAGCGCCCTGTCAAGAATATTGAAAACTAGTCCTAAAATCATAATACTAAATAGTACTGGAGTATACAAACTATGCAGAAAATAACTGCAAATAGCTTTATAAGAATACTTTGGGCTCCTAGGTTTAACAGCTGGCATTTTAAAAATCTGTTGGGCATCAGCCAATCTGCGCCTAAGGCCATAGCGGCACACCTAAGGACATAGCGAGCACAGCGGGTCCTCTTCAGATGCACACAGGCTCCTATGCAGCCGCCCACACATTAACAGTATGCCTAGCGCAGCATGCCTCCTTGCGGCCAAGCTGGTCCCACTGAACAGGACCCGCTTGGCCGCTATGTGTTTCCCAACACTAACTGCCAAGTTACTGGTACTTTATTGCTATCCACTGTATCTCTCTCCAAGTCTTAGTACAGAGGCCCACCCCTAAATGGCTCTACAACGCTCTGGAATTTGTGGAACTCTGAATAAGAAAGAGATTAATCAAGTGGTTGCGGAACACTTTACAACTGTTTATAATCAGCTTGTTATAACTGTGGGGGTGTGGTATGTTTCTCTGACAGTCGGGATCCTGACAGTCATTATCCTGACGTCGGGATCCCGACTGCCTGGACTCAGACAGCGTGGCCAGCGCAACAAAGCCCCTTGCGGGCTAGCTGCACTTGCCACGCTGCGGGCACGGTGGCTCGCTACGCGAGCCACCTATTCTATTCTCCCTCTATGGGGGTCGTGGACCCCCACGAGGGAAAATCGCAGACGTCCGTCAGTGTTTTAACAGTCGGGATCCCGACGTCAGGTTAATGACTGTCGGGACCCCGTCCGGCACCCAACTGTGGTATATCATTATAGACCAAGTCCAAAATGACTTATGTGGCAGGGATCAAGGAAAAAGACTGCTCCAACTAGGGACACAATGGATTTTCAAAATGGCCACTGTTAGACCAAGTGACCAATTCACATTCAATGTGTTCTTGTCAAGCTATTATGTGAATTTGCAGCTTAGCTATTTTCTGCATGGCGATACTATTTAGTGTTTTTCCTTGTGGACTTGTTCTAGTTTTCAATATTCTTGACAGTTTGCTATTATATCCATTATTTTAACCATTGAGGGCTACAATATGGTACATGTTCCCTTAGGACCTAACTTTTAAATAGCCCTTTTCTTAAACCCTTTATAGACTCTACCAGTTATAGGATCCCTGCTACTTGTCGCAATTGATTAATTTTCATCTTCTTGACAGAGTATTTGCTTTATCTCTATGCTTTGATGTATTTAGTGCATTGATGTACCTTGCCTGTGGCGTTGTTTTGTCTCCGTACCAATTGCTACGGTCACGGATACTGGTGATTATATTCATACTGACATGGATCCAGATGTAGAGTGAGGTCTGGGGCCTGTCACATGGATGTTTTCCAGATGGGGATCTAATTAGGTAAGCTACTTTATTTGTAACAATTTTTTCCCGTTGAAGATTAAACCCTGAAACGACCTGTGTCCCCTTTCCTGCGCATCTGTGATTGCACAATTACACGTGAACCACTGCAAATGTACTTGTGCATGCCTGTGTGGGCACAGCGACAAACAAATCGGTACAAATAGGCGGAGCTCAGATGAGCGCGTCTACATCTGTACATACATATGAAAAATTGTGTTGGTAGCTTAGACGACAGAGGAACAGTATCAGACAAGACCTGATTCAAAGTTGCCAGCGGAGTAAATAAAGTGATGAAATACAGGTCTTGGAAATATTCTCCCAGCTAAATACAGAAGCTGACGTCTATATCTCAGTGCTCTGCTGCACAATAGCCTTCTTGTTCTGTGGTGAAGGAGAATTTTTTTTTCTTACCAGATCCTGCTTGAATATAAATATTTAGAATAATGCTGATAATTAAAAGCAGTTTGTAGACATATGTATTTCTGATTTGCAATAATTTGTTAAATAACTATTTTTTAATAATAGAAGTTTTAAATCAGAAGTACTGTAATTACATTTCATTTTCATTCATTCATATGTAATAGGAATAAAGAAAACAAAATCAATCATGTTGATTCGCTCAACATGGTAACCTGTGCTGTACAGTTTTGCATTATTATTATTTATGTTGTGCATAGCCAGGGCTGCCGAGAGAAATCCTGGGCCCCGGTACAAGAACTTCCTGGGGCCCCCATGGACGGAGCTCCCTGCACACTCTGCGGACCCCTTGTTACGCCACTGCTTCCAAGGTGGATACACGTACAAAAATTTACACTGTAATGCCTATTACACGTCACACACCCATTACATATTATACCACATGCCATAGTGCTCATTACACGTTATTCCACACACCGTAATGATCATTGCATATTAGGGTTTTAACATGCTCTTTGCCATGGGATTAACCTGCTCTGCCAGGGGATAACATTCTCTGCCAAGGGTTAACATGCTCTTTGTCATGGGATTAACCTGCTCTGCCTGGAGTTCCATGCTCTGCCCGGAGTTCCATGCTCTGCCCGGGGTTCCATGCTCTGCCCGGGGTTCCATGCTCTGCCCGGGGTTAACATTCTCTGCCAGGGGTTAACATTCTCTGCCAGGCGTTACATGATATTTGCAAATAATTTACACATACCCTCCAACATGAACCATTCCATTAGGTACAAAATGCTCTGTTCCTGGACTTCCTTCCCAGTGGCCCAGTTACAGAGGTGGGGCTGCAGCACAGTCCAATATTAAAAAGGGGAGCCACACCTAATTCCACTCCAAACATCACTGTCCTGGACTCACTGGCAGTTGATGTGACCCCCCCCCCCCCTTTTTTTTTTAATTCTGGACTATGCTGGAGCCAAACCTCTTTAACTGCCACTGGCAGGGAAGTCCAGGAACAGAGAATTTTGTACCTAATTTTGGAATTGGCCATGTTGGAGGGTATGTTTACATGCTTTGCCAGGGGTTAACACGCTCTTTCCCATGGAGTTACAATACATGCTCTGCCAGGAGTTACATGCTGACTTCCAGAGTTGGGTCTCAGCCCTAGCAACATGCAGGGAGGCAGCAGACGGGTGCCGGATGGCTCCCCGACAGTCTGGATTCCGACAGTCATTACTCCGACGTCGGAATCCCGACTGCTCCCTCGCTCCCCCCGCTCTGCAGTCGGGATTCCGACGTCTGACTAATGACTGTCGGAATCCCGACCGTCGGGGATTTATACCACACCCGCAGCAGACACAGAACAACCAGCCACCCACCTTCCACCTTGGAACACAGTGACCTAGACATGGATGGGGAACCAGGTCTGGGACTGGCTGGAGACGTGGCACCGGCACCTGCTGCTGCTGATGGCGGCTGGGATGGGCAGAGGGTCAGACTGGATTTGTGGAATGGGTGGTACTCCCGTGGGAGATGGCCTCTCTCTGACCCAGCTCCTCCTGGCACCCAGGGACTACTTACCCTAAGTATCCTCCTGTCGTCGAGCCATGGTAAACTCCCAAGTCATGTGGCTAGCTTTCAGCAGGCCCTGTAGTCAGAGAGCGGAACAACGCTCAGAAGGACCTTTGTGATGCTGCTGCCCCCACGCCAGCCCATGTCTGCCCACATCTGCACTTCCAATGCCGCTGCTGAACAGCTGACTCTGGCGCACTCAGACTCGGCACACTAGCCACCAGCAAAAAACTGTGTGTCCAGACCAAGGCCCCCCTGACAGGCCCAGGCCCAGGCCCCGGTAAATTGTACCTGCTCCCCCCCCCTCTCGGCACCCCTGTGCATAGCATCCAACTGTACTGATTTAGCCAGCACAGTACCGCATTTTGGTCTGTACCGGCTAAAACTCCCAGTACCAATCGTACCGGGATTTAGACACACTCTGAGTCAGCTGAGGAAGACAATCGGAGTTGTAGTTCACGACACCGCTGGCTGTTCCCCAAGAGCGTGGGGGAGTCTCCAACCAGGACTACATCTCCCAGGGTGCACCGCTCGATGGCTGACAGGACTCTAAACAAATTGTGATACTGTACATAGTGGATACACGATCTCCCTTTTCCCATGATCACACCTCTATATGGCCACATCCCCTGTAGCAGTTTTACCTCGGAGATGTTGAAGGATATGGTTGTGTAAAGTATATTACTGTATAAATCCAGCAAGTACCAATACCAATGATTGTTGTTTCTGCTACCATCATAAAATGAATGGCGGTAGGGTTCCTTTTGCACGATAAACAAACCCCCCATATTAACTGAACAGATACTGGCATTATGCATAAGGTAGTAGATATGGCTTCGGCGACTGCCCACAACTACTTCCTCTTTTCCGTGTGAATCAGAATCAGCCCTTATTTTAAGTCCAACCTTTTTTTGCACAGTGTAGATGAGAATGTAAATGCTATCTATTTATCTTGGCTGCCAAAGAAATGCCAGAGGACAAAGCCCAGTTGGGAGGATGAGAGGACATAGAGGTGCATTCATGGCCCTAACCATTGCTCTCTCTCTGCCTACCGTTCTCTCTCTCTCTGCCTCCCCTTTTTTGTCTCTGCTCTCCTCTCTCCATGCTCTCCTTCTCTCTCCTGTCTCTCTCCGCTCTTTCAAAAAATGTGCACCTTGGCACCACTAACCCCCTCAAGCCATCCCATCCGCTATAATGGTGCCCCCCCCCTATAATTTACTTCTGGATTCGCTCCTGCCGGCGCCTATAGAAGGCCAGGACAGCTGGACAGCTGAGCTATTGCTTAGCTGTCCAATCGTATCTGACACAGCAGCCTGTGGGGTGTGTGTGTGTGTGGGTGGGGATTTCATAGTTATGCCACTGTAGGGGGGGGGGGGGGTGAATAGATAATGTAAGATGTGCATATCATTTATTTAAAGTTAAGGGAGAGCCTGGGGATGAAATGCTTGGCATACCCCCATAGTGAAGCAGATGGAGGGTTTCCATGAGGCCATGCCCATTTTATGTGAGGCCCCACCTCCTTTTCAGATGTGCATGTGAGGTGGCGAAAATCTGCAAATCATAATATTGGTGGAATGTTTGAGTCCTATCAGTGTTATTATATAAATAACATTATTACAGTATTATTATTAAGATTTTTCTTATGAAGTATCCAAGCTCCTGTCCATCAAAAACATCAGTTATTAATCCTTAGTTATTAAAGGTTTGTACAATGTGCAAAGTATGTACTTAGTTATTAAAAAAGATAAAAGAAAATGGGCCAGATGAACTAAGCTTTAAAAGTGATCAAATGGAGAGCGATTAACAGCCAGCCAATCCGCTCCTATATGCTATGTCACAGAGTGTGTTTGAAAAATGTCAGACAGGAGCTGATTGGTTAGTTGTTTATCACTCTCCATTTTATGACTTTTAAAGCTTAGTGCATCTGGCCCTCTGTGAGAGTTTAACATAATTATCAAGTTTTGTAAACATATCTCTTACTAATTATTGTATTTGTATTAGAAAGAAGTATTAACAAAGAGTTAAGTTTTTTTTTTTAAAAGTGCATTGTAATAGTAAAAAGTAGTGTAATGGAAACAAATCATGTGTGCTGAATGTTGGCCCTGTACAGAGAGGACCTCATTCATTGGCTGTAAGACATAAGTGAGCAAACTTGTAGGCTTTCCCAGCATTTCCTGTAACCAATAATGCATCTGGGTATATACATGTTGCTGTAATCTGCAATATTTGCCATTATTTTTTCTTTTAGAATGTGTTGTTGCAAAGCCCTGTTTATTGTTTCAGATTACTGAAGGAAATTGGCAACTTAAATATATGTTGTAAAAAAAATCAAATTTAGCTACAAGTTATTTCTTATGAAATATGCTCACATACAGTACAGTAGATGCACAGGAAAAGTACAGTGTGTATATTTGTGACCACCTCTTTCTAGCCTACCCTCCCAGAAGCTGCGGGAGGCTCAGTATTTTTGGTTTAGTCTCACGCAGCCCCAGAAGGTTAAGTAATTCTCCTGCATCCTGCTCGTTTTCTAGTGAAGAAATCAGGATGGCGATAATAGCAGGGAACCTCTGCAACAGCAGGAAGTGGCAGGGTAAAAGACAAGAATGATGCCATTTAGCTCTGTCTCCAACCCACAGGCCAGCAAATCACAGGCTTTCCCTGCATTGTGGGGTGGGGCCTAATGACGGGACAGTCTCCCACTGTGCCAAAGTCTCCTTCTGTGTCTCCCACAGAGGAGACAAATTAAGTAGGTAAGACTGGACCACAATTCCAATGAAAATATATGTGGGAATAGACCAGCTACTGCACTGGATAATAGGAGGATTCTCTACAATACAGCAATTGCAACAAATTGCTCCTACTGTATGAATTGTTCTAATTTCTATAGTCCTTTAACTATGCTGTACCTACTGGCACGGTAAGTCATGGGACCCAAAATTGTGGGGCAGTGCAAAAATTAGGGAATGTATAAAAAAAAAAACTACCTTTTTTTGTCTTTGGAGAAATACATTTAAAGTGCAACACCACCATTAGTTGAGCTTTCAGTAGTCCACCTTATAGCAACTTGCAGTAATTGGGCTAGCCAGACCCCTTTTAGGCAAAATTGTGTATTGTTTTAATGCACAACTTAAGCACTCTATAAACAATGGGAGCTTTGTGCTGAGCGATCTGTCAATGCTCGTAGATAGAACACGGGCGATGACTAGATTTTGACTGCATGCGGTCATTTGCCCCCAACACATGGGGCAAGCTGAGCTTTGTGCTGAGAGATCTAGTAAGCACAGATTGCTCAGCACACAGTTCTGCACCAGTGTTGTGTGCTGAGCGATCTAGCAGGCCAGTGTTCTTTGGGGAGAGAACACTGGCAATGACTAGATATTTCAAACGTGTTTGAAATATCTAACCTGGCGATAGAGACACGCAGGGCCACGCATCGCTATCGCTATGGGGCATGGACACACAATAATTTGTGCTTATTTTCTAAGCAAAAAGAGAAAAGGCATGGGGAAGGAAGAATGCAATGAAATGTGGAGGTGAAAATGGCCGCAATTGAATATTTGGGCATTGAATTGGTTCCATCTTTTTGTCTATCTGAAAAAACAGAACTAATTGAATACCATCCTATGTGTTCATTGTCAATGGTTGAAAAAAACCCTCAAACAATATATTGTACATTTGTGTGAAAAGTGAATGTGGGGCATCCTAGAAAGAAAAGAAAACCAAAAGCCATTTTTCATCAATAGAAACATTTTAATTTCCCATTTTCTTTTTAAATCAGTCCAATATATTACATCTGCTCTCACATTTAGAAGTGATGTGCCCTGGATCTCATTCCAGTGGATTGTAGTATACACAATGCTGATTGCTTTCACTGCTAATTAGATTCTGAAGTTCAGCAGGACTTGGGAACAAATATGTAAAAAAATATACTTTTATTTAAAAAACAATGACATCAACAAAATTATAATACTAAAATAGTTAAATTAAATAGAAGTGCGCCATGGTCAATACATAAAGAGCAAAACACATAAGAAATTTTAAGCAAATCATTTCTTTACCCGATTTCTTAGATTAGAAAAAAATTCTAATAGATGAGATTAAATTACAGTAGGATACGACAAACAAATCCCAAAAGTCCTAATCATAGTAAAGAAATCTATATTATATGAAAAAAACTAAAATTTCTGTAAATGTTGTGTTGAATTTATGTATTATTTAGTACAACAAAGAAATTATGAGTAATCGCTAATCAGAATGTATTGTAACCATTAGTCCATTTAAACAAGATGACTCAATAAATTGGACACAACTGAAAATGAGGTCATCTGAAAGAAACAAAGCACATTTAGAATTTATGTTGAGGATGTTGGATATTGAACAGACCAATGCATAAGAGACATGGAAAATATTGGGACAAAGCAGACTCACACTGACCAAATCTAAAAATCCAATAATGAAAAGAGGCCAAATGAGGGAAATGAAATAGTCATAAAATATGAACAAATTAATTGTAACTATTTAGTCTGAAAGAAGAGAATACAAATGAAGGGGAAGCAACAATTTTACTAGAAAAAAACCCCAAAGATTTAGATTGAGACTCTACAGATGGGTCAAGATTAAATAAAGGTAAAATATAAAGCACTGGTATATACAGTTATTAATAAACAGTGGCGTTATTTACGTATGGGCTGCAGGGCTGCAGCCCCCCCCCCCCAGGTAAAATCCACCACTGCAGTGAAGCCAAATGCAAATGCGGTTGAGCATGACACACCCCCTCAATAGGGCGCCGTGCAAAAATTCTACTACCAACAGTAATCTCCCTGAAACTAGTTTTTAAAAGTAGGCAAGTATGCCTTGCCATCTCCACTGATAAAGTTTATGCACATATTTGGTCAGCTCAGCTGCAGCTCCCAGTGCCCTTAGTGAAGAAAGGATTGTCCCTGATCTTCTATCATCTCCCCCAGCCTCTCTGCCCTTTTTTCTCCTGCCAGCTTACTTCTTTCTTCTCTCTCTATGCCAGCGGCAGCCAATCTTCATACATGTCCACCCGGTGTGTCCATCCTCTTTGTACCAACATCACTTCCCTAGTTCTTTGGCTACCTCTCTTCTTATCCTCTGCACCAAGATTTCTACCCATACTCTGTGTATGCCAGCCTTTCTGCCCAACTTCTGACTGCACCATCCCCTTTCCCATCCTCTGCACGACTATTTCTGCCTACCCTCTGCCTTTGCCAGTTACTTTTCCCTTCTGCTGTGCCAGCCTCTCTGTCTACTTCCGCTGTTTGCACCAGCCTGTGTTCCCTTCCTATGAGCAAACCTTTATCCCCATCCTGTCTGCAACAGCTTTCTGCCATTATCTGTCTGCGTCAGCCTCCCTTGCCTTCTTTTGTATCAGTATTTCTACCCATCATGTCTCCACTAGCCTTTCTTACCATCTACTGTTTGTGCCAGCCTCTCTTACCTTCTGAGCAATCCTATCCTCTATAGCAGTGGTGGCCAACCCGTCGCTCTTGAGCCTCATGCGGCTCTCCCCCTTGTAAGGTGTGGCTCCTGCTCCCACTGTTGCCCGCCGCCCACCGTCCGTCCCAGTCCCCCCTGCTGCCGGTTCCCTGAATCCCTTCTCCTTCTAAAGGGGAGGAGAGTGCGCATCGCGCATCTCTCCTACCCCTTACTGTCCTTGTGACTGGGACGTCTGCCAATTAGAGCTTGCGGGCCAGAAGCCAATCAGGAGCCGGCCAGCGAGCTTTGATTGGTGGAAGGCCCAGTCACAGGGAAGTGAGGGGGAAGGAGACGCGCAGTGTGCTGTGCTCTCCTCCCCTCGGTGACATCACAGGACGGCAGGGGGACGCCAGACTGTCCTCTCCCCGCCCGGCAGCAGCAGCAACAACGGTGAGTGCTGCTGCTGGGAAATTTGCACTGTGGGGGCATAGCAGTTTGTGGCACTGTGGGGGCATAGCAGTTTGTGGCACTGTGGGGGCATAGCAGTTTGTGGCACTTTGGGGGCATACCAGCTTTTTGGCATTGTGGGGGCATACCAGCTTTCTGGCACCGTAGGGGCATACCTGGCACCGTGTGGGGGGCATATGTGTATCTGGCACTATTGGGGGCATATGTATATATGGCACTGCTCTATTGGAGGCATATTTGTATCACACCCACCCAAGGGGTCAAAATAGACTACGCCCCTTTTTTTGGCGCATGCGCCTTCGGCGTGCGCATAATGTCGGCTCTTTAGCTTGACTACCGATATTTTTCAGCTCTTTGCCTCTGACCGGTTGGCCACCCCTGCTCTATAGTGATAGCCTATACTACTGCACTAGCCTGTCTGCCTATCACTATCTGTCCCAGCTTTAGCATTTGCCTTGTCTGCTCCACCCTATTTTCTTCTATATATGTCTTCTACTCTTCCTCTGTATCGTCATCATAGGGCATCACAGACGGTGTAATGGTTAGCATTACTGCCTCACAGCACTGAGGTCATGGGTTTGATACCCACCATGGCCCTAACTGTGCAGGGTTTGTATATTCTCCCCGTTGTTGCGTGAGTTTACTCCAGTTTCCTCCCACAATACAAAAATATACTGTAGGTCAATTGGCTTCCAACAAAAATTAACCCTAGAATGTCTGTGTGTGCGTGTACATGTGAATATAGATAGTAAGCTCCACTGGGGCAGAGACTGATGTGAATGTTCAGCTATACTCTGTAAAGCGCTGCAGAATATGTATGCACCATATTAGAAACTGCTAATAAACAAATAAATTGTCACCACCTTTACTCTGTGCTTTTTTTCTATCGATTTCCCCTCTTTGTGCATTTGTCATTTTATATGTAGAGATCTCTGTCCATCTGTCTCTTTGCCTCCCTGCTATTGTCCCCCTTTATATGTCCCTGTATCTGAATGCATCTCCATGTACTGCTCTTATTATATCTGCCCCCACACTTGCTTCTGTATTTGTACAATAACCCATTTTTGTCAGTGTGCCCCTCACATATGTACTCCTCCCCTAACTTCTTCCATCACTTATCTTTCTCTTTTTCTGATGAATTCAGTGGAGTCAAGGTGGTGGCCAATCTGTGCTTGCTGGGTGATGGGTGCTGCGCTGGGAGAGGGGTACTGAGTCAGAGGCGCAACTAGCACTGGCGCAACCGTTGCATTGCATCGGGCCGGTCACAATTGAAATGGTGGGATTATCTGGTAGGGGCAGCAACAAAACTCTTGCCTAGGGCATCCAAATAGTTAGGTCCGGCTCTGCTTCTTACACCCTCTGCCTCTTCTTCTGCCAATACCAATTTTATATTCAAGTACCCCCAACAGGTCTGCAGTGTACCCCAGGTTGGGAACCACTGGTTTTGGAGACAGCTTTAGGTTTACACTGCAATGTAGATTTCTGTTTGAACACAGCCCACCCAAATCTAACTCTCTGCACGTTACATCTGCCCCACCTGCAGTGCAACATGGTTTTGCCCATTTGTGTGCTTTTTTGCTTTGCTAACAGAGCTGGCCTGTAGTCCACTAATGTGTTTGCAATTGTGAGTGAGCATGTGATGAGTCCAGGGGACGTCTTTATACATTTCTGGGTAGCAGCAACACTTGCTAACATTACCAATTCCACAGCCTAGAAAATTGCGCTCACTAAAGTATTAGTAAGTGGTGCTCTAGCTACTGCTGCTGGGATTGGACACTACAGAATTGTTCAGCAGTGATAAATTGATACGACTTTGCCATTAGTTATTGGTAATGAAGCACCCATGATGTCCAGCATCCAGAATCTGCATCTAGAGCGCACCTTACCCTAATATTCACAAAGAAAAGACTATTTCGTTTTTTATGGTGATTATTCTGATATTATTACACTGAACTTTATAAGTTAAATATATATAGATAAAAAATAAATAAAGATAAATAAGGTAGGGTGAGGAAATTGGGAATTTTGACCATTGGGATGTACCCAACCTGATAGATACAGCAATAATGTCATGGGTTCAATTCCCAACATGGCCTTAACTTTGTGGCGTTTGTATATTCTCCAGATGCATGCATGGCTTTCCATTGGGTAAAATGGTTTCCTCTCACAATAATAAAATAGAGGTATATTAATCAGCTATTGACACAAATGAACCCTAGTGTGTAAGTGTGTGATGGGCCAAATGGTTATCATCTACCACCAAATTCTATGTTTCTAAGTAATACATTTAAAACCGGGACACTAATAGGTAGAGTAATAATTTCCCAAGTACAACCAAGATAAACAATTGAAATAGGTATTTAGGAATTAATATAATATTTTTAGGTTTACAGTATTTAATTTTGTTTTTATTTTTTGGTTTGATTTTGTTTTTATCTTCTTTCATTTCGTTCTCTCTAATTTATCATCATTTATTTGCAAAATGTCACGGAATCCTCTTCATGATGATGTAGCAGCAGATATACTTAAGTATTTATTTCCCAGTTATGATATAATTATTATTGTCTTTTATGTAGTGTATCTTCTACTTACAATAAATATATATAAATAAATAAAATATTTCCACCTAAAATATGACCACCTATCAGCAGCATCCATCCATTGTCATCATTTTCCCATTAACCCCTTCATGACAGAGCCAGTTTGTGCCTTCATGACAGAGCCCTTTTTTTCAAATCTGACATGTCTCACTTAAGTGGGGATAACTTTTTTTTGCTTTTACTTATCCCAGTGATTTTGAGATTGTTTTCTCGTGACACATTGTACTTCAAGTTAGTGGTAAATTTTGGTCGATACAGTCTGTGTTTTTTTGTGAAAAATACCAAAATATCGTGAAAAAATGGAAAATTTAGCAATATGCAAAATGTCACATTTTCTGCTTGTGAGACAAATAATCATACCACTCAAAATAGTTAATAACTAACAAAGACCATATGTCTACTTTATGTTGCAATCATTATTTCAACCTCCTTTTCATTTTTTTGGACACTAGGAGGCTTCAAATATGACTAGCAAATTCTCAAATTTCCAAGAAAATTTCAAACACTGATTTTTTTAGGGACCAGTTCAGTTCTGATGTGACTTTGAGGGACTTGTATGTGAGACACCCCCATAAATGATGCCATTTCAAAAACTGCACCCCTCACAGTATTCAAAACAGCATTTTGGAAGTTTGTTAACCCTTTAGGTGTTTCACAGGAATTAAAACAAAGTGTAGGTGAAATTTCAAAATTTCTTTTTCTCTACCGTCCAATGGGATACTGGGCTTCACTACTATGGGGATTGAGACCTCCGCAGGAGAGACAGGCACATAAAAGAACTTTCAGTGTGGGTGCACTGGCTCCTCCCCTCAATCTCCCTCCACTAGTCAGTTTTGAAAAATGTGCCTCAGGAGAGGCAGTGCGTCTGGATGCTCCAGAGTTTTTCTACATTTATTTTCAAAGTTTGTTATTTTGGGGCGATGTGGTGACCACACAGCTGTCCTGCTTCGTGGGTGTCAGGGGAAGGGTCAGTCCCCGACCTCTTCAGGTGCAGAGCTGACCCTGCTACAGGACAATTCGGTCCTGCGTGGGACTTGTCACCGCACAGCATTGCGCTGTGGCGAGCAAGTCCCCTAGCCGCCGCACACCCCTGACAGGTCAGAAGACTTCAGTGGTGAGTACAGGCTGGGGGTCCCACAAGGGGTCCCCGCAGCCATTTCTGGTGCGGCAAGACGACGGCTAGTAATGGCGGCTCTCCAGCAGGGACTGCGTGAACACCGCGTCTGGTAACTGGCATAGGGGTGCTGCCGCTGGACCACCAGGGACACCCCTCAGGTTATAATGTATTATATATATATTTTACACCTTTATTATATGTCAGTATAAATATGTATAGAAGCGCCAGCTCCGTGTACAGGGGGCGGGGCTTCACTCAGAGCGGGACCAAGCTCTGCTGGGCGCGCGCTGTCACTTCCTGCTTCTTCACACGCTGCCAGACTCCATTACAGAGGGCTCCTCACTGGCGTGGTGGATCCGGGTACTTGCAGCACGGCAGAGACAGCAGGTTTTTTATAGCGATTTAGCGCTGCTGCGCTATCTGGCTTACTCAGACACTGTGTTGGTTCATATCACTGTGTTAGCTTTACCAGCTCACCCAGATCTGTGAGTTCAGGTTACGGGTGCACTTGGCTCCCCAATTGCTCTGTTTTTCCCCACTGATTAGTTACTTATCACAGCATAAAACAAGCACATAGTCTGTTTTTCACATTCAGCTGTGTGGGGTGTGCACGTGTGTGACTGCGTGGGGGTTGTGTTGTACTGCAGACATTGTAGTACTGTCTCATCATGGTGAAAAAGTTCACTTGTATGGTGTGTAGCACCAAGTTTGTGCCAAAATCACAGTCCCAGGTTACTTGTGAGGCTTGTATGTCACCACAGCCCAGTAGTGCGGACACTCAGATCAGTGGGGTGCCCCCACAGCTTGTGGGGCCATCTCAGGCTGACGAGCAGGAGCCTGTTTGGGCCTCCAACATAAAGACCCTGTTGGATTCTGTGGCTTCACAGCTTTCCAATAACACTCAGCAAACGCAGAGGGTTCAGAGAGAATTGTCCATGTTAGCTGCCAGGGTGGATATTCTTCATACTCTTAGTGTACCTCCTCCCGCACAGCCTCAAAAGAGGCCGGCTACTGCGATGGCCCCTGATTCAGACGATGATGATGAGGACATACTAGAGGAGGGTGAGGAGCAGGTTCTGCAGGAACCAGTCCCTGAGGCAGCAGTGCATGGGCCTGAACCGCTTATCAGGGCAATCAGGGATGTTTTAGATCTCCCGGTGGAGGCATCCGCAGAAGGAGATCCTTTCTTCATGACTCAGAGGAAACAGCCAGTATATTTCCCTGAGCAGGCGGAGTTAGAAACAGTTTTCAAGGCTGCATGGCAAAATCCTGATAAGAGGTTTACTCTTTCAAAGAGGTTCACCAATGCTTATCCTTTTGAACCTTTGGGCAGGAAGAAGTGGGAGGAGCCACCAGTAGTGGACTCATCTGTCTCCCGTCTTTCTAAAAAGGTGTTGTTACCAGTCCCAGGTGTATCCACTCTTAAGGACGGGGCGGACAGGAGGCTGGAATCTACCCTCAAGTCCATATACACGGCTAGTGGGGCCTCCCAGCGCCCAGTTCTAGCCAGCTGCTGGATGGCTAAAGCCATACATACCTGGTCAACCCAGATTCAGGAGGGGTTGTTAGGAGACATGACTGTGGCTCAGATTGGCGACAGCCTGCGTCACATCCAGGATACCGCTAAGATCCTGTGCGAAGCGCAAAAAGAATTGGGCGCAATAAACGCACGCAACTCAGCCATGGCGGTTTCAGCTAGACGGGCCCTGTGGCTGCGTCAGTGGTCTGCGGATGTGGACTCTAAAAAGAGTGTGGAGGGTATTCCTTTTACAGGAGAATGGCTTTTTGGGAGTGAATTAGACGGTTGGATCTCCAAGGCCACGGCAGGGAAATCTACCTTCCTCCCATCAGCTCCCACGGTGGCAAAGCGTACCTTCACAGGTACTTCCCAGCAGTCCTTTCGTGGGAACAGATTTCGCCCCAAGGCCAGGGGCGCCTCAAATGCCAACAGAGGCACAAGAGACAAGTTTAGGAAGCCTAACTCCTCCAGCACCCAGGACTGTCCAAATGCCGCAGCGTCCTCTAAGCCTGCTGCATGACGGGGTTTTCCCGCCACGAGACTCTCTCGCGGTGGGAGCGCGATTGTTGCAATTCAGTCATGTGTGGGACG
Organism: Crinia signifera; assembly: GCF_055691185.1. NCBI lineage: Eukaryota > Metazoa > Chordata > Amphibia > Anura > Myobatrachidae > Crinia > Crinia signifera. The sequence goes on along the minus strand of NC_139217.1, from coordinate 140,618,962 downwards.
CCTCGGTCTGGATTCCTGGGCCAGGGGTCTCATTTCACTAGGTTACAGGCTGGAATTCGACAAGCCCCCTCCCAGAAGATACTTCAGGTCGGCCCTTCCAGCGTCACAGGAGGACCAGGTTCGCCTCCAGGGGGCCATTACCAGGCTGCTTCAGTCTCAGGTAATTGTACCGGTTCCAAGCACGGAGCGGGGCCAGGGATATTATTCCAACCTATTCCTGGTACCGAAGCCGGACGGCTCAGTAAGGCCCATCCTGAATTTAAAATCACTGAACCCTTTCCTGCGCGTGTTCAAGTTCAGGATGGAGTCCTTGCGCTCAGTGATCGCCAGCCTAGAGAGAGGGGAGTTCTTGGCCTCCATAGACGTCAAAGACGCCTATTTACACATCCCTATCTGGCCCCCACACCAAATCTATCTCAGATTTGCCTTGGGGAACGACCATTATCAATTCCGGGCCTTGCCTTTCGGCCTGTCGACTGCCCCGAGGGTTTTTACAAAGATAATGGCGGAAATGATGTCACTACTCAGACTCCAGAGGGTGAATGTAGTGCCATACCTGGACGACCTGCTAATAAAGGCAGGGTCGGCAGAGGCTTTGAGAAGTGCTCTCAATCTGTCCATGCGAGTCCTAAGAGACCACGGGTGGATTCTGAACATGTTGTGGGGTTTTAGCATCAAACGGGTAGGCACAGGTGAGGATTTGGCACAGACTTAGACAGTGACATCACGGCTTGGGTCCAAAACAGGGCTTGCCTGAGTTTTATTGCAGCACTCAGAGCAAGAAACTAACAACAGCCTTTACACTTCAGGCAAAACAGAAAACAAAAACCTGCTCGTCTGAGCTCTAACTAAACAGAATAAACGTCCCTCTCTATACCAGGGCCACACTATGTGACACTGGACGCATACAGCAGATATAGATCAAGTAATGCAGTACTTACAGCCTTGTCTCTCTCTAGCAGCAGCTTACTGCCTCCAACACCCAGGGAGAGAGAGAGAGCTCTAAGGAGAGGGCTGACTCCTTTTTAAAGAATCAGGTGTTCTCCTGATTACCAGCCCAGGACAGAACACCCTTTGTAAGCCGGAGCTTACCACACAGATTGAAATAGCCTGCAGTCTATATGCCATAAGACAGGATTCTAGGGGAAAAGTACCTGCCGTCTATGACTTTCCCTGCCACTGTCTTACATACCCTCCCCCTCTGTTCGAACCTGTGGGGTCGGACACTGTCTGCCAACTGGCAGTATGTTCGGGATAGGGCATCGGCATTACCCTGAAGCCTTCCTGCTCTGTGTTCCACTGTAAATTTGAAATTTTGCAAATTGAGAAACCATCTCATGACCCTTGCATTTCTCTCTTTGGCTTGGTACATCCATGTAAGTGGGGAGTGGTCAGTGATTAATCTAAAGGAGCGTCCTAAGAGATAGTACTTTAGGGATTCAAGGGCCCACTTGATTGCTAAGCACTCCCGCTCGACTATACTGTAGTTTCTCTCCGTAGGTGTGAGCTTCCTGCTCAAATATGTTACCGGGTGTTCCTCTCCACCAACTTCTTGGGAGAGGACAGCACCTAGTCCCACATCAGAAGCATCAGTCTGTACGACAAACTCTTTTTTAAAATCTGGAGTGATCAGGACTGGTTGATTACAAAGGGCCACTTTTAATTCTTGGAATGCCCTTTCAGCCTCTGGGTTCCAGCTGACCATAACTGCCCTACCTCCTTTGGTAAGATCGGTTAGGGGCGCTGCCATGGTTGCAAACTGGGGAATGAACCTACGGTAATACCCCAGAATTCCCAAAAAAGCCCTGACTTGTTTTTTTGTCGAAGGACGAGGCCAGTCTTGGATAGCCTCCACTTTATTTATTTGTGGCTTTATTATACCTCTCCCGATAACATACCCCAGGTAACGTTTTTGGACCTCCCCAGATATGGCCTGTCTACGCGCTTCTGGTACTCTATAGGGTTTTAAGCGTACCCGAACTCCAGGTTCGGTGACAATGTCATGTTTTATGGCTGTGGTGCGCCCTGGAAGTTCTGAGAACACATCATAATTCCTTTGTACTAACTCTTTAGTTTCCTGCTTCTGGGATTTGGACAGGGTCTCTGACACCCGCACCTCTGGGCTATCACTAGAGGGGGCACTTACAGCTGTCAGAGTCTCTCTGTCTTTCCAGGGTTTAATTAAGTTCACATGGTACAACTGTTCTGGCTTCCGTTTACCTGGTTGATACACTTTATAATTTACACTTCCCACTTTTTTATCTACCCGATACAGTAGATCCTGGTTAATGGCCATCTTTGGGAACTCTTTGTCAGCATTGGGGTATTGGGGCTCACCATTTATGACTTTAGGATTTTCCCTAGCTCTTAATAAGGTGGGATCTCTAAGTTGAGCAGTCCCAAAATTATCACGTGACATCTCTAGCTCAGGCATGTCACCTGCTTCTTCCTGCTCCTCAGCTTCACCTGCAAGAACAGCTAGGGGAAAACGGTCAGATTCAATAGTGGTCACCCCTACCGTTTGAACCTCAGTATCCTGATCAAAAGGCTCAGGACTAATCACAGGGCACACATTCTCATTATTAACAGCATTTCTAGTGCAGTGTACACTCTGTTTCCACAAGTCCCAGAACAATGGGAAGTCTCTTCCCAGGATCACACTATGCATCAGGGTCTTTACCACGCCCACTTCATGGGACACAGTTCCACAAGTACTCTTTAGCTGGACTAAAGCTGTGGGATACTCCTTGGTGTCCCCATGTATGCAGAAGACCCCTATGTAACGTCCTGTGAGTGTCCCAGGGTCTACCAAGCTGGCATGGACGAGAGTAACTAAACTCCCAGAGTCCAGTAGAGCCCTCCCGGGATAACCATCCACCTTTACATGACATATTTGCTGTCCAGTTTCTGACACAGTCTCAGCAGAGAAAACAGAACGTGCATATAAAGAGCTTCGCCAGGCTGTATCACACTCCATTGGCTCAGAAGTAAGGGGGCAATTGGCAGCAATATGCCCAGGTCCATGACAACGCCAACACTGTATGCGGCCCCAGTCTTTTTGCGACCCAGGTTTGGACCCCACTGTCCCTTGGGAACGCCTCTCCACTGTTTGTTCCCCATCTAGGCCACCTCCCTTTACAACATTATTCACCCCTCTAGTAAACGGAACAGTCTTACCAGATGATCCGGCCGTTTTGCTGTTCTTGAGGGTGGAATGTCCAGGAGGCACTTCTTGGAGTAGATTTTCAGTAGCTCTGTACCTCTCAACCAAGTTGACAAGCCCCTCGGCATCATTAGGGTCGCCCTGACCGACCCAGCGCTGAACCTTTGGAGGTAAGGAACAACGATACTTGTCCAGCACGACTCTCTCCACGATCTGCGCTGGTGTAGACTCCTCTGGCTGTAGCCATTTCCTTACCAGGTGGACCAGGTCATACATTTGGGACCGCGCAGGTAACTGTTCATAAAAAGTCCAGTTATGCACCTTCCGGGCACGCACACTCATGTTTACGCCTAAGCGAGCAAGGATCTCTCCCTTGAGTTTCGCGTAGTCGTTAGCATCCTGCTCACTCAGATCAAAATACGCCTTTTGTGGTTCTCCAGTTAGAAAAGGTGCTACCACACCTGCCCATTGATCCACGGGTAACTGTTCACGCTCTGCTACACGTTCAAACACCGCAAGAAAGGCCTCTACATCATCCGTGAGAGTCATCTTTTGCAGAGATTTCTGTACTGCAGCCCGTGTGGTTGGAAGCAAGGGTTGGGGTGTTTGCACACTCTGCGCCACACTCTTAGCCACATTCTGTATTTGCTCTTGTAATTGCAGATTAATTTGCTGCTGTTCCTTTAAGGCTAGTCTGTTGGATTCAAGCAGCAAAACATTGGTTTCAGCCTGGGCACGCATGGCCTCCTCATGCACCTTTTGCTGACATGCGTTTGCCTGCACCAAGTGTTTTAAAAGGTCCTCCATTTTAACAGTCTCCTGTTGCAGTGTTACAGCAGCCTTCAGCCAGGACATACAAGTATCAGCACACTCCAGACATTCACTTGTGGCTGGTTGCCTTTAGCAACAACTTCCAGCTTGCTGTAGCAAAAGTCCTATAGTTCGATGTATGTCTCTTTAAGTGAGATGCTTGCTCGCATTCTCCACCATATGTGGGGTTTTAGCATCAAACGGGTAGGCACAGGTGAGGATTTGGCACAGACTTAGACAGTGACATCACGGCTTGGGTCCAAAACAGGGCTTGCCTGAGTTTTATTGCAGCACTCAGAGCAAGAAACTAACAACAGCCTTTACACTTCAGGCAAAACAGAAAACAAAAACCTGCTCGTCTGAGCTCTAACTAAACAGAATAAACGTCCCTCTCTATACCAGGGCCACACTATGTGACACTGGACGCATACAGCAGATATAGATCAAGTAATGCAGTACTTACAGCCTTGTCTCTCTCTAGCAGCAGCTTACTGCCTCCAACACCCAGGGAGAGAGAGAGAGCTCTAAGGAGAGGGCTGACTCCTTTTTAAAGAATCAGGTGTTCTCCTGATTACCAGCCCAGGACAGAACACCCTTTGTAAGCCGGAGCTTACCACACAGATTGAAATAGCCTGCAGTCTATATGCCATAAGACAGGATTCTAGGGGAAAAGTACCTGCCGTCTATGACTTTCCCTGCCACTGTCTTACATAGTCCAAATCATCGCTGGTTCCGACCCAGAGGATTGTTTTCTTGGGCATGATACTGGATACATCGGAACAGAGAGTCTTCCTGCCGATGGAAAAGGTCAGTGCACTTCAGCAGCTGGTCAGGGAGGTTCTAGAGTCTCCTCTGGTACAGATCCATCTTTGCCTCCGACTTCTAGGCAAGATGGTGGCTTCATTCGAAGCAATACAATTTGGCCGTTTCCATTCCAGGGTTTTTCAATTGGACATTCTGACAAAATGGTCCGGCTCCCCCCTGCAGATGCGCAGAAGGATTGGACTTGCACCAAGAACCAGGATCTCGCTACAGTGGTGGCTAGATTCATCCAATCTGTAAGCAGGCAGACGGTTCCAGCTCCAGGACTGGACTCTGGTAACCACGGACGCCAGCCTGAGGGGCTGGGGGGCGGTGACACAGGGAGTCCGCCTCCAGGGTCGATGGACTCCACTGGAGTCAGGCCTGCACATCAACAAGCTGGAATTGCGGGCGGTCTATTATGCCCTGTTACAGGCAGCTCCATTGTTACAGGGCAAGGCGATCCAGGTCCAGTCGGACAATGCTACCACTGTGGCCTATATAAACCGGCAGGGTGCTACCAAGAGCATGCCCTGCATGAGAGAAGCATCAAAGATTCTGTCTTGGGCGGAACTGAATGTCCAGGCCCTGTCTGCCATTTTCATCCCGGGGATCGACAATTGGGAGGCGGACTTCCTGAGTCGTCACGACCTTCACCCGGGAGAGTGGGGCCTTCACACTCAAGTGTTCGATGCCATAGTGGATCTGTGGGGGCTCCCTCAGATCGACCTGATGGCTTCACGACTGAACCACAAGGTAGCGATGTACTGTGCACGGACCAGAGACCCAGGGGCGATAGCGGTGGACGCTCTCACCTGGACCTGGGATTTCCAATTGGTGTACCTGTTCCCACCTCTCCCATTGTTGGCTCGGGTGCTAAAGCGGCTCCGGCATTAGGGGACGGAGGCCATTCTGGTGGCACCAGATTGGCCAAGAAGGGCCTGGTACGGGGACATTCAGGCCATGCTAGTGGAAGACCCGTGGCGTCTGCCCATAAGAAAAGATCTGCTCCTCCAGGGCCCGTTCGTCTTTCAGGACTTACAGCGGCTACGTTTAACGGCCTGGAGGTTGAGCGGCAGATCCTAGTCCACAAGGGTCTACATCCTTCTGTCGTCAATACAATGATCAAGGCCAGGAAACCAGTGACGGCTTCCCACTATCACGTCATATGGAGAAGATATATTGCCTTTTGTGAGAAGAATGACTTGCCTCCGGCCAGCTTTCGTCTAGACAACCTGCTACGCTTCCTGCAGGCTGGTTTGGATAAGGGGCTCAGATTGGGTTCCTTAAAGGTCCAAATCTCCGCGCTGTCGGTGTTTTTCCAGAGAAAGATTGCGGCCTTGCCGGAAGTGCAAACCTTCTTACAGGGGGTTCTGAGGATTCAGCCCCCCTTTGTGCCTCCCACTGCACCATGGGATTTGGAAGTGGTTCTCACTTTCTTAAAATCAGCCCGGTTTGTTCCACTGGAGGAGTCTGAACTGCGACACCTCACTTGGAAGACTGTTGTTCTGCTGGCTCTGGCTTCGGCCAGGAGGGTATCCGAGCTTGGGGCTTTATCATGTCGGAGCCCTTATCTGGTGTTCCACAACGATAGGGCGGAGCTCAGGACCAGACCACAATTCCTTCCAAAGGTGGTGTCAGGGTTCCACCTAAACCAACCTATTGTGGTCCCTTCTAGCACGGCACATCCGGATATACCTGAGTCCTTAGATGTGGTCCTAACCCTTAAAGGGTATGTCAAGCGCACAGCGAGGATCCGGAAGACGGACAGCCTTTTTGTGCTCTATGATGCGCAGAAGAAGGGGTTACCTGCTTCAACGCGTACCATTGCCAGGTGGATAAGATGTACTATCCAACAGGCCTATGCATCAGCCGGTTTATCGCTTCCTTTTTCAGTAAAGGCTCATTCAACCAGGTCTGTAGGTACCTCTTGGGCGGCTGCTCGAGGGGTGTCGGCAATGCAGCTCTGCAGGGCCGCAACTTGGTCAGGGCAACACACATTTGTGAAGTTCTACAAGTTTGACACCCTGGCCAGGGAGGATTCCCAGTTCGGGAATGCGGTTCTACAGCAGAATCCGCACGTTCCCACCCGTTCTGGTAGCTTTGGGACCTCCCCATAGTAGTGAAGCCCAGTATCCCATTGGACGGTAGAGAAAATAGGATTTTGGGTACCTACCGGTAAATCCTTTTCTCGTAGTCCATATGGGATACTGGGAGCCCACCTCGGTGCGGCTTTTCTGCTGTCAGATATTATTTCATGTTAGGCTTATTGCCTTGTTTTCTATAGGATAGATATGTCTATAGACTTGTTTCCTAGTTACAGGTGTCCTCTTAAGTTGTTAGGATTCACCTCTTTTATATGTTGTTGTTCGGTTGGGTGTGCTGGATGAATCTCACCACAATACATTATCACATACTCCTCACAGGCTCTCCTTCGGCACAGTTTTTGCATTAACTGACTAGTGGAGGGAGATTGAGGGGAGGAGCCAGTGCACCCACACTGAAAGTTCTTTTATGTGCCTGTCTCTCCTGCGGAGGTCTCAATCCCCATAGTAGTGAAGCCCAGTATCCCATATGGACTACGAGAAAAGGATTTACCGGTAGGTACCCAAAATCCTATTTTTTTTGCAGAGTTTCAATTTTAATACATTTTTCTAACGAATACAGTAGATTTTACTAGAGAAATGTGACTAAAAATTGATTCCCCCAATTCTTTTGTTTTCAAAAATATCCTATATGTGGCCCTAGTGTGCACGTTGACCAAACCACAGGCTTCATAATAGAAGGAGCACCTACTTGATTTTGGAGCCTCCTTTTTATGAGATTTTTTTTTAGGCACCATGTAGGTTTCTAGGCACCATAAGTGCTAAAAGTTAGGAACCTCCCCCACAAGTCACCCCATTTTGCAATCTACACCCCTCAGGGAATTCATCTAGGGGTATAGTGTACATTTCAAACCCCCAGGGGTTTCACCAATTTTGGTACAACTGGGATGTGAAAATGGAAAATTACATTTTTTTACACAAACATGCAGTTCTGGCTCAAAATTTTTCATTTTCACAAGGAATGAAGGAGACAAAGCACCCCAAAATCTGTGCCCCAATTTCTCCCGAGTACGACAATGCCTCACATGTGACCAAAAAATACCAGTTGGGTGCATGGCAGGACTCAGAAGGGAAGGAGTGATTTTTGGATTTGGCAGCACAGATTTTGGTGGAATGAATGGTGGTGGGTGCCATGTTGCATTAGCAAGACTCCCAAAGCACCAATACAGTGGAACCCCCCCACAAGTCACCCCATTTTGCAAAGTACACCCCTCAGGGAATTCATCTAGGGGTATAGTGTACATTTCAAACCCCCAGGGGTTTCACCAATTTTGATACAACTGGGCAGTGAAAATGAAAAATTACATTTTTTTACACAAAAATGCAGTTCTGGCTCAAAATTTTTCATTTTCACAAGGAATGAAGGAGACAAAGCACCCCAAAATCTGTGCCCCAATTTCTCCCGAGTACGGCAATGCCTCACATGTGACCAAAAAATACCAGTTGGGCGCATGGCAGGACTCAGAAGGGAAGGAGTGATTTTTGGATTTGGCAGCACAGATTTTGGTGGAATGAATGGTGGGTGCCATGTTGCATTAGCAAGACTCCCAAAGCACCAATACAGTGGAACCCCCCCACAAGTCACCCCATTTTGCAAAGTACACCCCTCAGGGAATTCATCTAGGGGTATAGTGTACATTTCAAACCCCCAGGGGTTTTACCAATTTTGATACAACTGGGCAGTGAAAATGAAAATTTACATTTTTTTACACAAAAATGCAGTTCTGGCTCAAAATTTTTCATTTTCACAAGGAATGAAGGAGACAAAGCACCCCAAAATCTGTGCCCCAATTTCTCCCGAGTACGGCAATGCCTCACATGTGACCAAAAAATACCAGTTGGGCGCATGGCAGGACTCAGAAGGGAAGGAGTGATTTTTGGATTTGGCAGCACAGATTTTGGTGGAATGAATGGTGGGTGCCATGTTGCATTAGCAAGACTCCCAAAGCACCAATACAGTGGAACCCCCCCACAAGTCACCCCATTTTGCAAAGTACACCCCTCAGGGAATTCATCTAGGGGTATAGTGTACATTTCAAACCCCCAGGGGTTTCACCAATTTTGATACAACTGGGCAGTGAAAATGAAAAATTACATTTTTTTACACAAAAATGCAGTTCTGGCTCAAAATTTTTCATTTTCACAAGGAATGAAGGAGACAAAGCACCCCAAAATCTGTGCCCCCATTTCTCCAGAGTACGGCAATGCCTCACATGTGACCAAAAAATACCAGTTGGGTGCATGGCAGGACTTAGAAGGGAAGGAGTGATTTTTGGATTTTGGAGCACAGATTTTGGTGGAATGAATGGTGGGTGCTATGTTGCATTACCAATACAGTGGAACCCCCCCACAAGTCACCCCATTTTGCAAACTACACCCCTCAGGGAATTCATCTAGGGGTATAGTGTACATTTCAAACCCCCAGGGGTTTCACCAATTTTGGTACAACTGGGCTGTGCAAATGAAAAATTACATTTTTTTACACAAAAATGTACTTCTGGCTCAAAATTTTTCATTTTCACAAGGAATGAAGGAGACAAAGCACACCAAAATCTGTGCCCCCATTTCTCCAGAGTACGGCAATGCCTCACATGTGACCAAAAAATACCAGTTGGGTGCATGGCAGGACTCAGAAGGGAAGGAGTGATTTTTGGATTTTGGAGCACAGATTTTGGTGGAATGAATGGTGGGTGCTATGTTGCATTACCAATACAGTGGAACCCCCCCACAAGTGACCCCATTTTGCAAACTACACCCCTCAGGGAATTCATCTAGGGGTATAGTGTACATTTCAAACCCCCAGGGGTTTCACCAATTTTGGTACAACTGGGCTGTGAAAATGAAAAATTACATTTTTTTACACAAAAATGTACTTCTGGCTCAAAATTTTTCATTTTCACAAGGAATGAAGGAGACAAAGCACCCCAAAATCTGTGCCCCCATTTCTCCAGAGTACGGCAATGCCTCACATGTGACCAAAAAATACCAGTTGGGTGCATGGCAGGACTCAGAAGGGAAGGAGTGATTTTTGGATTTTGCAGCTCAGATTCTGGTGGAATGAATGGTGGGTGCTATGTGGCATTAGCAAGACCCCCGAAGCACGGTGAAATGATGAACCTAATAATCCATAGATGTGTGGTATATTTTGAAACACTCCTTTATACATAGGCCGGGTTTGTCGGGGCAAGTTTCACAGTGGAAAATAGTTTCCTTTCTTATTCCCTTTTTATAGCAAACTTTGCACCTTTTTTGTGTCCTGCCCTTTCTTGCAGTGGAGGGGATTTCGTTGGGAAAATGCTGCCCTGGTACAATACGGGGGCCAGTACTAGAAGTACTGGGGCCCTCTGCCTGCTGGTTCCCAAATATTAGGCCCTTTATGACTTCCTCTTGAAAGTGCATAAATGTCCCCCTCTGGCCGGTAGAACGGAATAGCACGTAAGCGTTATACAGTGCCATCTGGATGATATACACGGCCAGCTTCTTGTACCAGATATTTGTTTTCTGCAGGGCACTGTACGGCTTCAGTACCTGATCTGAAAGATCCACTCCGCCCATGTACTTATTGTAATCTAGGATACAATTTGGTTTTGAGGTGTGGGTACTGGTACCTCGTACAGGGATGGAGGTGGTACTGTCTCCATGAATTGTTGTCAGTATAAGGACATCCCTCTTGTCCTTATATTTGACCAACAACATATTTTCGGTGCATATTCCCCTGCTTTCACCCCTTCTTAGTACTTGGGCAATGTGCGTTTTGGGGAGGCCTCTTTGGTTCTTGCGCACAGTACCGCAAGCTGCTGTACCTCTTGAACCAAGGGCCTTAAACAGGGGGATGCTGGTGTAAAAGTTATCCACATAGAGGTGATAACCCTTATCCAGGAAGGGGTGCATTAAATCCCAGACAATTTTTCCACTAACACCTACGAGGGAGGGGGGGCATTCTGGCGGTTCAATTCTTGAATCCTTCCCTTCATATACCCTAAACTTGTGGGTGTACCCTGTGGTGCTTTCACACAGCTTATACATTTTTATGCCATACCTTGCCCTCTTACTGGGAAGGTACTGGCGGAATTTAACCCTTCCTTTAAAATGTATAAGGGACTCGTCGATACTAATACATTTATCAGGGATGTATAGCTCTGCAAATTTGGCACTGAAATGATCAATGACCGGCCTGACTTTGAATAGCCTGTCAAAGGTGGGATCATCTCTGGGTGGGCACTGTGCATTATCGGTGTAATGTATAAATTTATGGATTGCCTCAAAACGAGTCCGAGTCATGGCCATACGGTAAAATGGGGTGCTGTACAGAACATCTGTACTCCAATATTGCCTAATTTGTGGCTTTTTTACTATGCCCATATGAAACACCAGACCCCAAAACGTCATCATCTCTACTGCATCTACAGGGGTCCACCTAGCAAATGATGACGTGGGGTTTTGGGCAATAAACTGCTGGGCATATAAATTACTTTGGTCCACCATTAAATTTATAAAATCATCAGAGAAAAATAATTTGAAAAAGTCAATTTCTCTGAGACCTGTGGAATCAAATTGGATTCCTGGCATGGCCAAAAACTCAGGAACCTGGGGCTCAAAATTGTCTGGTGGTGGGGTCCATACGAGATCAATTATTGGGGGGGGGGGTCTCAGCTGCTCTACGGGGGCGTCTTTGAGGGGGTCCCTCATCACCAGAGGAGGAAGAGGAGCTTAAGACGAATCCTTCAAATTCCCCGCTTGCCTCACTGGCTGTGTCAGAGTCAGAGGCAAGCATGGCATATGCCTCCTCCACTGAATACATTCTTCTGGATGACTGGGATGACATTTGTGATGACATTTGGGATGCCATTTTTATTTTTGTGTTACTGGTAGTGAAATGTTTCAACACGTGTATAGTGTAGGGGGGGGTACAAACTTTATTTCAACCCGGGGGGTATGTAGTGTGTAGTGTGTATGTAGTGCAGAAAAAAAAAATACTTTATACAAAAAAAAAAAAATTGAAGGGGTTAAAAAAAAAAAAAAAATTGAAGGGGTTAAAAAAAAAAAAAAAATTGAAGGGGTTAAAAAAAAAAAAATTGAAGGGGTTAAAAAAATAAAAAAAAGGTCCTGCGCCAAAAATTGAGCACAGATGTTGGTCAGTAACGTCCGTCACTGAACAGCGCTCAAAGGCAACAGGAATTTGATCAAAAAAAAAAAAAAAAATAGATCAACCCTGTGCCGAAAAAGCTGATCAGTGATGTACGTCACTGATCAGCGCACAGTGGCCACAGGACACCCACAAAATCACAGTGTGTGTAAAAAAAAAAATTAAAAAAAGACCCCACAGCACCCACAAAAAAAAAAAAGGTGATCAGTGATGCGACACTGATTACCAGTGAGGGGCAGCAGGTGCACAACCTTTGGTGCAACTGACAGTGCAACTGGCAGCAACTGACAGGTATATATAAAAAAAAAACCTCTGCACCCCCAAAAAGTTGCTGATCACCTCAGATATAGTGATCAGCACAAAAGGCGGGGGCAGCAGACACAAAATTTAGCACTCTCTATCACTCTCTGTCACTATCTCTCTCTATCTCTCACTATCTATCACTCTATGACACTGCAGCAGCAGCACTGACAGTTATATATATGAAAAATAACCCCTGCACCCCCAAAAAGTTGCTGGGGGTGCACAAAAGGGGGGCAGCAGACACAAAATATAGCAGTCTCTATCACTCTCTGTCACTATCTCTCACTATCTATCACTCTATGACACTGCAGCAGCAGCACTGACAGGTATATATATATATATATAAAAAAAAACCTGCGCCCCCAAAAAGTTGCTGATCAGTTAATTTATACTGATCAGCACAAAAGGGGGGGCAGCAGTCAGTTATATAAAAAATATATAGCACAATCTGTCACTATCTCTCTCTCTCTCTCTCTCTCTCTATCTCTCTATCTATAACTCTATTACACTGCAGCAGCACAAAATATAGCACTCTCTGTCACTAGGCCTCTCTATCTCTCTCTCTCTATCTCTCTCTCTCTAACTCGATGACACTGCAGCAGCACAACACAGCACAACACAGGATGTCACAAGATAAAGCAAGATCCCAAGCAGTGATCAGGTAAGTATTGAGCAAGGTTCTGGTCAGTATATGGCGGCAGCTGGGCACGGTGACCGCACTGCACGCTATTCCAGACCGGAATGGCGTCTGCAGTGCAGTCACCGTTAGTTTAAACCCCCCTCCATGGCTGTGATTGGTCCGTCGGTCCGACGAACCAATCACGGCCTTTGGGGGCGGGCGGGGTGAGGTGACACCAGTGTCACCCTTACACCCCGCGGTGATTGGTGCTGTACTTTACAGCACCAATCACCTCCGATCCCGTGTCACCGGCGAACGTTATTCGCCGGTGACACAGAAAACGCTGTGAATGGCTGTTCACACTGAACAGCCAATCACAGCGATCGCCGACGGGGGGGGCGGCATCGTAGGGACATGTCTGCTGTCAGGGACAGCAGACATCGTCCCTCTGTCACTGCGTCTCTAGACGCAGTGACAGTTTGAAGTCATGACGTATATATACGTCATGTGTCGGGAAGTACTTCCCGGCCATGACGTATATATACGTCAAATGTCGTGAAGGGGTTAACATGCTCATTTTTTATTATCATCACACTGTACGCCTTTCCCCATGCTCTATAGTATATATGGTACTTATGTAATATCTGGGCTCCCATGTTAAATGCACCCCATTTTATTCATACCCCTACTATCCAACTACGCATGGAGTTGATTTTATATAGTGTGGCGAGCGCAGCGAGCCACCGTGCCCGAAGCGTGGCGAGCGCAGCGAGCCCCGCGAGGGGACGCGGTCTCATAAGAAAAACGGGAGCCCAGATATTACATAAGTACCGTATATATAATGTAGATTTCTCAGCTCCCGACCTGCTGTATTATTTCCCATTATTTATTCTGGTCTCACTGACCTTGCTAGGCCTCACAAGCCCATTTGTCTTCTGATAGCATACATTCATAAAACAAAGACACAATCAAGCAAAAGAAAAGTAAAAGAACTTTATTGAGTTTTTAAATAAATTACGCGTTTTTTTTACTCTGCATTATAAATTAGGAAATATTTGACCAAGATTGGTCAGTCCTTAATACAAGCTTATCCTATAAGTGGACCAAGCTGGTGGTAGCCTCATGACTCGCATAGAGTCATCCTTCAGCACTCAGGAGAGGCAAAACCCCCTGTGAGGGAAACCTCTGGGGACCTGTGGCTGAAGGATTGCCAGGACCAGGAAAATGCCACTGGAGCCACTGCAGCTGCTAAGACAGGTAAGCCACCACTGGGCCACCAGGGATGATATGTTGATATTTTAACAATGTTGACATTTCATCACTGTTTACGTTATCATACCCACACCCTCTTAGACATTGATATTATATATGTATTACCAGCTAAACATTTCACTAAGGGCCTTATTCTATTTCACTCTTTCTGACAAAATCCTTCTTAGATGGACAAAACCATGTGCACTGCAGGTGGGGCAGATGTTACTTGTGCAGAGATAATTAGATTTGGGTGGGGTTAAGTGAGATCTATATTGCAGTGTAAAATTAAAGCAGCCAGAATTTACCCTGCACAGAAACAAAATAACTCACCCAAATTGGATTATCTTTGCACATTTGACATCTGCCCCCTGCAGTGCACATGGTTTTGTCCATCTAAAAAGGATTTTGACAGAAAGAGTGAACTAGAATAAGGCCCTAAGTTCCATAATGAAGTTCCATAATGAAGTTCCATATGTTTCTTGAAGAGTTAAATCAATCCTGCAGACATTATTTCCGCATATCTATTATTTTTCAGTATGTTTTAGTAAGTGTAGTAAAAGTGTAATGTGCGTGAGTGATTTTCCTGGCTGGTGCGACGATGCATTCGGTCCACACATTAAATATTTTCCATGTAGCTTACGTTTATGTGCATTTCTGCAATTTCTATGACTCTGAAACCAAAAAAGATTACTTTGACACTAGGCAACTTCCCCTCCTCACATGCCTGCGTAGGTTCTCTGGGATATTTACTCTACAAAAATAACATTATTAAGCATATAAACAAAATCAAACACTACGTCAACAACACACGCACGCCTCACCGTCTCCTACACATCATCTGCAGTATTTCCTGAGTAATCATTTACATTGTTGAGAGAGAGAGAGAGAGAGACACACACAATACTGCAGCAGATATTACTGGCTGATGAACAGTTGAATTTTAGTTTATTCAGTTATTTTAGCTTCTATTAGCTCAGATTATTAGAAATATCAATGGAAAGGGCCACAGCCTAAAGTTGATAAATCATTATTGTTTCTTAAAACATTGTTAAATAGTTGTATAAAACCTCCCATACTGTGAACTACCATTGCTACCCTGCAGCCCTGGTAAATAACATTGTATTAGCACGTATATTTTTTCATAGACACTGTTATTTTGTACCCATCTTTTATCTGTGCGCGACCATGCTCAACATTTCAGATATCTTTCCCATGTTTCTCATCTCTGTCCTCTTTGCACCACCCCCTGTCTTTTGCTTCTCATCTCTGGGGGGGGGGGGGGGGATTGAGTCAGTGAGAGCTGTGTAGGGTTCTCTGGCTAACCTGTGTGGCCTGCCCACCTCATGGGTTTCGTTCATGATCCATGGATTTGTGGGAGGGG